>NC_061502.1:12271382-13541382 GCF_022539355.2 Hippoglossus stenolepis
ATGAAGGTATCAGGATTATATGACATGAAATGTGTGGGGCTTTAAGTGCCTGTCGTTTCTTTCTTCCTCCGACAGTAAATGCAACAAAAGAGGTGAATCTGAAGTTACGAGAACCCGCCCCTCCCTCCCAATTCCCTTTCCATCACCCCACCTCCCCCGCGACTAATTTTCAGACGGCCCCTTGAAAGCAGCAAATCTTAATCAAGTGTCTCAGGGAGTGTCACAGGCTCCACATAAACACAGGCGGAATGCCGATAATTGGTGTTTGAGCTCACTGTAGTTATCCAGTCATGACACGCAGCTATAAATCAACAGTTTAGACAGTGTTGAAACACGTCCCGCTGGAGAAGGAATGGAGGAAGGTGTATGCAAATGTGGTGCTCAAGAGGCACCTGCTGTATTTCTGGGAACGAGTAATATTTCAGGGAAGATTAGACGAGTGGGAGAGAGCGAGCAGGGAGACTCCTCCACCAACGCATTTCCAGTGTGTTTCTCAAGAGAACTTCCTGGATGGTACAGCTCAGTTGTTCAGCTCAAAGAAGCCTCTCTCTCTCTCTCTCATGTTTCTGTCCTCCGCTCCAGGCTGAAGATGCTGTGTCTACGTTGGCTCTCGGTAGCGATGATGGCGTACGCGTGCGTCCCAGGGTTTGGGTCCGTGTGCCTGAACAGCTCCATCTGCAAGAACCTGAGCACCGAGCGAAGGATCCAGGTGAGTCCACCTCCCTTTCTGATGTCACTCAGAAAGGAAACTTTAATTCGTGCAGCACATTTCATTCATGGTTCAATGTGCTTTTAAAAAAAAAAATCCTTCCACCAAGTCTCATGTTCATCCTTCTGGTAGTTTTTAAGTAATCATGTTCACAAACAAACCAACCAACAAAGAAACGGACAGGGCTGAAAACATCGTCTCCTTGATAACAAGCACCAGACCAGATGTGACCTATGTTTGAGACCCTGATTGTTCAGCTGGAATGAAACTGTTATGTGATAATGTGATTAGTGATTGACCCATGAAAAGCAATAACAGCTGAAAAGATAGGCAAAGAAACAATCAACCAGTGACTATTTTGATAATAAACAAGCAAGACAAGACAAATATATACTTATAATGTGTATTTTCGTTTTCAGTTTTATCTTAAAGAGATGGTTGGATTTTTCCCCACATTGATTTTCTCAGTGTACATAGTCAGGGAGTCTATAAGACTGTGTAAATTGGATCTGCATCTTTCTACTTTGGATGCTGGTGGAAAAAATCTGCATCAAAGTGACAAAATGCTCGATAATGTATCACCATCAACTCTTTCTGCGGCTAATGACTCAACAGAAATGTTCTCGTTGCTTCTCTGATTTCCTCCATGCAGAACTGTATTCGCCTCTGCATACAGAAGATCCAGGCAGAGCTGCCGCAGCTCAATGAATTGGCCTTGAAGATGGACGACGAAAAACACCTCTTACTCAGCATCATTCTGGCCATCCTGGCCTCCAGCGAAGACAAGGTACCGGGAGTGAAACCCCACAGCAACGAGCGACGCTCCTACTCTATGGAGCATTTCCGCTGGGGGAAACCAACTGGCCGCAAACGTCGGCCCATCAAAGTCTTCATGTCATCTCTGGAGGGAGGGGGCTCCTCTGAGGTCGGCTTCCCCGCTCAGGTTCGCAGGCAGCTGGGTGGTACTGAGGACAAGACGAGGGGCGACCTGAACCAACAAAACCAGGAAATGCAGAGGGCAAAGGTCAAGTCACAAGTGCCACTGAGCCCGCAGCACAGAAAAGATGGGAGCTATCGCATGAGCCATTTCAGATGGGGCAACCCACCCACCTCGAAGCGTAACGGCAGCTTTATGAGGCCGATGAAGGAGAAATCTAAGGCCCAGCTGGCTAAGCTCTTGAGGAACATTCTACACAAGGATGTGCAGAGGATAATAGGATGAACGGAGCAGAACGGCAGGTCGAACAAGTCCGATAGCCGTTGCATGTTATGACCCACAGATATGAATTATTATATGTTACAGGATCTTCTTGTCACCATTTGCATGTTTTTGAATGTATTTTTTGAGCCAAAGGTTTGTTTCATTTAATCTTGATTAAAAATAACGAGTCGGTTTTATGTTGAATTAAAAGCTATGTTGCAGCCACTGACCCCTTTGACCTTCTTGACCTGACTTGAAGGCTTTTTAATGAGCTCTAATTGTTTATTTGCTTGTTTGTTTGATTGTTTGTGGTCGGACACGTCATTACCGATTCAAATGTTTTTGAAAAAAGGAGCTAAAGGTGTATATGGAAGACAATGCAGTAACAGAGTGGTTTCGTACTTTGTAAATTCATTATATCATTAAAGATCATTGTGTTCGTGGCAAAAAAAAACTTTTTTTTTTATCTCTTTAATTTTTTTGTCTGCGGGACAAGAGGCCTGGGAAGCATCTTTATAATAAAAAGTCTGAGCTGCCATCTAATTCTCTTTTTATTGAAGAGGAAGAACACAGTGAAACAGGGACACTTTTTACAGGGGCTGCATTTGAAGTCTGTTGGCAGAACAGCGACATGACTAAGCTGTTCCATTTCTTAGGCCCCTTCGAACACGACCTAAACCATAGAGGCTTCAGTCTGAGGAGGCCTCAACAAAAATAATTGGACTTGTACTGGATATAATTTGATGCTAGACGTTTGGTTTTGGGGCTTAATAATTACTCTTTCAAGTTTTTGGATACCAGTCTGTGGAAAACTGTGCTAAGACAGACAATCGACTGTGGATAAAGATGGACGTCATCTGAAGCCAAAGTGTGTTGATCGCCCTCTGGTGGCTGGCTGCAGTATAGGTCATAGGGACACGGACCAAACTAAAAAGTCAAAGCACACGTCAAATACATTTTCTCAAAGATGGTTTCTTGCTTTTCAGGTAAATGTTCAAGGGTTCATGTTTATGATGAGTTTGGTTTTAACTCGTTTTTTGATGCTGAAACGTCATGATTGACAACTGAGACTGACCCCCAGTCACTGCTGTGCAGACTCCGGCTCCCAGTGACATCTTCAGTGCAAGATGGCAGCATTCATATCAAGGGTATTTTGGCTTCAGTCCTGAATAGTGCGAGGAAGCGGAGACATGTCCGTCTTTATATACAGTCTACGGCTGTGGTAAATTATAATTCTGATAAACCGAGATGCCGGTAGCGGAAACACAAACACTGGTGTAAGTTGTGCATCAGGAACCTCATCTCTCCATTCCTCTAATGGAGAGACGAGGTTCCTGACGTAGATCAACTGCTGTGGAAATATTTGCTGATTGAGGTCTCACACTGTCTCATCTGTTTGCAGTCCAATCTCTTTTGAGTTCACTTTTCTTCTCTGATTTCCCATGATGACAATCCTCCGCAGCCGTGTGTATCTCACAAAATCCACACCGAGTTACACACACACAGTATATATTCGTCCTCTATATACGTCTGATGTTTTACATTAGGTTCCATGAATTATTCGCTGGGAAATGGATGAAAATGCCAACATATTATCTCACAATGTTAAAGAGGTGAAAACAAAATCCATTTTCCACCCCTTTGTTCAGATCTGACCCAAAATGTAATGGGTTCTTTCGTGGCCAATGTCCAATCCTTCCATAAAGTTTTGTGGAAATCTGTTCAGCTTGTTTTGCCTGATCCTGCTGACAAACCAACTAAAGAACATAACCTCCAGGGCGGAGGTAATAAAGAGATCACATCTTTTTATGCTTACAGACAGTTTTATTGTACAACACAGCAACATCACTAGCATGCAGAGTCAGGTATGACACTCATAAGGCATTTTCTCCTCGTAAAAGCTGCCTTTGTCACTAGGTAATCCAGTTTTTAAAGTGCAAAGTTCACAGAATGAATAGAGTTGACCTACAGCACTACGTTGTAAACAGACCTATATTAACCAAACATGTAATGACAAAAGTAAGATTGAATTACCGTCAGTTAATAATATCACACTATGCGACATCAACAAGCACACAGCTGACAGGTTCACAGGGCGGTCGTCATTGCTAAGTTGAGTAAAAGATTATTCTACGACGTGTCGCTGGAAGGCTTCGGCTTGTTCTTCGTTAACACGGTGGAAAGAGTCACTGGACAGAAACTGTAAACTGTGTCTGATGAGTTTGGTCTTAATGAGAGCAAAGACGCACATCTGCATGAAAGTTTCCAACGTGCACGCTCACTCACATAAACGCAGGTACACTGACCAAATGGTAAACATGAACAGACAATCTGATACACTGGCATGTGTGGACATAGATACACGTACAGGGGACACTACATTGTGTAATAAAAAATAAAAAAACTGGACTACAACGAATGACAATTGGGAATAAACCAAACGCCATCTTCCACATCAAACAAGACGTGCCACGTTCCGACGCAGTCAAGTCACAGAAGCACGGGAGCGGGAGAGACGGCCTCTTAGGATTTCACTAAACTGAACCATCACAGCACGACGACAACAGAAGATACGACGTCACTCACACAAAAGGATCTGCTACCTCTAGTCGGGCCGTGTCAGCCAGGCAGGCTCGTGCCACTTTATTGCCATTATACTTAAATTTTTTAATACCTGTGTGTGTTTGCGAACACACAAAATGGCTTTTAGACTCGCTTATGTCTCGCTTGGAGCGTTTAAGTGTCTAAAAGAGTGATGGTGCTGAAACCTGTCAGAAACTGTGGAAAGTGATAAATTGGGAAAAAATCTGTTTTCCTTGCAGATCAGATCTGTTCATTAATACAATAATAATGTGATCCTCTGCCCTTGTGATGATGCAAAAACATTACTACTCCTCAATATATAATTTAATTTCATGTGTTGCTGATTATTAATTTGAGATTTTAACAAAAAAAAAAGTATCGGAATACAAACTACGTAGCTTTCTCCCTCATCTACGGACACAATCAGTGCAGTGGCAAACGCAACTCGAGTGTGGTCACGACTCGTGTGTTTTTGTGTCTTAGCTTGAGTCACCCGTAAGGCACACTCACTTTGGAGGATAGCACACACAGTCATCTTTCATTTCAATCACAGATAAAAAACAACAAAATTATAATTAGACTTAAAAGTAGGTGCAGGAAATTAAAAAAGCCTGTCGTTAAAGAAAGAAGCACTTTTGGCTATTACACTAAAAAGGCAAAACGAAAAGCGATAAATAGACTGAAGACGAGCTGCAGAACATGGGAGACAACAATCAAACTTAAAAGAACAATATTTTAATTTAAAATGTAACTCATATACTCTCTTCCCGGCCAAAACAAATATAAAACAATTACAATATAAAACGTCATGAGAAAATAAACATGACTGGTCAATCTCGTTTTGTTATTCAGGTTAGTATGGCAAGAATTAGCAGTGTTTCAGTTCCAGGGCGTGCAACGGGTCAATTCATTCTAAAGCCAATAAAATATAAAGTCTGAGTCTGTCACATCATCTTTAACTCACAGTTCTTGGCAACGTCTCAACTTAAAAATCCAACCAGTGGAGTTTTTACAGACATTTAAGGAAGAACTGAAAGGAATTAAATAAAAAAAGTGTGACTGCTGCATTTACTGGCGTAAGCAGGTTTGTTTCGTCTGCGGTCACAGAGGAGGAGAAAAAAAGAATTGTCATCTAAGCTAAGTTAAACAAAAAGTTGCTTGCTCTTTAGTTGGCTTGTTCTCCTCACATCCATGATTCTGATGCTTTTACAGTGAGGATTGGTTTGCATCTTTTTTCCGTATATCGCTGTTGAAAGTGAGGTTTAGTACACGCACAGGTCAGGGAACTTCATCTCGTAGATGGGCACGGATCGACTCTGAGTTTGGCCGTAACCGGACGAGATGGTTCCAGATGGGCTGGGCGGGGGTCTGGATGTGGAGAGGAGACAGACCGCAGTCATCATCATCATCACATGACTGTGCCATTAGTGCCATTATTGCTCTCTATAGAAACGTTATTGAAATATGTCAAAGCTCCGTCTTTTACCTGATTGTGATCTCAAAGATCTGATTTCGTTTACTCTGCAGTTGAGATGCCTGGGCAAGAGAGAATAAATCGTGTTAGGTAACAGCAAGAAGGTGAAACAAGAAAAACAACAATATCAATAAAGATTAAATGTTTCGGACGTACCCTGGCAACGCAGTGGGCAGCTATTTCCTCAAAGGGGGCCTTCTGAAACTTCTCCACCACTTGTCTCCTGCGCTCCCTCTCCTGCTCCTCCATACCAACACTGTCCACTAGAGGCACACGGAAACCAAATTTAAATTTCAAGAGTACATCATGGAGTCACTGCTTTTCTTCTGCACTCACTCCATTCCATTATTTGATTAGAGTCCATGAATATGACAAAGAAAGGAAAATGTCTAGACATTTTATTTTGGTTCATACAACAGTGGAGTCTGATAAATATGATTTTTAATTACTTTATACTGGTAGATGTACCTCAGAACTACTACTACTACTACTACTGTGTATCACTTTATTTCTCTGTTTTGAAATGTTATTACCTTAAAATAAATCAAATTTGAGGAAACAAGCGTTGACATGTGGTGATAAGTGTATAATTACAAAGTGAATAGACAAACCAATGGCATTTTTCAGGGTTTCAAATGTGATCTCCTCTGCTGGTGTCCTCTGTCGAAGAGAAAAAGAAAAACGCACCATGATGAGGTAACTGAGTCACTTCTCTATACGTTGCACACTCAAGTTTTAGAACAGTAGATTTTCTTTGAAGCTTTAGTGCCTTTACCTCCTCTTTCTCTGGACTGTTTCGGGACTCCACCTCCACCTGGAGAGAGATGGTCTCACCGATGCTCTTTCTCTTGGACAGACGGTCCTCATCTGGAAAGAGAGCAGATGTGTTTATTTGTTTTTCTATAGAAAACTTAGTTAACCTTGATTGAAAAACTGAGGGACAGACAAACTGCAGCAGCTTACTGGTGGAGATTTTAGAGTCTGTGAAAGAATCAGCCCTGGTGTAGTACCTAAAAAAATCTTCTCTAACTAGAGAGGAGTAGTTCGAACCAATAGATATTATCATCATTTACTTGAATAGAAAAGTACATAAATCAATTTAAAAGTTCCTTCCCTTTGCTACAGTTGAAATTATGACCAAAGGGATGTACTTTTACCCGTAAACTGTGGGACATAAGGCGTAGCCAGTCTCTCTGTGTTGTAACCACTGCCTCCGAGAACCTCGGTGATCTTCGACTGAAGGAACAGAAGATCCCCTTCTACCTTCTCCAGTGAGGAAGGCAGCCTAGGAAAAAGCAGGGAGAGGTGGGTGTTTTCAATGATAGTATTGAATATTTAATTATCAATTCAATGCTGGTGTGGATTGGGAGGAAGGAGAACTGAATGTGAAACGAGGTACGTACTTGGGGTCTTCAATGAACACATCCTCAGGTAGAAGGTGGGGACTTTCTTTCTGTCTGACCTCAATTACCTGAAGGGGCAGAGGAGAAAAGCAGTTTGTTAACACACATGTTCTTGGTATTCAGACACATGTATAAACTAAACAAAGAAGGCCAAACCTCTTGTATGTGCTGGCAGAAGGCTGGGACGGTGGTGAGCTGGCAGATGAGGTTGAGGTAGGCGGCGGCGAGGGCGTGAACAGCACAGCGGTTGTAAACAGGCAGAGCCTCATCGGTGGACAGAGCCAGGTCCTGCACAGGGTACAAAGCTCTGTTAAACACTGTACCTGACGACCTCTGAAAGCTTTATCAACTGAATCCAGAGAAAAGACTTCAGATGTGGTTTAATGTGTCTCGGGCTGAGTCCCACTCTTCTTCTTGCATCGTTATTACGTCTGCCAAGGAGGTTATTATCTTCGACAGGGTGGTTGTGTTTTCATTGCTATTTGTTTGTCTGTCTGTGTCAAAAGGATGAGTCATAAACTACTCATCCAGTATCCATGAAGTTTTATGTGGAGGTAGATAATGACCCATTAAAGTTTGGAGTGGATCCAGAGAAAATGGAAGATCCAGGAATTTTGATTTAGTTTTCATTGCTTTTATATTTAATGATCAACATTTAGATTCGCTATTGTAAAATTCTTTGAGTTTTCATTTAGATCAGTGCTTCATAGATGAAATAATTAGTTTATCACAACACTGACCACGGAAATACAGTAATATTGGCAGTCTGTATATAAAGATGGACGACAATACTGCTCCCCAATAGTGAAGCCAAAGCATCTCGATCTGGACCTGGTGGCTGGCTGCAGTATATTTTATAACTCCTGCCTCCTCCATGTTAATGGGAAGGATTTTCTGTCATACCAGGTAGTTCTTATCATACTGCTGCATGTCCAACTGTTAATTTTTCTGATGAAATTTGGTTTTAATTTGTTATTTGATGCTATTTAAATGGAATTGACAGCTGAGACTGACTCGTGATTGGTCGAGCGCATGTATTGGCGGGACCTCGCTAACGCAGCTCCATCCCCCAATTGCTACGGCGCAGACTCTGGCTCCAAATGTGCAAGATGATGGAGTATAATAAAACAAAATAAGAATATAAGTGAATATAATAAAATCTTAGTTGCTTGCATGGATGCGCATCTGTACCTGCAATGCGAGTGCCAGGCGAATGAGGTCCACCACCACCTCTTCGTTGGCCAGCTCCACGCTGAGAAGGCCCAACAGAGCAAAAAGGGCCTCGTGGTGCTGCCGACCACTGCTCTGCTCCTTACAGCCCAGGTAGATGTGTCGGTACAGCTGCTGGCCATGCTGCGAGTAAGGGACGCACGGATGAGGGGAGATTTTATCAATTTAATTAAGTGCAAATGTAAAACAGAATATAATCTAAAATAGGAAAAGCAGAGTAGAAGTAAATTAAATTTGAAAAGGGACAGTAAAAAAATACTGTTTATAAATCGGTCCTCATTTTCAATTCCACTGAAACAAAGCACCTATAGATAGAGGACAGACCTTCTTCATGAATAAGTTGTCCTGTCTGGAGCACTTGTCAACTTTGAGCTTGAGAATAGAGATGTCCGAGATGATGCTGCACAGAAAGAAGACACAACAAGAACACACAAACTGTAAATGAAGCACAGAAAAACCAAATCTAGTACGGTACAACTTAGGCCCTACAATAATCACAGATACATACAGATACATACCTAATGTTTTCAAACTTGGGCTGGTTGTCGTGCCGGTCGATAAGACTGAGGAGGATCTGGAGCACCAGCAGTCGATTCTCTGGATCCTCGATAAGATAGAAGGACAGCAGCGGCTCCAGGAAGGAGTTCGGCAGCGCAGTCAGCATGTTGGTGGTCTGGAAACCTGCCGTCACCTGAGACAATCATAAGCACAGTTCAAGTTTACAAACTAGCCAAAACTTTATAAAGAACCACTAATTCAAAGGTTTTAAATGAATAATGATAGGATAGGGATCAATATTAACCTGAACCAAGGACTTCAGCAACATGACCTGAATCATCCTAATGCCTTCAGGCCTGGGGATGAAAGAGCAAATACAATTAAAGCTTAAAACAGTTAAGTTTTGTATATATGGTGTGTTGCTGACTGTCCCACAGAATGGCTTAAGGTAAGATACATGTTTACTGTTTGACATGCAAGAATAATTTACTCGGAGCCTGCGGACAGCAGAGCCAGGTGAACCCCAGGGACAGGGATCTTGCCCATAATGAAAAGCATGACCTCTGATCTCTGGTATGTTGGTAGAGTGTTGGCAAATGAACCTGAAAGAGAAAAAAACAACGACATGTAAACACTCACATGTAAACACACAGTTATAAGCATAAACAAAGACAAAGTAAACATTGTCAGGAGTGCAGGAGCATGTCTAGCAAAAAGGCTCCCCCACTCCCTCCCTCCCCCACTCCCTCACATTGACCGAAACGTCACAACAACCACTCACTCACCGATGGTCCTGATGACGGCCTCCTGCAGCTGCCGCTCCTCGTGAGCTTTGATGATCTTGGTGCCGATGTTGCTGTCGTAGGAGCCGGTCAACTCGTAGTCCACACTAAGACTAAGCTGCCGCAGCAGAGTGTTGAAGACCTCCAAAACTGTGGGTCCTGCAGATGCAAACAAAATATTCCGGAGTGTCCTTGGGCAAGATACTGAATTGTGCAGACAGTGTATGAATGTTGAGTGATAGAAGAATTGTGCTGTGGTGGCTAGTACTGTCGCCTCAAACCAAAAAGGTTCCCAGTTCAAATCCCGGTTTTAAGTTTCACTTTGCATGTTTTCCCTATGTCTGCGTGGGTTTTTCTGCGGCTTCCTCCAAAGACATGCACATTGGGGTTAGAACTATAAATTACAGTAGGTGTAAATGACAGTGTGAACGTTTGTCTCTTTATGTTGGCCCTGCGATACGTTAAGATACGCTGGCCAGGGTGTACCCAGGGTGTGTGTGTGTGTGTGTATACGACTCACCAACAGAGCCGCTGGCTGCAATGGCAGCTGCCTCCAGCAAAACCTCCACTATCCCAGCTCGCACTGTGGCTGAGTTCCTGCTGTTAGCGTCCAGGTGACCGAGGAGCTGCTGGATGACCAGGTGAGAGTGCTGAGACTAAAAAAGAAGCAGAGTAGGAATGATTGAATGAAACAACAGTAAGAAAGAGCGACAGAAGTGGTAGAAAAGTGGTAAATTACACTAAGTCATTCAACCAGGTGGCAAACTCTAAAAGCTGTGGTCCTGAGTTAAGTGAGTCCCTGACTCCAAAATGAACCACAGCTGCGAGGCGAAGGTTTGATGCCCCATGGAATCAGCAAACTTCTTTGAGCTTTTTTCTGCTGTAAATCAGTGAGAACTCCACATATTACCAGGGGAGGTTTTGGCTTTCCGCCCCTAAATCATGTAACAACCAGACAAAAAGTGTGCCGCATAAATCACATTTAAGATTTCAGGATTCCATTTGTACTTGGAGTTGAGGTCAACAGAAGGAAAGCGAGAGAAAAGAAGGAGGTGAGGAAGAGGTCTTGAAGGATATATAGGCACTTTATCACTCACCTGGATGGAGTACATGATGATTTTGAAGCAGCGCACCGCAAAAGTCTTCCCCTCCCATAGAGAGTGATTATCTAAGTGCCTGGGGGAACACAGAGAGGAAGAGGTGAATGAAGAGGATACAGGAAATGGAATCATACAGCACCTAGAGGGATACAGAGTAACTACTAATACATCTCCACCAACCAACGAGACACAAAGTGTAATTTGAGCTCCGCCAAGGAGGTTATGTTTTCATCTGCATCTGTTCGATAGTAAGCAGGATTATGCAAAAACTACTAAAATGATTTCAGGAAACTTTGTGGAGGAGTAGGGCATGACCCACGGGAAAAGCCCATTACATTTTCAGATTCAGATAAGCGGAGAGATCCAAGATAATTTTTTTCATTTTCTTTATCATGCCGAGTTAGCCTTGGCGGAGGTATGCAATGTCCGAGCAACTTCTTAGTATACTTTTGTCTTTGTGTGATGAGGAAAGATACAGGAAGCTTATGTGAATAAAATGTAGAGATGTACAGTCATAATTTGGAGAATTTGTGGAAAAAAAGAAAATCAAGAACTTAACTCTGCCTCTCTTCATAGTAAATGATCAAATAAAAAACTAAGTCAAAACTAATTATTAAAACATTCATCCAACATGATCAGGATGATTAAAACTGAACGATTGGTCAAACTGAGATCTTTTTGCATGTAGAGAAACAGAGAGTGGTGGGGACATAAATTACTAAAGCATGAGACAGACAGTGATGGATGGACGAGAGCTGCTCTCACACAGAACATGACAAGTTAGATGAATTGAGGGCAAATTGGGAGAAAACTGAAAATAAATGGACCCGGCGTGTTCAAAGAAATAGACATTCAATATATAGCTACACACTACAAATGGTAGCTACAGTTGCTTTCAGAGGAATTCTGGAGAAATCAATAAATGAAGGTATTACAGGCTTAAAAGTTCCCAGAAAAGTTATATTTTCTTTTCGCATGCATCTTTATAATGTTTATATGCTAGTTTGTAATTTTTATTATTTTCAATATCTAGATGAATCAGTTATAACATTTTCTGCAGGCTATCAGATTAAGCTGCATTCTTGCAGTCACATAACATACAAGTTAATGAGATGTTAACCTTACTGCTAATCCACTTCTCCAACCACAACTCCATGGGAATACAGTATAAAGCAGGAAAGATGAATGCTCACTGACTGAAGACAGAATGAAAAAATATACTCACTAAAAAAGTGATAAGCATTAATGTCTAGGGCTCAGACAGTTGCAGGTAGAGACAAATAAAATAATTTGTTCCAGGAAGAACAGTAGAGCTGCATTGATTCAAATAAAAAAGAGGTGGAGGAAGGATGGTGAAACAAAGGAGCTCATCTCACAGAGAAACCAGGCTCAGAGACATTCAAAGTTAATTAAAGACACCACAGAAGATGACAGAGGCACAATGACGCTGTGAAAAAGCAGGGGGTTGAAAATGTCTTCTTCGAAAGAAAAACAGTAATTATAATATAACGTTGCAACGCAGACATCAATATAAATGCAGTACGATACAATTAAGATGTCTGCTCTGCAAAGCATGCACTCGCATCTACAACTGTGTAACCTTGCATTGACCTTGTGCCCCCTTGCACGAATGTGGGTAAAGCTAAAAATACTGCAGTCGCATCCTGGGATGCAGCCCTCCTTCAGGTTTAGTGAGTGCATCAAAAAAATGAAAAACCTGCATGAGGGAACAAATCAGAACGAGAGGACAGATCTTGTAAATAAAAGAGCGAGCAGGGCTGTCTCACATTAGCACGGGTGTGATGGCATTCTTGATGTTGCCATAGGCAGCTCGTCCCAGCAGCTCCCTGAAGCAGCGCTCCGTCAGCTCCACCGGGCTCTCCTTCTCCTTCTCGGACGCCTGCAGCGGTGAAGGGGAGCGGCTGGTGGGGAGAGATTGCAGGTGAGAAAGCAGAAAAGAAGAGGGAGAGATAAGGAGAGGAAAGGGCAGGAGGGAGGGAGAGGGAGGGAGGGAGGGGGAGGAAGGTGAGTTGGGAGGGGCAGAGAGGTAATGAAAGAGAGGAGAGACGAGAGTTTGGAACCAGTTCGACTCAACAACAGTAACATTTACACCAAAGCTCCATGTTTTCCACAGAAAACACTCTGCAGTGCTGTGTCGCTGCAGCCTTCACTCCTGAGGTGACTTCTCCCTCTGCAGTAAAAATTAAGTGGATGTGTTTGCCCTCATGTTGTGTGTGTGTGTGTGTGTGTGTGTGTGTGTGTGTGTGTGTGTGTGTGTGTGTGTGTGTGTGTGTGTGTGTGTGTGAGTGTGTGAGTGTGTGTGTGAGTGTGTGTGTGTGTGTGTGAGTGTGTGTGTGTGCATGCTCTCAGTCGCTCCAGCCTTTCTTTATCCTCATGCATAGTTAAAACCTTCACCATAACTCTAACTTGGTCATGACTAGCCTCGGGTGGTCCACCAATGATGACATTATTTATTAAAGACCCGACTCTTTCATCTCTCCTGCTGCTGTGGAGGAAATGTGACTTCCTGTCTCTCAGTGACTCCCCTAACTAAGATGAAATTCACAAAGCCAAGGAAAATACAGAATTGATATAACAGTTTAAAGTCATAAATATAAACTTTCTTTTGGACAGCTGATGTAGAAAACTCAGAAGGTGAGGTGCTTAAAGGTTTACATTTTCTGCTGAGACAACATCTGGCAGGAAACTATTTAGGGAACATAAAGAGTTCAATTTTAACAATGGAAATCTAAATGGCAACTGCATTGGTGTGAAACTAAAAGACATTTGAGTTCCCACACATTTAAATCAACCAGATTTTAGTACCAGAAATAAATTCTCTCCCTCTCTCCCTGAACCATCAGAAGATATAACTGTGCCTCATCTTTAAATGAACTTGAACATGTGTGGACATTAATGTAGAGAAAAATGCACCATCTGTGAGTTCGACCTGATCTCACAGATGACGGCATTCACTGCTGCTGGTTTCGTCACTGGTGAGGGCTTAAGTCAGTAAGGAGGAATAGAGGATGCACAGCAGGGGCAGACCTCATAACTCACACAGAGGGGAGGAAAGCATGGTGGGAAATCTGTCTCTTTCTCTCCATCTGCCTCTTCATTACAATTACCGCCACATTTCATTGCGCTGTTTTCTTTTACCCACGCAGTCCTTCGCTATTTCCCCCCCTTTGCTCCTGTTATCTCAAATCGCAGCATTGACGTCAAACATATAATTTCAGTTTTTGGAATATTAATATAAAGGAACTCTGCATCTCTCACTGGCATGGTCTTGCCCTCAATCCTTGTGATGCCGTTATTCTCGACTGATTACAACATTTCTGTTCATGTTTTCCCCCTTTCTTCTCCAGATTTTCTCCCCAACTCCAGGTTTCTTTGTGCCTGGATGCTGCATGTGGGGAAACAGACGCCCGTAAGGGGAGCAATGCTGTCAGTGAATTCAGTCAGTGATGACAGTGATGATAAATGACGTGGGTGACGCCTGGCTAGACTGCCAGGACAAATATGGCCGAAGCAGACAAACAGCACCGGTAGGCCACAGAGCAACGGCTGTGGACTGTGTGACGGAGGCACGACGGGTCAACGCTGATTCATTTTAGGTCAATAATCTTCTCACCCCATGTTGACAATCTAGCCTCTTTAGTGACTAGCCTTCAAAATAAAAGGCCGGCTACTTATACCATGTGAAGTAATGTATAAATAAAGAGTACAACTTAAATAAATTCTAAATTATTCTCTAAAATCCAACCACACAAATCTTGCATATATACATATAATGGCAATAGTTACACACAGACATACATAGCAGCATCACTGAGTGTATGTAAAGATGGACGATATGTTTCCACTTCCTCCCACTATCCAGAAAAGAAGCTAAATAAATTTGAAATAAAAATAGTCTGCTCTGTAGTGATCAGGGGATGCAGGGGTGGTAATGGAATATTGCATGTCATGTCAAACTTGACATGCAGTGACAGCCCCAGTGTTGTGTCAATGTGAGAGAGAGAGACCACATCTGAACAGAGTTGGCTTAATATCCATTATATATTTGCCATAGGTCTGATAAACTGGAAACAAATCAGTTGTCAATTTCCTTGTGTGCGCTCACCTCTCTGTACGCTCTCCACTGTGCAGGTTGAAAAGCAGAGAGGGGACGATCTTGTCCATGTGCTGAGGGTCCCAGATGTTGGCCTGTAGCTCATCATTCACAGTCTTCCTCACCACACCCTGCAGACCCTTGATACCTGCCATACGGATCCTGGAGGCAACAAACATAGACACAGATCATTTGACTGATTCTAAAAATGGATGATTGTATTTATAATTATGTCAGTGTTTGGCTCGTTTTTTATTCAAGGTTATATTTAACCGTCCAAAGATGACATTCCTATTTTTAGATGACAAAATAACTCAAAAGATTTCATTTTGTCAGAGAAGAAAGAAAGGTTCACAGGAAGGGGTACTTTGAGGGAGTCTAAAATAAACTTCCTATAGTAGTCTTATAAAAAAGCAGTAACTTAATATCACTCCCTCTGGTGCAGTCAAGCATCTGTCCACTCACTTGGTGCGGATGTCAGGGTCCTTGTAACTGGAGTGGCACATCTCACTGAAGCGCGACACAAAGAAGTCATAACTGCGGTGGTACGACGGTGTGTCCTCTTCTATGTTGGCAAACTTCACAAACTGAGAGAGGGAGGAAAAGAAAAAAATAATTAGAAATATATATCTACAGGAATAAATAAATCTGCTCCTTAATATGCCAAGTTCATGAATAGTTTATCTTAATTAAAAACTGACGAAATGACCCTAAATCGTCATGGTGAATATCTCCCAAATTAACGTCAAAGCTGTAGCACAATAACATCTCATTAAGAATTAAAGCACAGAGCAGAGGAGGGCTCTCCCACTGCGCCAGAAAATGTCACCATTTAAACACGATGACATTTAGCTTCACGCCACACGACAATTAATAAATTATGAACTAGACTTCTTTGGAATCAAGTTAGAAAGGATACAACCTCTAACAAGAGTTCTGCAGTTTATTCAATAAAAGGAGATGTAATGTAATTACATGAATCCCCCATTCAAAAAGAGTGCCGTCACCCAAACGCTGCACTAAGGATAAAAAAAAAATCAGAATTTATGGAGAAAATGAGCATCTAAAGAAGTCCCTGTTGAGTACATTTCCCGAGTTCACTGTCAGAGTGGTTACTGGAATTAAATGAAGTACCCTTGAGCAAATTTAATGAAGTGAACCCGTAACTGCTCCTGTGATGCCGCTCAGCTGCTGCAGTAAATTGCTGCAGCAGTTGATACCCGGACGCTGCCCAGATTTACTGGCAGTATCAACTCTGTGTCTGCAGAACATCAACCGATAATGGAAGAGCTGAGGTTATAAACATTTTGAGTTGCCACCAGAGGCTTTTCTTCTATCACAGTGGACAAAACAGTAACTCAGACAGTGATGTGCTGAAGAGCTGGGTATGTGGGGAAAGGCTCTGCAGTGTATGGTTTTAGGTCACTGACACAGAATGTGAGAAAAACTAGTCGGGCTTGATTCCCATGGTTATAAACTCTCCTAATCCCCCCCTAACCTCTCTCTGACACCAGTCCGCATGCGACGAGCCATATAATGCATAATACTAAAGGAGAGACGCAATTACACATTTTTTTGCACTGAAAATTACAGTATACATATATTTTTATGAATGAAGAAGCTTACCTTGATAGTGTATTAGGACTGAAACTAACCCTAATCAATATCCTCACTGAAGGCAGACTGAAAGCAAAGTTTTTTAACAGATTTGGCAAAATTCAACTACTAATTGTGATAAACTGCACTGAGATGCTCAATGAACCATGCACTCTGAGGTGTGTGTGCTGGAGTGTACGGCCTTGCATCAGTCCAAAACACTCATGTGCGAGTGGGTGCGAGAGACTGATAGCAGGAAGATTATGAGTGAGAGGCTGACATGTCTCGTCAATCTGTGTAGATGACTGTGGAGCTTTGCCAGTGTGGTCTGCAGCTAATCTGATTTCCTTTATGGGTGCTCTGCTGACCTGGTGCAACAGCACTCATAGCTGCTTCCCACATTACAGGAACTCATCACTCCCACTCCCTCTGCCCACCGCTCTTCTTGCTGTGCTCTGACCGTTGTCGAGGTTAACGTCTTTTACTTTGCGCCATCAAATCGGGAAAGTAAATGCAGCCTGTTAACTTCTGATTAAGATAATACCTCTAAATCCACTGAAATGGGTGGAATTTGATGTGGCATAAGAGCTTAGAATCTAAGGCACATTAATCAGATTAATGACTAACAGTTCGAGAATGTGGGAATTTGTCTACATTTATAACTGTAAAATAATCTTGTCTTAGCTTTTAAATGACTCTTGTTACCACACATTTTATGAGCAGGTAGTTTTTTCTGCTTATCAAATTACATTTGTAGCGTTAAATTGTCTGTTTGGCTTTGACAGTATGTGTGAATCCTGAATGTAATGTACTGGAAGTCACTCAGACGTCAAGTTGGATTCTATATTTGTTTTCTCCGTGAATGCAACAACTATGGTCCCCCACTTATGAAGTCAAATTGTCAGTTTGTTATTATTTTAATGTTAACCACAATTATTCACTAGAGTTGTCTGTTATTACTTTGGTGTTAGTTTGATGTAGATACTTTCACACTGTGTTGAGTAAAAAAAACTAATATTTGCAATTGAAAATAATAATAGTTATTGTTCTAAAAGCCAATAACAGTCATTACAAAAAATGCCCATCTTAAATGACCAGATTTATGTTTTTCTTTGTTTGTTTTTTTCATACTGGCAGAAAAGTAAAATGTGTTGAACTTTTTAAACTTGTAATCTAATCCTGGACACTCACCGAGTTGGTTCCTAGGATCTGTAGATTGGGTTTATCTGACTCGAGCAGCTTGCGCACCATCTTCAGAAAACTCTCCACGAACAGGTTGATGCTCTGACAGTGGCAGGCCATCAGCAGCTGGTCCAGAGCCTCCATGGCTATGCACACATAGCTGAGGAGGAGAAGTGATACACAGGTAAATATCATTTAAGACTCTTGACCCTGTAGGCAAATGTAGTCTTTGACTGTATATTTCATATAGAGATTATAGTTAATGGTTATACTCTGAATGACTAACTGCACACAGTCACGGATACAGAGTTTGATAATCTCTGCAACACAGATTCTGAAGACTCACATCCTGCACAGACAGAGCGACTCTGCCAAGTGTAAATGTAATCTGTACAGGCTCTTTACGCTGGCAGGGATCATCACAGGGTGTAATATTCGTGAGTCACGGAAGACAACAACTTCTGTGGCATATAAGGCAAGTACAGAATGTGCAGAAACAACACTGCTGATGATCCTAAAGCAGCCATGTTGTCTTTTTTATTTTAAAAACCTGCCTCTTCACCTAAAATGTTTTTCTTGAGACTACTTAGAATGCCGAGTGACCAGTGATGCTCACCCATATCTGTGTCGGGCCACATCCCTTGACAATCTCTCTGACAGGTAAGCTCCGATACGGTCGAGCTTCTCTGGAGCTGACAGGGCATAAAATGTCAGCTTCTCCATGTTGGCTTTCACCAGCCCATCCTGGGAGGATGACAGAGGGAAGGAAGGAAAGAAGAAAGAAAAAAAGACAAGACACAGAAGAAGATCATTTTAGGTTCTTACTCACATAATTATTCAAGACAAATCTCTAAGCTTTTGCAGCTACAGTATGTGTACGCAGTTGGGTGCAGTTCTCCCTAAAAAACAAGTTTTAGTTGTATAAATGGATCACTGTGTTTCACCTTCTTTTCTCCCTTGACCTACTTCACTGCGTTTCAATTTGGTCAGGGGGAGGAGAGAGCTAAAAACATCTGTAGTCCATTGAGATCACTTTACATTCTGACACATGCAGTCAATGGACGTAACATTCCAAAAACTAAACAGAAGTCAGATTAAAACTTGAACCCATTGCCAAGACAACAACATTATGATGGAAGGCTGGTAGTATTTATAAATACACCCATATAAAGCTTTGTAAGCCAGGTGCTCTAAAAAATAATAATGAATACAAATGAATATGCTAATGCTTTTTCTACTTCTAACACATCAGAGGGAAACAAAAGGTGAGCCTTTAACCTGCAACTATTACCAATATGTAGATTAGATCGTGGGGATTCCGTAGGGAAATCAGCAGCTTCAATTGTTAGACAACTATGTCGAAACAAATGTGACGGATTAGGTGCAGAATCTAACAGTTGGTCCTTGGTGGAGGTTTGTGCTTTTGAGTGCAATTTAAGTTTGACATGTCATAGCAGGAAAAGCACCAGTATAATAACAGCAACATTATTGATGACTGATTTAATGTTAGAAGATGCAGTTGGCATGGCTTCCTGGCACACCTGACGGACACAAGGCCGCTTATTAATGTCTTTAGTTGAACTTGTACTTTCGAGTTATGACAGGTTTAAGTGTCTGGTATGAAAAGTGCCGTTTCTCTAACCAGAGAGTTAATTCAGAGATTGCTGCTTTTGACCACCTCTCCAAAACATCCTGTGGCTGGAAGCCATAATCAATCACACAGCAGAATATTGCAGCTGAAAATGAAACAAGGTCCAGCTAAAAAAAGTGATTTGGGGCTATTGTTATACGAGTTATTATGTAGTACTTTGGAGCACACAAGCTTCTGTCGGATGTAAACTCAGAGGTAAACATAAGTACTATATTTCCAACTAGCAATTCACTACACAGTACTGTGGTGACAATTAGTGAGTACAGCACACACATGCAGCAGATACAACCTTTATTTAACTACCCTATTGCCATATATCAGTCACTACAATGTGTACACACACTCACACACCCACATGTGAGCACATCATTTCCAAACTGGTAGGATACTATTAGTTACACAAGATACCATATGAATGTCTGCATCTTGGTCTACTCACCTTAGAATATTTTGAAAGCTCTGAAGCCCATGGAAGTTAATTTCTCATTGGATGGTAGGTTACCATATTGTAATTTTAGTTTTTTAGAAAATGTTGATATTCAGCCTCATCTTTTCCTCGGCAATTCCTGCTTTACGTTACTCACCTACAAGCTTGCTACCTAGTTTTGCTTTTATTTCTTTAATAACTTAAACATTCATGTTGGTGTTGCCAAGCAGCAGCGTTCTCACAACGAAACAGCTTGTCCCCTGTACAGTTTTGTCCACAGATCTGACAGGTAAAGTGGGTTACTGCAGCAGCACAGAGGCACTTATGAAAAGTTTTATTTGCGATAAATCAGCTCCTTCTTCACCATCGACTTCATGAGTCATCTGTGACAGATCTCAGTTAATCAGAGGAAGTGGAGGCAAAGAAGAGGTCTGTGGTTTGACACCGACAGCTGTAAATAGGACAGTTTTGTGTGGAGTTGGTGCAAAGTTGTTTCATCACCTCAACTTCACTATTCCTAATCCAACATGTCAGTGTTTATAATCACCTGACACAGCTACTGGGGATGTACTGATCCTCCTTTTTCAGTCCTGAAACCAATACGGCTACCTGGACATTAGGTATTGTCCAATATGAAGTACCAATTCAACACCAGTGTAATAATCAGTAAAAAATAAGCTATAATGTGTGGAAGAGGGTCTTGATCATTTGTGTTTAGCTTCATGCTGCGCTAGCTACGGTCACAATGGACATATGATGTAGCACGCACAGAGGAAAACATAGAATTGAACTAAATGGATCTGCCAAATTTTTTGCAGACTCAACAATCAATTTATTTAAGTCTATATCTGACCAATATCTGATAGAAACCATTGATAGTTATGCTTGTGCCTTTTTAAGAGAACGACTTCTACTGACATTCAGTCAGTGTATTAGTAAGCTCCACATAATTTCTATACATAGAGAAATGGTTATCAAAGACAGCAAGGCAAGTGATGAATAAAGAAACAGAGTGTCATTGGAGCTTCTCACCTCTGGGTCTACTGGGAAGATGTTGTCTACCAGTCTCTTGTACCGAGGCCGGAGAGCCCCCCAGCAACCACAAACCCCTGAGGAGGAGAGGACGGAGAAAAACAAAGGGGGAGACAGAGATAATCAATTAGACTTTTCCACTGGGACTGACAGAAATGCAATAAAAACAAAGAGCGAGAAAAAAAAAAAGAGAAAGTCTTCTTTTCTAATCCTTTCTCTGTTGTAGCAAAATTTTTCTAACCCGTATGAGTCTGTGTAAATGAGAGGACACAGTACAAAGGTAAGGTTAGAGATGATACAACCTGCTGGTAGGATGAACATTGCTATGCAGTGACTGGTAGTTTTGGCACACACAAATTTGGTTACAGAGCTGTCTATAACTTGTGATATACAGTAAGACAGCAAGTAATAATGATAACTAACAACAATACTGTATCTTCAAAGAGGCGGTAGTGGAAAATCGGTGATGAAAAAGCGAGTAGTAAATTAAATCGATTGTCAGCCAGGAAAACCCAGCTGTAGCTAGTAAAATAAAAATGTGCGAGACAGCAGCACACTGCAATTAACAGTCTTCTTGCCAATATATTTATGTTAAGGCCTTATCTTTTTTGTTTCATTAGGTGCAGCTGCCTGCTGTGACAGGTTAAAAATCACCAGCCAGTGTAGAGATGTGAGGAATTTGCAAAGGAGAACAGAAGGACAGAAAGACACTGAGCATAACTTCAATTGTATCAGGACAAAAAGCAAAGCATTAACAAAACTTCACAGTCGAATGCTCTGCAAGAAAAGAGCTGCCAACGTTGATCACCGATGACAGTACTGGCATGATGCCATCATTCAAACTGCTGAATCCCAAACTAAAAACGTTAAGATATATTCTTGTTTACAGAGCTTCAGGAAAACAGAAGCTTAGTCAGCCCCTCCACAGTCTGTCTATGCACTTTTTGTTTTTACAAAAACAACCTTCGTTTTCCCACACAATTGCATGCTAAGTGAAGGTAACCCATGTGAAAGCCAGTCGAAAAAGAATCAGGTCACAAGACAATTACAGACAACAATGCTGCTCTGATGATAATACACACACAAAACACAAAGTCACAGGCATACACACTCTCTCTAAATCAAGACAGCCTTGGAGAGACAAGTGCCTTTTTTTTTGCAACGAGGAGAAAGCAAGCGAGAGGTGGATTCTGATTGGCTGAGGGAATTCAGCAGTGGTGAGTCATAAGAAGACCCTGTGAGAAAAAAGAAAAGAGAGGAATAACCCAAAATGTATAAAGAACAACAAATTAATTACTATAACCCATCACAAAGCTCTCCATTACAACTAATAAAATATGGCTGCAGTTGATAAACAAAGATATACGAGTTTAGAAGTCGTAAAAGGCAATGGGGGAAAAAGTAGGTCATTGCGGTGTCAGCAGTGGACTCACGTTTAATAAATTATATGAAAGACGGACACTTCAACCAAACACAGGACAAATTCAGTGTGGGATAGACAGAAGCAAAACAATCTGCTTTTCGTCCGTCCTTCCTTCCTTCGTTCCTTAACCTCAACCTCATTTTCCTTCCTTCTATTATCCCAAAGAAAAAAAGGTTCATGTTGCTCCGTCCACACGATGAGACGCTCTCAGCCTCCTCAGGGACTAAAATATCGTATAAACAAACCGTCACCTGGAGCTACACATCTCGAAAACACAATGACGTTATATTCTCAATATAAAATGAACCAACTGAGCATATTTTCACAGATGATGGAGGCAATCAGCAGCCACATGCCTGACTCACCGACGTGCAAAGACAGGCTGAGCCCTGCCACAACAAATAATGTGCAAGACGAGTAACAACCATGATTTTTGCGCAATACAGCTGATATTAATCTACATAATAACAATCTTATTTCAGTTTGCATTTTATCTATAAATCATCATCCACAATTTCCATAAGATTAAGGTTTTGTCTTCAAACTGCTTCTTGTTTTGCGGACCACCAGCCTTAAACTAATAAGTACCGGTTAACCATCATATAAAGACAAATAAAAGCTGCAGATTTAGCCTGCATTTGTTTTGACATTATGATTAAGTGAAGGTTTTACAAATGATTATTTAAGTGAGGAATTCCAAACTTAAGAAGTTTAGTATTTTGTTTGAGTCAGTCCCAAATATTCTGTAATGAGGAAAACAATAACAAACTATAGCCGTTTGCAGAAATGAACTTTGACATTCACTTATGATGAAAGCAGCAAGAGATTCTCAGGGTCAGACCACACACACGTTCACAAAAACAGCATTTTTTCGTTTAACACTAGCGTGAGTTGTCGTGAAAATAATATTATCTGTCAAACGCAGGAGTATGTGGCCTTGACATGGTATTGGTGAGACATACGAGTACTGTAAGAGGCCGTCCTCTAAACCAAAAGCAATAAAAATCCCTCCTCTGGGCTAAGCTCACTACAATAACAGGCCTTGTAGTGTGTTTTCAGTGACCTACACCTCAGAGGAGGGGAGTCGGTGCAGACAGGAAGTCCTTGAAAAGCCCTTTAATAGAACAAAAGGCATCTTTACAGTCTATACTACTTAAAGGCCCTTCTGTTTCAAGGCTTCCCTCTCCTCTCTAAAAGTTCTGCTGAACTCCACAGCAGGAGCTCTGCTGGTGTTCAGGCTTATCTCAGAGCATGTGTGTCTATTCATAGCAGAGCTCCTCCATCACTTCAAACACTAATGAGGCCTCTGTAATGCTCCCTCCCTCCTTCCCTTCCTCCTGCATCCACCCAACCTGCCTGTACCTCACTCTATCATCCTTGCTGTATTGGCTTGGGGGCCTGAGTGTGGGAGTCGCCACTGAATTAATGAAAATGAGGAAGGTCCCGAGTGTAGAGAGGAAAAGGTGGAGGACAAAGAAAGAGGGACAGGGACACAGGGCAGGGGAGACCGGAAAATATGACAGAGATGGTAGTGTGAGGTGGATTGAATGAGTCACAGATTAGTGCTGCTAATTTCTTTGTCCAGTATTAATCTGTCCTGTCCTCTCTGTCAGCAGGAGAGGAAAGTACAGCCTGTCTGAATTATCGGTTAGTCATTAAAAAAACAAAAGGCTGATATAAGCCTTTAAAGACATTTCAGTATCTGCATTTATAAAAATAAGTTCTATATATTTGCTTGTATTAGTTTTCTTTTTATTATTAAGTATTTCACGTTTATTGACAGGACAGTAAGCTTGAAATGGGGCTATTGATCCAAATATCCTCAATAATTTCAACACTTACATATTATTTCATACTCTTGTGGTGCAAGAAGAAGAAGAATACGTACTTGACTTGTGCACTGCAATTAGTTCTAAGCAAATTACGTTCTTTGGCAATGTCCTGTATTTTGTGTTTGACAAGCGACCTTAAAGTTGCTGCCATTGTTTGCAAGCAGATAGAAAAATGGCCTGATACATACTGAGCACATGTCAACAATTTGTACAATTTAGATGAAACACTAGTGAAAACATCACTAGAATTATTTTATATTCAATTTCTGTCAATAGATTCCTTTGACCTAAATCTTGCACACTGGACTCCGCAGTTCCTCCGTATTTTCTCCAGAGGAGGTGCATGTGTTGAACGCAAATGTTTGAGTGAGACCCTCTGCAGTTTCCCAGAACCTCCCGATATGTTGTGCATGTGCGAAAGGCAAACTCTGGGTAAACTCTGTAGCCAATTCTCTGGATTTTACCTGCAGGTCATGTCTGAAAACAGCTTAACATTCACATATTCTGCTTCCAGTACGCCAGTGATGTGAAAATCGAGTGTTTTGTAAGTAGTTTTGTGTCTCTGGTGTTGGTAATGGTGGGTTAATGTGTAAAAAGCTAAGAGAGAGCAACACGGTGGGTGGACAGGAATTTGGAAGACAGTGGTGAAAAGCACACATAGCAGGGGATCTCACGACATCCGCCCACACTGCATGGCGAGCTGACAACACATTTAGGCGCTGGACAACGAGCTCTTCCATACACACTCGCACATAAACCCACGCACACAAACATGGTCGCACACACTTCGAGGAGTGTGAAACGATGAATTACTGGTTGTTAGTAGGAAGAACAAGATAATAAGGGAGGAGGAGGAGCTAATGTCTACTTGTGTCACTGAATGCTTGGAATTCAAATGTTCTTAAGTACACACATGTTGAGGGGGGTCTCCACCCCTCCAATCACCACAGCAAGGAGCCAGCCAATCACAGGGCTATTTTTATCCCTTTAACAATGGGCTGGTACATTAACAGATTACACTCTCCATTTCCCCCAGGATTTCAGCTTAACATTTCCACTTTAGGGTGAGACTAAGAGAGTGGAGGAAAAATAACTGCATGCTGAAGGGAGTAAAATTGGGCCAAACAAAAATTACATAGTTCTGACGGACAAGTTTGTACATATTAAACACACGCATGCACAAGTGATAATAGGACTGTGCACTGTGGGTCACACACACACACACACACACACACACAACACACACACCACAAAAACATTCAAAAGGACAGGGGCTGACCCGGGGGGGGCAGGGGCTGCAGCTAAAATCTGATTGGCCCCCGAAGTGCCCCTGTCTTGTCAGTAGTCTTTTTTTCAGATAAAATAGTCACCCACACACAAGAAATGTTACAATTTGATAATAAATATTATTTTCTAAGCTTTTTTGAAGACACAATTTGCTTGTCAGCCCCAATTTTCAGAATATATTCAATGATGTGTGGCTTTGCTTAAAGCTATAGAGCTAACAGTAAACAAGGATTGACTAATGTGCACCTTGCTGATTCAGGAATTGTGCATGGATGTTGGACATATAATTGGCTCCTCTGTGCAAAATGTGGCCACTTTATGGCCCCTGATTTAGAAAAATCCTACATCCGCCACTTCCATATAGGACTTTGAACATGCACACAAGGTAAGTGTGTGTGACAAGTGGCTGAGTGCAGTAACACATCTGCACCTGCTTCAATAAAGCTGCTGTGTTGTACCAAAATTCATGTGGCTGAGAAGAGAGACTAAATATAGCTGTGATGCCCTGCATTTTGGATCAGTGTGTGTTAATGTGTTTCTCTTCATGTGTGAGTGTGTGAGTGTTTGTGTGTGTGTGTGCATGAGAGAGCGAGAGGGGGGGGACTGCTAATACACATTTATACCTCACCTTCACCTGGGGTCAGGCACACAAACCCATAGTCATACTCAAGCAAACAGTATTAACTTCTGTTTTGTATCTGTGCAGCTTTAAGCTGCATACACCTGTGTAAAATACATGACACTTCTCACAATGGTTACAAAGCATGTTGCCCTTGGGGGGGGTTATTACATAAGCAGGAGTGGGGGCAGAAGGACCAAGTCCTGTTATTTTTACATCAGCGAACAAGGAGGGGCAAAACATCTTTTACCAGTTGATACACATGGTAAAATGCAAGCACACAACAGGAACTACTAACACACACAGAAAACAAGAGGCGAGGAGAGTGTAAGCAAATGATGAACAAGTCCGATTCAACAACCAACGGATATGCACACAAGCTGTCGCTCGCTGAGTTTGGGAGAGCTGCATAGCAGATGAGCAAAGAAGGTGAGCATCACGGCTGATAGCTTTGGGGGTAAATTCAACTGCTGTCACTAAGGCATACAGAGGAGGACAGCTATTCACATTCACTGCATACGCAACCACAACGTGAATTTATCCCCCCTCACTCTGTCACGACGAGCGCATTTCCACGCTACTGACACATACACATTGTCCACGCACGTTGCAGCAGCACACACAGAGTAAATACATATTTTTCCTGCCATCAACCCCCTGTACATCAAGTCAGATTCATAGCATAGTGTACAATCCCGTGTGGGTGGTGGCGAACATGGCTGATATAATACGACAAATACTCTGATGAACAGACGCAGCAGCCCAAAAAATCCTTGAGACACAAGAATGAGCCGACAGACTATGAATCACAGTCAAACAGTTACTGAAACTGGGCTGCGAGGGTCTCGAGTGCAGAGAGACATTTCCACACAGTAGCTCACCAGCGCAGTGAAGTGAACATGATCTTCCCGTGTCTGGGCTGATGATTTATTAGCCTGCTAACCAAAATCTTTTTTCCATCAATACTCGGCACACACGAAGCAAAGCCGCCTACATTTTTAATTAGCACTAATCAATGAACCATATATCAACATGTCCCAGAAACACCAGAGCGACAGACAACAACAACATTTCACCAAAGGCATCGTCTCAGGTTTTTAACTTTGTTCAGCACCTTTACTACTTTTCAAGGAAGCATTCATTTATCATTAAAGAATCATGAAAACTATAAAAGGATAAGAGAGCAAATCAAACACACATAACTACAACAGTTAGCTGCCTGTGTTATAAGTGCAGAGAAACCCAACATTACCACCTCAAAGATAAAAAGAAGGAAACAAGAAATATAAAAGTCTGTTACCAAAAATAAACATCTTGAAAGCTTGTGTCGCCTTGGAAGCTAATGCTGTAATACAATCAAGAGTATCCACATACAGTGAGAGACCAAGTTCTCATAATGTATAGGAGACGATACGCTGTAGAGGGAAACAAGAAAGTCCGTCACAAGAAAGCTCAGCGGAAACATTGTTTGTAGAATGTGGGAAAACTGGCTTTAACGCTGGATGCTTCACATTACTCACATGCCTACAAAGGCTGGAACACGCATACAAATACACAACGGAGGAAGGGCTGTTATTCTTACCGTACATCACTCGTGATGTTGGAGTCTCTCACCGCGGCAGCCTATGATTCCCTAATACTGCTTCAGTGGTTTATACAGACGCACTGCTCTGCCAAGAGGCACTGAGAATGCACATACACATGCACACCCCCCCGCTCACTCTGGGATAAATGTGCACGTGCGCTTGGAGCTAAAAGGCATATGAATGTGCGTCGTGATTGGTGCAGAGCTTGGCTCGATGCAATGAGTTACACACACTCCCCCTGCCGAGCAGACACACACAAACACAGGCACAGAAGGGGGCTGAGAGGCAACGTCAGAGAGAAGCGTGCCGTGATGACCTTGGATTTTCCCCTGTTTGTCTTCTGCAACAGCGCTCCTTCTTAGAGGGGTAGTGCAGATTTCACATGCAGCTGCACATACAAACACACCCACCCCACTTCTAATCATTTATCTCAGTTTATAGAGAAAGAAACAGAGAAAAGAGGAGGGAGGGAGAGAGAGAGAGAGAGAGAATGTGCACATCAGGAATATAAGGGTGAACTCCTCCCACTCACGCAATCTCCTTTCCCCCTCTCTCCACCCCCTGACAGCATCACTCTTTCCCTCCCGTCCATCATTAAGCGTCCCATGCCTCTTTCTTTCCTTAGTGTCAGTTTTTCCTTTTGAGCTTATGCAACTTTCTGCTACATTTCCATCCATTTTCTAGTCAAGCATCAAAATGTCTGCCTTTTCCGCTTTCTGCATTTTGACAG
Organism: Hippoglossus stenolepis; assembly: GCF_022539355.2. Taxonomy (NCBI): domain Eukaryota; kingdom Metazoa; phylum Chordata; class Actinopteri; order Pleuronectiformes; family Pleuronectidae; genus Hippoglossus; species Hippoglossus stenolepis. The sequence continues at coordinate 12,299,842 of NC_061502.1, forward strand.
GATTGGGAATATTTTTTGTTAGAGCTGCAGCGGCTGGTGGAAACCTCAAACATTACAGCCTTTATTTTTTTCTAATCAGTTCCCATAGATGGCAGAAAAAAAACATATCAAAAATGTTTTCTAGTATTTGCATTTTAACAAAATCTATAGCAGAAACAACAAAACTGTGAAATGCTATTGTTTATTAGCAGATCACTGTTTTATTTTCTTCCAGGTTTTATTTTCTACAACCATAGTACATTAACACAACAGCATCTGGCTCATATCGCTCTAATGGTCGGGCTTCTCACCTGCAGGACGAGGAGTGCACCACGTTCGCCACACAGTCATAACTACGACCGACATAATTCATATTGATGATCACATAACTGGCTCTAATGCATGAAATTGCAATGAAACCAGAAACCTTCAGAAACAATCCGCTTCCCAGATAGTATCAGTGTATAATGTGTGAGAAACCTATTTTCCAAAGCTGGATTTCACAAGTATCCGAAGTGCTCATTGGTCCATGAGAGTGAGTTACATCAGGACTGTTCAATGAATTAAAGATGCTGGTAAATTGTTGTCACTTGAGCAATTAATAGAAACAAAATCAGACATAGGCTGCAGCCTTGTACAGATGCATCCACTGCATTTAGCCACAGCTTGGATCCTGATAAGTTAAGATACCTTGGGAGATTTTAGGAGAAACGTATCTTCACAGTTACTGTTAGTTTGATTTTTTTTTTTTCCCCTGGGATGAATCCCAAGGTCATTTTGCTCAGATGGCTGGCATCATACACAATCAAGCTTTGTTTTCCTTGCTCTTGCACGCCTGCACTTGTGAACCAACATCCCCTGTAGAAACACGGTGCCTGCCACAAAGACCATTTTGTCAATGAGAGTTTATGTGTCAGTCGAGATTAAGGATGAAAGCAATTAAATATGACCCAGACTGAAAATAATGAGACTTCACTTTAATTAGACAAAACTGTTCATCAGCAACCTGTGCTAAATACTGATCGCAGCCAGTGGTCCTTCCAATGGTTACCTACTCGAGTGCTAAAGCATCCTTAACACACTCTTAAATAAGCTCTACCGCCTTGTTTGTAACAAGACAGGAGGGAGTTTGCAGCAAGTCAAATAATAGTTTCTACGTTTCAGTGGAATAATTCTCTCATCGTGTGTTTTAGAAACAGCGACAGAGCCAGGGAGAGAACAGAGGAGCTGGTGTTGTCACTTACCCTTGCCAACGCGATGGTCCAGAAGGGTACGACAGTCCAGTGCCAGCCTCTGAGAGGCCGGGACATCAGGCGCAGGCAAGGGCATGGCAGGCAAACAACCACACAACAGCCCACAAGCACACACAAGCATACACACCACAGAAAACCTCCTAAAAAAGGCAAAAACTGACATGTAACACTACAAGTTACAGACTAAAAACATCTACTTATTTGTTTACAATTCTTGAATTTGAAAAGTAATCCTGGCAAAACAATACTCCCAAAAACATCCAACTCACAAGTGCTTGACAAACAAGCTAAATGCAAAATCCACAACTAACCAGTTTGTCAGGAATAAAAAACTACACACATGCTCACACACACACTTACACTTGTCCTCAATGAAGCCTTAGCAGAGAAGCCAAGTCCAACTTGTGTGTGAAGGTGGACACCACACCAAACTCACAAATTCTCAAAGAACCGCTGCAGAAAACCAACTCCTACGTCTCCGTCTTGGAGCTTCTTGGTAATTTATGTTAGTGCATCGGCAGGTTTACCGTATTAACAGAGAGATTAGCGAATTAGTCCTTTCAACAGCAGCTCTGCTTCTCTCGATGCGCGCCTCTCTCATTAATAAACATCTCAGCGACACAATGGGGCTCACTATCCACCGGGAGTCTCTCTCTGGGCGAGAGACACAGGGAGACGCAGAGACAGTGAGGGTGGAGAGAGGCAGGGACAGAGGGACAGAGGGACAAGCATTCGGCCCGTGGGCTTGACGTTCAAGGAATGAGGAAATCACTGGATATCAACTCAGGGAAACTGCATGGTGAGGGATTCCTGTGCAACATGCACATCACATGCATGTGCACACAAGTGTTGGAACATTAATGTAGAGTTTCTCTGACTAAACATTTTCACAATCTGCAGTGATGAACTGTTTTTTTCCAACACTGTCCCACATTGAACTTTTAGGTGAACTGCTGTTTAATAGCTGGGTGTTCCTCACCTGTCATGTTGGATGCTCGTCACAAGGCGGCGTCGCTCCTCCAGGTTCACAGCGGCGGGGAGATGGGCGGCACTTCAGGCCGGAGCGGAGTCTCCACCGGCGGGTTGGGAAATCAGGAAAACCGCTGGATTGTCTTTGGCCTGTGGAAGTTAGCATGTCCAGGTTAGCTGATGCGCTTACACACAAGTGAAACCTGACACAACACGGGAAACGCCACGAAATGACATGTTTCTGTCCGGTGAGGAAAAACAAACTGTGACATTTATCATATCATCACATACCGGGTGTTTATTTACAAACATCCACAGATGCTAGTCAATGAAATTAGCCTTAGCGATGCTAGCTGTCACTGCTTCTCGTGTAACTTTGTTCCACCATAAAAACAGATTTGGACGAGGTTTAAATATGAACTTACGCTTGACAGAATGTAACGATGTTATTTAAAGGGAGACATGTTGTTCAACGAAGCCAGCTATGGTCCTGGTGTAGCAACGTTAGCTAACCGCTACAGTTGTAATACGACAGCACCGTTTACTTACCATGAAGTGAACACGATTAAAATCCGTGTAGCATCCGTTAAAAGCGTGTGACAGGCGGTCACTTAACGTCCGAGAGCTTCTCACATTATACAGTGTTATCAACATGTATCCACCCACTGTTCCCCCAGCTGTTCCTGACAGTATGTGAGGCATTAGTGACACTCACACACACATATAGCACACGCGCACGCACACACGCGTCAATTTCAACTTTATTTATGTAGCACATTAAATACAACTTTACAAAGAAAAAGGCGCAACAAGAAAATATGATATATCAAAAATAATAATGATAATAAAATAGAATAAAATCTGCTGGGATAAAAAAACATTCTCAACTCGAAAAGAAAACCAAAGAGAAGAGATGTGTAATGTGCTGATGTGATGATGCTGCTGCTTAATCACTTCAGGGCTCATGTGGAGACAAAGGTCAATCAGAAAGGGTCATGAAAACATTTAGAATTTTGAATAAATTGTTTTATATAAAATCTGTCCTGGCTAATTGTCATTTAATCTGATATCTGGAGATTATTTTAGTGTTTCTGAACCCTAGTTTTGGAACCAGTGACTCATTATAGCTGAGCTGAATTACTGTAAATTATTATTCTTGTGGCTAAAAATAAACAATTCTGGTTGTAAAAATAAGGAAAGCATTGATATAAATATTGTAATGCTGCAGTATACATTATCCTTAAATTTCCATTTATTATAAGTATAGCTTTACCCAGCACCACTTGGTTGGACACTGTGTGCAAGGACTTTACTTCCTGTCTTGTCCCACTTAAAGACATGTTCTCTAATTATTCAGTGGATGCTGATTCTAACGAAAATGTTCCTTTTTATTCATATAATCTCTGTTCATATGTCCTATTTTCACAGAAAGGTAGTGGAGCATCCAGACCTCTAACTGTCTGCCAACATCTCCAGTTTGTGCAGCGGTGCACGTATCATTGAAAATGAAGGGTACGTATAACAAAATGCCAACTCCCTATTATTATCGGGCTTTATTAGAGGTAATCCTCGATAAAAATCTGCACTCTGTTAACTATAGTTCTAGAGATGAGGATGGGATATCTTGCTTTTGCAGCAGGTCATCTAAACTACCACCTGGTGGCAGCAGTGAGTCAGAGGGAATCGAACTGACGTTTGCAAATTCAAGTGATTATTATCTTCCCGCGAAACTGTTTAATCATAAATTTATCATAATCTTAACCTTAGCATTTTGCAGAGTGGCATCGTATAATTGATTCACATGACGTGTCACATTACCTGCCACCTTTGCTGCTGTCTAAACTTGGTGCCTCTCAGCCGACCACTTCACACGCTAAGGCATTTACTCCCCAGGGTCACCTAACACCACTAAGCCCTGAACTCCCCGAGTCTTTTACCTTGCATTATTTTTGTCTGCCCCTCATGCCTCGTGCTGCCGGCAAGTCTTTACCAGCTCAATGACACGCCTGTGTGTGGCCCTTTGTGAGTAGGATGGCACTACATACAGTGGGATGTGGAGCGAGAGTGAGTCAAGCTAATGATCTGTGCAAGAGTAGAAGTCATTTGCAGATTTGCATGAAAATTCTGATGCAACCTGTTGTTTTGATTAGTAGGGATTAGATTTGCCTTACGAAAGTGTTTTAGAACAGTCTCTACTTTATTGTTTATCTTTGCTTCTTCCCTAACTGGCCGGTACATGCCCTCATTACAAGAGCTTTGTGCCCCAGCCAACAAAAGCTACAAGCGTTCACCGCCCAACTGCAGTCTTATGCCACACACACACGCGTTCACACAGCGCATGTGTGATACACACGGACTGACGCGAATAGATCTCTGTGCCCGGCATAAGTGAAATGTTTGGCAAGCACGTTGGCTGCAGGATCGGCTCTGTTGCTGGTTCGGTTTGAGTCGGTATGAGAATCAGCTGATTAGGCCAGAGCCAAAGCAGTTTGCCGTAATACTAATTAGCTTCTGAGGGTTTTCTTTCCTGTCAGTGGACTAACCCATTCTAACTCCCTCTCGCTGGTGGACACAAGTTCACATGCATTCCAAACTCCAAATATAATTACAGATGGAATGTGTACAGACAGACAGGCACTAACTTTAAGTGCTTCTTAATGACCATTAATGCAATCTTCTTCCAAAACGACCTGCACTGATTTACTCATTGTTTCTAATAATAGTGACAGGGAATCAAACATATTCAAAGAGGGTTTTTTTTATTGCATGCTTTCCATGTGTCAAAGAGATGTGACAGCAGTTAGAGTAAAACTAATTGCCTTAGACCTGGCGGCTATTTTTAGATGTACAGTAATCAGCAAGAAAGGTCTGAGCTACAGAATCGTGGTGGGACAGATGGGAACTCATTAGATCAGCCTTAGGGGCTTTGTGCGTTGCCTGGACACTATTAGCAAAGCAAGTCTCAAAAACTTAAACCAGCTTATAAGTATAGGGACCACAGGCCTCAGCCTAGTGTCTCACATGGTCATCAATACTTAGGTCTTCTGCACTAAAGCTGTTGTTGTTGCTAATATTCTCTCTTGTCATTAACTGCTCAAGTTTCTTTACCTTGTTGATGAACAGTGCAATTTATCTTCTTTTATTTATTTATTTGTATTTGTTTGTATAGAGATATATGACAGGGACCAAACAATGACACATATCTGTACTAACTGATAGTGCTAATATTTCACGTACAACAATAATGTGCAACAACATGTATGATTCCAAAACAAACTGAGAGTTAGATAAAAAATAAAAGACCAATTGAGGGCTGGGGGATGCAGATCAATAATCAAAACAATTTCCATCTTATAAAGCATTTTTTAAATATAATCTTATGAAAATCTGTGACCCATCATCTCCATAGTTGTACTTTTGTACAGTTGTACATAGTTGTAAATTGTTTTATTGACAATAAATCCATTAAGTTGTCTATCAAAGTATGTTTTATCGTGTTTCATACAATGCATTTATTATTTAAGAGAGGAATCAACTGTTGCTTGTCAGATTTTGTGAATTCAAATGCTTTAAATAAAGAATGTTGGGTCCTTTTGCCGTCGAACCACCTCACGATGGGTTAGGATCCAGCTTCCCACAGGCAGCTTGGATTTCATCACCCCCTCGTCCCTACTTGCACATATAAATATTCACATAACCAGGAGCATGACGGCAGTGAAGAGCCAGCTCCTTTTCTTTTCTTTTCCTCATGGGAGTGTATGAAAATAGACTGATAGTAATGCTTTTTAATTTAAAGTGTCCACACTGTTAACAGGTCTGCTTGACTTGGCCAAAGGGTGAGAGAGAGAACTGCATTTATTTGGATGTTGTATTGGGGCCCGTTTGACCTGAGCGTTGCAGGCCAGTGAGAGTGGCTGCTGTCCAGCTAATCCTCTTTGCACTCCTCACTCCTGCCGCTGCGCTTCAACGCAATTGTTGACTTAATTTCAAAACAATCCAGGTGGTAACCCACAACTCTGCCACACTACGACACTCAACACTCATCTTGGCTGGACTGTCATCCCACTCTCCTCGTTTGGATTCTTTGTAGCAGGGGGGGCTATACTTGCATTTTCTCATTTATGGATTACGCCTTAATTTTTAGATTGGTACACGATTCCTGTGCGATGGAATCAGGAAAAGTGGATTATGACGAACTGGCTGAATTTATCCCAGGACAAAAGCTGGACAGGAACAGTGGATGTACAATATGGAAAAAAATACAGGTCAGTTTTCTATTTTCAACTTGTTTGAAACTTATTTTACTCAGAATAGGTGTCAACTATAACAAACAGAGGGCCTTAATTCAAAAAGTCTGTAGACACATTTTGAGTGTTAAAATTGGCAGCATGCCTGGTACAGCTGGATAACAGGTGATCTTTCTAAAGCATGTAGGGCTTTAAAAGTCAATAGAGATGTACCATTCATTCACATGGCAAGTTATTTAACTGCCACTCTGACAGCCTTAATTAAAACTGCAGCTCTTTCATTAAGAAACGTTTCATCATATCAGTGTGGATACGTGATGTTGAGAATCTGACTGGTGACAGTTGACTGTGAGTGGGTGGGACGGCAGCATGAACATAGCCAGAAGGTCCCGGAGGAGTTTAACTCTGGGCATTAAACAGCTCAGGTCTAAATCTGGCTGCCAGTTAATTTGTTGGAAAGCTTCCTTTCTTCTGGCACACGCTGTGTCAACACGTGGAGCCTGTCAGGTGACCTTTTCCAACATGTCTGACTATGTACAGCACTGTTACTCCTGTCGGCATAAAAGATTTTAAACATAGAAGATGCAGAGGGGCTTTTTTGGAAGGTGAAACATTTATTTGGACATATATTATGCTGGTGTAACGTACACAGCATGTGAAGGGCTGTAATAACTCATGCAGTGTGTTCACACTCATAAAATCACAAAGATTCTCCTTTATTGTAGTTTAAGTTCAGAAGTTGTTGCTGTTACTATGTGTGGAAAGTGTAAGGAAGACGTATCAAAATGAGCAAACTGTGGCCTCAAGGAAATCCAATGTGAAGAAAGGTTTCCCATTAAAATACAAAAATTCTTCGCTGCTGAAAGTGTTAACTGAGCATTTTTATCAGTGATGTACCAAAAAAGAAAATTCCACTGACAATGTCAAAGATTTAAAGATTTACTGTAGGATTGTGAAACATCTTAGTGATGTGAGTAAAGTCTCACTGGCCTCCACCTTCTGCTCTTTCACCTCCTGCATCGTTCCTGCTCCCGCTCCAGGTTACTGCTACTTCCTCCTGATCTGAGACCAACAGCCTAGGTCAGCTGAGGTCATCACCATGGTGACCTTCACGGAGACGACACAGGTTTCCCCTATGGGGCTGCGCGAGCCGCCCTGCCTGACGGCCACCCTGTCACCCGGGCTGCGGCGGAAGAAGATGCTGTGGAAGAATGCTGTGAAACACATCATGATCCAGCAGGAGCTCAGCGCTCAGGTGATCCCACACTCATCACTAGATGAACCTGTTGTTTGTACGGCTTTGTTTCTCATTCTTTTGTACACATTCCCCTACAAGACTACGCAGAATGTATCAACTGAAACATGACATCTGACCTTTGAAACACAAACTGAGAAAAATGGAACCTGCACTGTCTGATGATATGTGTGAGTGCCATCATGAACATAGGTTACAAAACCAAACAAGTCTAGATTATCACTGTAACCCGTGTGTAAAGTGTCAATACACCTAAATAACAAAAAAAATCAATTTTGTCAGTTACGGTGTCTTATAGTTTGGTATTTTTACTTTACAAACAGCTGCAAATAAAATGTGCTAAAGCTGCACCACCAATGGAAATAAATACACTTCAGCTGTAAAGATATGGTGGCCAACATTAGACAGATAGATACATATAGATATCGCAAAACCTGACGTAGTAAAACTAACCTTATGGGCTAAACTGTGACAAAATTATGCATGTTTTTTTCTGGTGAGCCAACCAGGGGTGGGCGATATGGCCAAACATTATATGAAGATAAAAATGTTCATATCAGCCCTATTGATCATTATTAAGATAAATGTGACATTATTATTTATTTTATGTTTGAAGACAGATTTTGGCCCTGAGGGAAGGTTGTGGTTTTAGACTCTTCTATATGGGCAGAGATTGACACTTACACCTAAGCATTACATATATATCAAATTAAATTGGTATAATTATTGATATTTTCTCATCACCCAGGTCTAGTGCCAACCCTTGAAAGTCTCAAAGATCAGTATCCAAAAGTGCAATCCAGTGATTATAAAGGAGTGTAAACCACATATATGATAAAAAGACACTTTGTAAAGGGCCAAAATTTGTTTGCTTCCAACCATAAAGCCATGACTATATCATTGCACTGGTCTCTTTTTAAAGGGGTAGTATGATAGTTGGCAAAAAGAAGAGGAATTATACATGTTACAGTAAACACTTCTGGTTTTATGTTGTGACAGGTTGGTGTGGAACCAGCACACAAAATCTTTGTGACAGATGCCTACATGGATGAGATCAACAGACAAATCCGCAACAAGGGCTCTCGTGGGGTCACGAAACGCCGCTCCTCCACATTCAGAGTCCACCCCTCCCAGCCCCGGGGCTCAACCAGTACACACAGCAGCATCGGCGGTTGTTTCAACGACTACGGCAGCGATGCCGACTTCTTTGTGCACTGGGGCCGCACTATTCACGGGGTCTACATACCCTCCCTGAGGCACACCTTCAAGTCCCGTGACCTGGAGAAACTCTACCAGCAGCACTCTTCTCACCAGAGACGCAACTCTCTAGCTATCACTAACGTAATCGACGCTGTGGCCAAGCTGCACGTGTTGGTTCTGTACCTGGCGTTGGCCCCTGAGGATTTCACAGACTCTGTGCGTGGCTGCCTGACGGGCATTTTCATGATGTTCGCTATAGCACTGTGCATCGTGGTGTTGACCTGCAAAGACTCCATGTCCCTGCGGTGGCTCCACTATGCTGGCCTGGCTAGCTGGCTATCGCAGACCACACAGGTGCTGGGAGGACTGGTATACGGACTAGAAAAAGACCCTTCGTGGTACGTTTTGTTCACGCTGTTCGCCACATACACGCTGCTGCCCTTACCTCTGCTGTGGGCCATGTGCGCTGGCTCCCTTACCTCAGTGCTGCACCTTCTGGTGGAGATAGTGCACTACTACAATGATGCAATGCTTTTGAGAAAGGTGAGGAAATCAACTGATTGCCTGTAAAACTATTGTTTCTCACATTGATATTACAGTGTTATGTCTCATATTATTTTTGATTATTCATTATCAATCCAGAAATGCTCCTTTACTAGATACAATCCTTCAAGATATTGCTTTGATCCAGTGTGTAACAATGCTTTAAATTTTCAACAAAAAGAATCAAGCATTCCTCCTCCTGATAAAGGAATATATATATAATAATATATGTGGTATAAGATTGTAAACATTGGCTAAGAAAGTAAAATCTCAGTGTGTACACTCTTTTAAAATGAACCTTTTATATATAATCAAGATATGTTTTATCTACAATTTCGATTTGATACTTGCATTGCTATAAGCCTTTTATTGTACTTGAGATGTTTTGGATGTTCCCGGTTTGAAAAAGTGAACAATATTTTCTCACTTGGATGCAGGTGTTTGCCAAAGGCCTGCTGTACCTGAGCATGAATACAGCTGGCCTGTTTATCCACTACTTGACAGATCACGCCCAGAGGCAGGTTTTCCTGGAGACGCGGCGCTGCATTCAGGGTCGCCTCAAACTAGAGCAAGAGAACCAAAGACAGGTGAGGGCGGCCATTGTGCTGTAGGTTAATCTTGGAGTAATATGTAGACACGGACATAATTTATTCAGACAACTGTAGACTGTTATTACTTTTAAGATGGAGGGATAAAATCAATGTGCTAAATACCCAGTTGCAATCGGGGGGTCCATGACAAATATAAGTGACAAATAGTTTTCGAAATATTTTTTCCAGAGACCCCCCAGAATTTTGCTGTTTCAGGGGGTCTCAAGTGTCAATCAGGTAGTTTGCACCCAGGATAAAAGGCTTCTCGAAATCTCTTGTGAAATGCAAACAGACAGTCTGCTGGTTAAATCACGGGATTATTATGTCGGCACACAGGAGCGTCTGGTGCTGTCAATCCTGCCTCGCTTTGTTGCCTTGGAGATGATCGCTGACATGAGCTCTTTCGAAGATGAACTCAATCCTCAGGAGTTTCACAAGATCTATATACACCAGTACAAAGACGTCAGGTAAACACACACACAGTAGAATTTACAAGGCTTATATATATCTATTTAACACTTTGATTTACAGTAAGTCTAACATGTGTTGACAGGTCGACAAGAAACTGGACAGTGACTTGAATGTGTCATGCATTGAAATTCTTTCTTACACAGTTATCTCTCCTCTCTGCAGCATCCTATTTGCAGACATCAAGGGCTTCACTCTATTGTCCATGAACCTGTCGGCTCAGGATCTGGTGCGAACCCTCAACGAGCTCTTTGGACGCTTTGACCGACTGGCAGAGGTGAAAACCTCGGCACTTTTTATTTCATTTATCTATTTATCATAGTGAACAGGTTATATAGTTTTGAGAAAAGTTAGATTCTAATTTCCCTGGTTTCTTCTCTCACAACAGGATCACCACTGCCTGCGAATCAAGATACTGGGAGACTGTTACTATTGTGTGTCAGGGGTCCCTGAGCCACAGCTTGCCCATGCCCGGTACTGTGTTGAGATGGGCCTGGCTATGATCAGCACTATACGGTCAGCCGACCCTTAATTCTGAATCGAACTGTCAAAGTTACCTGTGAAATATGATGATCTATCACAAAACAATTCATATAATGTGGCTATCCCATTCTAACTTGACTTCCCACCAACACCAGGCATGTGCGGAAGCAGTTAAAGTTTGACATGGACATGAGGATTGGGATCCACACAGGCTCTGTCCTATGTGGAGTGCTCGGGCTACAGAAATGGCAGTTTGACGTCTGGTCCTGGGACGTGGGCATCGCCAACATGCTGGAGGCCGGGGGAATACCAGGGTGAGTGTCCCTGCTGGTTCCAAAGACTGTAAATAAAGATGGACAACCCCTCTCCACTTCCTGTTCCTCCACATGTCCACTTGTTATAGTTTAGAGATTTCTGTGTACATCACCAATCTTTTTTTTTCTGCTTCCTCTTCTCCATCACCCAGACGCATCCACATCTCCAGGGCGACTCTGGACTGTCTACAGGGCACCTACAAGACAGAGGATGGCCATGGCCGCGACAGGAACGAGTTTCTAAGGAGACACAACATCGACACTTTCCTCATCTGCCCTCAGGAGGAAAGGGACAAAGTTGACCACGCCGAGCCGCCCAGAGTCCAGAAGACAAACCGAACGTGGAACCCGGAGATGCCTTTCGGGAACGCCATTGACATGAACAGTGTAGGTGCTGGGGTACAACATAGAGGGATATCATTGTGTGCTTACTGTCACACACTAAAAAAGGTTTTGATTCGAATAACAATAGATTATTTATAGCAGAAAATATGAACTGATCAACCTCACGCCTTTGTGAGGGAAATCTGAAGATAAACACCCCACAACAGACCTGTCTTTGTATATTTTATTATAAGAAGCTTCAAACCTTTGCAAAGGGGTCAATACAGAGACAGAGTCACTAATAATTTTTATGTTCTTGATGTTATCTGGTGGAAAGAAGATGAAAAGCAGATGTAAAGCATTGATAAGATCTGCCGCCGTAACAATGATTTAACGATTGTTTTGCACTTCCAAGGCGTTAATCAACTTCATGGCAGCACACTGCAGTTTCTCACTCTTAAGTAAGCAGAAAGAGAACAGGACACCATAAATTCCATCACATTTTCTTTCCTTACTGTAGATCCTGGCTTCCTTTACAAATGGCTCGCTGCCCAACATATGGCAGTCGACATCAAAAGAGATCAACAAACGCATCAAGCACGCTATTGAGGTTCGCAGCAGTGAGCGTATGCACAAGGAGCACATCACCCCGCTCACCCTGGTGTTCAAGGACACGCACATCGAGGACATGGTAAGCAGGGCAGGGGGAGAGTCAGGCAGGAAAGTCATGCGTTCATTTACCGGTACCTGAAATGTCATGGTGATGTTTCTTTGACCTCTTTTGGTTGGTCCAGTTCTTCCAGATGAGAGACGAAATGTTCAACTCCAACTTGGTCTGCTCCTTCATCATGCTCCTGTTTCTCATGGCTGCCCAGGCCCTCATCCCGGCTCCCAGGTAGGAAAACAGCAACCCCGTCCAGTCAGAGCTGCATTCCATTTATAAGGGTTTATCAGGTTTGAATGGTTCATATATTCCCATATATTTATACCTAAACTCTAAATAAATAGTAATCATCAACATTTTCCCTCTATACCAACAACAACAAGTGAACTAGAATAACACTCAGGAGAGCGCATACCCAATTAGATATGATGAAGCTGCACCAAATTTACTGTGTAAGGGTTAGTGGGTTAGGGTGTGCAAAGTAATTTACTACTTTTTTCATCAAGATCTATGAATTATTAAATCGTGAACACTTCAAAAAACAATCTATCTCACAAAGTAAAAAAAAAAGGTAAAATAAATCCTGGATCTGCACCAGCTTTCTTTCTTGAAGCGTATTACATCCTTCCACAAATGTTCATTGTAATCCGGGCAGTATCTTTTTGCTTAATCCTGCCGTCAGATGCTCTGTCATCTTTGCCAATGCAGAGTAATGGGTGGCAGCTCCCAGATACAGTAAGTTACAACAAATTCTCTCTATGAAGACGATGACTAATATCTTTCTCACCGAAAATATCAGCTTTGTAATAAAAAATTTACTATGGGTAGTATATTTTACTTTGGTGTCATGTGCAGGTTTTCACTCCCTCACCCTTCGGCCTCTTGTCCTCCTCCCTCATTCTTCCTCTGAAGGATGTTCCCGGCCGTCCTCCAGTTTTCCGTCTTTTTGCTGATCTACATGCTGCTGCTGCTGTTGGCCCTGGCTGAAGAGTTCAAGTGGACTCCTGCAGCGCTGCAACACCTCTGCTGCTGGATCCATGAAAACAACAGCGCCCGCAACCTGCTCACCCTCACCGCCATCGCCATCAACTTTGGCTTGGCCTCGACTGACATGGTGAGACAGTAAACATGCAAACCTTCGAACATGCTGTGTAGCATGACTGACCCTCATAAACCCCTTGAACACAAGTAAATCTAATTAAAAGAGCGTTCAATCCTGTTTATGATGCACTTGTAACAAGAAAAAGTAAGTAAACACTTACCACTTACAAATATCTGCATTTATGTATAAACTTGTCTTGAATATGGTCAAATTTGTATTTATGTTACAAAAGTGAAGAAACACAACCTATTGAGCTAAAGATACACAAATCAGTGTGTTGATCTTATCCATGTCAAACACATTATAATAACTTTCACAATGCAGAATGGAAAAAGTAGGTGAACCCTTCATCACGTCATCAGAAGCTAATGTTAAAGTTGAAATTATTAAATTGGGGCCAGAGGATGTTTGACCAGTTAAATCCAAGGGTTCACTTACTTTTCCACCAGCACAGTTGATGTTTAATGTGTTCATTTAAGAAAACACAATAAATATTCATGTTTGTGTGTTATTAGCTTAAGCGCATTATGTTTGTGTGTTGTTAATTTAGATGATGATCATATCCCATTTCATGTGCTATTAATACAGAAAACCAGGTCGTTCCAAAGGGTTCACTGACTTTCTCTCTGCCACTGCGTGTTCTGTTATTCTCACGATCCCTTCTAAAATATGGATAAAGAAGAAAGTCAGACCTCCCTGCTGAAGGAGGCAAACTGTATTTTCAGGCCTATTTGACAAATCACGCACCAAAAATTTCAAAAATGAGGCACAAAGCCTTAAACTGTGGTCACCTGGCTCTTTTGAAAACCTTTACGATGTGTTAAATTAATGATTAACGATGAGTGATTTCCTTTGCTATTCTGTCCAAGTATGTAACTGACAACTAGAGAAACCCATCGTAGAGCAGGAGAGGTCCTCGGGTTCATTCTCACAAACGTCAGCTCAAATCTTGAGTATGTCTAAAATGAGAAATGTGCATCTGCTTCATGTGACACTGCTTCATTCAGCCTTTTGTTAGCAGTCAGAGGTTTTATGTGAATGCTGTGTGTCTGGGTGCAGGTTTGGTGTATTCTCGCTAACACAGGAGAGGCCGACACGATGGACAGAACTAACACAGCCTCGCGTTCTCTCACTGTCTGCACTTACCCTGAGGTGGGTTTTATTTTTACCTCCGCCAATGAGGTTATGTATTAATGGATGTGCAGGACACTGGTTTGTGGGAATGATCTAATAACATTGAGTAAATAGGTCAAACATCTAACCACGTAATAAGTGTTCTCACATTTTCTTATCTGCATTTTTTAAAACTTTGATATATTTCTGTTTTCATCCTCTGTCGCCCCATCTTCTTCTTTACTTCACTGTTTCCTCAGGTGTTTGTGTTGAGTGGTGTGATCGCCATGGTGACTTGTGCCGTGTTTCTGCGTCTAAAATCCCTGCTGAAGCTGGCGGTCTTGCTGCTGGCGGTGGCCGTGTACTCCTACCTCATCCACGTGGCCTTCCTCACGCTTGCACGCCACGATATGCAGCAAGGGTCAGAGCGGAGCATGTACTGTCCTACTTTCTCTTTAATGACATTTTCCTTTTTTTTAACACATAGTTTACATCTTTATATTCCACCTCTCTTCATTTACTTCTGCACAGGTCTCATTATGTCCGGAGGAAAGGAATCTCCATCATCCTCATGATGATGTTTATTGTTGCCGTCTTCTACAATGGACGACAGGTACTTGGTTTGCTCATTATTGATTAACAGTCGTCATGGAATCACTTTCCTAACCTACATATTTAGACCCAAACAATACTGAGCTGATGCATAACACCAGGTGATCTCTAATATATGGTGTATCCATCTACTCTTTGTTCTCCAGTGGGAAGCCACTGCCAGACTGGACTTCCTGTGGCGTCTGCAGGCCCAACAGGAAGTGGAGGACATGAGAGATCTGCGGGAACACAACGAGTGTTTGTTAAACAACATCCTGCCCATGCACGTTGCTCGACATTTCCTGGACCGGAGCAAGAATGACGATGTACCAAACACACCCCCGACCCCATTTCTGACTCTGACAATGACTTCACAGGAATTTTCCTGAGCAAATGCATTTATTCTCACACTATTTGGAATTCAATGCCTTTATCAAGGTAGAACAAACATATAATGATAAGAATTCATATTTATTTTATAATTGTATTTTGGATAAACTGATTGGACTCGAAATTTATTTTAGTGTAGCTGTTTATGGCTTATTTTGAAAACTGAAATAATTGAAGACAAACTTATGGGATAGGAATTTTATTTTATTTCTAATATTATAGTGGACTTTTAAATTTGATTTGTTGTTGAACCGCTTAATGTTTGGCGTGTTTTCGAATTATTTTGCCAAGAATTACAGCATCTGACATAATTTTCATTCCAGGAGCTTTACTCCCAGTCCTATGATGAAGTGGGTGTTATGTTTGCCTCCGTCGCTGGGTTCAATGAGTATTTTGAGCAGAAGGAGATCAGACACGAAGGAGTGGACTGCCTCCGACTGCTCAATGAGATCATCGCTGACTTTGATGAGGTGAGCGAGTGATGTACAGTAGTTTCAGATCATTGACTTAAACATATATCTAAATATTTTGTTGAAATAGTTGGTACCTGGTTCTCAATCAGAGCAGTTGAAACAGTATTTACCTTCCTCTTCAGCTGATAAAAATAAAAACGAAGGACAAATGGGTATAATTTTCATTGATTTACTCAGCTCACTCGATGTGTGAGATTATCGTATCTTTATCTTTATGTGTTTCTTCCTCCAAGTTGCTGGAGGAGTCGTACTTCCACTATGTGGAGAAGATAAAGACCATCGGGAGCTGCTACATGGCAGCTTCTGGCTTAGCTCCAGATGGACAGGTGGGAGATCCTCTCGTTCAGTTTGTTTTGTCCTTCAATCATTGGCAGCAGCTTTAATAAATCCATTCTTCCACCTCTCTCTCTCTCTCTCTCTCTGTGTCGAACTCTGTGTGAATCTCTCTCTCTCTTAGGCGTCCATGGATGAATGGAATCACCTGAGTGAGCTGGTTTTGTTTGCATTGGCAATGCAGGAGACCTTGAAAGAGATTAACAGGCAGTGTGCCAAAAACTTTCAGCTGCGTGTGGGTAAATGGCTGACCTCGCACACACACACACGCACACACGTGCACACACTTATATACGTAAACAAATAACATGCACCCTTGTCTAGTATACCTAGTGTCCTACAGCTACTAATGTTATATCATTTAGTCTCAAGTAAATTATTTTCTTTGTTGGACTCACACAGGCATTGCCCATGGGCCGGTGGTGGCAGGTGTGATCGGTGCCACCAAGCCGCAGTATGACATCTGGGGGTCGACAGTGAACCTGGCCAGCCGCATGGACAGCACAGGAGTGAGCGGCCGCATACAGGTACCTGAGGCCACGCGCAGGATCCTGGCAGAATGGGGCTTCGTGCTGCAGTTACGTGGGGAAATCTTTGTCAAAGGGGTGAGTAACAGAAAGATGGAGGCTGGTTGTGTTTGTTTGTTGCTTGGGATCAATCAATATTTAACTGTAATTCAGTCTTTATTAGTACAGGGAAACTGAGAATGGATGTGTGTTGCTGAAAAGGTGCAATGTTAATAATGTTAATAACAAAGTCCTGCTGGCACAGGAGCTTGACCAACTGTTAGCCATTCACAGCTGTCAATCATGTTTCATCCCTTTTTTTATAGCATCATATAACTAATTAAAACCAAACTTACCGGAAACATGAGCACTTGGAGGTTCATCAGTGGGATAAGACCTACCTAAAAAGATGCAAGGCACCATAATGACTCAGCATGCATAGCACCAGGGGCCTGAATTGTGATTAATATTATTAGTAACACTTTTTTTCTACCAAGACAAAATGCTTTTCACCTCCATCTGTAGCTATAACTTCAGACTGAGACAAGGTCTGATCAATCAGTGGAGGTGGAAGCTGGGAACAGGAGAGTGCAGCTCAAAATGGGCCCTGACCTGAGTAAAGGCAGTAGCTAATCAGCACAAGTGTGGAAACAACCAGCTCTGAGTGTGAGGGAACAACTTGAACAAGGGAGACACCCACTGGTGAAAAGAAACAACACACAGCCTCCAATAAACGCCACCATGCATTTGTATTCCTGCTCAGGATGAGGTGTTGTATTTGTGATTGAAAATAACCAACCTATGTTGTTGACTGCTGTTGTCCCTGTAGGTGAGTGAGAGCCAGGGCAAAGTCCGCACCTATTTCATCAGCACCGTGCGCAGTAAGATGGCCAACGTGGTGACAGATGGCCGCACAGGGAGCCGCACGGCAGGACGCATGACGCTGGCAGGAGTGGTGTTTGGTCTGGTGCAGGCCAGAAACAAGGAGAAGATGAGAGATGTCAACGGGGGTTTCAGTCTGGCGCCGTGCCCCCTGTAATGCCGAGGGGTCAGATGACAGCAGGTAGAGGAGGACCCACACCAGCCATATTGTTTCCACTGGTTTACACTCATGTCACACCTTTGCCATATCAGAAATTAGCTGCACACTGGTCAGAAGTTCCAGTTTCCCCTCCTTCCATGACTGGGTCCTCCTCCGCTTCGCTGTCATCGATACAGGAAATGTGAATAATAAAGGTTTCGGATGGTTTTGTGTTCAAGCGACATACATGGGAACTCCGTCATCGCCAGAACTCTGCAGCACTGATTTCAGTTTGAAGTGAACAAAGGCCAACATTTGTTTTTTTCTTTTTCTCAGACCTCAAAGCCAAATCACAGACTACCTCAAATCCGCCAGCTCAACCTTTCATAGACTACCAATGGCCTATACTGAATCATGTTGTCATTGTATTATCATGCATGATTTTTACAGTGCAGTACATTTCATATTGTGAGTTCACGCGTTATTTCATTTTCATGTATTGATCCATCAGCTATACAAGTTTATCCTGTGAAGGAGCCAGTTCCAGCGGACTTAGGGCCAAAGTTTGTTGGATGTAGAGTACACGCTGGATATCATCGTATTTTAAATACATAGAGACAATCAACGTCACCTGTAAGGAGGCCGGAGTATTTGGATAAACACATCCACACATGGGGTTCGAACCCAGACACCCAGAAATTCAGCAAAGAGGTTGATGCCAAAACAGCCCCAAGGTCACATTTTCTTGATATAATAATAATTGTTATCGAACTCCTGATGCGTATTAAAGCTGTCCTGTTAAAACCAAGTAAAGATTGACATCCTCTATGGGATTGACTCAGTAACTGATAATATCAGACTTATTCTTAAATAGGAAAACCCCAAAGGGTGTGGTTGTAAATCCATTAACCATTTAC
The DNA here is from genome assembly GCF_022539355.2 of Hippoglossus stenolepis. Taxonomy (NCBI): domain Eukaryota; kingdom Metazoa; phylum Chordata; class Actinopteri; order Pleuronectiformes; family Pleuronectidae; genus Hippoglossus; species Hippoglossus stenolepis. Next base: position 12,318,577 of record NC_061502.1, read on the forward strand.
AATGTAAATTACCAAAAGTATTTATCAGTGTTTGTAATATACCTCAGATTTTTATTGTATTTAAAAAAAAAAGAAATACTGGCTGGGAATTTAAAATAAGGCTGTGTTTTCTGAAAGTTTGGCATTTTCTGGAAATGTAATCTGTACTAGTCAAATAGTCACATTTTGTTTTTCATTTGTTCCGAGGTATGTTGTGTTTATTTTTCTAAATGATTTTTACAAAGACAATTTAATAGCGTACAATTTCTGTTTATAAAACCAGTAACAACAATGAACCTGAATGGGCTTATTTTTTACTTTTATCCTGCATATATTTCCAAACATATTTTATGGTGTTAAACTCAACTCATCCTTCACTGAATAAACTGCAGTCAAAGCTTCAGGATCACTGAAGGAGACATAGAGATATAAATATACATAAACAAAAAGAGAAATGAGAGACAACAGCAGAATAAATATGATTTAAGGGCAGTTTTATTCTTATTTGTATATTTTTCGTTGACTCTGGTCTGGACGAGTTTTCTTAGCTCGATTCGCTGTGACTGAAAGTAGCGCGGGTAATCTACGGCGTCTCACTGATCGTCTATGATTACGGATGGCTCACTCGGTAGTAGGAACATTTCTCAGATTGAAGTTTTTTTTAGTGCAGGAACATGACGACTGGTGTTTATATTACTCAATTATATTGTCTTATCAAAATGGATTAATTGTCTAACTAATACAAATGACAATTATTGTATAACTAATAATTATATATATTTATAATGTATTATAGAAACACAAGTCCATAGAAGTGAATAATCGTTTTGAGAAGAATTCGACTGCACAAAAATAGAAAGAAAAAGCTAATGTTTTTCAATTATGTAAATTTTATCTGGATATAGTTCTAGGGGGCAGAATTATAAAATCCATCCACCAGTTTTTGCAAAAAAGTAAATAAAACATCTTCCTTTATAATATCAGAATTTGTTTGAAGCTGTTGTTGGCCAAAATATGAGATATTCAAGAAACCTGGTTTTTATTTATCTATTTATTTGTTTGTTTGTTCATTTCAAGTCTCAAGTTGACAGAGAAGGAGGAGTGAACACTGATATAAAGACCCTTAGTCACTGTTACCCATTGATATTATTATTGTTATTATTATTATTATTATTATTATTATTATTAGTAGTAGTAGTAGTAGTATTGATGATGATATTCATTATTCAGACTCAAGGTCTGGATAAATCACAACACAATATAGATTCAAATACATACAAAAAAACATTTTATGTATTTTATTTATGTATTTATTAATTAAACAAAGTGAGGCCTGTCTCAGAGGGAGGGAACAGCTGACGCTCTCTGGTGAGAATGTGTATGTGGAAACACGGGCAGAGTGAGACCTCTCCCCCTCCTCCTCACACGCGGGCTCGTCCTCTGGTCGCTGCTTGTGTCTCTGTGGGAAAGTTTCTGTCTCCGTCGCTGTTTCGTTTCGTTTTCTTCTCTGTGCCGAACAACCATGGCGGAATCTCAGGAGGACAAGCTGTACCGGGCCGAGTACGCCAAGAGCGGCCGGGCGTCGTGCAAGAAATGCAAAGAGAACATAGCGAAGGACTCGCTGAGGATGGCCATCATGGTGCAGGTGAGGCAGCGACGTGTGGAGCCGCCTCGCGAAGCAGAAAGCTGCCCTGCTAGCTTCCTCTCCGCCGCCGAGCAGTGCCTGCTCCGTTCAGTTCAGTCAGCGCTGTTAGCCTGTTAGCATGGGGGGGAAGCGTGGGTGAGTGTCCATGCGAGTTCAGCGGGTTTAGGCCCTCGTTAGCATTGAAATGGCTGACGCTGTCTTTGGAGTTTGATCACAAAGAGACACGGAGCCTTTCTTCAAGAGGGACGACTCCTCCTGCTCCTCCTACTCCTGCTGCTGCTGTGCATCTTTGTATCTGCATCCAGGCTGCGCTATACAGCCTAAAGTTGCATCAACATATATATTTTCATATCGATAATCACCATAACATTTGTCACAGAAGTATTCCTTTTGAAGTTGAAAGGCATTTTTAAGCTCAGTGATGCGTAGACCTTCTCACTGTGTTTATCCACACGCGTATGGATGCATATTGAACTTTAGTTGTTTTTCTGTTGCTGTGGTGATTGTTGATATTGTTTTGTGGCCCAGCCCTCACTGCTTAGAAGATGAAGTCACAACACTGCATTGCTACTAGTCTGCTGATCCTACAGAGGGAATTAATTAACTAAGAAGCTGATGTCAGTCCGCCTCCTCAGTCATGGTCCACGTTTCCAATCACTTGATTTCAATCAATCACATTTTATTTGTTTTGCCCATATTCACAAATCAGTTTGTCTCAGGGCTTTACAAGGTGCATCACCCTCAACCAAATACCTAATATACACATTAATAATAACAATAACAAACTTTTTATTTATTTGTGTAGCACCGTTCATACAAGAAGTGCAGCTCAAAATGCTTTACATGCAATATAGATAACAGTAAAACGTGTTTTAAATGTAATTAATTCGAGGGAACAGATTTAAGTAACATAAAAACAATTAAAATGATATTTAAAATAAAGTAAATAAATAATAAAATTCATAAAAACTGAAAAGGAAGAAAGTGACAAAAAATTAAAAGTGCATGAGTGCGGGCAAGAGCAAGATCTGGTTAAAGGCTTGAAGTAAAGAGAAATGTTTTAAGTTTTCTTTTAAAGACGTTTACAGAACTAACTTCTCTGATGTATATAAATCTAATTACACATGTCTTATGTCTTTTTAGTTTTTTATCTCTTTTCTAGTGAACTGTTGTTAAGATATGTTCAGGGGCAGAATTATATCACATTCGTGTGTGATGTTTGGAGGTTCCCATCTCACATCACCACTGGTTCACTGGAAACAAACAGTATAAAGTAACGCCTCTTCTTTTTGTTCTCTGTCCTCCAGTCCCCCATGTTTGATGGGAAGGTTCCCCACTGGCACCACTTCTCCTGCTTCTGGCTGCGAGCAGCAGCTCAGTCCACTGCTGACATTGGCGGGTACTCTGACCTCCGCTGGGACGACCAGGAGAAGGTCAAGAAGGCCATTGAAACTGGTGGAGCGACAGGAGGTCGGTACTCGGCTTTAGGCATTTGACTCACATCTCTATGTGTTGTAAAATGTCGCGCATACACACAACCCCAGTTTGCCTGTATGGAAATGGTCAAGCCAATAAATTAGCTTAACAGCATCTCAGGCCTCTGGCTCCTCACGTGAGCAGCTGACTTCATCTTTTACATCCCCCTGTTTGGCAAACATACGCTCTAACATTTTACATTCTTACCTAGACGCAATATGTGCTCTCATTAAATTACAGAGTTAACGTTTGTAAATACCTGCTGAAAAGGTGGAGAGAGGAGCATCACCATATAATGAAAAGTCACAACAAATGTGAAAAATTCTCGTATATGAAGATTTGTCATCTTGGGTGACTTTTACTAACTTTTATTAGTCAAACATAAAGTATATAAACTGCCTGTCTTACTTTGAAGCAAACATTTTGTTGATTTCTAAACACATAAATGAACATTATTTTTTTCACATGTGTAGAATTTCATTGCTTGATGCCACTGGCTGACTTGAAAACTGACTAATGTTCCTCTTGTAGGAAAAGGGGAGCAGAAGAGTGGAGCTAAAGGGGAGAAGACACTGAATGACTTTGCGGTGGAGTATGCCAAGTCGAACCGCAGCAAATGCAAAGGCTGTGAGCAGAAAATAGAAAAGGTTACCTATCAATTCCGTCTTCATGATATAGATATTAGATGTCCAGATGCTTTGCTAAATCCTCTGATGCTCTGGCCTTTCCTTCAGGATCAGATCCGTGTGTCCAAGAAGACAGTGGACGCAGAGAAGCCTCAGCTGGGTCTGATCGACCGCTGGTACCACACAGGGTGTTTCGTGAGCGGCAGGGAGGAGCTGGTCTTCAAACCTGAGTACAGTGCTGCCCAGCTAAAGGGCTTCAACGCACTGCGGGCTGAAGACAAGGAAGAGCTCAAGAAGAAGCTTCCTGCTGTGAAATCTGAAGGGTGAGATAACAAAGGAGGGATTCTTAATAATGTTTGTATAGGCAGAGTTTGCTTGTGATAGGATGTTGGTGATGTGCAGCAGCTTTTGCAGCACGGGACAGTGCGTGCAGAGCAGCAGGGAGCAGATGATGATGTTGAGCAGGATCCAGCAGATTGTGAAGAGGAAAAGAACAAGAAAAAGAGAGATCGCCGTCCTCATCTCGCGCTGCAGCCCTTGTTTGCCTCTCGCCTCTGCCACATTGCTTGATCATGTTTTGGGGTTTTGTCCCACAGTGGCACAGAACAGTAGATGCTGACTGTGGATAGAAAGGCGATTACGAGCTCAGCCGTCATGTACGCACCAATTCAGTAGGGGGAGGAGAAGAAGATGCGAGGATGCAGAATCTGTTGATGTGAAGGCAGATGGGATGAGTTTCTAATTTGCTGAAAAGAGTTTTCCATAGTCGTCCTAAAGAGAGAAATAAGGTTCCAGTAAGAATCCTAACATCTCCGAATTATGATGAAATGCACGAAACAGCTCAAATTACTCACTAGTGTTTAGTAACTGCTCCGGAAACAATGGACTCCATCACCACTTAACTGACAGCAGGGGTCCTGATTTACTTCACCCGCCCTCACATTAACGTCACATCTAATGTTTGAGTAAGACACTGTTTGATAGAAATCCCTTACTCCCTCATGATCTCACTAATTGTCAGATGAGGGCTGTTTGTTGTGTCTTTTGACAGAGACCGACTCCCACTGGGTGGTTATTAACTCAAATGTGAATGCTGGTGAGTCTAATGAGGAGCTAGTAAATATTTCTTGTCAGGGTGGAAGACGCCTGGGACTGAAGAGACATGTACCAGCTTATGTTTGTGTGTGTCCATTAACTGATGGGGCCCTAATGAATTTACTGAATAAAGGAAGGTGTCAGATTCTGGCATGTTTGTTCACAATATGGATCATCAAATGCTGTCTTTGGTTTGACCTCAATTAGAAAGTTAACTTAGAAAAAAAGTTTGAAACAAATAGCTTGAACTTGTTTTTTCTCTTGCAGAAAGCGTAAAGCTGATGAGGTGGATGGACCGTCAAAGAAACAGAAGAAGGAGGAAGAGGATGAGAGAAAAAAGCTGGAGGAGCAATTGAAGGTACATTTTTATCAATGTTTTTTAAAAAAATGTACTTTGGAATGAATGTCACACTATATTTGGAGATGATGTACTTGATGTGTTTTTGTGTTTGCGTGCATCCACAGAACCAGAGCCAGCTGATCTGGGGACTCAAGGACAAGCTGAGGAAATTTTGTTCCATTAACGATATGAAGGAGCTGCTGATTGCAAACCGACAGGAGGTTCCCTCTGGAGAGACCAATGTAAGAGACCTCAGCTCTTTCATTTTCTGTGGATCTAAATACTCACTGTATTCTGAATATTAAAGATCTCGATAGAAATGTTTAAATCACTTCTGTGAAAGGTTTCAAAAACGTTTTTTAATTCAGATCTGATTTTAAGGTTCAAGTGTAATGAGATCACAAAATTGTTTGTAATCGATCTGTAGATGAATGCTGTGTCTACTTTAGCCAGGCTAATTTAAATACATGTGTGAAATATTTATTCACAATATATGTAAGAAGATTTTGGTATCCAGCTTGTTGTATTTATTAATTTAGAACAAAACAAGGGTACAAAAAGGTCATGTTATTCAATCTTTTGTTAAACATTTAAAACTTTTTGTTACCAGAACCCTTGTTGTGCTAAATACAGATACAGTTATTGTGTTGTTTGATTGACAGGTGGTCGACTGCCTGGCTGACGGTATGGCCTTTGGCGCTCTCGAGGCCTGTAAGGAGTGCAAGGGCCAGCTGGTGTTCAAGGGTGATGCTTATTACTGTTCAGGGGACATTTCAGCTTGGACAAAGTGCGTGTACAAAACGGCAACACCCGAACGCAAGGACTGGGTCGTCCCCAAGGTAGGACACCTCATGGCTCTTTTTAGAGAACAGTTTTAGCTGCTTATATCACTAGTCATAGCCCGTCAGCAGCATTCAGGAAGAGAGTTTCCTTTTAGCAGATGCTGTAGCTAAGAGTGTGCTCTGATTGCCCTGTGGAGGACTGATGATAGGATATCCGTACAAAAATTAAGAAAAAGCTCTATTATTCCAGTTATATACAACTTCTACTGATTTCCTCTCCTGGCTTGTCCTTTCAGGAATTCAATGAGGTTCCTTTCCTTAAAAAGTTCAAGTTCAAGCGACAGGACAGGCTTTACCCCAAGGAGGCTCCCAGCCCAACCGTGGCAGCAGCCAAAGCCAAACCTCTGGCGAGTGCATCCGGTGCCCCGACTGAGCAACTGCCAGAGGGAGCACCTTCAGGTGAGAGAAGAGACCTGGAGGAGCATGTTACTATCCTGACAATGTCCATTAATATCTACATAACTGTGTTTTTTCTGTATGGTCAGATGGTGATTTTATTGCATTGAGATTGCACTGAATAAGCACGCTCATTTTTTTCTAACCTTGATATAAGGTTAGGTATAGGGCTGTGACGGTTACCGCAGTACTGCTTTTCCAGGATTATCATACAGAAGCCACGCAATTGGGTTATAGCAATCAAGTACTCAATAGTCAGCGGTTTCCACTGTACTAGAATTGATGGTAAAACGCCAAGCCGCGTTAGTATGTTGCTTTGTTATACCGGTGAGAATATTTTGGTCCCGTAGGCAAACCTCTGACGGGCATGAAACTGTTGGGGGTGGGTAAGCTGACCAAGAACAAGGACGATTTGAAGGCTGCTGTGGAGGAGTTGGGTGGAAAGATCACCAGCACAGGCAGTAAGGCCTCGCTCTGCATCAGCACCAAGAGTGAGTAGACGATCAATAAGAGAAATTATGATTTATTTATGATTTCATGTGCAACTTGCTTATCCACACTGAAAACATAATGTAAAATTCAACTTTTCCAACTTCTGACTCACAGAGGAGGTGGAGAAGATGAGTAAGAAAATGGAGGAAATGAGGGACGCTGGCGTGCGCGTTGTCTCTGAGGATTTCCTCACAGACATCAAGTCTTCGGGTAAAGCTCTTCAGGAACTGGTCTCCCTGCACGCCATCTCTCCGTGGGGCGCTGAGGTCAAAGTCGAGGTTCCGGCTCCCTCCGTGGCCTCCAAGTCTGGAGCGCTGGCTACGAAGAGCACAGGGAAAGTGAAGGAGGAGGAAGGTAAAGGATATTTGTTGCTGATAGTTGTTTATCTAAATGCTAGATCGTGTTTTAATGCGTCTCTCTTTAAATAATTGCATCTGCATTATTACAGTCGGTAGCAAAGCCAAGAAGATGAAGCTCACAGTTAAAGGAGGAGCTGCTGTGGATCCAGATTCAGGTACTTGGGGCGAACCCTACGTTGAATAAATCATCTTTGTCCTTTTTATCTTCTGTCTTTAATTGGTGTTTCTTATTTTTGTTTTTTTTAGGTCTTGAGAACAGCGCTCATGTCCTGGAGCAGAGCGGGAAGATGTACAGTGCTACGCTGGGTCTCGTGGACATTGTCAGGGGGACTAATTCCTACTATAAACTGCAGCTGCTGGAGGATGATGTGCAGAAAAGGTAATGTCGCCTCTTTTGTCTTCGTGTACAGGCTGTTCAAAAAAGTATTCAGGTCTGAAAGAGAAGCGACAAACACAAACCTGACTAGTTACAGGATTTTATAATTAGGGCCCGAGCACCTACGGTGGGAGGCCCTATTGTATTTCGAAGGATTTTTATTTCCCTTTTGGGGATTTTTCAGGGCCTAGACATGCTCAAATTCATACCAAAGTTTGCAGGAAATTCAAAACCCCAAAAAGTAATTGTATTCTGGAGTAATTTGAAATGGGCGTGGCAAAATGGCTCAACAGCGCCATCTAAGGAAAAGCCCCTCAGTTAGCTTTCACCGATCTTCACAAAAATCGGGACACCTGTGTATCATGACCAGACGCACAAAAAGGTCAAGAGGTGCATTGTGAAAATCACAACAGGAAGCCCGTCATTTTGGAATTAGTTTTCCACATTTTTACTTTGGCGAACTTGTCCCAGGGCTTTCATCAGATCAACTTCATATTGAGATGAATGTCATCTCAACAAGATGGAGATATAAACTACCTCGAATTTTGTGTTTTCGTCACACGGTGTGACCGTGGCGTGGCGTCAAAGTTTGATTACATGATACAAAACACGAGGTTGTGTATCTCAGACATGCATGATCCAATCGAGTCCAAACTAGACATGTAAGACAAGAGTCCCGGCCTGATGACATCTACACAGAAATCATGACTTAAAATCACAGCGCCACCTGCTGGCTACAGGAAGTGACATGTTTTATACTTTGATGAACTGCTCCTGGCTGCTTTACAATATACAGCTCAAATGAGCTGAGACAAGTCATTGGATCATGGTCAGAATTGTGACATTTCCTCAAACCATGTAAACTTTGAGGTGCGGCGAAGGTTCATCCTTCGCCAAAGGAGACGATGTTGTCATAACTCCAGTGTGCATAGTCCTATCACTGCCAAACTTCTGTCTCAAGATCAGAGACCAAGCCTGAACAGCTCTGTGTCAATATTTCCTCAGTGTCATAGCGCCACCTACTGATTCGCCATGAAACAGAAAGTACTTTGTGAATCCACTCTGCATTATCCAACCGGCTCCGAACTACTGACCTATGATCACAATCCTGACCTGAACAGCTCCATATATTAATATTAGTGCAGGGTCATAGCGCCACCTACTGATCAGTGTGATAATTAAGTTGTTGTAACATTGTCCAATTGACACAAAATTGCTCACGCTACATCAGAGCCCCTACTTGAACAGATCTATTAGTCTGTAGGTAATAATAGTGATGGCGCCACCTACTGGCAACAGGAAGTAAGCTTTGTTTTACAACTATCATTCGATTTACATAAAATGTTCACAGTGTGATGTGCAATTGATAGCGTGGACCGTAATGAGCAATTAGCAGGCAAGGATCGACATCGCGTGACGGACGCAGGAAGTGAAGCGTTTATCCTTGCCGCAGTGCGCAAAACGCATGCAACGCGGAGACGTGCGCTTGGTCATTGATCGCTCTCTCCACTAACCGCAACAGGCTTCAAAACGTGTGTGCTCGGGCCCGTTAGTGCTACAACGTAGCCCTAGTTTTATATGATATTTTAATGTATCGGCTGCAATGCTGCTTCACCTCTATCCAAAGTCTAACATGACTGTCTCGGCCATCTACCTGCAGGTACTGGGTATTCAGGTCCTGGGGCAGAGTGGGTACAACCATCGGAGGAAACAAGCTGGACAAGTTTCATGATAAGAACTCGGCAATGGACAACTTCCTGAGTGTTTACAAGGAGAAGACGGGCAACACCTGGAGCTGCTCCAACTTCACCAAATATCCCAATAAATTCTACCCGCTGGAGATTGACTATGGACAGGTACACACCAACACAAAAAAAATATGCAGCAGATATCACAGTGTATAAACTGTACCTTACTAGCTTTTATTTGTTCTGCATAATTCTGGGCAGGATGAGGAGGCGGTGAAGAGGCTGACGGCCAGCGCTGGCACCAAGTCCAAGCTCGAGAAACCCGTGCAGGACCTGATCAAGATGATCTTTGATGTGGAGAGCATGAAGAAGGCTATGGTGGAGTTTGAGGTAAGAAAGCAACAAGAACAAGAAACCACGTTAGATTAGATATTCTGTATTGTCCCCAAAGGGAAATTGTCTTTGCACAGTAGACGGGTCGTTTAGTTTTTATCCCAAGTGAAACAAAAAAAAAACAGCCTTCATCTTATCACATCCCATGTTGGTGTGGGGGCATTTGTTGAGATGTTTTGTTTATAATTTAATTTTGTATCACCATCACAAAATTGAGTGTGTATTATTCCTTTACGTGTTCCACTTACACAAAGCTTACATCACATTTCCTGTTTTCAGATTGACCTCCAGAAGATGCCCCTTGGAAAGCTGAGTAAGAGACAGATCCAGAGTGCGTACGCTCTCCTCACTGACGTCCAGCAGGTCGGTACCCGGTTACCTTCAAAAAGAGTCATGTGACAAATTTCTGTCGTTGGACCATATCTCTGCCATTTATCCTAATTATACATTAAGTATATTATTCCTTTTTCATCATAGGCTGTGTCGGATAGTCTGCCAGAGGCGCAGATACTGGATCTCTCCAATCGCTTTTACACCCTGATACCTCACGACTTTGGCATGAAGAAACCTCCACTGCTCAGTAACCTTGACTACATTCAAGTAAGGGCACACATACTGTGCAATCCTCTTTTTTACAATCTCAATAATATCCCAGCACAGAATTTAAAATGTGGATGGATTAATACATCTGTATTCATCTGTGTTCAGGCTAAAGTGCAGATGTTGGACAACCTGTTGGATATTGAAGTGGCGTACAGTCTGCTAAGAGGAGGGGCCCAGGATAATGAGAGCGATCCCATCGACATCAACTATGACAAACTCAAAACCAAGATTGAGGTTTGTCCTATTTTCTCTGGGAGTAATAATCAGTGTGGTCGCTCTAGAGATTATGAACGAGAAAGACAACAGTATGTGATCTCTTTATTTTACAGGTTGTTGACAAGACCACGAAGGAGGCTGAGATCATTACGCAATATGTTAAGAACACCCACGCAGCTACACACAACACTTACACTCTGGAAGTGCAAGAAGTAAGTCACTATTAGGAGAAAAGAATCTAAAGAAGATAAACATGTTATTTGCTGTCGTGCTCGCAGTGTAATTGTTTGTTATAAGTGATAAATTATCAACTTGTATTCTTTCAGATCTTTAAAATTGTCCGTGAAGGCGAGCGCCAGAGGTACCGTCCCTTTGAGGAGCTACACAATCGCCAGCTACTGTGGCACGGTTCTCGTGCCACCAACTACGCTGGTATCTTGTCTCAGGGTCTTCGTATCGCCCCCCCAGAGGCCCCAGTGGTGCGTGGTGTTCATTACACTGTGTTCAAGATTCACTGCTGTTTATTAATAAAAATAAGAAATCAAGTTTTTCCAGTTAATTTGCTAACGTACGACTCTGCTTCTCTCTCTCTCTCTCTCCAGACTGGTTACATGTTTGGCAAAGGTGTGTACTTTGCGGATATGGTGTCCAAGAGTGCAAACTACTGTCACACCTCCCAGTCAGACCCTGCCGGTCTCCTTCTGCTGGCTGAGGTTGCCCTTGGCAACATGTGAGTAATAGTCTCAGTTCTTACATCCTGTATCTCAGCTTTTTTTAGTGTCTCATTAAATATGTTTGTGAGGGGGATGTTAATAAATGTATCTTTTTTTTCACTGCAGGCATGAACTGAAGAAGGCCTCCCACATTACTAAAGTACCTAAGGGCAAACACAGTGTTAAAGGTGAGAAACTGTTGTGAACACAATTATTTAATGTTGAATAATGTAGAATAATTGTGTAATTATTTTTTAATTATACAAACAGCAGATCAGTGGAATTATAGCTCCATGCTCCATTAATGTGAAGAATAATTCAATATTTTTGAAAGCCAAGTGCCAACATCTCTCTTTCTTTTCAGGTTTGGGTAGAACTGCTCCTGATCCAAGTGCTTCTGTCACTTTGGACGGGGTGCAAGTGCCTCTGGGAAAAGGAGCCCACACTAACATTGACGACACAAGCCTACTTTACAACGAGTATCCTTTTATATTCATCTTCTTGTGTGTGATTTTGGAAAATAGCTTTGTTATGTGCCTCTTCCTTTTACGCTATACAAATAATTATTTAACACTAGTATGTGGTGCATAGCCAAAACGTTTGTCAGTACATATTACATTACATATTGGTCCTGACATTGAATAAACTCACATTTTCCATTAGCTCTCATCACCAAAAGCTCTCAAATCTAATTGTCTTTCCAAGTTGACATCCTCGTCGGCTTCTACTACGTGTAAAGCACCTCTTTCTCATCCTGAGATTTTGAGTCTCACATCTGTTTCATCAATATTCAGGAGAATGTCAAGAGCTCAGTGCATGTGTGAAAGCAGCGTACTTTGTATGAAACAATTATTGTTTTTGTTTTCCTTAACCGCTGCTCCTCCAGGTACATTGTGTATGACGTAGCGCAGGTAAATATGAAGTATCTCCTGAAGATCAAGTTTAACTACCAGACGTCCCTGTGGTGAGAGGAGCTGTGTCCGAACCTCCTCCAGTAAAAAAACAAAGACCGCAGCTGCCTCCAAACGCCCGGGCTTCATTCTCTGCAACAGAAGATGTTTGGTAAAGGAGTGATGCCACGCTACCCTTTACAATGGTCATCGGAAATCTCTAGTCACTTTATTTCTCTTTTATCAGGTTTACTAGCCGGCAGACTTCCTTAGTTTTTTTATTAGGTACTTAAATACCTAATTCTGACTCATAAGACTGCAGTTCACAGCTCAGCACAGTCGCTGAAGCTTGGTGCATACTACATAGAAAGGTTTTGGTTTAGAGATGAACGTCAGAAATGTTAGTTTTTCTGTCTCACGTGATTATTTTGAATAAGAGATGGGTCTTATTTCTTCATTCTTTTAAAACTGTAGGCGTATTACTGCAAAAATTAATAGCTCTGGTCCAGTCAGATGCATAAACCACGGTTTGTATGTTGCAAAGGTTCCCCAGTAAAACAGCCACTGAGACAAACATTTTGTAGACTGTTGGTTTCAAAGATACTGAACAAGGTTTGACCTGTGTATATATATGTGTTTTGTTGTCTCTCAAGCCGTCTTCCTTGCTGAACGTTAAAAAATAAACAGCTTAGTTCATGTTTATGTAAAGTATTCTGTGAAAGAAAGAACTGCCGTCATATGTGCTACACTTTTTCCTAGAGATTTTTTTCATGCTTATCTCAAACAAAATAAAACATTTGAGAGAAAATGTCACATCTGTGTTGGCAAATCCTATTTTCTTGTACTGCATGTTGGAGTCTAATTCTATCTCGGGGGAAGCATAAATCTTGGAAGTTTTTCTAACTAGTAAGTTGTTGGCTTTATTACCTCTTCCAAGAAGGTTATGTTTTCATCTGCGTTTGTTTGTATGACTACACAAAAACTACTGGAAGGTGTGAGGTATTGGTCAGGAAATACCACATTTTGGTGTAGATCCAGTTTTTTTGGTGTTTTTTTTTTTCACTTTTAACATTGTGAGATGGGGCTTTTTTGTTGACTTCTCCGAATAATTTGTGGATAATAAAAGTCTGACATGTTGATGGGACTTAAAGTCATGAGTGTGTGCAGAACCAAAAATCAATTGAATTTAAATGTGGTTGGCTACTGTCGGCCTCATGCAGGTGACCTGAGTGACCTCGTTTCCTTTAGGGCTCTCTCTCTTCTCTCCTGTGGGAACCGGGACAGGTCAAAGGTCGAGGTCAGATAGGAATATGTATTTCATGAGCCTCGGGACTACTGAGGATGTCCGATTGAGTTTATTGTTTTAGTCGAGCTGTATTTTTAACCATCACAATCCAAACCTGGCGTAGATAGACAGAAATAAGACTTAACTCATTTTCTGGTTTTGTAGATAAAACTAGAGGAAAATGTTTAAATGTGAATAAAACATTGACTCATCTATTCCAACAATAAAGGGAAATTAAACATCCCGGTGAAAGCAAAGTGTTTTGTTGTATGAAACAATGGACGGGCTGCTGCTGAGTCCACTTTATTTAAATGTACATGAAACCAGTTCCCAAGCGCTCCCCCTGACGTTTTATGTGCAAAGACAGATTTACAAGAAGCGAATAAGACTTGATGTGTAAACGCGTCATTAAAAGTTCCCGAATCCGATGATTGATTAGATTTTATTTCTCAAATCGCCCTCCAGACTGCGTCCCGACCCAGAATGCATTTTGACAAGGTCTTTGAAAAAGCGGCGCGGCTAATTCAAGATGGCGGAGATGGACCAGCTGTTAGACGAGAGTGAGTAACAACACAAATTCAAGGAGTTCTGCGGCGCCAGCACACAAAGGTCCCCCGGCTGGTAGAAATACACATTTGGCGACGAGCCGCTCCTCCTGCACATAATGTAACAGCCTAAGTTGTATTTGGAGTTCGTGAAGTAGAATTTAAGACGCAAAGAGATACCGGTTTGTCCGGTCGGCTAACGCTTGCTAGCACCAGAGGCTAACCATGGCTAATGTGGGAGTTGAGCAAGTTACTTTAGCCCGACCGGGTAAACAAATAACGTTAGCTTAGCTGCGAGCTAACGTCTGCTAACCCCACACCGTGCGCAGCAATAACAAAAGGGGCAGCTGCTACGCCTCTATTTCACATAATACACATGCTAACCGCTAGCTGCCTGCCTCGTCCAGTGCTTCGGTCCTCCGTGGCACCGCACTGGCATTTAACGGTGGTTAGCGCTGGTTGTGGTTACATGGTGACGCTTTGTGTTGACAAGCTGGTGGAGGTAAGTTAACACCTGAAATAATCGCGTTACTCGGCGCAATCGCAGTTGATGTTGCTCGAACACTTCTCCAGGTTGGTAAACCCGAGGTACCGTTAGCTTGCTCGGCTCGTACCTTTTTGATATGATCTGGCCAGCTGATGTTGTACCCGGGCTTGACAGCTCAAACCGGGGGTAAAGGCCTAACAGACTGCGCTAGCATCCACAGCATCGAACCCGGGTTTAACCCAGCTGTCTGGTGTCGGTGGTGTAAAGCACAGTCTGGCACACATCAGCCATTTACATGCGTTTATTTTGATGATCAGAGAAAATGTATCGTAGTAAATCAAAACTATCAAGCATGGTGTGATTATCCTTCTCATCGCAGTGGAATGATTCATTACAGGTTTACAGCATTTTTATAGTCAGTGTAATAGCTCATTTGTGAGTTTATTACGACCAACTAGCTAAAACTAACACAGACTAATCCATTTGATTATAAGAATAATGTTGACAGGGGTTCCTATTGTTATGCCCACCCTGTTCAAATCAATTGGTGCAACACTCCCACTTCTTTGTGTAATGTAGTACAGCACCACAGATGACATCTACCTGAATGACTCTGCTTGTCCCTTTTAACAGGTTTAACAAGAACTGAGCATTATGACTGTGGTTAATGTGGCGTTTATTACAGAACAGTTGTATTAGACTACAGTGTTCCGCATGCACTGGCAACTGAGTTCATGGGTGGTTTAATGCTGTTGGTGTGATACTTTGGATTGATGTCGCCCAATTTCCCTTTTCCTCAGGTTCCTCAGCTGAGGCACTTGTCAGTCTAAAAGGTAATGTGGTCACTTTCTGTGTCTATCATTCTCTTGTTTTGTTCTTGGCACCGTGTGTGCTGTCACATTGAGAACTACTGGAAACTTCAGGGTCATTCCTCATGCAGAATCATACTTACACTCTTTTCTTATTTTTCTCTTTATCCCATCTGTATGTTGCCTGACATATGCTATTGGTTTCCTGTTTAACCTTAAGTCCCTCATTGGATTAGACCTCCATGACCCGCCATAATGACAAGCTGACAGTGACAACCAACACCACTTTAAACAGCCTTCTATACAGTGGAAGTAATTGTCATAATTGTTTCCAATGCAGTTTTGTCTCTTTATCTGCAAAAATAACAATATGTTCAATTTAGAAAATCCTCTATTCCAGAACATTTATTTGCATTTTTTGAGATTTGAGTAGTGTTTTTTCTGGTGGTCTTGCCCTATTTTAAATAAATGCATTGGTTTCCTTACAGAGGGTAGTTTGTCCAACACTCTGAATGAAAAGAACAACTTCCCAAGAGCTCACAACACCAGGGGACGACATTCCTCCCTCACAATGGATACAGTAAGAGACATGATGTTATCTGTTAGTTTTAAACTTGTGAAGAGGAAGTAATAGAGGAGATAACATATTATATGAATGCTTAAACCATAAGTTTAAACCATAAGATAAAAGCATGACACAAATGCAGAACTAAGATTCAAAGTTATTTGGCATTATCTGTTACACAGTAATGATCTTATTTATAATATAGAAGTGTTGTTGGTTTGATTATATTATCTGGTTGCTGCCCATTGATGATCTTATCAGCTGCTGTTGAGTCCTGTCTTTGCAATTGTCTACTCTACCGGAATTGTTTAGTAAATGGCTTCATTAAGTTTCTATATTAGTGTGATGTTGGAACTGAAGCCTGAACGATTTATCAGTTGAGCCATAAAAAACAAACAATATGAGCCTTTCACAGAGTTATCAGTGTCAGCAGTTTATGGTTAAACTTGTTTGTCATAAGGGTTAGATAACTACATCTTAGGAATCATTGCAACATGTATATCAACCAATATATCAGTATGGGGCAATTTCTACTCCCTAATATTAGTATCGGCATCTGGCCCCAGAAATCCATATCTGTCGGGCTGTGGTTGAAATACAGTGTTCCACATGCACCTGGTTTGTATCTGTTCCTGTGCAAATCTTTGCTCCTAAATAAAGTAGTAGGCAGATTTTCTGAATGTCGATGGGACAGTTTGGAAATGTTATGCAAATAGTACAAGAGATAGTGTATTACATACTGCATCCCAGAGCAATGTGGGGTGGTGTGCTAGAGGTCGGTATTTCACCTCAACAGAAAATTATTTGTGTCTGAAAGGTTAAATCTGAAGTTCACAGCATCGATTCCTTATCATTAATACCATTGTGTGCATATATTTGTCTGAATATCCTCAATTTGTATTGCCTGATTCTGGTGCATTGTTTAAACCATATTTTCTGCACACAAAAGGCAAATAATTGGCTCAGATTTTTTCCTCCTGCATTTTAAATATATATCTTTTCAAGTTGTAGAATAATGCAATAATGGCTTTTTTAGTCTTCCAGTATTGGTTCCCTTCATAAACTCCTGTCCACGTTTGTCCTTCCAGCCCACAAGGAGCTCAAAGAGGAGCCGGTTGTTTCGGGAGGAAGATGAGACGCCACAGCGTCTCCCCTCTAGATCCCCTCGGAGGAGCCAGAGGGTCAGCACCACACCACAGGTCAAGCCCAACCCGAATAGTTGTAATGTTAAGCTTATGTGGCCAGCAGAAAAAAAAAATAATTTTCTATTCAACCAACTCTGGCTGCCATTTAATATCCTTGTGTCGCAACTTCCAAAAACATACTAATAGATGTCCTTGTTCTGATCATGTCCAGTTTGTCTATTAACAAGGAGATGGTAGTCAATGGCTAAACCTCTGTCAGCATTAAAAATGTCTGTTTTAATGTTTTTCTTCACAGAAGTTTTCTAATGTGGTGACACCTGATAAAAAGGCATCCCAGAAAATAGGGCTGAGGTTAAGAAACCTCCTAAAGCTCCCCAAAGCCCACAAATGGTGCATCTATGAGTGGTTCTATTCCAACATTGACAGGTAAGGTCCTATTTTCACCATTAGGAGATAATAATGTTAAACAGAATAAATACGAGAAAGAAGAAAATAGGCTGCCTGTACATGTGGTCCGAGTTCTGCTTGTTATAACATTAAGACTTTCTTCAATTTCATGCCAGTAAAAACCCTGAAGACATTTACTTTTAAATGATACCACTTATTTATATTGTTGAAGTGACTTTTAACTTTGATATTATTCTAATGTTAGAACAATATATCCAGACTTGCAGAAACCTGATTAGCTGTAACTGAGTACATTAAAGCTTAATTTTTTGGTTAATATGTTTCCCTCTAAAGTAAATATTTTTCTGCTATCTTTTCTCCTTTCTTCCAGACCTCTTTTTGAGGGGGACAATGAATTCTGCCTGTGTCTCAAGGAGTCTTTCCCCAACCTGAAAACAAGGAAGCTGACAAGAGTTGAGTGGGGAACAATCAGGAGACTGATGGGGAAACCTCGACGGTACGCTTTGATGTTTACACTTTATTTTTCCCAACACCGTCTCCCAGAAGACGTAATCTTCAAGAAGTAATCATGTCAACCCACTATGCTCTTCTGTCCCGTCAAGGTGTTCGTCCGCATTCTTTTCTGAAGAGCGAACAGCACTGGAGCAGAAGAGAAAGAAGATGCGCCTGCTGCAGCAAAGAAAAATTTCTGACGTGTCCAACTGCAAAGACCTTCCAGATGAAATCCCCCTGCCTCTCATCATAGGAACCAAAGTCACTGGTTAGATTCCTGAAATGTTGACTCATTACAATATTTTCCAGTAGACTGATCATTTTATTTCTGATTTGTGATCACAAAAATTGGGTTACCACAACCAAATATTTTTCTGACTGATAAAAATGAAAGACATAAACATTATTTACAGTGACTGAAAAGCCTTTATCTTATAGGCTGGAAATCTGCAACTCAGGATGTCCCATACAAATGTTATTACCAGTACCGATTCATTTTTTCCTTCCAACAGCCCGACTCCGAGGTGTCCACGATGGGTTATTCACGGGGCAGATTGATGCGGTGGACACCAGTGCAGCCACCTATCGCGTCACCTTTGACCGCACTGGCCTGGGAACACACACAGTGCCTGACTATGAAGTCCTGGTAAGATTTGCCTGTTGTCTTGTTAAGATAACAACAGTGTTTGAGGATATAAACACAATTTGTGTTTTCAGCTTCATTTAAATTTGTTGCAACTTTTATAATGCAGTGTAATTAAACATTAACAAAAAAGAAAAAGACAAAACATGAAGTTGTACAATAGCTAAGGAGTTTCTAGATACATTCTTATGCATCCATTGCTGATTTGTTTTTTTCCCCAGAGCAATGAGCCCAATGAGACGATGCCCATTTCAGCCTTTGCCCAGAAGCACCGGACAACACGATACATGCAAAACCTCATGACTCCACCAAGAGGGCCCTACCCAACTGCTGCTACTCCTGTCCTTATGGTAATTTGAGCCTACATCTGAAATTCCAAAACAGAGAAAAACGAAAAAGAATTTGATACGCCGGAGGAGACTGTGTTCTGTACCAACAGACTTAACCCCTTAAAAGCATGACCAGGTCTCACAAGTGAATTTTGAAATATCTAGTCTTTAGAGGACTTAAGAAGAAGACAGATGAGCCTGTGTCAAAAAAAAGACAGAATTCAAAGTTTTTAAAGATTTGTTTAAAATCTTATGAATTGATCTGATGATTGTCATGCTGCAAATTCAAACCAATTCTTTAGAAATAGTTCACATCTCATACCATAGCTTGCTTATGAAGATGAATGACTGCATTGTCCAATTTTTTATTAACAGGACAATGACACTCTTATCAACCAATCGCCGTGGGGGAACAAACTGCCTGGTGCCGAGGGAGATACTCTGGGAGGGTTTCCTGTCAAGTTCCTTGTCCAAGTGGTAAATCCTGTCAGATGGAGATCTTAAAGGTGACATCCTTACACTTTTTAAACTTTTGTTCTAACAAATCCTGTCTCAATTTTTCCACGATTAGACAAGGCTGTCCAAAATCCTCATGATCAAAAAAGAGCACATCAAGCAGTTGAAAGAAATGAACACAGAAGCAGAGAAGCTGGTACAGTGATATTTTTAAGAAGTTTCTTTAACACATGAAATGCTTCTGCTTCAAGTCCACTTAACTATGTTTTGTGTTTTAAGAAATCGTACTCGATGCCTATTGACCTGGACTTCCAGAAGAGATATGCAACAACAGTGCTCGAGCTGGAGCAGCTCAATAAAGATCTGAACAAGGTGCTGCATGAAGTTCAGCAGTTTTGCTGTGAGGTAAGTCAGAAGATGCAGTATAATACAGTATAGTACAGTATAGTGCAGCCCTCTTTATAAGGTGTAAATCAACAACGTGTGTGTGTGCAGCTTGCTCCGGATCAGGGCATGGTTCCAGCCGACCATCCCACAGAGCTGCGGAAGCGTAGTGAAGAAGAGGCCCAGCAGATGGTGCAGCTGGGCAACTCGCTGAAGGACGGCCAGCCGAGCGTGACAAGCCCCAGCCTCACACACCTCATCTCCCGCCTCACTGCTCTGCTCCTACAGATCAAGGTGGAGGATGTATAAACACTCTGCTGCTGCTATCTACAACTTCAATCATACTTTTAAAACAGTGTTTAGCACTTAAATTTTCTCTGTCCAGAAGAATGTTTTAGCTCCATATCAGTGATAATCCCCGTCCATTAAACACATTTAAAAATGCAGATTACGTGGCAGTCATGTACACTGGGCATGTGCAGTGTAAACAGGAAGCAGATTGTTTAGTTAATAGAAGATAGAAAATACTATGAACGAGAAATAACAATGGTGAAAAGTAAGAGCAGGGATTTCTTCTCTTGGAGAACAGTGTTTACAGCGTTATGCCTTCACTACTTGCAGTTATGGGGACAGCAGTGTTTCCCGAACTTCTCCGTTGAACTCTGTTAAATTTGAACCTATGTCTCGAAATGCGTAATGGGTTTCTTTCTGGTTGAAATGTATTTGTTTATATTTCTAAAATGAAAAGCAATTCAGAGGTATTAATTACATGGTGACGCTTTTCTTCTGGTTTGTTTCAGTGTCTGGCAGATGGAGGAGACCTGAATTCATTTGAGTTTAAATCCCTAACAGACTCCCTGAATGACATTAAGGCATCAATTGATCCATCCAACCTCAGGTAAATGACCCTGCAATGTTTCTAGCTGTGCTGCTGTGCAGTCCAATAGATAGAACGGCCCATAACTTTATATGTGATCAAATCTCAAGCACAAGCAACGTTCTTTTCCTCGTACTATATAAGTCAGATTCACTTATGTTTTTGCTTCTTGTGTCTTTCCAGTTGCTTCCAGAATAACGTTGAGATCCACGTGGCGCACATCCAGAGTGGCCTTAGTCAGCTGGGCAACCTGCATGCATTTTCTGCCAACAACACCAATGCAGTCTGAGTACTGGCATCATCCTTACCCAACGCAGGTGCACACACACACAAACAAAACGTGTGGTCCATTAGTTCTGTCTTTTGAGGTGGAGTCTGCGAACAAAAGCCTGCGCAGGGTGTCGTGGACCCCCCACACAATCAGAATTTGGATGCCCCAGTGAAACGACTCTGTCCAGGTTCCTGAAGCTTCGCAAAAGAACAGGAGGATGTCATGAGGATATTTTACCCATCCGTTTTTATTGTATGAAAATGTTTGTGCGCCCAATTGATCACAAACCTGAAAGTCTTTCACTTTTCTCTCGCCACAAATCCATTTCTCCATACTCGCTACGGTTATTTATTGGTTTCATGTGCCAAACATTGATTCTTACAGTTTTTATCCATATTTATTTATTTTTGAGTAGGTGTGTATGGTTATGAAACAATATTTTGCTATCTCTAAAAGTTCCCCCGCTGTTATGTGTTGTGTACTGTTGCTCCACTGATGGTAAGCACAGGGGAGGCTAAAGAATGTTTTATAAAAATTGTTTATTGTAGATAATTGTACAATATCTCTGATTCTTAGGACTGTTGTCAATATTTCTGTGTATTCAGAAATGACTTTTGTAATTTTGTGTGCACTGAAAAGAGATTTTGGTATTTTTATAAAGGAGAACTCTGGGGTTTTGATGCCTTTTACTCACTTAGACGAACTTAGCGTTTCCACATTCGGCATGGCTGTTGCTGCAACCCCCACACACACACACACACGAAGCCTGCTTCACCGATGTAACCCTGAAAATTGAAGTCGACAGATTTTTCCTAGAGAACCTCCTTTTTCAGTTTTGTAAAGTTGTATATGAGAGTGCCTCAGGGCAATTGTATATAAATGTTTCTTTTTATATTAAACATAATATTGCAAAGCAGTATCTGGTTTTTTACTTTTTAGTCTTTATTATCAGGTGAAAACAAATTGATAGTTTTTTTTTTTACAGTTATTACTATTTTACAATAAATACTTATTTTCCTTTAATGCAAACAGCCTCTTATGATACATGTAGATCTCTTAAAATCAGCTCTTATGATACATGAAGCTTCTTTTAATTAAATTGTGGTAGATCACATAAATCCACCGAACCCAGCCATGGCCTCATTTTCCCAGTCAGAGTCTGAGTCGGTGAAGTCCTGAGCCTCGGCGGGGTGGATCGGGGAGAAATGGCTGAACCTGTCGCCTGTGGCCCTCACATGTGGATACTGGAGCTGGCATCCGTTATCCTTGGGTGACGACCTGCTGAAGTTACTGTGGGTCGGGAGGGGTGGGATCACAACTTTCATCTCTGGTCCAATGGTTTTGTTTGGAGGGAAATTGTCATATTCCACCAGAACCTGTGGCCCCTGGTTGTCTGCCAAGTTGGCCTCGATCCTGGGGGGATGCTCGCTCTCCTTCGGGTAAAGGTGGATGTTACAACACGGGACGTTGACGCTCAGCTCGTGACGCTGCATCTGGTCGGGCTTCACACCGGCTCCCTCCTTCTCGTAGATGCAGGAGCCGGATGTGTGTTCGTAGCTGCTGGGTTTGGTGGGTAGACCTGTCCGGTGTGGGTCCTCACTGTTCTGGTGCATTGAGGGTCTGAAACTGTCCTCTAATCCAAAACCACCAATCCTGTGTGGCTCTGCACTTTGATTGTTGTCATAAACTGAAAGACAAAACCAAATAGGTGAATTTTAGGTGATTTTAAGTCAAATTAAGGGTATTTCAGTAACAATTAACCACATTTGTGGAGTGAAAGTATTTTTGTGGAGCCACACTACAACTGAACAGGAATACTTGAGTAAGACTAATAATTACCCTTCTCAGGACCCATCCTGCTCTGGATTTGGCTAAAGGGCCCAGCTGCTGGTGGATTGGAAACCTTCATGGACACTGATGAGCCAACCTGGCGACGAGACTTAGCTCTTCTGTTCTGAAACCACACCTGGAATTTGAGAGGGAAAGTCATTTAATCACTAATTTAATCATTTTACGACCCTAACCCTGACACAATTTAAGACCATTTAAGATGTCGAAATATAAAGCATTTTCCCACAGTGACTGTTAATCTTATCCCTTCCTTACTGGTGTAAAATCAGTTGATCATAATTAGGAATTTGGATCATTACCTGAATCCTGGACTCCGGTAGCCCGGTCAGAGCCTCCAGTCTCTCCCGCAGGTAGATGTCAGGATACTTGGTGTCTGAGTAAACCTTCTCCAGCACCTCGATTTGCTGCTGCGTAAAGTTAGTCCTCTTCCTCCGGTGCGTCAGTATGGCCACGCATTTATCCGCCCTGGGTGCCGAGTTTGCTGAGTTGTAGTAGTTTGTCACATCTGTGGCTCCATAATCTGAAATGAAAACACAAAATCTGTTTAGTTATCAGAGGACGAAGGAGTCAAAGGAAAGTGGTGCCGGACTTCTGCGTAATTTACGCACAGAAACGGCACTAACTCTGCTATTTTCTCCGTGACCATGAATCGGAGAAGGTACTTGTAGATCTTCTAACACAGGAGGTGAAAGCGGGGACAAGTTCATGTGCTAACCTGTGTTCACCATGTTGTTCATCTGCAGAGGCCCTTCGTGAAACATCTGGAAATGATTGAGATCCCCGACGCGCATATTCCCATGAACTGCAGACATGATCCTGTACGTTTCTCTCCCGGCGGCTGACTGAGTTTGAGAGCATGTGCGCTGGTCGGGGTTAAATCCCCCTCGCGATCAAAGGTGATGCTGTGAGGATGTGTGAATGGGGAGGCCATCAGTGGCGGCTGGCACTGCAGCGGCCGTGCAGCAACTTCAGACGTCTGCCGCGAGGCGGAGGTGTGAAGGCATCACACCTGGGTGGTGGAGCGGTGGCAGGTCGCTTTAAAGGGGTTTTAATGGAATCTGCATGTTCAATACACATCGGCAGTGAAAACATTTATCCGCTTTGGAATGGATGAAGCAATAATGGACCTGTAGCCTTCAAAGAGGGAGCGTCGCAAACTGCCATTTCCTCCACAGGTTAGAGGCGCACACCGACTGTGGTTTGTTGTTTGGTGATAACAGAACAGAGATGAAAAACTACAAGCTGTATATATATATTTAATACTTGATCCAATTTTAGATTACACATTACATATTACACAAACATATTCCTATATATTTTCACAGGGGGCATTTCACTGAGCTATTTCATGCTCTAAAATATATATAGAGTTATATAATAGTGATGTAATGTATATAGATAAGTCATTCTATGTACAATGTGTGTATATATACAAAATTAAGAAATAAGCAACATACAATCAATATAACTATATTCACTAATATGAACAATTCTATATGTAATGATAGATATAGAGATCTCTCATGCTCTATAAAGGTTGAGTCATGTCATGATATAGGCCTACACAAGCTATAGAGCATGACAATGTCTTTATATGTCATGTAACTATTATAGAACATGAAAACATCTCCATATTTGTCATTATGTATACAACCTTTATAGAGCATACACATCTCCTTATATGTCTTCATACATACAACTGTTATAGAGCATGTTGAAATATATGGGAATATCTTTTTCGTTTATATATGTGTGTGTGTGTGTAGAAATATATATCAATTTAATAGATATAGCAAGAAGACACAATGTATTTTCTTTTTTTAATAGAAATGTGTGCAATCTGAAATATACACAGATTTTGCAACCAGGCATGTTCTTACATAGTTGTATCTTTTATTTTCTTTAGGCCCAGATGTTAAAGAATATAAATTATGTTTTCTAAGTCTTCTGACGCTTGCCCCTCAACACTTATCTACAGTAACCTATATAAGAAATGACGCTTCCTGTCTCCTTTCAGTGGCAACAAAGTGGATCTCAATACACAAACCCCAGTTCGAAAGTACCCAGGAGTGGTCACTTGTTGTCGCACGGCTCACCTTCATTCAGAGGTTCAGAGGGGGATCGAGCCAAGAGGACAGATAACAACACAGACAGACTAATTTGCTGCCAAATATTTGGACAGGATTTGAAGGAATGTGCTGTTGTGGTCACACCCATTTATCCATAATCCAAGATGGTTCTCCCCAGTGATTTGTGTACGTACTTGGGTAATAACTCATTACAGTTTGTGCCTCATATATAATTGCTTTGGGTGTGACTTGAATACTGCAATACAATATAAATGACTGCCAGGCTCTTTACCACATCCCTCTTCGTAGGATTTATTGGATACAGCTCTTGCTTGAGTCTTAAACAATTCTTACTCTTGTTGCATTGAACTACAATGGTTTTCTCTGGTAACTTTCATGTAGATCTCTGTGGGAAAATGACTCAAGCGCCATTGTATCGTTTCACATCCACGACGGCACTCATCCATCTCTGCACTTTGACACATACAGCGTTGTTCAGGTAGGATGTGACTGTTGGCAAAGCCGTTCACAGTTGCTTTGTCTGAGGATCCTAATTGGGTATTGCCTGTGTGCACAGACCAGATTGCTATGCTAAAATCAGGCTGTTGAAGTTCCTGATCTTTCTTTTGTGATGTTCAGTGACAGGTTTTCTCAGAGTTACCTGCAGATCCTGGAATAGACGGAGCAAAGTTTTCATCTGTGACCACAAAGCAGTCCAGTCATGGAGCTGGATTTTTGCACAATCCAGTCCCTAGTGCTTACTAGGGATCCACAGAAAAGTCCAACCTGCTTGGCAATAAAACCAGATTATGATTCCAGTGAAAAAGATCATCTCAGCAGTGTGAATGCAGGAAAATGCTGATGCACTTTTGCTTCTATTGTTTGCATGTGCTAATAATTTTCAGTTTGACAGCCAGGGATAGAGATTTGACATTTTAATTAGATTAAAAGGACACAGTTCTAAGTTGATTACTGCTGATAGATTGTAAACAGACTGCACTTTTTAAAACATCAAACAGGAGAAACACTTTGGGATTTCCACTGGCCATTTCCAGTAGACCGCTGCCTCTGAAGACACAAACAAAAGCACCTTCACACCTTGAAAGGGTGACCACTATTGAACCCACAGTTTGACCTGACCACTATACATTTAACCTGCAGACAGACAGGAAAATTATCCTTACAAGGTTGCAGGGATATGTGAAAATCTGAGCTATCTTTTGTTATCAGTTCAGTCGTCGTGTATTTGAGGGACGTTTTAAAGATTTTACAGTACATTTATTGTTTACTGATAAAAATGATAAGGAGAATTTCAGTGTGATGATTGTTGTGGTTTTGTGTACTCGTCTCTTGAGGACAGGATCGTGGATACTGCTGCTATATCGCATATTCATATTTCAGCTGGACTGCTGCTTTTTGGCCTGATACATCAACAATCAGTGTTAGCTTTGGGCAGATACACTGGCACCAGCATTGCAAGAAATGTCCTTAAAGAAATGCCAGGATGTGATGTTTGAGGTCATTTAGAAAATGTAAGCACTGAGAAGTTTTTAGCTGCAAAATATCTTAATTAATAATTCAATTTAATGGATTCTTATTGCTCATTTAATTCAAAAACATGTCTCGTACAGATGTGTATTTCTGCCATGTTGGAAAAAGAAAAACATCAGTGTGTCGTTAGAATGTGAGTTAATGTTAAAACACAAAACTTTTAATTTTCTAACATGAAAAGTTATCATGTAATAATGTAAAGAGTTTTAAGATTTAACTTATGTTTTAACAATAACATATGTTATAATGTGACACAGATGCATTTTTTCTTTACACGTTTCGGTCGTAGTGCTCATATCTTTTTAACTCTAAAATACTCATAGAAAAGAGCAGCAATCCACCCATCACCAGAGTGGCTAAATTAGATATGTTTTAAAGCAAATTATAATCTTTTTCACAATATCAATGTTGTTGTTGCTGTTGTTGTTGCTGCAAGATTAAGTGTGTTCAAAGACTGTGGGATAAAAGCACATTATTAGTTTAGGTACAAACAAACAATTATTCAGCAGTAAAGTGAACATGACATCCATTATAAAATTGATTATTATTTTTACATTTTACATGTGTAGTAATAGTAACATTTAATCAAAATAAAAGTGTAAAATAAAAAAAATAAATAAACGGAAAACTTCTTGCATCAATCGAGTACAATAAAATATACAACAAAATGTGTAAAAGCTTCAGTCTGAGGAGTTTAAAATAAAAATATTCCTGGGATCGTTGAGCGCGTCATCATTATTTACATCTAAGGGAAAAAAAATTCTCCCGGAACTTCCGGTCGGTCTGAGCGGAAGTAGGTACGTGGCCGCTTCAGCTGACAGTCTGCATGATGGCGACCGAGGTTCAGAGCGGCGACCTCGACAATGCTCCTTCCAGCCGGCTCGAGGTCTCCATCGACGGCCTCACCCTCAGTCCGGACCCGGAGGGCGAGCAGGGCCAGGTGGAGCAGCCGGAGCCCGAACCCGCGGAGCCCGAGCCCGATACGCCGGGAGCCGCTGGGGGCGAAGATGGAGAGACTGGCAAATCCGCGATAGAGGGGAAATGGGGCTTTCCTCTACTGGAGCTCTACGGAATGGCGCTGAAATTCTTCAAAGGTACTTTTATATATTCGTCACAATAACGCAGATCGAATGGTTAAAAGAACAAAACAACCAGACGAGCCGGTCCGCTGGCTGAGGTTAGCAGGATGCTAACTTTAGCTGCTAGCTGTCACCGCCGGGGCTGCCGCTGTCAGCCCCAACGGTACATTAGCTTCACGGCTAACGAGAGGCTAACTAGCTGTGTTCCGTGGCTGTTAAAGGGTCAAACGCTTCCGTTCATACGAGGGTTTGACCTGGAGACGTGTTAAATGTGCTGTTTGCGTTATGGTGCCTCCTTTTCCTTTGGGAGTAAACTTGTCGTATGCTGCTCAACTAGCTAGCTGCTGTAGGAGCAATGAAGTCCGACTCTTGGTCTGTTTTAATTTGGGAAAACACGCCCTGTTGTTGCGGTTGTGGCGGAAGTAGGAAGCCTGCCGGTCAGCGGCTGTGCTGAAGGAAACATGTCTGTGGATGAAACCTGTCTCTAAACTCCTGATGACCAGTTCACTGAGCTGCGTTTCCAGTGCTAATCACCAGCAGCAGCAGCAGCACCACTCCCACGCTGCCACTACTCCAGCAGGAAACACACGGTCACCTGAAGGAATTCGTCGTGCTCTGAGTGAAGTCAAACCTGAAGATCCTTCCAGTGTGGAAGTCTTTTACCAAGAGGCTTTGGCATCACTGTCACAACTTGCACAGTGTCCACTCCAGGGCCCAGGCAATACAACAATATCAATAAGTACTGCAATTAGATTTGGATCAATAGCAATATAACAAAAGTTCAGTGTGATGTACTGCTTATGCTTTGAGTTTTCCAGTTTTTATCATCGTCTGCCCATAAAGAAGAGTTTAAAATCAGAACCTTCACTCAGGAGCAAAAATCACTCTTTAAACTAATAAAGAACTTAAAAAGAATAATGTGAGACTTATCGGTATGATTATCAATATGGATATGAAAATTCAGGTCACTAGTCCGGATTTGAATGTATTTAAAACCCTGATGTAATTTTTGGCCAGTCGCTCAGCCTAGTCTATTCTATGCTCAAAATACAACATGAAAAAACATTATTGCATAATGTATAAGCATTTATAATGACTATTTTTGAGATTGAAGATGCTTCAGTTATATTCTGTGAAAGTTGCCAAGAATAGGATTAGTCAGGGTAAATAAGAGTCATTGTCAAACATAAAAAAACAAGCTTTTAATAGAGATACAACTTTCAAGGTTTTAAAAGAAGTTAGAGAATCAGGTAATTATGGAGCAAATTTCATAATGTAAGTCTATGAATCCAAAAGCTTGGTCAGTTATAGTCGCCCTTTGTTACGATGTGGTCTTGCCTTTTTCGTGCCTGTGATAAGCTGAGCAGCAGCATGTTGTATTAATTGAAGAGGATGGATGGAGGGAGCTGGAGCGGATACTCCAGTAAAGTGCATAACCGTTATCTAGATGAGACCTCTGTGTCTCACCCTAAGTGATTTCTGGTCAGTGGTTACTTTGCAAGCATCCTGAACATGTGTCAGGCGTTTTGTACACTGTACACAATCCTTGTGTTGTTGTTTTTCGGTGTAGCATATCTGATGACTGTGTTAACGCTCTGTATGTTAGAAATGTGTGCTTTGTGTTTTTTAGTCCAATTCGATTTACCTGCATAACTTGTACACACAAGTCCTCTTGCCTCCACTTAGCTTGATCAACAGTGCAGTTGTTCTGTACGCTACTCTATAGTAACAGGAAATACGATAGCCTACATGCTACGGCTGTTGAAAACACAAAAGTGTATTGTAGTGTTAACAAATGCTTGTCACAGCAGGACATTAAAAACACTGCTAACTTGTTACTTCCACTCTGCTCCGCTCAGATAAAGATGGCAAGGCTTTCCACCCGACCTACGAGGAGAAGCTTCGGCTGGTGGCGCTCCACAAACAGGTGTTACTGGGCCCCTATAATCCTGACGCTTCGCCGGAGGTCGGCTTCTTTGATGTCCTAGGAAACGACCGCAGGTAACTCCAGCAGACATCTGCATACGTGTGTGTGTGTGTATCTGTGCATGTGACCTTTGAACTACTGAGGACAATCCAGCAATTAACCTGTTTTTCAGGAAACACACCCACTCACACACACGCCTTTTCATTCAGTAGTTTGTTAATACAGTCCATTTAACTCTTGATGGTTGCTTCTTATGTCCCAATGAATTTAACATTTAGTAAATCTTTGGAGGGAATTTAGCCTGTTTTACTGCACCACTTTCAAGGATCTCACCTCCATTTGACTCTGTGTGCAGGAAAGAGTGGGCGGCCCTGGGTAACATGGAGAAGGAGGATGCCATGGTGGAGTTCGTCAAGCTGCTTAACAAATGCTGTAACCTCTTTTCTCCCTACGTCACATCACACAAGATTGAGAGGGAGGAGCAGGAGAGGAAAAGGTAACTTGTTCAGCTGCAGTTCCCATGAGAGAGATCCTTCTGCTCCAGTGTCTAAATATACTTACATTCAGTTTGTCCTATATGAGGCTAGAAAATCCTGGAGGCGACAGGGGAAATATATATATGTTTGTTATATATAGTTTGTAATTAATTTGATACATTTTATAATTTCATGTCTTTGTTCCTCAACAGGCAAGAGGAGGAGGAGCGTCAGCGGAGAGAAGAGGAGGAGAGGGAGCGACAAAGACAGGAGGAGGAGAGACGGAGGCTTGAGGAGGAGGAGAGGCTTAGGAGAGAGGAAGAGGAAAGGAGACAGGCAGAGGAGGAGAGGCTACGGATTGAGCAGCAGAAGTATGTGTGTCTCTGTGTGTTTGCTTAATGTGCATTTGCTTTATGTGCGTGGGCGTGCATATATTGATTTGACTTCAGCATTACTTCTACATGATCATCACACTCCTCTGACACTGAGATCTATCAGGGTGATGTCTTTTCAGCTCTGTTCCAGAGATGCCAAAATCTATTTACTACATCTCTTCTTGTCTATGTAAAGAAAACTACAGTTCCCGTTGTCCACCACTGCCTCCACTCCATTTCCTGCATCTCCATCCTCTCTAACTTAGCTGCTCTGTTTTTTTTACCCAGACAACAGATAATGGCAGCGCTGAATGCCCAGACAGCAGTGCAGTTCCAACAGTATGCTGCCCAGCAGTACCCCAACAGCACAGAGCAGCAGCTCTGCCTCATCCGTCAACTCCAGGAGCAGCACTACCAGCAGTACATGCAGCAGCTCTACCAGGTGCAGCTGGCCCAGCAACAGGTAGGATGAGTTTGTGGATATTGTTTGATCATTAGATTTTGGAAATATTGGTAACTTTTCTGTTAAAAATAATCACAGTTTGATATTTGTGTATATCTATATAGAACTTATTATCGAGTTTGAAAAAGAAAACAAATAGATGAATCTAAAATACACAACAATCTTTTAAATAACTGTAGCAGCAAAAGTAGTGCGAGTCATTCAAATGGTGCATGTTTTGGCTTTGCTTGTGGGGCATGACATATCATCAAATAGTTGTCAGTTTAGCTAGCTCTGGCTCTGACATATGTCTGTAGTTTGGTTTTTCCCTGTTTTGACTCTGTGTTGTCTTCCTCTCGTCTCAGGCAGCCTTACAGAAGCAGCAGCAGGAGGCTGATATGATTGTGCAGGGGACGTTGGAGTCCAGCAACTTCAACAGCGGTGACCATGTTCCCGCCTCAGCAGCGGGACCGTTGTGTGCAGCTTTACCTGCCGGCGAGGAAACCCCGACGGTCAACGGAGGCCAGTCAGACTCGTACTCTGAGAGCATGGACCGGGAACCAGAGCCTGAGCCGGCGGAGGAGGTCTCAGAGAACGGACCTTTATTAGGTTGGTGGACTGTAGCTGTGTTTACAACAAACATGCTCATTGGAGTTAACTAAGCAATCTACACTTTTCCTTGTTGTACGGCTAATGGCTACAGGGCAGAAATCTTTCTATCTTACAAACAAACCTTTGCACCAAACTTGAAACCTGAGTCTTACTTGCTGTGACCTTGCTGATATGACCTGGAGGCCAGGGAAGAGGAGAGCTAGAACAAGTGATACATGATAGTCTGCTGGTTTAGGTATCATCCAACCTGAGATCCTCGATAGTAAGCACACACACCTGGAACAAACAAGACCTTAGTTTTATTCCAAAGCTTGCACCCTTAGGGAAATTCATCCACTGTGGCTGTGATCTATCAAAATGCTTTAGCAAAGATGGAGGAATGCATAGTGTAAAAAAGCTGATAATAAGTTTCTTGTTCCACGATCACAGCTGACTCCCCACCGGTCATAGCTGCTCCCTCCATGTGGACACGGCCACAGATCAAGGACTTCAAGGAGAAAATACGGCAGGACGCAGACAGTGTGATCACGGTGGGGCGCGGCGAGGTGGTGACGGTGCGGGTCCCCACCCACGAGGAGGGCTCCTACCTCTTCTGGGAGTTTGCCACGGACTATTATGACGTCGGCTTTGGGGTCTTCTTCGAGTGGACGGACGCCGCCTCTGCTTCAGTTAGTGTGCATGTGTCGGAGTCCAGTGACGAGGACGAGGATGAAGAAGGTGAGATGTGCGCCGGAGGCATGGGTGAAATAAGGCTGCTGCGTATCTGATACAATCACTCTCAAGTACGGCAGCAATGTCAACCAACCTGTTGTGGTGATATGTGTCTTTAGAAATGAAAACACTCTTAATTGTAACGTGTGCTTTTACATAACATGAGTCCGTTTTATGCAGGGTATGAAAATCAGGTTCCTACACAATGCAGATATCAGTGCCTGGGCTATGTTCTGATTTGGTTTCCCTGCTTACGGGCAACATACACAGCACCACACCTGCCTATTTAACATGTAACTCTGGCAACACACTCTCTACATAGCTCTGGCAGCACGTAACGTTAGACCACATTTACAGACAAATGTTTGAAAACCATTGTGTGTAAAGGAAGGAACACGACGAACATAGTAAAGCACCTGACAATGCACGGAATACAATTTGAAAGCAGAGGGATGCACCGTGTTGGACTGCTTGCATGACTGCATGTTTTAAAAGTATTGATTTAGCACCAGTGCCCAACCTTAGTGTTAAGTTTCATGATTGTTGTGTTGGCTCTCCTTAAATAGAAGAATATATGCTATTTAATGAAATGTCAAGTCACGTTGATTAGAACAAAAACATCTGTTTCATTCATTCCTTTCTGTTGCATGTATTAACTTATGGAGAGACGGAAAAACTTACCAGGTTTATGGATTTTCTTTCCTGCTTATCTTATCTTCACAACTGGCCAACACCATTGTTAAACATCCATTGGTTCTCCCAGGGGCAGAGGAGCTCCTGTTTGTGGTTCATGTGGGAATCCAGAGCATGGTGATAAAACATTGATAAGATATGAGGCAGTATTGTGCAGCAGAATTGGCTTTGTTGGTTGAATTATGTTTACACATATATGCCAGTCCTTCCTTTCAGTGGTGTAAGTCCTGCCCATGGTTCGGCTGTATGGTCTTATATTTGTGCCACAATCCTGAGTATGCAATTATTAATTTGTGTTTGCTCAAAGTCAATTATTCTTCAGATAATGCAGATACATTTTCTTAATAGTTTTTCTTGTGCTCAGAATTGAGACATTAGTATTGATTATTTATATGCTGTTTTTAGCACTGAACTCCATTCTAAAATGTCTGGTGAAATCATGTGAGAATACAGCAGGAAAATGTCTGGAAACAAATATCTGAGGATGAAAAAGAGGTGCCATGCATGAGGAAGAAACTGATGAAGATGTAAACTTGGGAAGACCACGAGATTCGAGAGCTTTTGGTGATAAGGCAGACACCGATGTTGATGTGCTATAAACAAAAACACAAGATTTATATACTCTATCCTGCCTCCTGCAAGTTCTACCCAGGCGCCACCTCATGTTCTAGACATTCCCCTGTTGTTGCGAACGTGTTTTTGTGACAGGCACTGCCCTAGAATGTTTGGACCAAATTTCCTGAACATTTTCCTGAGTTCATGTCTGAAAACTCTTTGCCTTTTGTCTGTGCCATTCAAAAAGATGAAACTTGCCACATTTGTCATGTTTCCTTCCTGCCTTGTTACTCGACCTGACACGTTGCTCTTGTGCCCGCAGGAGAGCCTCCCAGTGAGGAGGAGAAGGCAAAGAAGGAGGCAGGGAAGCCCCAGGTGGACGAGATTGTGCCGGTGTACCGGCGGGACTGTCATGAGGAGGTGTACGCCGGCAGCCACCAGTACCCCGGCCGTGGAGTCTACCTACTGAAGTTTGACAACTCCTATTCACTCTGGCGCTCCAAGAGTGTTTACTACAGAGTCTACTACACCAGATAAGCCTGAATACAGACACAGGGGGAGCCAAGGAGTGTGTATGTCCATATATCTATATGTGTATGTGAGAGTGTGTCTGTGTTGGTGGAGATTTGTGCGATGGCAGCCTGTGTATGTGTGAAGGAGAATGTGCTACCAGATATGTTCTGGACAAAACCACCAGAGGGAGACAAAGAGGCACATGTGGAGCCCGAGTCTGGAGATTCGACTATTATGTTTGTACTGTGTGTGTGTGTGTGTGTGTGTCTGTGTGTCTGCGTGTCCCAAGATACACCCATGCTAGATCCTGACATCGAGCCCACGGAGGAGGAGTGTGTATTCCTGTTGTATATTCACCACCTGTCTTCGCTGCGCTCACGTAGACCAAGCTGTAAGACCTGGCTCTCATGTTGTATTCTACCGCTCTTCACCCTGGGCTCCTCTCATGTCAACACCCCAGCCCGACACTGTCCAACGTGGCCTTGTGGCTGCTTCTGCCCCTGAGTGATGCTTTCATGACCAGGAGCGAACACCAGGCGACTGTGCCAGCCAAACGTTTCTAGTTTGGCAGTAACAGCGGCTGTTTATCCCACGAGAACACAGACAATGTTGAATTGAAAATCGTACTATACTGAACATGTACTGCCTGACACTATAACTTTTTGTTTCTCAGAGAGCTGCTGGTCTTTGCCAAGTCTTACTAACACTTTACAAAAACAACTGTACACACACGTCATGTTTTTTAAGCAGTCCGTCATCCTCTTCCCTAGTTACCATGCATATATGAAGACCTGAGGGGGATGTTCTGTGGAAGCAGTGCTCTTCTTGGCCTATTCTCATGCAGATGTCACCTTTTAGTTGTTGCTACAGTTTCATCAGGGCATCAGGAGTAGCTTTCTTCTTTTTTAGATTAGAGTTTGCCGGCAGAATTTATGAAGGACGGGCGAGAAGGCGTCGCAGGATTTAGCAGAAGCTCCAAATGAAGTCATGGGTGTTAATTGAGGGAGTATAACATAACAAACACATGGTTAAAGTATGGCTGTGGCTCTAAACTCAAACATCTCAGTGTGTGATGCAGATTAAAAGATTTAAAAACAAATTGTTTTCTCCTAGAAATATTTTTCTGTGTAATGCCATTTCAATTTTATTTCCACCTTCAAGCTCTCTTGTTGAGAGTCCCTGTTTTTATGGTTACACCACATGGATATGACGTTAATTAATCAAAAGAAAGAGGACAGCGTATTAAGACAGATGTTGTATTGCTGGGAGTTGTTTGTGTTGCGTGTTGGGAGCGGCTGTACTGTGACACATCTAACAATAAAAACTCAATGATTCGGAGGTCATGACACGTTGTTACGTCTCTGCAGCACTCGAATAACAACACAACACAGAACACAGTGCTGGTGTTCCGTTTTGTTTCCAACTTGTCACCTCAGACATTGTGTCGTGAAATAAACTAAGATGATATTACACTTCTAATTGTGTCTTGGGTGACGTGGTCGCTTACTAACTAGGTTGTGACATCAAAATGTATTCCACTTTCCTTTTCTAATTTGTTTTTTGTTACTGCCATAATTAAGATTCACCCTGTTTGGTTTCACATTTAATATGCACGTTTTTTTTCTGTACCTTCCACCTGGTGCATTACGAGCAGTGCTCTATCAACTGTGGGAATCTGACCGTTGCTTGTTGAATGGGACGGGGGGGAGTCTTCACTGGGCATCAGAGACATTTGGTTTCAACTTGCAACACTTCTTGAGCTGTGTTTGTTCATTTTTATGTGTGTACGCAACCAAACCTCAAAGACGCAGAGGTGGAGTATCCTGCAAGTCGGTTATGCCTCCTCTGTCCTTTTTGGTTTTGTCATATTATTTAATTGGAGGCCGCTCACGCCTCCTGCCCGTTGGGTGATTTGTGTAACGTCACTTCCTATGGCTCAAACCAAGCCATAAAGTTCAAGCAAGTTCCCATATCTTCTGATGTGTGATGTTTGTTTTCTCTTTCTTTTTTTCTTCTTAAGTTTCTAATTGCTCACCGAAAGGTTTGAGTCGACTTGTTCAAGCCTTGTATGTAAATAATTCTACAAAATGACTATGTATGGGTTTTTAGATGTGGAGGGAGGCTATTGTTTTGAGAATAAATGCACTGTAAAATATGGTGAATGAGAGATGTATGCATTTTACCCTGAATGAAAGTCCAAAATTCACAGGAAGTATAAAACTGCTAAGGCTCTATTGACATGACAGAGAAGCTCATCTTTTTTGTATTGTTTTGACTTGTTTGGATCTCTTCTGAGTTGGGGGCGTATATTTAATCTTGATTAAACTTATGTTCATGTCTAGAACTGGACAGTTTACTCACCTTTGTGTTTTATTTATTATTTAAATATGATCACATTTTGATGCTTTGTGTCTTTGGTTCCTAAATCTTTCAATGATTTGCTGCCTGGAAACTGAATTTCAGAGATGACTCCAAACAGACATTTGATCCTATCATAGCATCAAAAGCACGGGTGGATTAATAATAATTTCAGATGCACACGGTCTGTGTTTTCTTTTCTGCTTTCTCCATGTCAAACACTTGGCTCCCGGCCTTGTTGGTGAGAAGAAGAACACTTATTGTAGTTTCAGAAGAAGACGAGCAGTAATAAGAGGCATTGTTGGGAATGGGAGTTAACAAATATGACTTATGAACAGCAAAACATCACTCGGCTTGTTCCCCTTTTTCCAGCAGCGGTGTGTTTGTCATCCTAAAGCTGCTTTCCTGTAAACAACATTTTGTGCTGAGAGGGGGACATATTGCGGATGTTACTAATGTGTGGGAGGAGGATGCACCTCGGTTTATTTCCCCTCGTGATGCACGTTGGATGTCACAATATTCTGAGTAAAGGGATATGGAGCAAAATCACTGCCAATTGTTTTGTCAATTTGAAAAAAAGTCATTGTAGTTTGAAACAAAATATTTTGAAGCTGAAAGTTTGAGTTGGATCTTGAACTTTGAAAAAGTATTCAGACTAATAAGTGTAAGAAAAGTATTTTCAAATTAAGTATCATTTTCATTTAATCTTGGAATTCTTTTGATTTTAAATGTTTTAATATTTCACTTTTATGAATATTTTTATATGTGAGGTCTTATTTTTACAACTGTAGAATTTATGTTTAAGATTCAGATCTCATATTTTTCAGTTACAAATCATATCTTTCTTAACTTTCAGATCTTTTTTCACTTTCAGATGGTATTTAATCAGATTTTATTCCCTCTCAGATCTTCTTCCCACTTAAAAATGGTATTTTTTCAGTTTCAAATCACTTTTTTCAGTTTGAGAAATTTATTTCACTTTCAGATTGTATATTTTCAGTTTCAAATAACTTTTTTTTCACTTTGAGATCTTTATTTCACTTTCAGATGGTATTTAATCAGTTTCAAATCATTTTTTTCCACTTTCAGGTCTTTTTCCAACTTACAAATCGTATATTTTCAGTTTCAAATCACTTTCCAACGTTTGGCCTTCTACATCAGCTTCATACACTTTAGTATTGGGAAATTAAAAAATATATATTTTTCCACACAGAGTTCACACAAGCTAAAGATTAATTTGTAGATTTTAATTTTTTGGAGTGGTGAGAACACAAACAGAGGAAACACTGGCCCGAGTGTGACGTCCCACTTGACTGTGATTACATCCAGACACCAGGGGGCACAATAAACACCACAGACACCTTTTTCCCAACAGGATACTGTTTTCCACACTTCCCAGGGACTCCACTGAACTTGGGGCCTGTGTGTTCAGAAACTGAGCTGATGTTGTGGGTGATGAGAGTTTGCTCTGTGGGAGGTAAAGAGCAGCAGAGCTGGTGGACTGGAAACAGGCCCTGGAGGAGATAAACCTCATACTGGTGTCCAGAGAATGTGTTGTTACTGGGATATTTGACAAGGTACGAACAAACAACTGGAAAGAAAAGGGCTAGTGTGTGTTACTGTGAACAAGTGCTTATCAAAACAGCAAAGAAAATGTGTATCCTAATGCTATGCTAACATTTTTAAGCTAGGTGTTTGGTGTGCCTCAGTTTAAAATCAGCGCAGTACAGAAAAATGGTATGCTAATGCTATGCTAACGCCTTTAAGCTAGGTGTTTGGGTGTAAGGAGGCTCCCCCATTTTTCAAACACTCCTTAAAACACATTTGTACAAAGCTGCTTTTAATTATTGATTCTGATTCAGACACTTTTAGTTATTTCATGGTGGTTATGAGGATTAATGTAACTTTTGTCAGTGCGTTTTATTAATTTGATCTATATTTGAAATTGGCCCTGTTGTCATTTTTTCCCCCTCCTCTGTCTTTCATTGTTTTGCTGTTTTATGTACAGCACTTTGCAACTTTGTTTTGAAAAGTGCTATATAAATATGATTATTATTATTGTTATATTAGACTATACACCACATAAGAGTCATCACTAAAATATGATAACGGGAACATTGTCGACGCTTTAGCAGCTAGCCTAATGTTACTTAACTGTACAAGCTAGCTGAAAAAAAGTAATTCAAATACTTTTACGAGAAAAGAAGTCATGATTTTGAAAGAATAAGATCGCAATTTTATGAGAAAAAAATAATAATATAATATTACCAAAATAACGCCATAGCCTACTTTTAAGGCTACTGGAATAAAGTATATTTTTTCTCAAAATATTAATAATTCCTGTATCGTTATATCACAACTTTATGTAATGTTATGACTTTTTTCTCATTGAATTACAACTTAATTCTAATAATATTTCGTCGTATAATACTATATAATAATAGTATTCGTCTAATAATACTTTGTCGTAGTTCGGAGAGAATGAACAGAAGAGTCATTTCTTTTTAGCTTTAACACACTTCTTCAGTTTGTTGGCAGTGTCCCTCCTGATGCAGCTCTTTTTGAACGATCCGGTCCAGGTTTTGCATCAGTCCGCTCCTTGCCTGCGAGTGGCGGCAGGTAACTCTCCTCAGTATCTGACTCCGGTTCCAGTAGCTACAGGTGGTTTGTAGTATTTCTCCGGGTCTTTAGTTGCACTTTCCCTTGTTTTCCTCTCTGCTCCGGCTGCTTGAATTTGAAAAGACTCGGGGAAGCAACGTCTCAGTGACCAGCAGCAGCAGCACAAAGTCCCCTCGCTTTGAAACCCTAGAATATGGCGGGACTGGAGGATTATACTGCCTCACCAACATCGCGATCCACGGGACGACAGTGCGTGTCGGGCTGGTTTTAAGGCTGCGGGGTTTCGCGTGAACGCTTCTCGGTCTCGCCGGACTTATTGCTATGAGATAAAACATGCCTTTTAATCAAAGGGTTGTTGAGCCGCGGCGCGTGAGTCGGTTATCGGCGAGGGATGTCTGGATCCGGGGGGAGGAAGCCGGGAGACGCAAGCTGCGGGGACCCGTTCTCTTCTCGTCCCTGGATGATGTTTGCTGTCACACTTTCACCAACATCATCCGCCAACTTTCAGACCTCTCTCGTCATGCCAGCGACATCTTCCTGGGCATCGAGATGGAGGCGGGCATGGTGCTCAGAAGATCCTGCAGGATCCAGGGGCGCCTGCAGATCCTGCAAGATGAAGTCCTGAAGCTGGATCCCAAGAAAGTCAAAATCCGTAAGTTTGCAGTGTGGCCCACTTCTTTGTGATCAGCAGTGTGAGATGGAGCTGAAGTGTGAGCATTACTTTCATAGTGAGGAGTCACTGTAAACCTCCAGTAGAGACTCACATACATGTCAAAGGCATATTACAGGTGGACATGTATGATGCACATATATATTCATATACAAGAAACCAATAGTTTATAGCGAGGACTCACTATAAACCACAAATAGAGACCCACATCTTGTCATAGGCCTATAACAGGTGTACATGTACATATAGAGTATATACAAGAAACTAATGGTTCATAGGGAGGAGTCGCTATAAACCTCAAATAAAGACCCACATACATAACATAAGCATATTAAAGGTGGACGTGTACATATATTTATTTATATACATGACACCAATGATTTCTAATAACGTGCTGATTAAAAGACTCCCGACAGAAATTCTGCAAAAATAAGTTCTTAGAAGGAATACCTCTAATCTGTGCATCTATATGATGTTATAATGTTGTCATTGGTGTGAATGGATGGTGGTCAAGTCCAAGGCGACCGTCACAAAGAACCACGGAGGAGTGACCGTTGTCTCTGGACCACATGGCCTTGTTTATGTTAATAAGGGTGTTGAGTCCTGTCAGAAAAGATTGATCTTCCCTCAAAGCGCTGACCATCTGTGTTTAGGTCCTCGCAGAGATCACAGGAACAGCCCCACAATCTTCTTTACCCCCTATTCCTCCTGCTGCTTTACGTATGTAAACAAAGTTTGTCAACACAAAGATAAATGGAAAATCAATGTTCCTTTTGACTTCTGTTGTTTTGGGATTAGTTTGGCTTACCCATGTCAAGCTATCTCCTGAGGTCTCCCACAGAGGGGTTACATATTAACTCAGACTTTGACTCATGCTATGGTGAGTCAGGATGCATTAATTTTGAAAGATAGACCTGTTCTATTGTCTGCTTTGATGTAGTAGACTATCTTCTATCTGTGACTACTACTATACCACTGCTTCCTTTTTAATGGGTTGTGACGTGGTAAGGTTTAAAGACACTGTAGTTAATGGATGCAAAGTATGCTTCAGAAGATGAGGCCAAATTCCTCTGAACATGAGGGAGGGAGTCAGTTTTAAGTTCTGACTAATGTGCCTTTTGTTTCCTCTTTTACTGTCCCTCCCATCTATTCACTCTGTCTTGTGCCTGACTCTGACTCTCACACACACACACACACACACACACACACACACACACACACACACACATTGAGTCGTGTCTCCATTGACACATATTGATTTCCTGGAGACTTACCCTACTGAACGCAAACCTTAACCTAACTTAACCTAAAACATGTCATCGCCTTTAAATTTAACAATTCATGTTCAGGGGACTTGCTTTTTTGTCTCCATAAGAAGGACGTGTCCCCATAATATAA
Source organism: Hippoglossus stenolepis (assembly GCF_022539355.2). NCBI lineage: Eukaryota > Metazoa > Chordata > Actinopteri > Pleuronectiformes > Pleuronectidae > Hippoglossus > Hippoglossus stenolepis. The sequence goes on from NC_061502.1 coordinate 12,359,300, forward strand.
CTATGTAAACAGATTTAGGTCCCCGCAACATGAGCAATACCAGATTCACAGCACAGATTCACAACTGGTTGCAGGGTAAAGATAAGCCGACCCGACAGTACCCAGACACAAGCGAATGTGATGTATGATGAGCAATGAGTTGAAGATACACACACTGATAAGTCCATCGTTCTGTGTTCAGGGGGCGTACTCTGCTACGAGACAGCTACCAGACATTGAACTAATCCACTGTGTTATTGTGTGGCATGACTCGACTGCTCCCTCTTATCTGCACATTCATACATTACATTTATCTGTTGAAGTTCAGATTCACACCTGGGCAAGGTGAAGGAGTTCTTTATTTAAATAAAGGTTGAGACAGTCATTAACTTAGTCACTGCAGGTCAAGACAAGGTGTGAGAGAGTAGACTGGAATGCAGTGTGTTACGTCTACACAGATCTAAAGTTGCCGGCTCCCTCATAGCCCTAAGGCCGGCACTTGGTGTAAAGGAACACTGAGTTTAGATTCATTGCAACACATGTTGGTTCTTTATCCACACAAACAAATACCGGTCATTAAAGAAATGCATTGGAATTGGCATCAGCATTTATACAGGAAGGGAGTGGTGGATTTGAATATGAACAGCTGGGGGCTTTGTTTTGAATGGATATTTGAATGAGAGTTTGTGTCGTGCACAAAACTTCATGAAAACTCTTGCAGTTTGTTTACCAGTATATCCTTAATAAAATGTCCTGACACATTGCCTTCATGATGGTGGTGATTAGCCAGACCAGAAGAATATATCACCTAATTATATCGGCTAAATATTTAACTTTGACTGGTCACTCTGTTGTCTTCAACTACTGTGGGTCAGGATTCCTTCCTCTAACTGCAGCTCGGAGATGGATCATATTACTGGTGAGAGGCAACAAGAGGGGCCCCTATATGCCGGGGGACTGACTTTCAAGGAAGGGCGTAGGTGTGTGTGTGTGTGTGTGTGTGTGTGTGTGTGTGTGTGTGTGTGTGTGTGTGTGTGTGTGTGTGTGTGTGTGTGTGTGTGTGTGTGTGTGTGTGTGTGTGTGTGTGTGTGTGTGTGTGTGTGTGTGTGGTGCATGGTATCGCCTCGCTGTTTCTACCTATGCACTCAAAAGTGATCGGCAAATGCCATGGGATTTCCTCTTCAGTTGTATTTTGACTGTCACATGCCAGTGCAGGTCGCAAAAGCCAAAGGCCAGAGGTCGTTTCTTCCACCCTCAGAGGGGAACACCTGACACTACAGAGTCAAGAGTTTAAACAAAGTCTTGTCTAGTCTGGCTTGCATGGGTAACTGTTGCAGGCCAACGAAGGTCTTTCAGGTACGGCGAGCGGATGGATCGCTGCTGTGGCAACCTGGTGCACTAATGACATTAACTGCAATGGGATCAATTTATTCAGGCACGGGAAGTAATTACAAGAAGAGTGTGTACAGTCCCCAGGTGCATCCATGACAACTGCATCATGTTGTTTGTGGTATGAGAAGAAGACTCTGGAAGTTTTTGAGCAGCTGAAAGGATCACAAGTACAGGGACAATTTCTAAATAAACCAAATTCATTGTGTAACTCATGCTAAAGTTAAATTGCTTTCAGATAAACTCTGGATGACCCTAACGTTGTGTCCATGTGTACAGCATTCACATGACTCATAGACATAGGATCCTGAAGGAATTAAAGGCTTGTTTTGGGCTGTAACTAACCATGATTGTCTTTATTGATTAATCTGCAGATCCTGTTCTGAGCAAATTCTTTCCAATCAACTGCAGAGAAACCAAATATATTTAGTTAACTGTCAAATTTTTAGAGCAGAACAGAGGATCCTCACATTTGAGGAGTTGTACCTTTTGGAATATCAGTTTCTAGCTTGAAGCTCCTCTTACTTTCTGCTCCAGACATCTTTGGCTTTTTCAAGCTAAACCTTGACTTTTAGGTGAAATTTGCTTTTAACTGTATCTTAATCACTGAGCCTCCTTTTGCTAAATATAACACTTGGTTGAATAGGGAGTTTTCTATTTTAATGTCGAAAGTAGGTCGAACAAGTGAAGGTTAATTGGAGTTAGGAGGATTCTTAGGGCGTCCCTGTCAGATATCTTGATGCCCACTAAGCCACCTCCTGCTGGTGGGGCTTTGAAATAGACCCCCCCACACTGAGAAAAAAAGGACAATCTTCAGCGGACACATTTATCCAGCTGACCTGCTAACGTCCACAGTCCATCTTTCTCTCACAGACACACAGGACAAGTGGCCCTGCATTCCTTCCCTTATCCTTGTGATATTTATAGATGTACGTTTTTTGCCTGTAGTGTTGATCTTTCGTCTTCATCTTGCCGTCATGTTTAGAGCGTGTTGCTACATACAAGTGCATCTCAAGGACCTGTGTGTGTGTGTGTGTGTGTGTGTGTGTGTGTGTGTCTGAGCACATACACACTTGACTTGCCTGTAATGGACATTTGTGGGTCAGGCTGGCACAGCTGCACACTGGTCATGAGTGTTAGTGCGTAAGAAGCACCAATCAGTAATGATGATAACAGTGAAACTACATCGCTTGAGTTGGATCCAAATTGTGTCCCTAATCTCATGACAAAAATAACAATGTGTTGTCATGTCTGGATAGACTTCCATCCATCCACCCATTATCAAGACATTATCTGTTTGAGGGTCGCGGTGGGGAGTTGGGGCCAATCATTGGTGGAGAGACAGTGTACACCCATGACAGATCATCAGCGTATCAGTACATACATACAACCAACATTCACACCTATGGTTGATTTAGATTCTCAAAGTAACTTAATCCCGATGCCTTTGAAAATCAACACAAACATATGGAGAACATGCAAATCCCGCCCCTGGATAGACTCATTTCTGTTTATGGTATTTTAACTGCCTTCATTCACCGTTTTCCACAAAAACACACAGAAGCAGAAACGCATGCAAACCCCTCTTTAATCCCACCTCAATTCTTCCAACACACTATTCACTCATGCCGGCATTGTTCCCATCCATTCATCAATGGAGAGCAGTCATTACGCAGCCAGAATCCCCAAGTCAGTTCCCACAGGGCTCGTTCCAACGAAGGGAGCCTGGCCTGGTTCTAGAGGTCGACCTGGTCCCATGAGTGACAAAAGAGAAGGGTTAGGACTGAAAGAGAGAAAGTCGGGAGTAAAGAGTGGGAAAGGGTCTGTGTGTTTGTGTGTGTGTGTTTGTTTGTGCGCATTCATACAGCAGCCCTCTCTCGCCTCTGTGCAGACTGCTCAGGATGTAGATGCAGCCCTGGCGATGGCACAGACGATTGTGAGGGAGTGAAAGAAGGAAGACATTAGTGATGAATTTGTGTGTTGTTCTTAAAGCACTCTTGTGTAATTGTACTGTGTGTGTGTGTGTGTGTGTGTGTGTGTATATATGTACACATGCATTTCCATCAGCGGCCTGACAGTCTTAAGATACTTGTTGATCATTTCATGAGAAGTTCCTCCTCCAACTGCTTTGACTCAGAGCTGTCGTCCACTTGGCAAAACTAAATCTGTCAGAGACTGATTTGCTGTTGATGGTTTCAGACATTAAAGTTAATAAGAAAATGGCTAAATGTAGAGTTGTGTGTGTGTGTGTGTGTGTGTGTGTGTGTGTGTGTGTGTGTGTGTGTGTGTGTGTGTGTGTGTGTGTGTGTGTGTGTGTGTGTGTGTGTGTGTGTGTGTGTGTGTGTGTGTGTGTGTGTGTGTGGCGCCCTGACTGTGTTTAAGGCTTGGTTTGAAGCAGTGGTGTTAGGCCTGCGGTAACTGTTGGTGAACACCAGATTACTCTACAGTATATAATTAGTGTTTATATAATTTCATGCCAGAATTAGATAATTAGTTTCCACACAAACTGACTGAACTGGAGTCAGACTATTTTGATAATTGTTTGAGCAAAAAGCTTTTGATTTATTGAGAGAATGTGATGAAAATGTGGTGGAAAAATGAAATGATGCAACACTTACAAGCTCTGACTTTCTTTATTAAAAGTTTATTCAACAAAGGAGAAACAGCTGTGGAGGAATCCGGGGAAGTAGAGAGTGAAGCATCCATTTATATGTGTTATGGGTTGATTGATTAGAATATTGTCCACATCAAGAGGATTGTGGTTTAGCAACGTCTCAGTTATAATGTCTCAAACTCCATGTAGGTCAGAAGGGCCCCAAACACAGTGTTAAACTACATCCTCATACTAACTGCTGCATGCAGCTCAGGCCTATACTCTAGGTGTAATCATGGCCGTCCATAAACATGTATCCATGTTCACACACTTAGAGGAGCCAGGGCTTGCAGGTTGGCGGTTGTGGGTGCTGTGCGGTAATCCAGGGTTTAACCAGCAAGCAGGGACATGAGCAAGATGCAATACCCACTGTGGGGACCTCTGCAGTGAGGAGGACCCAGTGATGGAGTGGGACACCTCTTTGGCTTCCTATGCATTGACGTAGAACTACACATATACATACATTTCTGAAGACACACTCATCCACTTACCATACGTCTTTTTACATCTTTTAGACTTTATACTACTACAGAAAACATAGTGTTCACGTTTACATATTGAAATAATTAAGAGCCGAAAGCTTAACTAACACAAATTGTAATTACCAGTATGATTACAGCCTGTTTATTCCCCCCATCAGCGCATATTGTGGACAGATGCATTTGGAGTGCAGTTGAAGAGTTCAACCCTTGGTCATGGTCCTAGATTTACATAACTGTTGTAGGAGTGAAATAATCACAAATAGCCAGATGTTCACTCCGACTGTTTTGCCTCTGGAGAGACAAACAAGAGCTGAGGTGACAACAGAGCTGGAAAGGAATCTGTCGGGAAGAGACAAGTCTGTGTCCTCAAGGTCACACATCTTTTTGTCCAATTAAAGATGAACACATTTGCTTTTAGAGAGATCGAATGCAGGTTTTTTTTTGTTATGATGGAAAAATCTAAAAGCTATTCATCAGTTTGATAGATTAGACCCCTGAGGGTGATCTACTGTAATCTACTGTAATTCACCCACAACACTGTCAATAACCACATGTAGACAACATCTACTATTAAATAGGATATGAAAATATAAACTATCACGGCCCTGTAGTTGAAAATCATGCACAAGAAAGAGTAACATAACCTCTGCTCTTATACAACATGTGACAACACATTCTCACCGTGTTTTTTGTTTGTGTGTGAGACACTGGACAGATGTGGCACGATGTTTCATCACTCTCCATCGTCAGTCACTCTCCCTTTTTTCCTCAGCTTTCCCTCCCTCCTTCCTATATTTCAATGCCTTTTCCTCTCTACCCTCTGTCTTACCCCCTCTCCTGTATCTATCTCTCTTTCTTTCTCTCCTCCTGTTGTTTCATATGGCTCGCAGACCTTTTCCTCTCTCATCTCTGTCCATCCTTTGCACTTTGATGTCAGCACACACACTGCCACAGTGACCACAACAAAGACGAGGGTCCTGCTCGCTCTCTCTTTCCCATTGCTTGTCTGCCTTCTAATCTTTTTGTTTTGCTCTACACAATACATTTCTTTTTATTATACGTCTTCCTGAACTTTTAAGCATCCTCTGTCTGTGCATTTTTCTTTTCATCATGTTTCTCTTTTATCTTCTTCAATCAATCTGTATACGGGAATTACTGTAATACTTAAATTTGTAGTTCCCAATGATGGGATTTCTAAGTAAACTTCAGAAAAACCCATGTTAGTCGTTAGTATTGGCATAGTGTATCTGAACCTGTTCAAACTATATGCATGTTAACAAGTAAATTCCATGAACATCATTGGGAGTTGTAGGTGTCGTAGTGATGTGTCCAGCTGGGAGGGAGACGGACACAAGGCAAACACATCCATACATCAAATGGTGACATACTGCAGCAGGTGGGAGCTCATCTTACAGGAACATAAAGTCTATTGTTATCCTCCATCTGCACTCAAGGCCTGGAAACACACACACACACACACACACACACACACACACACACACACACACACACACACACACACACACACACACACACACACACACACACACACACACACTCATGCATATACGCTGACTCCGTGACCGCCTCAGTAAAAAAAATTTAAAAAAAGGATTTCCTGCCACATCTGTCACTTGTGCCACTTAATCATGGCACACAGTGGTGGTCCGTCCTGCAGTCACCATCAGGATTCCCATTAGACGCTGTAGAAATGTAAAGGGTGTGTCCTCCCAACAAGCAACAAATCAAAATGCCAATGTCGACCTGCAGAGTAATGACCACAGTGAGGTGGAGCTTTCAAATGAGAGTTGAATATGGGAGGTAGCTGCTTATTAGCTCTTTGATACTTGTCATGGGGAGATAAGAGGGTGGAGTTTCAGCTATATTTGGATTGGCAGATGATTTCTTGAAGCAGCTGTTCATTGGGCTCTTTTCAGGAATATTTTTAGCCCCGTAAACATTTGCGACTTTGGACAATTGGAATTCCTTTAACTTCAGCTGAATAAACAACTTGGTTAAAAAGAGGGGGATTGAGGGTTTGTTTTTCAGCATGCAGACTGTTTAACAGTCGCAGGATGTTGGGGCATTTATTTATTCTACAGTGAGTTATTTTTTTTTTTTAATCCCTGTAATATTAGCAGTCTAGGAATCGCTCTGTTAAAAAATATTAAAATGAATTGTCTAAACTGTTCAGCAGATTAAAAGTAGGTCAATTTAGTTGGGATTCATGCAGATCTCTCTTTCCCCAGTATTATGATGGAAAAGTCCCAGATGGGAGTCAGGAGGACATATGTATCAACTGTCAGCAATGTTAATGTTAGTAGGGGGGGGGGTGATGCAGTGTATTGTGTCGATGTTGGGGGTGAGCTGTGTTTATTATTGCCCCAGGGAGACTTGGGGAATAACCATAATGGCTTGTTAAAGTGTGTTCTTACAGTGGGGTCGGGTAGTACAGAAGAATATCACCATTAATTAACAATAGTGGTAAAAGAAAGTCAGAATGTGTCAAATCGTTTGGGCAGGCGACTTGTTTCTGTGCCTGGAAGCTTTATTTCCTGTCGCCGCCCTGCACTGCATGTGTTTGTGTCAGTGAGTGGCAGCACAATCTGTTGTCCTTCCAACGGCCAAAGGGTCCATTGTCAACATGCTGACCTGCATAACCTCCCTAGGCTCATACAATACACATGCACACATATAGTTTACACTATGTGGTTTTGGTTGTTTTAGCTTTGTCTGAAAATTGTAAACGTCTCCACAGGCCTGAGCCTCTAATTTTACTTTTCTCTATCTTTTATTGTTGAGATATTTGGATTCTTGCTCATTTTCAACAGACATGAAAAAAATCTCCTGTGCCCCCCTGAGAGCATGAAAACATATTTGATCTTGGAATTCTGTGAACATTAAATATTCTAGTAGAATTCTATCAAGCTTTTTCAGATCTTAGGGAGAATCTTCTGGTTAATTCTGACTGACATCTTATGCCAAGTTTGGTGTGCAGCAACTCTGTTCGATCCTCCTGCTCTTCTGTGTCGTCCTGCGCACAGAGCTGGAGGAGAGTTGAAACGGTTCAGTGGAAGTCACATCACAGTTGTATAGAAATGGCAAATTGTGGTTTTTATTCTCATCTATGCCATCAACAATGTAATAACTTTACACGCAGGAAAATTATGACACACAATTTTTGCTTTGTGTGGCTCATACTCAAACTTTGCCCATACGACTAAATTCATTTGTGTAATATTTCACAAGATATTTCATAGAGTGTGACCTCGGCATATTTGGCATATTTGGGCTTATTTTGCCTCTAACCTAAAGAGAACTTGTGACAACAACATAAATCTGTTTTCATTTTCCAGTGAAAGGCGGCCACATATTTCTAATTTCTCTTTGTGAAGTACGGCTACTGAGTATTGTTAAAGCTGCATCCTCGCATCCTGGCTTCGTCGGCTTTAGGATGAATGACTTGGACTGTCTTGATAAATATCCCAATTTTTTTCATTGGCTCAATCACAACAACCCACTCGTTCATCATCAGACCTGCCTGACTCTCTTTGTCTGTGTTTCTATCTACTGCAGAGTAATTTAAGACTTAGGACTAAAAATAAAAGACTGATTGTCCTCTCTCACTCTGGGCCTCTCTCTGCTGTGTTGTGTTAGTGGAGTGCTTCCTCCCTCTCTTCCCCTCGCTGTCTTGCTTTCTCTCTGTTGGTTAGTTAGTGTGGATTCAGTTCAGTAAAATGTTTTTCATGTTAAGCTGTGACAATGCAAAAAAAGAATGCATTCGCAGATGTAAAATTTAGTGTTTAGTTAATTTGAAAATTGTCTCTGTCCCCACCTACTCAAGGTATTTGTTGGACGCTTTACCACAATATAAAGAATGCACCACATGTTTTTCTGTGCAACACGCGCGCGCACACACACACACACACACAAGAGTGTACAGAGAGTTGATTTATTTACTGTCCTATTTTCCTTTAATTAATTAGGCAGAAAATAGGTCATAATGTGATGCTTTTGTCTCTCCCTCCCTCACCTGAAGCAGATTCCTAGTTCATCATCCATCTTGTCACGTTGTGTGTGTTTGTGTGTGTGTGTCTGAGAAAGTTTCAGTTATTGTGAAATATGACATACTACGCACAGGAATCCCAGCTGACTACTGAATCTCCTTCTGTAGCAGCTCTAGCAGTGTGCCTCATCCACAGAGACCTCATTGTGTGTGTGTGTGCACGTGCATGTGTGTGATTAAGATGACCCCCTTAAAGCTTCCATGCATCCGTATTTTCTGTGATATATAGATTACTAATATTCACATACTTTTTACAATGCTCATACGTGTGTTTGTGTCATTTGTAGTATTGCGACATGTCTGTTTATGTTTGGTCTGAGGTGTGCTGCCATTATGGTCTACCCACAGGAAATTTCAAGGGTTGTATAAGAGAAAAAACAGGTGTGTGTGTGTGTTCACTTATGACAGCAATATGACGTTTCTGTCTCATGTTTTCTTTCTCACACTCGAGCTGCTTTTTCTACTCTCCTCTATCTCCTCTATGAGTGAGAGCAGAACTCAGTGTAGAAAGATCCAAACCACCTGTTGTTTAATCCCTAACAAGTGCTGCCTCTACTCCATGAGGAAATCACATGTATAAAGACATAAGACCCAGCACAGTAGAGGTAATAGGCGTTATCGTTGTTATGCAGTCTATTAAACATGGAAGTTGCCCCAAGGAAAAAGAGGTTGATGGGCTGGTTCACCAGCAGGAAGTCCACATGAGCAGCAAGAGAGAGAACAACAGGATGACTGATGATAACAGACAGCGACTGTTTTCTATGCTTTACAATCTTTCCAAAGTGTTGACGTTTAACTTTTGACAGAATGAACCACGTTTTCTAAAAGTCACTGTCAGTGCCATCCTATCTTGCAATGTCAGAGAAAGTAAAATAAAAAAATAATTCTGGGACAAATTTAATCCGTTTCAATAGTTAATGATTCCTTCCTTCACCCATACCCCAGCATTATGTCAAATTTTAAGAAAATTTTAGTTTTATTTTTGTGTAAAACACAATGTCCTTGGTGGAGGTCACTTACACACAGCTACAACTTCATAAATCAGGAAGTAAAGAAAAATGTAGTGCACAAGGTAATGTTACAGAAACACATGTTGCCATGTTAGTGTATTCATAACTAAATATAGTGCACACAGACAGACAGAAAAACACACATTCTGTAATCCCACACATCTGTATTCTGAGCATCCAGCTGTTTTGTGTGTGTGTGTGTTCAAAAAGAACAAAAGAGCACACTTAAAGCGGCCCTCTGATGCCACACAGTGAGAGGGGATTTTCAGAGTCAGTGATGGGGATTATGAAGAATATTATTTCATACGGCTACAGAATGGTTAATCTCCTTAAACCCTGCTGCAGTCTGCACGCCCATTCCTGTTTCTGTCCCCACAATGACGGCTGCGGGAGGATGTGAAGCTGAACAGACAGTGCATGATGGGAAACAACCTGTGCGTTTGTCTGTACATGTGTCTTACCTGTTGGTTTACAAATAAGAGGGGTGTGGCGACGTGGGATTATGGATGTCAGTAATTACAAGAGATTTGCTTGTTAGCTAGAATTTGACATTTGAGCTTGTTTTGTAAAATAAGATGAGTCACTTCCATCAAGTATTGTTGCTGTTGCTCCATACGCAGACCACACTGCTGTTAAGCTGCTGTTGTTGTTGGATTGAGTTTTCTTCAGTCGCTGACGTTTGTGCTGTTCTGCAGATTCTGATTATGAATACAAACCTACCTTAAGACATTCCCGTGAATAATTGGACTGCTCCTGGTCCAAAGGTGCCTTGCCCAAAGGTATACTTGAGCCACTGTTGTTGATGAAGTAAAAGAGCTGGGATTTAAATGGTCAGACCTTTTAATCACAACCCTCTCTGTCTGCTCTGCAAGCTGGTGTATTTACTCAGCTGTGTTTTTGACCTTCTCTCTCTCTCTCTCTGTGTGGAAGGAGAGGTGTGTGGTTGAGTGTGTGTGTGTGTGTGTGTGCGCGCATTTGTGTGTGTGTGAGTGAACAAGGCTATCACCATTATTGTTGTTTGATTAGGTGTGTTCCCAACCCCCAGGTGTTTATATCACTAAAGGTTTCAGCTGCCTGGTGATTTAGGTTCAACTAAGCTTCTGGGAACTATTCACCCATTAATACATTTTCTAAATATGAGTGGAAACTTTAATTCTGTTTGCCATTTTCACAATAGATTGTAATATACGTATATAATAGATGCACAGCCTGGTTCAACAGAAAATACTCAAAGTTCAAGGGAAACTGGATCAAGGTATATACTGTTTAAACATAGTTAAACAATGAATCAATCAGCAAAATAGTTTCTGATTATTTTGACCTAATGTACTGAGAGATTATTTGAGACTACAACTTGTTTCAGCACTGGAATTAGCATGTTAATATTTGTCATGTTTGTAATCCATGTAATCTATGTAATCCACGTCCAGGGGTTCAACTTCATGGGTACAATTACATTATTGATTATTAAAACAGACTCCACATAAATATGCGATGTTTAATGTCTTTATTTTCATTCAACCTCTTTGCATGTAGAGTTATAAAAGTTGTAATTTGCCAGTCAGAAGATAAAGTCTACCAGTCTTGTCGCTCAGGTCAGTGATTATCATACTAAAAGGATTCATAAATGTTGGTCCTGAAGCCGTCCTCGTCGTGTGATACCAGTGTATCAAGTAACTGTTATTGTCTGTGTGTCAGTGGCGTCATGTGGCCTATAACACCATAGGCCAGTTTCACCCCTGTTTGAGTCACGGCTGTTTGTGAAAGATCTGGTTCCTCCCTCAGAGCGATGGATATTTTGTATTCTGGGTTTGTGTGTTTCAGGTTGCACAGTTTTTCACTGCAGTTCTATGGAGTTGTGGTTCCTATGGTGTCATTTTAGTAACTCCTCACTTGTTTTGCTTTCCAGTGCCACATACAGGTGACAAGTTGAATGTGACACGTAGCCTAAAATTACCACTTTATTTTCATAGTAATATGACTTTTTTCTCAGAATATAATGACTTCATATCATAGGACTTCATTATTGTAATATTACAACTTTATTCCTGTAATATTGCAACTTTGAAATATCAGATACTTCGTACGGGCCATGTCATAATATCGTTATAATTGTTAAAGAAAATAATGACTAATTAAAAATCATAGTTAGATGCAGCCCAGTATTTGTGTTTAGTTTTTGCTTGTGTTGTTGACTCTCAGACACATTAGTGAGTCTATAGTTATTTAAACGTGTCAAATGATCTAAACCATAAACACATAATTATCACTAATCAACACCTCTTTTAGTCTGTCATTCCTCTTTTATTCCTCCTGTCTCTTACACACACACACACAGACACACAGACACACACACACACACACAGACACACACACACTCACACTCACACTCACACACACGCACTCATGCACACATTCCTCATTCGTTTGATCCAATAATCTCAATGAGGCCCATTCCAGGAAGCACCACATAAAAGAAAAATCACCCCCCTCTCTCCTTTCAATGAAGTGTCTTCAACTCCAACAATGTGCCTCTACTGTCTGCTGGAATCAAGATTAAATCAGCCCATCAGCTGCGTCTCTAACTGTCAGGACCTCACTTCACCCCAAACCCATCCTACCGGCGCTGTTGGACAAACTTGATCTAGAAGCCTGAAGGTCCCTGAAGAGGAAGAGGAAGAGGAAGGGGTAGCGAGGCAGGTCAATAAGCACAGTAAGGGCTCTCGGCCTTGTGGGAGCAGAGGTCCCCTGAGTCCCAGAGACCCTGGAAGCCTGAGATGAGACTGTATGTCTTTGTTGTTGGGAGACAGAAGCAGTGATGAGTGGTCTGGATAGAAATGTCAGATCCCCTAGGGCTGGGAGGAAAAGAGACATCCATCAATCTTTCTCTTTTATCAAACATTTATGAATGAGTCTGGTCTTTGTTCTGCATCCAGCTATCTTCTTGCCCATTTCCCCATTTTGTCTTTAATGCTATCTCCTCGATTGTTGTTTCTATTTTTATTCCCCCCCCCCATCTCTTTGATTGTAAGTAAAGTAAAAGTGAGGAGAAACATCACAGAGACTCCACAATAGAGCAACAGAACAAACAAATGTGGAACCTTTGACTCCTGTAGACAGCTGTGAAAAAAAAAATGAGTGATTTGATTAAAGTTATTTTCATTTCAACAGATCAAGAATTAATATGGAAGCTAGAGGGCACTTGTGGGCAAATATTAACTCTTGCCAGTTTGTTGTTACATCTAAAAATGAAGATAATCATCCTGTCACTTAACCAGACAACTGTCCGTACGTCCCTCTGTCCCATTCTTGTCAACACGATATCTCGAACACCTTGAGTGAATTTCATCAAATTTGGTACTAATTGGACTCAAGGATGACCTGATTTTAAAATGTGGTGGTCAAAGGTCAAGGTGGCTGTGACCTCACAAAATAGTTTTTTTGACCTTGTGAACACAGTGATACCTCCAGAGAATCCTTTCAGATTTGGGGCAAATGGTCACTTGGACTCTTGAACTGATTAACATACCTTACTGGTGGAGGCTTATAGTAGCTGTAACAAATAAATGTAATTCTGTATCGGCTAAAATTACACTCAAACCTGTTGTGAGCTTTCTCTTTGTAAGCCAGTGTATACTCTTGTGAAAGTAATGAAACACTTCACTAGTTGATCAAGTAAACCTTTATTATTTTTTAGCTCATCAAGAGCCACATGATATATATATATATTTGATCTGATAGTCTTAGGACCTACTTTTTCTGAAGCACACAGATCATTGAAGACCATGTGTTGAAGCGAGTAGGCTGAAGCTTTTCTGTTGCAGTGTCTGACAAATCTAATCAACATTTCTTATCTTATGCTACTTCATGAACATTAGGGTGCGACTCAAAACTATCCCATTCCTTTTCTGCTGTCTCAGCCAACACAAGTAATTACAGATCTTACAGTTTGGGATATTTCTTTAGGATTTTGATTTGATAAGTGGATTTGATAACTGGATTAATAAAGTACTGTGGAATGTCAACCTTGGGAACCTACCACAACAAAGTAGAAGTGTCCATCTAATTTAATGAAATTTGTGAAATAGCTAAGATACCTTGGTGGCAGGTAGATGAGAAAGCTAAAGACCAAAAACCAAACCTTTGTAGGTATGATGAAATTACCTGCTGCCCTGTACATGTAAAAATTGTCCAACATAAATCAGAGGACTGGCTAATATGCATAGTAGAATCGACAGTTGCAGGCTGTCAAAACATATAAAGGTCCAGTTCATTGTCATGTTTTCCTCCTTTGCCTTTTGTTCACTGTTATCCTTGCTTTATCCCCATCCCCCCTCTGTATTTGTTCCTCCTCCTGGATTCCCTCCTTTTTTCTTTCTGTTAAGTTTTTTCAAAGTATTTTTTGGCACAGTATATGTGCCATTGAGGCTGAGGAGTCAGACAGGACTATACACAACAGAGAGTGAAGAAAACGGAGGCTAATTCCTTCTGGCAGACCAGCGCAGTTGGACCCACACACACTCACACACACACACACAGACAGATTCTTGGCCAGACTTGAGCCCTCCCAGCACGCTGACCATTCTGCAGCAGTCACAACTCAGTGCCTCGATAGAAAGAGAGGGACTCAAGAGAGGGAGGGAGCGGAAATGAGAGGATAAGGTGGAGGAGCTGAGAAGGTGAGAGAGGATAAAAAGTAAGAATAGAAGTGTCAGAGACATCTGGATAAAAGACAAAGGAAGAAAAGCAGCAGAAGAGAAAGAGGTTTAATGCCAGGTTTAGGTGTGTACCTTCACTTTCCAGCAATGGAACATTCCGATGAAACAAATGATGTAAAGAAAGAACAAAACAAACCTACACCCACGTAACAGCCAGTTAACTATAATACCTTCTTTTACTTTTATACCTCGAACACCATATACTGTGAGTTTTGCCATTTGGTTTATTATACCAGTAAAACAACGTACAGCTGCAAAAGTCAATTCATTGGTTAGTAGACAATTTGTCAATTAATTATTAATTCTTAAAGCATAAATACCAACAATCGAATTTTGATCGGGGTTCTTGATCTTATGTTATAGAAAAGTGAATATTTTTGCGTTTTGGACAAAACAAGACAGTCAATGTCACCTTCTGCTGTAGAATATTTTTGATCAAAATTTTTCATTTGTGATCAAGGCATTAATTGATGATTTGAGAAAGTACCAGGCAGAATAATCAGCAGTGAAAGTAATGAATTAGTTGCCGCCCTAAAAGAAATGGGTTTAGTAAAAAGCCAGTCAGCCTCTGAGAATTGAATGTTGGTTGTGTAATTTAGATTAATGTTATGTTTAAGAATTATTCTTTCCAGCTGTCCCCCCCTTTTGCGGTATAAATCTGTCCGATCTGTGATTTACTGTGTTTGGAAAAAAGCACTAAACGAGTCCCAATACACGCATTATTTTAGTCTCCACTGTTGTTTCACATTATGCTGAAAATAGCTTAAAGTAATTTTTTTGTGGATGGGACATTCCAAATGATTATACAGTGAAGGAAGGGGGGATGGAGATTTAGAGATGAGTCAGAGAAAAGAAAAGCAAAAGAGGTCAGGAGGGGCAGGATGAAGGAAGCCAGGGAAGACCGGAGAGGGGAGTTTATGGTAAACAGCCACTAACAACATAACTGGGTGTCCTAATTGGGTTAGGGAGGAGTGTGTGTGCGTTGGAAAGTGAGTGAGAGGCTCTTCAGGAAAACAGCTGCACCCGTGGCTTCTTAAGGCTGAGGGCAGTAGGTCGGAGGGAGCCCCCTTAACCAGCGAAGTCATATAAACACACAAACTCATAACAGAGACACACACACACCCTCATGTCTCCTCACCATATGGGAACCCAACCCAGTGAGCCTTTCATGTGGCTGTTGTGGGCTGGGGAAGGGAAGGGAGGGGAGGCAAATTCAGGAGCCGGGAGGTGACACACGAGGTCTAAGCAGTTGTTGCGCTCCTCCTTTGGCTCATCCCTTTTGTTTCTTTACTCGCACAAGTTGGGGTTCGTAGTCGTTGTGGTTTGGGTTTCGACCCCGATAGTTTCCCAATAGTTCCCCAGAAGTTCTCTGCAAAAGTTTGGGTGGAGTTCGTATGGGTGTAGTTGAGTTCTGCCACATGTGCGGTTAAGCAATTAAAGGTCTCACCCCAATTCTGTCTGAAAGGCGTTTTTGTCCACTCACACTAAACAGTGATGTAATGCAACTGGCTGGAATTCATCATGTAACTTCTAAATATGTTATATGTACATCTATAAAATGAAAATAGACAAAGGAAAGTGGCTTTGGCAAAGAATAAACCATATTTCACTTCTGAACTCTGAATTGTGTTGGAACTACAAAGTCAAATTTTTACATTTGGTGCTGACTGCCAAGTTCACCCCCTTTTCTCTTCTCCTTCAATCTCTCCGCCCCATCGCCCGCTCTCACACAGAAGCCCATTGTGTGAGCTCACGTCCACCAGCCACTCTGAGCCCGCAGCCGAGGCAGCTTGAGACGTAGTAACACCATAAGTCACACGCATCCACCCATGCACCAGTTTGTTCTCTGAGACTTGGGTTTTTCCTCCTGGGTCACTGGGACACTGTAAATGGAATCAGGTCACATTATCATATCCTCGAGTATAGAAAGACGAATGCAGACATTAGAATCATCGTAGCAGGCAAAGTGTTAGATTTCCAAACTCTGCACATAAGCACACGTACACCCGCTGAACTTGATATGAATATCACACCTAGGTTCATCTAAGAATCATATCCGCTCCCTCAGGTGTGTGTAGAGTGTAGATACCCAATCTGGTCCTGACTGGTCCTGGCAGGTCTAGATGGGTTGGAAAGGGTTCGATCAAAGAAATGTTTATGTGCCATTTGGGCTCGGTTCGGTTACATTGGCTGGGCTACGTGCTTGAGTATTTACACTGCATGTGTCTGTAATTAATGTAAATATAGGGCTCGGGTGGTGCAGATGAGACAAGATGACCCTCATAATAAGTCTCAGTGTCTTTGGCCAATTTGATTATTTTATTCCATATAAGGTGAATAGTAATAATAAATCCCTGAGAAGACCAGCAGGGTTTGACATTAGTTATGTCTTACTGCCATGATCAGTTCTCTGTGATTGCTTCATGGCACCAAAGAAGAGTGCACTTCTCCTCCAGCACATCTTAAATAAAGCATACACAAGCAGACAGTAGAGCAAATAGATTAAGGCCTGATGGGATAGTGGCTCCCTGAATTATCTTCAAGAAATTAAATGGCAAAACAAATCCACGAGGAACTAATCACAAGTGGTGGGAGCTGAGAGAGCAACATCCCCTTTGTGACAGGAAGCAGCTTATGATAAACTGTGGCTCTGACCATGTTCCTGATGTGATGCAATTTTGCAAAATTGTGGAGTTTTTACATTTGAAGCCTTTTCTACAATACTGTTGTTGGTGCATTGCTGCATGTCTTGGCTTGGTACTACCATCTGCTCACAAATTTTAGTTTTCAAACTAAAATTGTGCCAGCAGCTTTTCGAAAACTCCAGAGTAGAGTGAACGCCCTAAATGTAGCGACAGAGTACTACAGTGTACTACATGTGGTCAGGTTACAGATCAGTAGCTAATGATTATAGTGATATATATATTTAAATTATTATAGAAAGGCAGCATGCAAGATCAAATTCAGGAGACACACACACACCTACTGTCATTGCAGCCTGTTCGGTTTTCCAGAATTGTATGTGCAGTAATATTTGACACAAGCTGAACCGCTGAGAGATGACACAGAACACACACTGTGCTCGATGTGCCCTGCTACTGTGCGGTGGTGACATTTACTGATAGTATTCTCTCTCTGTCTTCTCTCTGCTGCAGCCGTCCTCTGATACTGTCCAGGCTCTCTCTCTCTCAAACACACACACACACACACACACACACACACACACACACACACACACACACACACACACACACACACACTGCTGCCTCTTACTGCAGCAACTCCTCTCCGAACTATTGTCAGAAATTTATACGAAGTCTGCATTTTTCTGTGTTCAAATGATCAAATGTTTTTCATCTCTTTCAAACATCGTAATTGCTTCACTCTGTGGTTTAACTGGTGCCAGACAGCAGAGCTTGTGTGTGAGTCTGTTTCTTTACACAGATCTGTGTGTGTGTGTGTGTGTGTGTGTGTGCGTGTGCGCGCGATTCCAGTTGTTTTTGTGTGTTTGATTGAAGGCCTTGTCGACTTTTCTCTTGCTGCTGCTAATGAGTGTGAATTTGGCAACAAATGCTGGGGAGTGTGAGAAAAGGTCTGGCCACACACACACACACACCCTCGGTGTGAAGGCAGAGAGTTAGAATGCAAGGCAGCCCATGTGGCAGTGTTTTCACTCCCGTGTGTCAGTTCAGACCAAACCCATTCAACCACAGCAGCAGAGATTCACTCCGTGTGTACATGTGTGTGTTTGCATGTGTGTGTTTGTGTGTGTGTACTTTTTCATATTCAAAACGCATCCATAACAGTAGTTGGCTGAATTTCTGGAGGTCTTGAGGTTTTGTGTTTACTCCTTTTAATTGTGACCTTGCCTCTTTTCCTCCTCTGTGGTCATATTCATTTTTCTCTATCGGTTTGTGTGTGTGCTATTTTATTTTTCTCACCAGAGATTCTTTTATCAGTAAAGTGACAAGGGAGGAAGGAGGAGAGGAAATGCATGGAGTATGAAAAGGAGGAGGAAGTCCTGTGGAAAAGTTTGTGTGACTTTTTGTGAACGCTCACTTGTGGCAAACACTCTTGGATTCTTCGCATGTACCAGATTGTTGACATGCACACTCTGGTAGACAGAAAGAAGTTGGGAGGATGTTGTTAATAGAGGAGGAGAGTGATGCATTCAAAGATGAATGGAGCTAGAAGGAGGGGTTGTTGAGAAAATGAGAGGTAAGGAAATGAATGACTCAGTTTATCATGAGTGAATGAAGCCACATTCAAACAGGTTAAAATTGCTTTGGTTGATGACAAAGAAAACAAGCATGTTGATGGGACTTTGTACTTCAGCACATATCATTTTCTCTCCCTTTGGTACCCTGCCTTTGTTGTTAAGTCAACCTCTTCTCCCTGTCCACACTTCAAACCATTAACCATGAACTAAGCTCTGTGTCGCACATGCATTTTCCAGCATCCTGTGGGAGATGGCGCTGTCAACTGTATCCTGTTCCATTTCCTCTCCCTGTCGCCATCCTAGTCTCTGCACCCTAGACCCTTGACCACGCGCATTCCGCAGAGGAAAAATGCTCTTAATCGGACAGCTGTGTCACCTCCCTCTGATTGTTCTCTTGGCCAGGGTAGCGTCACCAGCCACAGGATGTGACACGTTTCTCGCCGCTGTTTCCTGCTGGACTGGAAAAAGTAAAACAGTAGTGATCAACTGGTCTGCGGAAAAGGGGATAGTCAAAATGTATCCGGATTGCTTTGCAAGTTGTGATTACGGCAAACAATACAAGCAGCGTTTCAGAGAGTTGTTCACACACATAATTACCTTTTTTCACTGGGTTTAAACATCTGTCAGGGTCAATCTATTTCAGAGCTGTGTTTTGGACAGACTTTGACTCTGTATAAAAACATGCAGCCTGATAGGTTTTCATCTGAAATGGGGAAGTGTGCAGGCGCAGCAGAGGGTTGTCGAGTGACTGACAACCATCCAAATTGCTCCAGTGTTGTGAGGCAAAAAGAATTTAATCGCACATAACGTCAGTTGGCAAGGAGCTACATTGGCCAACGCACATGCACGCTATCCCCGTTAATTACTTCGTAACATGAACCCTGCATTTCTGCGATGTATGTCAAGATTGTTGCGATGAAAGGTTAAACAGTTACTGCTGTGATAACTTTCCAGAGTTGTAAAATCGTGTATGTGATTTTTTTCAAAACGGTGTGTTATGTTTTGGCTTCCAAGAATCTTTTAAATGCATAAATCCCGTCCTCCGACTGGACTTCCTGGAATATTTTCCTCTCTGATCAAGCCTGTTTTACTGAAAAGGCTGGTGAACAATGTGAGTGGCTCTAAAAGCCCCCTAATTATCACATTAGACGGAGAGACCTCTTTGTTTGTTAGAGGGGAGATGATGGAGTGAAGTGAAATCTGTTGAGAGGACAGAGGAAAGTTAACGGTGACTGAAAAAAGCACAAAAGGATGATAGTGAAAGGAGGATAGGAGGCTTGATGCAGAGGGGCAGAGGGTAAATGTGAAGTGGGTTAGGGGAGATGTTGGAGAGAGTTTGAGAAGTAAACTACTTTTTTGTCGTGTCCAACTGCAGCTTTTAAGGCGACAGCAGAAAGGGCTGAACCGAATTGAGTCTGGTTTACAGAGGATATGTGATTTGCGTCACCAGCTTATTCCACCTCCTTCGAGGGCCGTGTAGAACGCATCTTCCGTATGAGGCGACTTCTGAATTGAGACACAGCTAGAGGCTCTTTTTATGGCGCTGCTAACGTCCCTAAACATATCGACCTAAACACATGACAAATGTAGACATAGAACTCAACATTTGTAGCTAGGTGGACATTTAATATTGCATATCAAAATTGCATTTGTGTTCTTGGAACGGTGACACCACAAGTGTGAGAGGAAGTTTATATGTATTTTAGAAGGTTAAGTGCTGAATTCCTGCAAGGTTAAACCTCTGTCCTCATCACATGTGCTGTCACTGGGCTGTTCTGTGTAGTTTCCTGCTGTGATCACACTCACAGGTGAATTCTACTGCCAGTTCACAGGTGTAAGGGGCGGGGCTTAGGAGAACAAAGAGGGAGACAGGAGGTTTTTAAGTGAGGAGGAATAAAGAAAAGAAAGGATATTTGCTTTATTTTTATGCTGATACCTTACCCACGAGGAAATTGAAAATACATTGTGAGTGAAGGACCATAACAACTCTTGTTTGGACTCCTATTCCCCTGTTCCTCGTCCATCCTGGTGAGTTCGATTCATTTTTGGCTTTTTGTTTTTGCAATGCATTGCGTTTCCTGATTTATATTATTGCATTTTGAAGGAAGGACATTTACTGATTTTCTCTTTCTTTTTGTGGACATTTTCCATGGACTGAGCGAGCTGCCTCAGGAGTTTATTTTTCCCTTGTTTGATTTCCCTTATGGACATTTAAGTGGACATTCATTATTTTCTGTGACCTTAAGTTTGGTGGAGGGTTCTTAATAAATTTGTGTGTGGGCATACATTTGAGATTCTGTTTAATACTTTACAATTAGCTTTGTTTAAGGTCCCCTGACACCAAAATGTTTTCACTTAACCAGGCCTTGATAAATAGTGTAACAATAGCTCCCGAATCGTTAAAGTAACTAGACTTAAAACTTGTTACAGAACTGTATAAGCACCTGTTTGGAAATAAAAGCCAAATGCGTTCAAAACACTCCTTCACCAGACTGACTCACATCAAATTAAACCTGGAGATCCTTTAGGCTTGATTGCTCAGCAGCTTAGCGCCTCAAAGACCCTATTTCAGAAGTGTGTGAGTGGGTGTGCTTGCCTGTGAATGTGCCGATGACCCACGGTTTGATAAATGAAAGGGGCCCGAAGACCTGTTTGGAAGAGGGTACGAGCCACACTGCATCGCCCTGGCAACAGCAGCCTCTGGCAGATAGCGACCGCCTCACCGTAGCAACCTCAGGGTTGGGGTAGGGGGTGGGGGGTGGGGGGGTCACTAGTCAGGGGCCCCTTGAAAGCACCACTCCCTCTTCACTCGTACCCGTCTTTCTTTGTGACAGGTTTTTTGATTGGCCAACGTGTGTGTGGGCTCCGCACGCGTGCAGCGAGGCAGTGCAGAGGTTGCTGAGTGTGAGTGGGTGTGTGTGTCAGTCCGTGTGTAGTCTCTAAACTGATGTTGGGAGCATAATGGTATGCTTGGTGTTGTGTTCGGACCAAACCTTGGTCCATGTTTGCAACAGTGTAGTGATCCGATAACATCATGCCTGTTAAAGGGATTAGGATTTGGAACCGGAAGCAAAAGAGGAACCCTTATGAAGGTAGATATGTTTGTGTTTCCGTGTGTGTGTGTTTAGTGTGTGTTAGGCAAATTATTTGTGCACACTCACCCATGTTTTCAACTTCACAGCTCCAACAATCCTGGCAGAGCTTAATGGATAAAAACAAAGATTGCAAGAAGATGGTGTGATCTCAGTGGAAGAATATAACAGCTGATGGAGAGACTGGAAGCTGAAATATTAAAAAAACTAAGTGTGAACAGTGTGAATTGGAAAAGGAGACGAGGGACAGATAGCGGTACAAATCTGGTGCTAATCGGCAGATAGAGCAGTGTGGGCTGTGAGCTTGTCTTGTTCAGGTTGTGGGTTTGCTGGGATGACTGGGTGAAGAGCAGCGAGGAGCCTGAACTCTGGGACTGCGTTGAATGGTGGGAAAGACAATGAATGGAAACTGATGGAGATATAGATGGAGTGGTCACTGCAGGTGATGTTTAAGCTCTTTTCTTTTATACAATACTTGATATTTGTTTTGATGTTATGTGTGATAACAGGTGGAATGACTGATCCAACCAGTTTGACAAACTAGTCTCGGTGACTATCTGTCATCAAGTGTGTGTATTCTGAAATAATCTGCTTTGTTTTTAAGGGGTATTGATAATTTCGGTTTTGGATGTTAAGCTGATGATTGTTGAGGGACAGTTCTTTTTTGTAATGTATGTCTTCAGCAGGTCAGAATGTGCAGCCTAGTTCTCCTGGATGATGATATTGTTACAGAAACACATACTGTATATTGTCCACCATTTGAATAATTCAATCTGAATTATTGCATTATTAATTAGGGGTTTCATCTTTGGAAACACATGAGACGCTCCTCCTGCCTCCAGTAGAAACTCTTTAAGCACATTAACTTAATAGCTCGACACAGTGTTAGTTAAGCTTTGTTTGTTTATTTGTGAATTGCTGTGCAAAATTTTAATTCCGATTCTATGCTTGTTAATTCAGCATGTCAGAGGCAGAGAGGTGTTGATTAAATTCTGTGGTCAGATCATTTGTGGTCTTTAACAACATGAAGAAGAGCTTTTCTAAGCAATTTGATCAGATTTTAAAATAAATGAAATAGAAATAAACTGCCATGTCTAGTTTATTTTTCATGTTTATTCATTACAAGTCTGTTTTTTGTGCAAAATTCTGCTTTTAACGATGTAAAATACTGAAAGTAGATGCTGATTTTCTTTAGATCTCCGACTAGATTTTGTATTTATTAATTGTCACACAAGCTGCACGCGTAGAAGGTTTTTTTTGTTTTACCACTTGGCAGGTCTTCTACCCCCCTCTCCCAACACACACACACACACACACACACACACACACACACACACACACACACACACACACACACTCCCACACACCATGCCACTAACCACATATCCAAGGTGTGACTTTGCTTATTAGCAAGGCTGCAATAGTCTTCATTAACACATTTCTCACACTTATCACACTCTTCTATTTCAACCCATTGTTGCCATGTATTTATTACCCTTTACGACTGCATGGTGTTATTTTATTATGCGTGATATATTTTTATTTGATATGATTATATTTGATATGATTTTATATATATATTTTATATGAAATCCTTCCTTTGTTGCACAGTCTCCTATAATCATCTTCCATGATCTGATCCTATACTGATTTTGCTGTGTTTATGCTTTTATTTTTCTCGCTTATAGAAAGAGAAATGCTACTAGAGGTTATGCTAGAATCTAGTACAGTTATTTATTTTCTTATACATTTAAAATAAGGTTATACAGAACAACTAGATTCATTCCATTATGTGTTTTTATGAGAGTAAATATAAAATAGAATTTAGAAACCTGCATAAACAACATAAAATGCAATTTAAACCAAATTTCCTATCTTTATCATTCTCCTTTAATCACAGTTGAGGTGTTAAATTTGTATTAATTGTCGTCACTCGATTCTCCAACGCTGTTGCTTCTGGAAAAGTGTCACTAATTACTATAAGCACTATTAAGAGTGTTTGTCATTTGCTGCTTCATTATTTTGCAGTTTCATGACATCTCTCGATACGTTTGCATCCTCCGTGCAGTTCTCCTATGACTTTCATTTGATTAAGCATTGAAAAGTATCCAAACAAATCTCTCCTGTGGATACTTTTTGCTTATTATGATCTCGATTTTCTCTCAGAGGATTTTACTATTATGCAACGTGTGATACAAACATCCTAACTGCTTGGCTCCTGTTAAGAGCCGAGCGCTATGACTGTCATCCCACTGTGGTCAGGAAATTTGTAAATGTTTATGACACTCTGATTCGATCGAGTTTACATTATGAAAAGAATGTTTAGCTTTGCGGTGCTTTAACAAAAATGTGTTCACTAGTATCCTGTTGAATGTTTATTTCGTGCTATTGTTTTCCAATGATGAAAAAGTAAAAACGACTGGTGAAATAACTTGGCAGACGATTTATTTACAGTTTTGCTCCAGCGATGGGCCTTCAGTTCTCGTCAGACCTTGACAAACCATGTTCACAATAGAGCGATCACAATAATCAACCCACTGTGGTTGCCTGTCTTGGTCAAATCTCTTCTCAAATCAGGCTGGGAAGTGGTGGAATAAACTGCCCAGTGAATTCACTGTTGTCTTAACCACTGTGGTTACATCTGAAACCAAACACAAGGAGCCACTTACACTAGAAAACAATAACAAAAAGCATTGGGGGAGGGGGGGGGCAATGTGAGCACACACTACTCCTGCAAACGCACAGGTTGACAAACAAAAGACTCTTAGCACCTGTATTAGAGTGTTAAACACATCTAGTTGTTTGTTTGTGACACATCTTCCGGTCCTATCAAGGTTCAATGTACTTCCTGCCAAATGAATCTCATCTAATTCAATGTTTCTCTCATCTTCTCTCCACATGACTGTGGTCTTGGTTTTTTTACCTCCACCCGACTTCTCTCCGACCCCTGTATGACACTCCCTGTGCAACTCAACAGGTAAGTGCTTCTATTTGACACACTGTGGCCCTGTATGATCTTTTCCATTGCATCAGAACACAGCCTTCTCTCCACACCAAGATTTTTTGGCAGATGTAATTGTAATACTAGAAATTTTACCTGCTCTTGTTTTTATATCACTCCCTCTGTCTTTTTTGTCTCTACTGCAATTTACATTCCCCGGTACCAACAAATTGGCTGCTCAACCAGGATGTAAGCCAATTACTTGAACATTTCAAAATGATGCCACACATGATTTATAGATTTGTTTTGTGGTAGTACCCTGGGAGCTTCAGGATGTGTCTTTAGGAATGTGGTAAAATAAGGTAAACTAACTTGTGTGTTATGAGTTGTTAGATTGTTGTGAGTGTGATGTAAAAGTGTGTTTCTCAGGTTGTGGAAATGGCCTTAGGGTTATCCTCTTTGACATGGGAGCAGAACATGAAATAGTGCCTGGTGCCTGGTGTGTGTGCGAGATCATTAACCTCAGTGTTTAGTCAATGCTATACCATGCGGAGCCGACAGGCGCCATTCTGTTTTCCTCTCTGTATAATTCAAACACACATGAATCCACAGTTGTACACAGTTGGAGTGTCTTTGGTAACCACCCACAGAGGCCCCAGCTCCTACAGTTCAGCCGTGAAGTGTTTTCCCTCTGCTGTGTGCTTGGCCTGCTCTCTCACCCCTATGACCCGTATCACTTCTCATCACACTGGTCTTCTTTCTGTCAAACCAGCAGCCTGTAGCTGCAGCAGACTGGTCAGACGAGTTCAACTGGCCACTTAGATTCTCAGCAATTTCCATTATTATTAACAGGAAAATATTTTTTTCAGAAAGGCCGTAAGAATGTACGCTTGTGGATCTTGTAAGGACTTGCACAATATGTATGGTGTCATATTGTTCATTGGTCAAAAATCATTGTATTTGTATGTATGATTTTTTTTTTTTCAAGCCTTTAGAAATGGAAAGTAGGAACAGTATTCACAAGTATGTGGCTTCTGTTAAAAAATCTGTGTTGGCATCAAGTTAAGACTGAATTGTTTTTCAATCATCTGGAGATGAATTATGTACTGTTACAAATTTGTAATGATTCACGACAGTTTAGATCAACTCCTTTTTAAGTTCACAGTTTGGCTCTGTCGAAAAATGGAAAAATATCTATAAATCTGATTAATGAGCAATGAATTTGAACAGCTGGAGTTGGTGTGTGTGTGTGTGTGTGTGTGTGTGTGTGTGTGTGTGTGTGTGTGTGTGTGTGTGTGTGTGTGTGTGTGTGTGTGTGTGTGTGTGTGTGTGTGTGTGTGTGTGTGTGTGTGATCAAATGTGAATATGTACTCAGGCGTAGGTCTGTCAGACAGTATGGAGTCTCCTGGGCTTGCTTCTTTTTTAAATGAGGTTGGGTGTGTGTGTAGTGCTGTAGGCCACATAGCGACTCATCTGGGTCTCTACAGGTTATTAACTCTCCTGTTCTCAACTCGTTATATGAGCCTTTGGGCAAGAAGCGTGCACCTCTGTTCTCCTTTCTTTCCTCTCTTCTAAGAACATAAAATCTTGACTCTAACTACACAGAAAATCTTTTAACTTAAGTTATTGCAGTTTCACTTCATAGAAATCAGTTAATGTCAAAGCCCCTGAAACCCCCCATGAAGTACTTCTCTTTAACAGTATATATTGAAGATTAAATAAACAAGAATCAAAGCTAAAGTTTAGAGAAAGGAAACATCCTAGGTTATTTTCACTTTTCATCTAAAATGTTTTCAAAATCCCCAATTTAATTCAAGGTAACGGGACGTCTCGTTGTGGTCGTCTTTTAATTTCGTTGATCTTCGCCCATTGCTTTGTCCATCTCTGCCATAACTTCAGGTAAATTTTAATTGCCAATAATGGTGAAGACAACAACTTCCATCACAACGTCATCAAACTAGGTTGTTTGTTATTGTTTCGATTGAGAGCCCCCTAGTGGTCACAGTTTAATTGACCGTGCAACTCTGTGACTCAATAACTTCAGCAAAAGGTTTTCACTCCTCTGTGCTTTAAATACATGTAAACAAAAAAGTTATTATTTGACATTGGAGCATGGAGGCGACCCTCTTTCATCTGGAAAACCTGCATCGCTTTAATGATGAAGTGACTGTTTTGTCTGGACAAGTGGGAGGTGGAGAGGTTGCCCCTAGAAACACAGTGACAGTGTTTGGCAGCCACAGATAAGTATATTTGCACTATTTGAGAAACAAGGCTGTACCCTTCACTTAAATATGTGCGTCCGTGTTAGAGAATGGTCTGTTGACTTTATGACTGGATTTTTATGACGGGTCTGGAGACGGTGGAGGCTCCTGTGTCCTGTATTATACAGGAGATGTCGAACTCCTCTATTGGCCAACTCCCATTTGTAAACAATATTTCCCCTATAATGTTATAAAGAATATAAATGTTGCTTCTCTTTTAGTTATTTCTTGTTTCAACTATTTTGTCAGCAGCTTTGGGGGATTTGGTTTGTATGCTAGACAAATTCATTCTTCTTTGGCTCCTGCATTGGACGCATGGCTCATCCTCTCCTCTTCAAATTGTGTTCGGCAGCCACCAGTGTGTCGCATGTAGCCGCGACTTAACTGAAGGGTTTTCCCTGCCTCTCGACTAAAGGCTGAACTGCAACCTCAGAGTGTCGGATTTTTTCGTGAGATTAGACTCCACGTCGCCATCACATTTAATCTGTGATCCACTCTCACAGCGGAGTTCATGGACATTTGGACAGTGACACGTCTTTGGTTGTTTTGCCTCAGTACTCTAATGCATTGGTAACGAGTGCAGCCAGTAACTGATTACATGTTAAATAGATATTTTTTTTAATGGCCTGTAAATTGTAAAGTCTCAACATTAGTGGTTGAAATATGGGCCAAACTAAAAGGTCAAAGTAGGAGTTGTTATCACACTGATGTTTGTCCAAGGAATGTTTTGGCTTCATTTCTGGATAGTGGGAGGAAGTTGAGAAACGTTGTCCATCTTTATATACAGTCAATGGTTTATACCATGGTTTAAATTCCTTTGGGTGTATTGGGTCACTGTGGGTGGGAGTTTTTGTGATGAATCAAGTTATTACTTTGTCCTTCAACACACTTGATTCTTCCTATTTAATGTTTTAATTAATTTACTCTATTTTCCATCATCTATACTGCTTATCTTGTAAGGGTCACGGGGGAGGGCTCGAGCCAGTCCCAGCCTTAATGTATCATGATATATAATTATATAAATATGGATATACACAGACCGGTGACCCCTGAAATGAATGAAAATACATCACAAAGTGTCTTAGTAAGGTTCTAGGCCACCAGAGCAGCTTCATTGCCCCATGACAGATTCTACAAGTCTCTGGACTGGAGGCATAAACATCGCTCTTCTAAAAGATATTCCCATCATTTAGTGTTTTGGTGGTGGTGGTGAGGACTGTCTAACACCTCATTCCAAAAGTAACAATTACAAAGGTTACACATAAACAAATGAAATTACAGCTCCCACAGAGGTTTCCTTCCCATGCACCTCAGAAACACAAGCCGATTTGAGCTCAGTCAGAGGCCCTGGAGGAGGAGGAGGAGAAGAGAGCACTGGAACTTGAGATATAATGAAAAATACACAATACCTGACCTGTGCTAGGCTGTATTTCAGTTTCTTTCTTTTTCTTTTGGTAAAAAAACAAACAATATTCTAATTTGGCCAGCAGCTAATAGATGTGAATTGCTATGATGGCTCTAAGGTGTGAAAGTGAGAACCACTTCAGATCTGTGCAGCTTTGTACCACATAACTTGCCGACTTTTTTCGTCCGCCTCCTGCAAAAAGGTCACTTGACCGGATTATAAGTCTACAAAGATGGACTCACACATGCTCGCATACGCATGCATAGACAAGTGAATGCGAACTCAAGATTACACCTTGCTCACCCAGACCCACGGACGCCAATACATGGATATACACGCACACCTGTGAGCAGACGCTGCGTGCAGAAAGACAGACACAACGATCACACTCACTCACACGCACAGAGGGAAAGTCCCTACTGTTTCGGTGCACCGTGGGTGGGTGGCCACAACCAGTGGCCTTTTGGCTTTGAGTCCGCGGTGGGCTGAGAGTTTGTGTTCCACTCCCTCGACTCGGAGACACAAAGCGAGGCTGTGTTTGAGAAAAGAGAGACGGCGCGATAAGACGAGGAGGAGGAGGGAGGGAATCAGGAAGGTTCACAAAAAATGTGGAGAAAGATGTTGAAACAGTCATTTCTGGAATTTGAGATGGACAAACACAGAAGGGAAGAGGAGCCAGGGAGAGATGAGACAAAGGGATGTGGAGAGATGGAGAAAGACAGATGGCGAGAAGGATGGAGGGAGAGAAACGGAGGGTGTCCATATGGAACTCTGCGCTCAAACTTTTGACAGCTTGTGGGAGGAATGTCTTTGGGGGAGTCTATTTCTGATTGGTGTGTGTGTGTTTGAATAGGTGGGTGTTTTGACAGTCTTGTCACATTACATGGTTAATCATAGTATAGCGAAGACAAACTCCCTCTCTGTTTGTATTATTCAATATGGGAGTGTTCCCCTCAGACACTCTATTTTAAGCTGATCTATTGTGTGTGTGTCTGTGTGCTCCCCATTACATCCATAGTTTGTCTGTAATGTGCCGTTACACCCTAGAGTGTAACGGCTGGAAGTCGATGCTGCCAGCTGGTCTGGCCAGCAACTGCTGATCTGGATTCTGCTCCTAAATCCTTCACTAACGGGATGACTCGCGTTGGGAGCTGTTCTTGGATCAGGAGTAAGGAGAGTAAGCCAGCGGGGTGGAAAGAGGTTGCAGACAAGAATCTGTGTGTGTGTTAGTAAAATACAGCTGGTCTCAGTCCAGCATTTAAAGGAGGTTTGTGCTGCGTTGATGTATCACTGTGAGCCTGGGTAAGAGGGATGAGCTCGGAAAAACCAACAATTTTGCCTCTATGTGTGTGTGTGTGTGTGTGTGTCTCAGACAGCTCCCAGCTGTACAGGGCAAAGTGCCAGACCCAAAGTCAGCCCCTATTGTCACGGTAACGGTTGGCCTGCCGTCTGCTTAATCAGCATAATTTCCCCGCTGTCTCACTCTCGCTTTCTTTTTTATTCTCGATCTCTCTTTCTCTCTCTCCCTCTCTCTTTCATCTCACTTCTGCACTCCATCACTTTCTACTTTTAAGTCTCCTTTTTCTCCCTCCACATCGCCCTCCTCCTCTTTTAAATCAGTTTTAATGTCAGCGCAGAGTGTTTCTCGACAAGCTGCAGATAGAAAGTTTACACACACTTTTAAACACGCGTACAGTGACAGGAATTATGGGCGAGGGCCACACACACGCGCACACACTCCTCCGGCTGTACCACCAGGTTGCTGCCACTGTTATTTCACACATCCTGGCTTTTATTAGAGTTTTCCTCTCACTGTGTTCCACTCGTGTGCTTGTAAAAAGCTTTTATACATGTGTAAACACGTGGCGTATAATACTCACACCTCGGTAGGTTGTAAACATGCTGATTAAAAAAACCTTTACTTTCATCCTCCTTTTGTTTCTATCTCCTCCTCTAATTTGTAGTCTATTTATTCGTGCTTAGTTTCTCTCTCACACTCCCGGGCTTCACAATAACATAATGTCTGCAAAGTGCAATAGTGTTAGCAGTAATAACAGTGTCCCTTGTTTATTATTTAGGCATTTTCATAACTGATAGGATGAGTTTTTAACTAAATGCTTCATTTATCGCTCGGCCAACCAGAAAATGCAATGATAAAACAATTAAATACAAATTAAAAAACATTAATTGAATCTGAAAATGCATCCCACATCTAGAAGAGGCCGTTCCTGTACATGCATGCAAACAACATAAGGTTTGTCCTTGCAATGTTTTATGTTGCGAGACTAGTGTTTAGTTGGATATTAAACATGAAATCCTCTGGCAGCAGGTCTTTTAAATGGTTGTGGTGCCCGTCATGAGGAATCGTCTTCACCACTGACTCTTCTGGAATATCTTGAGTGTCACTGCAGGAAGTCGCTCTTGAATAGACGCACACGTTAAGTCAGCACAGAGCCCGCTGTTTTCCCAGCGCTATACACGAATGCAGTTTACAGGCATGCACATATACTTGCAGTCAAATGTGCTGGAAATACAACACAAGGGGTGAAATCTTGAGTGGATGTCGAAGAGGTATAGTGTGTGTCTGTGTACATGTATGTGCATACCGGTACTGTACCCCCACCGTGGCGTGCAGAGTTTGAGTTTGTTTTCGTTTATGAGTGTGTACAGTAAAACTGAACATTCTTCTGTCGTGACGGGGTGCTTCCCTTTAAACAGCTGTTTGTCGACCTGCTTGTCACCACTCAATCAAGGCTGGAACAGAACACGCTCACACGCTCCCACACATGCTTTCTCCACCAGGCGCAGCTCTACCTGTGGGATTTAAAAACAGGTTCAGCCACATGTCAGTTCAAACACTGTTGCAATGACAAACATGCTGCGTGGCAGTAAAATGCTGAGTACCCAACTTGACTTTTGAGTTGTTTGAGTTGCAAGTTTATTTGTTTTCATGGGGTAAAGTATTCAACTCATTTTGTGCAGGTGTCAGATTTTATAATGTGCTGGAGAAAATCCGTTTTTTTGCATTCATCCACTACTCAGCTGTAAGGAGGCTGAATAAAATAGAGACTGCATTAAATCCTAAATATGAATTTTCAACTAGAGTCCCTTTTCTTTTACTTTGCAATGCACCATCTGCACATGATTTTATAGATTCCATACTCTTCATTCCATTGCACATGTAAACCACATCTGGCCTCGGGTCTGCTGGACCAGCTCCACCACTCAGGCACGACTGATCAGGAATGCACTGAGTCGACCGCACCCTTTCTCCCCCTTCAACCACTGGACGCAGCCCTCCTGGGCGTGTGCGTCGCAGTGTGTGTGAATGCCCTGCTCACATTACCGGAGTTCATTTGTCTCGTGTGCCACTCCTTTCTCAAACCTTTTGTTCTTTTCATGCCATGGTTTCACCTCATTGCTGCCTTCCTCTTTCCTTTTTCTTTTTTTTCTTGGTCCGTACACATACAGTAGCTTCATATATTTCACAGCCTTTCATGCAGAGCTTTTGATTCTGTTTCACAGATGTGGCTCCCAGACACCCAGCTGTGCTTCCTCATCCTTTGTTTTGACGATGGTGCATGTGTTCAGTGAGTGTGCAGAAAGTGAGCCCAGCGTTTTCTGGTTTGGTGCACAAACTTGTGCAGCCTGACTTATAGCCTAAGTTAATCCTGGAGTCAGCTGGTGCTTTTGGGCAGGGCTGACGGGTCATAGGTCAATACCTGCTTCACTTTTCTCTTTGTCTCGGTGGATAAACTGCATTCACCACACATGACTCTCGGGTACAAACATAATCTACACATTCACATTTTAAGTTCATACGCAGGAGGAGGGGTGTTGGACAATGGTGGTCCTCAGCTCGCTCTTTGCCACACACACACACACACACACACACACACACACACACACACACACACACACACACACACACACACACTGGTATAATAGATGTCAGAATAATACAGCACGTGGCCAAAGGAATGAGGGGATTTGTCTTCTAACCAGAGTGAATTGACTGGAGTTGACTCCAGGGGTTTGTACCAGCTTAGTTCCTGTCCAAGTAGTCAAAAAGACCCGTGTGGGTGTGTGTCCTCGAAGGGGCTGTTCCACCGAGGCAAAATGTAGGCCTTGGAAGTCTTAAATAGTAGCGTCATCCAAATTTAAGATTGATATCTGTGCACACACACACCCAGTGTTGTTTATTGAGCGTATCCTCATAGATAAGAGTTACGTACAGACCCACAGAGGAGGCATATTTTCCGGCTCATTTCATCTTTCAATGAAGACCCAAGGCTACACTGACCAGCAGAGAACACCAGCGTTTGCTCCTCAGAGGAATGCCAGTGAGAGGGCTCCCCCTTGTGGCTGGGGAAAGTAGTCACAAATCAACAAGGCTGTAGAGAATCAGTGTACTTAGACAGCGTTGAACATTATTTAACAGATTCTTCAATATGAAAGACAGTATACTTGCTTATTATGTTCAAGCAAACCACAAAATGTTGAAGTTGAAGCAAACCACAAAAACTCAAATGAAGGACTGTCAGTCGTTCTTTCCACTGCCACCACCAGAGGGCCTTTGCTGGGCACCAGCATGACCCTGCCCTTCTCCACCCCCTGAAGGTCTGAAGCTCTTTGTCATCTAACCTGATCGAGGCACATTTTATACTGTGTGAGTCACTTTGTCCTCATCCTCCTCGTCCATTGTCATATGGGTTAGTCACTCTCATTCTCTGTCAGCTCCTTCTACCCTGATGTCTGATCACGGCCGAGTTACACAGAAGAGTGTGCTCCTCATTTGTATAGATGGTGTGTTCATGCCTCATTCATTGTACTGAGAAGAGTGACACCCAGAAATCACCCCACCCCTCCAACCTCCCATCATACTTAGTGACAGATGAAGTGTATCATGAGGTTAGTCTGTGGACCCTACTGGGGCTCTGATGGCTGAGTGAGACACACACACACACTTTGTTTGTAAGCTCACATTATTAGGCGGCTTCTGTTTGCTGTCTTTAGCTGTTTTCACTTTAAAGATGGATGCCATTCATAAATCCTGCCTCCTTTACTCTAATGGTTGGGACATGAACCAAACTAAAAACGTTAAAAACAAAGGGAGGAAGTAGAGACGTGTCCTCCAACTCAATATACAGTCTATGGTTTGTACATATACAAATATACAAATAGCTGTATTCCTTACATACACATGCTTTTGTAACTGGTAGAGGCCCTTTTCACTCCTTCAGTGAGGATTCCAACACCTCCTGTAGGCACCTAATATAGAACTTACAGTACACACACACACACACACACACACACACACACACACACACACACACACACACACGGGTGCTGCATACTTCCCTTGACTTGCATGACTTCCCTGGAGGTGTACCCTAATTTAAACCATATTTGATACTCTGACCCTTAAACAGGCCTTGATCTAACTGCTGCTCTTTAAGCAGATTTATATCACATCGATCTGCATGTGGCTGCAGTAAAACCAGTTTTAGTTTAAAAAAAAAAGTCGAGCTGACCCTTACCAACAGGTTTGGTCCAGTTTGCCTGCAGATGCTACAGAGACACATAAACACCAACTCTCATATAACTGTCTCAGTAAATGTGGGGTGGTGTGTGTAGTAATAAAAGCTTTCCTCTGCGGCGGAGCAGAACCCCTGTGTTTAACTGGCTCTGTGGATCCATTACCGCTGAGAGACACACACTGCGGGACTGTACTTACTGGGATCTGGAATTTGGTACAAACACTCCGCCAAGTCTTTTGGTTAAAAAAAAAAGTAGACTTACAGATGCACTAAATTGTGTTTGTGTCTGCTTGTGTGTCTGTGTTGCTTTATTTGTGCTGCACTTGTTTATCTGCTATAATTTACCTTTTAGCATCTGGTCGCTGTGTATTGATCCAACCCTATCTGATGTCTGATTGGGTTACCTGGCAACCAGGTCGTTTGTCTCCTGTCTGTGTCACGCATCTGGTGATTGCATGCAAGTGTGCGTGTGTGTGCGTGCAACAAGAAGAGGAGGGAGCAGGAGGTTGTGTTTAGTCAGCTGAGCAAATTCTCCATCATTTTTGGTAGAAGGACATGTTTTGTTATTGTCAGAAGTGTTATCTGTACTGTGTCATCCAGCGCGTCAAGGCCGTCATCTTTCTGTTTCACTTGTCTCTTTTTGAGACGTGTTATATGGTCATAAATATCTGCCATTTAACTTTGTATTGTCTTTGTGATGCAGGATTGTGTGGATCCAGTTTATCTTCTCAGAACCTTTAATTTCGTCTGATTTGATGTAATTTAACTTAATTGCCCAGTAGTTTAAGTCGAGTCCTTCATTGTCTGGTCTTATTTGTACTTTGCCTTTTGTCTCCTTTCTTATCACGTGTGAGAGAAGGAATATCCCAAAGTGACATTTGTGAAATCCATGTTCTGTTCAAACAGAAGTTTGTTTAGGGTCTGTATTGCACGTCTGTGGCTGAAATGATGCTGTGCAGATTAAGTTGTTGCTTGAAGTGTTCTTCTGCTTTATATAAGCTTTGTATTTAATATCATAACTAGGGAAGAAAATTAACAAAAAGTTACATAAAGTGCATGTACCTGTACAAATTTGACGAAGACGTTACACTCCTAAAACAGACATATTCAGTTTATTTTGAAATGGTGTTACAATTCTAAAGTCAAGTATATATGTTAAAATCCTCCATATTAAAATACCCTAAATAGGCCCAATATAAATTAGGGACCAATTGAGAAACAGTCAAAGTTCCACTCAATCTGGGTCCAGAATCTTGATCACCAATGTCATTGTTACCTGAGAAAGTACGAAACCCATTTGATTAGCATGTAGATTGCAGTTGACCATTACCAGTCACTTCCTCCTCTACAAAAGATGTCCTCCACGTCTGTGTGGTTCTTTCAGGTCTATTCCACAGTTTCTTTCACAATGTTTTCCAAGTCCTTATACCTATGATCTTTTCCTTTTAAATGGCCTTAATATTCTGGTCTAGTAAAGTTTCGTTATGCACCTTGAAAGATGCTGTATAAATCAAAGTTGCTAATAATAATGACAACCATGATGGTAATAATAATAATTTGAGTCTTTTATACATCATTAGACAACAGATGAAAACTACACATCTAGCACTTAAAACCTGTCAAAGACTGATATTCTCCTCTGAGCAGAAGCAGCCACACTTAAGCCGTTAAACATATTGACTATTGTCACTGCTGTCACTTCTCTGTGCGAGCAGCTTTAAGGGAATGAAAAAAGGGGGATTTGGGAAATGGGAGTGAGGTGGGGGTCGTACCAGTTTGCTGACCTCTTATGATGACCTTTGACTTTTCAATTCCCTTCGAGGGTTATGCTACTAAAACGGCTTTTCTTCAAGAAAAGCAGAAATCCAAAGACCCTGACTGTCCACTCTTATTGACTTTATGCTGTTCACCATGTTGACATGTTGGTTTGTTAATCATCATTTCCCTCATCCCAGCCAGTTAACCTATTGCCCTTTATTGTTTCAATCGACTTATTTTCATTTCCTAATTCTTTTGGTCCCTTTATGAACGAACTGATCCCTCCACCCCTTCACAGTAGAGTGTTGTGCTGTCTAATTACTAAAGGACTGTGACCTAATGTGTGCAAGCAACAGTCTTAGTAAATATGTATGTGTGTGCGTGCATGTGTGTATGTGTGTGTCAGTTGTCCCCTTCCGCAAGTGCTGAGATGGTAGATTTCCTCCCTAAAGGGAAAAAGAAAATGAGGTCGGGGACCCGACAGAGTGATGGGGGGGTTTACAGTAAGTCTAGGTTTACACTCAACCAAGCCACAAATCTGGGATCAGCTTGCACCAGTGTGTAATGGATCCACAAAAGGCAACGCTCGACAGGGAGGTGTTCCTTCAAATCGGCGTCTAAACTGAACCCACTTCCTCTTTTTTTTTTTTCTGCATTCCGGCTAAAGTGGAAACAAGAAGATGAAAAGCGATTGATTAGGGTTATGAGGTTGCTGTAACACGTGTATACAATACACACACACACATGCACACACACACACACCTTGGTGGCCACACACCCTCTGTGGTTACACTTGGGTGGGAAAACTCCACCTCCCTAACACAGTTACAGAGCGCCATAAAGACTTTGTTTTTGCCCCTGGGGGCCTCTGCTGCTTTTTCAATTCTACCTCAACTACATGTTGGGCAGTTAAGTGTGTGTTGTTGTGTATTGTTTTTTTACAGAAGAACGCACACTAATTGCACATTTTTCACAAATGTTTTGAAAACTAAAAACAACTTTAAGTGTGATCGCCTAAAAATTTGACATAAGTCTGTGTTTGCTGTGTATATTCTGAATGGTTCCATGTTCAGCACCGTTTTTGAGATGCTCTAAATGAGTTGTTTAACCAGCTCCTTTTGGCAGAATGTCTGCTGCAGTCAGGCTATGAGCTTGTTCTTAACATGTATTTAAATGTACAGCCTTGTGCTATAAACAGTCTTAAAATATAGTGGTTCTGACCCTGCAGATCTAATGCGTGTTCTCTTATAGTCTGCATTGCTCCTTTCAATGAGAGGGGCGCTGTCTCTTTGTCAGAAAACGGAAGCACCTGATGGACTAGAGATGACAAAGATAACGAGGAGAGTAAACAAGTGCGGAAAGAAAGGTGTGAGGAAGGTAAGAAAGGGAGGGAGAGATGAGTGGTTGCCATGCCGGCAAACGGATGGAGGGGAGGGGCAGAGATCAGGAATCACAGAAAACAGAAGGAGGGAGGGAAGAAGGGACGGGGCGTACTCGTATTTCAGCACCGTGGCTACAAGGGTTGGGTGTAACCTTAACCCTGTACTCACCACACACACACACACACACAGCCAACTCCTGTAGTCACACTCTTTAGGACTGACTTGTGAGCGGCATTCAGGGAATCCTCACACGGCGCGCACTATCATTTTTTGTGCGTCACGCTAGGTGTGTGTGAGCCGGCCCTCGTGATTCTTTATAGCACAGGTGATTTGTTTTATCACCTGTGCTGATCAGCTGATTGGAGAGACCGATCCCGACGGCCGTCAACAACTGGAGTTTTTTTTGTTCTTCATTCTCCAATAACGATGAAAAGTTAAGGTTGATACACTCTTCTGGAAACCCCGACACATGGAGTCATCTTTTGCACAACACAAGAGAGGATTTGGAGCTGGAACTGTAGCGGGAGGATCTCACATGTGAGTGTGTTTATGCCAGCGTGTGGGAATCGATCCAGGGACGTTGGATTCTTCTCACCTCCAAGTCTGGTCTGGTCTTGTGGTGACACCGTGCACGTCGGCTGTGTGTGCGCTAACAACTGGATGCAACAGCACTCAAGGGCACAAATGATCGTAAACAACAACCGCTGGACTTGCTCTGATTGAAAAGTATCTTGATGTCATTTGGAAACTTCTCTCCACCCCTGTCGTGCACCGGAGGGAAATGTTACAGCCAACAGTGAGCGTGAACATACAGGAGTGTGCGTGCGAATGTGTGCGGCTAAGGGGCGGTGATTTTCCAGATTGCTGGATTGCCTAATTACTCCTTTTGGGTTTGGGAATCCCGCCCAGAGTCTTTAAGCACAGAGGACGAGTAGAAAAGGAAGGAGATGATTTAGCCTTGACTTTTGGCTTGTGACAGAGATATGAATTAAAGGAGAAAGAGATTGGAAGTTAAGACAGCCTGGGTCAGAGTCGTGATGCGGGACAGTGCAAGCAGAGTGAAAGAAAACTGGCTCAACTTCTCCCTGGAATTAATGTAATGCTTAAAATTTGAAGCATTTATGCATGTGTGTAGATCTGGGTTGATGGTGCGTTCAGAAATGTTTGGCAACTTAAGTTGAACATATAACAACCA
Organism: Hippoglossus stenolepis; assembly: GCF_022539355.2. NCBI lineage: Eukaryota > Metazoa > Chordata > Actinopteri > Pleuronectiformes > Pleuronectidae > Hippoglossus > Hippoglossus stenolepis. The sequence continues at coordinate 12,397,390 of NC_061502.1, forward strand.
ATCTAAGAATCTGCATCTGAGGATTATGTCCCCTCACTATTAAAGACATTTTTTGGATGGTGCATCCTCCCATCTTGGACTTGCCCTTATCTGAGTGAGGATGAGAGGAGACAGGAGGTCTGCGTCCTTTAAGAAGGACAAACCGGCGGGCCTGTCCCGCGCTCTCAGCTGGCTCAACGTGTCCACCCTCTCCCGCCAGAGCAGACGCATCTTCCACAGCCAGAACGAGCTCCACGCCGTCCACAACGGCAATGCATACTCGCACTCACACACTCACCTTCATGCTGCAGATTTGGACGAGGATGATGATGATGAGGACAGCTGGGTTTACCAGCCTCAACATAAAATAGGTGAGAGGGAAAAGTTGCAGGGAAGCAAAGGAATGAAAACACAAATATTGTTTATCGAGCGTTTTTTTTTTTTTATGCTACAGAAAACTCTGTAGGACACACACCAACAAAACCACATGGTGTGTTTTGGTTTGGCTGCATCACAACTTCACACAATGCCCTGAGCTCATTTGAATGGATTTTTGTTCTCGCGCTCAGCCAGGAAGCCAGTGAATGACTTTGTTTACGTGCACAAACAACGCAAGAAGTGGGCCACAGTCTTTTTATGGCCCCTTGTTCTCCAGCTCCATGTTTCTGACACTTCCTGGTTGCTTAGGGAGCGTGTGGGAGGTATACGTAGTTAGTGGGACTTTTCTGGGGGGGTCAAATGGCACTTTGTGTGTGTGATAGATAAACAACCATGCGTCCGGCTGGAAACTGTTGATGCCACGGGCTGGTGGCGATGTGAGTGCATGATCTGGTGCCAGGGGGAGGGCGTATTTGAGTGTGTGTGTGGATAGTTCATCACTCGCAGCAAGTGATCATTTTGATGAATTACTTAACTTATATTTCCTGTTAATATTTGGATGCACTCCTGCTTAGAAAAAGGTGAGAATGCTATTTATACTTCTCTTAGTACCTCATGGGTGTAGTGTTTCTAGACGAGGCTCATTACTTATTGATCAGTTAATTAGATGTATGTGTGTGACCGTGTGTGTGTGTGTGTGTGTGTGTGTGTGTGTGTGTGTGTGTGTGTGTGTGTGTGTGTGTGTGTGTGTGTGTGTGTGTGTGTGTCAGCAGTGTCAATAAGACGCTCGTAAAAAAATGATTGTAACAGTATCCCTAATCCTTAACTGAGAATGGAAAAAGACACAGATACCCTGACCCATACTGCTGCCATCTCTCAACTGGCCTCAGATCAGTAAGGACTGTGGTTTGTCATCCATAATCTTCTCTATTATTCATGTTAAAAAGTCTCTGTGTTCAAAACAACATCCCACTACATTGTGCAATTGATATTGTGATATGTTTCCTCATTTGCATATGTACAGTTACGTAGAATTACACTCTGACTGTCTAAACATGTCACTGTTGGGGGGGGAATGTGGTGTCACCTGTTTTCGCCCTGATTGATCAGGTTAGTTTTCTCTCCGACACAAAACCAGCACATGTTTAGAAGTGTCTTGTTTTGTTTTTAGGCTTTTAGGCTTGTTTTTAGTAAGTTCCTTACTTTGCCAGTAAGTGCAACAATGATCTTACTCACTCCAAAGCTTCCAGTGTGCTTTAACAGAATTGCTAGTCAGATGGTAGAATAGCTTTTAAGCCCCCACACGGTTGGACAACACATAAACTCGATCTCAAGTCGGAACAACAACTTGGAAAGTCAGCGAAAATGTTGGTGCACGAGTTACCAAGTTGATGATGTCATCAATTATAAACCAGTTATCGGCTCTAAATAGTAGCTTTTAATGTTAACTTATCGAATGTTACACTTTTTTCACTTTTGTCACTCGCAAACTGCATGTTTATCTCTTACCAGCCTCACATCCCTCTGCCAAGTCTGTTAATCGGTTTAGTCATCTTTGCATAATCCTGCTAACAAACAGACAAACCAACAAATGAACCAAAAAGACACAAATGCAAAAATAACCTTGACGGAGGTAATAACTCCAAATACAAAATCTTCACTCTTAGGCTGCTGCTTATTTTATTAAAAAGATTTATTTAATAAAGTCAGTTATTCATAATGCAGCTTTTGTTACTCAACAAATCGTATAGTGGCCCTTAAATGCACGTGGAGTAACCTAAGCACAAGCTGCCATTTTGTTGCCTCACAGAAATGCGGAGCTTGTTACTGTTGTTGTCGTTCACTGCATGTCTCAATCCCCCCCGGGTCACTCTGTCACCTCTGAACCTGCCCCTTCCTAAAACAGCTCGGGGCTGCACATGGCTCGGATGGTTTGAGCTCCTGACATTTTTTTCCCCCCAAAGTCAAAGAATAGAAGCTGCAGCCAAGCAGAGATGAAACGCTCACAGAACATCATCGTCATCACACCCAAGGCTTTAGACTTTCACCTCATCACATCCGCTTGTGTCTTTTCTTTCCAGTTGTCACTTGTGCTTTGTAAAAATAATTCCTTGATTGTACTTAGTGGAGGAATTACTGGTGAAAACACACGCTTGATACGTTTTGTTCAAATAAGGTGATGTTACTATCGCATTGCAGTGCTTTAAATCTACAGCTGTAGAATATCTACTGACTATCTGTACAGAAAGTGTTGTATCTAAGCCATATCTTTCAATGTACTATACTTGATGTTATTCCTCTGTTTGGTCAGTCACACACATTTTGTCTGTTTGCGCTGAACAAACATCCTCAGGGCTGCTCTTCTACAAGGTTGCTACCTTCCTCAAAAAGTATTAAATTGTCTCAAATTGAGATTGGATCAGTCTTAATTTTTTAAGGCACATCACCAGTAAATCTCTCCTCTGAGAGACAGAAGAAGCCTTTCTAGCCGGCACACTAGCTAGTTTATGAACATGGGGAAATGCAAATTTAACGAGATGTGACTTGAGTGGTTAAAGCCAGTGCAGTTAAGTGCTTATGAAGCAGACTGCTCTGTGTGTGTCCAAAGTCTTTCAATCTTGGGACAAAGGGGACCAAGGCATTGGAGTTTATTGGATTGTATTTTTAGATTTAGTCTTAAATTTTATTTCAAGGTCTTAAAAGTGTTTAACGAAACTTGTTTTATAGCTGTAGACACCCTGACTTTCTGACGGATCTCATTTTGAGTCCTTCATTTCTGATAATTTATTCATCTGATTGGTTTGGATTTTCTCCATTGATTATTTGGTACTTGGAGTCAGGAAGCAGATCCAAACTGGTCAATTCCACTATACTAAAATCTCCACTGAAAGCCGGTGGAGTGTTTTATTGATTGGCTGATATGAGCGAACAGCAAAGCTCAGAGATGGAGAAAAAGAAGTAGATGAAAGAAGAAATGAATTAACGGCAACAGACTGATGCTCTTTCTTACTCTGATGCCACACACACCCTCTGTCTCTGTCATGTGCACAGTCTATATCTTTTTATAGCTAATTCTAGACTAGAGACAGTGTCATAGACAGGTCAGAATAAAACTATTCCATCCCGAACACACACGCACATACAGCTCTGTCCAAATGCACACCACGCAGAGGAAACGTCTCATAACAATACATCTGCAGAAGAAAACCCGAAGTATTTATAACATCTGGATCTTGCTTCCACGTGCCTGCCAGGGCCCATTACAAGATACATGGGCAGCCACGCACTGTGCCTGTGTGCAAATATAGCTCCTAAAATAAGCGCCTGTGGCTCCAAAACCTGCAATTTTGAGATACAGCCTCCAGCTCGACTGGTTGGGTGTTTGCCCCGGTTGCCAAGGTAACGGGCTGTGCAAGTGAGTGTTTCCTGGTGTGGTTCAGTTTGACCTTGCCATTGGGACAACTCTGAACCAATCATGTGTGAGAGAGTGCTTCAGTAGCTGAGTGGAGGACAGGCTCCTATTTGCTGTTCTAGGGAGGTTGAGTAACAATATTCTCATCTGTGAATGAAATCGAATCATTTTTTTGATTTATAGATTATTGATGTATAGATTATTACTTGATACAATTTCAGGAGATTGTTCAATTAGATATTTAGATATTAAATTAGGGTTATTGTACTTCCTCTGCTGTTTTATCTCAGCCTCTTATATACATAAATTTAACTCGCACCTTCCTTCTGTCTCTCCTCCTGTCTTGCTTTCTTTCTTCGATACACAAACACGGAAAGATCTGATCAATCACCTCAATCAACCCTATTGATCTCCCCTTTGTGGCCTCTGTGTCTGAATCAATCAGTAAGTGGCAGCTCTCGAAGGCCACGTCAAGTACAAATAAGATCCAAGAGTCGCAAGTGGTGCAGTCGGGGCACCAGCCAGACTGCGGAGGCCGTCTCTGTCTTTAGAGGGAATGAGTCTGAATGGCAGATGGGAGTCTGGGCTTTACATGATTATTGCAGTGCCTCTTAAATGCTATGTAGGCTACAGCAAATCAGACATGTACTGAACTCTGGACTTGTTCCTGTAATGTTCCGTAAAGGCTGTATGTGAGAACGCAAATGTCAGAGTTCGTCGCTCTGGACATTTTCTGGAACTTTTCCTGCCAGCCAAAGAAACGTCTGTAAAATGTTTAAGTGAGCCCATGAGAGAATACAGGCAGGTGTCTATGTGCTGTAAACAAAAACATTAAAACATCGTAATGTCCTACCTCCTGCATGTTTCAGTTGTTGTGAGCGTGTCTGACTCGGGCTATCTCCTGCTGTGTTCTTCATGTGAAGGACAAGCTCTGGAAAATGTCCGGACACAGTTTGTCTTTCCCATATGAAGAAGTTCATGTCTGAAAACGTCTTAAGCGAAAGGAACTCAGTGACTCAGATTTGTTTAGATCTTTGCTGTTGGCAGGAATGACTGCACTATGTTAACATGTTGTGGGAAGATTGACGGATTTAGTCGATTTTTTTAATGTGATGTTTTTTTCCTTCGCACATTTAGGGCAACAGCATATTGACCTAAATATTAACCATATACCTTGGCACACCAGGGTTGTGGCGGGCCAGAACCAGAATTGGGTCTCGCATTATAAAACGCTGTTAATGGGCCGTTTATGAATTTAGAATGTGCGAAAGGTTCTTTTAGGACGTATTTGTCCGTGTGAGATACTTAGCGAAATTTGAGAGGATTCAGATGAGACTGAACTCTTGTGTAACAGTGTTGTTGGACACATTTTGACACAGACATTCCTCACACACATTAAACAGACTCATCATCATTGCGTAGTGCATGTGTAAATCCAGATTAGTAGATGATAATTCGCTGCAGGGGGGGATAGATGTGGTGTATAAACCAGTGTGGCCTCATTAAAAGACAGACATGGAAATCTGGTGATGTGGCCCACAGCCCAGGTTGTCCACACACACACACACGCACACTTATTTTACATAGAAATGCTCACAGGAAAGGATAAATATATAAAATGTGCTACTTTATGGATTTAAACTGTTTCTAATCACCTTTCTCTGTCTCTCTCTCTTATGTGACAACAATGCTGATCTTCAGGTAAGTCAAATTTTTTTCTTTCTGCTTCTCTGACCCACGTAACCTAATTTTTATGTCCCTCACCGTTGATCCCAGATCAGACCTACTTCGTGCTGAAAACCCGTCCAAAACGTGCCACGCAATACAGTTCAGTTTTATCCTGAACTAAATCGCATTATGTCTTTATTTCCCTCTAAAAACTTAATCTCTGACCTGCATCGCCCACCTCTGTATCATGTCTCCTATTACCCTGATATAATCCATGATAGCAGAGACTCAATGATGAAAACCGTGGAGGTAGGAAAAGCAAGTGATTATATTTGCGGGCTTGATTTCAGGTTGTGAGGGGATAGAGGTCCACGGCTTACTGTATGTTGATAGGATGCACCGGTGTTGTCCCAACATGAGCCGCAGTTTATTTCGCAGGTGAGATGTTATAATCTGCCTCAGCACGGACGCAGGAGCTGTGATGTTGTCATGTGAGAGGAAACAAGCTTTTTCATTTAAGCATAATTCTAAATACCTTTTTTAGAATAGGAAGAAAAAGTACTGGACCTTTTTAAAGCTTATTTCATCATGTCAAACTGAGATTTATAAAATGTTGTGGAATGATTGTGCAGTCTTCACATGTGAAGGGCAAAACTGGAAAATGTCCGGACTCAATTTTTCCAGATATTTTCTGGTTAATGTGAGAAAACGTAACTGAATTTGTTACTGACGTATTCATGTTTATTACAGCAAGTCCACATCTTATCAGTGTGTGTTGTTTAGTTTTATCTTGCACTGACGTAGAGCTCACTGCACACGTGTTGTGTGTTGTCCTGCACCAAAGACAATAGGGGACGTGCAGTACTGACTCACATTTAAGATATTGTCTTTGTGAAGTTCATGATTTGGCCCTCATGATAGTGTTGAATCTGCAGACAAAGACTGTATTTTTGGAGAATAACAACAGTGACCAGCTGGAAATTCTCTGAATACAGTCTTTATATCCTGCAGTTACAGTTAGACACTGTCATTTAACCAGAGGAGTGCTGCCACGTCTTACAGGGCAGAAGAAATACATCAGACAGCACAGCTTGAACAAAAGAAGGGGAATTTACATAACATCATAATTTCAGAAAACAGAGGCAAGACTCTTCATTTACATGGAAAATATTACAGATATTATGCCAAATATAAATAATAATGAATAGGAATCAGAATAAATATATAGATGTTTGAAATGCTACAAAGACTTTTTCAGTGTTTCAGTAAAAAACGAGAACTCCATGGAAGGAAATTTTGAAAGATTGTGGAGAGCAGAGCAGTGGTTACCAACCTCTTTGGCTTATGACTCCTTAAAGCAAAGGATCATTTGATTGCAGCCTTCATTATTGCGTCTATTGATTTCAACCACCTCAACCAAAGCTTGCAACCCGTCTGGTTTATATTTTGACCCCTTGGATGGGCCCTGACCTCCAGGTTAGGAAACACCCATACATTCGGATTCATTTGGATGGAAGTATCTTTCCTACTTAGCTGTTTTCTGTCGATACTTACTAATTTCATTAGCTTGTACTGACCTCATAATATCATCTCATAATTTGTGCCGCCAACATCCGTCTTAATCCGGTTGGTGCAGAACAGGGATAAAAATCCACCTCTCCCACTTTGTGAGGGCAGTGATTAGGCCGACCTCACACTCAGTGCTCAGGATTTTATGATGAAGGTAAAAGTATAAACGCCATTTTGGGAGTAGCAGAAGCCAATTAAGGTGAAAGTTTGATGGAGTCAGACTTTATTGTCTGGTTAAGTGGGTGCACCCAGGGATTTATGTGCGTTTTTTAATTGCTGATTATTTCCATGGTTGTGTTTTTGTGGCATTCACATTTTATCCACTCACCGTTGCAGAGGGGACACGCACACGCACACACACACACACACACACACACACACACACACACACACACACACACACACACACCCCAATCAGCCCGTAATTGGCGACATCTGGTAGAGGCAGGCTTGTCATAGCTTGCAAGCAGTTGTGGGATGGGATTAACACACATTTGTACATAAACATACATAACACACACACACACACACACACCTTTTACAAACATTTCATATCCAGCCTGGAGTAAGCCTTTATAAAGATTCTGACACCTCACCGCTCCCATTAAAGGGCACTTGTGCTGGAGTGCTGATTGTGTCTTGATTAGCTTTTGAAGGTTGTTTGATCAGTGCACTTATTTCCTGCCATTTCCTAGTTTGTATTAAAAAAAACACCTGGATTGAAATCTTTTCAACAAAACGGCAACAACCTTTTCTATTAAAACAGTTTTCAGACATGAACTCTGAGTTTGTCTTTCACATGTGAGAAATACAGCAGGAGATTGTCCGAGTCAAACATGTTCACAACAGGAAAATGTCCGGGACATCCAGGTGTGGCGTGACCCCTGCGTAGATCATGCAAAAGGCAGGACATTGCGGAAATCCCGTGTTTTTGTTAACAGCACATCGACACTGGCGTCGGCCAATATCATCAAAAGCTCTCTAATCTCGTGTCTTTCCAAGTTGACATCTTCGTCTGTGTCTTCTAGGTGAATGACCCCTCTTTGTGTTTTATTTTATTTTTCCTGCTGTATTCTCTCATGGGCTCACTCTGACATTTTATGGACATTACTAGGGAGCTGGAAAATGTCTGGAGCAACTTACTCTGACATTTTCTTTCTCACATACAGATCCTTTTCAGGAAACTGCCTGGACTTCAGTGCATGTCTAAAAGCAGCTTGTGTTACAGTTTCTTAACCCTTTGCTATTTTTACTGCACTCAGTAAGAATTGCTGCTGTTTTACTAGATATAAGCAGCAGCTTAACACCAAATTGGAAATGTTATTTTGACTCGATAGTGTTTCTGTGTCCCATCCCTGTGACTCTTTTGGTTGTTCAGACTGGCCAGCCTGGAGGGTTTGGGATGCACCAAGTTTAGCTGTTTCTGATAACAACCTGTTGAATTGTGGGGGATTAAAGCGATTATATTTGATCAGCACACAATAGGCCGGCCTCAAGCCGGGGCCCCCTGCCTCTTTCTGAACTGCTGACTGCCCAGATTCTCTACAATCACAATCATCCACAAGGCTCACGCTCTTCTGGGTGTGTTTGTGTAATTCTGTTTTGATTTTTGCCTGTCCCTAATAAGTGCAAAGGTCTTATTTAAATTGATTTTTGTACTAAATAGGTTTAAAGTTATATGTATGTGTGTAAACGAGACCAGTCAAGGGGTTTGAGAGTGACAGCAGATTTAAGAGTTTTAGTCTGGCTCTCCACCTCTAAACACTGATGGGGCGGAGAGATGGGGGTTTAGCGTTGTAGAGAGATATTCAGAGATGCAGGGGGAGAGAGAGAGAGGGGAGCAGATTGGAGGGGGGGGTCGAAAGGCAGTTTCCTGCAGTGTAGAAGTTGGCTACCTGCCACTCGCGGCATGTGCGCGTGTGTGTGGACGTGTGTACGAGGGAAGACTGCGAGGGAGGGAGATGGCGAGAGAGGCAGCGGGAGAGAGGAGTGTATGTGTCAGGATGTGTGTGTCCATGTGTGAACGCTTTGACCGAGCGGCATAGAGAGGGAGGGAGCGGGGGAGAGGGAAGGAGGGCAAGAAAGAGAGGAAACGGCAAGAAAGAAGATACCTGTGTTTGTTTCCTGTGGATAAATGGGAAAATAAGGAAAGAGACATGTTCTGTCTGAAAGGTAAGTGTGTATGTGAGTGTTTGTGTGTGTGCGTACTGGTGTGTGTGACTTTTCCTCCAGACTTTGTGAGACAAAGAAAAGTTGAACTCCATCTCTTCTCTCTGTGCTGAAAGTAATCTCTGTCACAGCGGCTTCCTCTAATATCCGTCCTCATGTGTTTTCCTTTAGTGAAGGAAAAGCCTCCTTTTTTCGCTCTTTAATCATTTCTTCTTTTGTTCCTTCTGTCTCCGGCTCATTTATGTTCACTGACTTTTATCCCTGCTCTCCTTTTCTTTTTCTCTCTTAAATTTTTAAATCACTCCTCTTTCCAGTTGTTCTCTGGCTTTGGGGGGAAACATCAAGAGGTCCCTGTGTTGAAACCCTCAAATGCAGCTTTGAATTGGCTTTCATCGAAGTGGAGAGTGTATTTTTGCGGAAATGAGTGATGTGTGTGTCGGTGTGTGCCTCGTCCGCAGTAACAGCTGGCGAAGCAGCAGTTGCAGGGCTGCCGTCCTGCAGAGTGGGGCCATGTGTTGGCTATTACTCGACTGACCAGTTAAAAGTGAGATAACGGGAAAACCGGTTTCTCTTTTACTGGCAGCTGCATTTTGCATTTTTGTCTGTTCTGACACTTTTGGTCAGTGCTGTGCTATGTTGTGTCCGCATCTGACTCAAGCTGCCTCTTTGTTTTTTGCTCTTTGTTTTAAACACTGACGTCACTCCACTCTCAGCTTCAGATGAAGAATGGAAACAAAACTGACCAGAAAAACATACCGACATCACTTTTATGCTCATTAATGCACTGATGAAAAAACATAATTTGGTATCTTCACATATCTTGGATCACACTTATAACCTTTGGTTCTTTGCACAGAATGTGGAAGATACTATAAGAAAAGGAAATGTATAGTTTAAATGATTAAAATGACAATAACTCGAAGATCTGGAAAAACACTGATTTCAAGTTGAAAACATTTTGTGAGATCTCCGGGTTCCGCCTGCAGGGAAATGAAGAAAGAGATGTTGCCCGGCTGCAGCTTAATAAATCATCCTAATTGCCTTTATCTCAGAAATGAGGAAATCGTTCTTATTGGGACACCAGAGCATTATCTCCGTCTGTCTCTTGTAGATTCATGGCTTCAAGAAGTGAGGCAATATAAACTAAACAACTATGCAACTATGTCTGGCTATGTTCCAGTTTGCCAGCTGTATGCAGTCATTTGTGTTGTCAGTTACACAGTTTCCGTACTGTGGCTCTGCTCGGACTTGGAGGAATATGGAGGGAAACAGATGTGGGAATTGTGTCGGAGAGGAAATTCAGAGTTGTTAGATTAAGTCATTTACCATTCCAACACACGGTCGCCAGGTTTGACATTTTAACGCTCTGTCCTTTCGATTCCAAACATCTAACTGTATGGCAGCATTTTACTTGATGTGGACAAGTGTAAAAAGTTGCCATACTCCGATTTGCTCAACATTTTTAACTCAAGAGACGCAGCAAACTGACCCAAATACCGTGCATTACATTAAAAACTATGATCCCACCAGTAGATTACTCCATATTGGTTGCCAGTAACAGTAACTGCTTATGTTATGATTCAAACCCCCTTTCGCTTGCAGTTGCCAAAACTCTTAAGGCAGATGTGACACATTTTCAGTCCGTGTTCCTTCGCATCCAGCCGCGGCCAGAGCTGGATTCTCATCTGCTTTCACCACCCCCACACCCAACCCAGAGTAAAGCCTTGCATTTTAATATAAGCCTTTTTTGCGAGTCAGCCAGATCACTTGGTGCGGCTTTTGGTATGTTACATAAGTTATTTCTGCACTTGAGCCCCTCTCCCTCCCAGGCAGCAGACATAGGAAGGGAATGAGTATAGGGATTAGTTGGAGTGGGTTTTGGAAACATCATTCTCTGTCAAATTGGAGGTTTCCTGCAGTGGCACATAGATGCAACATTTTCTGTCCATGTCAAGTGACTGTAAGCCCTGTCAGACTCCAACACTGCTGAGGATTCGTTCGACCGTGTTGTTGTTAGGTCACTTAAGGACAACTCGGACCATGTCTAGTCTGTAAAAACATGTCTTTGGTTGAGTGGAACCAATGTTCCCACTTTGATTGCAGTTCACTCGGATGTGTGAGCATTATAGTGGCTTCAGATGCTTTGGTTGTGGTGGAAGCGCAGATGTGTAAATCCAGCTCTGATGAAGAAGTTCAGTTTGAGTCGGTTGAGTCTAATTCAGTCAGGGCGTATTCTAAAGCATATAAACGATTTTATTTTATTCATTTGTTTGTGATGGAAAAACTGTGTCCTTTAGTTCGTGATATAATTAACATAGTTGAGCTGAAACAATTATGCTGCTTTCAGACTGGACATTTTTTTGAAAGTTTCCAGATAGTCAGTTGCTTTTTAAAGACAATGGGATTCGAGAGCTTTTGGTGATCAGAGCAGACATTGGTGTTGATGTGCTGGAAACAAAAACATGTCCTTCCTTCCTTCATGCTCTACCGCCATTCCTCGCCTGAGTGTTCTGGAAATGTTTCTGTTGTTTGGAACAACTCCAGAAATTGTCCGGAACCAATTATTCAGGCATTTTTCGGAGTTCATGTCTAGAAACCGCTCTAGTTGATCATCATAAAACTTTTTTGATTGATTAATTGACATTCACTTTCAATTTTATGACACTTTGTATTACTTAATATGAATTGGTTTATCAAGGAATAGTCTAAACGTAATTAAGAATTTTAAATATTTTTGCTGCAGCCCTGGAACAAAGTTAGGTAGTATTTTAACTAAATGGAAATATATTTTCAAGTCAGTTTATCTAATCCTCTCAAAACCTTTAACATCAGCATGATACTATGCAACATAATATGACTTTCTTAATATCTCTGCCATGAGCATGTAACCCAGGCAAAATAACTCTCTTATTCCAGCCTGATGTGATGGCAGGTATTTGTGTTCTGGATCTTGTTTTAAAGGATCTATTTTTTATTTGAAAGACAGAGTGAACATGTTTACAAGCATCTGTCTCTGTGTGTGTGTGATTTCCACAAACTCCTGGGAAGGCAGCAGGAGCCCGGGGTGTTTTTTTTCCTCTCGGGCAGCCGTGTTATGGGGCAGTGACCCATATAGCCTTATGTCTAAACCTATATTTAACTTCAACTCCGTCAAGGCATTTCACTTTGAATTCTTACCGCCCAAACCTAGACATCAGATCCCACAGGACTTTGTAAAGTGTAGCACAGCCATGAACAAAAAGGGATGAGTGGTTATTATAACAGTTTTAAATCAAGATCATTTATTGCTATTATTGAAGCAGCAAAATCTGATTAAACCCCCATAAGTCAAATCAAAATCACAGATGCATTTAATTTCCAGAGCTAAAGTACAGCCTGTTCAAGTCCTCCCTCGTTAATCTATTTAAACGTGTAAGATGATGGTCCTTCAATAAGCAGTGCACCTGTGCTGTGTGTCTGGAGAGACCGTGACCTCTTGACCTGTGGCTGACCCACTACCTGCCCTCTGGCCTTGTGGGTAGCGGTGTTGATGGATGTTCTCACACCCGTTGTGGCAGGCTGCTTATCTCCAGAGGAGCGACAAGGACAGAAGAATGGTGTGGAAATGCAGACAGAATCTGTAGCTCGCTTCTAAAACCACTTTAACTTGGAATTTAATTCGACAACATCAAACTTTATTCAATGTGAAATACCACAGCATGGCTGGATGTTAAAGCTTTGCAAAGAAGGCCACTTTTTACTGTAGTGATTAGTGTCATATTTATATGTCTATATCATAAACTGTATATAAAGATGGACGACACATCTCCACTTCCTCCCACTCTCCAGTAATGATTTTGAGCCAGAGTCTGCACAGTAGTTATCAGGGGATGGAGCCGGGGTAGCGAGGTTGCGCCAAAACACGCACTCGACCAACTGCGAGTCTGTCTCAGCTGTCAATCATGATGTTTTTCTCCGATTGCTTCAAATAACTAATTTTAACCAAACTCACCAGAAAAAATTGCATTTGGATGTACATATATCAGTGTGATAAGAACTACTTAAAATGACAGAAACCATCTTTGAGGAAAGTTAATTCAATGTGCACTTCAACTTTTTAGTTTGGCTCATGTCCCATCTGCTAACATGGAGGAGGCAGGTTGACCTATACAGCCGCCATCCACAAGGTAATGTCTATTTTTGCGTTAGTCAACTATACAGACTTATAAATTAGACTTTGAGAGGGAACCCTGGGTGAGAAGTTGACCTCTGTAAACTTGTCTGACTCTTTATAGGTAAACATGTGGTGAACTTCTAGTCACCTGTGAGTGGACCCTGTCAGGACTCCAGTGAAACTGTTGTCCTCTGAGAAGAGCTTCGAAAACAGTGGCTGATTTGGAAAGTGTAGAAAGATGCCTCAAAGTAACAAATGGGGTCTCACTGTAGTTTTATCAGAAGGCAAAGTTTCTTCGTAGGAGAGTTTTAAGCCACAATGTTTCCGGGGACAAAGCTGGGAAAGTTTTGTTGTGCGAAGACAATGGCCGACTCCCTGTGGATCAGTAGATGACTTCCCGAGGCAGAGGACTAACCCAGCATGCAGGTGCTCCTCACACTCCATTCAGACCTACGCATAACTATGGTTACCATTGTCCCTCTCCCAAAGCCTTCCGCTTCAGCTTCCCCCCTCCTCACAATCCCAGACACACGTGCACACACCCATACACAGTGGAGTCTGAGAGTATATGTTCACGCATGACTGTCACCACCACAAACGCGTACCTGCCAATAATGTATGTTTGTACGTGTGTGTCATTGTAAAAACACCCCCCTGTTGTGATGTCATGGTGCTATTATGCATTTAGCTCTACATGACTGTACATTTCTGTGTGAACTGGATGTCCCACTGTGTCTCTGCATAAAGGGGCAACAACAGTTTTAAGTGCAATTGAGGCCACAACCAGAATCTTTTGGCTACGTGTGTCTGCACAGTGTTTAAAATGTGTGTGTGTGTGTGTGTGTGTGTGTGTGTGTATAGTGGTTTGTCTATTATGTTCTGTGTGTTGGTGTGTGTGCTGTGCAGTGGTTTTATGTTCTGTGTGTGGGTGTGTGTGCTGTGCAGTGGTTTTGGTTTTGTAATCAGATTGTGTGTTGGCTGAGTTGCCGGGCTGTGGAAATGATAACCATCGGTATTGGCTTGTTTTTTGCCGCTGGCTATCTGCTCCGGCTTAAAAAGCTGCAATAGATTTATGAGCGTACTTGTATTTGAGTTCACATATAGAGTGCTGTAGTGTGATCCATGGTGCATGTGTTAGCCACCACCAGATGGAGACATTTCCTTTTAGTATTTAAGTACTTTATTGTACCTATTACATTTTTATAATGCTTTATTACCTCTTTTTATTGAATTGAATGTCTGAGCTTTATGTACCTTGAGTTTTGTCGCGTCTTCCCCTCTACTCGTCTTGTAGTCTTTTAAACTGAGCATACCATTAAACTCAATCTACCTCACATCCCAGCTGATTTAAGTATCCTGCTCACCTGGCAGGTTTTTACCGCTCGTGACAACTCATGATGTTCGCTAATCTGTGTATCTCTCTATACGCCTCTTATCTTTTTTATCTGGTGTCCGCTGTGCTTACATCTGTCTATGTTGACGATCAGGTATTACCTCTCGTCCCATCTGTGCCCTGCTCTGCAGCTTTAACTCCAATTAAATTCATCAAAGCTGTGTCAAAACGTGTCTCTGCTGCTTGTGATTTGCCCGCTTCAAAGCATTATGGTGCATATGTTTCTGCGCTCTAGAACACCAATCAGGCCGAGGACGAACCCGAGGCGGTAGTTTGGTTATTTGGTCCACATGCACATGTGTTCTTCACACTTCAGTTTGCGTCATCCGAGTTAACCAGCTGACACACAACACGCCAAGTCGTCTTGAACTTCCACACATCTGAGCACTGGTGGTGATGTAGTTAATTATCTGCAACCTGGTGTCCATCTGTGTTTTCGCGTGCGTGTGTTTGTGTCGGCCACAATGAGAGGCAAGGGGCTGGAGGCTGGATAATCTGGGTTTACAGATTAGAGCGGCAGCGTTGAGGAGCAAGGGAGAGAGGGAGGAGGAGGAGTTGAGGGGGAGAGGCCATGTGGACGCCACTGGACAATTTCACTGTTCTGTCTTTCCTGAGGGAGGAAGATGAAGAAGGATGCTCTCAGATGCTGACATCTTGACTGATGTTTCTCACCTCTATTTTACCAAACAAGGCCCTCACCATCTAAGTGCATGAATTCTTTTAAAGGCAGGATTGTTTCTTGACTTTTTTTTGGGATCTTATTTTGCACAATTTGTGGTGGTTTCTTCTGGGTCATTTCAAAGGACAAAAACAGGCTTTGACCACAGGTATTTCCAATAAGGAACTGCCCTTTGTTTTTTCAACCTTATTTTTGCATCTTTGGAGTATTCTTGAAATGTCTTGTGGTCAGTCTTGGGTCCTGTTTTGACAAGCTGCCAGGGTGTCCACCAGAGAGCCAACAAAACGCCATGCGGAATATGTTATATGCAAGATAATAGCCTTATGCTGAAATAGTTCTTTGGAATATTTGTTCTGGAGTTAAATCTTGTAATCTAACACTGTGCATAGCCTCCCTTTGTCAGGCAAATTAATGCAAGTCAATAGGATCCCCTGAGAGTGGGAGAGTAAGGACAAAAACAGGAGGAGGAGATTGAGGAGGAGACAGAGGGGGATTCTGTCCCCCGTGGGTTGCAAACCCCTGTCCTATCTTCCTGCAGAGAGGGGGACGCCTATTGAGGGTTTGGGAGCAAGGGGGAGGTCTCCTACACACAAACCCTTCACAGGCACCCCATCACCTCAAGTGGAGGGTCCAGAGAGAGAGGGAGAGGGCTGTTCAAGAAAGAGGAGGAGTTGGATCCTGGATAGAGCAGGCAAGGGTGGGTGGTGGGTGTAGGGGGGGTTAGGTCTTAGGCGGTGATGATCACATACGTGCACTGCCTCTCCTCGGGGCCGGTGGTCAGCTGCTGGCACAGCGCCTGCTATGTGGACCCCCCCAGCGAGAAGAGAACTCTGTGCTCCTTTAAGCCCGCCAACAAGATGGGGAACAGCCTCCAGTCCGAGGCCTTCGCCGGCCCCAGGCCCGCCAGGACAGAGGGCTGCCTTCGCAAACGCCTGCTATCAGTGTCAAAGGTGCACCAGAAGCCGGACTCTCTGTGGACACCCAAACCAATGCTTGGACCCAACACCAAAGGCTCACCTGGGAAAACACAAACCTACCAGGATGGAAAAGGTACAGACTAGAGAGCAGAACAGATTATCTGCTGTTGAGTTTGTTTGCTCAGAGTTTTGGTGTTCGTACAAATAAGCTTGGTTTTGCGCAGCTTTGGATTTAGCTCTAGATTGGACAGCATCTCTTTCATTAAAAGACAGCAGCTCATAGACGCTCTGATCACTGGGATCCTGCCCACAACTTTAGAGCAGGACTTCCCAGGTAGTGGTCTCTAGGAGCCTCTTAGTAAGACTTAGAGTCCTTAACATGACACCATATTGCTGTTTTGCTCCAGTAATGTTTGTGGTATTTGTTTTGGCTGGGAAACAAGCTCCTGCAGAGTGTGCTTAAGTCACCTGAACAGTCTGTGGGAAATAATTACCCGCTGTATGTCACAGTGCCAGAGAGTCACAGCACTAGCAGTTGAGGCTTTTCTCAAGCTGGGCTTTGTCTCTTCTTATTAGGTGATTTCCATCCCCCTTGTAACTCAGGTGATCTGTGCCGTCTGTCTTTGTGTCAGCAAATGTATGTGTGTGTGTGTATTTGGCTGGGTGTCCCATGCTGCATCAAACGCAGATTGGGGCTTTGTGACCTCTGTGACCTTTGGCCTCTGGTGGATTGGCGGAGGGTCCTGAAGGCAGGAACAGGATGAACCTCAGAGAAACGCTTTCATGAATACTGCCGCTAATTCCTAAATACATCACAATAACAACACGTTACGTATTACTTACTTATGTCTATGGTACAATTATGTTTTCACCCCTGTCCATTTGTCGGTGGGATGGTTTGTAAGCAACTCAAAGGATTATCACGAAACTTGGTGATGCGGTATAGGTCAGGGAAGAACCCATTCAATTTGGGTGCAGCTTGATTTGAATTTAACAAGACGGTTGGGCCTTGACGGAGGTATATGTGCTCTACTCTATGCCATTCTAGGTCGTTTCTCCTCTCTTATATGCATATTTAAAGACCTTCCTACTGTGCATGGGCAAGCATTCATCACTCTTGCTCATATTACTTGCACATATCATCAGTATAGCCTCTTGTGTTGGCACGATGCGATTGTGTATGTGTATATGCATGCTTGCACCAAGAAGATTTATTCTCTTTAGGGACAGTAGAATATCCTGAGGATGGTCACCCTTGGGAACGGGACACAATAGCTAGCAGCTGGAGGTGATGGGCCAGGCCTGCAGGGAAGTGTAACAGAGCTGACAGTATGGGGGTGATGGAGCTGACACCGCTGGGGTTGTGGAGGTGACCCACTTTCACCTCTGCCACTACATAAAGGAGCCATCAGGGAGATAAGAGAGAGCGCTGAAGGATAAAAGAGTGGCTGAAAGAAATGCTGCTTCTTTCTTTTTTATACGGTTATTTTTGACATATTAGTGACTGCTTATACTTCCAGAGATGTATGAATACCAAGCTCAATGTTAAAATTGAGTTAAGTTAATCAGAGAAGCAGGGCCTTCCTAGTAAAACAACTTTTCTAACTTTTGTTTACTGTTATTATCCCAATTTGACTCACCGTCTATCCATCCACTTATCTACTAACTGCTAATGTCCTTCTGCATGTATGCTTATCTAAAACCAAATCCCTTATTCCCGTGCATTTAGCGTAACAATACTCTGCCAGACGAGCATGGCCTGTCCTCACGCCTGCTTTGGCTAACGTGCCGTGACAGCTCAAGATGTCGCCGCCATGGGTGCAGCATTGTCTGGGCTCTGTAGGTTGAATCAACCTCCCTGTCACTCTGCGTTCATGCACTGATGATCAGACGACCCTCATACACACAAACATGCACAAAATGGAGTTTTGCTAATACTTAATGTATGTATATTTGTTTCCATCTTCCTGAATGCTTGCTGTACCTCTTGCTTTTATCCTCATATCTTTCCGTTTTCCACCTGATCCTACACTTATCTGAATAAATCTGATTTATTTTTCTTTTAGTAGAATTGAAACGGCATCACCTCTGTGTCCCTTGGCTTCTTCTGCCATCCTTCTTTAGTTTATATCAGTTTAGAGGTGGAGCAGCTGTTCCACCAGATCCCCCAGTAATCCTTTTGTGGGAAGGCAGGTCCGGTTATCGACCTGTCAGTGCCAATGGCTCCCCGGGGAGCAGCACCTGATGGAGGACAGGCCTGTAGAGTAACTAGATGAGACCAAATGAAATGGATTGGTTGCATTTATGTGAGGAAGCAATGCTGAAAATCAGTTAGGGTAATATAATTGGCAGTGGGAGGAGGGGGCTTCGGCTCTTTGTTACCATTTCCGATTCAGACACAAATATAACATATCGCTCAGAGATATCTGGTCCATTGCAGGTGGAGCTAACCAGCATTCTGTTTTGTGATCCAGTTAATGTAAGCGGATCTGAGTTTGTGTTACCATGTCCCTCACATGCTTGGCTATTGCTTGTTCTCCCCGTAGACTTTACTGTATATAAAGATGAACGACGTGTCTCCAGGTCCTTCCACTAATCAGAGATCAAGCTAAAATATCCTGGATACAAACGCTGCCATCTTACGCAGCTGAAGCCAAAGTCCTGTCGATAAAGTCTGTTTCTTAATCTCATCTTCAAAATGTTTTGAGAGAGAAAACAACCAAACAAGAGTTGTTTCAAGTTATTCTAAATATCTGCCCCATTTCCCAAAACTCTGGATTTAAGTTCAGGACAGTGTTGGTCTCCTCTTTGATTAAGGGAATTTGGCTGAGGTGGAACACCATTAAAATGAGATTCGTTAGTGGCCCTTTCGCGGCTTACACCTTCACTCACACACTCTCGAACACAGATGAGTAAAGACAAGTGCACACTTAGTCCTGAATGTGCATGAAACCCCCAGTAGCAGGACAATGGAGTAAAAAGCATGACACACAGCTTAATGAGATGGAGAAAAGAAGAGGATTTCCCCCACACACATGCACACACACACACACACACACACACACACACACACACACACACACACACACACACACACACACACACACACACACACACAACCACACACACAACCACACACACACACACACACACACACACACACACACACACACACACACACACACACACACACACACACACACACACACACACACACACTCACTTTTGTGAACAGGGGGTCAGTGGTTGGTTAGGCTCACTCAACTGTAAAATGGGTTAAGGCAGTGTTTTCCTTCAAAGCCACTCTGTCTGACTCAATCTCCATCTCTGTCTCCCTCTTGATCCCTGTTTTCATTGATTAAATCCTCAACCTGGTTTGTGTGTGTGTGAGTAAGCGCATGTCTGCTTGTTTGAATATACAAGCGGC
This sequence comes from Hippoglossus stenolepis, assembly GCF_022539355.2. Lineage (NCBI taxonomy): Eukaryota > Metazoa > Chordata > Actinopteri > Pleuronectiformes > Pleuronectidae > Hippoglossus > Hippoglossus stenolepis. Next base: position 12,417,134 of record NC_061502.1, read on the forward strand.
GGCAGTGCAGTCGTCCACATCCCTGTAGACATTCATTTGGATAGAAAATAAGAGGTGAAGGGTAATAATTGGTGGGTAATAGCTTTCTCTGTGTCTAACAGACGGAGACTGCTCAGCTTGTTAAAGGCCTAAAAGGTAATGGATGGTTTCTGATTGGCTGAACAGGTGCTCTTCCATCATGTGTGACCAACGGCTAATGAAGCCGTCACTGACAAATATTGAGGGCTAATCGAGTTGTGCGCCTGCCTGTGTGTGTCTATTGTGTTTATACGTCTATGGCTGTGTTAGTTTGTGTTGCTGTCACGTTTTTTCTTTGTCCATAGCTGCAATCCATTTATTGTCTTGCCTCAGAACATTTATCAGGTAAATTAGCTGGTTTTGTCGCACCAATCATCCGCTAAGTGTGTTACAAATCATCTATCTACTTTAGAAGGTTTTCTATTTTTCCTTGAAAACTGACTGAAATTGATTTATGAAATGTGTTTAGATTATTATAATCAAGTAAACTAAAACTGAATTTTACTTTTTAAAGTCTTAAATCTGTTACATACTACAGTCTTATATATATTCAGGTAGGTCCGAAATATGTTAGCGGCCATTTAACTCTGCTTCCGTCTCACTTTAAAATACGTTTTTTGGTAGTTGACATCTGTCTCAAATTTGATTCATTATTGTCTCAAAATGTGTTAAATTTAACCCTAACCTGCAGAAACCCTGTATATGTTGTTAGGCTTCTTATTCTTCTGTTCATTACTGACAAAGCTACAGCTGCTTGTATAAGTAAAGCACAGCACTGTATGATTGGTGGTTTTATACTTTCAAGTACTTACTTACAATTCTCACATTTCTTTTTAATGCTCTTTGTTTAATAGGTTTTCCATAAGCCAAGGAAGTCTGGGTTTCTTTTTTTCCCCTCATAGAATACCATATCATTCGTCAAATTAAATTTAAATATTAGAAATAATAAAAACCAGACGCTTTCAGTCAAAATCCCAATTTTGTCATTTAAATCAGGCCAGATGTCACACAGTGGTTGCAGTAGGAAGCCATAGCTTGTATTTGTATTTTCCAGGGACGTGGTTTTATCTTTCAGCACGAGTGTGTCGTTTGCTTGAAGAATTGTTGTAACAGATAATGTGGTCAGATTAATAGAGTGGGTCTGGGCACAGCTGGCTTTTCATTTGGGAGACTAGAAGCGATGAAGGAGGCGGAGGGGGGGGTATTCAGGGCGAGCAGTGTTTATTTCTGGAGGGATCAGGTGTAATAGAGCCTCCGAGCCCCATATGTGTACAATTGAGTTTTATTTAATGGTTTGATTGTCACTTAAGGACACAAGAGCCAGATAATCACTGGAATCTATGGAGACATTTATCTTCCCATTGACTAAATGTGACAGAGGAGAGAGATGCAAAGAGCTGAGAGAGGATTGGTCAGTTTAATAATGAACTTATCCTACCTACACTTACCAAAATAAAAAAAAACATCATACTTTTGGTTTCCTCCTAATCTTATACTTTCTGTCTTTCTTTTGTCTCACTCAATTACCATCCAAATGTGTGCAGTGTGTTCCTGTTGGCATAGAGAGCCTCCTGGAGGTTAGGTTCATGTACTGCATGGTGTGGCTCCCACACTGGGAGAACAAGAAAAAGATCTTTTAGGATTGTTGAAAGTGTGTGCGTGTGTGTGTACTCATTTGTGTTACCTTTTTAGGCCCTTTTTAAAAGGTTAAACACTGACTAACTCAGGACCAGCAGACCTTATGGAGACCAAAGCCTGGTCGTACTGAGGCAAAACTTAATTTCTGAGGTCCTGGTTAAGGTTAGGGATCCAGTTTTGGTTAGGCTGTACACAATGAACGGAAGTCTATGCAAAGTCCTGATAAGGATAGCTGCGCAAACCTGTGTGTGTGCGTCCTTCACGTTCCCTCTTTTGATCTGATAACTTAGCACACAGTCAAGTGACATCTATTTGTCTCATTGGCAACTGCACAAAACACACATTGACAAAAACATGGCAGTTTCTTCCATCGTATCCAACAAACACTCGTGATAAGCTGTAACATAAATGGAAAAACAGAACGTGCTGAGAGGAAAGGTTTGTCTGGAAAATTCTCAAAATGCCAAACAGATTGAGAAAACAAATGTAATTTATCTGGCCTGTGTTTGCTCCACAGCAACAGCTTTTGGCCTCTTTTTTACCCCGAATTCGGTTCAACAGTGGTCTTGTTGTGAGTGAGTCAATCTAATTGAAAGATCTAATTGTGCTGTAGTGCAGGATAAGTATGTTTGAGCGCTTCATGGCTGCGCCAGCCTCAGTCACAGCTCATTTCTCTAATGAGCTCTGTTATTACAAGGAGCTTTTTTCCACCTCATGCTGCTTTAAGTCTGGTCCTCTGAGGTTTCTGGTCGTGTGTGTCCCGCTGACCAGTCTGCTCCCCGTCTGCACACAGTCACATTCCTGACTTCTACTTTACTATACTGCAAAGAAAATCTACTGTCGCCCAAAGAAAACATCAAGAAAGAAATGTAGCATTGATTTGTTTGATTTCTGCTGAGGTTCAGTAAAATAATTGTTCGGACCTCTGGGAAATCATGGCCCAAGTTTTTACACATTAACAACAATCAGAAAAAAGTTAAGAGAGAATTTGATAATAAAAATAGTTCACTGAGGCCCTTTTATGTTATATTCAATCATGTCTGGTCATGAATACAATTATTATTTATTTATAAATGTAATTGATTTTTTTTTTGAAGAAATTATAATATTTTACATTTATTTTCATGTCCTATAAGCCTCCAATGATGTGCACCACTCTTTTCCAAACAAACAAATTAAACTTTTCAACTGGTCATGACACTTCTTTCTACACCTTCGAACTTTTTTCCACTCCAGCTTTCTTTATCAGGCACAAACCCCCTTTGCTCCTCCACCTTGTACTCAGGCCCGAGGCGCCTCCTTCCAGCCTGCTCCTCAGCCACAGGCCCCTTTATGTCCCAATCAGCTGGAGTTTCCATTAAGCCAAAGCCGAGCCTCTGAAAAATGCTCACGTACCCCCATAGAGACTGATTATAAAAGGACAGAGAGGAGGGAGGGAGAGGAGAGAAAGTGATTTTAAGAGCCTCTTTAAATCTGTCTCATTAATGAGTTATCGTCACCATGGCAACCTCTCTATTCGACTCTAAATGCGAAGACGGATTAGGGTTAGAGACAAAAAAGAAGGGAATTGCAAAGGAAATTAAGCTACTGCCGTTTCATTTGCTTGTAAAACCACAGGGGAGCGTGGCCTGACAACAATTTTACTCTGATTATTTTTTGTTTGTGTCAGAAACTAAATTCCTAAACTGTTGTGAACCCTTTCTAAAGAGAAGACATTGGAAAAACAGTCATGTTTGATATACTTGTTGCTCATTTCCCCCACAAGGGGGCGTAATAACACAGAGAAGCAGAGGGAGTCAGTCTCAGTCAGTGGAGGAAAGTGCTTCTAGTGTTTTTAGTTTAAACATTGATCATCTGTTAATCATTCGTTTCAACCAATTTAGAAAATTAACTTACAGCACACACAATGCTTTAATGTGTGAGACTAAATTAACATATTTATGTGATTATGGTAATTACCAAATAGAATTAGGATTTAATTATTTGCCATTAGACACTACACCCGCATTTATCTACGCCAAAAAAGCAACATGTGATGTGACACGAGGAATTTAATCTGGCATAATGGCGGTCCTAAATTTTGGGAGTATTTGATCACGGAGCGAGTCTTGTTTCCCCGGGGGCCCATTAGGAGGCTGCACTCAATACATCCAAGTGAGGTCTGCTCTTGCTATTCTTCTATCCATTATTGCTCAAATGTGACAGAAGGGGGAGGGATGGAGAGATGGACCGGGAGGGGGAGAGGGCAGGTGGGGTGGGGTTTAAGTGGATTTGGGGTCCTATGCCTTTTCCAGACGAGGTCTCAGCATCGGATTATCAATAAAGGAACCCGGGTGTAATAGATGCATGACGTGTGCACACATACACAAACTCTGCAAACTGCAACCCACAGTGTGTTTGATAAATCAGATGACACTCACACCAATCAGTATGTGTGTGTGTGTGTGGGTGTGGGTGTGTGTGTATGTTTCACAGATGATACTGATCTACGACATCCTCTGAGCACTAAGCCTTTCCTGAGACATGTTTAACCCTCTATCTCTATCTTGACACTCGGATTACACACATGCTCATTGTAGAGAGGATCAATACATTATCACAGTCTGACGATGATTATACTCTTCTTTATATTTCAGTGCCAATGGTTCGCCTGAAGACTGGTGCTGTTGCGTAGTATAATATGACGCTGGGCTAGAAGTGAAGATGTTTTTCGTATTGTTCTTGAAATTACTCAGAATTTTACTCTTATTTTATTTCCATCTTCGTCTTGCTAGTACGAGTCGTATAAACTAGATCAGCAAAAAACCATAGACCGTTTAATAAGATGGACGCCATGACAACTCCCCAAAAGTGAAGCCAAAGTTACCTGACCCCCACCTGAGACCTGGCTGCAGTATAAATCATAAACCCTGCCTCCTCCATGTTAGTTGATGGGACATGGACCAAACTAATAAGTGAAAGTAAACGTCAAATAATTTTTTCTTCCAGATGGTTTGTCATTTCAGTATTTGATGTTATAAAAACGAGACTGACTCATGATTGCTCAAGTTTGTGTATGAGCGTCACCACAATGAACACTGAATTGCAAGGTTCATGAATAGCTGCACTTTTATGCAAGTTAATCATTTGCATTAAACTTGCCTCAAATTTGTAAACAAAGCTGCCTTGTCTGCCCATTTACAAAAATGTCACTGTAATCTCATTTTTAGACTCCTAGTTCTCCAGCAAACAAATAGAAGAATGGATCAATGATTAGGCCTCATGAACGGAGCCAAATGCAATGATGCATTGTAATTGTATTGGTTAAATACACTAATCAATATCAACCACCAGAACTCGCATCCGACTTCAAATCTGACCTCCTGGTCGTGCCATCACCTCGAGGCTCATCGTCTTGCTCGCTTCCTACTGTACATATTTGTGTTCATTGGGCGATCGGTTGCATTTCTGCTTGTTGATTGGATGCGTTGGCGTTGCGACCCCTCCCCTACCCCAAATGACCTACTGTTGTTGCTGATGAGAAGGGAGGTGCAATGTGGGAAATAGGTCAAACGCCATAGTGTCAATTTTGCTGCAGTGGATAACTGTGGATAACCACATATGAATTTAACCCACTTCCCTTTGGTATCCCCTTAGTCTGATGCACAGACACACACACACACACACACACACACACACACACACACACACACAGGCTGGTTCGCCCCAGGTGGCTTGTTGCTTTGTGCCCTTGAGCCACTGGAGGCACTTAACCTAAATTAGCTCAGTCTGTGCTACTGTGTCTAAATCAGACAAGACCCTGTCGTCAGCAGCCTGAGCACCAGACTACTGGTAACAGCAGAGGCGACACACTGCTGTATAATATACCTTTCACAAGCTCGTGCATGTGTTTGGCTGCATAAAAACAAGGAATATTCATTACCTGACCTGTTTTAAACTAACACTACCGTAGTCTTGGTGAATCAATTTTTACTGTGTTGTAAGCTGAAAGCCTTCAGTGTAAAATATGCAGTGAAATATTGATGCTAATGAATCATATTATTAAAGTAAAAGAAGTAATATTCCAGCTGCTACCCATTGATTTATGTCACTATCCCAGCTTGGACGTTAATCACATCACACTTTTAATTAAGCCAGTTGTGAGTTTTTCTGTGTGGGGCTCTGAACTGTGGTTTTGTATAAACGCACACGCACACACACAAATCAGAGCACTCCACGGTGTGTCGTTTGTGTTTATTTGTGTCAGATTTATGGCATTTTTGTATGTGAAGTTAATTATAAAATTGGATTAATGATGTTGTGGTGCTATGAACAGGAGGGAGGAAACACACACGCATACACTTACACACACTGGCCCTTAGGAGAGAGGAACAGACAACCCTGGTGCTGAAATGTAGGTCAGGAAACTAGCATGGCAGCAACCATAATGTAATATGTGCAGGCATCCCTACATCCCAGGACTTGCTTGTGGATAGTAAGTTGTTCATGGTTACATGCTTGTATGCATGTAGACTATAGGCACATGTGTTGTCATTTAACCTATATGGGCAAGAGCATGTATATTTGTCAAAAGCAGAAACAAAGCAAAAAAGATAAAGGGTGCCAAGATATAATAAAGGTCTTTCAGGCCTTTACGGTCGAGATTAGTATTTGTAACAAGGTCTGTTGTCTAAGTGCAGTAGATTGTGCAAACAGCTGCAGGCCATACATCCGCACATGCACAATAACCAGAGGCAATGCAGAATGATGTCAGCCTGCCGTAAGCCATTATAACGCAATCTAGCCATGAGACGTCCTATTAGCATGCATAGGACATGGGGACTGTACCCACGCACACATAAACACACTTAGGCCTTGTGGTTTATCAATTGGGCGGATCCTGGGAGACTCCACTGAAAAGTGAGAAGGGCAAGGAGTCAATATGAGTGCAGACAGCGTGGCTGGATGGTAATGGCTCTTAATGTAGTCTGAGGTCTGCTAAGGGTCTGTCTTCATGTGACACTACCAGTGAGTGCATGGTGGGTTTCACTGGGAAATGGTTTTTTAATAGCATGTCAGACATGTGTCGCAGCTTCTGTAGTTTGAATAGAGATCAGGGATGAGCTGAATAACTGGATGGTAAGAAAACTGCTGGATTGATGAAATCCCCAATTTTATTTAAGGTTACAGGTTTCATTTTGGTCGCCTCGTAATTGCGGCATATCCCCTTTTAACCGTGGCTTTGCCCATCTCTGCTTGAACTTCCAGGTCAAACGACGTATGACGGAGACTCCCATGTTCCCATGCCTTTTCACACATCATGAAACTAGGTCTTTTCTTATTGATTTGAGCCCCCTTGTGGCCGAACTTACATGTTGTGCGTTTAAGCCAAGTTCCACCCTTTGAATGTCTTACCTGCTTGCTGTCCTGCTCCATCGCTGTTCAACTATGGCACATATCTCTGGGTTTTACCCACAGGTAATGTCTTAAAACGACTCAACAGACCCTGCTGCTGAATGACATTACCATCCATAGAACCATGCTGCTATTGTGTCTTTAAAACGAGATAAAAACATTTGATTTATCCAACTTGAGCCCATCCAAACAACAGGAAAAACATGCTCTGGAATGTTGTCCTGCCAACCTCCAACCTTTCCACTGTCCAACAGGCCTGTTTCAGTTTCAGCTTATTGTCTCGCCCACTTCAGGGGGGGTGACAAGCCACTGGGTTTGGATTGTCTATGATTTAAAGCCCTGTTGCCAGGATGGAAATGGACGGTTGGCTACAAATCCACCCTGACTGCGACATAAAACGCCTCAAGACTGCAACAAAACCGCCACCCTCTCCGATGGCACCAAAAGCTGAGTCGTACAAATCAACTTGCTCGTAAAATAACAGCATTTAACTCCCTGCTCAACAGGCATGTACATCTTAATAGTGGCCCGCCTTTTATTGTGCTGAAACTAACATTGGGGCTGTTAAGGTTTTCTAGTTGAATGAACATAAAGGAAGGTCTTATTTAACGGTTGCACTCCTCCCTGTCAGTTCACACTCTTCCAGCTGTTATTGCTCTTAGTTGACCTAGTCTTTGTTTTTAAGCTTTTCTTAACCGCTTCTTGTTTCAATGAGGCACAAAGACGACGTGCATAGCATTGTTTTTCAGTACAGACGAGGCTCTAATGCAGTTGTGTCTGTCCACATGCTCAAACAGAGTCTCACAGTAATAACCTCTATCCGGGTTCACTGTCTTTCTTCCTCTTTTATCCTGGATTGAATTTCAAAGGGGGTCAGTAGGGAGCGCCCAGGTCAGATGCCAGGGAAGAGAAAATTAGGCATGAGCGCCAAGCCTGCTGGGCCTTTGTGTGTGTTTGCGGATCTGTTATTTTCCTGTGTGTATCTGTTTTTATTGATCGACTGCCTATGGATGTTTTGCATTCACACTCCATCTATCTCCCTTCTTGCCTCATCTGCTCATTCCCGAACTCTCCCAGCAGTTGTCGTTATCTCCTCTCTCTGTCTCTGTTTCTTTTGTCCCTCTAAACGCTGCCTTTTCTATCCCTGCTCGCATCACTACTCAGCAAAATGGCTCTGCCTCCACCACATCAAAGAACCTCTCAAACTTTGCTTCCCATCTCTTCTTCCCGCTGCCCTTCTTTGTGCAAAGTTTGGCTTTTGATAGCATCTCGATTCTCAGCCCACGTTAGCATTGTGTCGGTCCCGTTTTCAAAGTCATCTCTCAGATTTGTACACATTCACACACGTCAAGCTGCGAGAGCACAGCTACATGGTGTTTCCAACAGAAAACCCAAATAAACGCGTTGCCACATCAAGGCTAGGATATGCAGACATGTGCTTGTGAAGCAGAAAATACACACAAACACAAAGAATCGGGTCTTGTTCTGTTAGTGATGGTGCGTGTGCATGCTCAGGGTGTATTCGCAGGGTTGTCACTCAGACTTTTCTGGTTTTTCTCATGGATCACAAAGGAGGAGAGGCCTATAGAGAAAGGGCCCCTCTGCTTTTCATTGAGATGAATATCCCAGCCTACACACACACACAAAATGCAGTGGTTTTCTTTGTGAACTTGAACTCTGATATAATTTCCCACCCTAATGCTGTAAGTGCTCCTGGAGCTTAAAGTACATCTTTCCCAGAAATTGACAGACACTCCCTTGAGCCAGGCATCATTTTAAACCTGCCATCTTCTGCAAGCAATCATGCAAATATACTGTTGATGGGCTCATTGACTTTCATATTGAACAGAGAAGTATTTGCTGCCTCCATTGACGACAATCGGCCAAACTCGGTTGTAGAATATATGGTGTTGATTGGTGAGCTGTGTGCACAGGGAGGCCAACCATTTCTTTAAGTGCACACTGATTAAATGAGAGCACTCGGAAGGAGGTGAGATTTTATGTGTGTGATTGTGGAGGGTGTGTGTATGTGTGTGATTGTGTGTGTGAAGGAATCCCAGCTGCTTCAATGGAGCAGGTCAGATGGAAAGAACAGAAGCGAGGTGGGGGGTGGGAGGAGGACTGGAGTTACCCAGTAACCTCTGCCTGCTGAACAGACAGAAGTGCAACGGAAGAAAGAGAGAGAGGGGGAGAGAGAAATGAAGAAAGCCTGAGTTTGGTGTCAGAAAAAGGTCAAACAGCAAGTGCGGGAATGTGTGTGACCGTGTGTGTATGAGACAGTGGTGCACGGGAACTTAACCGCATGCTAAAATCATTAGCACCAGACAAACAGTTATGGCCGCTTGTTTACTCAGCCGAGCCTGTCCGTCACCATGGCTTCAGTGAGTGTTTGAGGAAGAGTTTGTGTGTATTCACCAGGTGTGAGTGAAATGAAAGTGAAGAAATTAAGACTTTCTGATTTTCTGTTTATCATTTTTTCTTAATTTCACATTGTTCCGACAAACAGAAAATTTTAATGTTGAACTTTTATTTGTCAAATAGAAAATTGCACTGATAAGCGTAAGTTAGGACAACTTTGCTTCCAACTGCGTATGAACTGTAGAGTTTTATCCTGACCATCTCCAGGGTTATCAACATCATCAGAGTATTGCTTTTGACATTTAACATCTCTGTAATGATAACAGATTTGTTTGTACAGTTTAAATCACACAACTCAGACACTAACTAGTGATATAAGTTTCATTTTTCATCAAGACTGATGCCACATCGTAAATATTTATTAAATGGAATCAGCAGTACAGTCTGTAAAGAAAACCCTGCCTATTAGTATGGTTAAAGATCTTCAACCACTCAACCTTCACACCATCTCCTCTCTGCAGCTCTCAGTCTTCACTGATAGATTATTCATGCCTCGCTCTACATCTCAGAGAGAAGACCAAAGTGATCAGATTCCCATTGAGCCCTGATGTGTTGCTTTCATTCACAGAGATGTAGAGATGAAAGGTGGAGGGCTGAGAGCATGTTGCTGTACATGCTATAAATTATAGATCTTCATTCACAGAAACGGGAAGAAGGGGGAGATGAAAAAGAATTATGGTGTATAGAAGCTTTTTTATTCATTTTTCAGGATGTTTTGTATATTTTCTATGTAAATTAATCTTTTACATATTCTTGTTGTACAAATATAAATAATTTTCATGTTCAATTCTAGCGATTTTGTAACAACTCTCCTTTGCACACAGTGTTTCAAAGCAGAACTCCTCACAGTTTCCTGCTTATCTCCCACCAGCAGGTTTTATACCTACCGAGGGGAACGTGTGCTGAGGTCAGAGCCTGAACAAGAGAACCCAGGAAAAGAAAGCGCAGGCAGACTAAAATCAATACAGGCTAGATTTCATTAGCGGTCATGAAAGGGGTTATGTGTCAAAGAAAGAGGGGAGAAGAAGAGGAAAGAAAATGAGATGGAAGTAAGAGGAGGAAAGAGGGGGAGAGAGATCTGACATTAGCAGATCAGGTAGAGTTGAGGGGTTTTAGAGGATCATATTAGCTCTCTCTTCTTAAGAGAGAATGAAAAGGTGAGACCTGTCAGATTCATACACTTTGGGGATTTGAAAGGATGTTTGATAATCCTAAAAGGGGGGGGGGCATGTGTGCTTTGGGGACTGATAGATCTGGAGATGGAGGGGATATGAGTTAAATTAAGAATTAAAATAAATACAAATGGGTGTGTGTGATAGTTTCGTATCTCGCTAGCTTGATTGGGAAATCCAAATGATGTGAGAGAGGGAAGCGCATGCAGGAGCCCCCCCCCTTGTCTTAATTTCAACATCCATTTAAAAAAAAAAAAAGTTCAGTATTCACATCGGCCTCAATTCTTTTCTTCTTCCTTTTCTTCCTGTCACCAGCTTCTCCCGTGAACACGCTGCCTGTGGCTTTAACAGATGAGATAATTGCATGTCTTGCCATAGGGGCCCCGATACTAATCAGCATATGTTGAGATTGTGTGGTTGAAAGCTAATGATTGCTCGATTGTGTTTCAGAACAGATTAGAAAACCACACAATTAATGCCAGTGGCTATCGTCTCAAGAAATTGATTTTAGATTCAACGTGTAGGAATTACAGAATTGTATTTGCTCACAGCTAGTGGCATCAATTCTTAACATTAAGGATTATGTAGAAGAGAGTAAACAAATTTAGGTAATCAACATTTATTAACTGTATAGCCAGGGGCTAATAAGAGCTTTAAATACCATAATCTTTGATATTCTTTAACTCTTAATCTGAGGTCCGAGCTTCATCCACTGAGTCCGCACGCCTCCTTCATATACTGCTTTAAGTATGAACAGATGAAAGATTGATGTTGTTTGTGCTCAGGGCTTCCATTCTTCAGTGAATGAGCGGAAGGATGTATGGATGTATGAGTGAATGGATAGATTGCCCTAATCCTAGAGGTGGCCTAGATATGAAGCCCTCCTTCAGCGGATTGAGTTGTTGACCTGTCTGTCACACTGGGTGAGTGTGTGTTTGTGTGTGTGTGTTGATACTAACCTGAGAACAATAGGCTTTTTAATGAGTGATGCTGCTTGGACTCGCGTCTGCATTAATTATCCTAATGTTGCACGCGTGCCAAACAGTGCGATACAAGCCAAACAGAAGCTGCTAACAAAACATGGAGAGCTTTAAAAAAAGTTGGACACGTGGAGAAGCACTTTGGTCCAACCTTTAATTACATAGTGTTGACGCTGCTCAGCTTTGATGTCAAATGGTGGGTTTTCTGTAATTACGGTAAAATGACTGTGGTTATCATTAAAGGGTTATGAGAGCTTTAAAGTAGGTTTTGGTGGCAACATGTTGGTCTTGAAATCATAAATTATAGGCTGCTTTCAGACATGCTCTGAAGTTGGAGATTTTCCTAAAAGTTTGCGGAGGAGCTGTATAGGAGCCCTCTAGTAAAATGTCTGCAAAATGTCAGAGGGGGCAGGACAATTCACAGCAAGTGGGTACGCGGATGATATTTCTAACATACGTTGGATGCAAAACAGTAAAGATTATATAATGCAAATATCTCAGGATGAAAAAGAGCTGCTAAACACATAGAAGCCGCCAACAACGATGTTGCTGTGAACGTATCTGACCCGGACAATATCCTGCTGCCTTTTTTAATATGTGAAAGGAGTTCATGTCCAAAAAACGTCTAGGGAAAGATGTAAAGTTGAAGTTGGACACGTGCAGAGGGACTTTGGTTCCACCTTTTTAATTATAACGTGTTGACACTGCTCAGCTTTAATGTGAAATGGTGGGTTTTCTATAATTACTGTTAAATGACTGTGATTATCATTAAATGGTTATGAAGCTTTAAGATGAACTCTTCATGGTACCTGCTGATTGAAGCTCTGATTTACACATCACAGCAGTGCTGATGTGTTTGGACCTATGTCTGTGAAACCTCATTCAAAGCCTAAACTGATACTGCAAACAGACATCGAAACGAAACCCACACAGATAAAAGCAAACAGCGCTTCACAGGCAGGCCTGAAAGGTTCAGATGAGCAAGGTCCGGGGAGGAGGGGGAGGGGGGTCCTTTTAACCCACAAATTCAAGGATCATTTGCAATCCCATTCAAGCTCATGCCGCAACACCCACCCCCCACTGCCCCCTCCGCTCCTCCACCGTTTCGGCTGAAAAGAAATACGGTCGCAAAGGAGGGGCTATCACTTTGTGTGTGTGTGTGTGTGTTTGATGAATTGTGAGCGGATTGGACAATGGGAGGATTGTGCACGATATATATTCATGTGGCACCGATTCAGTGGCCATGTGCACGCTCACAGCAGGCTGCGAATGATACGAATCATCCAGAGAAAATTTATGTAGAGATAAAAATCATGATCCCTTTTGTTCTGGTTGTAGACATTTTATTGTGAAGTCTTCTTCAGTAATTGTGTTTTGCAAAGACTAAAATAGTTCAATATAAGATAAATGTGCATTTTATGTGATGAGGCTTCCTGTTTCTATTACACGTGCAGTTGGAAGTTGCATCCTCCTGAGAATACCTTGTGAAAAGCTGGGGTTTTTTCCAAAGATGTACAAGGTTCTTCTGTCGGGTTGACTGATAGTCTAATTAGATTCATAAATATTCACCCAGATAAGTCTGTCATGGCAGCGAGAGAGGCAGGGCACTGATTAGTTTTCCCGAGAACAGAGCAGGCTGAGAAGTAGGGAAAAGAAAGGAAGGAGAGAGAGAAACGAGTTTACCTGTTCATTCTCATAACACAATTTTGACTTTCAGCTTTATGCTGAGTCCTGCAGAGCGAAGAAGAAAGAAAGCGCGTAGAGAGAGAGAGAGAGAGCGAGAACAACTGATGATGAGAAATAAAGGGAGAGGCAGCCAGAACTCCTTGGTAACCAAAGCACAGAGGAACAGAGGGGCCGGTCCTACAACCCCTCCCGCTGTGTGTGTGTGTTTGCATGTGTGTGTGTCTGAGGACTGGACGGCCTGAGGGAGGAGTGGTGCTGGTGATGATGATGATGATGGGGGGAGTGGCGGTGGATCGTGTGGGTTTAGAGAGAGACAGATTGGAGTAGAGACTCATTGTCAGCGTATAGTTGACGCTCACACACACTGAGAATGTGAGCGGAGAAGAGCCGACTTCAGCGCTCCGTCATCCTCGCTTTTTCACCGGATTTGTCCTTTTTTTGTGCCTCAGTAGGACACATTTCTTTTTTCAAGTAAAGGACACTTACAGTCAAGTGGAATAATGGTGTTTATTGGGACCTCGTTAAAATCGGTGATCAAATACTTCAAGAGGAAGGGTAAGTTGTTTTTACATGTGTTCAGTACAGAGCGTTAATGTGTGTTGTAAGTTGTTTGGACCTAGTTTCCATAGTAAATAGTATGAATACCAATGGATCTTGTTTTGCATCATTTTGACAAGAATGTTACTGGGTTGTAACTGTGAGCCGCGGAATTTCCTGAATTTATTTCAACTGTGTTTTAAATAAACCACCTAAATCTTTTTATGGAGGCTTTTCTGTATCAAAACTGGAGCCACATCTTTAATTATTTGTGAATAATTCTATTACAACTCAAGCTTTCCTGTGGGTGAACTATAAACCCCCGCTGCTGCCTCTGTTGCACCCTGTTACCAGGTAACAACTGGCCCAAGACTCCACAGAGCCGACAACTATTACCAGGAAATGACCCGACAGCATTTGTAAATCTTTCAGCTGGACCTACTTAAAAGCACAACTACTTTATTTAGGTATAAACGTTTCAGCTAACTTGAGCTATGCATTTAAGGAACTGTCTCTGAAGCATGGGGATTACAGTTATTAGGATTTGTTAATACTCCAGGGCCATTATTTGATCCAGGGCCGCGTATTTCATCAGGTGAGAATGTTACACAAAGACCTGCTTGATACGGGGCGAGCTGCTTGTGCAAAATCTAATCTCAGGTGTATTTATAGCATGCGTGTGTGTTTAAGTCAAGGCTGAGGTGATGTTGTTAATCATTAGCTCAGCATTTTACTACTGCTTATCTTTCTATGCACACATGCCTCCACTTTGCTCCTGAGCTAAGGACGCTTGCACACTACTGAAATACAGTGCTTTTTATTCTATGTAGATGCCTAATTAAGCCTTTCTTCTATTAAGTGGGGGCCCTGAGGAGTCTCAGGTTGAAATTTGACTTTCAGGGAAATTATGACATTATTTACATTTTTCCTTTTAAAAGGTGACGGGTAGAAAATAGTTTGTTAGAGTTTAAAGATGATTAAATATATACTTATATGGGTATTTTCTTAAATAAACTCTACAAAGTTTTCCTTTATATCTGACTAATGTACATTCTTGAAAACTAATCTGAGCTGAGACCATTTTGACATTTACAAAACACAGAAAGTTGTTCTATGCATGAAAGTTAATTGGTTGGTGGGTGATCGGGTAAAGGATCTAGTTCAGGATTAATGTAGATGCTGTCAATACAGTCTGATCCCTTTTATTGATCATGACAGCTAATACCCTGTGTGTGTGTGTGTGTGTGTGTGTGTGTGTGTGTGTGTGTGCGTGTGCAGATGTTTTTTCCAGGGGTCACTGTCTAGTAGCCTCTTGCCTCTTTAGCTCTGATGCACCTTGTGGGTTTTGTTTTTCAGCAGTTTGCAGTTGCCTGTTTGCCCTCTGTCTGTTTGTTAATGGGCGCAGGGAGAGTTGATGTCAATGGACAGAGGGATTAGTGGACTTCTGAAAGACTTTCGCGCCATAGTCCAGTCCACAATGTGTGTGTGCGTGCGTGCGTGCGTGTTTGTGTCTGCGCTAGGGGGTATTGTGGCACTGAAAGGCCTGATGTAGAGACTGATGCAGCCGGACAATATGGGCTTTGTATCTGCAGTCCCCATGTCCTTGGCCTGTCTATAGTCTGACTACGGTCTATTCAAGCCCCAGAATCAGAAGTAGAGGGTGGGGGAGGGCTACCTGTGCTGAGCGTAGCTGATGGAGCAAGAAGATTTGAGACTGTTGAGTTTTACTGAACTTATTTAGTCAGGTAAAGGTGATGTTGAGCTCTTATCCACATTGCGGAGGAGTGGATGTGGATTTAAACTTGCTACAAGCCTTCAACAGTTATTGCTACAGCTGAACTGTGTGCGAGTGGGTTTTGCATCAGTCTCGTGCAACTCTCCAGCCCTAACTTGTGGTCAGGCGAGTTCTGCCTCGTGATGTGTTGGATTGATTATTCTGATCGGTGCAGGCACGCTGCAAGACCGCATGTGTGAGGACACGGGTAGACCATCACAGTACGCTCAATCTATCTGCTCACATCCAGCACTTGCAGCAAATGCTTGGCATTGCAAACTTTGAATGACGCCCTGTGGTGTTTGCACTCTTTACATGACTAAGCAATGCGAACGAATGACAATGTCAAATTTCCACATAAAAAAGAGTAGCGATTGTTGATGGGAGACGACCCTCAAGAAAAAGTTTGGTAACAAGGTGAGAGGGAAACATAAATAAACACAATGACTCCTCTCCTCTGCTGGAGACAAAATGAACGGCCGCCTATTCAACGAGCTGTGGAGACAGACATTAAGGTGCTATTATTTACCAGCAGCAGGCCATGGTGCTGCTCTGTCTCTCTATAAATCCATCTTTAAGACTATGCGTAACTTTGTTGCAGTCGTTAAGCTACGGACCTGTTATGATCGATACAAGTAAAGTTTGACTGGTTACTTTAGAGCTTGTAAAATGACCCAAGGCCTTATTTGTATATCAAAGCAGTTGCACAATGTCTCACACTTTCCCCAACGGCTAATTTGCAGTCGTTGGCCTCCACCCTGTACCTTTTACCTCCCCCGACGCCATGCACTCTCCATACACACAACCACTGTGGCTCATTAGCACCTGTGAAAAGAAACTTGAACAAAAACACTCCAGCCCCCTTTTCAAGACCCTTCCCCTTCCTCCTGGCTCCTCCAGACCCGACTCCCTTTCTCCCAGTGAGTCAGATGAGCATGTAGTGTTTGGTCAGGACAAACCAAACTAGCATTTGGCTGTTTAAATGGAAATAATGCTACATCCACGATCACCAACTTTAGCTTGGATCCGCTCCCTTGGTAAGCCTTAATTTCCTTAATATTTCCTCAGCCATTTGTTGCAATGGCTTCAGAGTACCACGGGAGAATAAACCTCAACTTGTTAATACCAGGAAAAACAACAGTTATTAAGAAGTAGACAGAGTGGGTTATGATCTCTGTAGCAATTGTTTCAACCTAACTAGTTGTGTGCATTTTGTTATGTGAGCTTGAATGGTGCAAAGAACCAACTGATTATGTGCTATTTAGATATTGAATGTACTGTGTAAAAAACATTGACAAACAGCTGTTTCTTTGTTAGCAATGTTATCACAGTATCTGACTGTTTTTTGAAAGAACTCACTCTGGCTGTATAATAGTAAGGGACCTTGTTGTTGTGCGTTTTCAGTTGTGTTTCGATTTGAACTACTGCTCAGTGTTTCCCTCCAAGTTCTTGTTCTCCCTCTGAGGATTGTGGCCTCCTAATTGTGTGATGTCTCACTCAAGTGTCATGTGTTGCTTGTGTGGAAACTGACACCTTGATACAAAGCACCTCGACGTTCTTCCCCTTCCTGTTCATCTTCAAACATAAACAAACCCTTTCTGTAGGGACTTCTACGTGCAGGGGAACGTTTATGATGAAGTTTATCCTGAATTTTCCTTCAGGAGATCCACAATAATCTCATTTTCATGACCTTCTGTGTTGTCTCTCTGCAGCGGTGTCTAACCTTGATGAGGAGAGCAAGTGGACGGTTCACTACACGGCTCCGTGGCACCAGCAGGAGAACGTCTTCCTACCAGGCAGCCGGCCGCCCTGCGTAGAGGACCTCCACCGCCAGGCCAAAGTTAACCTCAAGACTGCCCTGCGAGGTAAGGATCATTCACAATGGACCACTAATGAGCAATACGCATAGAAGATGCTGACGTGGACGTCAACTTTGAAAGACGTGATCCAAGAGCTTCCTGATAACTCATTTACAGCCACATCAACATAATCAACCAAAAAGTTCACGCTGATATCTCGAATGGCTTTCAGGATAGTGCATACCTCCACCAAGGCCGAACAATCCATTCTCTAGTTCTTAGAAGAAGTAAAAGGAACACAGTTAAAGAAAACACAACAACAAACATAATCTAATGGGTTTCCGCTCAGGCCCAGGTCCCATCCCTTCACCAAGTTTGGTGGAAACAATTCACTAGTTTTTGCATAGTCCTAAACAGACCAACTAACGGACACGGGTGAAAACATGACCTCCTTGGCAGAGGAAAACATCACAAAGTCACGGCATTAGAGGGAAGACCCGGACATATTGTGTTTGTCTACAGCTCTGTGAAAACAGTTAAAATTGTCATTTGTGTTCAGCCAACAACACAACAGTGTGAGATCCTCTTCTCCCTGTTTGTCCAGTACAATTAGACAAGAACAGGCCGCTGCCTTGTTGTCAAACAAACACACACAGGACGTTCAGTCACAACAGAGTGACTTAGTATTCTCACAACGTTCCCACAGCAGGTGGGAATAGTAGGAAATGCTGGCAACTGGGAAAGTTGTGTTTTCCACCCATTTGTCACATAAAGATCTGAGAGGCCTGGAAGTGTGTAACTGGGTGTGTGAGTGTAAGTGTGTGTGTGTACACGGGTGGTGATTAACAGTAAAAGGTAGTTTGTTTACATGCCTTGTGTGTCAGCAGATAAAAAAGACTGAGATAAAGGGAGAAAGAGATACAAAAGGGAGGAGGTGGATGTAACCTGATACTTGCGGTGTGTAAAGGTTTAGTCACCGGCTCAGTCAAACACACACACATGAACGAACACACACAGACACAGGTTGTTTTCTTGTTTCACATCACTTCCTGCATTATTGATGTTGCCCGTACATAAACACAATAAACACCACCTGGGAGGTGGGCTTCATGCGGCCCCCTCTTCCTCCTGTCACCACCCAGCCTCCTGTCATCACCACCCAGCCCCAGGGGTCCTAACTGAAAGCCAACAGGTGTCCAATGGGAGCACCTGTCCTGTCTGTTTGTTCCACTCCCAGGAAGTTGAGAGTGGAGGTGACACACCCAGTTATGACTCTCCACAGGGAAATAGATGTTCCTATTTATTAGTGATGACAGATTATATTGAACGTTATCTCTAAACGACTATAATTCACATGTGTCATAGCTATGACATATATTTTATATGCTAGTTTATAATTCAGACACCAGCCCCACCCGTTACTCTCTAAGGATAAACAGTATCGATCATTTTGAAGTTATATCAGGAGGGTAAACCACAGGCAGCCTCTGCTCTCATGTGCGGGCAACATGTCACTAAATTCAATGCCACCAGCGCGACCACAGCAAGGTACACGAGTCTGCTTTCTGCTCTGCAAAGCAGAATAATCGATAACCAATCAGATGGCAACAATGTGCATCCTCTCTCTGTGCCTTTCGCACACTCACACGGGTTTAAACTTGTGCTTTTGCAGGCGGAGTCACAGAGAATGTGCCACCAGGTCGAAATAATACAACAGGAGGGTTTACATAATACAGTTGTATGATTCTAACCAAAGATATCACAAGAAATTCACATCAGCTTAATTTGTGATGTAATTCAGAGCTAAATAGGGGCATGATGTATGTGAGAATAAAGCTCAGAAAGAGTATTCTGAAATATTTTTGTAGTTTATGATGGCTCCCTCCGACTCAACCTTTGACATCACGCTGCCATTTCAGTGAGCACCTCATGAAGGTGCCTGACACTGCCTATGGCCAGTTCGAATTAGCAGATATGATGTGTATGCCCTTGTAAAATTTGGATATACGCACCCTGTTCATTTACTTATATCACTTTTGTACTCGTCCTTCATTCACTTACCCCTCCCTCCCAGTTCTGCCTGGCAACAAGCAGCTCTCGGCTCATCAGAGCTTATTTATTTTAACAACCCTCCTCAATCATGCAGCACCAACCATCTCAACATCTCCCGCTTCCCGCCATCATCCTCATTATCAGCGTGCTTTCTTCCTAAATCCCTCTTCCACACCGCTGCCACATCAGCTCGTGGTCACGGTTGCTACTGTATGTTCGCCAGCCCCATAAGAACTCTTTAACTGACAGTGTTATACATGTTTCCCTCCTTAGAGACGGGCTGTAATTAGCTGTGGAGATAGATGGGATCAAAAACAGCATTTTTTTGTTGCAAGGATGTGCTTGGTGCGCAAGTGTAGTTCACTAAAAGGGGTTTGATTGTGCATCACACACTGAATACAAACCCAAGATGCAAGATGAAAGGAGGAGGGTTTTTATCTTCATCCTACAAGATGCAGGCATTGGAGGATTTTCAAATTTTGTATTTTTTATGTAACACTACTTGATTATACTTAGTAATTACAACACTGCATAGAGGATGCGTTATGAGACATATTCTTTGAGGGTAACGAGAAATAGACGATGTGCAAAATGGCCCCTGAGAGATAGAGGGGGGGTGGAGGAGAGGGAGACAGTTCTGCCATCTGTGTGTGACAGGCTGAAACTGATACCCCTTCCTCTGGTTACTTACACATGCACATCACAGCCACAACACAGCAGGTGGTGATGAGAAGAGGTGTGAGCAGAACTTGGCAGCGTCCAACCGCGACTGTACTCATATCACACATACACACACACACACACACAATACTATGCTCTATAGAGATAGTAAGTATTACACAGCGACATCTTATAAATATTTCACACATCATTTGTGCTCCAGCATTAATGGCCAATTTATTCTGAATATGTATGCATGAAGTTAGCCTGCGTGTGTAATGTACTGTATATTCATGTTAAATCTACAAAAGCTGTGTTTTTATGATATGGGGTGTAGAGATTATTAATTATAATGGTTTCCTGTCTTTTATATGTTTTTCTAAATGATCCAAAGATCATAGCGGCTCAAATCGTTGTTTTGTATCTGTAACATGTTTCTCGTTCTGTCTCCAGAATGTGACAAGTTGAGGAAAGATGGTTTCCGCAGCTCGCAGTACTACTCTCAGGGTCCCATCTTTTCTGACCCGCTTCAGTCCATCAGCAGCCTGCAGGATGACGAGGAGGATGAAAATGACAAGAAGGTATCCGATGCACGCATTCAAACTTTAACACAAATTAATACACACAGTCGTCCAAGTGTTATAGTCAGTGGTGCTACGTGCATTCTTGTGAATTAGACAGTAGCTGTCTGCTCTCTAGTGGTTAGAAGGGGAACTTTTATCTGAACCATAATCTTTTCACTGCTACTTTTTAGAGCTTTTTTAGTGTCTCCTCTCTTACTCTGTAATTTTTGAAGTGTTATAGTCAGTGCTATAAAACATTACGGATAAATAGTCAATTTGAGTTTAACTTAATATGGCTGAGACATGTACTTGGCACTATGGACTTTTTCCTGAGGTTTTCCAGAGGGGCTGTATGCAAGAACACAGTTGCTCTATACAATTTCTGGAACTTTTCTCTACGAGCCCCCTAGTAAAAATGTTCTGAAAATATCCAAGTGAGAAAACAGCAGGAAAATATCTTTAAAATCCCAGCGAGCAAGCGGACGTGTTAATGAGGTTTCTAACACGCATTTTTATCTCTTTCTTTGCCTTGCCCCAGGCAGAGCTAAATGTATAAACAGAGAGAATAAACAGTTACAGGGGGGGATGGATGGAGGGCGACAGAGAAAGAGAGGCAGACTTGAAGTTAGGGAAAAGAAATAAGAAAATTAATCGTTCACATTCAGTCCTGATATTTGAGGTCCTGAAAGAGCTGGGGGGGTGGGGGGTCTTTCAATGTGATTATCAGGGTCTCCTTTGTCACGCGGAGCCTGTGGAGGCCAGCACCCCCCCGCCCCCACGTTTAACGCCAGCCTCGACCCGTGACCTCCATAACATGCTGTTGTCTTTCTGAACTGTCGATTCCCATCTCTCGTTATCTGCATTTGTACTCTCACCCCTTCCTCTCATATAGACACCAGCCAATCCTCATCCTCTCTGCCTTCCTTCCCCCTTCCTCTCTTCCTCTTGTTTGTCCGCCTCCCCCACCCCCCCCTTCACTTCCTGTTGTCCTAAGGCCACTGAGCCTAACGTTGCCTGACAGCGGCTTCAAAAGATGATACAGGGCTCACGGTTGAGCCAAAATGATACAAAATAATAAGCTGTACTCGCCATCGAATTCTGTATGACTGAGGGTTTTTACCCAACATCCCGCCCCCCCGTGTTGCCTCCCACTCATTTACCCATCTATCCATGCGTGGTCAGTATGAAAGCACTTAGAAGTCATCCTTTCTAGCCAGTCTGATGGTTTGGATTGTCAGGATAAACAGTAGTGGAAGCAGGGACTGAATGCCGATGTTATATTTGGAAGCTGCAGGAAAGATCATGTGAAACAACAAAGTCAGACCGAAGATTTCCCCACCAGTCAGGGTTTTTTTTTCAATGGTGGAAAAGCTCAAGGTCAGTTAAGGGGGGGATGCAGAAAAATTGTGGATTTAAACAGATTCCAGGATGTATTTTTTTTTCTTTTCTCAACCTTCTCAAGAGGTTTTTCTGTCGACTTAACTCTTCAATTTCAGGCCTCGACACAGCAGGAAAACGTGTGTGTGAACACAGTTTAACGCATGAGTGAGTCTCTCACTGTTGCTCGCTTGCTTTTATCTCCAGCTGCGTCGTTGGTTTACTCTGATCTATGTTTGTGTGTGAGTGTGTGTATAAAGTGTGTGTGTTTCCATTTGGGTTTGATTGATCGTGAAACATGTTTACCGCACCGTAAGTTTCTAAAGGTCGCGGCAGTGTGGTATATTAAAGTCTGTCTGTGAAGTGTCAATATATCCTGAACAATCTGTCAGGGACAGTTTTGGACAATTAAGTTTTATAATATTTTATTCCACTTCACCTTTACATTGACAATTTTCATTATCCATCAGCTCTGTGCTCTAATTCAATACAATATATGAATACAGTAAATCTTTGTTTTCCGTTTCCACCTGATCATGTTTCATCTCTTCCACCACTGTCACTGTTTTCCTTTCGTGTCTCTTTCTTCCCATCTGAATTTCCCTCTCCTCCTTCCATGTCGTCGAAATCACTTGTCATTTTTCTTCTCCTCCTCTCCCTCTCGCCTGCACTCGATTTCCATTCCATTAAATCCCTTCTCCCTCTCTTTCGTCCAGTCCACAGCTTCATCGGCGGAGGATGATAAATCCCAGCTCTCCATGAGGCCTCAGACCCCACTGGGAGGGGGTGAAGTGTCTGAGGTCGACGGACAGGTGATATGGAACAAGGCCCCACCCCTCCCCACGCCGGAGGAGAAGATGAGGCTGGCAGCCCAGGCCGTGCCCACAGACATAATTCCCATCAACGTCACAGGTATGACGACTAAGCTCATTCAACTATGTTGTCCATGTCCAAACCACAAGTTAGTAGCAACCAGTCCCCATTAGTGGAAATCACATATCCTGGTTCTCTAGTTCCATATTGAAGAGAAATATCAAACTACATAGAGTTTGATCTGGCCTCATCCATCCACGGTGTCTAGTCTCTAACATTAACCATCCCACCATCAGTCACATTTTGTTTTGTTTGTCTGAAGGGAATTTTCTGACATATTTTGATGATCTGTAGAGATCCCCCCCAAAAAAGGTGGGGACAGTGTTCAGCAGATCCAACCCCAGATTGGTTCAGGGGCAGGAGATAAAGCCGCCCAAACAAAGTCAAACCTCAAAAGGAATTTTCAGACTATCAGTAACGTTTGATTTGTGCAACTTTGACCAAGATTTTGGAAAACCTCACCTTTTTAATATAGAGAAAAACTTCCGCCTATTTTAAAA
This sequence comes from Hippoglossus stenolepis, assembly GCF_022539355.2. Taxonomy (NCBI): domain Eukaryota; kingdom Metazoa; phylum Chordata; class Actinopteri; order Pleuronectiformes; family Pleuronectidae; genus Hippoglossus; species Hippoglossus stenolepis. The sequence continues at coordinate 12,440,575 of NC_061502.1, forward strand.
TAATGGCAGGAGACATTTCCAACGAAAAACTAATTTGAAACAGCTTTTTTTAACATATTGTATTTTCATTTAGTTGATTTTCCTTCTAACTCTCAGTAAAGCAGCAAAAAAAGCAAAATTGTCAGACTGTTCCTTCAATCAACCCTCTGTGAATGGATATAGACTAATCAATTACTGTACCCAGTCATCCACAGAGGGAAGAAACTGTATGTGTCAGTCATGGATGTCTGCCTCCTCTCTCTGTGTATTTATTCCCCCTCCATCGTGCTTCTGCGAGACTGACCTTCACCGTCTTTTGTGTGTGTGTGTGTGTGTGTGTGTGTGTGTGTGTGTGTGTGTGTGTGTGTGTGTGTGTGTGTGTGTGTGTGTGTGTGTGTGTGTGTGTGTGTGTGTGTGTGTGTGTGTGTGTATTGTGTGACAGCTTATCCTAGGGTCAAGGCTTTTCACCGACTTTATGTCATATCACAGGGCGTTTGACAGATGCACACTCACACACAGCAAAAAACATGTCGACACAATTCCCTTGTTAGCACATCTGACACACAAATGTATAAACTGTAAAAATATAGCATCTCATTCAGCTCTATTGTTTAATGCAATACATTAGAGAGATTGTCTTATTGGATATAGATTCACATCTGCCGCGGCTTTAAAACAGTGCAAAGACTCAAAGGTGTCAAGACCAATATAACTGCGATCCCATTGTCCTTCAGACACTAATGAGTCCTTAATGCAGTCCCTCGCCTTGTAAATCACTGTTTACTTCATCTGCAGTCACTTTCGATTACTGTGAAGGAGAGTGTTAAAAAAAAAAAAGAAAGCAAGAAAAGACCAGGGACCTTTCTGTCACTTTGAGGGGAAACGCGTGATAGAACGTGATGGACACTATCTGCCCTCATATCAGTTTCTATTTCCCTAACGCCTCCGAGCAGTCCCCAGTGAGTCAGAGAGACGAAGGGAGAGCGGATCATGTGTGATATTGTTTTTCCTTCAGAAGACTGGACAGTCAGAGAAGGATATTGAGAGCAGTTAAAGACTGTATGTGTGTGTGTGTGTGTTTGTGTGTGTATTCTTCATCACTCTGTCCTGTGCATGTGTGATAATGGCATGTACTCCATCTGTGTATGTTTCCACCTCAGTTACTTGTCTTCAGGGTTGGAATTTAAACCATCGGCCATAAAACATTTTCTTTACAAGCCTTTGTAAAGAAGTGCTCTACAGCCATTTTCTGTTCTTAGAATTAAGGCTGTTTTGGGCACTTTGGCTGGTGGATAAAAAAGGCTCAGTTCAACCAAATAACAAATATTTTCTCACTTATCTATTATAGTATCTATCGCTGTATTATAGGTTTAGAATTATTTTTTTTTTAAACGCAACCCGCCGCTTTGTCGGGATCTCACCAAAATTGTATTTGTTCTTTTGAGAATAGGGGCGAAAACATAACTTCCTTGGCAGAAGTAGCAATCTGCATATCGAGATACAACAGAATGGAAGAAGTGATAAAATGATTCTTGTCATTTCCTTGAACTGACCCTTTGGGATTCCTGCCCTGTTGACTTTGCATGTTCCACTCCCAAAAAAAAAAACCCAACAAAAAACCAAAACCCTCTGCATGTTGTTGACTTTGTTCCTCCTGACTAACCGACTGCTGTTTGCCTGTGTGTCCGCCTGCCTTGCTCTCGCCCTCCCGGCTACCAGGGGCAGTGTTTGACCGACAGGCGAGCATCCGGCGCTCCCTCATTAACACTGACACCGTGTCCCGCCGGCCCAAGAAGGTCAAACGCAGAAAGACTATATCAGGGCTGCCTGACAACATCAACTGGGAGCTAGGTATGGATCTCTGTGGGGCTATGTGTCGCCCTCTACTGTCCACAGACCCGTAGAAACACTCTGAACAAGCATCCCTCCTTCTTCCATTACTTTCCTTTTCTTTTCATCTCCATAACTGGATCGTGGCTGGACAATGAGCTCACTCCTGCAGTATTGTACTGAGAGAATTGCACATTCAAGGCCTCAGTGTTGGATCGAGGCCCTGCAGCTGTTCAGTATTTCTCTCTTTCACTTATTCACAAGGGTCCTTATGTTTTCTCCTCCACCCTGTTTAACTCGTTCCGAAGCCAGGAAAGACTCATGAAATCCTTTTCAATACTTGTTGTGGGTTTTAGACTTGTTGGAAAATCAGGTCATATAGGACACGTGAAGTGCAGCGTTTACCATACTTAACTCGTATTGTGTCATAATCCCTTTGGGTCAAACTTTGTCCACTCTCATTTATGTGAATTGTGTGTCTGTGCCTGTGACTTAATCCGGACACCATATTGATAATCTCAGCATGTGCATCTTACTCACATGTACTGATCATGAAACTATGGGCCCCTGACACCCAAAAGACCCCTCAACCCTCTTCTTCTGCCCCTGTCATTTTCTGAACCCTGAACCCACAGAGAAAATGAGGGGTAAATAGCAAATATGTTGGTTCTGGGGTCCCCCACCCTTAGTTACTCAGCTGAGCTGGGTGTTAAGAGAATATAAGCTCACTAAGCTGACACTGTGTTGCGCTGACGGCTCCGCATGGCCGATGTTTATTTACAAGTCTCGGAGCTGTAGGATGACAGCGGTATTTAAGGAGAATGTAATTTCTCTCCTCTGCGATAAGATCAACCGATAGGGGAGAGAGCTTTAAAGTCTGGTTAGTGCCCAGCTGACAACAGCGCCTGAATGTCATGATTACTGGGCCGGGGTAATTGCCCCAGTGCTTCATCCATCCATCCATCCCTCCCTCCTCCCTTTGCTCTAGTGCTGCCTGCGAAGTAGACCTGCAGCTTAATCTATCGCAGCAGCAGCAGCAGCCAAGCTGTCACTCCAGCTTTTAGCACAGGAGGAACAGCAGAGTGTATGTGTGGTTTAGAGAGAGAGAGCGGGAGAGAAAGAGCGAAGAAAGGACGCAGGAGTGTGAATGTTTTTTTTCTTGGACATGAGCATCAACAGGAGAGCCGCCACAGATGGGATACACACTAGACATCTTTTTACGTTTTACAGCTCATTCTTCAAATTGTTTGTTTAATAGCCGGTATGTCCAGAGTGTGTGTCTCTGATCTATATGTGCAATTCTGTATTTCTTTGCATCTGCATAGTCTGCATGTCCTGTCCTGTACGTCTACGCTGTGTATGCATGCATGCACCTGTGTGTGTATGTTTTTGTGTCAATGTATGTGTATGTGGTTTATTGGCTGCCTCATACTTAACCAGATGCCTGTTCTAGACCCCAGGAGACACATTTTTCTATCGGACTGAGCCAGAGCAAGAATAGCAGGGGAAGGGAAACAGGGAGTCTTTCTCTTCTCTCTGTCTCCCCTCATATCCTTTACTCCTTAATGAAGAAGACCAGAAGTTATTAACACGCAAGACAGGATTGCGGCAAATCTAATTAATTAGCCTCCCCGTGACCACGGTTTATCTAACAGTCAGGTCAGAGAGCAGAAGGCATGTTGGCTAAAGAGGTTAGAGAGGAAGAGAGAAGGGTAGAGGAGCAAGAACAGAAAACCGGAGATAGTTTTATCAATCACACATTAATCTTATTTTCTATCTTTTCTTTGACAGCAGCAAAAGGACGTGGTGGAGAGCTCCGGCCTCATTCCATGTTCATCCCGGGACAGTACTCCACGTTGGGCCGCGTTCGGAGTGTCAACTCAACGCTCTCGCGCTCAGTCACCAGAGACTCAAGCTGCCAAACAGAAGAAATAAAGGTTGTACCCCCGTCCATGAGAAGAATCCGGGCGCAGAGAGGACAAGGAATTGCTGCTCAGATGGCGGGCATTTCTACTTCCTCCTCGACAGGAAGTATATCCATCTCCAGCAGTGACAGCTCCGGGATCTTGATGCTGCCACATCAGTTTAACGGAGACCCTTCCCGTTTCCACAGTCTGCCTCGACCGGGCGCCAGGGTGTCCCTCAGTGCTGATCCCATCTACAGCAGCACCCCCATCAGGTCAGAGGAGCAAACAATGACTCAGAGGCAGATTGGAAAGCTTCAGGTTGATAATACAGTGGTGCACATGAGAAACGCCCCAAGGACGGGAACTCTGCCCAGGCCCAAGTCTCAGGAAGTGAGGCGGTCACAGTCCAGTGAGTGGGGTGGGGGTCCGGCGTGTGTGGTTTCCCCACATGCTGCCTATTCCACCTCAGTCATCCCCAATGCCACCCTGTCATGCTCCACTGAGGTCATCACGCTCAACACCTCCGGTCTGCACCCCCACTCCTCAGCCTCAGTTTATCCCACAAACCGAGCGCTCAGTCTGGCTTCTCTCTCTAACACTGACCCTCTGATCTCAAGTCAAGCAGCCTTCAGCCACAGCTCCACCTACCCAGCACTGGCCACGTCCACCCCCACTCATACACCACAGGGTGATGGTCCGGTTGTTGCTGCACCCGCTAGCGAGTCAGGGCACTCGGACAGCAGCATACACAGCCATAGCACCTTGGCTCCCACGCCTCCATCCTGTCTGCCGGAGGAGCAGTGGATATACGACACACCAGAAAACGTGGTGGTCCCTCACCGCACTCTTACCTCCAGCTGCTCCACTCCCATCAACCAGCTGTACAACAGCCTGGAACACTCCTCCAGGACCACTACTGATTCCAGCTCTGTCTATTCCCAGGACAACGATGGATACTTCACCTCTATGCACATGGACTCTGGCCTGCGCTCTCGCAGCCATGGCAGTGGGCATGGCGCAGCAGCTGGCCGGGCCACCAGACACAGCATGTACGAGTGCCGAGAGATGGCCAATCAGGAGGACTCTGCAAGCTTGTACAGTGATCGCTCTCTGTCCCGCAGCATCTCCCTTCGCAAGTCTAAGAAGCCGCCGCTGCCCCCAGCCCGTACCGACTCTCTGAGACGCAAGCCTGGTGCGAAAAAGCCCCTCGGAGGGGTTAGCGCCATAAGTGGTGCCAACGAAGCAAATGGTGCCATGCTTAATGAGACTCTAATTGCCAGTTTGCAGCAGAGCCTACAGATGGGGCTCAGGGGAGGAAAAGGAAAGGGCGCTTCACCGTCTTCACCCTCTCACAGTCCTAGCAGTGACTACGATGACCCCTGGGTGCTAAGGCCACGCAGTCAGAGCAGTGTCAGCGCGGGAAGCTCCGCAGCATCACTTGTAGCTAATGCAAACTGCGGCGGTGTGTCTAACGTGTACTCACTATGCCACGTGACGCCTGCTCACAGCGACACCAGCAGCTTACGTTCCGAATACGCCGATTCCTGGGGTTACTACATGGACTACCCTCGTAACCATGGAGACCAGAGGGCACAGACCCCTCCAGCCACAGATAACATGACAGCTGGGCCTCACATGGGCGAACTACAAAACGGAGGTGAGATTCACAGAAACAGCCAGGCGCCAGGAGCTCCGGGGCAAGAGGGAGGGGTGGCAGTGAAGCCCAAAACGTCGACTTCCTCTCCGGACAGGGTGCACAGACTGACTTCCCCATCCAGCGGCTACTCCAGCCAGTCCAACACCCCCACGGCCGGGACCCCGGTGCCGTCATTCGTCAGGTCCATGTCCCCCTCCACCCGGCCCAAACCCAGAGTGCCCGAGAGGAAATCCTCACTCCTCTCCTCTGTGTCCATGTCCTCCTCTTCCACCTCCCTCTCCTCCAACACCTCGGACTCGCTGAAGAGCTTGGGTCCCCCAGCACCTCCTCCACCGCTCCCTCTCTCCTCCTCAGCACCCAACACCCCTCTCAGCCCACCTCCACCTTTCCCAGCCCCCCTACCGCCAAGTTCGAGCGCAGGATCCACCACACCTCCGCCAGCTCCCCCCTTGCCAACCACTCCACAGGGAACTTCTCTAACCCCACTTCCTGCTTGCTCCATCTCCCCAGAATTCCCTCCTCCTCCATCCCCTGAAACACTAATTCACCCGAGTTTGTCCTTCAATGGAAGCTTCAGTCCCCCCCCACCACCTCCTCCTCCTATGCCCTCCTGTGGACCCCCTCCACCTCCTCCCCTGCCTACTTTTTCTCCACCTTCCTCCTCCCGATCTCTTGTGAAGGCAGCGAAGGATGCTCCCAAACCAGCTATTTCCAGCAGCCCCACAAAGAGCGCTAAGCCCCTGATTACCCCGTTTGCACTACAGAGCGTTCAGCTACGCTCAATCAAGCGGCAAGGGAAGGAAATTAATGGCAAATCAGACCACACCACAGCTCAGGAAACTGGGGTGGACCTCCCTCGCAGTCCACAGACCCTGGAGAAATCTCACTCCCAGGAGTATCCCACTGTGATACCCGTGTTTACCAGCTCTCCAGAGGATGATTCGCGTAATTCCTCACCGTCACCTGTGTCAAAGCTCTTAGAAGAGTTAACATTAAACTGCAATATCACTGAAGACACACCAGATAGTGCTGTCTTGAATGGAAAAGCTGAGGATCAGAGTCACTTTCTCTCAAACGGAAGAGAAACAGATGAAGCGCAGGAATCATTGCCAAGCCCCCCAGAGATCTCCCAAAGCACACCTGTGAAACAGAAGCCCCCAGCCATCTCCAAGAAACCCAAACTCTCTTTTCTCTCACAGTTTAGCTCCCAGCTAATCAATGAACAGGCTCCAGCTCAGTGTGAGGATACAAGCAGCCTGTCCCGAACAGAGGACCAAGTAGATGCTCTGCAAAGACAGACAAAGGAGGAAGAGAAAGAGAGGGAGCAACAGGAGGAGGGGGAGATTTCAGAAATCTCTGAATCATTAGCAGAGAGCAGTGAAGCATCCACGGAAATCCAGGACGAGTACCGCGTCTCTACTCCTGCAAGCCAGGGGACGAGTCTCGACAATGGGCCGTGCCCCAACGGAGAGGCCCACGAAGAGGAATACGAGGAGGGGGATGGAACAAGCAGCACGTCTGGATCCATCAGCTCCAGGGAGGACGACTCAGGTGTGTTGAAGTTATTGTGCTTTTCCACCACATTTAAAGTCAGAAATGTAGAGATTCTGTGACGAGTAAAGACCAGTTTTAAGTGGCATCAGTCAAAACCATTGTTTACTATTACAATAGACCATCTTCCTACTTTGTTAGTAGTGATGCCGCTGCCTGCGGCCAGCTCCTCGAGCAGCCGTGAAATTCATTTTGAGCCCCAAAGCAAAAGAAGCCGAAATTGAAACCACACGCTTTTAAAAGGTTTGGAAAAACTGTTAAAATAGCTCAGGAGAGACGGCTTATCACTGGGACAGCAGAGCCACAGCTTGAATTTATCCGCTCTTACTCACTCTCTTCCCCTCATCCTTTTCATATTTTATATGCAGACATCTCTTGTGGCTACTGTCCCTTCATTTTTTCCCCCGCATTGTGTTTCCCACACACACTCATACACACTCTCAAACACACACACACACACACCTCAGCCTCCACTGTCTCCTCGACTCATGTCCGCTCTCCATCCTCATTTCAAAATATCAATTTTAGCCTCTCTGCCGTTTCCCTCCTCTTCTCTGTTAAACCTCTTTTCCTCGGCCCGTCCCACTCCCCTCTCTCTCTGAGGTAAGCGGGCGAGGGAGGGAGGAGTGGGAAAGTGTCCCAGGGGAGATGCTTGTCGTTGTTGGTGGGAGCAGGGGGGGAGGGGCCCCGTCATATCAGAGGGGAGGGGAACAGATCTGGTAAGGGGATGGAGGGGAGGATGGGGAGAGAGTGTAAAGAGCGACTGCCTGCAGCGGCTCAGGCAGTCGAAGCGCAGACGTGAGCGCGGAGGTTGGAGGGAGGAGGAGGAGGAGGAGGAGGAGAAAAAAAGAGGCTGAACTAGAGGAGAAGAAAGGAAAGAGGAAATCTAGAGACAGGACGAGAATGTAAGGGGACAGTCCAGCACCTCCTCGGCAGCACTTCAGATCTCTTACCCTGCCAGGTTAATGCGACAGGACGCTGGATTCATGAGCATGTGCGACCTGAAGTGTGTGTGTGTGTGTGTGTGTGTGTGTGTGCGTGTGTGTAACTTGTATGTTTCTCTGTGTCAGGTGAGGTGTTTGAATCCAGCACGGCTGAATCGTCTCCGGCCCCGTCGACCAACGGGGCGTCTAAGGAGAACATGGTGACCCCCTCTCCCAACCGGCCCAGAACCACAGAGGACCTCTTTGCTGCCATTCACAGGTACCACGATGCACTTCTCTCTTCTTTTTTTTTTTTACGCCTCCTGTCACTTCATCATCTACTCCCACTTCCCTGCTCCTCACCCGCTTCATCTCCTGCTACATTATTTATTCCATGGAGCCAGTTCATTTTCCCTCTAGTGCTCTTTCATTCCAGTTTCTTTATTTGTTTGTGTTTCTCTCTACCCGCCCCTTCTTCTTCTCATCTCCCCCCTTCCCACAAACCACCATGTATCACCCTGGACTCCTCCACCACTACCCCCCCTATCACCCCTCAACCCATGATTTCTCTTCTTCCATCTCAATTCCCCTCCTCTCCTCCTCCTCACCTCCTGCTCCTCCTCTTCTTGCCCTCCACCTCTCAGTCATAACTTTACCCAGCACTGTCCCATCTGCGAGTGTACACATCTGTCAAATCGCTGCTCTCTGGGGTCTCTCAGCCCAGGAGAAGTGAGTCTTTCTCTGAAGCCACGTAGAGGCAACAATATAGGTCACAACGCGAGCCAGTAGTCAAACGTTTATCGAGACATCTGTGTTCGTGAAGTCACATCGTCGCTGCTCATTCTCGGCAGATGAGAACGCTGTTGCTTCATCCATTATTTAACTACTCAACACCCTCTGGTCCTAATCTAGGTTAGAGGCCACTGGAGAGACCGTCTTGTGTCTTTTTTTCTCGTTCTATCACTGTTTTTCTGCTCTGTGGTATCTTGACATACATTGCATACGTGCCCCTTTGCTTCAAAGGGAGCACGCGCATAAATTTCTCATGCAGCCCGCCAGTTTGTGTTTCACGGTCACGTGTGGCGGCGGCAGCAGCAGCAGCCGGGAGTTCGCTTGAGCATCACAGGATTTCATTTCTTAGGATTTTATTTCTGCAGGCACCAGATTGTGGTGTGTATTTATGGCGCCCATGTCATGTGTGCGATTGTGATTTATTGCGTTATTGGATGGGAAGATTGTGTACGTGCACACGTGTAAACCTCACTGTCAAGTTGTTTGTTTACCACATGCTTTGCTGTGTTCTTCCTTCATCACACCTCGCATGTGGAGAACATGATAACAATAATTTTAACCTACACTGTGGAAAGTGAAGGATTTCTTGTGGTGGTGTTGATAAATTTTTTTGATAAGCTGTTATTTTGCCTGAATCAGGTCATTCGAAAAAATCCATATGCGTTATATGAAGTAGGATACATTTTTTTCTGACATTTCAAGATAATGATTATCAAGTAGCATTTTTAAAGTCACGGTGGTTTAGTGTTTAGCACTGTTGTTATCATGTTCCTCACAGCAAAATGGTTCTTGGTTTGAAACCCAGTTTGATTAGGATCTTTCTTCGTGAAGTTTGCATGTTCTGTCCACGTCCGGGTCCTCCGGTGTCCTCCCACAGTGCAGATTGGGATTTTGTTAATTTGAGACTAGTGACCTGACCATGGTGTACCCCACCTCTCGCTTAATATCAGCAGGGATTGGCTCCAGCTACCCCATGACCCTCACATGGATAAGTGATATAGATAATGGATGCATCGATTTTTAAATTCAAAAACGTTGATATGCAGGGTTTTATATCCCGACGACCTTCCATACAGATGCTATCTAATTGATCCCTTTCCCTCTAATCCTTCCCCTCTGTGACGTGGTTCCTCTCCCCCCTTCTCCCCTTCCCTTTAATTTACCATCGTTTCACTTCCACGTATCTTCCCTCTCTCAATCCTCCTCTCTCTGGGAAAACAGAAAATGATGAAAACCTTGAATGAAATGCGTTCACACGGCTGCAGCAGAAAATATTACTCGTCCGAAGGGAGATGGAAACCAAATGAATTGCACAGCCCGAGAGTTCGATCGAGCGCTCAGAGCGACGTCTCATACTGCAGCATATAGTTTACCTCGGGAACAGAGATTAGTATCTCTGCCTTCTGTTTGTCCGTGTGCATTTTGTGTGTGTGTGTCTGCCGGTGTGACTTGGTCTTGGTCGAATGAATTCAGGTGTGTGTGAGACGCTCGTGTGAGTGTGTGTCTTACGTAATACTGGTGGGCTAATGTGGCGAGGAAGCTCACAGGGGCCGACGCGAGATGGAGGTTGAATTTAGGGCACGGAAACCCATTTTGCAGCCTCAACCAGGAGGCAGACTTAAACTCTCACACAGACCATTTGTGTCCTTCAGCCCTCGCTCTCGTTTGACCTTCTACAGGTTATTTGTCCTCTATGGAAGAACTTATTCCTATACATCTAATCTGAGGATTAAGGGTTTTGTCTCGGGGTGCCCTTCACTCCTCTTTTTACATTCTGCGTCAAATCTCTCCTGTATCATACAATCTATATTTTTTTTATCATTTCTGCCCCCCCCCTCTCCTCCCCTGTGCAGAGGGGACGTGCAGTGGGTGGGTGCATCCTGTCTAGAGAGGTGCGAAGTGGCAAGTAGCCCCTTCCCTTTAATTAGCAAGCCTTGTTTCTGCCATGCTACCATTGGATTATCGGCAGTAATCCCACAGGGCAACCCCCTGTACCACAGATTAAAAAAGATGTTTCCCTGCTACCCCCTAATCCCCCCATATTCTGCCAGTTGCAGCTTTATTGCTCTGCTGTGGTGCAGGACTTATATAGACAGAGTAGGCTGAGTGGTGCAGTCCAATACTCTGATACCCCATGCTGGGAGGAGGCTGAATTGTCGTTGGTGTGATTAAAGCTGCTTTGGGCACTTCTCCCAGTTTGTGTTTTTGATTAATTTCATCGTGCCGCCTCTGAGCTTTTTTGTTGCAGAGTTGCAGTGTTTGCAGCTTTTCTTGTTTAAAAACTCATTGGATTGCTTTTTAAGAGAAATGTGTAATTTCTTCTGGTCGCTGTCCTTTTCTCTTCTGAGCATCCTCCTTATTGTTTGACTTTTTGGGGGATTTGTGCTGTTATGTGTGATCGCTGGGGGCAGAGCTGACATATGGCAAATTTGGGACAAAGATTTGAGGCGTGTGGGACGGGTATTTTAAGTGCAGTTTTTTTTTTTTAAGCTATGACAACACAGACCCAGGCTGGACCAGCCTTTCTGCTTACATGTATGAAATCTCATATGCTGCAGCCTCGTTTTAATTTGAATAATTGACTTTGATGTGCCCAGTTCCTGACAGAACGGCCCCCAACTCTTGCATTTTTTTTCTTCTAATTGATTTTCTGACTAAACACTCAGCTGCCCCTCAGTTATTTTACTCTTTAAAAAAAATAATTGACCTCTTTTTCCACTCATTCACTCTGCAGCATTTCTACAAGCACGTCATTAATCTGTCCACTTCCTTTCCTAGGTCGAAGCGCAAGATCCTGGGTCGCAAGGAGTCTGAGGAGGACAAGTCTCAAGCTGGGACCCACCCGCCGTCTCCACCCACCACCCCTACAGCCACGTCCCCGGGGAGCGTGTCCTCTTTGTCCCGGCAGACGAGCTCCATCCAACGCAACCTCCGGAAGTCGTCCACCAGCAGCGACACTTTCAAGGCCCTGCTCCTCAAGAAGGGCAGCCGCTCTGAGACCAGCTTCAGGATGTCTGCAGCTGAGATGCTCCGCTCCACTGACCCTCGATCCCAGCGGCCGCGGTCTGACTCGGTGTTTGACCCCCCTGCCGCCTCGCCCTCCCCCCCGACCACACCACACAGCCCCTGCTCCTCCCCCGGTCGCAGTAAACGGGCAATGGACGAGTGGAGCCGCTACGAAGCCCTGGCTCTGTCCTCGCCACCGTCATCGTCATCGTCCTTTCAGATGAGCGGGTATAAGTACGGGCGCTCTCGCACACCCCCCTCTGCCGCCAGCAGCAAGTACAACGCCCGCTGCCGAATCCTCAGCAGCCCAATGACAGTTATCTGCGAGCGTGAGGGGGAGTTGGCTGAGAGCGAGTACGGCGACACGGCCGAAACTCTGTCTGCGCCTGCGGTCCGGACTCTCCCGGTGCTCCGAGGCTCCAACGGCACTTTATTTGACGAGAGCAGCAGCTAAAGAGCAAAGGAGCGCCCCCGTCGAGTCAGGGAGCTGAACCCATTGTAACCAGGTAGGGGGCGTGAGCCAGTAGGAGGCCCTCTAGACACACCCACCTGAGCCCCACCTCCTCGATGCAGCCTCTGAGGGAGTGGACATGTGGGGTTCCTGGTGTAAGAGGTCAGAGGTCAGAGGTCGCCCCCCCCCATCTTGGACCGAGCTGAACTTAGTCTGAAGTGGAGAAGTGGTCGTGCTGCAGCTTTTTCGATTCTCCCATGATTCTCTCCTTCGTTTGAGTTACTCACCCTTCGTTTTAAAAGAATAGTGTTTCTTTTTTACGCCTGGTGTTCTTAGTTTGTTTTCTATCTGTTCTGCTGTTTTAAATTTTTTACTCCACCCTGTCCAATAACCCAACAAGCCGTTAGTTTCTCTAAGGGACGAGGTTCAGGTGGCAAACCGAGGTGAACGGAAGGAACCCGAAAAGTCGCAAGTCGTTTGCGTACTTTGCTGCTGTGGTGCTACATAGCTAGGCAGTTGGAAAGAGTGGAATGTAAAAGGTGTGCTAGGAGCTCGCCTCGTAGATTTTCTCAGCTCCTGCCTCTCTCCCATTGGCTCTGGAAAGTGTCGGGGAGAGAGAGCGCCACCCGCCGGCGAATGTTGGCGTCAGAGCTCGAGAACGTGTGGTACAACCGACGGCTCCCCGGTTAAACTTCAGTCACAGTTAGCAGCAGGTTTTTTTTTACTTCGTGCTCTCACAGTTCAGTGGTTTCGTTTGCAGAGCTGGGGTGTATTTTTAAAAATAAAAGGTCCAGAGAAAGTGCAGAGGGATCACTGCTGCCCCCTAGTGAGAGGGAGGAAGTGGAGGACAGAGGCTCAACCAAAAACAGCAGATTTACTCTATAAAAAGGCTCATAAAACCTCTATCGATTAACTTTTAGTTTGTAGATTTTGCACTGTGCATAGGTCTTCTCTTTGTTTGTGACTTAAAAAGTATGTTTTTAAAATATTGTTTTAATAAAAACAAGTGATGTCAAGACTTGTGTTCGAGTTTAACAATCAATGTAAAAAAAAAGCCAGAAAGGACATGAGATGAAAAGCTGGTGCTGGTCTCTCGGTGATCGCGTTGGTTACCAAAGAGGAAGCTGTTAATCTGGACGTGAACACAATCTGAGTGTGTTGGCTCATCACACACACACACACACACACACACACACACACACACACACACACACACACACACACACACACACACACACACACACACAGCCCTGTCACTGTTTGCTGAGACCTGCTAGAAACCTTTTAGGGCTTAAATGTTTTCTAAAATGCCGTTGACCTTTCTGCTCAGTCTATCCCCTTTGCAGTTTCATTATGTTCCTGTATGTACATACATAGAGAGAAAGAGGAGTTCTACGTAACATTTTCACTTATTTTCACAGAATTTGTAAATTTTTAGAGCCCTGTGTTAGCTGGAAGGGAGTGGTTTCCTATTTGTAGATTATTTATTTTCACATAGCAGGGTTGCAGTTCGGTAAACCGGTCGACAAGCAGCGTGATGAGAGGCACGGGGGCGGGGGGCAGGGACACGTTTACTCCGCTGATCCCACCAGGCCGCTTTGTTCTTTTAAAGGGTGCTTTTTTAGAAAAACTGCAATAATGTCAATATTTATGCTGGAGCCTTCATCTGGAGTCGTGCAAACCCCACACTGGTGCCCACAGCTGAGCAAATGTGTTCTCTGTGGAGACGTAAACCGAGGTGACAGGCGTGAGACTTCATAACAGCCACTGCACCCTGTGGTTTAATCACCTGTGACCAAAGTGTGTGTCCCCCCCCCCATCCCCCCCGAGCTCCCGTCTGCTCCCATGATGGAGCACATGGGGGGGGTGCAGGCCTGTCTCATGTCAGGACACGTCTCAATCGCACGGAGCTCGCGGAGAGAGGAAGAAGAGGCTGTGCCGTAGTGAAGCTGGAGGAAGGCGGCTGACGCTCTTGTGTATGTCTGTGAAATAATAATAATAATAAAGAGAAAAAAAAGATATTTAAAGAGCTGGTGTGTCTGTGTCATTTCTCTCCCTCTGGATGATTCACGGGCATCTGCCGGGCCCAACACCCCAAATCACCGCCTTATCGCCATGGCACCCGCACTCGTCCGTCATCCGGAAAACTCCAGAGGCCATAATTTACACCCCCCGCGGGGTCATCCGTTATGTCTCCTTCTGGACATCCCATTAGCCCACACACTGAATCACAGGCTGGGCCCATAATAGACCTCTCCACTGTGGCTCAGTCGAACAGTGTCTTGTGTCCTATCGACATCCCCAGTAGGCCCCAACGCCCTGCTGCCGTTCGAACGCCTCTGCACGGAGCGTTCGTTACCGGCAGCAAAGACACAGCGACAGCCTTTTTAGTATTTTCAATGAAGTCGCTCCGCTTCAGATTGAGCAGAGTCAGCGGCACGAACACGGTGTCCATCTGGCCGCCGGACAGAGATCAATACCGACTCCTCCCAGCCATGATCACAGTATTGACAGTTCTGTGCTTCCAGCCTCTCCTGTTAGAATCCAGACCACATGTACAGTGTCCTAACGAGACCCAGATGGATGAGAGAAGTGACAAAGCCTGATAGTGTGTTTGTAGAATGACTGGTCAACAGGAACTGCTGCAATTATTCAACCATTAATCCCAGTATTTACATTCGACACTTGTTTATCGCACATTAAACAGGGTCTATTCGCTGTTCATGTTTTGAAGGAGATAAACAGTTATAATTTCTGACTTGAGGAGCACTCAGAGAGCAGCAGATCTCACACACTCATAAATATCAGTCCCCTAAAGACGCCTGATTTGTTTCATCAAGATCCATGAATTATTCTCTGAGAAATCAATGAAAACGTAAGAGTGCAAATACCACACAACCACAAGGGCCACACGGTTGAAGCTGTTATATGCAATATGAATGATGTGCATCCCCTACAAGCTGCAGAAATACAGCAGAGTTTATGTTTCCACTCTGATTTGTTATCTCAGTTTAACCATTTTAAAGTAGAATGGCATTAAGTAGAGCACATTCAACCAGCAAGGCCCAACACTCCCCTTAAATTCAACCCAGCTCCATCTTAGTTCCCTAAATGTGCCTGATTGCTTTCATCAAGATCCATGATTCGGCTCCGCACCAAACTTTAATAGCTTCCGTCCCGACCCGTACTTCATCCTTCCACCAGATGTGGTGGTAATCTGTTCCATAGGCTGTGGTTGTGGTGGCCTCACGTATCATGTTTTCGGCCTCTTGAACATGTTATCAAAGTTCTGTCTCAAGGGAATTTCTTTAAACTTTGAATTTGTTGACTCTTCGATCTTAAATGTCAGAATTTTGCCTTTTAAACTAATTCATATCTATTTTGACTCTTGTCACATTCGTCCATTTATTGAGATCAATCTAATCAATCATCTGCAGGTCTCTGAAACCAACAGTTATACCACTGCAGTAAGTTTACACAGTTACTAGTAATGTGTGTAGTCACAGCAGTATTTTTACAGCCTGTCCCCCTGAATGTCTCCTTCAGGCTGGAGGAGGTAAATAAAATGAAAACACACTGACTGATGTTTGGAGTAAAACTCAGTGTGTTTCCTCTCTGCAGCAGCTTCACCTCAGAGCAGAGCCGCTGAGATCAATCTGACCAATGAACAACAGACGCAGGTGGAGTGAGTGTGTGTGTGTGTGTGTGTGTGTGTGTGTGTGTGTGTGTGTGTGTGTGTGTGTGTGTGTGTGTGTGTGTGTGTGTGTGTGTGTGTGTGTGTGTGTGTGTGTGTGTGTGTGTGTGTGTGAGATTAAAACAAGATATCACTGCTGCTGAGAGCCTGAACATGATATTGGGAACAATCCTGCCACAAATAAAACGAGTGACTCAGCAGTCGTGGCCCTGGCGGCGAGGAGAAGGTGAGAGAGGACGGAGGGTGAAGTGAACTGCGGCGAGGATTTCGTACGACTGATGAAAAGGTCACGACCAGCGGAGCGTGGAGGACGGTCGCACCTGTGTCCACTGCAGATCAACAACTCGCTCTCTGAAACACCAAGACGGGACGACGAAGACAAGAGATGAAGGTGATAAATAATCAGGAATCAGTCGTTTTATGAAGCGTTATATTTATTATTGATTATATTAAAGTTTACACAATTCAAAAGTACTTTTTCCCATGATTCAAACATCAGAGCTTATGTTATTTTTCCCTATTAACATCCATCATGTCCCTTATTCAAGATTAAAAACAATTCACAATCTGTCAGGAGCTGAAAATGTAAATATTCATATAATGGAATGTATAAAAAAGGTAAAGTGGTGTTTAAGGCAGAGTGTGAGTATTAGTTTGTAACTGTCACTCTTTGTCAGTATGTTACACACACACGGTACAAAAAATGTAAACACATGAGAACTTGATTTTGTGTTTATCTACAATAATAAAAAAAAATGTCTGCCATGCAAATGTTTGGCATCTTTTTTTTCAGCACCTGTGACCAGACAATTCATTTTTCATTCACATAATTGGATCATGCTGGCGTGATTGCTGAATTCACCAGAAGGATGTTTGTTGTTAGTAAATAGGAGGTAAAGAGGGTCGTCCACTAACCAGAGGGTCGGTGGTTCGATCCCCTCCAGTCTATGGGCAAGATCCTGAATCTCATATTGGCCCTGACAGCTGTGCCGACTGTGTGTGTTCGAAACATGGAAGCAAATACAAGTGGTATTTGCTAAGTGCTGTATTCCTCCAGTCCACTTAGTGTCAAATGATAGATGAGATGTCAGTGACGAGTGGGATCAGATCAAGTTAGCATCATGTCTCCAGCAGTCTGTGTTCACTCACCAATGATTCAAGAGGTCAGCTGAAGCTTCACTCTGAGTCAAGTGGCTTTTTAGGCAAAGTTCTTCTGTATTTTCTTGCTCTGATGAACTGTTGTGACACAGAGGAAGTGCCTGACTTGGAAAAACGGTTGTTTTGTTCAAAGGCCGACTTGATTTGTCAAACTCAGGGTTACAGCCTCATTTACCCTCGTACTTTATCATCTCTTGTGTTGACATGGCATTAGGAAGTGTTCTCTGTGGCCAGAACAGACAGAAGAAACACTTACATGTATCAATAATTTGTGTTTTCATGTACATGTAGTGAGTGATTAGTGTATTACAACATAACTGCTTCATTTCCACATCAGCTTGTTACATTCTGACCGGATCAGTGAAATTTAAGTGTTTTTTTGTACCTTTAAGAAAAAAGCAGCAGAGGAGAGAAATGTCTTCTGACTCCTTGGCTCCCTCTGCTGGAGATATTCACTCCACTGCAGCCACTTGCTCCTCCAGCTGTTTAAAGGTGGAGTTCACTGTAGCTGCTTTCAGACAGGGAGTCTAATTCAGTAACTTTTTGGTTAAGTAAATGTAAACTGATGCAACTTATGTAAAGAAATAGTAAGTAAGTACTTTTTTAAATGACCTTTAAATCTTAATCCATCATACGTCATTAATACGAGCTGTGTTAAATTTATCAAGTGTTGTGAAATGATCATATAAAAAATCTGCCACCTTGGGTTCGATGCTGCGTGACCTTTAAATCTCTCTAGTGCTGCTCTTCTTTCTTCAGCACCCAGACCTCGTTCCTGCGGTTGGTCAGTTTGAAGGGGCTGTCGTACCCGACTGTGTAATACGGCTTGTCCACGAACGGGACGCCGTCCCTCTGCAGGCTCTCCAGGAGTTTCAGGAGCTCTTCCCGCTTCATGTTCTCGTTGGAGAAGCCTCCGTACTTCCTGGAAGAGACGGACGAGTAAAGTCTTTAATTGATCAGCTCTCTTATTGATCAATAATCAGCTGGAAGATTTGGCTTTGAGACTGTTGAGGATTTTGTTTTTTTACGCTACCTGACGTAAGCGGTGAACTCCTCCCTGTGCTCCACAAACACCAGCGGGTCGCTCGGCTCCGGTGGGTTTTCCTGATGCTCCTCCGGGATGTAGAAGGACACGGTGAACTGGGACTCGCAGGCCGGGCCGGCCCCCGGGTCGACGCGGCCCGTCACAGGGGCCGTCATCTCCACCTTGACCTCTGAAGTCACAAACGCATGGACACTCACTTAAATATGAAAATGATACTTGTGATTTGATGTGTAATGAGCTCGTGTAGGATTCACAGATTTAACATTTTCCTAAACAAACTGTGGAGGCCGATAAAAACTTCCCCTCACATAATGAGACCTGAGCAGCTGTTGGCCATGTAAGCCCAGATGTGGTGTATTAAACACTGTGATAATAGCTCTGACTCTGTGCTCTGCAGACTCACTAGTCAACTACACAAACAATACATGTGCTCGTAAATAACGCTGGCGTAAAGTGCTGAGTAAGAAACAAAGGCAGTGGCGCTGTAACAAAGTGCTGAGCAGGAACTAAAGAGAACTTTCTCCTGCATTTATTCATCTGCTCTCTGTCCTGAAACCAGACTCTACAGGATTTCTTTCTGCAGCACATGAACTTTATTCACTCGACTCATCGTTGTGTTTAATCAGCTGCTGTTTGACTTAGTCGGGTAAAGATTTACTTAAAAAAACCACAGAAACTAACACACGTCACAAACAATGAATCACTCGAAATGAGCCTTTCACACATTTAAATATGTATGTTTATTTTCTAAATTCAACTTCTGTGTATTTGGTCGTATTAGTGTTTTGTTTTTTATTTATAGTTATTTTTAATATAGTTTACGGTTAAACTGTAAAATACCAAGCCTGCGTTATAAGGGTTTGATAACGAAATTTTAGGAGGTATCTGAAAGGTTTTAAACCCTAATATTGGAATCATCGGCCGCCAAAGATCCAGATCAGCCCGGCTCCATCACATCTCCTCAGCTTCTCTTATTATTATTATTCTTTAGGCAACATTTCAGAGGTAAAACAGTTCGGACTCACTCTTGAGGTTGTTGCCCTGGATGTAGCTGAAGAGTCTGCGGAAGCCGTCTTTCATGGCTGCGTCCAGATGCATCCCGCTCAGAGACGTGCTCATCCACTTGGTGGCGTGGTAGGTGCGGACCTCATAGTCCTCTGCCTGCAACACACACGTACACACGTAAACACACGTACACACACACATACACAAACCAGGATTTCAGCTGCACTGACGCTGCAGATTTATTTATTCATTTATTTATTTTTAACAATGTTGCAGTTAGGATGTGATCGATGAGACCAGAAAGAGTCAGCAGTTTTTTAGAAAAGGTCACATGTATCGATCGCTGTCACCTCAAGTGGTGACCTCATGTGTTTCCTCAGTTAGTTTCACATGAAAAACAACAGGGATCATTAGTTTCTCACTGTTTTCACGCTCTCTTACAACAAATTAGTTTTTTCAACAAGAATCAAATTAATTCCCCAGTTTTTCTATTGAACTCAAAGACGTGTGTGATCCTGTTGATTTTGTAAAGTCATATTTCAGGATGAATCTTCAAATTAGAGACGAGAACTGAAAACAGTATCCTGCAGGATTCAGATCAGGTTTACCAGCGAGTCTGCAGCTAAGTTACATTCCACATGAAATTAAATTGAAATTTGTATCGCCTTGATCCTCACTGTCCAAAGTTTAAAACTCTTTCTTCACACAGTTTTCATAAACTATCTAACAGGCTGACGACAGAGACAGTAGTTTAAAGTATAAAGTATTCATAAAAATAATTTCTTCTTAATAAAATATATATAATATCTTAATTTGTCTTTGTTGCTGCTAACAGCGAAGACTGTGTTATCACGGTATTTTCAGGGCTGGGCGTTATGTCCAGAGTTTATAATATAATTAACATTTTTATATCAGTATAACAAATGTCACATTTTTATTTCTTTAAAGTTTACAGAGTGACTTTTGCTCCTGAGTGAAGGTTGTGGTGTTAAACTCTTCTTTACGAGCAGAAAACGACAAACACTTGGGGTCAATCAATGATTAAACCTCCTCACTGTACAATGCAGAACTATTAAACTGATACTTTGGGGCTTTTATTAAATATAAAAATAATAAACTTTGACAAAGTGAAATCTGGAAACACTTGATCTCATTATTTGATCTGAACTCGTGTGTTTTCCTCTCGTGAGTCTGATCAACAACGTGGGGCCAAAGGTTTTTTGCAGCTTGTTTGTTTTTTAGCTCATCTGGACATTTACCTTGTTTCCCTCCACCGCAGTGAACTTTGGGCTTTGTAGTCCGGTGGAGAACAGAACTTGTCCCACAGCTTTCAGCATCTTTAACCTGTAAAGGTCACATAAGCATCAACGATCACCTGCAGCATCGAGTCACGTGACACCTGTTATTCAACAGCTCATCTTGGGAAATAACTCACGTTCACTTCAACAGTTCATATAAGGACATTCAATTCTTCAACACACAACTCAACACATTTATTTACACACGTGACAGTTGTTAGAATATCTATTTAATAATAATAAACACAGAAACAGTAAATACCTGTGAATTGACGCGTCCGATCCGAACTGAGGGAGGCGCCTGTTTAATGTTTTCATAACACTGCTTCCGGTTAACGGGAGCTGACATCCGATTGGCTGAGCGAGTCTGGATTTCAAAATAAGAGCTCTCGTGGTGGATGGTGACGACAGAGTAAGAATTAAAAATGTAATTAAGTTGTGGCCACGTTTAAACTTTGGTTTTAGTGAGTTTGAGCTCATCTGCACTCACGTCACAAACAGCGTTTAATGTGGGATTATGTGTATTGTATTTTCTTAAGTTATTTGCTTTCTGTTTTTTAACCTGCTAGGCATTGTATAATAATAATGATATTTATTATTATTATCACAGTACAGAAGCATATTGCATTTACCTGAGAAAAACAATCAGCTGTTTTTCTGAATTAATGAGGTAGTTAAGTTGATCATTCATATGAATGCAATACGCTTCCGTAGTACTGGGTCAAATAAACCAAACAAATATAGTCTCAAAATTGTATACATTAATTCATAATAATATATCATTATAATTGTTTTTTATTATAATATAAATTGAAACATTTTATAAAGAAACCCCCCCAAAACGACATACATTAGTAGACAAAGGAATGGATCTTGGTCACGTTTAGGGGGCTGATATTTATGAGTGTGTGTAATTTGGTGCAGATCCAGATAAAAATCCAGATCTAGTGAGTTTAAAAGTTGCTTCATCCATGTGGGGTC
This sequence comes from Hippoglossus stenolepis, assembly GCF_022539355.2. Lineage (NCBI taxonomy): Eukaryota > Metazoa > Chordata > Actinopteri > Pleuronectiformes > Pleuronectidae > Hippoglossus > Hippoglossus stenolepis. The sequence continues at coordinate 12,461,852 of NC_061502.1, forward strand.
CAGGTGGAGGAATGTGCTCTGAGCTACGCTCTAGTGTTTACTTGTGCTCACACACTGCTTTTTCATGAATACATACATTTGACCAGGAAGTGGAGAGTCTGTTCTAGGATGAGCATCTCCCATTTATTTACTATACTATTATTTACATCAAATGGTCGGTAGCTAATTTTACAAGAGAACAAAACTCATTTGCCTGATTTAAGAAACAACAAAGTCCCGGAGGAGAAACAACCTAAAAAACCAAGAAGACACTTTTCGATCGAGGACAGATCACGTTCGAATGGAAGAACAGCTGCTACACCAACAACGAGGAAATTGTGCTGACAATTGTTGCGTTGAGGCTTCAGCTGGAGATTTGGCAGGAGCAACAACGACGAGCCTATTTGTAAGAGAAAATCTCCACGGAGACGGACAGAGGAGCAGTTGTGTTGTTGAGCAAGGCAAGCGAGACATATGGATGCATAGTTGTAACATCTGTAACCCTATGTGTCATTGTTGATCTGATGGATGCAGATACACACAAGCATTTACTAAGAACCAAAGAAAAAGAAAACACTCCTACAGGGACATGCAATTCAATGCAGAGACGATGGCGGCAGCTTTTCTTGTCTTCTCCTTGTCCTACGTGATGAGATCATAGAGCCAAGGGCAGTGGAGGAGGCAGAAGACAAGAGTGTTTTTTCAAATGCCGGTTGCTTACAAGGAGTCCGGATGTCACCGCTGGAAAGAGCAGCAAACGCATCATCACTTTCAGCTCCAGCATTTCCCTTACAACCTGCTCATTATTTCTCTAAGCAACATGACATAATGGAACGAGAGGACGTGGAAACGGTCAAACGGCAGATTATAAAACAGAAGAATAAAAACAGGGAATTCAAAAAACACATTTTCAATCGGCTGTTGAGTATTTTTGATGACTGCAAAACTGCATTCGAACATAAGGCTTTACGTCCGCCATCATTTAGTGCATTCTGTGCTCAGGTTGTCACTGGTGAGGCTCTGGGCGCGGTGGCGGCCTCAGGGATGGTAGTTCTGGTGGATGAAGGACAGAACATTGTCTTTGGACAGTTTCCCGGGATCCACGCGGGTCTGAGAGTCGTGAACGATGACGCCGTCCACCCAGGCCCAGAAGAGACGCTCAGAGTGGCAGACGCTGAGGATGAAGACAGAGGATACTGTTATAATAAATATTAAATTGTTATATTAAAAACTATCCCATATTAATCCCCGAGTCTAAGTCAATATTTTTGCTAAATTTGAAAGGATTCTCTGGAGATAACGCGTTCAAAAGGTAAAAATGGTTATTGTTGGGTCACAGTGACCTTTGACATCAAAATTCTAATCAGAATCATTCCAAATGAGTGTTTGAACTAAATTTGAGTATGGATTCAGAGGTCAGTACTTACTGGAAGGGAGCAGCACAGTTTGGTGGCATTTCATAGGTGGACGCTTTGGTTAACTTATTGTAGAAGAACTTCATCTTGGAGTTCTTACTGTACGCGATGGTCCACGGCTCTAAAAGATGGAGAGGGAAGCGAGATTTTACAAAGGTTCAGTAAAAGCAGAAAACCACAAATCCTTAGTTCACTCAAACGGTTTCAACCACAGGTTTGTGGAGGCTTTGACGTGGTTGAAACCAAATGTGTTCCGACACTGAGCAGCACACACACCACTGATAGTCTTGATGATGTAGAGGCCAGTGGGAAGGAAGTGTCGGTCGTCTCTGCCGGTGTAGGACAGACGAGGGATTCCTCCTGAACTCTTTGTTACTTTCATTTCTAGTCTGCATGAGGGAAGAAAAACAGAAAATGACGGATGTGTTTATTTGTTTTTTTTATTGCACAGGAAACAACAAAGATAAGATAATTATGTGAAACTCACCCTAATGCTTAATAGTTGGTGTTGACTAATGCGATACCTGTTTTCTTACCTGACAAAGATTTTCTCCATTTCCTCCAACCTGTACACCTCCTTCACTCTGGGAAAAGACAGAGGTTACGTTTACATAGCGTGACAATTTAATGCCACAACACTGAATTCTATTATATTAAAGGTACCACAAATACTGTGTTTAGCCTTTAGCACTATCAGAGACAATAAGATCCCAGTACATAAATTACACAACTGCATTAAAAATAAACTTAAATAAAAACCTGATAGGGTTCATGTCTGGTCGGCTTGGTTTGGCCACCGCCTTCACAAACTTCTCAGCCATTCGGATCCTGGATATACAACAGTCATTAGTTAGCAAACTACAGAAAACTATAATAAGTCTGTCAGTATTTACAGAAATGCAGCTACAACGTGGACAGTGAGTAGTGGATTATTAAGAGATCGTACATTAAATGAAAAAGTTTGTTACAGCGTACAGGTGGCGCTGTCCTACCTTTGGTTGAAGTGCTGGTCTCTTACGTCAGTGCCGTTGAGTATTAGTGCGTCCATTACATGAACTGCGTTGATTCTCCGCTGAGCTTTTCCCTACAGGCCAAATATACATGTATGTAAAACCAGCTCCATAAACAGTTGAGTCAGATGCGTTCTATGAAATTAAAATGTTAAGCTCTGAATCTTTAAATCATGTTGTGGAGAAAACCACAGACTCTTGATGAATAAACCCTTCTGTCGTAGAACATGGTCAAAGCAATATATAACCTGATGCCCCCTCCTACCACATCTTGTAAAAACAATGCAGGTCGTAATTTAAGCAATAACAGATATAAAGAGCGTGATATACGGACTCCCATATTTCATCGGCTCAGCCCGTAAACTCTCACCTCGCCCTTCAGCTCTTGGACGATCTCCACGCTCAGAAGTGTATCTCTTGGCAGCTCCAGCTTAAAGTTCTCCAGTTTCTTCCAGCGAACAGGCATCTTCCCGTCCCACGTGTATATCTGAGACTTCTACACACGTAGAGAGGAAACAGAGAGAACAGACGAGAAGGTGAAAACAGATTCACTAAGCATAGAAACGGTGAAATCAGCCAGTCAGCTCTTTGTTTTAATCTCTTCCAGTAGATATTCAAACAGGGTTACAGTTAAAATACTTACATTTGATGACACTAGTTTTAGTTTTGCATCCTATCATCCAGACTAATGATGACAAACACAAATCATTTCTACTACTTCACTTTAGTGAGAAAAAACACAAGTTCAAGACCTAGGTTATATGTTAAGACTCACCCCGAGCGCGAGAAGAAAGATCTGCTCTCCACCTCCCACAATGCACTTGTGGTCCAGTACATGACGCAGCTTATCAAGGGTGGTGGAGTTGAGAGATGTGAGCTTGGACTGGAACGACTCCATATTCAAATTCTGAGGTGCAGCAAACAAAAAGGATTAAAGATGAGGAGCAGAAACTGAGAAACATTCTGAATTAGGACCACTAATAACAGCGTTTCAAAATATCATAATTTATTAAAATAAACAAACAGGTTTTCTATTATTGATTAGTTTTAGTTAGTTTAGGTTTTTCTTTTATTATTAACAATTTAAAACACACAAAAACTGGGATTTATTAACTGACCTTGATGAGTTCGTAGAACTTTGTCTTTGGGTCTGAGGGAGCAGGAGTGACCCTGGCCTTGTCTGGTACCTGGAAAAAGACAAAAAAAACGTATTTAAAACTTGAAACAGACTGAAAGTACATTTATAGATAAAAGATCTATGAATTATATTAGATCTGTTGTCAAGGTTAAATGTAGAACAAAAACCGCAGTTTCTCGACTCACCCCCCAAAGCTTCAGACACTCCTTCCTGATGTCGGCCTGCCTCGTCTCTGAAAGCTCCCTACAGACGTCAACACAGTGTCACACAGTTAGTTCCACACACATTCCATCCCACACATAAAGCTAAGCTGGAGTAGAGATAACTGAATGGTTTCTCACGAGTCGACGACGAAAGCGTGGATCTTGGCCAAGGCCTTGATCTGGACAACGCAGAGGCTGCGGGGAGAGAGAATTCACTTCCTGTCAGTCTTTCAGTTTAAAGATGAAAACATTAAGTCCTGTCTGAATGTTGTGGATCCCCACCTCTCATTGGAGTTGACCATAAACTGATAGAAATCCGTGTCTTCCTTGATGATGCTCAGTGGAACCAAATCGGTAACGTCTCTCTCCGAGTTCTTCAGCTGGTTCAGTTTCAGGTTGACTCTGAACATGTATTCCCTGACGGGTTCTGAACCGGGCTTCAGACCACGGCACACGATGTACCTGAGGGTGGTTAAGAGTAGGAGCAATTTGGAGGAGATATTAATAACAAGAAATACTACTACTACTAATAATAATAATAACAATAATAAATTCTGTTGAAAAAAGATCAACGTATCGATCAGGCTATCACTAACGGAAAGTGACAAATCCAAATATTAATATTTCTTCGCATGTCATCTTATGACCAGATATTCAGAGTATACATAAGTCTAAAAAGTTATCCAAAATTTGAATTTGGGGTATCTCTGCTGATTTAAGTTAAAGCATCTCAGTTACTACTTGGAACAAATGTTTGACCCAGAGAACAAGCAAAATATTAATGTTATGTAACAAAACTTCCTAATGTCGCTGTTTTGTAAATATTCACGGAACAGTTTTAATAATTTCCAACCTGCACTGTTTACTAATCAAATCCCCAGATCTCTCTGTATATACACAAAGACAGACAGACCTCTCAGAGTTGGCAGGTCTGCTGGTGATAGGTTTGAAGAGACAGATCCTGTCGAAGCAGAGGTACATCAGGTAGACCAAACCCACACTGAAGGGAGTGAAAAGGTCAAAGGTCTTACACACAAAGTGGCCACCTGCAGAGGACAGACAGAGCCAGGGGGGAGGATGAGTACATAACATGAGTATAAGGATATTGAGACTGAATATAATATTTTACTTTACAAACATCAGAGTGTCCACCTGACCAGAGTTTCAGTACCTGTCCTGAGTGTAGAGAGCGCAGTGAGGGCCTGACAGAGCAGCAGCTGTTTGCTCAGGATCTCCTGGATGTTTTCCTGACCTTCCACAGAGAAACCCTACCACAGACAGAGAAAATAATCAAAACTTAAGTTATTCAATCTCCAAACAGAAACCTCAATTCATTCCACGAACAGCGAGACTCTGCACCGTCACCTTGTAGTAAAATAATGACCGTGCAGAATAGTCTCACCCCATCTGCCATGAGGAAGTGCAGCCCTCTTCTCTCTGTGCTCTCCAACACAAAGTTTCTAAAGGCCGTCACGTTTTCTGGCCGAGTGATGTCCCCGTCTCCGTCCACCCCTCCCTCACCTGGGATACACAGAGGTCAAGCTTTCACTGAATCATTCATCAGACACCTCCCGGCAGTGATGTGCAGGTTTTCCTTAGGTTTACCATAGTAGGGCTCAAACAGCTCGCTCGGCGCAGAGTAGAAATCTTCCAGTTTGAAGTCACAGGGTCCTTTCAGCGTCATGCCGAAGCCTTTGGCGTGCCAGCGTCTCCTCCACAGAATGTACTCTGAGAAGCCTCCGGGCCCCGCGCAAACGTCGCCGAAGTACAGGAGCTCCCCCTCACGGTCCTTTGTCAGAGGTAGCTACGGAATGAAAGTGGGCAGAGATATGGTCTCACTATCTCTACGTGTGGGCTTGTGTTGTCTGATCCAACACAAGTTCAACCTATCAACAGTCACTTTGACCCACTCACCCCTTTTGGATCCTTTGGGTTGGTGAACATGTGGTCGAAGCAGTGGTCGAGGTTGGCCATTTTCATAGCTGCTCTAAAAACAGAAAGCATATAAAACAATTTGTAGAAAATTAAACATGTGAAAAATTAAAGTTAACTGCTGCAAACTACTTTTCTGGCATCACATACGACAAACATGAATTAATACAATCTACATAAGTCTGCTACAGTTCTGGACATAGCTTCTATTTCAAAAGGCAGGAACTAACCTTCCTTCCATCCATTCATTGTCTTCCCCTTACATGAGCTTGGGTTTCAGAGGAGTAGCATATTTTAGAACTTGGGTGACTTATATGATATTAACCGCACTATGTTTGTTTGTCCAACTTGTGGAAACCACCTAAAGACTGACCTGTTGAGGAAGATCACTCCTCTGATCGTTTCGTAAGCGTTGGAGCGTGTCCGAGCTCTCCGCATCTCCTCGCCCTCCAGGTCATCAAATATGCTCTGAACATCAAGCAGACACAGCGGATACATAACCAGGAATGAAGAACGAGATTTGAACAGAAGTGAACAGTTGGTGATTTCTATGATAACTCACCTTGCACCTGAGAAGAGTGTGCAGAAGATCTTCGGTGCAAAACTCTGTCTCTTCCTCGATCTTAAGTTTTTTCTGTAAGCGACCGAAAAAACAAGAAATATGTTCAAGAATAATCATTACACACTTATCACATTTATATCTGAGTCGGTGTCCATGTTTTTTTGTTTACCTGTCCCAGAATCATCCAGTCCCTCAGTTCATCTGCATCTGGGGTCTCTGTGGTGCATTCTGGGAACCAATCTACCTTCTCTACAGCGCTGGGCTGGACAGACAAAGATCACGTCATCAGTACCACTGATGGTTGCTTGAATCCCACATGGTATTTCAAATCAAAAATTACTAAAATAATTTCAAACATTGGCTGTGTACCTCTGATTCATCGCGCCAGTCGACATTGAGCTCCCCCTGAAAGCCCTGCAGCGTGAGGCCGAGACCCCTTCTTCCTCGCTGAGTCGAAGCCTCCACGATCTCCTTGCGTCCCTGGCCAAACTTCCCTAGACCCTCGCCCATACGGAAACCCATCTTGGCCTGAGGGTGTGAGAGGTTACAGACAAGGGAGTTAGAAAACAAACAGCAGAAGAGCTCCATATTTCTTATTAATACTAATGGGAAAAACTTTTTTTGACACATCCAACTCCAAAATGTAGCAGTACAGACAATTAACTGTGTTAAGAGAGGTTTTCAGTACATTACCATGAGCTTCTGTGACACACTGTTGTACATAGTGAACTTGGCGGGGTCGTCGGAGGGGTTGTCTGAGGGGGCGTCTGTGTCTTGTCCATCAAAGGACGATATGGAGGGCATGGAGAACCCTGGTCTCTGGTCCTCCTGGTCACTGAGGGACTCATTCTGGCTGGAGTCTGGACAGAACAAAACCACACACACAGTTATTATCACAAGGATCCTCTTAATCACCGCAGTCAAAAGTAAGCAGGCCCAGCAAATAACTTTCAATTCTACAAATGAAGGAATCTACCTTGTCTGGATAATTGTGACTCCTCGTCCGAGCTGCTGTCTTCACGACACAACTTTGTCCCCTTGGGTGGGGCTGGCGGTGCTTCGGCTCTTCTCTTCATTGTGGCTGAGATAGAGCGGAGGGGACAATGACAGAAAGATAAGATGTTTGATGGATGGACGAGGTTCAAAATGAAATAGAATAAATAGAACCTGCATTAATTTACTTTAAACAAACAAAACAGTGGCAAACTAAACTACAAGTACGACAAGGATGCACGTATTGAGAGACAGTCACTTCCTCATTTTGTCCTCTGGCATTTTTATCAATTTTTAGGCACCGGTTCACAAAATGATTAAACTTATTTAATAACTTTGAGAATGTAATGTGAGCCCTATGAGACAAATTGTGATTAGGGAATATGGGCTATACAAATAAAATTCGATTGATTGATGATTTGTTTCATTCTTCGTTTTTTTTTTGCAGTCTACAATGGAAATATGAGGAATTATATAAATTATATATAAAAAAAGTAAACAATGTCCAGATTATGTATTTTCAGATGTTGGGTTTATTTGTTTTATCATAATTTAAACCAGAGCCATTAAAACATTTCCCACTCAAACACACAAACAGCCCCAGTTGGCGCCTTTCACGCATCAACAATATATTTATTACGTCATGTGTGAGCACCACAGAGCTTCCGTGTCTCTCTTCTCCACAACTTCACACTTTGATCGTTAACAAACTCACATTGTGTCCGATTCTGTGCAAATACGAGCTGTTACCTCTCGACTCGGTCATCCACCGTGCACCATAAGTTTAAAATGGTGAAACTCTGGTGAAGTGAAGGCTCCTGGCAGCTCGGAGACGGGGTGGGAGTTTTCTGTGAAACGAAACTGCGCAGCTTTAGCTTTAGCCGTTAGCTCTCCGCGTTAGCCAGCCCGCGTTTAGCCGCTCGGGAGGAAAACTTCACTCTTCTGCAGCAGCGCCGACACATCGTGAGCTGCGGGTCCGCGTCGACATTTTCCTCCTTGACTTTTATTCACGAGGAAACTTTGGTTAAATGTGAACCCGCGTTCTGTTTTTAGAGCTGTCAGGGGTCCTGCTTCCCCTATTGATGGCGAACAGTGATGACGTACTTTATATAAAGTCTGTCTACAGAGGTGCCTGTCGAAAAACAAAAACAAATACATGTAATAACCATAGGTAATACCATGTAATAATGACAATTATCAAAAATAATGAAGGTACCCGTGTTATATTATCAAATAATCACTATTATCATTATTATTATTATTATTATTATTATTATTATTAGAAGTATTAGAAGTATTAGAAGTATTACTAGTAGTAGTATTTTTTTTAAATATATCCCTACATGGGTTAATCTTTATTTCAATGCAGAAGCATTTATGTTTTTGTAGAAATCAAAGGGAAACTGATCAGTAATAACATGGCTTATCCTTTACTGAAATGATTTAAAAAGTGACTTTGGGGAAGACCGATATATTTGTGTTCTTCAACAATAACCCCACCCGACAGGCAGGGACCCCTGTTTCTGCAGGTGTGTCCTCTTAAACAGCATTATCTTGTTCCATAGAAAGTTCAGGCTAAAATCTTTGTATAATTTTAACACTCCCAAGTAGAGACTGTATATTAAGACGGACGGCCCCACTTCATGCCACAAACTTTGACCTTTTAGTTTGGTCCATATCCCTTCCATCAACTTGGAGGAGGCAAGATGTATGACCTATACTGCAGCCAGCCACCAGGGGGCGATCGAGTGGCTTTGGCTTAACTTTTGGGCAGCTGTCAAGTTGTCCATCTTTATGTACAATCTATGGTCCCAACAAATTTAAACGTGTATCTATATTTGAAATCTTAACTTTGAATGGGAATTTCTAAGGACCTATATTTTCTTGTACCTAAAAATAACATAAGATGAGACTAATTCACACGGAACTTTAATTGAATTGCTTTGTGACCAGGTGATTAGATTGACCTTTAACAGGTCTTGCATGCGTGTCAGATTGGGGTAATCCATTCTTGGCATGTGAATTAAGGGATCCTGATCTCCTTCATCAAAACAATTATTAGGCTGTTTTCAGTCGTGCTTTACAATGACTGAGGAAAACAGGCTCTCACACTCTCCTGTGAGAAGCCAGGATGACCTTTGTGATGTCACACTATCTGCACATTGATCTAAAATCATTTTAACCCCACATATTCATTTTGATTTCCTTTGTGCATTTTCAAAATGTGAGTGCTGAGCAATGTACAATAGATGGTCAAACTGTGCGGCCGTTGTGTTTTCAGCAAACACTCTTCTCCTTCTCATGCAGTTTGAAGTCCTTCAGTGCATTGCATGACTTCCGTGATGAGTCGGTGAAATCCTTTTAAGAAGAAGCTCCATGGATTCGTGACAGATCGAGAGAGATCGAGAGAGATGACCTGAGGAAGCAGCCGAGCTCTGAGCTTCCTGACAGACGTTCTTAGATAAGATTTCAGAATATTGTTCAAAAACATTGAATTTAATTAGAAGGATTTTATTTTCTGCTGTAAGAGCTGCACAGACATGTCGGATGAATTGGCCTCTACTGGTTCACTGAGAACCTCGGAGAACCTTGTACTGTAGTTAATTAGTATTTTACAGTATATGTTTTGTGTCATTAGCTTTTAAATCAAACATTGTTGTTTCTTGATGCATCTGTTACAGTGAGGATCTTTGAAAAGGGGATGAATGAAAGTAATCTAGTAAAAGATTGATGATGTCGTCCTGCTCTGTATCCAGTGATTGCTGGAATAGGCTGAAAACCTCCAGTCATGAACCATGAGGAGGATTAAGTTAAGTTTATTAAAGATATGGATTGATTGAAATATTATTAACGACAGGTTAATTTAGAAGGAATAATGTTTTTGTGTCTGTTTTAACTGTGGACACCTGAACCAGAATCCTTTGTACCAGTGTCACAATGCGATTTGCCCTTTTTTAATTGTACCTAGTTGATAAACCGTCTCTGTGACGCCTGCAGACGCCATCACATCGTCTCTTTGTCATTGATGTGGTTATGTGTTTCCTTTCGGTGGCTAATGGGTTTGGAACATCTTCTCACAGGTATATTAATCCACCCCAGTGGATCTGCTAATCCCCCACTGACACACAAAGACACAAACACTGTCCAACACCATGTGACCTGCTTACGCAATGGGGCCAAGGCTTTATATACCACCTGTAAGGACTGGACTCCCTCAGGGGAGATCATCACAGTGAAGGTGTGTGTCAGGTTATCTGACTGAGGGAGCGGGGAGTGTGTCCTCGGACACAGGGGAGAGCTGTTGCTGCTGCCGCACTCTGAGGATCCAGGCTGAAGAGACCCAGCAGGAGCAAAGGGAATCCCAGAGATAAACTTGTCCAGCAGAACGTCCCGTGGCCCTGGTTGCAGAAGGTGTTTTTTTGTGGACTCAGCTGTGAAGCACCGGAAAGAAGGACAACCATGTTTTTTCGCATCCCTCGACTGACCCCTGGATATATTAGATACCTCCAGGTGTGTAAAATGCTTTAGGGTGATTTTCTTCTTTAGACAGATTAATGATTAGTGCTGGACATGAAAGGGCCATCTGCAGTGGCACAGCAGTGGAGCAAATTCCTTAAGAGACTCTAACAGAGACTTGTACAGATCTGGAGTTCAGGCCCTGCATGTATCCCTGAGCTTGAGAAAAAAACTGGTGTGTGTAGTTTTCAAAAACTCAAGATTTCTCTTAATGCTGCTTAGGCAGAACAGAGTGGAGGGCCAACATATTGTAAATATAGATTTGATTTGTCATAAATTATCACTTTGCAGCTTTCAAAGTTTAATTTTAAACCAACACTGACTCAACCCGGCACATGTTCGATTGCCCATTTGTGTGTTTGTCATGCTGGGATTTAAAGGATTACAGCAGCCTGTCTTTGAATGGATTTGAATCAGAGGTGCCTTAGCTCCCCGAGGTCAGGTAAATACCCTCTAATTGGATTTCCTGAGAAATAGCATGAGATGACATGTTCCAAACCACGCAGTCTGCTGGGTATTTCAAAGAGCTGCAGCTGGATGCTACAGTGCAGAGTGTTTACAGGGTCCAACCTCATTATCAGAGTTAATGTTTGATTATTGTCATTATGAGACAAAATAGGTCACGATTAGACAAATTATTCAATTGACATTCCTGCAAAAGGTGCGAACTTGTCCAGAGTTAATAAAAACAAGACAGTTTTTAGCCATGACGGTTCAATAGTTAATTTATATTGGGAAATTTGTATTTTCACTATTACACTTGGGCTTACAACTCAAACAAATTTACTCAATCCATAAACTTACTCCTAATATGAAAAATTCTAAAAATTACGATAATAATGAGATATATGTTTTAATGGGTTTAAACAGTGATGGGCTCAGAGAATGACTGTATTTATATCTGATCTTAGGACATGTCTCGGATTGGCCCAAAATTCGGACACATCTTCAAACCTGCAGAGGATCGTATGAGTATTGAAACTTGATAGAAATGGAGGTTCTAGTGCGACTCTTCCCCTTTGCTAAGACCATTGCTGGTATGAGACAAGCATGTGAACATGGTCAACTGTTTAAGGACTCCAGTGCAGCCAGAGCAAGGAGGAACCTTGCTGACCCCATGCCTTGGTCATCATCGGCCCTGGTGATGATCAGGCCTGGTTGTGGTAGTCGCGGTGATGACCCCTGCTGTCTCTTTCAGACTCAGGCAGCCCAGACCGTGCTGCAGAGCCGTGTGGGTCCTGCGATGCCGCGCATGGCGTTCCTGCTGGGGCTCATGGGCGTCGGCGTGTCCGGCTACAGCTCCCGCCAACTCACTCTGCACTACAAGCCGGCGAGTAACCTGTTCAGATGAGATGGATTGAAGATGGGGGACGCAGACACACACACACACACACACACACACACACACACACACACACACACACACACACACACACACACACACACACACACACACATTGAAAGAAAAAGTTTGACTTTCTGTGAAATGATCTTAAACTAATGGGACCTTTCTTGGCTCTGAGCAGCTCCCAGGTAACCAGCAGAGAGACCAGAAGGCATCATGGTCGTCTACACCATGAAACAAGATGTCCCAATAGGTGGTTTCGGCTAAGCTACAATAACTGGCTGCTGGCTGTAAACTATAACAACATATTATTTCGCAAAATGTCAAACTATTCCTATAAAGCAACATGGGAAGAAAAGCTATATTGTGGGAACTGATAAAACTAAGTTCAATGTTTCTCTTTTTCGGTTTTTCTCCTTGCATCCTTCCTAATAACCTCTCATGTGTGGTTCAAGTTGAGCATCATCCTTGTTTTTGCTTTATTGTAATTTTGTCGTTTGAGATGAAGAGATTGTTGCCTTAAGGGTTCGCTACTGCAGTTAAGAGTTTAAAAAAAAAAATCCCTGTTGAAAACTACCTCTCCATGTAAACATAGTGAAGATTCATGTAACAGGCAGTGAAACAGAAAAGGCAGCTTTTGGTGTTTCTGCTGAACTCGGTCGATGTTTTGCTTGAACCACGGTCTGTCCCCTATGCAGCGTCCCGTGCCTTATCATGGGAGCATTCAGGCTGAAACCGGCCCTCAAATACATCAGTGGTCCTTGAAGACACTTTGGCAAATGCAGCCAAGCTGAGCTTCGCGAAATCTCCTCCGAAATCTTTTAATCACCGTCACTTTTTCCTCGGGCCATTTCCGTGATGCAACACAGAGCGTCCTCTCTCGGAGGACAGCCGGTGTTGTGACGTCTTGACCTGTTTGCTCTTTTTGGATTCCTTTGGTGAGATTGTAGATGACAGAAACGAAGAGGGAGAGATATCACATCCGAAGCAGCTTCAAATCAGAGAATCAAGGCATTGATATCTAAGACTGGATTCTTGATTCTGGAGTTGAACGTGTGAGTTCTGGAGTTTGAGATAATCTCTGTTAAATAGTGACAAAAATACCAGAAAAGCCAATGAGGTATTATTATCGCTCTGTGCGGTTGCGTTTGACTCCTGAAACTGCAAAGAGAAAAACTCTACAAACAGAAACATGTGACGCTTGTGTGAACGATGCTACTTTGCACTTTTTTGTGTGTGTATAAAAACTTGTACATATCACTTTGCTGCTGAATGAGATTAGTAGGACATGACGTGGAGTGCTGCCAGCTGGTTTTGTGAGCTGGACTGGGAGACTTCTAGCTGGATTGACACATGGTCGTTGTCAGGCAGAGGAACCAGGACAGCCACCCTGGATACCACCTGTACAATCATGTGAATCCACCCGGACGTCTCCCAGTTGCATACCACCGTCGCACAAGATTATTATATAGATGAATGACCAACACGGTCTCTTAACGTAGGTAGATTTTCTTTCAATGTGTGATTTATAACGTAAAAAAAAACTTTGACAGCATGTGAATGTATCACCGACGAGGAATGAAAATTAGCAGAAAGAGGAATTTGTCATAATCTCCTGGTTCGAGGAAAGACAAGAAGAGATTAGAGTGTAAACGGGTCACAATGCAAGTGCAGTGATACAGTGATCCCTGAAAGATCCTCTTATGATCCTCTGGTCTTTTTTAGACCAGCTTATACTTACACGAGAGGGGCCACTGACCCTGAAATGAAGACAGGTAACAATTTGACAGAGCAAGAAGTGGGATCATTTATGTCGTGTTGACCTTGTGAATTGTATAATTGGATGTAGAGATAAAGGAAGTACATATTTACTGTTTGTTGTTGCTGCATAACCAGTTTTCCTGCTTGGCTTGTTTGTCATGTTGGTTGAATGTTAGTCACTGTTGTGGTACAAAGGCATAAAATTTCAAACACCACTTAAAAGAACAAGTTTGTATCAAAATCAACCGTTACATTGTGTTTAAGTGTGTTTTGTGGTTTAATTAGACAAAAATGAGACGTTACAATAGGAGTACTTCCATATTATATATTGTATGCATTTTTTGAGTGATGTATATTTACAGCACAAAGGCCCTGAAATAGTCTGCATTTAATGTGTTTCATGCTTGATATGTTAAACAACAGTTGTGGTTGCATTGTACTTTATGTTTGACCATCTTTGGACATGTATTATCTTTATGGTTGAATTACTCTGTAATACGCAAATAAACCATTAAGATCTTAAAAGAAAACTGGCAGATTGTTTTTTATGTGTCTCCTCCTGTAACTTTCTCAAATACTGTGAAGAATATTAAAAAGAAGAAATACCTTCTTCGATCACTAGATGTCAGCATCGATTACAGACATTTTCTCACACCCCCTCTTAGACTGTGGAAAGGCTTGATTTACAGTAAGTGAACTGTAGTAATGTGGCAGTGATCCCTCCACAAGCTGTGTCATATGATCGAGAATATAGAATATAGGGCATCAAGTTTTTTTTATGGATGAATTCCATTCATTTTTACACTTTCCTTCCAAGTCAGATTCATTACTTTAAAGGTTCAGTGTTTAAGATTTAGGTGACAGGGATCTAGTGGCTGAAATTGAATATAAAATAATCCTTGTGATGTTCTCACTAGTGTATGTATTTTAAAATGTACAAACTTTAGTTTTTTTTCCAGAATGGGCCCTTTATATTTAAATAATTTATATTTACTCTCTACTTTTGTTTAATCACAGCCTGTTTCAGATAAGATAAGATAAACTTTATTGAGGATATTCACTTGTTACAGCAGCAGATATTCAGAATGATGTGGAGAGAACATGTTCAAGTATGAAATACAAATAATTTGTACATAATAACTACTCGAGACAAAAACATTATAGGTAGAAAAACATTCGTTCTCTTTCTCTTGTCTCTTTTACACTTCTTCTTAGTTACGTTAAAGGACATCACAAGATAAATGTCTTAGAAAGATATAAGATGTATTTGAATAAAACCCCACCATGTCAACACATGATCATTTTAATGTATGAATCTAAAACTTTGTGAAAACTTTTCACGGACCCCCACGCAGTGTGCCACTGAAGACCCCATGGGGTCAGCGAACCCCCATTTGAGAACCATTGTTTTGAACTATGTCTCACTTCTCAGGTGTGTGTGTTTTATATATCGCTCTGCATCTGGAAATAAATATTGTTTCCCTGACAGAAGATTTTTTTTTTCTTGCTGATTCACTGTGGCTCAGGTCAGGCGAGTTGATCTGCTCGTCAGACTCACAGTTCTGACCCAGTTATAGATCTAAGCTGCTTTGGAATCAAACCCAATCTATCCCGGTAGGAGCCAGTCAAGGTTACAGCGGTGCCACCCTGGATTTCACCCAGAGCTTTAGAGATGGACTTCACAGAGGAAATATAGGAAAATATACTGGGAGCGAGGAAATGTCCCTGTTTGTCTGGGCCCCTGTTTTTTATCAGGTTCTCGGCCTCAGGGCAGAGAGGAGTCAGAAGTTACAGGGACTAAATTTCTTTCCTCTCGCTCACTCTCTCCAAACACACACACACACAAACAGTGACTCCATTATGTGTCTGTTTCACTGCCGTCTCCTCAGGAGGCTCTTGTTACCGTCTCTTTACAGCCGACAACAAAGAGCTGAATGTCTGTGCTACCAGAGAGATGGAGGAGAAGGAGTGAGGGACGAATCCACAAGGTCTTTACTGCCCGAGTGTGTGTGTGTGTGTGTGTGTGTGTGTGTGTGTGTGTGTGTGTGTGTGTGTGTGTCAGTCTTGCTGTTTGTCTCTCAGATTCTAACCTTACAGGATCATACCTGGATCAAATGAGAGCAAATACCAAGAGTAGCCCCAAGTGTGATTTACAGCTGCTCCTGTGTCCGGCTCTGTCACAGCTGCCTCAGGTGAATCAGTTCTAAAGAATCACTCCATGAATATCAGAGTCAAGTTATCAAGTTGTTTGGGAGCAAAGGCTGAAAGTGCAAATTTGTCCAATCTGTTAAAAAGAAAAAAATAAGATAAACAAGTAATTACATACTTGTTTATCTACTTTGCATCTATGATATGATTATTTTTTTCTCATCGTGTTTTATGAACTCTCTTGGACTCTATAGTTCTGTCTCTCGTGTGGACGCACAAGCAGACAAGTAATCTAACCTACTGGCGCACACATGCTCTGTCACGATAAGAGCCCATTTCCTCTTCTGGCCTGCTGGATCTGTTTGTGTGTCCTCAGTGACACTTTCAGTGACGCAGCGTTTTTTCTTCCACCCTTTAAATGGCTCTTCTTAAACAGCAGAACAGCTTAGCCTTGTTTTAAATGTGCTCTGCACCTCGAGCTAATGACAACGCCTCTCATGTGCAGGGGCTAATCATTTCCTTTTCTTTTTTTCCCCAGCCAAGCTTATGCTGTCATGCACACAGACACAGACAGACAGATAAATGAGCAGATAAATGCATATTAGCAACTGTAATTGTCTGTATATTTTTGTTGTGGTCTCATTTACAGGGTGCACGGGGGACACAGCAGCTGGGAGCATGCGTGATGTTGCCTGGCAGCTTGTTACCAAACATGAGGAGGTGAGTATGCTGAGGCACATCCAGTCTATTTTAGGTCTGCTGCACTAAACGAATGAGGTGTGACTGAAAATCACCTTGTTGTGAACACATACAAAGGCCTGTATTGGGTTTGAGTGGCCAATTACATGACAAAATATCCTCATGCATGTATCACACTGAAGTTAAGCTCCTTATAGCTGGTGAATGGTTTGTCTACTGTACTTTGTCTTAGGCATGACTGCCTCACGGGCCAATGGAGAAAAAAAGGTTTGGTCTACTTTGAACTACATGAGGGCCAGAGCACATGTCGTCCTCTAATCCCTGTGCTAAAGTCGTACTAATGACTCAGCATTTCAAATTCACAGGTGTCCAACGCCAAAACGACTGCTCACATTCTTTCCTTTCCTGTGTCTGGGTTTTCCAACAGAGAGCAGCCTTTAATGAGCCTGTCACTGAGCGTTCTCTCTGTAAAACTGACAGGGGGAGGATCACTGGGGAGGAAGGTGGACTTATGTGATGAATTGAATTATTGATGTATTGATATAGATCAGGGGCAGGGCTGGACAAGCGTTGTTGCTTCTCCCGATTGCTTTTAGGAAAACAGTTGTCAATGTATGTTTCTCATTGAAAGTCTGTTTATTATTTATTGTTTTTGGTTCTTCCTTTGTTTTTTTCTACATATATTTTTATTTATTTGTAGGTTAAAAGTCAAGAATTGAGGGTAAACAACAGAAAACAATTAAAAGCAATAAAACTAAATAAAGTGAAACATTTAACAGTTTACTAGAAAATACAGTCATTTCTTGGAACCTTAACTATTGATTGTGTGGACTTGCGGCTGTTAAAGTTGAAATGATGTGCCCAATACAAATTTACTATCACCACACCACACAGCTGAGTCTCTGAGTGACATCTTCGAGACTTGGCCTGCGAACATAATTAAAGCTTTTAATCTCTGTTCTTGGCTAAAAGGTTCTGATGGTGTCCCAGGGGTTTGTGCGGGAGAACCCTGTGACCTCTGAATCTCATCAGATAGTTGATGAGTCATGGTTAATCTCAGCTGGCTCCTTCCCTTTGCTGCGTAACCACAACAGGCTTCAAATAAAACATTTAAAAATCTCTCTCATGAGAGTGAGAGAGGTTGTATGTATTATTGTGGCCTTCAGTTTTGATTTGTTTACCAATAGGCCATTAGGGACCCAATAAATTTATCATAAAAATAATTCAACCTGCAGTGTCTGCATTTTTGCCACATGGAGGCAGAAGAAACAAGCTTCATCGCATTTCCTGCCAACTAACAAATGTTCTTATCATCCTGAATACCAAGTCCCCTGCACAGGCAGGAAACTGGACACGAGACAGCTCCTCGATCAGCAGTTTAAACTGCACAATACATATGTGACCCCGTGAGACATCTGAATAATCCCAGCTGTGTCAGACCATGACTGTTTGACCTGACCTGTGAGCAGCTGACATTAGAGTGACTGACATACAGTACATACATGCAGACACACACATACACACACATGCACACAAATCTGTGCACAGCGGTAACTACAGGGTAAGATGTGTTATTGATATAAAATGCGCTATATAAGTACAAATATATGAATGTTTAATGAGAGCAAATATGACTATAGGATAATATCAAATGTAACTCAAAATGCATATTTATAATTTCTCTAAATATATTTCCAAAGGAAGTCTGTTTTTATTAGCTACAGTAATTCTGGTATTATCTAAATCAAATGTGTCTGAGCAGATCTCTAATATATTTCTAAAAAACAAAGCAATTAAAAATATATCATGGTTTGGTCAATGTGTTTGGGGGGTAATTCATGCACCTCACTCCGATATGGACGAATACATGTTGGTCTGGTCTCTTGGTTCCACTAAAAGGATTTCTAATTAGTAAAAAACTGGTTCCTGTCAGGATTTGGACGATAAAAAGGAATGATTGAGGATGTAGATGTCGACCATCATGGCCACCCCGACTGTAAATAACCTCTGCGGAGATACTGGGGGAATGCATGTCCAGGAAAGGGTCTCCAATGGACAGTTGACCCACTGATGACATTCAGTGTCAAAGGTCACCGACCTGCCTATTGACGG
Source organism: Hippoglossus stenolepis (assembly GCF_022539355.2). Classification (NCBI taxonomy): domain Eukaryota; kingdom Metazoa; phylum Chordata; class Actinopteri; order Pleuronectiformes; family Pleuronectidae; genus Hippoglossus; species Hippoglossus stenolepis. The sequence continues at coordinate 12,480,665 of NC_061502.1, forward strand.
GTGGCGGACGTCTCCTAACAGCCACTCAGGGCTCGTGTCAGCTGGAGCTAATGAAGAGCCAACACCAAAAACATAAAAAAACTATTAAAACATTTCACATGGGCACTACTGAACAAGTGCACTGCCGAGCACGCACGCACACACACACACACACACACACACACACACACACACACACACACACACACACACACACACACACACACACAAGCGCAATTTGAAACAGATTATTTTGGGATATTTTATCTGTGCTATAAAACTGACAACTGTTTCCAATAAGTGTCTGGCTCGCTGCTCTTATGATGCTGATTGCAGCTGCTGAGATAGAATTATTACATTGTTAAATCCAGATTACACACAACATTGCAACATTGCATAACACCCTGTGCTACTAAAACCACCAAAGTGTCATTCACTTATCCAGGCAGAAAAAACTCAAAAACTGTGTGTGTGTGTGTTTGTGTGTGTGCTTCTTTTGAGTTTTCCGTAAGTTCAAGCACATTTATGACTTACTGTATAATGTGGACATTGAAGTAGGAATTCAAGGCCCCTTTGAATCAGGTGAGTGGTCTTAACCGGAGCTAAACTGTGGCTATTTCGAGAGGTCAGCCCAGCAGCATAATGTGGCGCTTGTTTCCCCTGGCGTCAGAGGTCTCTGAGAGAGAGAGAGAGAGACAGAGAGAGGGAAAGAGAGAGAGAGAGAGAGAGAGAGAGAGAGAGAGAGAGAGAGAGAGAGAGAGAGAGAGAGAGGCAGTTACAGTAAAACCCTGTTTCTTGTGGACTTTCAATACAGCAACAACTGTGCATTTTTATTACATTCAACACACACAACCTCCGTCTGTCATCAATATTAGATTGGTCTTTTAAAAATGAAGAAACCATCTCAAACATTTGGTGAATACTCACCGAAGAAATTATGCAGAAATGTAACTCACGAAGTTCGTGAGATAAGAAGTCAAGAGCGAAGATCTTTGCCCCAAATAACACATCTCCGTACATCCACATATTTTTTTAACAATGAAAGATAGAGCCCAAGTTTAGATTTTTGTATGTGATGCTTGTGTGCCATTCTGGAATGATCTACAAAATAAGAGACCTGGATATCTCACTTTAACGTCATAAGAAAACACTGGTCGAATATGGCACAAAACAACTGTTAATATTTTATGACCACTGAAGGCTACCTCAGGTTCTATTTCATGTTTGGAAGGGGAGGGTGAGTTGAGGGGAATTCAGCTGCAACAGGCCACTTCACCACTAGACGTCACTAAATTCTACACACTGAACCTTTAATAATGTAAAGCTACAGGAGTATTTTTAATCAAGTAGCCTATAAGGAGTTCTTCCTCCATCACTGAATTGATATGTACTGTAGACAAATATTGAGTCAAACAAGATTTGTGTGTTTGCAGGATTCGACTCCCTGTGAACTGAAGATTGTTTCACTTAAATTCTAGTTTGTTGTGACTTTGTCTCCATCCACAATACGAAATATATGGTTTTATGTCTTAAATTGAAGCTAAAGGTTTTCATTGGTCCTCTCCCCTCTGCCATGGTAACCACAGTGAGCCGGAGCATTGGGGGGGGGGTGTGGGCGGAGCGACGGTCGGAGGTCCAGGTGGTCGAGTCTGCGTAAAAACGCACCAAACATTCACCAAACTCCTGCGAAACCAGCAGCGAGCGTCACTCAAAAAGCAAAGTAAAGCTGCTGGAGCCTCGATGGAAGAATAATCTGTGTTTCCAGAGGAAAAACCTGCGGGATTTGCTGCTGGAGAAATAATCAAACAACGAGCGGAGCGCTGCGAAGAAAAACGGGACGAAACGGGACCAAAGTGTTCGACAGGCTGAACTTTAGACTTTGTTTTTTTTTACAAATCAATTTATTTTCCTAAGACCAAGACGGCGTGTTCCAGCGACCAGTGGAGATATGTTCAAGAAAAGCAAGAGTAAAGTGCTGGTGGATTATGCGTCAGAGGAAGACGACATGTCCTGGCACTATCATCACTCCTACAAGGTAACAATGACACGGATGGAGGGGAAGCTGTTCACTAACAACCGCAGTTACTTGTGTTTAAATAAGGTTTGATAACGATGGTGAAATGCTGATGTGTAACTCTGATGAATTAGATTATAGTTAGATTATTCTACCTGCTCAGCCCATGCTTTGTTTCAGTGTGTTTCCTCCCAAGACAAGTGTCAGGATGTCCAAAACAGGCTGAGGGGCTTAGCAGTGAAGTTGAGTGGAAAGAAAAAAGTATTTTGGACCCATAAACAAACTATAAATTAAAGGATAAAGTATAACAAATGACTAAAGCATGATAAATGAGACACACAACCAGTCATTTTGAAATCATTCTTCTGATATTTTTAAAAGATATTTTCCTATGGAAGTTGCTTAACTTCTAAAAAAAAAAAAAAAGTTTCAAAATACACCTCATGCTGTTAAACTGAGAATGTGGAGCAGCAGGAGGAGGAAGAGGAGGTCAAACTCATGTCATGTCAGCTGAGGAGGAAAGTGAGGAGAGGTTAAAGGAGGAGAGTTAATCATTCAGAACTTCAGGGACAATGTAATTCCATAAGTGGACAAGTACAGATTACAAAACCGTAGGAATAACGCCAGAGGCAAACTTGAATCCAATTGACTTCTTCAAATTGTCAGCCAGCACTTTTTTCTTTGTTGTATTTCTTCCATCAATCAATCAATCACACATACAGACTCCTATGTATGAAGCTTTAATTTGATGGGTAAGCAGCAACAGTGTGTTTGTGTGTGTGTGAGGTCTCTAAGTCTCTGTATCAGCATTTGCAAGCAGCTGGGTTCTGTCAAGGTGTTGGGAAGAGGCACAGGGGAGAATCCATGATAAGACACACACGCAAGCACGCACGCCGCACGACGCACACACCAACGCACGAAGGAAGGCATCCAGCAGTCCTGACTTGTGAGAAATAGCAAGCAGACGTGTTTCTTGTCGTGAAAGTCTCTTCTTTAACCCGTCGATTAGATCTCCAATATAATCTAAATGGACAAGTTTCAGGCGTTGACGTCAGACATGTGATGCGGACAAAAGGTTATGCAGTCAAAACACAGCATCCCTGATGATGGAGTCAAAACTAACGTGTCATCCAGCCTGTGGTATCTAATCACCTTATTGTGTATGTGATAAAAGTTTTTTAAAACAACAATTCAAGGTTTTATGGGGGAAGTTAAGAGACAGTTGTTTTCATTAGGAGCGTGTGGGGTAAACTTATAAAAATCAGAGGCGTACAAACTCGCCAATAAGATGCGTTACAGTGCTTGAATCTGTAAATATAATAATGCACAAATAATAATGATAAAAGTGATGAAAAAAGTATTTTAAATGTTTATTGTTAAATGTCCTATCAGTGTTACAGCATTCATTGCAATGGGGAAGTTCAGCCAGCACCGGCATTTTTCATCCGTTGTTGTGATAATGTCGACATCTGTGACCCATGGCTGGGTTTTATTGGCCGGTTCTTAACAACGTCCACCCTGGGAACCAACGCATTTGGTCCTTACCTCTGAGGAGCCGCCCTGAGATCAGTTTCCGACTCTGTTCCCAGACGTCACCAAGACTACGTGGTTGATATGAGGCTGATTCGAGGACAGAGCAGAGAAATCCTGGGAAAGTCATCAGGGAGGTCCTCCTCAGTTGCCATCGTCATAAAGCACATCCAGGGGGTCAGGGGTGGGATCATAAAATGTCGTAAACACAGTGAAGAGGCAGATCTAACCCAGCGGCGATACAGGAAGAAGCCAGGATATAAAGTTATGATAACACAGTCTGGACATGCAGTCTTTTCCTTCTCCTTATTCAGATCGCATAGTTACACTGTCTGGTCTGCTTCAGGAAGAGCGGGAAGTAGACAGAGCCAGATATAGATTATCTTTGGATCAAGATCACATTGCATGAACAATGATTTAGCCCCTTTTTTAAACAGCAAATGCTCAAATGTGAGAAGCTGAACCAATGCATTTCTTTCATCATTGCTTGAAAAGGTGCCACTTCAGAAATATGGTGGTGTTTACTCAGCAGTGATTTACAGTAAACACATTAATTGGTACATATAATATTTCAATTATAACCAACGGCATAACTTTGGGTTGAACATTGGGGGTTAAGGTCAAAAGTCATGTTCAAATACTCAAATACATATAATATCGGAATTATTATTTCTTACCAACAAATAATAACATTGATATACATTAGAAGTAATCACTATTTATACATCGTACTTGCCAGAGCAGTTATTCTTTTTTCGTGCTAAATTCAATTGAGAAACCCAACAACAGTCAATATTTTATTCAGTTTGATGGTATCATTATTAGGGGGGTGTACAGGCCATTTTATTAATGGGGGGGGGGTTGCAGCTACCCCACCCACCCTGTAATTAACCCCTAGGTTATAACATTTTATTGAGAATAGACTGGAGAGCGGTTGATTCACCTTTTTTGCTTTATTTTAAGGTGTTCTTGAATTACATTGTACATGTTAGTTAGATTAGTTAGTTCAGAATAACAGCAGTTGGGAATAAAGGGGCCTTGCTCAAGGGCACCCTGAGCACTGCTCTGTCTCTTTCTCCACCTTCAAGCATCCTGGCGGTCCAGGGACTGAACTTGCAACCTTTCCGTCACACCCACAATTTTCTCTTATCTAGAGGCCATCACTGTTACTTTGTCTGACACTTTGACAAAGTTGTATTTTCTTAAAACACTTCAATCAAAATGTAATGTGTATCTATAGTCTTAGCAAGAAACAACAGGTCTCTCCCTTTTGCATTGTGTTTACTCAGGGTTCACAGAAAACTGTACATCAGAGACAGACAAGTATAAAGGGATAATAAAAAGGGGGGAAGGGTGGAGATCTAATACAGGTTTTGAAGTCGGTATCCCTCCTCCCTCCACAGCGCTCAAGGGCGACAGTCGGCCTTGTGTCGCAGCTTTCTCACCGCTCACCCTGTGTTGAAGTTCAATAGGCTGTAAGACGCAGCTGTGGACACGTGGGAGGTGCGAGTACCTGATTGTCCACGGCTTAAAGGAGTAACACACCTGAATACTTTGGAAACGCGACTGTTATTCCACTGACAGGCTCTGCTTTGTGAAGTGGGATCATGAGAGGACAGATTAAGGCTGAGCTCACTTCAGACGGCCTCACATCTAAATCATTAGTGGTGAGGAGAAAAAGAAGGTAAAGCTGCGGGGATCATTGACGGAGGGGGATCAGGATTACATTGAGGAAATCAAACAGATGTGAGATTTTTCTTAGAAGTTCAAATGAAATCATCATGACAAGCTGCCTTTTTAACATTGAAAATAAAAGTTTGACTTTCTTCAGACTATAACTATTCACTTTCTTACCAGGGTTTACCAATAAGGGAACACCTCTCTTATATCTGTATGTCAAATATAAAACTCCAAATGAGCTGATTAGCTTGGCTTAGTACAAAAGCTGGATAATATCTCTAGGAAGTCATTGGTCCTCCTGTGAAACCACAACCAATTGTTTTTGCCGTGACAAATGAGTTATTGTTTGTTAATGAGTAAACCATGGAAACTCTAATAGGTGTATTTGTTTTCCTTTCAATTGGTGATTCAAATCACAATTTCACGCAGCCAAGTGGGAAAAACTGCTCACGTCAGCCTCAGATATCAGATATTTTGACAATGACTTCCAAATTGAAATAACAGGAGGTTTTTCTGTCCATCACAGTCCAAACATGAGCGTTGCAGCTGTAGACTGTATTTCAAGATGGACGACGTGTCTCCACTTCCTCCCACTATTCAGGAATGAAGCCAGCGTATCATGGATATCGGTGCCGCCATCTTGCCCATTCAGAGCCAGAGTCTGCGCAGTAGCAATCACTTGAACAAACATGTGACAAGAACCACCAAAAATAACAGAAACTAATTTGTTTCTTTAGATAAAATGTCCCATCTATTAACGCAGAGGAGGTAGGATTTATGACCTATACTGCAGCCAGCCACCAGGAGGCGATTGAGATGCTTTGGCTTGACTTGTTTATTTTATTTAGTACAAATATGAAAAAGGTTTGGATCTTCTCATAAACCTCTACTAATTGACACAATCTGTCCTTGTCTTTGTCTCTGTCATCTTAAATATGTCCTTCTCTCTTAAATATGTAAAGCGTCCTTGGGTCCCTTGAAAGTTGCTATAAAAAGTTTGTATTATTATTATTACTATTTCTATGTATGAAGTCTGTGTTTGGTGAAATATACCAGTTCCAGTCTCTGAGTCAGTGGTTGTGTAGAATGTGGTGTATTGAGATGCTTCTGTGAAAATAGCCTCCTTTGGTATTAAAATTCACTCTGCGTCTTTATTGCCTTGTAATCTGACTTTCTTTAGCTTTGTTTCGCCCGGACAACACAGTGCTAGAATTTACACACTTGCGGCTGCACACAGACACAGTCAGTGAGGCGAAGAGAGACAGACGGAGAGGGAAAAAATGCCCCCCCGAGGGGCGAAAGCAGAACTCTTGTTTTCTGTTGTCAGGAGCGTATTTTTCCGAAACACTACACTCTCTCCCCTGAACCCCCCCCCACCCACCCTCCGCTTTCAGCTCTGTTCCAAGTCTTTAATGCTTTTACGCTCTTAACAGTAGTCAGCAATCGCCATGTGTGTGAGTGTGTGTCTTTGATCAGCTCAGGTGGCGGAGACCCAGTAGACTTCGCTCAGACATGTCCATCCACCACTTCTCCTCCTCTCTCTCTCGCTCCCTCTCCCTCTCTCTTTCTCTCTCTCTCTCATGGAGTCGTAAGATGTCAGAAGTCATAGCAGCTTTGATCATTTTACAGGAATTCTGGCTCCGCTTCAGTAATCTCAGGCTCAGCTGCACGTCTGATGACTTGTTGCTGCCCTTTTCTTATGATTTACAGTTTTTTTAATACCTCGTGGGGCAAGTCCAAATCCAGTCAGACGTGTTCAGAGGCATACCGCAGGGCTGCAAATACAGTAAACACTAGTCAAAAGCGTTTTGAAGATTAAAAACACTGGCAATAAATGTTGGCTGTCAACTGTATCATATTTATGGCACCACCGTGGACTTCCAGGGTTTAGTATAAAACGGACGGATATAGATGTTCAGGTAGAATATGATGAGTTTCATGATAACACTCACAAAATAAACAGGTTTCTGTTAATCCTCTGTGGTCATAATGTGCTAAATCCAAAGAGGAGAAACAATGAATGTGCCCCAAGATTGTGAACTTAACCTTTTGAGAGGACATCAAAGTGACAATGATCATCAAAGGTTTTCCTGGTTTACAGGAATAATTCAAATAGGTTATTAGACTAAGATTATCAATTTGGTTCATGTTTATTAAAACAATACTCGGTACTTTAAAGTAACTGTTGAATATTTACCTGTGTGTCATTTCCGCCAAGGATGTTTTTGTCTGCATTTCTTTGTTTTGTAGTTTGCAGGATTATGTAAAAACCACATGATGGATTACCATGAAACTTGGTGAAAAAAAGAAGAATCAGGGGATAGTTGATCTTAATGAAAAAAACTGTCATGTTTAGGAGACTGATATTTATGTCTGTGTGTGCAATTTGGTGCAGATTCAAATAAAATCCCCATCTGGTGAATTTAAATGTGGTTTCATAAGGGGGCTGTTGGGCCTTGGAGGAGGTATCCTCTTATTCTAGTTGCTTATTAATTTAGTTTTGATAACCTTTTTCCATTTATTGCTTAGATTTTCTGCATTATTTTTATATTTGCTTATGTTTGGGCAACAACAGGTGTCACTTCACGCTCCCACCTTATTTCTGTTCATGTATTTTAATGCATAACTGTGTTGGAAGGAATAAACTAAAGTCTTTAATAAAAAATATGGAAGTTGTTCATGTCTCTGAATACTGGCTGGTTAAATAACAGTATTTGATTCTGTCTCTCTTAAAAATACTATGAAAGACCTTGAGCTGTCTTCCCACCAAAAAAAAATTACATGGTGCTTAACATAGAAAAGTAAAAGTTATGAAATTTTAAAACTGATATTATACAAAGGATATATGAAAAATGGGGGGGAAAAGCCTGGGGACTGAAGCACAATGGAACCAAAATAACTCAGCTTTAGCTCTGTTAAGGCAAAAGGTCATTGATTTTCTTTGCTTTCTTTTGTTTAAATCTCCCCTCTGAGCTCAGTGGTTTCCTCTCGTCTCCCCATCCCTCCATCTCGCCTTCCAAACACAGCGTGTTTGTGTTACGGCTCTAAAAAGGTTTCCCTCTCTTACAGGAAAGCCTGCACACACTCAACACTCATGCATCCCTGCTGTATAAGGTGGATGTTGTGTGTTTGTGTTGGGAGGTTGCTATTTGTGTTAACTCACTGCTGGTATTTGTCTCTCTCTGTGTGTGTGTGTGTGTGTGTGTGTGTGTGTGTGTCTCAGGACAAAGATATTACAGGAGAGGAAGAGGAGGAGGAAGCTGTCATTGATGTGTCCAAGGTAAAAAGCACAACTTCACAGCTATTTGGACGTCACACGGACGCAAACACACACTATCTGCATCCAAAACTATTGTGCGTTTACACTGTTTTACCTCTGACAGTGACTCCCTGTAGATACGGAGCCAAACACACTCTTATCTTCCCACACATTGACTGAACACTGTCTGCACACACTCATAATCTCTCATACGGCGTCACACTCACAACACACACACACACACACACACACACACACACACACACACACACACACACACACACACACACACACACACACACACACACACACACAGAGAGAGAGTCAGATGACCGGTGTTTCACAGTGTAGCTGAGGTAGACGAGTGTCAGCGGACAGCTCTGCACTGTTTATCTGTAAACACGCCAGCCGTCAGCTATCATCGTCTGCTTTATCCTGAAGCTTATCACGGAAAAAAGGTTTTGTTTGTTGTTATAGTGCGTCTCCCTTTATCCTTAAGTCCAGGTTAGGAGTGAAGATACTTTGTTTAGGCCTTCACTGGTTCTCTGTCATGTTTGGAAGGGGAGGGTGAGTTGAGGGGTGTTCAGCTGCAACATGCAACTCCACCACTAGATGTCACTAAATTCTACACGCTGATCCTTTTTAAAGCCTTCACTGGTTAAACAATCTCCCAAGTTATACGTCCCCGCCACAATGTAAGTTACCAGTTTGAAACTAGTAAACAGGGAGATCATCACTCACAAACTTGACGATGGATTTATGTATAGCTGCCCCAACGTTATCCATAATTTGCTCAACAGCTCACAGCTTGTTTGAAACTCAACACAGATGTCAAAACATGATCCACTTAGTAAGTTGTAAATAAGGCTGAAGGCCAAAGTGTGGAATAAATATCAAACACGCTTGTTCAGTGTTGTCATCATCCCTGTAAACGTTGTGTTTATGTGTGGGTGATTTTATCTGTATCTGCAGCTGCGCCCATTGTGTGAATAAGATTATGTGCTGCGTCTTTGTTCCTGAGATACAGTCTGTTAGATCTGATCTGTGCTGACATTACTCAAATGCTGCAGTCGTGTCTGAACTCTTCTGAGCGTGTAAAGCTAAAGCTCCCTTTGTCTCTGAACTCTTGGCTGCCTTCCGACTGCATGTACACTTTCTGTAGGGGACATATTTCGCGACCTGTCCCGCCTGTGAGGACAGCGGTGGCTGGGCCAGAGAAGAGAGGGGAAGGAAATGCAGCATTCTTTCGAGGAGCTGGGCCTTTTGGACGGGAACAATCGCTGTGGAAGAAAAACAAGGCTGAAAATAGCTGCTCGGACACTGTGGAAGGCTGCAACTCTTCCACTGTTGTTTGTTTTATGCTCATATTAGGATATAGAAAGTGGAGCTGGAGTGCTTCAAGTGGAGGTTACCTTTAGCTGTAAAAGGCTCATTCAATTTATAGATAAGAGGATGTTTAACCAAGCAAAACATTCTTAATATCACCTTTAAAAATATATAAGCAGATGTCCCAAAGGGGCTCTTTACTTTCTGTGCTGAGCCATAATGAGATTCGCTTCTATGCCAGTGGTCAAACTACTCGCACGGCTGTCTTTTGTTAAATGATGTTTTGGAATTAAACTCTATATTCGATTTTTATTGTAACTCACTTATTTCTTCCTCTGCTGCTTGTTGAATAAAATGTATTTATTGATTTGTCAATAAGCCAAAAAGCAAATTAAATGACAAACAACTCTGATCAGTTCATTGTTAAAAGGAGAAGTCCAAAATGTTTGCAGTATATGTTTATTCCCTTTATTGCAAAGGGTTTGATGAGAAGTTGAATATGTAGCTACAAACAACAGCTTATTTTAGCGTTGATTAGTTTATTTTAGATTAGTATAAAAAGTTAGCACTATTTTTGCCAGAATGTGAAATAATTAGATCCTACCTACAACTCATCCATCCATCCAACCAATCCCAGCAGACATTGGGAGAGAGGAGGGGTACACCCTGAACAGGTCACCAGCGTATCGGAGGAAATAAACAACCATTAACACCGATGGAGTCTCCAATTCACCTAACCCCACTCTGCATGACTTTGGACTGCTAGAAGAAGCCAAAAGTACCTGGAAAAATAACCCAACTCATACAACATTTCAAAAAATGAAATGCCTCTTTAATCCATACGCTTTCACCTCTGGGGTATGGATGGAAGAATTTGGCCCAACAGGAGCTCTATTGTTCTGCCGAGCGTGGAGATGTAGGTAAAGCCCCCCCACACAGCCAGCCTCAGTGAGCTGCTTGGTTTACCTACGTCTTGGCTGGAGAGATTACTGGGCACGGAGCAGCTTTGGCTCTAGAGGCCTTCAGGTTAATGCTGGAGTGAATGGTGAATAGGCTGGCCCTCTGTATGTGCACGCATGCGTGCACATACAAAGCTGGAATCTCCATACATGCGCGCGCGCGCACACACACACACACACACAGATAGACTCAATCTCTTCTGGCATCTCTGGTTCCTCCAAATACAGAAAATCTCCTCGACAGTTTACACTAAACAAGAAAAGGGGAGTGAGGACAGAGACAGAAAAAGGGTTTCGAAATAGCTGAGATGAAATTTAGAAATGTTTTTTTTCTTCTTTATGCCAATAAACTCCAAGAAACTGGCAGCGTTCTTGTCCACGGGCGAGAGGTGAGCGGAGGAGGATTTGTTTTTTCATTTTATCAGCTTAGTGTCTGTCTCCTGATGACATACCAACGATAGACCAGGCAATGTGTTTACAAATCCCTTAAATGTCACATAGTTTGGATATGAGAGGAGATCCTGAGCCCGTGTTATGTGGTGGTGACATTTAGAAGCTTGATCTCAGTCCTGGTGACACATCTTGTTGTGCCTGTTCCTGTTTGGTCTGAATGCGATGACTTTCGCGTCGCGCTATAGTTGTTTGTTCACACGCAGCGCTTTGAATTAGGCAGCTCCTCGATTGGTGAAATATAGGAACAAAAAGAAGCAGTTTAAAAGGGTGATCAGGGCCAAATGTATTCATTAGATAATGCTTCTAATACGGAGCATGTTTCGATATCGACAAGGCAAAGGCAAGTGGGAGTAAACGTGATGACCTTGACTGTTGACAATGAGAATTCTTCCCTGGCACAGAGAGAAACGAAGCCAAAAGTTTGATCGCAGAGGAGGGCGGCATGTGTGCTCGGATTAAAGCTGTACAGGCAGGGAGGAGTTCTGATGTGAGTCCGGAGGAGTTCCACGGGGAGTGGAGGGTCTCGCGCTGGAATGTGCCAAACAGCACTGACCAATCTGTGCCACTCGACCTCTTTCTGTTTTTCTCCGTCTCCGGCTCTTCATCTACTGGAGTGTTGTGCAAGTTCACACTTCACAACGTGCACGTCACACACTGTTTTCAGAAGAGCCTCATCCCACTCATCCAGTCCCATCCATTATTACTAGATTAGTTTAGTTCTGTATTCATTTATCATGCAGAAATATAGAAGAGGTCCAGTAACAGTGTAGTCTGCATGAACCTGAGCACATGAAAGCGCTGTTTTTGACGTCTACTATAAATATGTAGTTATGATGTTTTGTCCGACAGCAATAAGAACGTAGCATTTTTAATTTTCCTTAAAAAATTAGTTTGACCTTTTTATGATGGCATGTATGATGCTGCTGCTGCTGCTGCTGGTACAGGTTAGCTTAGAACAAAGACTGGAAACAGGAGGGAAGAATAAGCCTTGTTCTATCCAACAATGGGATCTGGCTGCCTGCAAGGTAACGTCCAAACAAGAAATAGCCCAGCAGATAACCTCCATAGATAAAAGACAAAAAATGCAGCAGGTCAATAAAAACATATTTTCCACCAGTCCTCTTGTTAATTGAAGAAAGAAAGTTGAAGAAATGTATATATGGATGTATGACTTCAGATTTGAAGCAGAGCACATTGATCAACATATTTCTGCTTTTCTAAATTCCTCAAGAAGTCCTTGTCTTCGGGAGCATGAATCACTCACAAGTAGGCATCAGAGATAACAAGTCTAACACGCACCAGATGTGTTTATTCACTTGAGCTCAAACGCGCTGCTGTCTGCTGCTCTCTGTCAGGAGGACAAGGTGAAGAAGACCATGTCCAAGAAGGAGAGGAGGGAGAAGAAGATGTTCTCCTCTAAAGACGACGAGCACTTCTTGTTGACGGGAGTGAAACTGGCTGACCGCAGAGGGTGAGGTTCCCCAAACTGGATAATGTGGGATTATGATAACTATTTTGTATTAAGTAGGCAGCTTTAATACTGCATTATGATTTATTTTTGCATTTGCGCTGGCGAGAACCAATGGCCACTGGCATTTGTGTTGTCCCTATGTCCATCCAATGGTTTAGATTTTGGAGGTCAAAGGTCAAGATCCTTATGACCTCACAAGATAACTTTTTTTTTATGGTCAAAGGTCACTGTGGCCTCACAAGGTCACACGTGGCCTCTTGAATATAATATCTCAAGTCTGCCTTTCGGGAATTCCTTCACATTTTGACCAGTTGTGAATCGGACTCTAAGATGGACTGATTAGATTCGACTTCCTACGAGTCGAGAAAAAAAATCATACAGAATGAAAGAGCACCGGTTGACGGAGGCTTTAAACCATAGGGCGATAATTCTCGTATATTGATTAAATGTTTTGTTTGTAATGTGTTAATCTCCAGTTTTCTGTCCAATGAACAGGTCGTGCATTTAGTTCGTCTGTATTTTAGTATCAAACTAATTCTTTCAACAGTTCTGATGAAATGACGCTTTGTCCTACAAGGATATAAAATGTATGTCGGACTTAATTCAACTAACTCAGAGGTCAAACCACTTGTATTTGCCAGCAGTAACTAACTCTCAGAGCCCTCCGTGATGTGGAACACGCATGAAGAGGAAAACCTAAATGAATCACGTCGCTGTGACAAACAACCGGAAATTCCTATATAATGGCTCGTTGTATGGGGAAAGTTCCCCTGGTGTTATGTCTGTTCTCCACCCAGTCAGTGTTATTTTTAGCTGAGATGTTCAAGGTGAACCTTTTGTGCAACAGCAGCTTCACTGTTTTTCTTTCTCTGAAGGTCTCACAAGAAAATCAAAGACGATGAAAAGGATAAAGAAAAGAAGGACAAGCCGGAGAAGGGCCACTGTTTCTGGGAGAGTGTTACCATGACGATGAGGCAGATCTCGCCCACCAAGAAGCTGGAGAAGATGGAGGGCTGGGAGCCGCCTCAGCTGGAGGACTTAAACGAGACTACGACTGATGACGCCCCGGAGGACAGGAGCCCGGAAGGGGACTCGCCGTCGCCTCTACCCGAGTCTCCAGGCCTTCCGTTGGACCTGGCCTCCTGGGGGGGGCAGGGCCTGGAAGAGGACTCTTCCCGCTACGCTAACCTGTCGGACTCCAAGGATTCAACAGCGGCTGTCACGTGGACGGCTCGCGCCAAAGTCAAGCTGGCCGGCATCAGCAGGATGAGCAGAGGGATTGTGTCGGACATTGCGTGGGAGGGGTTTAAATAGTAGCCATTTAAACTTATGATACCCTCTGTCCTTCTTCACCTGTGTGATGAGGATGAAGACCTGAACCAAATATCTGCTTGTCTTCGTCGTCTTTAAACTTAACAGGTGCTAACTGATGTTGAGCTGCTGTACTGTAGTAAAGACCTGCGCATGAAACATGAAGTGTGACTTTGGTATTTTAGCTTTAAAGTCAATGAAGACAACATGTTAGTTTTATCAATGGGCTTTTTTTGTGTGAAAGTTTTGAATCACTGGTATAAATTGTATAGTAAAACAAATGAAAGCCTTAAAATGCCTGACCTGTAGATATGTGATTTTAAAAAGTGATTTTCATGTCATTTTTTGTGGCTGTTTATTATTTTAGTATTAGAGAACTGATGAAGAATATGCAAACCTACTCCAGATTTTATAAAGTTAGAATGGTTCTGTTCTTTTATGTCTATGCTGTTACAGAATGTGAGGTTGAAGCCTTAACTTATGCATCAATACGTGTGTGTGTGTGTGTGTGTGTGTGTGTGTGTGTGTGTGTGTGTGTGTGTGTGTGTGTGTGTGTGTGTGTGTGTGTGTGTGTGTGTGTGTGTGTGTGTGTGTGTGTGTGTGTGTGTGTCAAAGGAAGATAAAGACAGAGGCCAGTTTCAGACATGAGCTCCATAAAATGTCCGGAAAAATTGGTTCTGTACATTTTCCGGAGTTTGCCTTTTATATATAGAACACAGCTGGAGATTGTCACCCAGAGTGAGACACGTTCAAAACAACAGAAAAATGCTGCGGATATCACGTTTCTGTTTCCATCGCATTGCCACTGGCAAGTTGACATCTTCGTCTGCATCTTTGTATTAGATCTGTTTTTTCTTCAGTTTTGTGTCAGTCACATTTTGCAGACATTTTACCAGGGGGCAAAAGTTCTGGAACTATTTTCCGGAGCGACCCACTCTGACATTTGCGTTCTCACACACGGGCCCTCTGGTAAGATTTCAGGAAAATGTGTCAGTGCATCATTGTTTTAGTGAATCACAGGTGACTCTGCTGTTGTTGAAACGCTGCGTTCATTTCATATCAGTTATGGTAAATATGAATTTCTTGTTAATAGCACTCACAGAAAAACACAAATATAGTGCCTCGCATCATTGAAATAAACATTTTTATAGTTACTTTGTCAATGCATAGTATTTTGATAATCAAATGATATATCATATTAGTTATAGAATAAAATCAAAGCAACCTACACTGTGTCATAGATGGATGTTTCGTAACGAAGCTGAATACTTTCAGTCAAATGACATCATGTGTTTTTGCTGTAAATTGAAACCAGATCATCCTCTGAGCACAAACCTGTTGAGCTCATCACAAAACGCACACAGATGCAGGTGAGGCAGCCCATTTTGTTCCTGTGCTGCATCGCTTTGACCAACAGGGGGAGCTGCAGCTTGTGTGCATTATAGACGGCTGGTTCACTCTTAAATAATCTGTATATTGTGTAGGACTGAGACAATGAGGAGTAATTTCCTCTCTGCTACGGTTTAATGCTTCTTTTAACTGAATAAGAAACTTTTTACAAATCATTCTTTGCTTCGCCCTTCTTTTTTTTGGTTTAGTCTGTTTACTGAATTAGTTTGATACTGAAGTCTGCTTCAACACAGCTGTAGGTTCACTTCACTGGATTCCTGTATCCTGCATTTATTCACCTACAGGCTGGGTTATATTTTCTCAGAGCAGAATAAAGCTGCATTCTCACTGTCTGCCTCTACTTTTTCCGCACTTTGCAGCTCAGAGTAAAAACATGGCTTCACTTACTGGTGATTTTGATTTTCTAATTTTTTTTAAACTTCTTATTCACTCTTTAGGTAAATTTAAAATATAACATTACAATATATTTAACTTCTGTGTTCAATAACAATATTTCCACATTTTTATGGACGATATATCCATGAGGGCAAACAAAATCTTTATAAAGTACACACAAACATTTTCCAGCATCCCAATAGAAAAAGTAGAGCAGAAGCAGGTTTTTAGAAATATTTAATTGTTATTTTACCTAATTCCCTTCCCATAAAAGTCATGATAGTACCACAAAGAGAAATTGAACAGTCACGGAATATTACAAAAGTTGGAGGAAGGATACAAATATAAAATAACATAAATAACGTCTCATACATTTTCTCTGTCTGCCACATTGGACAGTTCTCTGACAGTTTTGATAAAAGTAGTTAAGCTGTATAAATATTTCCTCGTCTAGTTTCACGTTATTTTCTTTTCATGTTGATGCCACCACGTAGGTCTACTCAGAACTCACCAAGAATTCACAAAGGACGACGTACAGTATGTAAACAGAGACTCACACACGACATGCATTCAGTTATTGCAGAAAAGTACCACAAACCCACAACATAGCAAAACGCAGAAAGACATTAAATAAACCATCGACATGAGACATCGTATTCTGCAACTTTTTAAATGATTATCTTTTCTATGTAGAAAACCCCCTCCCCAAAAAAACTTTATAGCTCACCTATCATTAATCACCTATCTATAGTGTAAACATGCTACAACCCCTTTTACATATAAATCCATTCAACAGGAATTAAATGTACATAATAGTTTCTTCTTTCCCGTCAGGGGCAGCTCTTTTGTCGAGAAGACAAAACTTTTATGAGGAAAGAGGAAAACCTTTCTCTTATATTTCATCTGTCACCACCAACATTCTTAAAATCAACAAACTTACACATTTGACCTGCCTTTTGTCTTAGGGAAACATTTGTGCGTGTAACTGTCGCCATAAAAAAGAGATTTCTTTTTATTTTAAGCCCTTTGTTTTTCTGTAAAAAAGTCAAGTATACACACTCGGGTTTGGAGACTGAGGGTACACGGACACTTCGGAGGGTTCAAAACTTGAAGAGGTCGATAAAGTGCTGAGGAGAGATGGGCATGAGGCAGCTGTCCGGATCAGTGGCAGTGCACGGGTGGCCACAGTCCTGGAACGAAGTCGACACAGAATTGTTAGCACAGCAAGCAGGGAGGCGCCTGCTCATGTTGTGCACACAGAACACATCGACGTGTGACACTGGAGTTGTTAGTGAATTCAAAATTAAACAGGTTTTTGTAGATTGAATTTCATGAATACTACAAACTCTGAAACGTCTTTTTTTCTATGTATGCATGTAGTAAAGAAATGTAACACATACTTTTACTAAAGACTGGTAGTCAAACATAATATACTGCACTGCTTGACTTTCTAAAACCTTTTTCAATATTATGTTCCATACAACTTTAGCTGATTAACAATAGTTGATTGCATTTGATTAAGAAAAGTCCTTACAGTCCTGACAAGATGTAAACGTGACCTAAATAACCTTTGTGCTCTCCTATGGGTGTAATGGTGCAACATAGTTTTATAAAGCAATTGTTTAAAACAAGCCAGTGGTTTTAAAAATAGCTGGTGCAACACAGTCCTGAACATAATTACACACAGAGAAACATTTGTGTTAAATAACAACTGACATTTAAGTTTATGATAAAACACAACTAACGTTTTTTTAACAGTGTGGTTAGGAAATATTAAAGAGTCAGCACAGCAGGCAGAGTGACACTGTTTACTAAACACGAGCCAAACATGATGACATCAAGCGAAACAGAGAGCACAACAAGACAAAGCTCAGCACATGCGAAAAGATAAGCCCTCAGTCGGTTCACTGGGAGAGACACGGGACAAACGGTCGGCTGAAGAGACAGAAAGGCATGATGGGACAGAAAGTACCTTGAATAACAAAGTCAGGTGGCGATCCTTAAGGAATCAGGGGGAGAGGCGGGAAGGAGGGGGGGGGGCAAGTGAGAGGAGGGATGTAGAGAGGGCAGAGGTTAAACAGTATAAGGAACCAGCCAGGAGGATAACAAGACTGTGGGTGGTACTTCATCGAGAGGGGGACAAGTAAGGATTGGTACTGCAGAGTATTAGGGCCATTGAGAAGGAAACAATTCAGGCATTTTGAGAATTACAAAAGTTATTGAGAAGAAAGGCGTAGTAATACGAGAATAAAGTAAAACATATTTTGAGGAAATTAACAGCAAGGAGAACTGATGCTCATTGGAGTTCTACTGCCTCTGGATCCAAAATCTTGAACCAAGAGTATCTTTTCAAAGTCCTGATACTTATAATGTGGTGCTGATGAGCCGAAGGATTAATTACTAAAGAATAACTTCACAAGATTCCCCTCATGCCTTATTTTAATGCAGGCAACAGGCTGCTCTTCTGATATTTTCCCAGTAAAATGACACAGAGCCTAAAATCACGTCTTTATGCTCATAAAATTATGACGTTTTTTCTTCTACTATTACGACTTTATTCTTGTAATATTCTG
Source organism: Hippoglossus stenolepis (assembly GCF_022539355.2). Taxonomy (NCBI): domain Eukaryota; kingdom Metazoa; phylum Chordata; class Actinopteri; order Pleuronectiformes; family Pleuronectidae; genus Hippoglossus; species Hippoglossus stenolepis. The sequence continues at coordinate 12,499,005 of NC_061502.1, forward strand.
ACTTTATTCTTGAAAAATTACAACTTAATTTCCTCGTAAGAACATCTTAAATTTGAGTGGCCCTAATAGTCTGTCATGGATTGAATACTATAGTAACAGTGACATTTAAATCTAAGCACTTAGTTCACTTACAAATCTTCCTCCCACATTATTAACTCAAGCTCTAAATTAAATAAATGTGATCTGTGTCCAACATGGGTTAGAGATCAGCTCTCGTAGGTGACTGAGGTCAAACCAGTCATTTATTCGACCTCCGACTGTTACATCTACATAAAGGAGTTCACAGCAGTAAAAGGTGATCAAATTAAAAGGCATTGTTAACTTCGATGTAATCAACAATTAATACTTTACTTGCAGTCAGAGGAACAGCACTAGTTAGTCATATAGTGTTCCCTGTGTGAATGTGGTTGCGGGTGTGTTTTATGTTCCCATTTACCTTCCAGAAGAGGATGCAACAGTGTTTGCAGAAGTGCAAGGTGTCGCTGTATTGCTCGTTCATTGGGTAGTGTTTCTGCAGCATGAAGTACATCAGCTTCCAGTCCACGTTGTCGCTCTTGGTCAGGACCAAGTTCTGACAGAACTGCACACACACACACACACACACACACGCACACACGCACACACACACACACACAGGAATTAAATTACGTCAAAGTTCATTTTTAATTATAACAGGGTGGGTGCTTAAACGATATTTGTGATATAGAGTGTACAAGATATGTGTGTGTGTGAGAGAGAGAGAGAGAGAGAGAGAGAGACCAAGTAGACTGTACTGTAGCAATCCTGCCCTCTAGAGGCCAACAGAGGTACATCTTAGCAGGCCGATGGGGCAGCCACCTGTTAACATGCTCTCCTACAATTATAAACATTAAAACTTAACTTAAACTAATCTTGTCCTCTCACCTGTTTGTCTGAGAAGTGAAAGTGGCACAATCTCTTCCACAGCCTCCGGTTCTCACTGAGCATGAGCAGAGTGGGTGTGGCCTGTCCCAGGTTAATGATGTCATGTGCGTCAGATAAGTTGTAAAAGATCTTATTCTGCATGTGTAGGGGCAAGTCGTTGAATGACAGGCCAGTGCACAATTGCTGTGGGGAAAAAGTAACCACCAATCAGAGCTGGGCAGTACACGACAGAGAATTAATACAAATAAAATTTGAATTTTTTTAACACCACATAAATGTTTATCACTGAAGATGCAGTTCTATACATTCATCCCCCCCTAAATATTTTACGTTGCTCCACAAAACTGTAAAATGGGAATATTATATGGGATATTTCAATTCCGTACAGTGGAAGGAAGTGGAGACACATCGTCCATGTTTATTTTCAGTCTGTGGTGTACACACATTCTGTATAAAACCCACTTCCTCTACCTTGGGGATCTGCAGGTTGTTGAGCTGCTGCTGCCACTTGAGAATGTTCTCCAGTCGGCGCAACCAGATGTTGACGTTGCCCACGAGGACACATCTGCCAACGTGGATGGTCAGATTTTGCAGAGTCATGTGCAGGTCCTGCAGCAGGTCCTTGACCAGGCGAGGATTGTGGTGGTCCTCGAGGACTATAGAGACCAAATTTGAAAAAGAAAAAAAAAAGGAAACACAGAAATGAAAAAGAAAATATGACCAGCCACAAATTATTATTATATCACTCATTTCCAGCTGAAAGTTGTTTATAAACTTTTTTGCAGATGAAAACAACTGATACTTATCTGTTCTTATCAAATGTATAGTCATCTTAGGTACAAAAAAACTGACAAAACAGTGTAAAATATTATGGGCATTTATTAAATCCAAATGAAAAATGTACATGTGGCAGCCTGAACCTCAGTCTAGATCTTCTCTTTGTTCTACTGTGCAACATGACCTCATAACCACGTTTTGTGGTTTGTCACAGACAACATCATAAAAAAGGAGTCTTCCTCTCAGGTCCTCTTACCCTTTCGTACCATCTTCTCCAGTATATTGAAATAGTTTTTCTGGGCAGCTCCACTCAGAGAAGGCAGCTGAGACCTGGCTATTAGCTGAAAAAGCTGCGGGTGAGAGACAGTAAGACGGTTAGAGGGCGAGTCGCTTGTACAAGCTTTACAACAAAATGATCAAAAGGAATTGTGAATCGTTATCGCTCACTTTTGTAACATAGTTGAATCTTCTCAAGTCTTCGATGGCACTGGAAAAGTCTAGACGGTTTAACGCTTCGCCAAGCGTGCTGTATTCATGTCGCTGCACACACACACACACACACACACACACACACACACACACACACACACACACACACACACACACACACACACACACACACACACACACACACACACACACGCAGTTTATTAAATGAAAGACTTTTAATTTATGAAATACTGCTCCAAATAAATCCTTTGTGTGCAAATTGTGCTCCAGTACTCACTTCCTTTGAGTTCCCTCTCAGCACATAGATCCACTTATCCCTGTAAACAACTAAAAGACAGAAAAACCACACATTGTTTCTCGGAGTCAGTTTGTCATCAGTTAACATGCACATGTAGACACTGTAAATTGAGTGAACAAAAGTGACAAGCACCTGTGCGATCTCATGCAACACAATCCCAAACCCTTGCAGCAGATACTAGAGACTGTTGTAGACTTTCTGTTCACAGCTGGAACAAAAATGAAAACATGGGGGTCTTCTTTAAGCCTATAATTATACGATTAGTGATCTTTTTTTTAATAAGGCCTCAATATTGGATTGAGGGCATGTTTACAGTATTCCACCTCTTTAAACTGCAACTGTCTGTTCGGATTAAAGTCAATGGAGTGCAGCTGCAAGTTTAAAACAGACACATGGACCGTGTTTTGAGAGGGCGACTGATCTTAATAACACTTGCATGATATTTTGCAACCCCCGGATTCCCAGGTGGACAGCTCTGCTTTAGTTTACCTGTCCTCAAGTAAAAACATTAAGCTGAAAATCGTTCAATATGTGCATTAGATGGGATGAGGACACTGGGTGACCTAGTTGTGAGAGGGTGGAAGTGGACAAAGCAAAAGCAGAAATGTAAAATGTGTTTTTTTATTTAAAACAGTTTGACTTGTCGGACTAGTTTGAAGCTGAGAAGCCCAACGGGTGCTGTGGAGAGATGGTCACATCCTCTCCAGTCCACAGCTCCACAGGGATTAAGCACACCTGCAGACTGTAGAAGGTCTTAACCACCTACAGTGTCTCCTGCAGATGTGTCCAAGGATAATCAAGAACATTGTTGATTTTCCATTATTGTGAATCATCTAATCTGAGGGTGTTTTATGGAGGAAGATAAATGACGTACGTAGTAGGTGATTACTAGGAAGAATTCAGATAATTACCTTAGATAAAATAAAATATGTGTTGTTAAAAAAAAGGTTTTGCATTACATCTGCAAATGTACAAATAGCAACTGAATAGAACTTATATCAGCAAACTGCAACAGCAACAGCAACAGCAACAGCATACTATTGTATTTATTATAACTAATACCTTAGCAGTAGTTTAATTTTGTAGTTGGTCAAGGTAGAGCTCATTTGATCTATTTTATAATCTTTAGAGTAAGTTAAATCCATAGAAATTCTTTATTGTAAATGCATATTTTAGTAAAAACTAATTGTAACATTTGAGAAAAAAATCGCTTTATAAAGAATGTATTAGAGTAAAAGTAGAAAGTAACTCGGCACACATGCTACACAGTGTGTCTTTGCCTCCTCCTCACTCTGTGTCACTGACTCTCAGATGTGAAGAAGCATTTTCTGTGGTCTGTACAAAAACAGGGTTCAGAGTTCCATTTATGGACAAAACGTCATGGGAGGAATATTTCAGTCCTAAGCACAATTCCCACAGGCTCTGTCTTTACAACGGTTGAATGATCTGCCATTTAAACACAAATATTGAAGTAGTGTAAACACACTCCAAAACATAAGATTCATATGTAATATTCAGGATAAGGCATCACATGTGACACTGTGAACTTCATTATCATAATCTCACGTTCAGTAGGTGGTCGCTTCACTGCACTTATGACTTGTGACTACTGCAAACTCACACTGAGATCTGGTGTTGTAAAGGTCCTTTTTCCTCTTTGTTGTGGGGAGCTCACACACGTCCGCGACAAACAGATTTTCTTTGCTGTCATTGCAGAGCCTGTTTGGAAAGAGGAAGCACAGGAGGAATTTGTTAATAACACTGCACTGTAGTGTGACCAGTAAACCTAAAAAAATGTGCAATTACAAACCACTGTAAAGAATGTGCTCTGCTGCAGTGCCCTGGAGCAACTCGGAAAGAGACAGGAGGACATGATGGATCATACGCAGGTTAAGTGCTGCGGGGGTTTGAGGTGATCAGGTTAGTACGGCCAAAACAACGTGCTTCGTCCATTATTAAGGACACACTGTGATGAGGCGGTTAAAAGTGGGGCAAGAAGAACCAAGATGTTCAAATACAGTGACAAAAATATGGAAAAATATGTTGAAGAAAGTGGAAAAAAATCCTGCCATAAAGCTTCATGGTAATCCGTCCAGTAGATTTTACGTAATTCTGCTAACTTACAAACAGCCAAAAGCTGACGAAAAACCTAACTCTCTTTGCAGAGGTCATTATTTGCATAAGAAGTGTCTATAAATATTTAGTCCTTGTTCTAAACAGGACTGAAACGTCCCTAAAATGTCATTGTAAAGGTCCAATAAAGGTAGAGAACATGTCCTTCTGCTCAGTGTTCTGTGTACTTTTTTAAGAAAGTGAAAGGACCAAAGCACGTATTGAATAAAAAAAACAGTTTCCTTCTTCAGCATCATGAGGACATGGCTTTGCTGGTCCGACGGCGATGTCAACTGGTCGGGGTGATCGAGCTCTACGGTAATCCCTTGTCTCTATCCATTTATCCAGTTGCACACACAGACACATGGAAGCGCAGTAATCTGTCGCAGTTAATTAAAAGTGAGGAGTGACAGGTTGCATGAGGAGCGGCGGCATCCTCCCCAGAGCCGAGAAAAGAAAATCACACGGCACGAAGGTACAGGCGGATTTGTGGATATTTAAACTATATCCTGAAATACACAAGCTTATGAAGGAACTCAACATGAACGAGGGAGAAAACAAACACAAAGTCAGGACAGACGCTTGGCTGTTTCACTTCTCTTATTCACTGCCCTGCATCCGAGCAGCTTTTATTCTGTGCTTTATTAAGTAATCAACAGGGTGTCAGATTAATAATATGTCAACAGACAGTCTCACACATAGCAGCCCCTTCCCCCTTGAATGTTAACAGATAGAAGGTGGCAGAGGTTTGCTGGCCTTTAGAGGATTGCTGTCATCTAAACTGTTCCTGTGTCACTGCGTACCATGTCAGCAGAGACCATAATGCTCCTCTTTCTTTCTGTGGCACGTGTGCTGGTCTGCCAGACGTACCTCCGCTCGCTGCATGATGTCACTGGCCATTCTGGGTGAGTTTTCTTTTGGAGGGTGGCCAATGAGAAGAGGATGATGTCACTGGCCATTCTTGGTGAGTTTTCATTTGGAAAGAAGCCAATGAGAAGAGGATGATGTCACTGGTTTCTGTGTGTAGCCGTGACCTTTTATTAAAAAAGACTGTTCACAGACTCGTGTGATACTGTGAGGTACTAATCAAGAGAAAAGGCGAGACTGGGCTGGAGGAGATATCACCAACTGGTGCTCAGAATCCACCCTAAACCGTATTAATACCAGCAGTGTGTGTTGCTGTAAGTGGGTATATCAATAACTATGGTCCTTACACGCACAATGAGCCATTGTGTATCATTGCGTTGTTGTGGTGCTCCAACCAACAGGGGCCCATCAAAGTGTGGCTGAGTCCCCTTCTTAACAGAGGATGAGGCTATAAAGATTGTTATCACCTCCTCTTATCAGGGTTGTGTTATCTTTGACATTAGTTTGTCTGTTAGTTAGCAGCATTACACAAAAACTACTGGCAAATTACCACAAAACTTGATTGAAGGATGAGGTATGGGATATCTATGATTGTGTGTAATTTAGTGAAGCTTGGTTGAATTTAAGGGGACTGTTGTGGGCCTTGGAGAAGGTACCCACTCTTTTGAGTGGTATTCTAGTTAAAGCTACTTTAGCCTGGGACAACTTTAAAACTGTAAAACGGTAGCTGCTAAAAGATCATAAAATCTGAATGCAATTATTCATCAAATATTCATTTTGAAATGACCTTGTTTATCCTGAAAAAGGAACTATGCAGCACAACTATTTGATGCAAATAAGCGAGGGAGCCACAGACACGCTGAGTCACAGACACGCCGAGTCACAGACACGCTGAGTCACAGACACGCTGAGTAAAAAAGTAGCACAATGCACATATAATATATGACGTACAAGGGGACTGGCTTTTTATGTGACCACTCATCACCAGTTGCCGTGCTCCAAAGCCCTTCATGTTTCCTGCAGATAAGAGGGCAAGCTCTTCTGCTGGGAGGCAACTAGCACTGCACACAGGCTCACACATGCAACACACAGCGGAGCGACTGAAATAGCAGAACATGTTTTTAGTTCAGCTGCTCTCAACAAACAGTGGTCTTTCAAGTCTTTCAACCCACTAAACGCCCTCCTTTGGGAGGGAAAGCATCACAAAAGCACACAACAGTCATTGTTTAAACTATACTCTGTTATTCTTGTGCACCGCTGACGGAAAAACTGGAGCCTGTACCACGCTGGAGCTGTGGTTAGCGAAGGTAACTGTAGGTTTATCCTTGGGCTTTCACAGTTTGAAGGGTATGTTGCCATTGTAACTCTGCTGCACACCTAACCTGTTCCGGGAAAGGTTATGTGAGCCTATATTTATGTGTTGCATTTAAATCACCACATAAGAATGGAAGGTTGCTTACAGTCAGTTAATCATATACCAAAAATGTAATGACACAGGTGTTTGCAGGTCAACTATCTTATAACCAAGTTACACGACTTGGGGGACACCAACGTCTGACCTTAATACTTTTTTAAATAAATACAAAGATGTAGTAAAGGTCAACTCAAAACAGCTTCCTCACTTCAGCTGTTTTGGATATTTGCTCGCTGATACGCTGCACAAGTTGGTCTCATATAAAATGACTCTCTTGATTCTCTTAAACCAACCCTGTGCCCAGCTCCGTCTGTTGCCATGACGCCAATCTGGAAACAAGAGGCTGCAATTGTGGGATGCAAATTGCCTCATCAAAGACCCTCTGCTATGGCTCAAGTGAAGAGCTGGCTGCGTGAGTTTTTCTCTGACCCTGAGAAGCTGTGGCTTTGGTGGTGAAATCTGGTCAAAACATTTACAACTGTTGTGTCCACATCCTTGTTTTCACCCTGGTCTATGAAACAAACACGGGCCCCTCACACACTCTGCACTTATTCAACTTCACTTCTGTTAGTGTCCTGAAGGAAAACGGGTTTACAGCCAGGCCACAAACTGCAGCTCGCAGACATGACAAACATTCCACAATCACCCGTCAACACACAACGATCAGGATTTCCTGGTTTACCTTTGCTTTTAAAACCGCAACAATGTCTTTGCTTTATTTCCCACCTCATCCCTTCACCCTGCACACTGACATATCCACGTGGTGAAGAGACAATATCTAAAGCTTCGAATGATCAGAAAATGAGTCTCCATCATACGATAAACGATAGGAGACGTCAAAAAGAAGTAAGAAAACGAAGTCACGCATAGTTCACATTTTTGAGATGCATCTCTGCATGCTATAGACGACCTAAAGCGCACCTAGATCGAAAAAGAATACATATGATGTAGTAATACATTAATCTTGCAACCAATAGGATTAGAGACATGATCTACATCTTATTTAGATAAACCAACCATCAGTCATTACATGGTTTACACGATGTCCTTATGAAATGCAATATAAAAGGGTTAGTAAGTTAGCAATATAAAAATGTTAACATTACCTAATAGGTGTATTCGTAACACTTTTAATTAACCCTTAATTTCCTGTCTTTGTAAGTTGGTCAGTGTCGACAACCAATGCAACATTTAGAGCTGTATGCTGCTCCCAAGACAAGTTGATCCGGTTCACAAGACAATTCTTGAAAATAGCTGATCAGAAATGCAAACAAACGTCTGCTGCAGTATTCTGGAGCAACCCTGACTTTTAACTGATGTCTGGTGACTACTGGTGTGTATCACTCTGTTGGAGGGAAAGATGGCAGGTGAGGTGCTGCAGTAGTTTGAGGTCAGCAGGTTAGTCGAGCAAAAAAAGTGTTTCATCCATTGTTAATGACACATGTAGCCAATTAGAAATAAAATGAAAGTAAATGGCCACAGATTCCTCTGGTCAAAAGTCAAGCTGTTGCATTTTTGGACAAACTATATCAAATATAGTGATTCACAGTGTCTGCCATGACGGAAGAAACACTACAGATGGCAGACATATATCAGAGTCTGAGAGACAGAGTCATAGATGTGACTGTGTCTGTAATCTCTGGCAGCCAGTCTGGGTTTGTTGATTGATAAATTGTCCTTGTTATTTCTGACAGATCTCAGCATGTTGGCAGCAAAGCGAAAATTTACATATGGTGACATGGGACAATTGAAATGGCTCAACTCCAACAGAAACCCAGATGAAAACATGTGGGTTACATGCGTCATGTTAAAATACTTTCTACGGATTAATCCTTGTGTTGTATGAATGTTTCATTCTATTCAACATGACTTAAGTATGTTTACAATGCATTTGTTGGGAGATCATAAAGTGCTTCATGTCAATAAAGGACGTCATAATAGAAGAAATGATTAAGTTATGATCTTACTCTTTCAAGTCTATGTCTCTGTTGTTATCCTCCAGCTCGTTTGCATAGTATATGAGCCTCTTCCAGCCGTGCTCTGTCTTTGTCCAGCACAAGCCCGGTGACCTCCAGTCCTTTCCCAAGAAAGGCATTTCTGCTGCAGGGGATGGGGGGCGGCGACAATTAGCAGAGAATGTCGCTGCCACTCCAAACACCTGGGGAGTAGAGCAGATGTTACTAACTGCTCTTCAGTTCCATAGAAGCAGAGAAAGGCCATCATGATTTAAACATAATAAGCGAGTGAATTGAAGAATGCAAAGAGTACTGAATATCTTCAATATTCAAAATAGTATAATAGTCTCTCAGTTTATCCCTCATTGTAAAATTCAAATCTAAACTCAAAAGGAAAATGAACATCGGAGCTCCTGAGCTCTGTCAGCTGACATTTGATCAGAGGGAAAACTTTTATCTGCACAAGGTTTTAAATTGCACCGGCTAGGATGTTCAAATACATATCAATCAATCAATCTATCTATCTATCTATCTATCTATCTATCTATCTATCTATCTATCTATCTATCTATCTATCTATCTATCTATCTATCTATCTGTGTGCTCAAATATATAATGCATAAATACAATATATAATACAAATATGTATTTACAATTTAAGGCAAAATATTTCAAAACAAAAAAATCTACTGTATTTACATTTCCTCATGACATGTTTAGCAGTGGTCAGAGAAGCAGAATATTCAAAATTAATCAGCCTGAATGTTTGTTTACAGTCTGACAACATGAGTAAATCCATCATTATGCATCCTGTTTACACACTGACACGCAAATCTGCAGTAATAACCGGGTAATAACACACGTGGCATCAACTGTGACGCATTTGTCTTTGCATAACAACAGTGTTAGCAAAATATCAACGATGTAAAAATGTTTAAAAAATCAAGTGGAGACGAAGCTGTCAGTCGACTCTGCGCGTATAACCACGACAGGAAGGCAGCAAATAAATAGAAAACACGCTGCTGTCCATGTGTCAGTGGAGATAAAGACGTTCAACAGACCTTGTCAGGAGATCGTCTGCTTTATTCTCAGCTCTTCCTCCTCTGCTGCTGCTCTCATCGAGATATTGACGGAAGTAAACACAGTGCGGACGCTGGAATACCTCCACGCCCCCCCTGCTCCTCTCTGATTGGACGAGAGCTCCGCGTTTATCTTGTTGCTACCCGATGTCCCGCTGCTCATTGCGCGACGGTGACTGTCAATCACTTTGCGTGCGTCTATTTTTTTTATCCCCTTCTTTTCTGTTGGGGCTTTTTCCTGCACGTGACGGAGGACTGCGCACATGTACTTGTGTTTTGATTTTGAGATGGGGGATGGGAACTATAATACTAATACTTCTACCCCTAATACTACTACTGATAATATATTTATGTATATATTATACATATATTATATTGTGTATTGTAGTACTTTATTAGTATGTTTGTATGTTTCATTTACTGAGGGAATATGTACAGTTTTTTGTACATTTTATGTTTATTAAATTCTATTTTGAGTTATTTGAATTATTCTCACTGTTTTATTGCTACTTCGCTCTGTGTGCAATGCCCTTGATATGCTGCTGTAGCACAATCATTTCCCAATTTGGGTTCTATCTATCTATCTATCTACTCTATCTATCTATCTATCTATCTATCTATCTATCTATCTATCTATCTATCTATCTATAATTATATATGATTGTAATTATTACTATTGTAAGTAGAGTATGTTATAATTTCTTGTTGGTATTATAGACAACACCATTACATTTTTTGAGATGTTTGAGTTAGATAATAATAATAACAACAATAATTTTTTCAGACAAGCTAAAAATAGCACTTCATATTAAGCATCCAGCCAGACTGGTTTTTGTGTTGGAATTGTTCTTCTGTGTATCATCGTGTGTGGTTTCATTACAGTCCCAGATTTGGTATGACTGGCCATGACAACATAGTTTCCTTGATTTCAACACACACTATAAAAAATAGAATAGCGCTGAGTAAAGTGCAGTCACAGTGTTAAATTATATGGGTTCTGCTTCCATTTCCCTGGTAAATGTTTGTTTGGTTCAGGAATAGACTTGTGCTACAGCCAAAGAAGAACCAAGAAGAAGAACAACTCAGGTGTTGCCTCGTCTTTGAGTGACATTGAATGTTGTTGAATTTTGCATTAACAGTAAACCTGGTCTCACTCAGAACACTTTTTCTAATGTAAGTTGCTAATGTAAAGAACACAAATTAACTGTCAAATATTGATACACCTATTGTATTCTGATTGTGAAGTATCAACAGCTAATGACTGGCAACTCCAGTTACCAGGTAACTTCTGTAAATTGGACAGAATACAAGATCATCTTGTATCAAGATCAACCTAAGCTCTTCTCTGAACTCCACCGCCAATGCGTGAGTGCAAACTTTGCAAACTTGGGTTCAATCTTGTTGTTAAATACTGCCCCCTTTAGGCCCTGTACAGGAAATTCTAAAAGTTTTCACGTCTGCTGTGGGACATTCAAATATTTTAGACATATTTCCTTTCAATTGATAACACAAATCATTGGAAACACAGATAAGAATTTAAAAGGAAACATTTCAAGCCTATTAGAACTTCATCAGGCAAAATGGAGACGGACAATATGAGCAGAAACTATCCAACATTGTTTCCTTAAATAAAGTTATGCAATGATTAACTTTAACAAACTTTATAGTACTTCAATATAAAACAAGATCACACAAATTTGCTGTTATCCTGCTTTGGGTAAAGGACATTTCAGTTATTGTTGTTATTTCAGTCAATGATAAATTTGTCTGAGAGCAGAGTAACATTTTTACATCAAAATCCTGATAAAAGAAGATATAAGCAATGCAAGCAGAGTATATTTTCAGTCACTTATCACATTGAGATACAAATGAGACGTAACATTTTTGTAACTGCATCATAAAACTGAATAATAAGTCACTTTGAGTTCTGGAGAAGAGGAGCGGAGAAGACAAGACACGGCTTGTCTTTGAGTGACATAGTCCTTCAGGCTTATGGGGAAGTGAAAGGTGTGTCTACAACACTGGCCCAGCTGAGTGCTGTTTGTTTTCTCCATGTGCGAGAGAGAAACAGTGTGAGTGGTAATTCTTTTAAAACAAGAAATCATCATGAGTCTGGCCTTTGCTTTTTTTGTTTTTTCACTCGTACACCCTCTGAGCTTTGATCGGTCAATGAAAGTTGGCCAAAAGGCAGAAACAGACAGATTGTGGTGAGGAGATGAAACCAGGCAGAGATCGGGCGTGAAGTGGAGATAGAGTTAAACGGGTCAGTGGACATAAACCCCTCAGATTATAAGGTACATTCCTCTCCTCCCACACAGGACCCACGAAACGACTGATTCAGGGGCTGGAAAATAACAACATCTTACAAATCCTTCTGGTCTGAATGTAGCTAAATGTAATGATTGACCAGAAACACTTGACCTCTACAACAGCTGCCTTATTGGCATTTTTAATATGACGCTGTGTGTGTGCATGCATATCCTAAGTTTTAATGTAAGGCCACTTTCAGGCCCTGCTGAGGAATAGAACTAATGAACATCAGTATTAGACATCATGGAATGTTTCTGGCTAGAATCTCAATGCCATAACATGAACTCTAAGCCATTATCTTTTGGGATTACTGAAATCGCCCTGAATAGGCCCTTTAAACTGGGTTTATCGAGGGTTTATAAATTGAAACGAATAACAAAACAATAAGTAACAAAAGTAATTCTTTACAGATCAGGTATAAGGCATTGCTATAATGTTTTTGGATTGCCATATTGTGACAAATCCCATTGTGAGAGTGATGAGCACGATTAGTTTACCAATGAAATCTGGATTTGAATGCCATGACGTGTGTGTGTGTGTGTGTGTGTTAATGTGGGCACATATGCACAAATAGGGCTGGGCGATAAAATCTTATAGATTGCCATTGCAATATAATTTTCATCAATAGCAACATAACAAAAGTCCAATAAATATTGATATATTTCTTATGCATTGTGCAAACACAGTGATGAGGCATAACACTTAATTGATCTACCTCAGATGTTTATCATGTTCGTTATCCTCCGCTCACGAAGAAGAGTTTAAATCCCCAACGCTGCTCATGAGCAGAATTAATACTTATCGTGATAAAATCATCGCCTGATATGAACATTTTGATCTTGGTATCATTTTTGACCATATCGCCCAGCTGCAGCACAAAGTCTTGACCTTTGACAAGACTTTGACAAGACCGCTCTCTGACTGAGAAACATGCACCTGGTTTGCAATCTAAAGGACAAGTAAACAAACACTTTCAAGATATAGATTGTTAGTAGCTGTGGGTTTTCATGCACACACGCACACACAGAACACACACACACACACACACACACACACACACACACACACACACACACACACACACACACACACACACAAACTAAGGACTGTGCAGATTTTAATACATTTAATACCTATCACATGTTATGGTATATGCATAGTCTATGTATGGTGTGTTTTTAAAGGTTTTATATGCACAGGTAGACACACACACACACACACACACACACACACACACACACACACACACACACTTAAAGGTTTTATATGCACAGGTAGACATGCGGTTGCCACTGCAGGAAGAAAACTCAAATCTCAGTTAAGGTCTCGTAACTTTTTCCCACTGTCTTTGGCGTTTTTGCAGCTGTACAGCCACTTGATAACCCGTGCGTTGCGCTCGATCACCGACGTCCCCTGACGTATGTTGTCGTGCAGCTCTACCTGCAGCAGCCCGTCGCTGCCCCCGCTGCTCTTGGAGAAGCCTCCCTCCGTCGTGGACACGCTCACGCTGCGGAATTTGATCGCGATCTCGTCCGAGCGCGCCGAGAAGTTCTCCCGCCCCAGGGACTCGACGATCTCGCCGTCCAGCCCGCAGTACATGAAGAAAGCGTCGAAGTCCGCGAAGTTCTTGGAGTACCTGGAGCTGATGTCCGAGTGGGAGCGACCCACGCCCCTGCCGGACCTCCTCTCGCACTCGGGGACAGTGAGGAGAGCCCCTGTCACCTTTGTCCCAGACTCGACCCCCCTCCTCCTCCTCCACGGCGGCGCTCCCTGCGCGCCGCGCTCCCCAGGTGTGGCGGCGCCTGATTTATTGTCTCCCTCAGACTCGCACTCCTTAAGTAACGGGACATTTTTGTTCACAGTGTTGTTCGCCAGCAGCTTACGTGTTATATGGTGTTTCCTGTCGTTTGCTGCACCCCCCAGGAGCTCACATTTCTGCCTGTAGAGCAGAAGAGAGTCCGGGCGCTTTTTGGAGCTGGTGCGCCGTACCTGCCCCGGTGAGCAGCTTTTCACAACACCACCCACTGCGAGAGCATTCCTCCCCCGGTTCGAGCTCCGGGTGGAAGACCCCGTGCTGCTCACCGAAGCTGACCCCAGGCTGATCGCAGGCTCCTGGATGGAGTTGACCACCTGCTGGCTCTTCACATACTTGGGTTTGCTCGCAGCCAACCTCTCCACTGCGCTCATGTGTCCTTTGGTCTCCCCCTCCAGCTCCATTTGCTTTCGAAGGTACTCGGGACCTTTCTCCAGGATTTTTGTGGTGTCACTGGTCGCCTCCATAGTGACATTTAACTCAGACATTTCCAAAGAATCCCCCGGTGTGCAGCCTCTCAAGTGCTGGCGGTATAGGGGAAAAAAAAATAGATTCCATTCAAGCCCGCTCCTTGCCCGAGCACGTATCACAACAGATCACCTTGTCTGTGCAAACACACGCCACATTACCGCACCCATTCTGTGCAAGGCCAGTTTTAACCAAACACAAGTCTGCTCAAAGTACACCTGATACCAGCAAGTGAGAGTAATGCAAGCTGCCTTGTGTTTCCCTCTCCTGTCCTGGAGGAAATGTGGACGTAATATCCTTGTTGCTCAATACAGGATTAAACACTGCTTTATCTAATAAATCTATACCTCCTTTAACAAATGATTTACCTCAGAAACTGTCACGCTTGTTCCAACAATGTTGCACAATCAATGTTTCTCCCAGCCTATTCATCCTCAAATCATCCACAGTGTGTGATGTGTCACATGGTGACTGTTCAGGCAGGAACAGTAAATGACAGTTATTTTTAGTCAGAGTATTTAAAACACTGTTTTGAAAGAGGAAAAACCTTTGATAGGTCTTTACACCAAGGTTTTTTGTTTAGGATTTTCTCCAATGCTGCATAGGCCTATATTCAAGAAATCTATTTTTGACAAATACTATTTCCATCTGTAGTGAATGGTGTATAATATATTTTCTCTGTACCTTTATTTGTTTGAAAATGTTTATTAAATTCAGTTTTATTGCCTATTTTATTCTATCATGTACTTTCACATGTTCTTTTGTCTTCCTCATTTTCACTATCTGTTGCTGGAATGAGTACATTTCCCTATAAAGCTGTCTTATCTGATCTTAGCGGTCCTTAAAGGTGAAATTTGAATGAATATTCACTGCCTTTATTATGAGGTTTAATCGGATCCTAACATTCATAACCTTAAAGCACTCATAAAACACTGCACTTACATTTTCAGGTCATGAACTTATATCATTATTAATACATAATAGATTCCAACACATCCCACATGCTTGTTAAAATAACGAACAACAAAGCAAACAAATAGGAATAG
Source organism: Hippoglossus stenolepis (assembly GCF_022539355.2). Classification (NCBI taxonomy): domain Eukaryota; kingdom Metazoa; phylum Chordata; class Actinopteri; order Pleuronectiformes; family Pleuronectidae; genus Hippoglossus; species Hippoglossus stenolepis. Next base: position 12,514,497 of record NC_061502.1, read on the forward strand.
TTTTGTATTGTGTAATGTGTTGTTGGGCTCTTCAGGTATAGTGCACAAAACACATTTATGAGCATCTGCACAGAAACATTTCTGTGCGTCAATTGAGTCAATTTCTGGATGTGCGTCAGTCTGCTGAAACCATTAAACACTGGATTATATCCTTAAAAAGTGGGTCTGCTTTCACTAAATATCCTGTTTTTAGTATCTGATGCCTATTGACTTATTTTCATCTGTGCAGAATAATACGAAAGTACAATTCAGATATCGGCACATTTGTTTTGGAAGTGTGCAAAGATACAAAGGCTTTCAAGAGAAGTGAAAGACGTTGCCTTGTTTATACACTATATGACTTGCAGCTACCATGTCTTCAGTGTATTTTGAGAGTTATAGTGGACAGTGCAAGGAAAAAACATTCTAAATTGATTGGAAAACTCGAATATAACAAATAAATATGGACATCCCTGCACTGGATGATGGGTATAAGGTGTTTTCCCTCTGGAACAGCACCTTGTCAATGGATTTATTTCAATGATCGCCCCCTCTGGACGGGACTTTGTTATACCTAATTAACAACATTGGAAGTGACTACAGCATTACCTAGTAATTTGGATGGCAGTATGCCAGTTCTGTTGTGTGTGTATGTGTGCTTTCAAAGAGAGAAGGCAGCAACAGTGTCAAACAATGCAAGCCTGTACATGTTTCCGTAATACTCATTTCACACTGCAAAGATTTCAAGCATTGACACAGTATTCAGAAAGTATGCCGAAACCCCCCTTAGCGCACCATGGCTGCAAGATCAAGGTTTGAATGCGACGGATCGAAATTAAAGAAGAAAATTGCAAATCCCATCATAAAGATTTAAGAGTAACAACTGAATTCCTGTTCTTTGCTTCCTCGTGTAATTGCAAACATTCACCGAACTGGAATCCAAAACATCTGTTGACAAACTGAACCCTTAAGTCACCAGTCGCCAGGTTTACTCACTCAAAAGGCAGAGGGCAGCACCAGAATACACCGTGTGAGAGAATTGCGTGCCTTTGGCTTAATTGCCTTCCGAGACTGACTCAGATTCAAATCCTCACTTACTCGCTTTTAAGAGCAAGCACCACATACTGAATGTGTTACTGCACCAGAAACTGGGCCATCTGTGTTTCTTTCTGCTTGTTAGCTTAACGGAGGACTGACAGAGAATGACCTGAAGACCTTTTTATCGATTCCTCTCAAATCATTTAAGTGGACTCATATTTTTTCGCTCGTACATAATCATCACACCACATCTGGGTTTCGTGTTCATTGCTCTTATTCAGCCATCTGATTTCTTTGACCGGCTTCCCTAAAATCAGGCCGAACAGCTCATTTGGGGATTCAGCAGTGTTTACTTGTACTTTATCCTTCCTTGATCTCCGCTTCAAGTAAATCATGATGTCCTCAAAAAGGAGTTCTCAGATTTTGAGGTCTGATGCAGTTGAAGTCTGGCGCATGTAGGCGGTGTCACTATGATTAATGATCACAGCCATGACAAGGTTAAGAGGATGTTAAAGGATTAGGAACATGAGGTAGACGTGGAGGTTGTCGTGTGAGTAATTGTATAAATAATTGGCCAATAAAAATATTAAATTTTTAAGAAGTAACAATGGATTAAATGCCTCATTTTACATGATTGACCCACAGAGAATTATGCAACTCTCCCGCCACTAGCATCTTTATGGACTTCATAGCCTCTTTCAGCTCATTGTTTTTCTTTTACAACTTTAATGTCTTTGCCCTCACACGTTTCATTTTCAGCCACAGCAGTTAAATAGCTATTCAAATCAACTGTGCACCACCTGCCGAGCACCACACAGCACACAAACAAAGTTAACAACTGGCTGGTAAACATCTTAGAACATTTAAAAGGTTCGGGATCAGATATTTGTCTCAGTGGGTGGAGACCAAAATTGGAGATAAAAGTTGAGTGATTATTGGATTTACTTTCCTCAAAAAAGACTCCAAACATATAATAATGTTACTTTGATCTGGCTCAGCCTGTAAAAAGATGACTGCTTATCTTTTTATCTTTTTTTTGAGGCATTTAAATCTTTATTGACAGTCTAAGGGCGAAATGGGAGGAGAGTATGAGGAAGACATTCACCATTAACCCTGAAACAGCACTGGTGGCCCCAACATCCAGGGGACATTTGATGCATGTGATTATTTGTGTCTTTCTTCCATATTTCTTGTTATCTAGTCTAACTCAGTAAAACAGGATAAAGTACAGTAGTAAACACACACACACAAACACACACACACACACACACACACACACACACACTGTTCTTTGGCTCAGGGTTGCAAGCAGACTTCAACAACTCCTGTCACATCTTTTGAAATGCGACATTGGAGCTGACACTGAACGCGTTGGCGGTGTTTACAGTCGTTCTGCATGGTGTCTGACTGACTGGGGAAATCTGCTTGATTAGACACAGAGAAATAAAGCAGAGACGGAGCAGAGCAAACAACACTGACACCATTAGTCACTTTATCCCATGAGCCTTCTCACTATTACAGTATTTAATTCTTGACTTATGCCGCTGAGACTCAGAGAGACACATTCTACACGTTAATGCAGGACCGCATCGTCTGCTAATTGTGTTTCTACTGATTCATTCACAATAATTACCGACAATCTTCGAGACGTGAATGAAACTGGCTGACTCAAATAAAACATGGATTGCACATTATTAGGTATAATTGCTGCAGACATCTTTTACTTGCAGCTATTGTTTAATAATTGGTAATTATGCATTCAGCGCTAAATTCCAGGAATATAAGGTCACTATCACCTCCCACTTAGTTAGTCGGGGGCTATTTATCAGAGGCTCATCTTACTGTATTTTTCAACACAACTGTTTCATTTCATTAAACATGAAATATTTTAATTTCACTTTTCTTTTTATTTCATTTCGTTGTTTTTTTGCCTCAGGACAGAAACCAACATGAAGAGAATATGTTAACATGGTGCAGACATTCAAAGCTACTTAGATCACCATTTTCATTCTCGCAGCGGATCAAATAATAATGTTGAGCCAAATGTGAAGACGTCATCCATGGTGATAAACCAACGGAGAATTATCACCTGATTCTGCAGTGTTCTTTAGCTCCACTAAGCTTTGTCTCGCAGCTCATTTTTTCGTTATTACACACCTTAGCTTAACTGTTTTGTTTTCCTCTCCCTGCTATCATCATCGTTTGTTTTCAACCACAGCAGGCAGCTGGTTTTGGTTTAGAAGCTCTTAATAACCCATTGTGCGCTACCAGGCCAGCACCAAACAGCGGACAAAGTAAGTGACTACATGGTGAAGAGACAGATATTTGCCTCATGAGTTCAAGGTAATTTAAAACAGAGCTACGATGGAGAACCATAGACTATGTATAAAGATCGACAACTCGTCTCCACTTGCTCCCACTATCTAGAAATCTTGCACATTTGGAGCCAGAGATTGTGCAGTGGCGATTGGGGGATAAGCTGCAATTGCAGGGTCCTGTCAAAACACGTGCTCGACCAACCACAGCTGTCAATCATGTCGCTTGACCACGTTTTATAGCATCAAATAAATATTTACAACCAATTTTACTGGATAATTAGATTTGTATGTATACATTATTTTCCCCACAATGACCAAGGCCTAGATCTAATGTTAAAAACGTTTTGGGATATTCTGTAAATTATTACATATTTTACACCAGAGAATGTGTTTATATGCACTCTATAAACCTGCTTATTGTAAATCTGCATTAACGCACTTTGTTTTTCTCAAAGTTTGTAACCTCACTAAACAGTGATGTCATAGGGAAATGAAACACTTGTGCATCACTGCTGCATAAAACAAGCTGTTATAGCAGTTTAATTCAATATAAAATCTTGCTAATGAAGCACAACACAAGCTGACATTTGTTTGAATGGAGTCGGATAGTCTCGTGTAAACAATAGTTAAACTAATTAAAACAGGCCCATTATTTACATCTCCGTTTATTTTGTATATAAATACGACAATCCCAATTTAATAGATGGATAAATTCTGCAGCTTAATGAGCATAAAAACAAGTGCAGTTTCTTTGAAAATACAGCTGCTCTGCTTATTTTTCCCTGATCATATTGAAGTGATTCAAATCTTTCACTGTGCTGAGGAATTGCAACAAACCGGGATACAATCAATTATTACTTTAGCAGAAATTAACTTTGAAAGTAATTAGAGTCATACTTGAAGGAACAAAGAAGTATCTGAAGTCTTGAGTTATTATACATCCTAATGAAATCCTACTTGTTAAACCATAGTAGGCCTGGATTTCATAACAGTTAGTGCTACATTTGTACTTGTCTTAGCTAATATATATCTATGTCCTGGACAAATATCTTGTTGCTTGTTGCTCTTGTTGTTGCTAACAACCTCCTCTATTCACATCTGTAACTATGAGCACACTCAAAACATCCTATTTTCTTCGCATCTATGAACTAATATTGCACAGATTGTAGTAACGTTTACGTTTAAAACAAATCCATGCATGAATAAAAGGCTTAGAGTGAAATCTAAAGCCAATGTAATTAAATGGAAGCATACCCTGTGGTCAATTGGATTTTCTGTAGAAGGAACATCTGTAACATCTATCGCTCAAATGCCTCATAATGTGGGGAAGATGAAAAGCAAACTGTGGGATGTCAGAAAAGGGGAATGGTTGTAATTTACTACATATCAAAGCAGCAAACAAGGGGCCAAAAGTCATGAGCTGATGTGGTTTTCACTAATCAAGACAAGTAAAGATTTTCTGCAAACTCTTAATGCTTGATTCATTAGGATCTCCATCCATTCATCCATCCATTATCCATACAGCTTATCCTTTGAGGGTCACGACGGGGGGGCAGTTCAGCACAGTTTTGGTTGCCAGTTCAGCACAGTTTTGGTTGCCAGTTCAGCACATGTGTCCACTTTATTGCATGAGACCCTCTTCTGGCAACCGTTGGTCCTCCCAATTTTATTAAAGCAGTGATGTAAACATAACACCTGAGAAGGTGTCTTTTGCCCCCGGACACCAAAGCTACACCTATGGGCTACCCACACAGCTATGCTAACGATGGTTGGCAGCTACTCGCCAGCCACCATGCAAGCCCGCTGAGAGTGTGCTGTAATTCCTACAATACGTTTCAAAAAAACACATTTAGTGATTAAAGCTCAGACACTGACAAGAGCAGCCGCCAAATGAAATACGACAGATCCATTTTCTTTAGGGGGCACTGGTCTTTGCAACACCTGTGGACTGTACACTGTAAAATCTGATAATTGTATCATTCTTTATAAAATCGAAGAAACTGATTGCATTAAAAAACGTGAGTAGATATAACTATTAATCTTAAGTTATGTTTACTTTGTATCTGTGCCAAGTTGTTCCAACTTCAAATAGCAAGTGCAGGTGCAAGTGAGAGTACGAAAAACACATTGTTGATGTCTCTGAGGGTTGTGTTCACTTATTCCATGTAGTTTTATTTTGAGGAAACATTTTCACTGTTTGGGCCAGATGATGGTGCTGAGCTCAGTGCATAAAAGGCTTAGAGAACATAAACTTAGTAATGGGTGTAGGTTATGACGGGGATGAAAACTCTCTCATTCACTGGCTGTCTCACTTGATTTGTAAGATTTTTCCAAGATTAAGTAAATGCCCTCAGAACAGTTAAGACAGCCATTAAAAACATGGAACCATTCCCCCCAAAGCAGCCCAGCTTCCTTGATTTTAATGAAACTCAAATTTATTTTTAGACAAGTTCATAGAAAACCAAAGACAGGTTTTTACAGTTTTGAGACGCAAGGGGTAATATTTGTTTTCTTTCCTGTGTAAATTTTTCGCCAAAAAGCATCTTACAAGTATGATGCAACATGCAGGATGTTTGGTTAACATAATACCGCATATATCCTCAACACTGTCTGGCCAAGTTGGGACAAATCCATCTGTTTTAAGAAATATGCAGACAGATGGAGGTAAATACAAACCTTGAAAGAGATACTACAAATCGTAAAGCTGTCTTTCAGGATCCAAGGGGGAAATAAAATTCAGCACTTTCTAAATGTACACCTTAATCCTAAATCATAAAATATTCAATATCTCCCATGCCCATCAGACGCAGCCATGTCTGGCCTTTCTGTCGGGGTTCAACTATTTCTTGTCGTTCATCCAGTAGAATTACTCATTCAAATCTGTTTGTTTTATTAGTATGAACTGAGAAAAATGTTTCCATTCACGTCAGTCTGTGCCGACTGTGCCGAATATCGTTACTTTCTCTGTATCTTCTGCATCTGTATCTCATTGTCAAATGTAAGATATTTTCCCTCTCTCAGCCCCCCTCCACATAATTAAACAGAAACCAACATCCTCAGACATTCCTCAGAGGCACATCACAGGCCTCTCTCAATGAAACAGTGATGCTAATTTCAAAAACTAATATTTTCTTACAAACACACACTCAAACTTTAGAGTTTACTGGTGGTTTACTGGTTAAACCCTTTTTCTGCTCTCGAGAGATGCCCTTAATGCACCATCACTTTACGATCCTTCTTTTTAAATGATCTGTATTCATGTGCCGCCCTTTCTCTATCACTCACACACTGCCGGCAAAGTCGACAATTTGTGGTTTAGTATCTTGCCCAAGGACATTTAGTCACGCCAAATGAGGGAGACTGGGATTGTACGGCCCACGCTCTGGTTAGGGGACGACCAGCTCTACCACTTGGGCACACAAGTTGCAAATTTTGTGCATTTTGAGCATCTTTGCACATTCTTCTAGTTTCTTCCAGTGAAACAGAGGACCCAGAACCATGACCCTGTTCAGATTAAGATCTGGTTTGATCTTCTCTCAGTGCATTGCACCTGGTGATGCTGTTTTTCCAAATTCAGGAGGTGTATTTCTTTGGCCTGTTCTTCTCTGGTGCTTCTCTTCAGTCTTTCTGTGCTGTGTGTCTTTCTTTAAGGTTTGAGGGCTGCAGTTAAGGACATCTGGAATAATAATCCTCTTGAATTTTATTCAGTCGCCAGAACTTGTACTTGGTCATTACAGGTCTAACTATTTCCGTTATGGCTCCCAGTAACCTCCAGATGTGTGGCTGTGCAGGATGCTGTGGTTGCGTATCCCTCTGATGGACACCAAGGGTGGTGACACTAAAGCTACACTTCATTGCTATTCACATTTCCTTTTTATATTTATTTATTTAGGCATTGTAAACACTAACCTATACTTAAAAGGTGAGAACATGGAAGACTGAAAGTAAACAACGCACTTGTGTAAACAGCTGAGTCGTGTAAGGCGTTTGTTTAGGCCACACTTTCTTCCCACACTCGTGTTTCGTAAAAATAACATCACAGTTTCTCCCAGTCTGTCCTTCTGACACTGCCACAGATTCAGAGTTGCAGACGTCAAAACAACATAACTGTGAAAAAAAAGCCTGATCGAGGCCATGAGCCAACATGCCTTGGCCTCACAACTGTGCTGTTACCTTCGCCAAGAAGGTTATGTTTTCATCTGTGTTTGCCTTTTATGAGGTATTCCTTCGGAGGATCTCCAGAGAATGCCGACTTCTTTGTCTGCACCCAACACTTCTTTCACATCAACACCGGCATTGGCTCATATCACCACAAACTCTCTTGACACCTTCGTCTGTGACCTCTACGTGAGTGTCGTCGCTTTTTCACCTTGTTCCCGCAGATAATCCAGAGGCCCTCACTCGGACCTGTGCGCTCACACAAACACCTCCGCCAGAGAACCTGTGGAGGATCTCCAGAGTTCAGTGCATGTCTGAAAGCAGCTTTAGTTAGCAGGATTACACAAACGGCTACTGGACAAATTTCCATATAATTGGTGGAAGGATGAGGTATGGGTCATGGAGCAGATCTTTTTTTTTCACTTTGTGTAACACTGCGAGATAAAAGGTTCTTCAGCTACTTCATTTCATTTCTCAATGAATAATTCATGGATCCTGAGAAAAAAATGAAAAATGTTATGAATTTGTGCATTTGGTGCAGATCCAAATAAAAATGTGGATCTAGTTAGTTTAAATTTGGTTTCATAAGAAGACTTTTGGGCCTTGGCGTAAGTATGTGCTTCCATTCTACTTCTTTAAATCACTGACATAAGTCTGACTCTATGGACTGGCTAAACACATGAATTTAAAATTCATTAAACCTATTTTTCAGTTGGCAATTGGGATTTTTCCATGTCACAGTAAAAGAAAAATCTATGTCTTACAACACCTTGTAATCTGTTGTTAAAAATATCTCACTCTCTCCGGGTCCAGTGTTTTTTCTCATGACCTGTGTATTTCACACCAGGAATTAGCGAAGCATTATAAGGAATCTATACGTCTGGAACATTGCGTCTTAACGTCCATTGGGCTCTTACAGTCTCCAGCACGTACTTGCCAGTGTTGCACTATGACATCATAAAAAGTGTGGAGTTGGTTAGTCCTGACGGTTGATTTACACTTGTTAATGGTTCGACTGTAGCCAGGTTGTGTCTCTAATTTACATTGCGGAGGGATCAGAGATGCTCTTTCATGAGAGGATAAAGGTTTATTTTTCTCCCTCTAACTTTAACATTTATTATCAACGCTTCAAAGCAGGGGTTGACTAATCTAGCAATAAAATAAAAGTGATTGTTTCAGGCTGGTGAGCCAGATTTGCATATGTTTCTAATCATCACAAATTTGTTCTTTCCTGTCTTGCAAACACATGACTTTTTTTATTGACTAGATACCGATGGACTGGTTTGTAAGAGCAAGTCATTGTAACAACAACAATGAACCTGTGCTGTCTACAAATTCATACTTTATTAAGCCGAATAGGTTCACTCTAAATGCTTCTTTTTATTACTACATTTATCACTACATTACTACTACTGATTAAGTTATTTGTACTGCTTTCTTGCTTTAATGTTGTTAAAATGTAATTTCTTGCTCCTTTGATCTCTTATCCTTGTAAAGCACTTTGAGTAGTTATCAAGAGTAGAAAAGCACTTTACAAATACAGACCATTTACCATAAATTTTAATAACAAATATTTTAAATAACATCTCATAATCACACTTTAAAATTAAAAAAAAATTAATTAATGTAATACACACAATCCTGAAGAGGTGGGGTTTAAGTAATGATTTGAAGGTGGACAGTTGCAGGTGGTAAATCTTTGTAACATTTGTCTCAACAATACCATTTTGCTGGTGAATGAGCGCATGATCATTTTAAGGAACATTGAATTTTTGAAATTTCAGTGCCAGTTTAAACAGTTAGCAAAAACTAAATCTTGGTTTATTTCGTTTGTTTTATTATTTTATTATTGTTTTATTATGTGTCTATGCATTGGTTGGACGTCACTCTCGGTGGGGGTAAAAGGGACTGATGTAGCTGAGGCGAGTGCTATATTCTCCAAACAGAGAAATAGATGAGACTGGTAACATGGGGCACACAGTCTGAGTACAGATCCATTATCAAGAGAACGTGTGGCAGAAAGAATGGGTGTCACTAATCCACTATACAAAACAATATAGTACAAACAAAAGAAGCATATATGCTGCATACAGTTATTTGAGGGAGGAGAGAGGGACATAAGTGTTATGACGAGACTGGGGCACTGTGGAGACTTGCAGACAAAACATCAACAACTGTGAAACATCATGGAGAGCACATGTCTGGTAGACCACAGAGAGGGTCAACATGCTGCTGCATCACTTCTGATCACAATGAAGTCTCTGCTGAGTCCATTTACTCAACAACTGCGAAAGAACTCCCATGGATTACACGAGTCACTGCGAACTGTAATTCAATCCCAACCTGACGGGGGCAGCAACGTGCCGCAGGGCAGTCGGTCTGTCAGAAAGTTACAAGAAGGCGGCGAAGAAGAAAAAGGAGGACGAGGAACATCAGGGAAATGGCAGAATCTAGTACGAAGTCGGTTTTATTCGTTTGCCTCGGTAAGAGACGTCTTTTCAATCTAACAGAAGCTCGTGTTTAAACTGTAAACACATACTTCCCTGTTCACAAATGAATAATGTCGTAGTAATGTGTTAGCGCGCTAACAGCGCTAGCGCAAGTGTTTCAGCTAGCTACATCGCTCTGCTATTAATTAGCGTCAACACGGAAGTAATAAAGTTTATTACTATAACTGATTAAAGCTATTTTGAAACAGCTGCTGTTTGTCTGCGTGCGGCAGGGACATTACACAGCTCGTTGAGCAGAAACGCTGAGTAACGCAAAAAAAAGTTTTGGTCACGTTTTCCCGTAAATTGCGTCATTTTACGGCAGGTCAGAGTCCAACCAGGGAGCTGCTCGGAGGTTTTAATTCTCTCTGATCCCGGAAGTGGCTTGTTACTTTAAGGAAACGTGCAAAAATACGTACGAAATTAAAGCTTCCGTCCGTATCAGTAATGTGTATTTAACGTAGAGTATAAATGAGCCACTGTTGCAGGGACTCTGTGTTTATCAAGTGACCAGGCTGCTGAAGCAAGTGTAAACAAGGCTGCAGAGATTTCCCGGATGTAAGCTTCTATAAGACACATTGAGATTTGTGAATGAGCTTTACAAATATATTGTGAATGATTGACATGGAATGACAATACCTTAAATGACCACTGACTGCCAGCTCTTCTAAGGTTTTTTATGTTGCATGAATAATGTGTCTCATGCTGTTTTTAAATGTGACCTGCTCACTGATCTCTGGTGTTAAATATGTCTATATCACTGAAAACTGTATGATGGAAGTGACTAATAAACGTGAATCTGGATGGGAAAAAAAAGTTTCTGAGGTTAATATCCAATGGGACTCATTTAAGTTTATACAAACATAACATTTTGTTTTTGGTTTTGAACAGGCAATATTTGCAGATCCCCCATGGCTGAAGGAGTCTTCAGAAAGATGGCAAAAGATGCTGGTGTTGTTGATAAGGTAATGTCATCATTACTTTGTTATTGCATAGTCGAATACTTGCATGCATATTTCCTAGATGTTAGCAACAGGAAGAATACAAAGTGTTAGGAATGCACAACCGAAAAAGTTGCTTCATTTATCATAAAACGCCAGAGGTAGAGACAAACACAATGTGCTGAAGCTAATACTTTAAAAGTTATAGGTCAAACCTAAACCTTCAATCTTGTTTTATTGGTTGACTTTGAGATTTGTTAACTCCGTACTCCAATTAGCTTTTCTTGATGTCATTAGCTGATGGGTTTCACATACTTTTTTAAATCTCCACTGTGAAAGTTTGAATTATATATTCAATATAGACATGGCCAATAAAAGGATTTGTTATTAGTTAGAAAACTTAGTTCACTATTGTAACTTGAAGATGAATAGCTGACCATACTCTAGACAAATGCATTACTCAAATGTTGATAAGCTTATTTGGCTCTCATGCTTTCTTTTTCCACTGTATTACATTTACAGCTAAATTATTAATACATCACTGCCAACCAGCAGCTTCACTGTTAACTGATATTGATGTGAATTCAGTGGTTATTGGTGGCATATTTAAAAGAACCATATCTAAAGTGTTGGGTGATAATATTTATACAATGAAATTTAAAGAGTTTTATTCAGCACCTGGTTCTTTAAAATATACTCTGTATTTATCATTGAAATTATGGTGAAGTTGTGATCTAAGTGGTTAATACAGTACATTGACACAGTATGTTTTTAAACTATAGTTAAATAGTTAATCATCATCATCAGACTTGTGTTATTGTTCCCCATGCTCTGTGCTGCCTAGTGGAGGATAGACAGTGCTGCCACCTCCACCTATGAGATAGGAAACCCACCAGACCAGCAAGGCCAAGCCTGCATGAAGAGGCATAGTGTGCCAATGGGGCATGTGGCCAGGCAGGTATGAATACCCTTTCCTATACATGTTTTAGCAGTAGTCTTTTGCTTTCTATTGTTGCAGTGGGTCATAGACAGTGGTGCCACATCCGACTGGAATGTAGGCAGCTCACCGGATCCCCGTGGTCTGGCCTGCCTCAGGAATCATGGCACTGAGACAAGCCACAGGGCCCGACAGGTACAAACAGAAGTCCCGTGGCTCTTCTCACCTCATTGACGCTTGTGTGTATGAGTGAAGTTTGTAGGATAATGGCTTCTAGACATTTAGCTGCTGTTGACACTTAGCACATAACTAGCACCCTTTCAATTTTCTTTAAAACAGGATCCGTTAGATTGTGGTTTTACTGAGTTTAACAAGTTGGTGATTGCTCTATTAAAACAAGTTAGGCTGAACTGCGGGTAAACTGAATAGAATGAAGTTACCTGAAGTCCAGACACGGGAGATTCAATGTCACGAGCCGGCCTTTGTTTTGAACTTGAGCTTAGACTCTGTGTTTCCCATTATATTTTAAAAGGACTCCTTATGTGTTTGAGATAGTTTTTCCTTTTTGGAACCCTTCCAAAACAGTGTCACCTTTATTTACACTCCTCACAATGATAAAAAATGACCACTAACTTAGTGTTGTCTGCTGTCACCCTCAGAATAATTCTCACAACTTTTATGGCCTGGTCAGCCATCAAAAACAGTGTTAAACTGTTATATAAACTGATTATATTAATCATTCAAAATTCTGTCGGTTAACGGTGAAACGGTTAATGTCGAACATCCTAAGCCATAACAGTTTATTTGCTGCAAGCTTCTGTTTTGTGATTTCTGTGTTTTGCCTTCTTTCCCTGTCCTTCAAGATTTTGACAGTTTTATTTGGATCTTGGATTTATGCCTGCTCTCCTCTATATTTGTTTGCCTGTTTCGACTGCTCTTTGTTTTTTCAGTATTTTCTGCCTCATTTCTCCGCAGGCCTTGTCCCTTTTTTGTTTTCTATTAAATCAGTGAAATAAATAAGCTCTGTCTGGATGTCTGAATTAGGCCCCTTCCCTGTTTCAGAGAAAAAACAAATACCATCGATGCATTGTTGATTTGTGCACCAGAGAGAATGTGCTGACATGAGCCTTTCTCAGATTTCTCCTTGTTTTTGCTGATATGAATCAATACTCTACTAAATAAACGATGCAATGTAAATGTATTTTTTCATTTCTAGTTATTTATGATAAAGTTCATGGTCAAACTAAAATATCAAGCCTCTGTTACATTTCTTTGTCATAAGGGTTTGATAACGACGGCTTGGGAATGTTTGCATATTTAATGTTCAATATATCGGTCGATACATTAAATCCATATTGGTCAAGCTCTAGTAAAAACAATACCCTGCTTACACAGTTATGCTGGTGTGCAGGGTGATTAGAGAGGCAACCTTCATTATTAAATGTTTGCTTTGGTAAAGTAGTTGGTGTTTACATGCAACTTTAACTGCCAAGACCAAAAAAAATGTGTGAATATTGGTGGGAACTGTGATGTGGTTTTTTTCCGTACTAGCTTCCAGGTTAATCTGGTCTTCACGTCTGTACACCAGCTTGAGACGTGTGATGTTGACTTTTTTCCCCTCTGATTTGTCACCCATCTGTATCTGGTGTTGTTCGTGTGTTTGATTGTCTGTGAAAATGATTAAGAGCCTCTTGCTCAGGCTTGTTTTTATACTGCTGTGCAAAATGATGGCACCCGTGGCGTGTATGAATTACTGATGAAGCCAATCAATCACTGTATCACATTGCAGCATGTGTTTTAAATCGTGGAAACAGGCCTGAAATTACACCAAGATGTTTGTCCATGTAGGGCCTTCAGCCCGTATGGTGTGCTGGTTTATCCTCAGTGCAACTCCTACTCCCTTTGCACTTAAAACACTCTTTTTATGTTTCCCTGAGAGAACTTGGAGGTTTCGCCCTATGCTTGAGATCTCATCTAATCTCCTCAAAGCAAGGGAGAGGCTCAACCCTTGGCTTAAACCCAGCCAAATCCACACAATGAGCTTTGACAAGCCTTTTCTCTTTTCCCTTTTCCTCTATCACCCTTTTTCATTTCTATCACTGGCTTTTGCTCCCACCCTCCATCCCCCCCCCCACCGTTTCTGTCCCCCAATTTTTTACTTGGTGAACTTAATTTAACTTCTGCCCCTGCCAGTATCCGAGCAAACTTGCCAAACGGGAGATCACTTATTTATAACTTATTTATTTAATATACCAGTGGTATTCAGAAATAAACAAACTTGTTTATTTATCAAAGCAAACATGCCTTATTAACGAATAGTTAATGTTGATTGTTTAGTGCATCTCAGAAAGTCTCAACCATTAGATTGGGACATTAGATTTAAGAGAGTTGACATTTTTATTGCATACTTCAACATGTTATTGTTGAGTCAACATTTGAGGAATGAGCATCACCTTTAGCCAAAATGTAATTATACTGTTGTAACCACATTCATTTCACCTTTCGTCATTGTGGTTTGGATGTTAGAAGTGAAAATTCACCGACTTCGAAAGCGTCTTTTAATCTATAAAAATGAGGTCCTCTCTTAGCGCAATGATGTAGGTGCAAGATACAAGTATTTAATAATGTAGATGTTGTAAGTTACAATACAATATGGCTGGTGGATGAACAGATAATGAATGATAGTATAAGAATATGATAACACTACATTATATTATAAACCATTAATTTAATGTTAAATGTCCAACGGATATAGATTTTTCGTGGCCGATGTTGATACCGATATATCGGCTGATAAGTTTATATTAAATAAAAATTGGCAATTATTCCAAAGATGTTTTTATCAACCTGTTATGACAAAGAAATGTAATTGAGGCTTAAATATATATTTTCTACATTCCAAACGTCTGTCCACATTATATTGATAATTGTAAACAGCAAATGATAATAACAAACTTCCAACAACCAAAGTGTTTTTCTGCATCGTTTATTCTGTAAAATAAAAGGTTTCTTTATCGGTCAACCGAGTTGTGATTAAAAAGGATCTTCTTTAAAATCATTCTTATTGAAAGACTTGTTTGGTTTTGTTATTGTTGTAGTTGTCAGCCTGGTGAGGGAGGTCTGGTTGGGGGGCTCGCATTAGGCTTCTTCAACAGCCTTATACAGTTCGTGTGAGAGCGTGATGTAGACAGAAGCTCAGAGATTAGCACCGTCTGTAATTATACATGCCAGAGATTACCACTGTGTGTGAGAGAAAGGGTGTGAGAGTGTTCAAATGGAAAATACAATGATCAGACTCGATTGGCTACAGTCAGATGTTGTAGACCTTGTACGACTTCACAGACTCACCAAACATCTGTTTATTCCTCTGCTGTTAAATGAATGTCAATCTTTGTGATTCAATATGTCTATAACTCAACATCTGGAATATTGCAGGAGGTCTATTCATGTCTTTTTTTCTTTTGTTCCCCTCTTCTCTCAGTTGTCCCTTGTTTGTCCCCATCCTCTTTGAAGCATTCCTATAAATTGACTCTCAAAACCCCCTTAAAACAGTTCCGGGTACTGTGTGTTGTTCTTATTCATTTCTTTTCAATTGCTGCTTGTTCCATTAAATCATCCACCGAGCACAGTGAGGACTTTGCACAGCTCCCCTCCACATGTTTACAGATGTGCAGCTTAGATCCCTTTCATAAGCAGTTTGCTGGCGAATCCGCAATCGTATCAAAGCTGTTATCGTTGAGATTTCAGCCCTGGTTGAATTGGCCACACCCGTTGGTTACTGCGGTAACAGCGAATATGGGGTTTTTTTCTCCCAGAAAACAAAAACAAAGCAATCACTGCTGTATCTGTTCACTACACAGCCCAACAAGATTTTTTTAACAAGTAGTTCAGACGGCACTAATTGCAACCGCGATCTGATTTCCTGCTGTGCACAGCTCGAGTAGTTTTTCCTCACAACAGCAGAGCAAAGTTTAAGTTTGCTACCTTGCTGAGAAGGATCAACTATGCATGTTCTGCAGCTCACTGTGGCTGCTTCTCATTGTTTTAAAGCTTGAAAGCTTCAATGTGAAGCAGCTGCAGGAACTCATCGGTTCGCATTGGCGGCCACTTTAAAGCTACCTTGTGTAATATTTTTGTAAACAAACAAATTATATTTACTATCCAAACTCTATTGCGTGTATCCCAGAGGTCTAACAAAAATTGTTGAATACATTTGCACCTGCAGATCTTCCCGTGGGAGTGATTGGTTTTCACTGAGTAAGACTGAACCCTGTCTGCGTTTCCTCTCTGAGCCAAAAGTAATATTTGCTTTGTCCTCCCCGCTTCCAGGTGACCAAGGAAGATTTCATGAGCTTCGACTACCTTCTCTGCATGGACGAGAGTAACTTGAGGTACGATATTTCAGCCTGCTGCAGAAAGTGTTTGTTTTCTCTGCGTGTGTGCATCGCTGGTGGACGCGCAGTCGCCGGAAACACTGGTGTCATGTGTTAAGTGGCCCGTCCTACTAATAAATGGTTCCCTTGGTTTAAAAAAACACATTTGTCCCGAAAAGAGGTCAGAGCAGGTTGGCCCGCTAACGCTGTTGACAGTGGTGTGTGTGTGCTACTTCACACACTCGTGAAAGTGTTGGTAACATTGAACGAGAGCTAATTCGTAGGTGAATGCCTCCTTTTAATGAGCAATATCCTTTCTTAAGCTCTTTCCAAAGGTCAAGGGGGAGGGATATTTTTTGCTACTTTGAACGTTTAGGGATCATTTTGAGATCACATGCCTATGGCAGATCTGATCTGTAAGCAGCTTACTGAGTTCCTTGGATGCCTCGTCTTTGCTCCTTGGGCAGTTTTTTCCCCTTTCTCTCCCACATATTTCTTTCCTCCACAAATGCTAAGCTGACCAGACTGAGAAAATGAGACTTTGTCCAAGACAAAAGGCTGATCAGTCCGTGTTTAGTTTGCTTTACCAGAACTGTTGTTTTGAGTGACTGTGTTTTACTGCTGTGGGAGGAAGTCTATCCTACATGCTTAGATATTGTATATTTAATAATATTATTTATCTATTATTTAAAGTCTTTTGATATATATTTGTTCTCTAGTCCTGACATCACATGTTAGATCCCTATGTGTTTCCCTTGCTCTCTTGTCTTGTGGAGTTAACATGCTTTCTCTTGTCTTCCCAGTGAGTTGAATAGGAAAGCAAAGTCTGTGAAGAACTACAGTGCAAAGATCGAGCTTCTTGGTTCATACGATCCTCAGAATCAGCTGATCATCAAGGACCCTTATTATGTAAGTATTCAAGTAAAATTGGAGACTCAAGTTTCAAGCTTCTTTTTTTTTTCTTTTTTTTCTCCATACAGTGTTTATGACAATGCTGATGTGAAGCAGTTAATCTCAGAGCACGCTGACATGTTCTTTTATTACCATGAACCACTGTCAGTCCCTCAATCACGGTCCCACCGCTGTTAAAACTGACAAGTTCACCAAATGTGAAAAATGTGTGTGGCTGTAAATGTTCCCCAACGATGCATGACTTCTAAAGAGTATGGAGCGAGACTGTATTCTAAGAAAATGTGTTTTCTTTCTTTTATTTCTCTTTGGAGAAGAAGTGGTATTTTCAGTATGAACCCATGGACATGTTGGTTTTAGAGGTTTTTTTTAAAGATTTGTTGACAATAAGTATAAGACAAATAAATACTTAATTAACCAACCTGATAACACACGTTCAAATGGTTGCTACTTAAAATCGATGCTTACAGTTATGACTCAGAGCTTCCTGTACTCTTTTTCTTTTTTGCTTCAAAGAAATGTTTTGAAATCGAATGCATTTCTTTAAAAATATTAAATACTCTTGACTGCACAACAAACCAGAGTGGAACTTTATCATGAAGTATTTTTAATTAAGTGGACGAGTAACAGAGTTTAAAGTCAAAGTCAAAACACTCCTAAACGTTGTTGTTCTACTTCATCAGGACTGTAAGAATGGGGTTTGATCTGATGTTTTGATTGATAGTGAACTGGCAACCAGAGCAAACAACAACCCCTCAAGTGTGTCATCACATTTCATTTAAATGTTGTCAAATTCTTATTGGAGCATGGAGGTATTTACCATGTTGTCTGAGTGTTGCCCACCTCAAAACAGTGACATCAGAGCACAGGAAATAAATAGGATGGCGCTCCCCTCTACCATTACATACCTCTACCAAACAGTCCCCTTAAATTCAGTCAAGCTGCACCAGATTACACACACTCAGATATCAGTCCCCTAAACATGCCTGATTTCTTTTGTCAACATACATGAAATATTTACAGAGAGATTGGTAAAGATGTCAAAAAGGCATCAAATGTTCAAGAAAGTGGGGGAAAAACAGTTTGATGGTGAATGTGAATTGTCATATTATCCTTCAGCACCTGTTTACATATCAGGTTTAAAGGAAGAGGAAAAGAGCAGGATATGTTTTTACAGTGGACGATGGAGTCAGTTGCAGTTAATTTAAAGATCTGCACAGATTCAGTGTTCAGGTGCATGTGGTCGCTGCATGGAGACACATACACAGGGAGCGATTGGACCACGTCCACTGGCCTTTTATGAAATAAACCACACCACAACAAAACAGTAGAGTGGACTGCAGTAGTAAAAATGGCAGCAGGCGGTTCCTTGCTCACTTGATCCAGAATAAATGCCAAAATTTAAACCATGAAAGATGTGTTCTGCAGCCCTCCGAGCCCACTAAACACTACAATAAATCAATTAACTATTATTTTATTTGTGTGGACATGATTGCACAAAGTGTTTTTTGGTTTCAGATTGGTTTTCCTTTTCACTCTTCATGGCTCAGTCAGGCCTTTTTGGTCCTTGCGTGCTGTCTCTGCAGTGACAGTCGTGCCAAATGATTTGGACGTGGTTATCATCTCAGTTCATGACTGAGAAGAGGCGACATGGGGAAAAGTAGACGGAGTAAATGTTGGACGATTTTAATGTTTGATTTGTAAGGATAAGTTTTCAATACACACTTCATTTGAAAAAATGGTGTAACTTCCTAGGGGCATGCAAACTTTTTCTATTTTAGTAGTTTATATAAATAAATGGTAATGATGCTTGAAAAGTTAATTTCCTGTGTGGTCTTGAAGGAGAATGTGTGTGACTCGAGCTCTGTTTATAATACTGTTATTTGTGGCTCTGTTGTGGAACCAGAATCCCAAGATGAAACGAGCATCAGATTAGTGATGTGGTTTGGAGATCGGCCGTGGTCGACCACAATGTGTGACTGTAGTCAGTTGTATTAATTTGTCTCATATTTGAAAAGCACGTTTCTCTCTGTTGAGATCAGCAGACGTTTGTCTATGTGTCGCTCTTTCTGCCAACGGTCAGTGCGGTTCGGACACTTGGAAGATTATTGGTTTGTGGTCTCCTGCCAGCAACCACATGCCATGACAGAAGAGTGTACGGCCAACGGAGTGCGAGTGAAACCTCTCAATTAGTTTTGAATGGATCGCGTGAAAAGAAAACATTGGAAATAACAGAAAATGACTCAACTTCTGATAATCGATTCATCATTGGAGTCATTTTTCAAGCAGAAAAGCAAAAGAAATCACTGACCACAGCGTTTTGAATATGAATGTTTGCTGCATTTTGTTGTCTTAACTGAGTATCATTGATTCCTGGACTGCTGGTCGGTCAAAACAAGTGAAAATGTCATTTATGTCACTCTGGACAATTGCGATGGGCTTTTTGACTATTTCCTGAGATTTAATAGTATCAACAATAACTATATTGAAAGAAATAGGAAATGGAAATAATAATTAGCTGCAGACTTAGTTGTGGTGCTGTTTTGAGTGGAAGAATATTTTTCAAGTTTGTGAAGATGACTCCTCAATATGCCAAAGAAAACAGGTAGAATCACAAATCTACGAGTTTGGCAAATAATCTAAGAACCGTCATCGACTCATCTTGTCCGAGCATCAAATCCCCAAATATGATATTTCTGACAACACTAATGATTCATCTATAACATTTTATCCTGAAATGTGTCTTGATTTCCCTCTCTTTCCTTTTTGTTTTGTCTCTTAGGGAAGTGACGACGACTTTGAGAAGGTGTATGAACAGTGTGTACGCTGCTGCAAAGCGTTTCTGGCGGCAAACTCCTAACGTCTGAGGAACCATCATCCAAATAATGTTAAGGTTGTCACTCACGCACTTAGGAAGACGCTTAAAGGCCTTTATCTCATTGTTGTATGTGTTACACAAACCACACGTTGTGTATGTAGCAATTCTGCGTGGACGAGAGTGTAGACTCGTCTATTAAAAAAATAAAATAAGTTTAATCTTTATCCTTTTGAACGAGTCTTTTTTTCCCACATTATTATTTCCTGCAGATCCTGGATATTCTGTTGGATGCCCGATCGATATTTAAAAAAAAACACGAGTCATCGGCATCGTTGTTCTTCCTCCTCAGACACAAACGTCGTTCTGCTGTGCCCCAAGCACCACTTACTATCTAAATGGCGGTAATTTACACGAAGGAGGACTCATCAGTGGCAACACAAATTGCCATTCTTTGTGATTCCTTTCACAGTAGTTAGTCACAGAGTTGTAGTTCCACCATAGGGCTGTAAAACATTAAAGAAGGGTGAAATTAAAGGGGAGATGGATCAAATGATGACTGGAGGGTTTGCTGAAGAATTTAGTTTTAGGGGGGGGGGTTTCCATGTCTGTGTATCCGTGCCAGAATTAAAGCCATAACTGGAAAGGATGTGTGAGACGGAGCTTAACTTTCCTTTTAAAAACCTGAGATATACGAGTATTTTGGAAACATTGTGGTCATGAGGCTTTGTAGTTTCCTAATACCAGGCAGCAGCAACCTGTATTTCATCCAGATATACTGTTTAATTAAGTATCCATTAAAAACAGTGGTGTCTAACTGAAAGAAATCAATTTAACACAGTTGTGAAAATGCCAAACTAGCCTGTAAAGTTCACCCAGCACTTTGTATGTTTTCTTGTTCTTTAACCCAAACAAATGAGTGTTTCTAACGAAATACCCGCTCCGTAAAATATTCATTTTGCAGCTGTTGGCATCCTGGGGTCTGAAGCTGGAACAGAATTTAGTTTGATGAACTTACAGACTAAAAACAGAAGAGACATATCAAGAAAAATATATTTAATAAGGAATTGTGTCTGAATCAGGCTGCTGAGTTTGCTAACTTTTTTGAAGGAAGTGCATAGAAAAAAGTAGTCTCTACGTTTGAGTGGAGAAAAAGAATGAAGCAGTTCACTTAATTTTCTTAAGTACATGTTAAATATGTTAAGTAAATGTCCGAGGCCCTTTTTACATCTGTTGTTGTGGTTCGAACTAAACAAACTGAAAGGTCTGAAGGTCCGGACCAAACAAAGTCGGTGTAAAAGCGCTCTAACTGGATTTGATGGAGTTTTTGACTTCACAAAGTAGAATTTCCAGGTTATTTCAGTCATTTCAATGTCATTTTCAAAATGTAAAAGGAAAATCTTGCTGTGAATAAGTTCAACTTTACTCTCAACATTTAGACTTTATGCCTGGACCAAGGAAGAGCCACAGATTGAATCCAACTCAAGACCTTTCTTACATCTCATCCCTTTTCTTCGTCCTCACTTCCTCTCATCTCTGCTGTCTCTATCACATGAAGATAAAAGCATCCTCCTCAAATGGAAGATGTATTAATGATCCTCACTCAAACTCATTTAAACCCAAATCTTTCCATTTTTCAGTTCTGGGTGAATCCACTGTGCATTCAACAGTGTCTGCTGAGCGGATCCTTTTTTAAACAAACTTCTTTCCCAGTGTGAAGATTTATGCGCCTGAAATATGCTGACTGACATTCTTGTGAGTTTTCACATAAAAAAAATGGTTTCGCAACCGCCTCTATTTTGAAGAAAGCACACTCCACTCTCTCTTGACCTTTTTTTTTTTTTTACTGTGCATCTATGAAAGCAAAGGGAAGTTCAATAAATCTGCCGTCTCCAGTCATGTGGTCACTTGGAATTCCTCATTTTGAGACTGGATTGTGGAAGAAAGCGATGCACAAGACAACAAAGACCATTCACTGTTGTACCAATCTTATAATTTATTTAAATATATTTAATTCTTAAATATACAGTGTACACTGTATATACGTATTCAACACCCATTCGATAAATGCCAGTCACTTTAATTTATGGTAGACAGGTGGAGTCCTCTTATGATTTGTTTTATACAGTATGTACATGTATCTGTGGTCGTGGCCTACGTGAAGTGCAGTGCAACCTTGTGACGCTCTTATAAATATACACCGTACCACGATTCTTCCGAGATCCTCGGGAGGGCTGTGGCTTACAACCGCCACATCGTCGCAAAACATGTCTCACAAAGACGCGGAGAAATGTTCATGCAATTAATAATTTAATCACAGCTCTTTCTCAGTGTGAGCACAAGTGGGTGAAACTAAGGCGTGAGTGCCAGCGCGGGGGTCTGTGAGAACGTTTAGTCAGTGTAATAGGTAGTACAGTAGTACGTCTGGGCTCAACCCGAAACACTCACACAGAGCAAACCAATCGCAGAAGGCGAATCATACTGAAAATAGTACATTTGGAATTTGCTCTTTCCGTCAAAGAAACGAACAAAATAAAAAAATATGCAATCCCTTTTTTTTTTTTTTTTTTTTGATTTGACATCTTTTTTTTTTTTGGGATGGCAGCAGGAAAAAAAGTCCCCACGATTGTTTCCGGCTCCTCCAGTTGTTCTTTTTTTCCTTCAGTTTCACCGTCTTTGTCTTTAAATCTTCATCTGGTTTAGTTGCTTGGTCGCTCCCTCGTGGAGGCAGCGAACCATCGAGGCCCAGTCCGAGCGGTGGGTGGCAGTAATCCACGCGTCAACAGAACAGACCTCACTGAATGTCAATACTGTGCATAATATCAGTCGGGGATGGTCAAGGGTATTTTAAGCTTCCCTCTTAGTGTCCAAGGCACTTTTTTTTTCTCCTTCGCTTTTTTTTTTCTTCCTTCTTCTTCTTCTGGAGAACACATGTTTGGCTTCAACCTGCAACGACAAGCAAGAGAAATTCAGCGCTGTCTCCAACTTGGCAACACCTGACAAAATCTTTCCTCCAAGAACAATTGTGAACAACAAACCACTGATCTGCTACTCTCACTGTGCGGCGGCTTGGGGCTCTGTGTATTGATACATGACGCAAATCTCCCCTGTGAGCGGTTGTCTAACTGTCTCAGGAAAAAACTTGATATTTACTCTGTGAGCTTATCCAATTATTTGCACGGGATTCTGCCTCAATCTTGGAAACAGTATTTGGATCCAGTGCTTCAGAAACAACTGCAACACAACACTGTAAAACTACAGAATTACAAGTTTGAGTCTCAAAAGATTGAATGTAGATAATGTCCAAGTGAGAACCTGACTGATGAATCAGTTGGCCGATCAATACTGTAATACTATATGCATATTTTTCTTCACTGTGTACTCGGTAAGATAAACATTTTTATATCAGCGCATATCAGCAAACATAAACACAGATACCAATATGAGCCTATCACAGACATATCTGCGTTTATGTTTGCGGATACAAAAACTTTAATTAAACTTTGGGTTAGAGTTTATATTTGTATTTGTTTTATTTTTAATAGTTATTTATAATAAGGTTTAAAGTTAAACTGTAAAATATCAAAACTCAATTATATTTCTTTGTCATAATGACACCCCAGATATCTGTATCGGTCAAGCTTACTAATTGTGTAGAATGGCCTCTTTTGGAGTATTTTGTTATCATATATAAAAATGTATTATCATTAGTGCATTACAATTAATTCGTAAGCAGCATTTTTGTGCAATAGCTGTTCCAACTATTTTTTAATATCGATTTCAAAACCCCTGAGAACCTTAAGCATGTCTTCTTATTAAGTCATCTGTTTGTCGCTGTTCAGTATCTCCATCAGTATTTATACAACCTGAAATTGTTACTTTTATTTAAGTTATAATCTGAATCCTTCTGTTGCTGCTGCTTCATCACCTGAACTTGAATCATTTGACAGTTTATCATGTATCACACACAACCCGGCACTTTGACATCTACAACAGCGTAAACAGCATAAATGTTTGAGGGGAACGTATCGTGGTACCTTGTGTGTGCTACCCCTCCGTGCACCGCAGGCTGCCAGCTAGCCGTGTGAGAAGCCGCGCACATCTTTTCAAGTCTGAGAAGAGAAGAGGACACGGAGAGTTTAGCGAGCGGCCCCTCATTTCACACAGTGGTTTGACCCTATATAAACAAAGTCAATTTTTATAGTCTGAGGGTGATTTGTTACTTCTTTAATAGGGCGGGTGGCCCAGTGTGAGAACCCCCCCTGCTGCCGTACCACCCACACATCCACGTACACCTCCCAGAGGAGGCAGACTAGACTCACATTTTCAACTTATGTTGCACACAGGGTTTGGAAGGACCAGAAGTATCGGGGTCCCACAAGGAACCCCACCACACACACACACACACACACACACACACACACACACACACACTTTTGAGCACATACATTGGCCAATACTAGCTTAAAATCCATGTCAGCCATAACCCATCAAGCAGGAATGTCAATGTTATATCGGCTAAATGTTGCTATTAAATCAAACACATGGGTTTTACAGTGATAACAATTAATTAGCAATTAGTTGTACGTTGTGTGAATGTGATCAGGGATCACATGACGTCTTTCCAGCCAATCATGCTTGAGGATGTAGGAGACGCAGACAGCCAATCAGAGGTGAAGCTTGAACTTTCCCACGGAGGTAAGACCAGCTTATGTCAACATATTCTTTTCATGTGGCTTGTTTTGTACTCGTTCGTCTAAACGTTGGCGATGTGTTTTACGAAAATACGACAATTTGAAGCCTCTGGTACGAGATTTCTACATTTCCCATGTGGCAACGCTGCTCAGTTGTGTGTCTGATGGTGTGTTTAATTGCGGCTTTCACTGGGTTTTGCAACATCCATCCGTCCGACTCGACGGGCAACACCTTGCTGAGAACGTGACGGGAGGAGGGAGCTGTGGCTGTCCTAGCGTTTGTCTTTTGGTCCGAGATGTTGTTGCTATAGTGCGCCAGCTAGTGGCAGTAGATATTGAAGAAGAGACAATTTTTACCTGCCAAGATTCCCCTTTTTGCATTTTACCTTCTTTCTCTCTCTCGTCTCTTTCTTTTTCTCTCTGCCTCCTCATCTCTTGCGTTCCGACTGCTGAGCTCTGCTTGAGGCAGTCTTTTCATTTGTGTCAGTAAAGAAAGTTAACAAAACGTCAACTGATATTTATATTAAATGTTAATAGCTTCCTCTGGGATAATCATGCAATGAAAATGAAAATATCTGTACTTAATTTTGATGTGCATTTGAACCCTCCATCCGTTATGAAGATTTAAGACTCTGATGGATGGAATTAACGTTGGCCAACTAGCTCTGTAATTCACTTAGGCCTAAGTGAAGCTGACTGGATCGCATCATGATTGACGGGCGCTGTTTGGTGTGGTGCGACTGCACAGGAGCCATTTGTCAGACGTGTGGGAGTGAATCGTATTGAACAAGCAGCCTGCTTGTAAAAATGTCTCTTTCAAATCAGAAGTTTTGACATGTCACAGCAGGAATCGCACTGGTGTAAATCACAAAATGACACATGGCTGAATTCCATTAGTACAGTTTCAGGGGTCCTGGTGTCGTGCACGCCGGCTCACAGTCACGTTTCTCACTGGGACACTTGATGGGAAACACGGCCGGTGCTAATGTTTTCTGCAACACCTGTGGTTTCCCCACTGCGACATGTCAAAATGTGTGCCGCGGGAAAAGGCCTGTTCTCCAGTTACCTGGTCGCGGATTCAGCTGCCTGATGTTTGGTTTGTTGACAAAACATTTTGTACGATTATTCACTCGACAAACACGCAATGACGCTAGTGATCAGATGAGAACGTACGTTATCTTGTCGTTGAGCAACATCTTTGCATCAACGTTTACTGAGTAGACGTTGGAGAAAAAACAACCAAGAAGCAGCCTTTGGTGACCTTTGGTGATGGGCATGGCCATGAAGAGGCAGGTTAACATTTGGCTAACATCCTTCCTCACATTCATTACTGCTCATAGTGTAAGAGGACCAGTGTAATTGCAGCTTACATGCAGGCGTCGTGCATTCTCTGGTGTGGTGGTAGACTCTGTACACTTGCTGCCTGCACTTAGGATGGAAGTAGAGAGGACCTGAAACGAGAACACGCTTTTTTAGGACATTTCCAGCTCTGCATGTGGCCACCTGCATTAACATGTGTTTTATAGACTTCCTCACATTTGACACACAGTCGTTTTCAGTGACATCTTACCTGTTATATGTTTTAGGAATTTCTCCTTCTTTCTGACATCCCTAGGGAACACAACTGTGGAAAGAGAACAGACGAGGAAGCAGTGTCAGGTTTGCAACAATGCAGCAGCACTGTTTGAATCTCATGCATTTTAAAGTTTAGAAGACATGCATTTCATTAGAAGGCTTATAAGCATTGACTTTCTCATAAAACAGCCACCGCATCAACCTCAACTTCCGATGAAGAGGAATTCTGCCAGAAAATCATTAAAGGGTCATTCCACCTAAATTACAAAAGAAAATCTCAACTCCAATCACATATAATCATAGGGATACCACCGGAGGCAAGTGAGGAGATCGTATTGGTTATTCTGGGTGCACCAACCCTTTAACTCTATCCCCTGTGACTTCCAGTGTCTTTGCAACATGACCATGACACATATTCTCATCCATCATTACGCAGCATCCTCCTGAGATCCAACATAAGGGTCCCACCCAGACGACGAGCCACTCACCGACAGCCTGAGCGCCTCTGTCTGTTTTCAAGTTGCGTAAATCCTTTGGCCCCACCGGGGACGTGTGCGCCCGCGACGTTAACGGGGATTCCGTTTTGGCGCTGTGTCGACTCCGGCTATCCTCCACGTGTTTCATGATCTCCACCATCCGCCTCAAGTCCACATGCGCCGCGCCGCCGCCGGCTGCGGCCGACCCCGCGGCCACCGAGGGCGCGCTCCGGCCGCAGTGGCCGGTAAGCGTGCACATAACTAGCACCAGTCCCATAGTGAAGTGCTTGCGCAGTCCGTTCATAGCTCCCGTGGAGTTGAGAAAACGAGAAGAGGAAAAAATAAAGTCCTTATCCAGCGCCTCTGGGGAGAATACAAAGTCAAACCGGACACCTGCGGGAGAGATGGAGGAGACCTGTCAAACCTCATATAAAGTTTCTCATATAATGTACATTTATATGACCCATTAAACCCACTGAGACCACTGCGAGGAGGGAGTTTAATTGCCCACTCATATTGTTTGACATCATAAAAACTAAGATCCGACTTTGACTGTGGACCACCACGATTTACAAACACATTTCTTAGTTTAACTTCATGTTGGCAACATACAAAACACTCAATTGGACCAGTTTGTGCACTTTTACGCAACAACTCTGAAGTTAACGATTCCCTGAAGGAGCCTCTATTCACACATCAAACATCCCACATCATGTTCTTGGTAATGCAAAAGTTTGGCACGTTGTGGTTAAGCCATGGCTACTCCAAGGTTTTGGCCACAACATCATGTTTGGTAGTTGTTGTGGTGCCTTGTAAACCTAAATTTCGTTTGCGAGACACATGAAGATAATTTACTCTAGATCCTCTCTCAGAGAATCAGCAGCAAGATATTTGTAAAAGCAAATTGTTTTAAAAAAAATATGATATAAGTGAAATAGATGAAAGCTTCATAAAAGTGTAGACTATTACCTTCACAACTATAGAACCTCCTCAAATGCGGCTCCAAAGTCCCGTGCGTCCAGCAAGGATGAAAATGGAGATAAAGAACTGTGCGTAACTTTCGCGTGTAGGTTCCTGCTTCTGTCCGGTCCGAAATACGTCCTCTTGAATTCTGCTCTTATGATGGAAATAAATATATCAAAGCATCTGAAGTCGTACGAGCAGTCGCTGAGCATCCGTGGCCATCCTCTGAACACCGGTGGACTGTGGAGGGGAAGAGCGAGGAAGAACAAGAGGAACGATCCACTGGAGCCCGTGCGTCCCGTGTGCGTCCTCGCCGGAGCTGTAGATCGGTTCTCCCTGAAGGAACGCTCACTTTTTATTCTGTCTCGCAGCCGCGGTGACCTTTCCCTCGCGGGTTACTCCGCCGTATCTGCAATAAGAATATGACGCACCACTGGCACTCCACAAAGTCCACTGGAGTTGACTGACCATCACTTGAGCGCTGCGCGTACTTCTCTGCGTCCCCCTCCTTTTCGCGTCTCCATTTATCTGTGCGATACGCGGTTACAGGAAGCCTCCCTTTCCAACTAATACTTCCACTGAAATTTCCAACGAGCCAAGCAGATACAGACATCTTAGCGGAAGTACTGCCCGAACCCGTTTGTGATTCTCTTTACCCCATTTAGAGCCATTGCGCGTTTTACGGCCCTCGGGGGAGTTGAAACCCAACTCCGCAGCGTTTAATGAAGATTCTTTGAAAAATGTTAAAGAATCATCAGTATAATTATTGCTCCACAGTTTTCTGGTCAGAGCCTCCGACTGCACAACATAGTTGAGGTTTTTTCTTCTCACTAGAGATTAGTCCTGCACTAGTCGACTGTGGTTGGTACAGCTTTCTTTAAGTCAGGTCGTGCAATTGGCTCCCCTGCCCCCTGGCCCCCTCCCTCAAATGATGCAGACTTGTGGGGCTTGAGTTGACTATACTGCGAAACTAGAAGCAACCCTGTGTTTCAGATTTCTGAGCGTTAAAAACTAAGTCAGCCTAACAACTCCAAAATCACCAACTTATAACTGAATTGCAGCAAAGACCCCCCCAAAAAGTTTCGTTTCTTTATCATAGATTTTCTTCTCACATTTTTTTTTTCACCTTCATCTGATCATTTCAGATTATTTCTTACAATGACTTGGATTTTCACTTCATGGCTGAACTTCCTGACTCTTGTGACCGAGCATGAATTGAGAACCTTAGTGCTGAAAGGACAGCGCGCACTGTCACCCCCCACCCCCCCCTCACGCGCCAGATCACTGATGCGCTCGAGGGAATTTCAGCCTGTACAACGTCTTCCAGTACAATGGTGGACAGATTGACTTTACTGATGAATTCTATCGATCACCATGATGACAAACAAAAAGTAACGGATAATTTTTTTTCTTCTTGAGCAGGATGAGTTATTTCTCTTTCAGGAAAGGATGTGTCTAACTTTTATTTGTTGTTCCGGTGACACTGTAAAAAACGTGTTTAGAAAAACTAATTTTATAGGTTTGGAATACATATATATATTTTTTGAGGTTGCACGTGATTTCTGATGTTTGAGCGGAAACTAGTGGAGTTTTTACGCACGGCCAAACGGATTGGTCAGTTTGCGGAGCAGGTATGTGGAGAGATAGAGAGAGAGGAGGGGTGGGATGGGAAGAGGGGAGACAAGCCCTTGACAATCAATTTTTACGACAGTTGTCCACACTAATAAAGTTGTTAACAGGGTGAGACATCTGGAGCATGAACTTTGACGCGCCTGTGGCAGAAGTAAGTGAATTGAATTTTTCCAAAATGAAACAACTAAGGTCATCATCATCAACAATATTGGAGCTGTACGCATGAGCCCTATTATCATTTAACAGTTGTAAAACATTTTAATGCATAATTAGAAATGCATTTAACCCTTCTAGACTTTGGTATACAAAATTTCCCTCTGAAAAGAGACTTTTTTTAGTATTTTTTGCTGAATCCAAACATGCATTCACTATAATATAAGAGTGAATAGACACTACTTTGAGTCTGTATTTAAAAGCAGTTTCAGCAGGGGGCGTCATTCTGCAGTGGCTGCACATTTAAAAGCATGTTAAAATGATGCTCTTTGCGGTCGTAAAACAGGGCTCCTGTCTGTCCACAAAGTTTGAAAATATAATAAAAGGACTTCAGCCGGCAGCCGGGTATTTCCCTGTCATGCCCGCTTCCTCTGGAACAACCTCTCTGCTCACATCAGCCTGTCTCACTTCATTAATTCAAATGTAAAACTCCTCTTTATGCCTTAACTTCTCAGTAACTTTCTTTGTTCCCTCAAGCACATAAGTGTCCTCCTCGTCTCTCCCCCTCTCTCATCTTTGTATTTGTTTCCTTCTCCTCGACATGTGAATGATGGTTTTACTTCTTCTTTGTTGGCGTTTGTCTGTCCTCCGTCACGGGGCCCACAGTGGAGAGGTGGCCATGTGGCTCAGGTCCTCTCTGTTGGCGGCACGTTGAAGCTGCTCGCCGTACGCCCAGACTGAATTCTTCTTTCCTGTTTCCTGAATTCTTCTTTCCTGTAAGCTATAATTTTTTATCCCGATTTTGCATACCGTAAATCTACTTCAGCATCGATTGCATGTCTGCCTGCTCTGGAAGAGGGACCCCTCCTCTGGTTTCTCTTCCATTTAAGTGTTTCTTTGAAGGAGCTTTGCATCGACCGATTCAGGGGTCAAGGACAAGAGGAGGTCACAATGTCTCACAGATTTTTAATCACCCTGAGGCTTATTTGTGACGGCCTATATAAATAAAATTGGACTTGACTGGACTTTGGTCCAAAATGATAAATACCATTTTGATTTGATTTCACTCTTGAAATGTTTCCATATAGATAGAAAAAGAAATTTCCAAAAGGAACCAACATCGATTTGGATCACAAAATGTAGTGAAGTGGTCACGTCGGGTCTTTGAACTCATTCTATAGCAGAGGTTGAATGTTAAAGGTGAAAGAAAAATGGATGATTATGCAGCATTGTTTTTGTTAAATAGCTATTATGGCAGAAATTATGACATTACGAGCATATAACCCTGTTTAACCCAGCTCCTATTCTCATGTAGTTGTATTACCTAAGTCAATGAGTCATGTTCATATGATTTGAAACGAACCACATGTGGTAAACCTCAGATGCGGTGCGGTGGCCTCTTCTTTCGACACACCGATTGTCTCATTCTTCCTTTCCTCCTGAAATCTTGCTGATAATTTCCTTCTTAGGGACACTTTGATTAATTAATAAGAGGATGTTGTGGTCGCCTACCAGTGAACGTGCCTCTCTTTCCTGAGTTTCTCGTCTAAAGTGGAAAATTTCACTTCCCCAAGGTCTTACACAAGTGTGTGTGGTCATCTGATTTTGGCCAGAGAGGAAAAAAAACACAATTTCACATCTTTAATCGTTGATATTGAAAATAACTTAATTTGTGACGTCAGATAAACTGACCCCACTGTTGAAAATAGAACAGATAAAACCCTGGAGTGTACAAAGCACTGAGAGGACCTGGGTCTGATTAAAGGGATAGTTCACAGAAAAATTAAATCTCACTCATAATCTACTCAAAGCAAAGCTTAGAAAGTATTCTCTTCCTTTTCTTTCTATTTTTTAACAGACGGGCATAAAATGTATTCCCAACCACCTTTACTGTAACTCCTACACAAAACATCAGTGTCCTGCTGCCGATATCTAAGCAAGACTTTGCATCCATGTGTTTCTGGTTAAAGAAAATCCGAGCAGGGGTTGTAGCCAATTCAAAGGTCTGTCCACGGACCTGTGTTTGACTTGTGTTTTGGGAAATGTCCTCATAGCACTTGAAATGTTGCTTTCTATGCAATATTATTGTGCTTTGTCGAACTAGTACTAAAGTTGTCCACCTGTTCCAAATGCGCCTTTTGCTGTTTGCCATTGTTACAAAAAGAAAATGGGGGTATTGGGTTCACAGCAGCTTATCCATATATCTTCTCAGTCGACACAATTCCCACGGTCCTCAGAAACACACCCGCCAAGTTTGAAGTCAATCAGATGAGCGGTTCCTGGTAATCGAAGACCTTGATTTATTAGGAAGATGTTGAGTTTTGTGAAATGCCGTCTTATGAAACGCGGCCGTGTTTTGTCCCTCAGTGCCGTATAAAATACATCGTGACTTATTAGATTCCTATTCCCTTCATCTCTCTCTCTCTCTCTCTCTCTCTCTCTCTCTCTCTCTCTCTCACGCTCTCTCCGCTCTCCTCTCAGCCGGTCAGTGGTTGGACGGCTGTTACCTCACTATATCTTGAACACAGTGCGGCCTGTACATTGCCCCGCAGTTGTTGAGTAAGTCAGAACATCTGGACGTTTTTAGCCACACGTCAAAACGCTCAGCTTATAGCTGGATACAGCTGTGTTGGAGGGCTACGATGTGTTAGCACGCTGCTGCAGCAGTAAAAGAGTTTGACAGCTTAATAAATCCCCCTTGTTGTTGAGATTACGCATTGCCGTCACCAATTAGGTGGTGCGATGGTTTTCTCTCCCACAGTGATAATTAGAGGAGCAACACATGTCCAGCATCACCAGGTTCTCTCTGACAGAGCTATGTGTTGTATATGTGGTAGGATTGTGGCCAAGTCAAATCTGCAGGTCAGGTCAATGTAGTAATGCACTTCTGTAACACTTTGGACTCATCGTGGATGATTTAACAAGTGTTATAACTGATGCAACAAAACCAAATGTGTCCCATTTTGTTAAATTCCTCACATATACCGTATATGAAGATGGCAAACGTGTCGCCACTTCCTCCCATTATTCAGAAATGAAGCCAAAATGCATCAACGCTACAATTTTGCGCATTTGGGGCCAGAGTCTGCCAAGTAGCGATCAGGGATGGAGCCACGGCAAGGTCCCGCCAATAAAGACGTTTGACCAATTGGCCGTCTCGGCAGACAGTCTTGATGTTTGATCGCAAATAACTAATTAAAACCAAACTTACTTAAACATATATTGGTATGATGAGCACTACCTCAAATGACAGAAACCATCTTTGAGGGAAACGTATTTGACATGCACTTTGACTTTTGTTTTTCGTCCATGTCCCATCCACAAACATAGAGGAGGCGAGGACCTATACTGTAGCCAGCCACCAGGGGGTGCCATACACATACAAGACGCCAACGTAGATGTCAAATTAGAAAGACAAGTTTCGAGAAGTTTTGGTGATAAGGGCCAACACTGGTGTCAACAATGCTGTAAACAAAACCATGTGAGCGGAATTTGTACCTCATGTCCTGCCTCCAGTGACTCTACACGCATAGCTCTGACCTTTAATGTGTCTGGTCACAGAAATCGTGTTTAATTTAATGAGATTTAATGCAACATGGAACAAATTATTAAAAGGCTCATTCTTCCAAACAAGTGTTTTCAGTTACTTGTGGCTGATCAGCCCTTTATCCCTGTCTGTGCTGGAATGTACATGCTGTGCTTGACTGACAGCTCCCAGAGAGATGTGTGGGATGGAAATACGAGCTCCACTACTTTTGACAATCTTTAAAGTTGACCTCTTTTCCTTATCGTCTGCCATGTTACAATGGCTGATGCCCACATTAAACCAAAGTTTTCAAATAATAGGGCAAATGAGTGTAAAAGCTCAGGTGTCAGACTGCTTGAAACATGAGTTTATGTGGTTGGGTTTTTTACCTCCTTCTGTGCTGAGCTGATGGATTTCCTTATACAGGCGTCTCCCAGCACAACTCATTCTACCAAAACAGTTTACTTCAGTATTACTGTCCTCCAGAATACTAAAAGAGAACGTGTGTAACCTTTTTCCGGCATAAACACCGACATTATCAGGACCAGACCTCACGAAGAGCAAAGCCCGGTCCAACTGAGGAAAAACATCATTATTGAGGTCCTGGTTGAGGTTAGGGATGTGACTTGTGGTGAGGTTAAGCATGAATTGGTCATGGTTAAGTGTAAGGTTTTGGTTAGGCAGTCCACAATGAATGGTACTAAAACTCGTAATGAGGGTAGTTGCACAAACGTGTGTTTGTGTGTGTGTGTGTGCGCCTGTGTGTGTGTGTACAAAATATCTCACCAAACTTGGCAGTAATAATACTTACTTTGATAGATCAAAGTTGAAGTCCAAGGGCAACACAATAAAACACATTTCCCACGGTACCTCCACAAATATTTGGACTAGAGGGATTCTAAAGCTAATATTAGTAAATCATTCTCTATCATATGATATCATATATGTAATGAAACGAAGAAGTCATGAATAAGTAAGAAAATAATGTTATGTTCAAGTTATCTCTGCATCCTATTGAACTACAAACAACATTTTCTATAGATAAAAAATAAGTCATAAACATATGAATGAAATCATCATGACTCTGATATGAAGTAACACAATGACATCATATTGTGTGGTAAAACATTAACTTCTGCAGCCAATAGAAAGAGACACAATGTACACAATGTATTTAGATTAACCAGTCATTTGTCATTATATGGTACAAATGATGTCATGATGATGTCCTCACGAAATGGCATTATTACAATATATAAATGTTAGTGTTGCCCGACTGGAATTTATCCTGCGTGCACAGGATATCGTCGCTCTGATACTTTTCATTTTTAAATGCAAACAGGTTTTTCGAAAAACTTTTTCCAGTTTTCATGTGAGACAACAATAGAATCAAGCCTCACATACTTGAGGGAGAACAAGTGGAACGCTGCTTGCTAACATGGTGGGGAACCCCTGGTCATGGTCTTGTCACGCGACTGTATATTGTTTACAGGGAATCTGAAAGTACCCATACAAATAATGTGAACCCAAAAAATGGAACATGCTTAAATTTTCTGATTGCATTGTAATAGGAAATCAATATAGCATACTCCTCCTCATTCCCTCCTGATTGGAAAAAATGCATGGATGAAGAGGAATTTCCTCTTTGTGAGATACACATGTTTGTTATTAGAGTCTAGGAAGCTGAAATGAGAGTAAACTGTTCCCTGACACTCGTGTCGGGAGATCAGGCTTCTCTGTTGTGTTTCTGTGGTCGATTGTTGACGGTGACTGATCAGCACCACTGGTGAAATCTCTGTCTGCCTGCCAACCTTGCACTCCTTACTTTCTGCAAGTATGAGAACACGCTCCATGCTGTCTGCAGGGTATTTTAGGTCAAGTCCTACATAATCACGGATGGAGACATGCAAGTCATGTTAAAGCACACACAGTACGATCCACAGGGTTGACCGTAACATGGGCCGAGCATGGCCGATGGATTTCTAAGTGCATCGCGGGAACTATTACTCCCTCTGCATCATAATGAACTAGCTCAGGAAGCACACATTAGCAGTGAGTGTAACACAGACATGTGCACGGTGCAGAGGCTGCAGAGACCTTTGGCACAGACTTGTCACTAGTTGTTTGAAGACCACCCTTTTGATTCGACATTTTTATTGGCTGTTGACAAGGAGGGGGAGGGCGGGGGTGCTCCTGCTGGCAGCGGTGGTCAGTGCAACCTGCTGTGAGGACAATACAGTTCTGTTGCAGCCATGCATCATGGTACAGAAACAGGGCCGATGGTCGTGTTCGTCAATGTGATTCATATTTGAAGTAATATCACCGGTTGACTTCTGTACAATTTCAGCATTTCATTGTTACAAACTAAAGGAAAAGAATCTGAATAAATGAGTTACGAGACATAAACG
This sequence comes from Hippoglossus stenolepis, assembly GCF_022539355.2. Classification (NCBI taxonomy): domain Eukaryota; kingdom Metazoa; phylum Chordata; class Actinopteri; order Pleuronectiformes; family Pleuronectidae; genus Hippoglossus; species Hippoglossus stenolepis. The sequence continues at coordinate 12,549,881 of NC_061502.1, forward strand.
AAAATGACGAAACGTTACGTTACGAAGCGCAAAAGATTCAAGTGGCTTCATGCGCCTTTTTCGCAGCAGACATTTTGACTTGTGAGGCCAGGAGAAGAACACGTGTGAATAATAACATTGATGACGGTTTCATTCCATTGCAGTGGCTCATTAAATGCCATTAAGCCCTGCCGCCCCTTGAGTTCAGTTAAATGCAGCTTAATACCACTAATGTTATTAAGTACGCCGGTGGTCTTCCGGAGACTGCAGGCTTATTAATGGGGCATTGATAGCAGGGGTTTCCGTCGCAGTCGGCTCATCTGGTCAGCGTTAGAAGAAGTCACGCTAATATTACAAATATAACAACATTCTCAAATGGATATGGGTCATGTTCACTCATTCATACAGGTAAGGTCATTTAATGCTAGCTCGCTTTTTAAGAAAGGTCTGATTACAATACAAATATACAATATAGAATAAATATACAAGTATCTAGATTTGAGATAATGGTTGGACTCTAATTGCAGAACACAGGAGCGGAGACCAAAGTAGGTTGCATGTAAAAAGAAAGATTTTTTAAAAGCTTTTTATAAGAATCTGATGGTTGACATTTGGTTGGCATCACAGCTGTGTGCCTAGTTATAGCACAGCTCCCAGGACACGTTTTGTATGAGAAGGGGAACAGGGACAATGAGGGCCTACTCCACCGACCAGGAGTGGTCAGTTGTAGCAAGCCAGAAACTGGGTAATCACACATTGTCACCACCCCCCTAAGACCAGACATGGCACTCTGGTCCAACACCCAGCACATCGTCTACTTCATAGAATTAACAGTACCCTGGGAGGATGCTGCTGATAAAGCGAATGAGAGGAAGAGGCTGCGGTACGCTGAGGTGGCATTTGAGGCAGAACAACATGCCTGAGGAGGCAATAGTTTCCCCCACGTTGAGTTTGCTGCCGGGGTTTTATTTCAACATTCACCATCAGGTTGCACAGAGATCTGGGAATCCACGGACAAGTCGTGCGTCAGAGCATAAGGAAAACATGCCGGACTGCAGATTGCTGCAGCCAATGTCTCTAGATAAAGACAAAAACATCCCAACTGGGATGTTAGGGACATACACCCAGGTCTGATCAGCCTCTGGTGGGCCTACCCGAGATAAACAAGAACATTCCTGGTTTGAATCCTGGCTTTTCCAGGGTCTTTCTTTGTGGAGTTTGCATGGTGACCGCATGGTTTTTCTCCAGGTACTCCGGCTTCCTCACGCAGTCCAAAGACATTTATAGGTTGGGTTGATTGAGACTCTGAATTGCCCAATGTCAACTGAGATGGGCTCCAATCAAACCCCCATGACGGATAATGGATGAAATACTTTACCTCAATAATTCTGTAACTCATTGGACCCTCCCCTTATTTGTAAAGATAGGACGTGAGATTTCCTCCAAATGTATGAGCTGCTTCCTGTTACCAAAGTCAGATTAGAAATAGGAATTAATATTTCAACTAAAAAGGAAGTTGCAAATAATAAAAGTCTAACTGATCATCCCCTGTGGACTCTTTGGGTCAACGGAACAGAGAGAGATCATTAAGCGCCTCGTGTTTTTTATTCAGTGAAAAGTGTTTCCAATTTGTTTGTCCTATGATTAATAGCAGAAGGAGGAAATCCAGCATTTAATCAGACAGTCTTGTTGAGACTTATATTTCGAACCAAGATACTGGGAGAACCTTGGATTATGTCACTGGGTGGCTGCAGTGAATCATGTGATAATGATATAACTGCTGAACTGATTTCATTTACTTTCAGATAGTTCAGAGACATAAAATGATGATTGAATTGTGTCAAATCCCTCATTTGAATCCCAAAACATGTTCATTTGATGTGAAGCAAACAGTCTGAATCAAGATGTTAGAATTGACATTCTTTCGAATAGTGCAATGGTTGTCAGACCAACAATCGTTAGAGTATCGTTAAAATAAATTCAACTGCGCACCCCTGGGCAGCAGAGGGAGCTAGTGATAAAAAACAGGAGGCACAGAGGTCACGGGAGGCCAACAGGAGTCATCGCTGACTGGTGTGTGGTCCAGAGCGGAAAAAGGTCAGTAAGTAGCAGGAGGCTGTAGAAAGGGCATGGAAACTGTTTGTGGATGCCAGGGTGGATTAATATTGTCAATAAGAGCCAAACGGTGTGATGGATAGACTGCCTGTGGACATATGTGTAAAGCGATCAGCCGACTAAAATGTCTGATGACCCAGCCTAATGAGGAAGAATTGGGTTTTAGGGTTAGTGCTCTGAGATAAAGATAAACTTTCCATAGTTTTTGAGTTAGCTTTGAAACCAACCAGACTGCTGCTTGTTCGGGTTATTGGTGGCCACATGGATAATACGATTGTGGACATGTGGGTAGAGATGGGACCTTTTCATTATTTCCACAACCTTTAGTATGACTGAAGACAATTAGCAATGGATTTGGACTGTGCAATGGAGGCTTGCAGCGAGCAGACGGGGCCACTGCCCGAGGAGGTATCACTCCCAATGACTTGATTTGGCTACTGCTAGGAGAAGGGTGCCGGTATATTCTGCAGTCAGAAAAGGGAAGTCCTGCAGGAGTAGGATGTCATACCTGCTGTCCAGCTGAGCGGGGGTGCCCAAGGAGCGTCAATGAACTTCTCGTCTTCGTGGATCTGGTAGAGAATATAGAGAACAGGAAAGCAGCTGACATGTATGGGACGATGAGAGCAGCCATGAATTGTAGATTGGGTTGCGAACTGGGTCCAACAAGTGCGAAGATTGGACTTCCATTTATTGACAACCCGCTATCTGCAGTCAGTGTTACTAGGTTAACGCTAGTTTGAAAAGCTAAATATGCTACAAACAACCTGGACTGTTTAAACAGGCAAACTTTAAATGTGCACCTTATAGCTTAAACCTTTTTGCTTTACCAAAACGTGTACAGTAGATAAACACAGCTGACTGAACTGAATATTCACATGTGGATATTCTGAGCTTTGGAATATGTTTCTCAATTTTTTATGAGTTTGTGACACATGGCATCTTTCCTGTTTATGTCAGCTGTACAGTAGTGCTGAGTTTGAATTAGTGGAATGCCACTTGTGATTCAGAATCATATGCTGATCCCGTCAGCCAACAGTTGGCAAGGGTAGAAATGCATGCCTGGAATAAAAGCCCTACATTTATACAATATGAAACACGTGGATATCAACGTTTGATATGCACAAATATCAATATGTGCAGTTAAAAAGGCTGTTGCCATAGCACGCACGTCATGGGGTATTTTATATTAATAGGAGTATGCAGAGCTGCATATAAATGGAAACATTAGTGAGAATATTCATTTTCATTAGCCATGGAAACAACTCAGTAAGAATATTGTCATTTTGGAATGAGGGCAAAATCCAGAAGTGCATGAAAACATAGGGAGTTATATCATCGGCCATTAGATAAAAATGACAAGTGGATATAGGGTTTGACGATTCAGTCGTGCACTGAGATCAATGAGATCAGAAAAAAAAATGATGTCAAATGTGGTCTGGTGAATTTAAATGTGAACCCAGATCAAGCTCAGACTATTGACTTGATGTAACTCCAAGCAAGAAAATTACCCCCATTTGAAATACACCTATGTGACAAATTGTTTTAGGAAGTATCATGAACAGGGAACTGAAAAGTGTCAACTTTCCTCTAGTGCGCTCTCTCTCTCTCTCTCTCTCTCTCTCTCTCTCTCTCTCTCTCTCTCTCTCTCTCTCTCTCAAATCTCAAATCCAAATAAGCTTTATTGGTATGAGTGTTCAGGTTACAGTATTACCAAAGCTACATTACATATCAATTAGTTTTACACAAGAAAACACACACACACACACACACACACACACACACACACACACACACACACACACACACACACACACACACACCCTTTCAGTTTCCCCACACTAATAGTATTAAAGGATGTTGAGTCATTTGGGTTCGGTCATGTGTGTGAGCTTAATGACTCACTAGAATTCAAAGCTCGCTCTTCTGCATTAGTTACATGGAGGCGATGATTCTGCTCTTCCCACATAAAAGGATGAATGCTGGCGATGTCTTCAGATCTGCTGCATTAAGGATGAATGACAAATGTAAATATACAGTACGTGCCCAATTACATCTATCTTCCTACCTAACTACCCACCCGCCCACCCATCCATTACATTACAGAATTGTTTGTGCATATATATAGCTATGCAAAAACTATCATATTTATCATGACACTTAAATACACCATGTCATTCTATTATTGTTTCATTCATTTTGTTCATTTATTTGTATTCATATCATTTATATTATACTCATCACACTTCAATACTATCAATCTACATCAGTCATTTTAAACTGCTATGCTCTTTGCACCCTTGTTACCTCAACTTGTGTTTACTTGTTTTTTATGAAGAAGTTTACTTTATGCTTCTTCTTCTTATTTTTTAATATGTTATTATATAGCTATTTATTTTTTATATATTTTCCCTATTACATTTTTACGACTGGCATGATCTGCTTCTATATGAGATTGCTTCAGATTTTGTTTCTCCTTTTTGTCTGCAACAACTTTAAGCTCAGCTGAACATGTGTTTTTCTGGAAGTTGATGTCTTTTTGTCACAGTCTTTCATCCCTGCGTCTTTGTTCTAGTCAGTGTCCTGTTCGCTTGCAGATTGAAGTTTTCTCAACAGTTGTCTGCAGATGCTTTCTGTTTCTTCTATACAGCCTCCCATCTGCTGTGTGAACCACACGAGATTGAAATTGCTCATGTTTGTGGAGGACCATGGTTGGCTGCCATGTCTCCTCTTTGTTTCTGAACACGACTTCAGACGACGTCCTTGTTTGCAGTTGTCCCCAACTGGAAAATCGAATGTCCTATACTGCCAGTAGGGAATTGCCATACTCAGTGAATTGTGGGGGGTCATATTATTGCACTCTGCTGTCTGTAATGTTCTTTCTGCTTGACCCTTCCATTAGGATTTATCAGGACTAAGGAATTCCTGGCTTTCCGTCTTTGAACTCAGCACTCGCATACTGTGGACCATTATTCGAGATGACAACATCAGGAATGCTATGCCGTGGAAGCATTCATCTGAACTGTGACAATGCTGCTTGTGGTGTCTCTTAACTCTCTTGGAACCTTGAGAAAGCTCCACACATTGTAAAAACAGATTACTCCCCACTTTCTCCCACGATCTATCTAGTATTGGGTGTGAGAGTAATGCCTCTCTTGGATTGCTCTCCCAGTTTGACAAATGCCATGCGAGATACCATTTTGTTATGGTGTGAAGACATGTGTGGCCTCTTCGGAATGTCTCTAGTTTTTCTTTGCACTAAACATTTCCCGAGTGGGACTCATTGATTTTGTTAAGCATGTCTTGTCTCCGCTGATGTGGAACAATGAGATTTGCTACTTTGAACATCAGCCCAGAAGTGTCCGTGTTTTTATCCCTAAATGTTCAATAGGGCTGAATATCCTTTGGCACTACATTTCTTTCATTCGGCCATCCCCTTAATGTAATGTCTTTCAGTAGCTGCATTTCAGGATCCCTCTCTGCTGTTGCTTTCCTGAACTTGTGCAGTCCCCCGGAATGGGAAGCTGAGGTGTAATCATGCAGCTGATCCTCTTCCTGCTCTTTGAAGAATGCTTGACTTAAAGCATCTGCAGTCCGAAGGACCTTGCTTGGCCAATAGGGGACTTAAAGGCTGTATGTTTGCAGCCTAAGCAGCATCCTCTGGAGGCTTAAATGAGCTTGACGTAAAAGCTTTTTAAAGATGCCCTCCAGTGGCCTATGGTCACTCTCCCTGTGCTGTGTAACAACAGTAGGGAAAGCTGTAGTTTTTTACTATTTAGTAGCACTACCCTCACAATATTTGTCATACACATAGTACTGTCTGTGGACTTGTTACTACGACATTGGTACGCGTGAATTGCAGCAAAATGCATTGTTGTGAACTGATTTAGCTAACAATGGCTTGCTGGACAAGGTAAACATTGTTCCTGCACAACTGGAACGCTTTCAACTCGGGTTATTCGGGTGTGATGTCATTCGTGTGTCCAATGCACTGGTCTCTCTAACAACAATCTTCAGCTAACAATCGTGCTAGAATCCTTCCCAGCAGCATGCACGGCAGGTGTAAGCATGTGTTCATCTGTATCTGGTGCTGACCAGATAAGCAACCGAGTCCAATGTAGAGATCCTCATCCTTCAAGGATGTCGATCTCCTTCCAAACATCAGGCATTCGCTTGATTAAGTGTTGTTTCAAACATGTGTCTCCACCCACTATAGCCTGGACATTTTGTTCTAAGATTCAAACCTCAATGTTTTTGGCCCTTATACTCATATATTAGGCTATGATGCCGGATTTTAAGGCCAAAGAAAGCAACAAGTTTGCTTGTACTTGCCCTGAGTCTGCTTCTTAACAACAAGTGCCTGAGATGTTGAACTGACATTGCTCTGCAGTCTGCACCTGTGTGCAGTTTAGAAGTCACATCTTTCTTTCTCAGATTCTGGTTCTGCAGATTCCATCACCATGATGTGTTCTTCATGCTCCACTTTGACTATGGTGATCATCAGGTCCTCCTCCTTTTTGCTCAATTGCATGTTTGTGCATATTGGTGTTGCTGGTCCTGACATTTTCGACATCTTGACAATTGGATTTTTGTGGCATGATTTGGAAAGGATATGTTTGGCCAAGCAAATGAAATTAGTATTAAATGTTTTTGTTCATGATTTCTGGTTTTGGCTTTGACTTAATTGTTTCTTGGCCCAGACGTTCTAATTCTTTCTCCACCTGTTCTTTCTCTGTCAGTGCTTTGACTTGATTGGTCGTAATCTCGCCAGCACTGAAGATATCAACTTCTTTTTTCTAATGTCTGATCTCCTTCTTTTAACAGTGTGCCTTTCACTTGGTCAATAGTTAGACCACTGGCTATTCTGTCACGTACCAGGGAGTCGTGCAACTTTCCAGATTCACAGTATTTAGCTTCATCTCTTAAATTTGTTTTCATATGCATCAATGGACTGTTCCAACTATTTCTGAACTGGTGTGAAAAATGTGCCGGATGTATGGTTAGATTTTCTTTCGTTCTCCCACAGAAACAAGAGAACAATTTCCTTTTCGGCGATTGATGGGTCAGATCTGAAATAAGTGATAGAATAAGTTTTGCACGTATAACCATAATGAGTGAGGTCTGTGTTGAAGCACTCATTGTTCCTGAAGGTTTAATCTGTATTTCATCATGTGACCTGACTGTGTGGCTTGAACCTATTGGACCAATGAAGCTGAAATGAATGGTTTGCACACATGAAGCTGAAAATAACCTTGGTCAAATTATATATATCACACAGATTATAGATATATGGAGGATGTAATAGAACTATTCATGTTCTGGTTTGCTCCTAAGGTCTGTTTCTCTTGGCAACAGTGGAGAAGCTCTTGATTATAATTTACATCAGACTCCAGATCATCCAATCATGTCTTTTAGTCCAAATTTTATGACTAAGACATTATCTAGTGCCAACAATTTGAAGTTCATTGAAAAGCTCTCTATTGCTTGGTCCAACAAATGTCAAACAGGTGTCTTGATGTCTTCAGTCCAAGCAAAATGTTTGTGATTGATTTCCATTCTTGTTGCTAACATGAACAGGATATGTCAGCAGAGTTGCAGTGATGGTGATGAGAGGTCCCATTAGCGCTGCTTGAATAACACAAGACAACACAAAAATGCTACATTTGAGGACTTCCCGGTCCAACCTATCCCAGAATTGATTGCACAACAGTTTTTAAAGGGGTAACTCATATCGATCATGGAAATTCTGATCAAAAACACAGCTTCTATCCTTACATTGGACACATGGGGTGACACATTAGAGCAAGTGCAGACAATCACAGGAGCAGAAAACCGGACAAAGACAGGATGTAAATCATGCAGAGACACACAAGTAAATCATTTCTAAGTAAAACATGAACTAATAAACTTGATCCAAACAACTGGAAAAAAAAGTCCAAAGGCTATAAATTCAATACAAGGTTTCACAATGCAAATAAAAAATCCATAACTGATGAATCCCAAAAGTCCACAGAGATAGATTACAAGTCAGGTGCAGAATCATGAGACACACTGGCTTGGAAAAATGACTTGCAAGCGTAATTATGATAAATTCTGTATATATGGAAAAACACATTCCAAAAAACCTATTGTTTGCACCCTTGAAAATGATTTGTGGCCATTGGGCTGTCCTCCTGTCGAGCCAGCAATGCAATAAAATAAAACCACACAAACCCCATCTGAGAGTATCAAATATTTATTCTGGCAACTGCAGATTGGCCTGTTTTTGTATCTCACAAGAAGCTCTGTTATTAATTCTTTTGACAAAGCCAAGTTGCATATACAGTTGTTTCCTTTAAAGCAGCTGCCTTCAGACATGGGCTGACAATCGGATTGTCATTGTGTAGAGGGAATATTATAAAGAAGATAAGAATAATCCAATAACAAAAATAAAATAAAGTAAAGTGCATTCAAATAAACCATAACTGAAATTAGATGTATATAATTTGGGCACTTTTACACAGCAATTGCACTTCATTTCATTTATTTTGGTTCAGGATGCGGCTGTAAATGCTGGTTTGGCCACATCTCAATGTCAAACCAAACAACAAGTGCTGCACTATGTTATCAATCACCCTTGTTGTTCTAGCTTGTTTGTTTTATATGACTGAAGTATTGCATTCATTCTTTTCCTTTTAAACATCAAGTGAATGCGTCGATTCGAACCCACATTGTTATTTTTTTGCACACAGGCCTAGTTGACCAATAATTACAGCAATAATTCTGTGAAGTTCCTTTTGTAAACCGCTTTACGAGTGAAGGCCTGGATCTCACGTTCTCTCATCAGGATCGAAAACAAAAACATGACGAAGAAGGAAATAATATCTTCCCGGGCCAGTTCTGTTCTGTCTCTCCACTCTGCCTGCTGCCTTTTTCTCTTTTGATCATCCAGCACTTTTTTTTCTTGTGTGTGCCTGTCTATGCATAATAATTCCTAATGTGTGTTTGCTATTATCAGATTATTATCCTGCTTAGTGGCTGTGTGCGATGCTTGGGCTGAACATCAGGCACCGGAGCTCTCCCCGAGCCTGCAGACATGACTGGTACGCTGCGGTTGGCTGACACACAGAGAGAGAGAGAGAATATTTTGCGGCATGCTATTAACACGATTGGCTGATTACTTTTTGCGCCCTGTATTCAGCAAACATTGAAGGGCCTCCACTCCAAAGACAGTGAGCGAGCGATGAGTGGGAGCTGCGGTGGATTGTTCGTTTTGGGTTTGTTGCGGAGTCTCACAAAACAAATGAGGCAACACTTTGGAATTTGTTTGTTTAGGCAGGATGCACCGGGGTCTCCCGATTTCTAATTTCCGGGGGGGGCAGACTTACCATGTTTACTTGTTTTAGAGAGTTGAGGAGATGACAGAAGTACAAGAAAACCGTGCTGAGGTAATACCCAGTACTCTAGAAGTGAAATTGATCCAGAGCACCCTGACAGTAGCTCCTGATCCATCCCTCTCTTCTTTGGTATACACTCATGATTAGTCATGCTGCATCCGATCCAATACATCCAGAAGGTCATAATAACTAACTGCTGCTGCAACTTGCCTGAAAAAGCTACACTGCTGCACGTCGGCCTTGCGTCCAGGATCCGGTTGCTGTTGTTGCCTCAGGGAGCAGTTGATACTAACACACTTCTTTTTTTTTATCAACAACGCTGACAGGGGGATCTGAGAGCTGGAGAGCAAAAGACACCAAGAGGACAATGAGGAGAGGGAGAGAGAGAGAGAGAGATGAGGTTGTGTCAGCTCAGTGTTTGTAAATGTTTGAGAGATTGAGAGCCTTGTAAATGGAATTTCCCGGCGGGGGATAAATGGTATGGTTTTGTATTGGATTACAAAGTGTGCTTTCCAGAGTCAGCATGTGTCCATATGTGGAGCACGGAAAATGACAATGCATACAGAGGTACAGCAACAGAACAGCAATCCAGAAAAAAATGAAAAATTACCCTCTGAGGAATACACTTACATTTGGTTTTGTATCTCCCATAATAATTAATTCCTAAAGGACCTTGACAGCGATGTTTTCTCAAGAAAAGGCCTCACCATGGCTGTGCGGTAAATGCACTCAGGGGCGGATCGGTTACTGTAGCTGCAGCTGTCAACAAGGAGCCAGTTCCTTGGAAGAACTGTGCTGATAATATCATTACCTTTGACAGCCCGATTCCTAGTTAAAAAATATTCCACACAAGTCCAGATTTACGCAAATGTTTTATCTACAAATTCAATCATGAAAGCTAAAACTCAACTCATGATGTGAAGATGGTGTCAGTGCTGAAATTAACTTTGCAGTAAGTACCTAAGAAATACACCAACAGACTTTATTTACCACATCACAGTGATGTAATAATCCTCTGACACTATACTGTGGGCCCCCATGTGATGCTGACGCAACGATTACAGAAAGCAGCCAGTTTGTTCCAGCCAAGCACTTACAGAGAGAGAAGAGAACATAAACATGGTCAGCCTACTTTCATTTGACCACTTCATTAACTTTTTTTTTTTATGCATCCAGATCAATACCGTTCTTTGTTACACATAGCTGTGAAAATCTTAAAGCGGAATAAGGTTCTCAACTGATATTGGAAGTTGTTCACCTCAAACTTGTGTTAACCTGTATGTGATTTTGTTTTTCACTTGTGGTCACCAGGAACAAACGGAAACAAAACACAGACCTATTAGCACATTTTTAAATTGGTATGGTGAACTTGTTATTATTCACACATCGAGCATATCTGCAGCAACATTAGTAATCAGTTGGTCACCATGATGGTCGATTGTTTGATTGCATATAGTTGGTTTTATGGACTTTTGATCGAAAACCTCAACCTGTGGCATCTGGAAACAACATTGATGAGAGACTGAACCAAAGCAGTAAAGTTGTAAGGCCGCAAAAAGCAACAAATTAAAGGTATTTTTCGTCCTGGGCCCTATGTTTATAAATGTGGGTGTGTAAATGAATGGTTCTTTCAAACATTTTTGGAATTGATTCAGTAGAAAGCCTCTGCCAGCAACTGTGACACCGCAGCAGTGGCTATAATGTAATCTTATGGGGCAACTGCGACAGGCCACAAAATATCCAATAAAAGTTGTTTTTTTTCACCAATAAAATGGTTTAATTGTTTTTCTGGGTCTTTGTTAAGAGTCTGGCCACAGATTAACACATATTTGATTTATTTGAAATGCGTGTGAAACAACTACCATGATTCTTGTAGGTTTAAATTAGAATTTTGGAGGAAAAAATACATTTTAATAAGAAGCTGATCAAGTTGAATACCGGACAAATTAACACTTGGACATGAATCAGTGTGATAAGAACGACCTAAAATGACAGAAACCATCTTTTAACAAGTTTGATATGTGGCGTCACTTTTCAGTTTGGCCCTTGTTCCATTTACTCACATGGAGGAGGAGGTTTGTGACTTTTATTGCAACCAGTCATCTCGGGGGCGATCAAGTTATTTGGCTCAACTTTTGGGGAGCATTCATGGCGTCCATCTTTATATACAGTCATTGCACATGCATCACTCTCTACATTCCTCTATCATACACACCCTTCCATTTTTGCTGCCTGTTTGAGCTGCAAACATTTCCCATCCCTCCCTTCACTTGTTGGCCTGTATCAGTATTGCTGCCTGCTGCTTAAGCATCATTACATTAAGATATTTGCTCATCACTCCCCGTGATCTATATGTAATATTATCTGGTGAGGTCGGTGCCGAGACGAAAATCTCTGACATGGTGTTGTAATAAACATTTAATACACAAGTTATCTCACTGAACTGACTTTACAGTGAGCCCTCATTCCAGAGAAGTAACCATTCCTCATTTCAAAGTCCTGTGGTGTACCGGTTACACTCTAAATACACTAAGTATATTATCTTGTTATGGTATGTGTCATGGAAAGACCCACAAGATTCCCACCATCCTCCTTTTTCATGGGTACCATCCTCCCTAGTCACATGGCCGGGGTGTGTTGAGCTCCCGTTACGTCTGCTCGCCCTGAGCGAGAGCTGAGCAGAGAGAACCTGATCCGACATGAAACAGGAGATCATCTGTGGCATAATAGATACTCACATATACAGTATGTCCACAGAAATACACAAAGCCATCACTCTCCCCTTTGCAGTAGCAGCATCCTGCCAACAAGTTTGAACATAAGTGCAACATGTTTCAACATATTTCTCATATTCCCCTGTTTTTCACCGAGGTCCTCTTGCTGCTGAGCCTGCCTCTGACTCCATTTAATGAATCCAGGGGAAAACAGAGAGACAGAGAAATGGCCAAGTTAAATGAACACAAATGTGAAGAGAGACCATAAAACAACAAATGGGAGAAGGGAAAAATGCTGAGAGAGAAAGCAAAAATAATAATAATATATAATAATAATTTGATAGAAAACAAGATAAGGGAAGAGAGAATTGAGGGCATGTGGTTAAAGTGCATCAGTGTCCAAATTGTGTGTGTTTACAGGAGCCAGGAACGTCTATCTGGAGACTCATCAGTGGGAAAAGATCCTGGCTGAGGGGAAAAGCTAATATGAACCAGAAAATAGAATAATTTAGAAAATGTTACCTTGTTTAGCGATATTGGTGGGAAAAACATTTTTGACAGTTACACAATTAATGTACTATATTTACTATGTTTCACTACTACTAGTTTAGACATCCACTTATTCAACGTTACTGCTAAACCTCACAACTCTGCAGTCACTGTAGCTAGACTCACGCTTTCCACCCAAACACCTCACATCCGTCCAAAAACCACTGTGCACTCAATTATATTTGATCTCATCTTTATCTGATTAATAATTTCTATGATGAAATTTGTTGTCCAGTGCCAACTATCGTCCTTTATTTGAGTTTATCCTCTTGCGTAATAAGAGCAGATGGATACTTAACTGTGATTCTTTTATCTCTGGTGCTGCTACAATAACAGTAAAAAAAGTTGACGTGGTTTTTAGGTAAAAAAAAAAGAGCTGATGTTATTCAGGGATCAGATCTCCTCGTGTGAACCGTGAGGCCATGAGCTTTTCTGTCATGATCTTTTTCAAACATGTTATACGAGGCGTTTTACGAGGTGTGAGCAACATGTACTTTCAAACACAGCGTAACAGAGAGGAACAGAAACAGTCGTAAAGGAGGCAGGAGGTGGAGGCTGGAGAGAATCTACACAACTGATCTGTAAAATAGAAGTGTGGTGGGTCACACATATTGTACAACCACATGAAACCGACCAGGGAAGACATGATTACAAACCACAAAGGCATGCCAAAACAAACACATTATTTTCTGAGAAAGCTTTCGCGCATGTTTGTTTTTTGCATAGTCTGCTGTCATTGTACTGACAGCTTCTCTTTCAATTCAGGGCTCATAGCCATCACAGCAACTCCTTATCCATTCCTCTTAGATTACACACTCCAGCATATTTTCCTGTTGAATAAAGTTTTCACAGTTTTTAATAAGGTCAGGTATGATAAGCTTTGATACTTTGGTACGATACATTGACTTTTGAGCGTACTTTCTTAATATCAGTGATTTCCTCCAGCTGGTCTCCATTTAATTATCAGGAATAGTGCTCTGATTTTAGGGCAGGTAATTCTGGAAGACATTCATAGTGTTGCAGTTGTTTTTGCACAATAAAAGTGACAGAAATAACTGCGTCAAGATGGAAAAAAGAAGTAAAACGAAGGAAAATCAATCCTCTACCGAGAAGACCCTGTCTCCTAACACCTGACACGTCTAACTTCCTTTCTGTGCGGGTTTGCTGCACTTATTTCTCTTCTTCACTTTGTCTAATTGAATAGATTTACCCCTCAGTCCTTACTTCACGGTCTCCTGCTGCCCTGACGCTTCAGTATTGTTCCTTGCAGAGTAAATCCCGGCCTCTCATGATTATTTTAGTCTTTTTCATTTTATTTTTATCCAACATTATTTTTATGAACACTTGCAATAGTAGTCAATCCGAAAGTACCCAGAAAAAATATAACCTTTCACAATCTAAAAGAACCTTGTACAATTTCCCTGCAGTAAATCCTCCACTTGTAATGTTCAGTTTTGTCTGTGCCAGAAAAGTGTGTTATTCTTTAGTTTTGTTGACCTTAGTGTTAGATTGTGTTGTACAATAATAATTTATAATAGTTAATACCATCTAAATAGATTTGTAAGGAAAACATTTGAACATCGATGGACACAAAGTTCCCATGTTATGCTTTTTAGATTTTCCCCTTTCATATTTGTTCTGCGTATAAAGGTCCAGCTGAGTTCCAAAGGCCAAAGTCCAGATTAGAGAGGGGAGTCCTCTCCCACAGAAAACTCTGCTCCTGAAATGCTTGAAATTCCTTGATAGCATTCCTGGGTGTTTTTTTTTCATTAAAGCATTTATGTCCCCAAGAAACATGTAAAAAGTCTGTCAACAGGCTCGTTGGGCTCAAACTGGTGCAGCGGAACCAAACGCATTTTGACTGTAGCTATATCAGGAGGCCTCTGGGTAACGGGTAGGATATTTCCCACAGCACAGTCTTATCGGTTGACCAATCACAAAGAAGTGGGACAGCTGACCAATCAGAGGAGAGGGCATTTTGGGAGAATCTCAGACAGGTGGGGAAAAGAGTCTGTTCTGGTAGATCCATCTATCCATCCATCCACTCATCCATCCATCCATCTATCCATCCACTCACTCACCTATCCATCGATTTATCCATCCACTCATCCACTCATCCACTCATCCACTCATCCATCCATTCATCCACTCATCCATCCATTCATCCACTCACCCATCCATCCTCCTCCCAGCTGGGCCGTTCCCAGTCTATGGCCGTTCCCCATTAACCTCAAACAGAAGGCATCTGGGAGGCATCCTGGTGTTGATTGGTGATAGGTTGATTGGAGACTCTAAATTGCCAACAGGTATGAATTTGAGTGTGAATGGTTGTGTGTCTCTGCAAGTGGTCCCTGTGATATGCTGTCCAGGGTGTATCCCAGCTCTCGCCCTCTCTCAGCTGGGATTGGCTCAAGCTCTCCTGGCGGCCCTCAAAGGATAAGCGGTATAAATGATGGATGGATGGATGGATAAGTGAGCCTAAATGTCAACCTAATTTGTTGCCATCAGGTTCACGGTATGTTTACCAATGACTACAGCCATTGCCTTCCAGTGGATATACAGGTCCAGTCCTTCGAGCACACAAGAGCAAAAAGAACAATTAGATAATGTAACTATTAGAAATATTGCTCTGTCCTATTCCGTCTAGACACAACTTTGTATCTACAACACACTGAAAGAAGCTGCTATGAGGGCTGTGAGCAAGTAAATGTGATTTACGATTCCACCTATTAGGATATACATGCATATCTATAATTCACTGTGGCTGGTGGAAACCTTATAAAGGGTTGTGATTACAATCTGGACAAATTTTGACCTCAACTCAAAGAAATATGGTTGAAATCGTACTCATCTACAGTAAATGTATAAACACAGTGTTTCTTTCTTTCTGTAAAGACAAAGATAAAAGCAATACAAAAAAAGTCATAAGTCATTTTAGACATACAGTATATTCAAATTAGAGTTAACATTCAACTATTCAACTTGCAAAACATTGTATTCCAACATATAACTTCCTTTTATGATCAAGAGCCTTTTATCCTTTGCACTTCACATTTTGAGAAAGATATAAATTACAATAAAAGCTTTGAACTGAAGGATGAACGTGAAAAAAACCCGGTAGATACGTTTAAAATCTGTTCTGCGTTGTTCTTGCCAAGTTAATGACCATTCTCTTAACATTTTACTCCAGTTCATGAGCCCTGCAGGTGGGAATTTAAATGTCTTCTGTTCTCCAGGAAAGGGGGAAGGGGGGCATGGAGAATGGTAGATCATTATCAGGCACTAAAATGCACAGCCTCCTCTGATCTATCCTATTCCACTTCATTCAAAAGCTACAAAGTGCACACACGCACGGACACACACACACAAACACACAGTTAAGTGGAAATAAATGTTGTCTCAGAGGGTGCACATGGGTGTAGCATGTGGGAGGTTTCCCCCCCCCCCTTTCAAGAAGATTCATAGGTACAGATACAAGTTATCTCATAAATTTCCACTGTCTCCCAAACCCTGACTCCCCTGTATCACAGGACAGCGATGTGGCGTAGGTGTTCCGCATTGTATTCGATAGGCTGATTCGAGACAAAACAATCATACGAGGGAGTCGACCGAAGACGTGGAAGGACGTGCAGGAATTTTAGGGAGTAACAAGAATCTTTGTCTTGATTTACTTAAAATGCAGAGGATTGATTATTATTATATTACCAGAAACTAGAATGGCACTCAGAAGAGCAAATACCTCCACTTTCTGAAACCACAGTTAAATTCAACCGAAAATGTTGAAAATAATCCTGCTGACTAACAGACAAACCAACACCACATAAGCTCCTTCACAAAGGGAATCATTTAGACTTACATAACGGTTAAGCTGTTTTCAAACACGCACAGAACCGGAGGGGCCATATGTGAGAATGCTAATGTTTGAGTTAGTTGCTCAAGACATTTTCCTGCCAGTAAAATGTCCAAGTGAGCCCATGTGACAATACAGCAGAAAAATGCAATGCACAGCGAGCGAGTGGGGGTTATTAGGGGTTATACAAATGTAGCATCAAAAATGATAAATTGATCAAGCCTGTCATCACATTCTAATGAAATCTAAGAGACAGGAAGTGGAACAGCTACAGACTACCTGGTCCTTGTAGATGGTCGTCGCCACTCATCGCCATTATGGGATACAGATGTTTCACATGAATTCACATGTGTTCGGGGGGATCTCTATAAATAATCCAAATCTATTCAGCCTAGAAATTACATTTATGTGCCACTGTCTTGTTGTTTCTTGATAAACTATGAAACCTTTGGAATTGATATATTTTAAATTTTTCATATATTTGAGAAACTTGTACTAAAGTATAAGTTAACAAGATTCTCCACATTCCTCGTTATAATGACAGGTTGATATCTGATATTCCCCCTCTGCAGTGTAATATTACGACTTAATTCTTGTAATAATCCATTTTTCCCCCTAATACTCCATCATGAATTAAACTTTTTACCAACATGACGAAGAAATATTTTTAAATAACTTATCTGTTGAGTCACAATATGCTGATAACTAATCTTTGATTTCCAGTTTATCAACACAATACCCTTATAACAGTAACAACTAAAGCCTAGTCAATGATTTTTAATGATTTTGATCATAGTAAATTATAGTTTTGTTTTATTTAATGCACTAAAAGTGTTTTGTTTATGTTGGGGAAGGATTATGTTCTTGGTGGAATAAAACGTTTTTGTGTTTATTTGTCTGAAACCACAATCTTTCCCTAATCTTAACCATAGGGTTTTTATTGTCTGAACATAACCACAAACAGGACGGAGCTGTTTCCCTACACTAATTGGAGGTATGTACATTTTTTACAGACAGGTTTGTTTTGAGGCTTTTACCCTTTCAGAGATTTTACTGCAATTAAATGTACCTGCTGGGGCTTTAAGGTGTCATTAAATTAATGACCTGGACCATGTTAGATCCCTGAATCGTATCCAAATGTCTCTTTATGGCTCATGCACGGTGTGTGTGGGGGGGGGGGGAATCTGAGACCGTTTTCCAATTCCGGACCCGACCGTAGCTGGTTTGAAATATGTCTTAGTAACACAATTGGGCATTTATGTGAAGAATTTAAACAGTTAATTACCCAACATTACTGTGTCATGCACATTCATTATGAGCAGTTAACAGCCTTGTAACTTTTTATGTCAGGTCAAATGACTCCTCTCTTGATGCTAAGATGACAGGGGGAGGATAAAGGGAGTATTACTATCAGAGTCTTGAGCTCCTCTGACACCGACCAACCACTATCACTCTCTGTCCGAACTAAAGTAACCTTTGAGCAACTCTTAGGGTATTAACCTCCAGCTAAACTAAGCCATGGGAACCACCAGGGAACTGGAAAGACAGCAAAAACAGTCTGGGGTTTTTCTCACCTGGAAGTCCCAACTTTTGGTTTCGGTTTTACGTTGCAATTTAGGTATAGGGCACTAAAGTCTTTTGTATGACATACATACGTCCTGTTGTCATCACCTACGTAGACGGGTGTCGTATAGTACAGTAGGTAGTAGTCTTTCCGTATGAACAGATTTCTTTGCCCCTGCATGATCATTATGGTATAAGTACTCAAAGCTAGTTTGAATGCACCAAATCAATGATATTAATATTATAATATAATATTGTTTATAATATTGTTGCAGACCAAGCAATCCTGCCTGCCTGAGCAACTCTGTTTCTGGAGAAGACCAGTAAGGCTTCCTCTTTCTTTTTCTTCTTTTGTTGTTTAATGTTGTCTCAACTTCCTGCAATTGTCTGGAAGTCCGGATTATCAAAAGTAATGTCTTCTCACACTGAACCAAACCACTGTTTAGTTTGATCCAGACTGAGACCACCTACTTTCGGAGGTATATATTTTGGTCTGTTGGTCCAGGCCGTGGTCTGATAAGTTAGAAGATCTGGAACAAACTAGTTAGATGTGAAAATGTACTTAAACTGGCACTGTTTTGATAAACAAAGCAAAAGTAGATCTCTTTGAAACCTTTTCGATGCTGACAGATTTCATTTCAACATTGGCCGACGAAACAAACAACAGTGACACAGAGACACACAATGACTCAAAAGATCTTCAGCACTTCTGCTCGTCAAACTTTGTAAGGCATCAATTTAAAAGAACTGAAGGCCGTTGACACACGGAGACAAAACATTCATGCCCTCCCCACAAACAAACAAGACAAAATGGTCAAAATCCTTTCGCAATAAAACTTTTTCTTACCCTTAACTTGCCATATACTGTCTAATCCATGTGGAGTTTCCCTGTGTTATTACATTTACAGCAAACTGAGTCCGACAATTGATCTGCCCTGGCATCATAAATCAGTGCGTAATGAAGGAGCACACATGCATTAATTTTTTTCTCTCAAATGGAGCTGCAGTGAGCTCTGAAGCATCTGCAAATAAAACGACTTTCAGGACAGGTGAAGATCCACAGAGGTGAAATAACCGAAGCCTCCCATGGTCAGTTAGAACTGAAGAAGCCTCTTGGATGAGAACTGTCTCCAGTTGCCTATGTGCACATGTACAACTCCCGAAGATACCATGACCTGGGTCACTCAGAATCGTCACAGATACATTGCACTTTATTGTTTTGGCTGTTTTTAGTGAGTTTCTGGAGAAAACCCAGACAGACATGTAAAGCCAGACGGAAAGAAAAATCCTGACCACAGCCCCACCATGCCGCCCTTGTCTTTTTAGGTTGTCTCTCTTTGTCGTTATCTGTGGTTTTACTGGTCGACATTAGAGAAGTTACAAAAAAAACACTGCACTGTGCGACGGAATCCCCACCAGTGTACACACAATGAAAAGCCTCATTGTTTATTGATGGACAGGTCGAGAGGGAGGGAGGACATAAACAGCTGACTTCAGGAAGTCAGGTAAATGGCGGCTGTTGTGAGGAGATGAATAATGGAATGCAACAAGGACAGACTAAAACCTGCAGTTTGTGAAGCACAAATATAAACCTGAGTGTCATTTATACAGTTGTCTATGCAAGTTGTGTTTGGGTGTAATTGCTGCGCTACAACGTTGTAATACTTGACAAAAGTGAATAGTTTGTATTGTATTTCCTGGTTTGTAGAGGTGCTGGGAGGTCAACTTTGCTATCAAAGCTGCCAGGCCTCCCCGTTTCAAGATGCGCTCAGTTCTGTGTTTTTGAGAATCCGTTTAGTGCAAATCTATGGCAAAGATATATAACATTAGACTTTCAAGACAGGACAATTTAGATAAGATCAAAGATCTCCCTCATCCTGTCTGTCATGTTTCTGTGTATGTTCCACTACACAAATACCCGTCATCCTCCACAGTGCTGCCTCAGTTCTCCTACAGAAAAAAAAAAAACACACCCTCTGGTTTGTTTACATTTCTTTAAACCAATCACAATCATTCTCGGGCAGCAATAAGATAAGCAAGACCAGGCTCCCTATCTAAATGAATAGGGGCAAAGCCATAACTGCTTTATCAATGGGCGCTATCAATGAAACTACACGTACAGAATCACCAGCCAAATCTGATTAAAAAGTTACTTTAAAAGTTTTTTCTCTGCGGGTTATAGTCTGAATGTACAAGGTTTCGTGACACCAGCCTGTTTTATACATCAGTCCAGAGAGACGTGACCTGATGAAGTTTATGTATGAAACATACGTTTATGTGTTGATATCCTCCTCTACATTCAAAGTCCATCTGCACTTGCTGCCACTACCATTTTGAAACCGTTAGGAACCTTCTCTGTGCTCTTGGCTTGCAATGATTCTCAGTTCGGCAGACAATTGATATTTCAGGGAAACAAATTTCAACAACAAATGTTTCATACAACTGCCATCTTGGACGTTTAGTCCTTCACCCGGGTTGCAGCAGCGATGCCTCTGCAGCATCAGGGAAGGACCTAGAGAGGCAAGCCCTGTCGTTAAAATGGATAATGCCATCAAAGAAAAGGCCATAAAAACAACTTACAATTTATGATACAACTTTTAACTGATAAAAACAGATTGAATAATTGAATAATCAGTGCCCTGGAGGTGGAGCCTGCTTTGCTTTAGCTCACGAGGAGATTACTGGACTTTTCTAAAGATGCAGTATGTGGCTCTTGCAGAAATGTATTAAAATCGACTTCACAGACAGTTTGGGTGAAGTGGAACGAATCGGTACATCGGCCAAGTCAGTGTCGGTGGTTCCCTCTGTAAAGGATTTGGTAAATCAACTATAACAATGGTTACGTACGTTGCTTGATTGGAGGTTGTTGTTTGTTATTCCATTTTGCACCAAAAACAGTGAGTGGCCAAAGGTTTTGTGATTTCGGCTTGTCCGTCCATCTGTCTCATTCTTCAAAAGCTGTGAAAACCAATGAAAACAAATTGTTGCAAAACTCTTGTTTGTGCTTCGTGGTTCAATGTGACCCAGCTTTAGCTTTTTCCTGTGGATGGTTTCACTCAGGCCGAGGGTCCTCTGAGATATGGAGAGGAAAGTCGTAATATTACAAAAATTAAGTTGTAATTGAGAAGAAAGTCACAATATTATGAGAAGAAAGTTGTAATTTAATGAGAAAAATTATATAATAATATTTTGAGACTAAAGTCATAATATATGACTATGTGTCACTTTAGAGGGGGAGAGAAGATCAGCCTGTTGCCTGACAGATTTTAGACTTTCTTTTGTAAGATTACAACTTTATTTTCGTAACATTACAACTGGATAACTGCATATTGTTCTATTTCAGGGGGTTTACGTCACTATGGACATATTTGAAGTTTAATCTGCATTAGTTTAGCAAGCTGATGTATGCCTCATTTTCTTTTCCCCTTTAAATGATGTTTTGTTCAGGTAGATGACAGCACACTTTACACCTTCTTACTGTTTAATAGAACATGTGGTCATGTGAACTGTGACCAGCACAATGTTGAGTCCTCTGTGACTTGAACCCAACACAAGAGAGAATATATACTGTTTGTCAATATTAATAAATCATAGAGGTTTAAGTGAAGGTTAACAAAATGCACATATACTGTGAAGGCTGTGGTTTGGAGAACTGTCAAATGAAACTTAACGTGTTGTGAGATCTTAAATCTTGTTTACTCACGAACTAGAAGAGAGCTCGGAGATCGTATAACTCCAACATTTTGTGGGTTCTTCTATAGGTCATGCTCCATCCATCCGCAAAAGTTAATGGGAATCAATACAGTAGTTTATGCGTAATCCTGTTTAACATCAATCCAACACAGATGAAAACTTAACCTCCATGACATTCAAAATCTAAGCCAGCAGGTAAATCACCAGCAGTGCCACTGCTTACGCACAATTTGACGTATTTGAGACATTCATCACATCTTTTTGTTGTAGTCACTCTGAGTCATCATGTGCCGTCACAGGTTTCGCGGCATCAAGACAGACGCTTTGGCTTATCATATTATCGATGACATCATTCCTGCTGCACTCATTCGTTTGAATTTTGGGCGAAAGTTAAGGTCTCCGTTTTCCCCAGAAATTGCATTATCTCGGAAAATTCTATTATAGTGTCAGGGTGGGTAAGAACACACACACTTATTGTTTTTCTTTGACTCTATGACAAAGAACAGAAGGGTGCAACGCATGAAGCCCAGGGCTGGGGGCAGCTTACGTGCCATTCACCCCCCTTGCATGTGTTTTCTATGTGTGTGCACGGCTGATAAATGGGTCAGTACATCTTTTTGGGGGAGGCAGATAAAATCTTGCAGTTACTCATACAATGAGGGTAAACTTTGCAAGTAAAAAGGTTGCTGTGTTTTTTCTATCTGGCCTTTGAGGTCTTATCGCTATCTCATCACTTCTTTCATCTCTGTCTCCAGTGGGTGCAAACCCTCCGTGCTTTCAGGAGGTGCTGGAGGTTATGGGTGTTTGCAGTGAGGCTTGTAATGGGAAATTACCCCCGGAGACAGAAAGGTCTTTTCAGGAGAGGCATCAAGAAGAGAAATCCCCTGACGGAAACCTCAGCAAACACGACTGGTGGCACAGAGGGGACGTCAGCTGAGGGAACGGCAGGATATCACGACTATTTTTAAACGTTGTCTGAGCATGTGATGCTGCTTTATTTGGAATCTGAGGTTCAAACTGAGGAGATTGGAACGATTACAAATTCATGACGAAGAGGGAAACACTAGGTCCCCGGTTGCTGTCACCTCTCAAAGGCCTAAATTGAATCTCTTATTGGTGGTCCCCTCTCTGCCCAGACATCCCACAGACGTGTGGGTGTAGTTATTTCCATAAGTGAGCAACATTCATCTCCGCGTCGGTGATGGACCGGCAAACTGGCCAAAGTGTAAAGCCAATGTAATCTTGAGGGGTATTACCAGGGTTAACCTGCAGAGCAAAGATAATAAACAGAAGAAGTGATGGACAGAGACGGAGAGGAAGAACAACAATCAAAGATGGGAAACTGAGTTTTATTGTTTTTAGTCCAGCTACTTGGAATAGTAAAACTACTTTCAGATATAGTTTGACGTTTTGGGAAATTCAATTATTTGGGTTTTTGCAGAGTTTAGGAGATTGATATCACTCTCAACCAGATTTTACATGTCATTAAGATGCTTCCAGACGTGCACTGAAGCCTGGACATTTTCCTGAAATCTTCCAGTGGGACTGTGAGAACGGAAATGACAAAGATTGTATCTCTGGGCATTTTTTTGGAACATGAAAACTGAAAAAAACTGAAAAAACAAAAAGGATGCAAATTTCTCAGGATGAAGAAGAGGTGTCATACATGCACAACATGCCGACGAAGATGTCAATTCAGAAAGACAACAAGATTCGAGAGGTTTTGCTGATAAGGGCCCGCGCAGATTTAAAGGTGCTAGCAGGCGGATTTGGTTACAGAGCCAGGCTTGCTGTTCCCTCCCATTTCCTTTATTTATGCTAAGCTAAGCTAATTAGCTGCAGGCTACAGCTTCATATTTTCTGTAATCTCAAACGTCGTTGAATAAATCTTCTAATCAAACTTCGCTGTGAAGCAAATATAAGTTCCAGGGTAAATCTGGTGATTGCTTCTGTTCTTAACGGACAATATTTATTTGGATTTTATGTTTCATTTTGCTTTTCATGAGGTTTTCTGTTTTGGTCAGTATTTGCTTGTGTATTTATTCATTTATTAAGGATGTTTTAATTGCATTATTATCATTCAAGGAAGAATCCACACAATTTTGGAGCTGATCTGGATAAAGTGAGGATCCAGGTCCAGATCCATCTTTTCCCACTCTCTTTAACATTGTGAGATAAGGGCACAGCGTTGGGCAAATCTCTCTGAGTGACCTTCTAGCTCTATTTGAAATTACTCTGTACAATATATTCTTTCTTATATTGCATATCCTGGACTGAAAGCAAACTTCAATGACTAAGGTTGGTAGAGACAAGTAGAGACGGTCTCAATTATTGCCTCGCTGAAACCCAGCTTTAGCGTGTTTTACTCAGTGGAACACGGTAGATCAGGAAACAGCAGATTTCCATTCATCCTTGAAACGTGCTGCCTCTGCCTGCTCTGAGTGGGTCGTCCTCATCTGTGTGTGAAGATCAAACATTGAGACAAGTTCCTGTCGACCGTCCCCAGTGATCAGCGGGACGCGTTCAGCTTTAATTCAGCTGATTCCGGACAACAGTGACAGGACTCAATGGAAAAGCACTGTGCATTACTCTTTTATAGGGATAAGAGCAGGCATCCAGCAGTCCACCTGTGGTGAGGAAGAGAGGCCCTGCCGAGAGAGAGCATCCGGCCATGTTTTCTCAAATCAGCCAATCGCAGTGAGGGTACACAATGTGAAATAAGGAAGTCAAACAGAAACAGTGATAACATGCTGGTCGACACAGAGCAGGGCAGAGTTGCAGGCAACTGTCCTACGCTCACATGTGCGTAGAATGAGTGCGTCACACATTTTCCATCTTTATTTCATCACGGCACTGTGTCTGTTTTCAGACCCTTTAATTGTTGTGCGTTTGGAGACATCCTGTCTGCCCCAAAGTGGCCTGAGCATGACTGAAAATCCCCTCTACTGCGTAGATTTTCCATGTGCACAGAGATACTAGATTTAATATGATACAGACAATTAACTTATTGTTTTTTTTAATGCAAAATAAAACATAAAGCATATTGCTACTGCTCAACTAAATGAAGTGGCTGCAGGCACCGGCCCTATTGCGCAGCTGGATTAACCACTCTGGGGGCCCCGGGAGCAAGAACTTGATGCAGGGCCCGCTTTGCTTTCAAGTTCCCCACAAGTGGAGTTCACAGATTCAAGATAAACTAACATGATGGAGGTCACAGAGCGCCTCTGCAAGACAGGGTGGTATGATTATGTTAAGATAAGGCGCAAGGAAAAACAAAGTGACACAATTAGGGAAGCAACTGTTTTCTCTGAGTGTGTCACAAAGTGAACTCTTTTATTTCATCATGCCACCACTGTGTATGTTGGATGTGATTAAATAAGTGGTAAGATCAATCTGTCAACATTTTTAAAACCCTTTGATTCTTGCGCCTTTGTAGATTTCCTGTCAAAATCCATTTTTTAAAGCTGTTTTCCTCACAGTAGTCAGGACATTTTTCTGAAATTTTCCAGAGGGGCCAGAATACAGAATACAGTGGGAGGATGAAGAAAACACAAAGAAAACAAATATCTCATACACTTAGAAGATGCCGAAAAGATGCCGAAAAAGATGTTAAGATGTCGAAAACAACGAGATCCGAGAGCTTTTTGCCACTGGCCCCGCCCCTCACCTGAATGCTCCGGACATTTTCCTGTTGTTGTAATTGTGTCTCACTTCGGAATGCATCCCACCGATCCTCAGTCACGGCCACCCTGTATATAGATCAGGTCTGTCAAGTCTTAAACGTTGCCTCTGTCTCCAAGGTCCAGGAAGGTTGGATTCAGTAAATGATAATATGGCCTGAAAAGCATCAGTCAAATTCGGGGGGCTGCTTTGGGACATTTGGTTGACATTTGTTTGATTGCTGTTAAAAGGGGTTCTCTGTGCAGTGGAAGCACCAGATTCGTCTCTGACTCGGTCCTTTGCTTCATGTCTTTCCTGCTCTCTCTCCTCATTTCACATTTGCTGTCCTGTCAATAAAGACAAGAAATCCCCCAAAAATCTCTTTAAAAAAAGTTATGTTTGCACTTATAATGGCATCATATTACCCGTCACTGTGTCATTACAGTCATCTAGAATGATTTCATTAGAAAGAATTTTTAATCCATAAGTGTTTACTTCACCTTTTAAACCTGGGTTCTTCCCTCCAAGAGAAGGTTCTAGCATATAAAAGTTTACAAGTTAAGTTGCCAGAGTCCCTGTATCTGTGGTTCATGAACCATCTGTCATCTTTAATGAAGCTGTGACCACCCCGAACTCTTCGTCTGCACCACCGACGTGTCAGATCTTCCACAGAGACAGTATTTCCTAAGACTATCTGGTAAAAAAAAGTATTAGATGAAAATGACCTAAAAAGACACAGTGGGGTAGAGAGTCCATGCATCAATGTGACGTGACGGTTGGATTCGCAGAGATTAATTTGATGCTGATCACACTGATGTGACACACCGGGATCCTGGACATGCGATAGAGACGCAGATGATGACTCATGGGTCTGGACAGACCAGTGGGATATTTCACAGCGATGACGACAAAGAACAAAGGCCCTGAGATGATAAAAAATCTACTTTTTAATAGAGAAGCAGACGTGTTATCACCCGCCATCATCCTCCGCACCACCCTCACTCTCTTCATCTCCCATCTTCCTCAGCCAGATGTTATTCTTTACAGAATGATCGGCAGCACTGAGTGTTTCTTTTCATCTCGCACAGGCTTCAATATGTCAGTGAGAGCTGGTGTGTTCTTTGGCGTGTGCTTTAGATAATTTGTAATTTAAAGTTTGGAGAACACTTGGTGGTACACACAAACACACACACAGTGGCAATTTAAAATAAACAATGACATGACTATCTATCTATCTATCTATCTATCTATCTATCTATCTATCTATCTATCTATCTATCTATCTATCTATCTATCTATCTATCTATCTATCTAAAGAAGATATTTATTTAAGATAAAACAGAGTGCAGAAAATACCCGAAACTTCATGGTGACAAGAAAAGTTTCCTTTGCCGAGTCAAGCAATAACCAATTTGAAACTTTAACACTTTGATTTTTGATTGTCATCTTCGGTTGTAAAGTGATTGATTCAACTTGTTTTTCGACCTGCAGCCTCTCGCAGGAAGTCGTCTGCCTCTGAATGAAAAAGTTCTATAATTCATCATAATAATGGGCTATGATTCATGCATTTCAGATAGGAGCACCAAATTGGCATAAGTGACAATGGAGACACTGTCCCTGGGGTGTACACGTTGTCCAGACAGATGGGTGTGTGTGAGAATGGACATTAATAAGCTTATTTCATTCAGCAGATCCTCCATCCGTGGCTCCATTTTCATGCATTTGGCTTATTAATCCTCCTTGGAGACCTGGGAGGACTGCGTGTAAAGTTGACTGTCTTCAATTTCCCTTTGATAAATACTGTACAGTCAATGACCTCAGATATAGCCTGTTTATAAATCCACCCTTGGATTTTTGACATCACATCGGGAGTCGAATGCACTTGGCAGAATCTCATCGGAAAGGCATTCATCTTAACTGCAATCTGCTCTGGTACAAAACCGACCTGTGTTATCAAAATAGAGATTAACATGTTCTCTGAATTTCAACATGTCAAACATCGCGTTTCTTCCTCCAGTTCTCTGCATCACTCCATCTCCATCACCTCAGCTCCTCTGGTTCTTTTCCTGTCCGGGTCATACTTCCCTCCCCGGTGCCTCTTCCACTGGGGCCTGTTTTGGCACAGCGTCGGGTGCACAGGCCATTAAAGTCTTCAAATCAAGCATGTGCAGCCCTGCTCGATAACTTTAATGTAAGACAGAGAGAGAAAGAGATCACATAACACCCAGACTGTAGACAACGTCTTTATTTTGTGGCTCCATAACTGCAGACAAATCTACTAATCAATTTCAGGAAATTGCAGGAAAATTGGAAACTGTGTTGAATTACATGCCTATTCCAATTAAATTGCTCACACAACCAAACGGGTATTTCTGTCACGGCACAGCAGGGTAGCTAAACATGCGAAACATTTTAATTTATATATATCTTTGTAACCACATGGAGGGGAGTTCCCGATAAATCCCCATTTTCCTGTTCATTGATTACCCAGAAAGATAAAACACTATGCGGCAGCTTCTCAAACGGACTTTTACATACTTTATTTGGACTGTTGAAAACACTGAATGGTTAAAACAAAGCTCACGCATGTGGCTGAGACTGCACGCAGTATGTTTCTGTACAATCGGTGTAAGAATTTCAAGAATTAGTCTATCACTGATCTTTTTATCCCCGTACGACCCTGCAATGCTCCGGCCTTCTATCTGTTCCAGACTCTCAGCTGAGGACTCAAACGGGACAGAGCTTTATTTTATGTAACAGCCGCGAGACTGTGGAACACCCTGCTCGGGGCGAAGTTGAAATCTAAACTGAAAACATATTTTTATCTCACCACCTTACCCAACTTTATCTGATTCTAAAAAAAAATTCCGGTTCATTCTGGGTTTTGCCATTTTGAGCTTTTCATGTGGTTTGTTAAAAAAAAGTGCTGCTTTATTCGTTTCTGTGTCCAAATCAGTTCAAGTCAATTTTTATTTGTATAACGTCAAATCACAGCACACGTGCCACCCAATCGCTGCAAATCTTCGTGCTGTATTCTCACATGGGCTCTCTGACATTTTCCAGACATTTTACTGGGGGGCTGGCAGGGAAAGTTGTGAAAATGTCCAGAGCAACTGACTCGGACATTTGTGTTTTAATTTACAGCCACTCTGTCAAGTTTCAGGAAAATATCCGCAGTTCAGTTCACATCTAAAATCAGCCCATTGTACTTTTTTTGGGGGGGAAAACCTTAAAAATGTATGGAGGACCAAAACTGCAAAATAAAACTAAATACATAAACAACTCAATAGTAGGTAAATAAATGAAATGCCAAAATAGATTCAGTATCTTCATGAAATAGGTGATTTATCTATTTATGTATTTACTTATTTGGCAATGGAAATCTCTTATCTTTATTATATTACAGATCATGCATTTCTACATCTACACATACGTCTGTGTGTTAACTCGATGGGCGGGGGTTAATTCTGTCAACTTCAGTCAACTGATCTTTATACTGAAACTCGTCTTCGAGTCTGTATCCTGCAGACATGTTCTATTTGATAAAGCATAAACTGCATTAATAAAAGTTACATTGATATCATTTGTTTATTATATATGTCACATACATTTTTTTCATGAATGAAACTGGAAATTCCTGGAAGTTTTACTGCCGTCTTTATCAGACAGTTGCAGGATTTATACCTCACAAATATGCAGAATGTGTCTAATAATATATATCTTTATAATCATGTATATCACTGTGACTCATTCATAAGGACACACTGAGTGAGTCATATATCACTCTATTACTCCACTTTCCCTCTCTCTCTCTCTCTCTCTCTCTCTCTCTCTCTCTCTCTCTCTCTCTCTCTCTCTCTCCCTCCCTCCCTCCCTCTCTCTCTCTCTCTCTCTCTCTCTCTCTCTCTCTCTCTCTGCACGTCTCTTCTCTTTATTACATTAGAGAGCGTGCCCCGTCACAGTGTGGCTCAACCAGCTGCTTCTACAGGACTCTGAGATCCCAGTGAGCCGCCCTCAGTCTCCACAGGTACCGAGAGTTATTTCAACTCCTCCGCCACTTTAGCATTGAGCAAATAATCTGTCAGGAGTGACTCACAGAGAGACAAATGAACAAGAGGAAAATAGAATGAAATTAGATTTATTGTGACTTTGGCAGGGAGCAGTCCGATGAATTAAGTGGTTCAGCTGTGAAGGAGACTGGTGATGATGAGGAATGGAGCACGAAGATGTGACATCTGATAAACGGCTTCTGATTGGATGGTCGAAGGGAGATGAGAGTTGAGCTGGTGCGGGGGGTGGAGGTGGTTACTCATTAATTGCGGTACTGAAAGCCATATAAATATAGCTTTCTATTATAAGTAGTAGTATTAGTAGTAGAAGTAGTCGTACTATGAGTCATATTTTATTATTATCATAGGAACATCTGGGATTTGTTACGAATCAGAAAGTCATTTGATATTTGATATTTAGATATATCAATAGCAATTACTGGTGTCATCCTAAAAGTGTTTCGAGGGGAAATGAATGAATGATTGAATCTGGGAACCATGAATGTCTCCCTTAACTTTTATGGCGATCCATCCAATCGTTATTTCAGTTTGACTGTGTGAACATTACAACTCTGTGACATTTCCAACCATCCATTGTTTGTTATTGTGCCAGTTCTGGAGGCTTCATATAAACTACATCACAGCGTGCTGCAGTGTATAACCGATCATTTATTTAAGTCCATACCCCCTCACTGTGTGGGCGTATACAAACCAACACTGGTTGACATCTCCCTCACTCTCATGTTAGTGTTGTTGCAGCCATTAAATGGTGTTAATATTCCTACTGTAGACGCCCTGTGGGTGTTTATATTCTGCTTTTAAATCCTAAGTAGTAGGTGTAAAAAACAGCTGTAGTTGATGTATATAATGTTTTTTACCTCTGCACAGGAGGTCACGTTTTCTGTTTGTTCAGTTGTTTGTTTGTCGGTAGGATTCCACAAAAACTACTAAACGGATTTACACAAAACTTGATGGAACATGGCTGAGAGAGAGTCCATAACATTTTTGTGCAGATTCCATACAAAGTTTTTTTTTTACTTTCTTTAACGTTGGCATGTTTTTTATATTTTTACCAATTCCCCATTAATTAACTCATGGCTCTTTAGGATAGGGACTGATCTATATGTGTGTGCTGCTGTTTGAATTTAAGGCGACTGTTGAGTGCTATTCTAGTTGTATCGTGTTTTTACAGAGGATTTTAGACTGGAATCCCATATTATCTCTCATATTCTAATTTATATATTTTCCCTACAAACCTCTCCTGTACATTAACCTATATTTAAGCTGTGCTGCTGTGGAGGAATGCAAATTTGCAAGTGTGGAAAGGTGATTAAACGTGCCCCCAATTAACATGACACTGTAATAGACACAGTCCTGACATCATTACCAGAAGAAAACACAACCACAGATGTTGGGAACCACAGTGGGAGCCGACATCAACTGTGTATAAAGTGAGAGAGAACACAGTGACACGCGGTTGAATACACGTCAGTGCTCGTTTCGTTTCTGCGCTCGAGACGTAAACACGCAGTCGCCGTCGAGGCCTATGCAACATCTGCTTATTCTCTGTCTCAGTCATATGCATGGATTAAGCTGGCAGTTGGCTCGACATGCACTGCAAACACACACATCCACAAGATGTCAGAAGTGAGGCTTCACCAACATCTGTTAGTGGGAACGTGCCATCCTAAATCATTTGGAGTGGGAAGACCCCTTGACAGCCCATCAGTGGGTCGGTTGTTTGGCCACAGACTCGTGCTGCGCTGCCAAACGTTGTTCAAACCAACAGAACTTGAATTTCACTTGTAGAGGAGGAACCAAAGATATCAAATGTCACAGTGCATTCTGGGGGAAAATGGGTATAAAAGTCTTCACACTGCATCTTGTTGAGTGTTGCAGTTATTCAAAATATGGATTCTTGAGTTAACATCATACAGAATCAATTACACAATATTCATCGAGTGACGTTGTTAAAAACAAGCTAAAATAAAACAGGAGAACTGGATGTCAGGGGTTAATTCTATACCATGCTATTGTGCTATAATGATAATATTTTGTACACAAAGAGTACATCTACTGTGTAATTCTGCATACTTCACCCCCCCATCTGTAAAGTGCACAAACCTGTCTGAGCCCCCACTCACATGCTGTAATATACTGACATCGTTCGTCTTCATGTCAGTTTCTGGACAAGTGATTCCAAATGTTTGTCAAAGCGCTGATGTCACATTCCTACTGTTAGAAAATGTTTGGAATATTTTCTCCCTCAACAGCCTCTTTGTCTTTATCAATTAAGTTTTATTGTTTAAAAACCCATCTTGAGTTTTCAATGACTCGATTTAACGTTCTACGTGGTTCTGGAAGTGTTTAACAAAGGTCAAGGGGTCGTTAACGTGAGTCACTGCCTCCGACACAAGACAAGATGATCAACAGAAATCAGGGATATTTATTAGGATTTGGAATATGAGGAAAAATCATTTCATTCTTCATTTGGCCGATTTGGTGATGAAATACCCACTGAAACTTGAAAAATCGACTTCATGTGCTGTGTGTTCCAGGATGAGCTTGTCCGAGTTGTCTCATTATCTTTGTCATGCACGCTGTTCCCCTGAAAACAACATGGACCTCTGTCTTACAGGTGGTGTTTCTTATATCTAAAGTGTTTTCACCCACAGCAGTGCAGCTGACTGGGTGTTGTGCAATGCATGACAAACCCGAGGAAATCAGCCATAACTGAGATACACACGAGGAGGAGAATTTGGCTGCAGCGTTTTTGCACCAATCAGACCCGAAGATTTAAACTGCGGATAGTGTCCACTCAAATCTTTATTTGAATTTGAAGAGAACCAAGACCGTCTTAAACTTTGATACAAGACATTACTCATGTTTCTGGAGACGGGGAGCTGGTTGCAATCGATGGGGATGTGTGTGTGTGTGTGTGTGTGTGTGTGTGTGTGTGTGTGTGTGTGTGTGTGTGTTGTGTGTGCGCACCAGAGAGAGGTCAGAGTGCAACCTCTAATGTTATTGCCCTTTCAGAGATGATCAGTTCCTCTAGCTGTCACAGACAAGCCTCCAACCCCAGAGAGGGAGCTCTGTCCAATCACACCCCCCCACCCCCTCACTCGCCGACATGCACGTACGTTCACTTCACCACCTCCATCCCTAAAACACACCCATTTCTCTTCCTCCCCATATTCTGAGATAACTTCCAGTCGATCACTCACGTACGCACTTAATGGATCATGACAGATGAAAGCAGGCAAAGCATACCAACATGAAAGTAGATGCATCTGGGAAAACAAATGAGTGAAAAAAAGAAAAATAATGGTAATTTTGAGGTAAAACATCTTGTCAACCTTCTACAGAGATAAAAAAAAAGTGTGAAATGAGGGATAAGTCTCCAAAGACACACGTCCTGTGGTGGGCAGCACCTGTCTCGTGTCATTTAGTTCGGACTGCCCTCTAGTGGTACATTAACATTTATGGTGTGAACCAAAGAGAAATGTCATGAATAAACATCTCAGGGTGACGACCTGTGTGTTTCACCTCAGCATTCTTACTTTGAAAAGGACACTTTAATGTGTATACTCCCAGAGCAGCGTCTGCATGTTTTCACTTTCCTCAGTGTGTAAAAAGCCTCCTGGGAGAAGTGAAGGGGTCAAACTGCACAAAGAGTCGCACCCAGTATCACAGGCCCTGTAAACCCCCACCACACCCCCTGGGAAGCTGTTAAACCAGTTCAGCTGATCCCGGCATTCAAATCCAGTTAGGCTCGCATGACGCTGTTTTACTATGGAGCGGGTTCCAGTCCTCAGACGCCTGCTTATTCAAATAAACACATCATTTCCATATTATTTTGTGGCTGTGACTTGATGTAGTTGCTGCAGGATTGAAGATCAAACTACTTTATGCTCTCTCACTCTCTCCAAGCCTTATAAATACCATACTACAGACTAGGGGGCCAAGCCTTTGCTCCGATCACACATCCTTTCTCAAAAATACTCTTAAATGTGTTATGTTATGTGTGCGTGACTTCATTTCTGTTTTATGAACTAATTCGTTCTCTGGTTTTGATTTTCGCTTCAGATTTTTTTCTGTTTGCGAAGCACTTTTAAACTTAAAGAAAAGTGCTTTATAAATAAAGTTGATCGTATCATAGAGAAAAACAATCTCATTTATCTCCCCACAAATCAAACAGTCACGTAAAAGTAATTCAAGTAAAGTTTAAACACACTTTAAAACAACATTACATACAAAACAGTTAGTGTCCTTTGGTCCTGGTGTATCTCATTATGTACAACATATTCAGCAGCACTGTTATCAGACACAGGCATCCAGTCCGGTTGTCAGCGAACAATCCTTTTTATAGTCACGATGAAGGAATCTGCCAACCGCCTCCAAATTTCAGGATTAGAGGAGAGATTGTAAGCTCCTCTCGGTGAAGCCCATTTACAGACATAGGGAGAGAGATCAGTCAGTCTTGTCTCTCTTCTCTCTGCGCGCCTTTCGCTTCAGCTGGAGTATCTTGAGTTCAGTCATAGTGGAAAAGGTCCTGTACACCCACAGCATCTGAAGTTAGGAAACACACACACACACACATGTTGTCTGTGGCATACCTGATGCTCATCTGTGCTCTCAGCCTTTGATCTGATGTGACAGGTTACTTACCACAATGAGGACTGTGTTGAGCAGCAGAGGAATCGAGTAAACCAACGATATGAACATGCCCTTTGAATCGAAGTACTGGAAATCAGAAAAAGACCTGCAAACAGAAATAAAGCAGAATGAGCATGTGTTGCTGGTTACGGTTAGTTTCCCCATTTGTGATCAAAGCCAACAGAGCTTCTAGACACACTGTTTCACTCAATGTACATTGAAATACTGCTCGTACCTCCAGTTCATAGCTGCCAGCTCATTCAGTTGTTCAGCGCTGTACACCAGGCCCACTGTGGAGAGACGTCAGGTCAGTCTGGGAACACTGATAAGTCACATCTCTCTCTCTCTCTCTCTCTCTCTCTCTCTCTCTCTCTCTCTCTCTCTCTCTCTCTCTCTCTCTCTCTCTCTCTCTCTCTCTCTCTCTCTCTCTCTCTCTCTCTCTCTCTCTCTCTCTCTCTCTCTCACACACAATAACAACACAGTGTGTTTACAAGCCTCTTCACACTGGGTCTCATTTAGCTTTAATTATGATTTGCTGTTGTGGAGACAAATCCAAACAAGATTTATGGGATCTACCGATACTCAGCTGCTGATTGAAGTATATTATTACGTATTGCTCGCTGGTGCTGTGGAATTGAATGAATTTCTGGATGTTGAATATAATGTGAATATTAAAAAACATGTCAATACTATTTGAATGCTGTAAAAAAAATAAAATATGTATTTTTTATTCATCTACATTGAGTTTAACAACAGGGTTTTGTTTACCTTGTTCCACAACACAGAGAGAGAGAGAGAGAGAGAGAGAGAGAGAGAGAGAGAGAGAGAGAGAGAGAGAGAGAGAGAACCATAAAAAAATTGCTCATCATCTGCTGTTTTCACATCTTTGTGACATAATCTACAGATGTAAACATTGCAAATCTCTTGGAAGACGCTGGTATAATGTCCAAATGATACTTTTCACTGTATCGCTGTGGAAAAAATAGACCCCAAATCTCAAGAGGAGCAGCATTTTACGTGCCTGAGACCCTTTGCTGTGTACATTGTAATAATTGTCTCTTTGACTTTTCCACTTCTCACAACCTCACACTCTTATACTATGGTTGATTCATTATTTGTAATCGGGGGGGGGGCAGTCATAGTTCCTCAGTGTTTCGTTATCCAGCGTGCAGCAGGGTATTGTTTTCCACCTGAGTCTATATACAGTATCTCAACAATGCATGGATGATCGGATTTTCACCAAATGTTGTGTGAATATTACTCAACACAACAAAGTCCTGCAGCTGATCGGTCGGGGCGGGGGGTCGAAACCCCTTAAGTAGAAAACTGTGTACTTGTTGCGTGACGCTCACTTGCACAGAAAATTCTCCATCTGCACACAAAGCTCTCTCTTTCATAGAGCTGGGGATGGGGATGGGGGATGGGGATGGGGGTGGGGTGGCTGCATTTTTCTATTTTTTTGTTTAGATTTACATCGAGCCCTGTTCAGTTTTGGCACATGACAGATACAAGTTAAACTGGAACAGTGAGGATAAGAACTGACTGCGGGTCTGTTTGTTCTCCACGTACCCATGAGCAGAAAGTGACAGATCTGAGCTCTGTAGAATCTGCAGGTCACCACCGTCACACACAGACACACAGCGTGAAACAACAGGAGCCCGACGAGCCAGGGCTCCGACCACTGCACCTACAGACAGCCACAGAGAGAAGACAGACAACAGACAGTCAGTGGATGTTAAACTCTCATCTGTTTAGCAGCAGAGCTCTGTGTGCTAGCTGCGAGAGCTAACGCTAGCTGCCTCGACTCAAGTACGAAACTTCCGCCTTACAGACATGAGGAACGTCCATATCGATGTGATTCTTAAATGGCTGAAGCCGTCGATGGGGATGGAGCTGATGTTCTTCTCCGATTTCAGCTCCGCCATCTTCACAAAACCCCGTAGCAGCCGCTAAATGTCCCTCAGCTCGTGTAAACCAGTCCGTGGTGTAAACAGGACCCGAATGCGGAAGTAGCGTCTCTGTCGCGGTCGAAACACGTCATCAAGGAGCCGGATCTGTCACATCTTTTGTGTTTTCACTTTGTTTAGCAGGATTACACAAAAAACACAAAACAGATTCACTTGTAAATTTATGTATATGTCGGACACGACCCAATGACGAAGACACTGAATTTTGGTGTTGATCCGAAATAAGGAGCGGATGTTTAGTTTGTACATTAGTTACCACAAAGTAACTACAGAGGTTTAGAATGGCATAGGTGCGTGAAGTGTTTAAAGCGATAGTTCTGAGATACAATTGTGTTTTGGTAATACTCGAATAAATGACCTCACACCTTTTTTTTGTATTTGGTGTCTAAAATGATGTCACACAACAATATACCTTTGCCCAGTTGTTGAGTTTCTGGGATCCACACATGGCCAAAATACTTTATTACACATCCACAATCTTTAATATGTTATTTGTGACATTCAGATACATGAATGCAAATATTTTTTAACGAGCATATAAAATGTGATATAACTGCAGGCTGTGAGATGATTTGTGAATATTATTTTAATTTAAAAGCTTCAGCTTGTGCATATGCTAGTAATACCAATGAAAAAAATGTCTCCTCTTGTTAGTCTGTTGTTCATCTCTCAGCAATTCACAGCAGTTTGAGAAATGAGATATTCCCTTTGGATCAGTGGTCCCTGTGTGAAGAAGTGGTCCCCAGTTACTTCAATTGTATTGGATTTGGCTGCAAAGCTGTTCACCCCTGAAACTTCAAAAGTGTTTTGTGGACTCAAACACTTCAACCATCCCTTTAAGGGCACATTATCAAAATTCTAAATGCACTTACATGGGAAAGTGCAAAACGCATGTTACACAGATCAATTTAATGTCTCATCAATTTCTTTGACTGACTTGACTTGTTTCTTGTGCTTCATCATTGCAGATCACGGCTGCGGCCACATTGTGGATAATGGTGGCAGCTATCGTGGATCAGGATTAAAACTAGACTGCTTAGATATACAATATGTCTGCTCACATATATACTATTACTGACAATACCGCCATAATACAGTCGTTATTGCTACTCCTTCCATCTCTGTCAGACATTTTCTTTTGTGTAAATGATCTAACGATTGATAAACTTAATTTGTTTAGACACTGTTCTTCTTGAGATATCGCGTTCACTGGAATTGGATGGACGGACAACCCGAAAACACGTGCAATTTTTTTAATCGGGGTATATAATGAGCATTAGGTCTATGCAGAGAGAAATTTACACCTTTCTCTAAAATCTATGATCTCAAAATGTCACAGATATGGTTAAAAAGTGTAGCTGTACTATACCAGATATCATGACAACACATTATGACCAACAACAGGTTTTTCAGTAAAAAAAATTAGCAAGATCAGCCACGTTTTAATATATCACAAGAAATAACTTCAGAAAATTTATAATTCTTTGATTAAAACTTGTAAAAAAAAAAAATGTAATTTCAAATACACAAATATTATCAACATCAAAAGTCTTTGCTCGGTGACATTGCTGTTATATACACAATAGCTTGTAAAAATAAAAAAAATAAAACTGGACGAGATTCAGGGGCATCAGCTCAGGTTCTCCCTCGGTGAAAGTCAGGGACAAAAGTAGCAGCCACGGTGATCGGAGTGGAGTAACCCAGAGCAAAGTTGTAGAGACCAAGCATCATACATTTCCAGGTGGAGCGCAGAGCTTTGCCAACGTTCTGCAAAACAAAGACAGAAACGGCCTCAGATTAATGATTCATTCTGTGGATTCCCATCGTCATTGTTAGAAAATCTGTTCAGCCAATCAGAG
The DNA here is from genome assembly GCF_022539355.2 of Hippoglossus stenolepis. Classification (NCBI taxonomy): domain Eukaryota; kingdom Metazoa; phylum Chordata; class Actinopteri; order Pleuronectiformes; family Pleuronectidae; genus Hippoglossus; species Hippoglossus stenolepis. Next base: position 12,587,908 of record NC_061502.1, read on the forward strand.
GAGGAGGCCCAGGTGAACTGACACAGATGGAGGCTGAGTCACTAACCTGGGATTATGTCGCCATTCATTTTAATCACAGAATATTCAAATGACAACCAGTGATTTTCACACAACTAGGTCAAATCAACATTTTCATGATTTGTCAGGATCTGAAGTAGAATCAGTTCATATCAGTTCAGACTAATCGTGCACACGCGTCAGGTTAAGAACAATAGCACAGCAGGGAGAGTGTTTTTAGTCGTAACTTATAAATAAGGCGTCCCGTGAACACCATTGTCTCCTCAATGAGCAGGAAAGGGCTGTCCGGCTGGGGCGGATACAGGAAGTCAGATGTTTCAGGAAAATAAAGCAAAAACAATCCTACTCCCTCAATGTGGTTTGTAAAAAGGACTCTGCTCCCTGTCTCAACTGAAAAACTAAATTAATAAGTCAATAAAAGGTGATAAAAAACTAATTCCCAAGGTTGAGAATAAACCTTCAGACTCAAGTATTAACAACAGCTCTTTTATTTATGATTTGTTTACCTGACGTTCATGTTTTCACAGATTTATATGAGCCATGACTGATAAGATTCTGGTGAAGTTCAGCATAAACACAAAGTGCCAGGTCACTGATAAACCAACTGTAGTAGTTTGAAGTTACATTTTATGAACCATTTCCTTCTTCATATCTCACGTAAGTCGGGGGGGTATAAAGTCATCTGTTGAGTAAACATGTTTTCGAGGGACACACCTGCTCGTGGCAATAATTAACCAATGGTGATTATCAACTTGATCACGTTTATAAAAACAATTAATGAGATAAAAACTCATGATTTGATTCATAAGCCCAAAAACCTTTCCCAATAATCAACAGTTTATCTGAATAATTACAATGACAATTGTTGGCATATTAAAAAAAAAAATCACTAGAAAATATATATTAATTTATTATTATATTTATTAATATATATATATATTTAAAAAAAACTGCTTTCAACTTACCGACAGTGAAACTGCAAGAGAGGACAACACATTTAATTAATTTAAGGTTTGTCTTTAAAAGCGTCTTAATTGCAGAAGCATATTATAAAAAGTGCATTTTAGTTATGTTTACTGACTAAACATAAAACTAAATGAATATTAAACAGTCAAGAGGAATTTTAATAAAAAATGTCCTACTTCCTTAATCTCCTCTTTAAATCTGACTCACCAGGGGAATTGAATATGTTACTGCACACCCAAGTAGACACGCATTGGGTTGGATGTCGACTCTAATAAAGGTGTGATATAAAATAGATTAAATATAGTTAAAGATTAACAGCAGACTACGATTATTTTATTGGTTTGTTTACTTGACATTTTACAGCTCTTATTCCCAGAAAAGCAGACTACTAAGATTTCCTCATCATTCACGTGTGTGATGGTTGTAAAGCAAACAAACAAAACAAGAATTTCCCTTTTCCTTTCAATCACAAGAAGAATCGATGCACCAGGAACACTGTCAAGTGATCCTGGCAGGAAAGAGTGAGGACAGACAGGAAACTGAACAACCCTGATTTGAACAAAGCATTTACCAGCATGAACATTGATTGTCAGTACTTTTTTCTGCCACGCAGCAGCAATCAGAAGCTTCAAGTCCTCTCTGGCTTAGTCTGGCTGCGTCCATGTGAGCCCAGAAGTTATAGGTCAATAGATGAATGAGAACAAAGCTGTAATGTGTATGTGATGATTCATATGGTCTGGGGGTAATTCCTGATCAAGCATGTATATTTTTTTCAGATTATAACATTTATGTGATCTCTGTTTTAGGATATTCAGCAATTGCCTCAATAATCAGAAACCTCAGCCTTATTTGTATTTGGTCATTTGGGATGATGATGCAGTTGCAGCACAGGACACAAGGAACCCAAAGAGCCCACATGTTGAGCAAATTAAAGATTTCAGGTTAATTTACAGCAGTTTTCCCCCAATAATTCGGATTCTATTAGAACAAATTGAGGCTGATTGATGCCATATTGAGAAAATCTGTGATTCAAATGTGGACTTACCCGCTCTGAGGCTACAGAGGAAAGACAAAAGAGCAAGAGGATAAGAATCTCTATAAAAGTGCCACCAAACCATCAGAACACACACACACTGCATTTGCAGTACATTATTCAACATTGTAAGAAAAATGTGAAATTAGAATACCAACCTTCTTTACTTTTTTGTACTTCTCCTTCTTTCTCTTCTTCTTCTCTTCCTTCGCCTCATCATCCGTCAGCGGCTCGTACCTCTCCGGCAGAAAAGCAAAGTGTATTTCTCTGTGGCACCGCTCATGTTGTCTGCTGTTGTCTGCCACCGACTCGCTGTCCGTGGAGGAAGAGTCCTCCACGCAGTCCACATGTCGCTGGTACTTGCGTGCGGCTCCTACGCTCAGAGCCTCACCTGATGCTGCAGCTGAGTTTCTGTTAAACAACCGTGATGGGAGAGATTTAGGCTTCATGCTATCTCCTCTTAGCCAGCTCTCAGGGATATAAAGGGAAGAAAGCACCACTGTTCCTGCAGGAGGTCAGGTATGTTGTCAACAGACGTTATGTGCATGAGTGGAAGTGCATTCCAGTGGACCGCCTTGTGTGGGAGATCTGGCACAGAGCCCTTAAAGGGGCAAATCCTTCCTCACATGACTGACCTCGATAGGTCTCAGGGTTTCTGCTTGAATGTTCAAATGCAGATCTAAAACAAAATGACTTTTATCCAGTGAATAGGAAGAGCTGAGGAGAAATATCAAGGATTGTGTGTTCACTCAGTCCTGAAACCTAATCGACAAAAAAAGGAAAATCGAGTCTGATCTATTGAACAATTCACAAACTGAAATCCAAATTATCTCACCAGTGGAAAAAGTCCACTACAATCTTGCCTGAATCGTGAAATATGTTTCCATGCATAAAAAAAAAACACAGACGTTGAATTGGTCTATTAACATGTTTGCTTTAATCAATAACATGAAGAACACCTTAAAATGTTTCAAGCCATTTAAGTTATTCTGACAAAGGAGATTAAAATGCCCCCCCCAACCCCACCCTGCAAACCCCTGAACAGAAGTCGCCGTCTTTGTGCAAAACATTCAATACACTGATTCAGAAAGACAACTTGAGACAATTATTCTTGAATATTTACAGCAGGAGCTAAACCTAAAAACTGAAGCCAACTTTGATGAATAATAATGTGGCTGCACTTACTAACAACTGTTCCCTGAAAACTGGAATCAATGCACAACTGTCAGGCTCATGGAGGATCTCGGAGCCTGATCTCATGTTAAACTGAGCCAGGAGCACTACTGGTCCGCGTCTTGATCTGCTGGTGCATTGTTTTGGCCACGGTCTGGGTCTTTCATTCGCAGGATGCGGATGATTTTGCTCACAGGAAGAGTACTGAAAAAACAAAAATAGGGGAAAAGCAAAGATGACTATTTGTTCGTACCTTTGGAGGTTTACGCTTCAGAGGCAAATTCCCTTTCCCAGGCAAACCCTCCAGTGCACTAAAAATCACATGACCTTTGTTCCTGAACGGATTAGTCTTATCATAGCTCATTTACTAAGTTAATATACAGTAACTAAGCCAATAAATTAGTATCTGGGTGGTCAGACTGCTTTGATATACAAATAGAAGGATGTTGTATCAGTGGTTACCCCATGCTCTGTGGAGTGAGGAATATGAACTGTCTGTATCGCTGACCACTCGCCACCTTCAGCATCATGTCCATTGATATCCTCCTGTTCACCATGTCCTAATTGATCAAAAAATAACAACAGAGGTTCATGTTATTGTGTGATAAATGAGGCCAAACACCAGCAACTTCCCCTCTATTGTATTTGCTACTATACTTCACAGTTGAGAGATTTAAAATCCACACAGATGTAACAATGCCAGTAAAAACAGTCTCTCGTTACCATGTAAACATCAAACTCGTCGAGGCAGCGGAAAGGCGCCTCTGTGATGGCCCAAAGAGAGAGCACGAAGCAAACAGTGGAGAAGGAGCGCTCGCCTCCGGACAGAGAGCGCATGTCTCTCAGGTCCGCCTTGTTTCCCTGGCCGGGCTGCACCTACACAGCACGAGATGAGAAATCAGTTTTGAGTCCTTGAGTAAAATAGAATGGCTGCCTCACACAGTCACAAGCTATTTTGAATTGAACTCTGGAATATGCATGTAGAGCTGTGTTCAGACGTGAACTCTGGCAAGTGTCTCGAAAATGGTGGAAAGCACAAGGTTTTTGTTTACAGCACACCGACACCGGCGTCTGTCCTCATCACCTTAAGCTCTCGAATCTCTGTCTTTCCAAGTGGACATCTTCGTTGGCATCTTCTCTGTGTTTGGCATCCTGACATAACTGTATTCTCTATTCCAGTTTTGGTTTGGTGAAGTGTTAGAGCCTGGATCAACACGGCATCTCACTCGATGAGAATTTTTACCCTGTCTGAAAACAGCTTATGTAACCGACAGTTCATTGGTTTACATAATGCAAATCCAAGCTAAAAGAGGCACCAAGTGTTTCCCCCCCCCCGATGAATAAAATGTTCCTCTTACCGAGATGGAGAGGGTTTCGTTCTTGTGGTCAAAGCTCATGCTTCCAGTGTATCCTCTCTGGGACAGCATGCTGTCAAAGTAGTATTTACATCGGGCTGAGAGGAACCTGAGACAAGAGATGCAGAGAAAAGAGATCAGATGGATGAAGGGGGGAGGAAGAAAGCATGTCAATAAACAAGGGGGAAGTCCAGGGTCACAGTCGGGAGGTTTATTATCTTTTTGATTTGACAACTTGCCTCCTAAGCTCATTGTAAACCTGGAGTCTGTGGTTCATGACGCTGTCGAGGCTTTTGATGAAGCTGTTGAGGTTCTTCATTTGCTGTGTGAGGTTCTTGTAGTTCTCCAGAGCCTCATGGTACTGTCTGCATGTGGAATAAAGCCAAGAGAGAGGAAGCTTTACATGTTGACATGAATCAACTGATGTTTGGTGCGATGGCAGCACTGCAGTTTGCTGACAAGAAAGCCTGTTGCAGGATTTTGTTTACCACAGGGCCCGAGGTAACCTTACCTCACAACCTCCTCGCGGTCTCCTTGTTGTTCCTGCTGGGTGGAGATCTTGACTTTAAGACGGTTGATCTCACTATCCAGACTCCTGGCTGTCCGACGCACTTCCAAGCGCTCTGGACAGATCTCTGAAGCCTTGGATACAGATCCCTGAACCACAGAGGGAAGTAATCAATCAAAATGTATGCTAAACTAGAAAGACACTCAGTAACGCTTCCCTCTACTCAAGCCACATAGGATATCTAAAAAACGATATAGTGCTTTTGCTTTAAGTCCTTTGATGAACTCATCTGTCTCTTATCACCCCTCAAATCTCTGTACGTCATACCTGAACTTCCTGCTCCTTGCTTTGCAGGTTGGCTTCGAGGGTCTGGATGTTGCGGAGGTGGGTGCTGCGCTTCTCGTCGTAATGTTTCTTGTGGTGCTTGCACTTCATCACCTCCTGATCAGCCTTACTCAGCTCCTCCTGTAGTAGAAAAAACACCCATTTAAAAACTCAAGTAATCAAATGTGAGTTCAGAATAAAAAAACATGGAGGCGGACTGCTGGTGCGGTCGGTTGGCTGCGCTTGTTTGCACTGGAAAATGTAATAAAAGAGAAAAGCAATTCCACAAAATCGGTCTGTCTATCATCTCGTGTGCAGCGAGCGTTAAATATATTAAAAATATGTGACAGGTGATTTGGGAATTCACCAATAAGCATTACAATGTTTTTAGCCAAGGATGCTAATCTAAATCGTTTTAGAGATCGAAGTGAACTGGGGCCTGCAGTATGACTGTACCTTGATCGGGTCGGCGTCCTCTGCGATGGTGTTGATCTTCTCTTTGTGCTGCTTGTACTCCCGCTCTGCCTTCTCGTAGGACGCCTTGAGGTCAGTCATCTGAGTTCGGGCCTGGTCGTACTCTGCACGCTTGCTCGAGATCTTAGTAACGATCTCCTGAAGTTCCTCCTCCTGGTGGGGACAGCGACATTTTAACAGCAGCACATGGTGTGAATCACATCTATGTATCGCACTGTATCGATGTGTTCTGAACAAACCAGAGGGTTTAGGTCCTCTGACTGAGGCTCCTCCATGTTCTGTAGGTCCGTCAGCTCCAGCTCTAGTTTTGTGGCCTTAGCCTAAGTGATTAAAATAAACTTCATGAACAAATCCATCATCTCAATATTCTTAATCAGGCATACTGATTTGTCAGAGGTAAAAATAGTTACTTTCGTCATCTTCTGGTCTGCTTGAGCTCTTCTCATCAGCCCTTCATTCTTTTTGATGTCATCATCTAAGTTTCTAATCTGTTGCTGGATGCGAGTCGCTAGAGCTGTTTGGTTCTCCATCTCTCTCTGCAAATGCCTGAGAGGAAAGATAACAGATAAGAGAGGTAAGATAGAACACAAGAGCACAGGTTTGTACAACCACTGTGTTGCGATATACACTATATGGACAAAAGTATTGGTTAGTTCCCGTGAAGGGAAATCTTAATGCTTCAGCTTACTAAGACATTTAGGACAATCATATGCTTCCAACTGTGTGGGAACAGTTTGGGGAAGGACCTTTTCTGTTCCAGCAGGACTGTGCACACTATTGTAGAAAGAGTGGAAGCTGTTATAGCTGCAAAGGGGGGACCAACTCCATATTAATGCCTATGGATTTAGAATGGGATGTCATAAAAGCTCCTGTAAGTGTAATGTGACCTTTGTCCATATAGTGTATTTTCATCCTGTATCTTAATAACTGAAGCTCATTAATTCAGTTTCTATATGTAAATCCAGAGAATTAGCTACAGGTTAGAGTAGATCTCCTGCTGTGTTCACACATCAACTACCCCTGGATTTCTACGGATTTCATACTTGGAGGCCAGGCGGAAAAAGTCAGCAGAAACTACAGAGTGTCCCACTCAGACATATGCGCCTCACACAGGCACACACCTGATCTCATCCTCAACATCTCCTGAGAGGCGGTTGGCTCTGGTCTGCTCTGCAGTGTAGCTACGGTTATTGTAGATCTGATCTCCTTCCTTAGAGAAGGCCATGTTACAGTTGCGCGGAGGGTTTTTGCCCTGCATCACTCGTCGAGCCTCTGTGCGATTCTACACAGACAGACAGACAGACAGACAGACACACATCAAAATCCATGAAAATGAAGAGATGTTCCAATATCAATACCAGCATCTGAAATGACTCCAACACTGTCACAAATGCCGGGTCAGGCATTGGCGAGGATGCAAAACTGACCCCAAACCAAGCCTTTTAAGTATATTAGTTTCACCAACTGCAGTTTTCTTTTATCAGAATTCACGTCAGCTTCAAACGGCAACAAAGGATTTTATTCATTATCTTATTAAACTGGGACTTTTCTTGTTAAGAAATAATTTGTTACCTTGATGAGTAGAATGCTTTCTATTCCTGATTGATCAATCAGGCAGTTGGCCACAACTGGGTCCTCGATCTCTAGAGCTTGGAGCACGGACGGGTATTCAGGGTGATTCACAGCCCTGAAAATAAAAGATACAAACAGAACAATTGAAGTGATAGTTTACACAAAATGTATAGCTCGATTATTATATACTCGATTGCACCAGTCTACAGCTTGAGTGAATGTGTTGAGAGGAAGATGTGTACATTTAAGAATAGTAGAGTACCATTCTGTGTGTGGGAGGAAAACTTCAAGGCTAACGCTTTCATTTCAGGCAACTAAAACTTAAGACACTTTAATGTGAACGATGTACATGTCCTCACCTGGTCCTTGTATCGTGGACATGTTGGAGGAATTGGCTGGTAACGATGGCAGGTCTGCGGCCTCTCTGGCATACTTTGGCCATGAGGTCCTGCAGCACCTTCTCGTCTGCATAATTGTCACAGGTGAAGGCCAGCATCTGCCCTTTAAGACACACTTCTACAGCCAGGGCCAGCTCTGGGTCTTTCAGGCTAATGAGGTAACCTGTAGAGGGAAAGAAAGTACAAATTGAAAAGGCAAGACAGACAAATCAGAAAGGTAGAGCGACCATTTATTTATACATCATAGCTGAGAATGAGTCAAAGCCTGACTGCTTATCACATAACATGACTTTTTACATCTTACCAAGAGGTCCTCTGGGTTTGTACTTGAACTGGCCCCTATTGTGGGCGTCCTGGATGCCATTAAGGAGTGCAGGCATCTGCTCTCCAAAACGCTGCAGCCGATTGGAGCGGCTGCTTTCCAGAGTGTGCGAGTTACGTCTGTTGGCTTCAATGGACCTCTGGAGCACGTCGTGTTCTCTCCTGAAGATGTTTAGATTCTGTTAGAGGCCAATTCTGTTTTAATGATTCTACTGCTGAGTGGAGTTTTGTAGACCAGTGAGAACAACGAGAATGTATCTGGAGAAATGGCACAATAAACGGACTGAAAGAGGGTTTCACAAAGTTATCTATGAATAACTATTTGCACATAATTCATATCTTTTGGTGAACGTATCTGTTTCCCTACTTTATCTTTGATTGTTCTTCCCTGGCACGGCTGCAGGCATTCTGATACTGGTCAATCTGCTGGCCCAAAGTGGAAATCTGGTGTCTATGGTTCTCCAGTTCTGACTGGATCTGCTCCATGTGCTCCATCCTGGCCTGACTCTCTGCTCCCGATGTTTGACTGATGCTAGAGACACAAAAAAAACGTGATAATGAAAATTAGATGCAAAGCAGAGGGGAGGAAAGAAAGGATGAAATAGTACAGATGGCAAAGAAAACAAAGTGATGTTGTACCTCAGCTTGAGATCATTTATCCTCGAGGACAACTGAACCTTGTCCCTTTCCAGGTCTCTCAGGTTAGTCTTGCATGTGTTGACAGGGACCTGCGCAACGAGTATCACAACGATAACAGGGACTTTAAACAGCTGTGCCCTGCATTATATCTGACAACCACTGACGGTGACACACTCAAACTAAAAAACATGTTGGCAATAATATAAAATGTTATAGATAGGACATAAAAACCTGACCTCGCTGGACTTGAGAAGAGTGTTATGTTTCTGGGCCTCAGCCTTAAGGTCAGCACATTTGGGCTGAAGCTCCTGGACTTGCTGGGTGATTCCCTCCAACTGCTCCTGGATCTGCTTGTACTTCTTCTCTGCCTCCTCAATCTTGTGCTGCATGATTATATAAAAACAGATCAATAATATAGGGAGGTTAGAGGATAAAAGAGAGCTGTGTGCAAAAGTTGTAGTGTTAAGCATCAAACAGAGGTAGAAGTTATTTCATAAATAGTAATTATAGATTGTATAGACTTAATGATTTTGGTGAAGATGTGTTTCTGTTGATGAGAAACAGTTGCAATCAGTTTTAAGTCTTGGTTTTATTATTAATAATACACTATTGTACCTTCCATTCTTCAACCTTCTCATCATATTTCTCTGTAGAGTGTCTGTCTGTCCGTAGCTTCTCCTTCATCGGGTCCAACTCCTTCTCCATCTCGGTCACCTGTTAGATTTAAGACATGCGTTGACGGCAATTAATATTCACATGAATCGTCTATTCAGTAACTAATGCCCTCATCCGGTGTCTCGGGGGCAGAGGAGTGGGTAAAGAAGGTTGAAAATCCATAAGTGAGGGGAAAAAAAGAGAAAATGATCTCACCAAGGCCCACGCCATCTGCTTCTGTAACTCCTCTAGTTTAGTGTGCATTTCGTCAAGAGATGCCAGACTCTTGTAACGATCCTCTTTCTCTCTGTATTTCTGCTTCAGGTCTTTTAAGCACTGCAATGGTCACATAACCAGACATGGTCTTATAAATCTTGCTCAGCGGTCTAGTTATCCCACTAAAGTAATAATTACAGGACGACAAATTCTATCCACAAGGAAGCCTAAAAACAACAACCACATATTATAGTGCAGTATCAATACAATTAATAATGAACATGTGACTAATTCTTACTTCGTTTTGTTGATCCACCTTATCCTCTGTGACTTGCTTGGTGGTTTTGATGTAGACAAAGTCCTCTCTCATCTGCTCCAGCTGTGTAGCTTTCATAAAAAACTGAGCAATGGTCATGAAAATTAAAAGAAGAAGAAAAGCTCTACGTCAAAACATGAAAAGCCGCAAAATTCACATCAACAACAGGGCTTCTGATTTTCCACATTTTGCCCCTTCCCAACACCAATTCTGATATCATATTTTGACAGCTGTATGTACTATCATCTCTATAGACATATAGAGATTTTCATTAAAAAATATTTGTCTATATGTTTACTTGAGACTAACCCTATACTTGTCCCCCTCTCCTTTAGAGTGTAGGAAGTGTTTGCTCATCTCTTGGGTGAGGACGGACACAGGATTGTTGACCTTTGAAAGAAAACAAGTTAACAAGTTCACCAACACTGCAAAACTCATTTGTCGCACAGGATTTGAATTTGTCAAATGAAAATATAAGCAACATTGCACTGTGTAAGACTTGATTTGCTCATACCTGAATATTGAAATTATCCAGGACGGACATGAGCTCTTCCTTCTTGGTTGAGACAAGTTGACCTACAAGAGGAGGAGAAAAAAGATCACGAAATCCTTAACGTGTAATGAGAATTAGTCAGGCAGCTACAGGAAGTGTTACAGTTGGACACTAATATTACAAGACTTTGACAATTTGTACTCTTAATCTTCACCAGTGTTTAGTAATTGTGAATAAATTAAATAAATGAAAAAGCTTATTGGTGAAACTATCTTGCTATACCTCGTCCCAAAATGCTGAAAATCTGAAATCCATGAGCATCCATGGTTTTTACCTGACTTGCTCCTCAGTTTATAGGTTCTCATCCCCTCTCGTGTTATTTTGAGGTCTACGGTGATGGCTGGACCATACACCTCAGGTTTGTAAGCGTCCCTTCCTTTGTTACGTAGGGTAATTGATACATCGGCTGAGCTGAGAAACAGAGAGTGACGTGATGCAACCTTTAAAAAGACAAGTGTGTCACACTACATGGAATTTCACAGGTATGATGGGCTATGACAGTCATATTTTCTCTCTAATAAAAGACAACAGAAAATTTATGAATTCCAAAATAACTGTTTTAACAAGAGGAGCTACAAGTTAACATTCATACAATGTTTCCCTTCACAGATAATCTATTACAGTGTGGGAAAAGATTTACCTTTCACCCTCTTTCACAAAACCTTTGAGGGATGATCCTCTGTTTGTGGCCTGTGCATTCCCACCTAAAGCAACTATGAGAGCAGTCAGGACGGCACTTTTTCCACCTGTCAGAGGCAAATTGTACACAGACAAAAATGTTAACACTGAAATCAACAGTTTATTGTAAAATGACTGGGTCAAGTTTAAATAATCTCACGATTAAGTTGATAATTTATGGGGATGCCACAATGTGGACATTTTCCTACAAAGTAATTATCTTGTGACAACACTGGTGTTACCTATTACACTGGACATTTAACAGGAAAAAGCATGTGTTGGCTCAGTGTTTACTGAGTGAGATCTGTAACATTAGATTGTACTGTGAGCAGCATCAATCTTCTGCTGCGCTTGACGTTGTGGGATGAAATTGACTGTGGGGGGTCGACTTTTTATAATAACATAAAAGATTCATAAGACGTTGCGGCTTCATTGTAGAGTACCCTACATCTACACTTTTGACAACTCCATATTTATATACTCATATTTAAAGTATGCAGTATGCTATTCACACAAGATTTCAGCACACCAACGTTCTTTAAGCTGTGTGCCGGTACTGTGTGATGATTTGAGATGGAATGACTCCAAAGTCACAGAAAGTCTTTGAGTAAACTACGTTTCTAGAGAGGGGAACACCTCTCCTCTCCTCCCCCCCCCCGGAACGCTGCAGTAGTCAAACAGCTTTACTCACTTCCATTGTTGCCGACGACAAAGTTGACATTGGAACCGAATGTGAACGGGCCGAGGAGCGAGTGGCACATGAAGTTCTTCAGCGTGATGCTCTCCACGATCCCTGCATCACTCACCACCTCCGCGGCACCTGGCACCTAAACACAAGATTTTCATTTTCCTGTCACTTCAGTCCAAGTCAGGCCACATCTAGATATGCACACATGCTATACAGCTACTATGTGTAATCATTGATTCTCTCCAGAGCAACAGATTTGCAAAGAAATAGTAAAACAGAAAGGAATTATTTGCAGTCAGTAATAAATGTGTCCTAACAAGACAGTGAGTGTACATACGTGCTTCAGTAGAGGATCATCATGGTCATCTCCAACATTTTCATCAGTCTCTTCTTCTTCTTCTTCTTCCTCCTCCTCCTCCTCCTCTTCTCCGTGCACAGGTCGGACCCGTTTGTTGACATTTTCACTGACAGAGCTGCTCTTCCTCTTCGACATCTTCTTTAACCTACTCCAGAGAAGGGAAAGTGAAAGTAAACACACACACACACAGTAATAGTTTTAGTCGCTTCTCTCATTTTCCGTGTCACGTTTCCTGGTTTTGTTTCGCTGCGTCTTCCGCCACTAGATAAAAGCTAATGCCTCGCTTTCTGGACTAGCTTAGCTGGCTAGCTGACTGCCGCTACATGCTAAACAGGGAGTTACAGTCGCTGTGCCTGGCTTCTAATCTTTAGTAAGATATTGAGAAGACGGACATAGCTTGAGGAGGAGCTGCTCACCTTGTTGACACGACACGGATGAAAACATGGAGAAGACCCGCTCCTATTGATGGCTCATAGGGTTCGCGCTCACCGGTTCTTCTTCTTCTCCTCCTCTTGGTTTACTGGAGGATCGCATACAACTTAAGGAGCATACCGCCACCTACTGTACAAGGGTGTGTAACATCATGTCATTTAACACACTTGAATACAGTGTTGGGCAGAGTTCAAAGTTCAGTTCATACAGATGAAAGTAAACTAGTTCATAGTTCATTTATTTTTTTATTTTTAATTAAATACGGTTCCCCAACATTTTCTAGATTACGTTCATTTGTTCCGTTTGTTATTTGGATGATGTAGGTGACAAACTAACGATGATGCATTTAGTTATTAATCGATGGTGTCGGATCATCACTTTAACACTGAGTCCTGACTGTGAGCGTCACGTCTCGTGTCTCTGTACTGAGCGCACCAAATGACCGGTGCTCGGTGCATTCTTCATCAGACTGTTCTGATAGTGTCAGAGTGAGACTCTCGGGAGACGAACTGTCATTACGAAGTGAAATAAGTCTGAGGAAACAAGGAGTATATTTTTAATATCAATCTGGATTTAGAAGAAAAACTGTGACAATATGATATTTCCCAGGGCTTTTACTTTGAACTTCTTCATCAGACTGTCATTATGAGGTGAAACAACGAAAACAGATGACATTTAAAAAAGTAAACTGCTGATGTAACAAAGAACCGGGATAGCAATGATTCTACGCTGGATTTGGACTTTGCATTGCACGAGTTAAAAAAGGCCTGAGAGGGAAGTGGGTGTACAGCTCCAGAACAAGATAAATTGTGTTATGCTGTTTAGGCAGCTACCATGAGGTCCTGGAAATTATATTAAACCCCTTTAATAAGATGAAGAGAAGGTGTCATGCTTGTCAGTTGGAAAAGTGCTCCAGAGCTCCCCTTTGCTGAGCCTGGTAAAGACCCTGCTAATGCAGTAAACTACAAACCTATAGCGTTAACATCTCACTTGTGTTAATGGATGGAAAAGATTATCGTTTGTAGATTGTCGTACTATTTAGAATAGAGACGACTGTTGAGTACATGTCAAAGTGGAGGTCCTCTGACCATTCACTGCTGGTCGTCCCTCAGGCTCGGCGGAAACTCAGGGACCACCTTTCACTGAGACATTCAAAACAAAGCTCAAGACCCACCTCTTCTCCTTGGCATTCGACTGTTAATGGCTCCTACATATTAGCTACTACATTAGTTATTTTGAATTGTTTTCATATTCCTCACTGTTTTTGTCTTGATCTCTGCCTGTATATACAGTATGTGTGTGTGTGTGTTTTCGTAAACACACTGTGGCCAGCTTTTGTTGTTTTAAATGTGCTATCTAAATAAATTGACGGTGTCGGGTAAGAAGTATAATATTGTTTAGACTCTCTTAATAGTTTTAAATTATTTATTGCCACACACATCATTGCACAAAATGAATACAGTGAGCATCAAAAGTGAAAAAAAAACAGCATAAAAACAGGCTCAGCTACGGTAAGCAGTTGGCTCTTAGTCTTTCAAAGCAAGGAACTCGTTCATTTTGGAGTCAAAGTCAATGGGACGTTCACTGGGCTGCTTGTAGCGCCCTCTCATTGTTGAGCTCAGGTAGGGGAGTAGGGCGCAGCTCTTTTCAAACAAGGTCTGGGTGTCTTTGTGCAGCCGGCGAATGTATTCATCGCTCTTCTCGTTGGTAGCTGTATAAATATGAGAGTTATTAGCAACAGCAATTTGGCTTTATTTGCCCAGTGTTAATTCCAAAGAAGGGAAACAAAATATTATAGTAGAAGTATAAAAGTATCATCTTTACTATTTTTCTAATTCAGTGACAACCCTTGAATCCTGTTTACCTTTGAGATAGAAGGCCACATAGAGGATTGCTGATCTTTGTATGCTGACGAAGGGATACTTTGGTTTGAGGCACCCCGCAGCTGTCATGGCCTTAATGACTGCTACGGCCACAGCCTAAAAAACACAGACTTCATTCAAATCCACCTTGAACAAATTTTGACATAAATTCTCTGCATATTTTTAAGTATAAGTGTGTTTGACCTGTTCCAGGTAACCCAACGTTGGAAGGGCGGTGAGGGGTACAGGGTCACAAAGAGGAGGGACTTTAACGGGCAGCCTCTGGTCCCAGTATATTTCAGGACTCCTTGATAGAAAATATGTGAATCAAGTTTTGGTTAATTTACCAAACTTTCCAAAGGCTAAATTATGTTTCACTGTCATCTTTGTTTTAAAGGCAGGATAAGGAAAACTCATCTGAAGCACCATTGTAAGAATAAAACATGACTGACACGTTTCTGAAATCTGCAAAGAGAATAGTGTCACACCTCAAAAACATGTTCTGTTCCTGGTTCGACCTGAAAAAATAGAACCGTTCTCTGTATTCCACTGCATACTCCATCTTTCCTTGAACCAGGGCTTCATACCTGAGAACACATAAGACTTCCATGAATAGAAAATATCAAACATACTAAAGACATATTGCACTGATTAAGTCTAGTGTGAATCCCTGTGGGCTGCAGACATTGTTGAATTGAATTGATTGTTAAAACAGTGAATAATCATGTGTACATATTAGAATTAACTTTTCTGAGACAGATTTGAACTTTAATACTGTACCTTTGCTTTCCACACAGGTAAGTGACAGGACAAAAGCCCATCATCTCAACTTGCTGTGGGAACTTGCTCTTCACCTGAATCTCAGTTAGTTTACTTGGCAGCATGTGGGGTTCTGGGAGAGGGTATGGGCACCTCGGAGTCACAAATTTTTCTGGAGTGGACAGGAATTTCTGTGGTCGAGAGATTATATTATATAAACCTCATATTTATATTTCGGTTACATTTTATATTTGATTTACTTCATATCTGTGTGTAGGTTTCCTAAAGCTCCACCACACTGACCTCTAAATGCTCTTTGCCACACATCTTGTAAAGCTTTCCTCTGTACTCAGCCGCATGAGTCAAAGTTACAGTTTCTGAGCAGTCCACCAGGTGATAATTTATAGCCAAGCAGTCTGGGCAGTAATGGCCAAACTCTTCAAGCCGATTCTGCAGCTCCTCTGGTGTGATGCACATCCTGTCGATGCTGGCAGCTTGACCTGCAAAATGTGTCAAATGCGATCAAGATTTACTTTTATTATTCATTCACTTTTTATTTATCTTTTTAAATTAATCTCTTTTTTTTTTGCTTGTATTTTATTTATTAAATAAATAAAATAATATTAAAATAGAGTAAATGCATCCTCTTGCTTCGAAAGAAACAGTGTTTTAAATGTCATTTTACTTCAGGTGGAACAAAACCTCTGTTAAGCTAGTAGTACGTACCGCTGAGTGTCCTCTCCAGGAAGTTGTCGATGTATGCCATGCTGATACTGACTTCCTTTACAATCTTGCTCCAGATCCACCATTTGCTCTTAAAGCCATCAAGCACATTCCAGTTCCGATATTGATACTGGAAATATTTCTTCACCTGCTCCACATGTTGCTTGTAATGGGAGGTACGCATGTGAAGTAACTCAGAGCTGTCATGCATCAGGTGAGGCCTAAAATGAGAGGGAAGAGGGGAGATGGGATACATTTTATGATGTTAATTTAAAGCTTGTGATTTCTGCATATCATTCCTATTGTGTGTGTATGTTTTCATACTTGTTGGGTTTTATCTGGTCCATGTGGCCTCTTCTTAGCACCTCCACTGTGTCCATCTCAAGCTCAATTACTATCATGGGGATGATGCTCCGAGAAGCCATGAGCTCCGCCTGCTTAAGTGTCATCGGAAAGCCGTCCAAAACATACCTGGAGTTCCAAATAGGTAAATAATAAATAAATAAAAACAAATAAACATAAAAATAACAAAGTCTTCAAAAACATTAAAGCCTGTTCCAGTTTGTAGTCATAACTAAGATTCTAGTGTTCACCTCCAAACACAAAAATCACAAAGCAGTGATTTTATTAAGGCAAATGTTAAAATTTGAGTTTGAATAAATATATAAATGGAACCACCCTCTTACCCTCGGGTGCTGCAGACTGAGCTCAGGAGAACCACCTCCAGACACTGAATGGCCAGTTCATCAGGCACAACAAGGCCCTGGGAGAGAAGCTGTTTCAACTGGACAGCCAGATCTGTGTGCTCCTGAGTTTCAAGCACCATACGCATAGTTCTGCCAATGGACAGCCGCGCCAAGCCGTACTTCTTAGCAAAGCTCTGCGCCACTGGAGAGAAATAAGAGAGGAATGAAGACCACAAATATAAGAGAAAAGGGAAAGATAAGCATTTTCGATTATTTTGCAGCTGTTGTGAGTCTTACCAGTGGTCTTTCCAGATTTGGGTGGTCCAACAACGGCCAGTTTAACAGGGAGGGATGGGGTGGGCTTGGGCTGCCTAAGGTACTTCAGAGGGTTGAGCATGAATGTGTTACGGTTCTCCTCAGATTCAAAGAAGTAGATATACTGATTGAAGATTACGGGGTGTGTGGTATTCAGAGGCCACTGCAGAGGCTGGATCAAGTCCCTCTCTTTGTATTGCTGTAGAAGAGAATAAAACAATGTTGGACACCTCCTAGAGCTTTTATTAATGACAAAAATCAATGTCTCATCTCATAGATGTTAATGAAAATGACCTTTATGGGATCCAAGCAGCCAAAGGCACTGTGGAGCTTGTATGAAAAGAGCAGCAGCCTCTGTGCCAGGGTGGATGAGATGGATTGACATGTTTGGAAAAGTGACTGCCTGTTAGCCAGCAGAGGCTGTAACTTCTGCAGCAGCTGATTCCTCACAAAGCGCGGCTTGCGAGATGCACTGATAGAGATACTGGGAATGTTTTGCTCACTCAGCAGCTCCTGAGTATAGAAAAGCACAAAGCAGAATATATGAGAGCAATTGAAATGCATTTACAGTGAAGAGCTTGTCCTGAACATGAAATAACAGCAGAAAGTGTAAGGGTGTGGCAACAAAATTATTGTTTCGACAGCAAAGTGCCTTCATTGGTTTGTGTGTCTGTCATTGTACCATGACAGTTGCAAGGTCTTCTTCATCTATCGCAAAACGCTGCTTGATCTCCATCTCCAGCCGCTCGATAGCTGCCTCCTCATTCTCCTCGTTCTCTGAGTCTCCAGAGTCTTCCAAAGGAAACTCCACTTCCAGTATGGCCTCTATCTCATCTGCCAAGCTGTCTGCTGCTTCCTCCTTTTCATCGACTTCTTCATCCTCCTCGTCATCCTCCTGAAACATAAACTACAGGGTTATATGATGCAGAGTAAGAGGATATGGTTAACCAGTCATGGAGAGGAGATGACTGCGGTTGTGATGATTAAATACCTTGAATCTGGCAGTCAGTAACTCTGCGGTGAGTTCAGCCCGTCTCCAGACCATTTTCTCATCCTGTACCAAAAAGATAGAAGTTATTGTGTTAGATATTCACACATCTAAGTTGGCCGATTAAGTAATTGCAATATATTACCAACTTCCTTACCCTGATTTTCTTGCGCAGATCCTGAAGAATGTTCATCTGTGCTACGCGGTGGTCGCGGCGCTTACGCCACTTCTCCAGGTATGTCGGCAACAGACGTTTCTGAACATCTGTGACATTCACCTCCATGGTTACTACGACGTCAGGGAAAAGCTGTCCATCCAGCATGAACTGCACCTCTTCGGAATGATGTGGGAAGCCCTCCAAGATAAAACCTGTGGATCTGCAAGAGAGAACGTTATGGCCAGAAAATACCTCGTATTGTCAGTTGTGCACAAAAATAAAAAACACACAACAGAACAGCAATGCACATAAATACACAAAATGCATATGTAATGAATTTAGGCCAATAAATCCATCAGACAAACATTCATTGATTTGCTCAAGTAAAGGCAGAGAGAAAATGACTGTTGGTCAGTAAAGAGTACTGTATATTTGAAAGTGTTTGTGTCTATATGTGACGATGGGGTTTTTAGATAAAAGAAGCTGAAAAATATATAACATATACTATTTTTTGGAAAGGAAATGTTCAACATTTCAAGGAATATGCTACTGTGATTTGCTTTCTTGCCAAGTTAGAAGAGAAGGTTGATGCCAAACTCTGTATGCTAAATATACCGCTATCCCTGGTAGAAACAGGGGGGATTGTTGTTTTTGCACCTTATTGTGTATATTAAATAAACACCTGAGGTGGTTACAGGTAAGTTTAGGTGGTTTTTGTTACTCTTAGAAGAGGCAAGCTTTGGTCATCTGTTTCCAGTCTGTATGCGAAGATAAGTAAGTTTTATGCTCAGCTAATTTAGCTTTTTTTAACTTCATTTGTAGTGTACAGATACTAGAGTAGTAGCAACCTTGTCATCTAGCTCAGTTTGGGAGGATCAATGGAGGGAAAGGATGCATGTGCGTGTGTTTGTGTGCAAGTACATGTATGGTTCTTGATCCCAGAATGGTGCAATAACCCTTTCCAGGATCTGTGGAGACAGTGAATCTCCATCAGACAGGTAGGCTTTGATGGCGTCTTCCTCATCAGTCAGTT
Organism: Hippoglossus stenolepis; assembly: GCF_022539355.2. NCBI lineage: Eukaryota > Metazoa > Chordata > Actinopteri > Pleuronectiformes > Pleuronectidae > Hippoglossus > Hippoglossus stenolepis. The sequence goes on from NC_061502.1 coordinate 12,607,107, forward strand.
TCACTTCCTGTTGTAGACGCACAAAAGCAAATGCAGAATAACTCAGTGACAGAAAATATCACTATTGCATCTAATCAGAAACTAGTTTGATGGTCGAAATCTTGCAATAGAAAATGTTTGTTGATGCTGACCTCTATCTCATCGTCAGTGGTATCCTCCACCTCCTTCTCCTCCTCCTCCTCTCCAGCCTCCTCCCTGGCTTCCTCTATCAGGTTTACCAGGTCCTCCAGAGACTCGTCAAAGGGCTCTACCTCATCTGCATAAGGCACCCGTATCTTTGTCTTGGCGATGAGGAGCATTTGGAGCTGCTCCCTGAACCGAACATGGAAGAGGCCAAGCTGCCGGGCGAGCCACTCACCATGAGAGGTCTTTCCTGACCCTCGGGTACCGAGGGAAAGGATCCGAAGGGCAGGAGGCTTGGATAGAAGACAGAAATATGTCATTATTAATTATAATAATCATAATAATAATATATAATAATAATATGTGTTTATTTTACACATTATCTTTCTCGTTTCATATTGGATTGTACCTTGAGAGGCTCAGTCTTTGCGACAAATCTTATTGGGTTTTGAAGGAAGGTGTCTCTTGCTTCTGTGTTGGAGAAGTAGAAGATCTTCTCCCGGTATTTGGCTGCAATCTCGTCCGTACAGGGCCACAGGATGTTTTGGTTTTTAAAGGCCACAGGACAGAAATGAAGAGTATCACCTAATAATCTCTTAGGTGTTGTGTCCCCCTGGTTTCATTGAGAAGGATAAGATGCAGTTGAAGGTTTGTTTATATTATTAAAACAGCATTACAACACTTAACTGTGGGTTTAAAGATAGAAGCCTCCTCAGTTTACTGACCTTATCCTCATCATCTGGCGCTTTATTGTCACTGCTGTTTTCATCAGGTCTCTCCAACTCAGCTAAGGCCTCTGTATCCTCTTCCTCCTCAAACAGGTCCAGCTGTGACAGCTCCCAGGGAACATACTTGAAGGGCTCTGAAGACGAGGAAACCAGAGATAAAAAATGTTGTGCTGAAAATTGTCTTGGAAATCAGTCGTTTTCTATTATCATTGAATTTCCCTTGGTATTTGTGCTTTTTAATGTCAAGGAGATTGTAGAAATATACAGGAAATATTAGTGTGGAATATATAACAGAAATCTTCAGTAGCTCTTAAAGGACAAACATTAAATACCCATTTTTACTGTATGTAATTGATGCGTTGAGAATGAACACACTTACTCTCCATGTGAAGGACTATCTCTTGAAGCAGGTCCTCTGGGCTTTTTCCATCAACCTCCAGTACTAAGATGGCAGTAGTTAGAGCCGTCTCCATTTCTTCCCATTCAGACACAAACTGCCGGAGTTGCAGTTTGTAGTCCTTCATCTCTGGGCAGTCTGGATAACCCAGCTCCCAGTGATCAGGTAGTGTCACAGCTTGAGCAACAGAGGGAGACGGAGTGGGGGGGAGTAGAAGTTTGTAAATACTGAGAGATAAGTCACATTTAGTTTCCCTCTCCTATGAGTGATCTAGAAAAACAAGAGCATTTCATAAAATGTCTCACCTTCCTGTTTGATCACGTCAAGGTGGGCAGGGCTGAGGGCGTCAGATTGCTCAGGATTCTCTGCAAAGAAAAGCAATTCAACAACAACAAAAATGATTTTACTTGACAGGCTTCATATAGAGTATTGAAATAGATTCATAGGCAGATTTTCCATACCATCATTTTCTTCAACGATTGTCTCTAGATTTGATTGCATCTCTGTGTCTTTTTCTTTTTTCTTTCTAAAATGGAGAGAATTGAAGCACAAAACACAGCAAATGCACAATTAGTCCTGCTCAGCTTATAACAAACCTCACAATGTCACAGCATCATTTTCTATATACTTACAAGGCCTGCTCCACTTTTGCAGACTGTTCGCCTCGCAGCCTCTTCCTCACTGCCTTGTCCACGCTCTCCTTGTTCTTCTCATACATTCTCTCCAAAACTGTTGAAGTGCAATGACGCATGAACCCTGACAGAAGTCTACATATTTAATGCAACTATTTGTTTGTGGTGCTTGGTTTCTGTGTGTCATACCTTTATGTCCACCACTGTCATTGAGACAAAAGATGATGTGTGGCAGGATTTCACCTTGATTTAAAAAATTCAACTGGGAGAGGTTGCTGGGAAAGTTGTCAAGCACCCATCCAGTGTGCGTCTCCTGTTCAATCTTGGCCAGAATTGGCTGCCCCAGGTCCTCCTTGTCAAGCACCAATGCATTGTAGTGCTGCGCTAGAAGCTTACATAAGGTGCTCTTTCCTGACTGAGGGGGTCCAACGATAGAAACCTTGCAAGGGGGCCTGGGCATTGGAGGGAGTAAGTACCGTCTGGGGTTTGTGACAAAGTTCTGGTAGGCCTCCGCAGATGAGAGGATGTACAGTTTGTCCTGGAAGCTAAACAGGGGTTAACATGAGAGTCAGTCGGCTGTTTTTCACAATCTCACTGTAAAATACTGGATATATTCTTGACTCACCTGACAGATAGCTCAGGTTGGCCAGGAACAACCCGGCCCTCCTTCAGAGCAACAGGGCAGGTTTGGCCCCAGCGGCTCCTTCTCCACCTGAAGCCAGGGGCCACCGGCTTGGAGGAGGACATATGTCTCAATAGGTCCCCCTGGAAAAGAGATGAACTCTGGTTTAAACTACTTCTAGTTGAATCAGAATTGGATTCAGAGGAAGAAAAACATCATTAAAAAAACTCAAGCCTAAGTATGACCTAAGTATCAACTAAAATAGGTTCATTAATGTCTGACCGTATCAGCCTCTTCTGGCAAGTCTTCATCAGCTTGGTGGAGGAGGATGGGAATGGAGACACGTTTAATACCCAATGATCCAAGACGGGACATTACATACTACAGACAAAACAATAAACAAACAAATGTCAGCCCACAGAACACAGGTGGTTTAACAGGTACAGTTATACTTATTTTTGCATAGAATATGTCTTTACAGAGTGAAGCTCTTCAGGTGTGTTGTTTCCATCCAGCTCCATCCGGTAGAGGGGGTTGTGGGCTGCCATGTAGTCCTGAAAGAATGTTTTTACTCTTGTAAGTAGTTTTAAAACCATCATCTAATTTGATTTAGAACACAACATCACAGTAAACTGGGTTTGAGGCTCCCGGGCTGTATTGTTTTGCTGCTCCATCTGTGCATTATTAGTGCAATCCACTAATTATCATATGACTTCCCAGAGAGTCCAAATACAAACGTCATACTTCATATTGTTCTAGAAATTGACATCGATGACTTCACTTCAAACAATTAGCTCAAATAGTAGTAGTAAATAATAGTTAACTTCAGCCCCTGGTAACTCACCTCCAGTGGTTTAAGCACTGTATCTTTGTACATGTTGATTCTTATTAAAGCGTTTCGGGTTAAATTCTCTGGCAACCACACCATCTGGTAAATAACATCCCTTTGGAGTCCCTTTCCAGCAGCCTGCAGACAAAATTAACCCTTTTAGATAGAGAAATAGAGACAATTTACTGGGTCCAAATAAATAAAAACCGGGGATTGCAGAAAATACCAATTGTAATGGTATACAATTACAGCTAAATTAGACCAACAGTGGTCAAGGTGTTTGGCCTTGGATCTATACCTGCTCCTTTTCATTCTCCATTGCCTCATCCATGCTGTCTTTCTTCTTGATGTATACATCTTCACGCTGCCACTGGTCCCTGGTGAATAGCTGCCCTGTCTCTGAGTACTGCTTCAGACCTGAGAGCCTCTGGGCCAGGTCCTTGTCTGCACACTGGTACAGGACGGGTGTAGCATTCATAATTAATCCAATGACACATACTGATACAGATACCTCTCACTTGAAGAAATTAATAAGTTGCTGTGTTAAGTCTGCATATGCAGAGGATGTGATAGTAACCTTGATATTAATGATGAAATCAGGTGTCAGCTTGAGGTTCTTGATCAGTGCAACCTGCTCAGGAATCGTCATACACTCCTCAGACATGAACGGCAGGCAGCTCAGCACATATCCTGCATCACAACACATTGAGCCGTATTCACATGCATGATCACTGTACTGTACTGGACCTGATTAAATACACTCCAAATAAGTTATTTACCATAGTGCTCCACATCTGGTGAGTCAAGCCTGTTAAGAATCAGCTGCAGCACCTTTTCTTCTGGTAAAATCCCCCCCTCAGATAAGATATCTAAGAGCTAAAACAGCAGACAAGGCAACTTTAACCATTAATGGTGATGCAAACACATTTAACACAATTAAGGAAAGGTTAACTGTCCTGTGCGATGATGGAGAATTTATTACTCACCTCTAAACCTTCCTTTGTTCTATTTTGTATGTGTGTGTTGAGCACATCTGTATCTGAAATATTGTACAAGCAGATGAGAAATGCCATTAATGACGTGCATAGACATTATTGGTAAAAAATACATAAATAAATAAAAGTATTTACCATCGATCAAGATACACTTCCAGGAATCTGCAATGTTCTTGGCCAAAGTGGATTTGCCAATACCCTGCAACATAAAATGACAAAATATTTATATACTTTCATATATATTTTTTTACATTTATATATTATTATTTTTATTATAAAGGATAGCCAGCATTTTGATATTGTTATGGAAATGAGTATAGTTTATGTAAATGTTATTAATTTTGTTTCATTATTTTCATTTAGTATGTATTGTCACATTTTTGGCCTCTCTAACTCTGGATTACATCCAATAATAATACATGGTCCCCTTTCTCTATTGCAGTATTCGTAGGAGCCGAGGTTAAGTTAGGAAGCCAGATAGATAACACCTGGAGGAAGGTTAATAATATAGCTGAGGGCACTGACATTCTTGGAGGCAGAATAGACACAACAATGGTTTAGATACGTATTGTCCAATAGACTAGCTCCACTTCAAGATTAATGTCATGTTTCACTGTGACTTTGTGAGATTATAATACTCCTTCTTTTCCAATGACAGCTCAGATTTTGTGTTGGCAATACAACTGTTTAATTGTTAACTTTCTGTATGACTCATCTGCCTGGTCTCCTTTTTGCATCTGCTACTAAGAATAAATATCATTTGTCTCCAGGAGAGACTTCATTCCATCACCCTGCAAGATTTCCCTCACAGATTACATTTAATTTATTACGAAGTCTCCGATATATATATTTTGATATGAAGTGTTTATGTGTGTACATCCTTTTGGAAACCATTTCTAATGTTGTATGTGTGCAAAAGAGAGAAATTACCGGTTTTCCAACTATGATGAAGCAGGTGGGTTTGGCAAGAAGCGTCTCTATCTCAATTTCATCTTCCATCAAGTTGTCAACGAAATCCATTTGTGCTGATTAAACAGGAGGGATGTTAAAGTCATAAACATTGAATTAAATGACCATATCAATGTCAGTTTTTATTTATATTTTAAAAGATGTTTATTTACCGTAGCTTTCAATCGTTCCTTTATCCATTTTTAGCTAGTTTAAACTTCTAGAATAATAGTTCTTCTTCTTTGTTCAGTTCATTAGCAGGTGGCAAATTGTCTTCTTCTGCTTCTTCTTATTAGTTCGGTTTATTGGCGGGTGCAAAAAACATGGTTGTGAAGTCCTTCACAAAACAATCAGACATAAAGATAAAAGGCACAATGAAATACAAAGGGACATAAAGGACACAAATCAAATCAATCAGATCAAACACAAAGATAAAAGGCAGTGAAGAAAATTTAGTTTTTTTCCGCTGAGAATTTGAAGCCCCATGATTATGACCATTTTTCTACCACATTAATTGCCTTTTCCACAAGGCTCCATCATCAGCAAAGACCGACCGCCAAATATCACCCTGATTTTGAGATAAAACATCATTAATCATAATGGAAAACAATATTGGACTAATGACACTGCCCTGAGGAGTACCATTTTCCAACATATACCTTCCTGATAAAGCTGTCCCAACTCTCAGTTGAATTAACCAATCAAATAAAAAGTCTCTGATTGTTAAAACAAACTCCAAAAAATGTGTTTCAAATTATTTATTGCCACACACATCAAAAGGGAAAAAAAACAAACAGGCACAGCTACAGTAAGCAGTGCGCTCTTAGTCTTCCAAAGCCAGGAACCTGTTCAGTTTGAACTCAAAGTCAATGGGACGTTCACTGGGTGGCCTGTAGTTCCCTCTCATTGTTGAGCTCAGGTAGGGGATGAGGGCGCAGCTCTCTTCAAACATCGCCAGCTTCTTTTTGTACTTCTGGCGAATGTAGTCCGCGGTCTTTTGGTTGAAAGCTGTATAAATATGAGAATTATTAGCAACAGCAGTTTCAATATCATCTTTACTAATTTTCTAATTCAGTGTCAACCTTGAATCTTGTTTACCTTTCAGATAGAAGGCCAGATAGAGTAGTGCTGATCTTTCTATACTGATGAAGGGATACTTTGGTTTGAGACAACCAACAGCTGTCATGGCCTTAATGACTGCTACTGCCACACCCTAAAAAATACAGATTTTAATCAAAACAATGCAGATATCTCTAAGAAACACTTCAGAAATGCATCTTTAACAAATTTGGACATTGAATCTCTGCATATTTATTTAAGTGTGTTTGACCTGTTCCAGGTAACCCAACGTTGGAATGGCAGTGAGGGATACAGGCTCACAAAGAGGAGGGACTTTAACGGGCAGCCTCTGGTCCCAGTATGTTTCAGGACTCCTTGATAGAAAATATGTGAATCAAGTTTTGGTTAATTAACCAAACTTTCCAAATGCAAAATTATGTTTCACTGTCATCTTTGTTTTAAAGGCAGTAGAAGGAAGACCCATCGGAAGTCTTATGCATTGATTTGTACAGTTGAACAACATTGTAAGAAGAAAACATAGGTGACTGACACGTTTCTGAAATCTGCAAAGAGAATAGTGCCACACCTCAAAAACATGTCCTGTTCCTGGTTCGACCTGAAAACATAGAGACGTTCTCTGTATTCCACTGCGTACTCCATCTTTCCTTGAACCAGGGCTTCATACCTGAGAACACATAAGACTTCCATGAATAGAAAATATCAAACATACTAAAGAGGGCAGAAAGAAGACACATGACATTGATTAAGTCTTCTTGAGATATTTGTTTAGTTCGTGTTGACATGTATTGTGAATCTCTGTAGGTTGCAGACACTGCTGACCCAACAGATTTCTGAATGTGTTCTCAGATAGACGGATTTGAACTTCATGAAAGTGAATACTGTACCTTTGCTTTCCACACAGGTAAGTGACAGGACAAAAGCCCCTCATCTCAACTTGCTGTGGGAACCTGTTCTTCACCTGAATCCCACTGAGTTTTCTTGGCAGCAGGCTGGGTTGTGGGAGAGCGTGTGGGCAGCTCGGAGTCACAAATTGATCTGGAGTGGACAGGAACTTCTGTGGTCGAGAGATTATATTACATAAACTTCATATTTATATTTCAGTTACATTTTATTTTTGATTTACTTCATATCTGTGTGTAGGTTTCCTAAACCACACTGACCTCTAAATGCTCTTTGCCACACATCCTGTAAAACCGTCCTCTGTACTCAGCCGCATGAGTCAAACATACAAATTCTGAGCAGTCCACCAGGTGTTTATATAGAGCCAAGCAGACTGGGCAGTAACGGCCAAACTCTCCAAGGCGATGTTGCAGCTCCTGGGGTGTGATGCACATCCTGTTGATGCAGGCAGCTTTACCTGCAAAATTTGTCATCATATGTGTGATTTAGATTTAATTGAATCGTTTATTCACTTTTTATTCATATTTTTTAATCAATTCCTCTCTTTTTTAAAACATGTTTCCCCTTTATTTGCTTGTGTTTGTCATGAGTTGGTATTTGAAGCAACATTTTTTACAAGTTTTTATTTGCAAGAGTAAAATGCATCCCCTTGACAAACAATGTTTTCAATTTGAATTAACTTCAGGTGCAAACAATCCTGTAGGGCTGATGTCTGGTTAAGCTAGTAGTACGTACCGCTGAGTGTCCTCTCCAGGAAGCTGTGGATGTATGCCATGCTGATACAGACTTCCTTTACAATCCTGCACCAGATCCACCATTTGCTCTTAAAGCCATCAAGCACAATCCAGTTCTGATATTGTTGATGGAAATATTTCTTCACCTGCTCCACCTCTTGCTTGTAATGGGAGGTACGAATGTGAAGTATCTCAGAGCTGTCATGCATCAGGTGAGGCCTAAAATGAGAGGGAAGAGGGGAGATAGGATACATTTTATGACAACTTTGAAAGCTTATGATTTCTGCATATCATTCCTATGTTAAAGTTTTCTCACTTGTTGAGTTTTATCTTGTCCATGTGACCTCTTCTTAGCACCTCCACTGTGTCCAGCTTAAGCTCAATTACTATCATGGGGATGATGCTCCGAGAAGCCATGAGCTCCGCCTGCTTAAGTGTCATCGGAAAGCCGTCCAAAACATACCTGGAGTTCCAAATAAGTAAATATAGTATTCAAACACATCCTCAAGCCTGTTCAGGGTCATTTTTATAACCAAGATTTTAGTGTTCACCTTCAAACACAAAAACCTCTTACCCTCGGGTGCTGCAGACTGAGCTCAGGAGAACCACCTCCAGACACTGAATGGCCAGTTCATCAGGCACAACAAGGCCCTGGGAGAGAAGCTGTCTCAACTGGACAGCCAGATCTGTGTGTTCCTGAGTTTCAAGCACCATACGCATAGCTCTGCCAATGGACAGCCGCGCCAAGCCATACTTCTGAGCAAAGCTCTGCGCTACTGGAAAGATATAAGAGAAGAATGAAGACCAAAAATATAAGAGAAAAGGGAAAGATAAGCATTTTTGATTATTTTGCAGTTGTTGTGAGTCTTACCAGTGGTCTTTCCAGATTTGGGTGGTCCAACGACGGCCACTTTAACAGGGAGGGATGGGGAGGGCTTGGGCTGCCTAAGGTACTTCAGAGGGTTGAGCATGAATGTGTTACGGTTCTCCTTAGATTCAAAGAAGTAGACATACTGATTCAAGATTAGGGGATGTGTGGTATTCAGAGGCCACTGCAGAGGCTGGATCAAGTCTATCTCCTTGTATTTCTGTGGAAGAGGGAAGAGTGGATAGACAATATGTTACACAACTCCTACAACTTTTATCAATGAAAAGAAGGTCTCCTCTCACAAATGATGAGACTGTTTTAGGAAAAATGACCTTTATGGGATCCCAGCATCCAAAGGCACTGTGGAGCTTGTATGAAAAGAGCAGCAGCCTCTGTGCCAGGGTGGATGAGATGGGTTGACATGTTTGGAAAAGTGACTCCCTGTTAGCCAGCAGAGGCTGTAACTTCTGCAGCAGCTGATTCCTCACTATGAATGGTTTGCGAGATGCACTGATAGAGATACTGGGAATGTTTTGCTCACTCAGTAGCTCCTGATTATAGAAAAGCACAAAGCAGAATATATGAGAGCAATTGAAATACATTTACAGTGAAGAGCTTGTCCTGAACGTGAAATAACAGCGACTTCATTGGTTTGTGTGTCTGTCTTTGTACCGTTACAGTTGCAAGGTCTCTTTCATCTGTCACAAAACGCTGCTCAATCTCCATCTCCAGCCGCACGGTAGCTGTCTCCTCATTCTCCTCGTTCTCTGAGTCTTCGTTGTCTTCTTCCAAAGGAAACTCCTCCTTTAGCATTGCCTCTATGTTGTCTGCTGCTTCCTCCTCTTCATCGTCTTCTTCATCCTCCTGAAACATAAACTACAGGGTTAAATGATGCAGAGTAAGGAGATATGGTTAACCAGTGATGGAGAGGAGATGACTGCGGCTATGATTAAATACCTTTGATTCGGCCGTCAGTGTCTCTGCCATGAGTTCAGCCCTTCTCCTGACAATTTTCTCCTCCTGTACCAAAGAAATTCCCACAATCAACACTACCTCTTAGGGCAGATGACACTTCATAATAAAGTCAGCAGACTAAATTACTGCCATCTACTGCTGTGCTTGTCTTTTCCTTTTCTATATTACCAACTTGCTTACCCTGTTTTTCTTGCGCAGATCATGAAGAATGTTCAGCTGTGCTTCACGATGGTCGTGGCGCTCACGCCACTTCTCCAGGTATGTCGGCAACAGACGTTTCTGAACATCTGTGACATCCACCTCCATGGTTACTACGACGTCAGGGAAAAGCTGTCGATCCAGCATGTACTGCACCTCTTCGGAATGATGTGGGAAGCCCTCCAAGATAAAACCTGTGGACCTGCAAGAGAGAATGTTCTGATCAGAAAATACTTTGCATGTTACTTTGCTTCTTGCCAAATTAGATGAGAAGATTGATGCTTGAACGCTATTCCTGGTAGAAACAGGGCGATTGTGTATATTAAATAAACACCTGGGGTGGTTACAGGTAAGTTTAGGTGAATTTTGTTACCTTTAGAAGAGGCTAGCTTTAGTCATCTGTTTCCAGTCTGTATGCTAACATAAGTAAGTTTCATGTTAAGCTAATTGAGCTTTAAGGTAAGTTGTTTGCTGAACTTCATTTTTAGTGTGCAGATATTACAGTGGTTCCAGTCTTCTCATCTAATTCAGTTAAAAAGGATAAATAGTCGGGTTAGAATTATGTGTGTCTCTGTCTGTGTACATGTATGGTTCTTGTTTCCAGAATGGTGCAATAACCATGTCCAGGATCTGTGGAGTCAGTGGATCGCCATCAGATAAGTAGGCTTTGACGGATATTTCCTCAGCAGTCAGTTCTACTTCCTGTTGTAGACGCACAAAAGCAAATGCAGAATAATTCTGTGGCAGAAAATATTCTTATTCATCAACTGTTGCATCTAATCAGAAACTAGTTTGATGGTTGAAAGCTTGCAACAGAAAAGGTTTGTTGATGCTGACCTCCATGTCATCGTCAGTGGTATCCTCCACCTCCTCTTCTCCAGCCTCCCCCCTGGCTTCCTTTATCAGGGTGACCAGGTCCTCCAGAGACTCGTCAGAGGACTCTACTTCATCTGCATAAGGCACCCGCTTCTTTGTCTTGGCCATGATGAGCATTTGGAGCTGCTCCCTGAACTGAATATGGAAGAGGCCAAGCTGCCGGGCGAGCCACTCACCATGAGAGGTCTTTCCTGACCCTCGGGTACCGAGGGAAAGGATCCGAAGGGCAGGAGGCTTGGATAGAAATATGTCATTATTAATTATAATCATAATGTTTGTTTACTATACACATTATCTTTCTCGTTTCATATTGGATTGTACCTTGAGAGGCTCAGTTTTTGCAACAAATTGGGTTGGGTTTTGAAGGAAGGTGTCTCTCGCTTCTGTGCGGGAGAAGTAGAAGATCTTCTCCCGGTATTTGGCTGCAATCTCGTCCGTACAGGGCCACAGGATGTTTTGGTTTTTAAAGGCCACAGGACAGAAATGAAGAGTATCACCTAATAATCTCTTAGGTGTTGTGTCCCCCTGGTTTCATTGAGAGGGATGAGATGCAGTTTAAGGTTTGTTTATATTGTAAATATTAAATCAGCATTAAAATAGCTGATTATGGGTTTAAAGTTAGAAACCTCATCATCTGCCACGCCATTGTCACTGCTGTCTAAATCAACTCTCTCCAGCTCAGCTAAGGCCTCGATATCATCTTCCTCCTCATCCAGGTCCAGCTGTGACAGCTCCCAGGGAACATACTTGAAGGGCTCTAAAGATGAGGAAAACACAGACTGAGGGTATTTTTTTACTTTCTTTTTTTTGGGCTGAAAGTTGTCTTGGAGATCATTCTTTTTCTATTATCATTTTTAAAAAAATCTTTGGTATTTGTGCTTTTGAATGTCATAGAGATTGTAGAAATAATCAGGAAATGTTAGTGTGGAATATATAACAGAAATCTTCAGTAGCTCTTAAAGGACAAACATTAAATACCCATTTTTACTGTATGTAATTGATGCGTTGAGAATGAACACACTTACTCTCCATGTGAAGGACTATCTCTTGAAGCAGGTCCTCTGGGCTTTTTCCATCAATCTCCAGTACGGAGTGGGCAGCAGTTAGAGCAGACTCCATTTGCTCCCATTCAGACACAAACTGCCGGAGTTGCAGTTTGTAGTCCTTCATCTCTGGGCCGTCTGGATAACCCAGCTCCCAGTGATCAGGTAGTGTCACAGCTTGAGCAACAGAGGGAGAAGGGGGGGATGAGTCACATTTAGTTTCCCTCTCCTATATGGCAGTGATCTAGAAAAGCAAGAGCATTTCATAAAATGTCTCACCTTCCTGTTTGATCACGTCAAGGTGCGCAGGGCTGAGGGCGTCAGATTGCTCAGGATTTTCTGCAAAGAAAATCAATTCAACAACAACAATGCTATCATAACAGGCTTCTGAACAACAGGCTTCATAACAGGCTTCTGAACAATATGTGAATTCAGTTATACACTGACAGATTTTACATACCATCCTTTTCTTCAATGACTGCCTCTAGATTTGAATGCATCTCTGAGTCGTTTTCCTTTTTGTTCCTAAAATGGAGAAAATGAAAGCACCATAAACAGCATAATCAGTCCTGCGCAGATATAACAAATGAAAAAGTGACGAAATGTCACAGCATCATTTTATATAAACTTACAAGAGCTGTTCATCCTTTGCAGACTGTTCGTCTTGCATCCTGTTCCTCACTGCCTCGTCCACTCTCTCCTTGTTCCTCTCATACATTCTCTCCAAAACTGTTGAATTGCAACGATGCATGAACCCTGACAGAAGTCTACATATTTAATGCAACAATTTGTTTTTGTTTACCTTTGTGTCCAACGCTGTCTTTGAGACAAAAGATGATGTCTGGCAGGATTTCACCTTGATGTAACAAATCCATCTGGGAGAGGTTGCTGGGAAAGTTGTCAAGCACCCATCCGGTTTTGACCTCCGCATCTTCATCTGCCTCCTCAATCTGTAACATCAACCTCATTAGCATATCATTTCTGTAAAATACAGCCAATGTTTTCTAACAAATATAAAAAGAAAGTGTCATGTTTTAGATCTTAGACTTACCTCTTTTATACGCTTCTCCAATACCTCAGCTTGCAGAGCAACAGGGGATACGCTATGTTGTTTGGCTTCCTCCATTACACCAAGCACCATGGCTTTAACTTGTGGATGATCCTCTGTAACTAAGAATAACAGAAAACATAAGCACACAAATATTAAATAGTAAATACCTGTCATAGTATCAGCACAAGACTGAAAAAAGGACAATTTATCCACGTCTCTTTGTCTGTATGCATGTGTGTTTGTGTAAGAGAGAATACAGCAGTATATTAAAATCTTACCTTCTACAGAACTGCTGTCATCTGATGAAATAAAATATCATAAGATTAATTCAAATCTGACAGAACAATCCACATATCCACAGTATAAAATGTTAATATATGTAGTATATAAGTAGAAAAGTTACTCAGCTACAATTATTTACAAAAATCTATCAGGTTGCATCTGTTTTTGTTCCAGACAAAACAATATAACTAACCAGGTGAACATAATAATCATATACAAAGCTCAACTTGCCCGAGTTCTCTCTGCCATCCTCCTCCATCTTCTTGATTCGCTCTATAGCGAGCTGTGTAGTCTCCTCTTTGATTTTGTCAAGCCTCTCCTGTTCAATCTTGGCCAGAATTGGCTGCACCAGTTCCTCCTTGTCAAGCACCAATGCATTGTAGTGCTGCGCTAGAAGCTTACATAAGGTGCTCTTTCCTGACTGAGGGGGTCCAACGATAGAAACCTTGCAAGGGGGCCTGGGCATTGGAGGGAGTAAGTAACGTCTGGGGTTTGTGACAAACTTCTGGTAGGCCTCCTGAGATGAGAGGATGTACAGTTTGTCCTGGAAGCTGAACAGGGGTTAACATGAGAGTCAGTCGGCTGTTTTTCACAATCTCACTGTAAAATACTGGATATATTCTTGACTCACCTGACAGATAGCTCAGGTTGGCCAGGAACAACCCGGCCCTCCTTCAGAGCGACAGGGCAGGTTTGGCCCCAGCGGCTCCTTCTCCACCTGAAGCCAGGGGCCACCGGATTGGTGGAGGACATATGTCTCAGAAGTTCTTCCTGGAAAAGAGATGAACTCTGGTTTAAACTACTTCTAGTTGAATCAGAAGTGGATTCAGAAGAAGACATCATTAAAAAAACTCAAGCCTAAGTATGACCTAAGTATCAAGTAAAATAGGTTCATTAATGTCTGACCGTATCAGCCTCTTCTGGCAAGTCTTCATCAGCTTGGTGGAGGAGGATGGGAATGGAGACACGTTTAATACCCAATGATCCAAGACGGGACATTACATACTACAGACAAAACAATAAACAAGCAAATGTCAGCCAACAGAACACAGGTGGTTTAACAGGTACAGTTATACTTATTTTTGTATAGAATATGTCTTTACGGAGTGAAGCTCTTCAGGTGTGTTGTTTCCATCCAGCTCCATCCGGTAGAGGGGGTTGTGGGCTGCCATGTAGTCCTGAAAGAATGTTTTTACTCTTGTAAGTAGTTTTAAACGATCATATAAATTGATTTAGAACACAACATCACAGTAAACTGGGTTTGAGGCTAATGGGCTGTATTGTTTTGCTGCTCCATCTGTGCATTATTAGTGCAATCCACTAATTATCATATGACTGCCCAAAGAGTCCAAATACAACTGTAGTTAGCTTCAGCCCCTGGTAACTCACCTCCAGTGGTTTAAGCACTGTATCCTTGTACATGTTGATTCTAATTAAAGCATTTCGGGTTAAATTCTCTGGCGCCCACACCATCTGGTCAATAACATCCCTTTGGAGTCTCTCTCCAGCAGCCTGCAGACAAAATTAACCCTTTTAGATAGAGAAATAGAGACAATTTACTGGGTCCAAATACATAAAAACGGGGGATTGCAGTAAAGGTGTTCAAGGTGTTTGGCCTTGGATCTATACCTGCTCCTCTTCATCCTCCATTTCCTCATCCATGCTCTCTCTCTTCTTGATGTACACATCTTCACGCTGCCACTGGTCCCTGGTGAATAGCTGCCCTGTCTCTGAGTACTGCTTCAGACCTGAGAGCCTCTGGGCCAGGTCCTTGTCTGCACACTGGTACAGGACGGGTGTAGCATTCATAATTAATCCAATGACACATACTGATACAGATACTTCTCACTTGAAGAAATTAATAAGTTGCTGTGTGAATTCATAAAAACTGAAAAAAGATGCAATGCATATGCAGAGGATGTGATGCTAACCTTGATATTAATGATGAAATCAGGTGTCAGCTTGAGGTTCTTGATCAGTGCAACCTGCTCAGGAATCGTCAGACACTCCTCAGACATGAACGGCAGGCAGCTCAGCACATATCCTGCATCACAACACATTGAGCCGTATTCACGTGCATGATCACTGTACTGTACTGGACCTGATTAAATACACTCCAAATAAGTTATTTACCATAGTGCTCCACATCTGGTGAGTCGAGCCTGTCAAGAATCAGCTGCAGCACCTTGTCTTGTGGTAAAATCCTCCCCTCAGATAAGATATCTAAGAGCTAAAACAGCAGACAAGGCAACTTTAACCCTTAATGGTGATGCAAACATATGTGAAATTAAGGAAAGGTTAACTGTCCTGTACGATGATGGAGAATTTACTACTCACCTCTAAACCTTCCTTTGTTCTATTTTGTATGTGTGTGTTGAGCACATCTGTATCTGAAATATTGTACAAGCAGATGAGAAATGCCATTAATGACGTGCATAGACATTGTTGGTAAAAAAAAAAGAAAAAAGAAGGTATTTACCATCAATCAAGATACACTTCCAGGACTCTGCAATGTTTTTGGCCAAAGTGGATTTGCCAATACCCTGCAACATAAAATGACATCAACATATGAGTAGAGAGAAAATATAACCAGCGCTTGGTTGATGTTGTAGAAAGCTTAATGGTTTATGTCTTTTTGTTAATTTAGTTAGATAATTATTTATCACTTGATTTGCATTATATTAGTGGACTCTCAAAGACATTACAATACTTGTAAAGACAGATAGAGAAGACACTACATGGTGAGATGATAGATTGTTGGATTTACTGATGTTATTGTTAATATCTGTAAATTAAAATAGCTCCACATGAAGAGTATATGTGGTCACTGTGACGTGGTGAGATTGTAATAAAGACTTTATTGATTATATTAAATCTCCTGTATCTTATTTCAAAAAACGACATCACCATGTTTGAGACTCTTTGAATGAAGCATGCATGTTGGAAAACAATGTCTAATGTGGAGAGTGTGTTAAAAATATCCAGTTACCGGTTTTCCAACTACGATGAAGCAGGCGGGCTTGGAAAGAAGCGTCTCTCTCTCCGCTTCATCTTCTATCAAGTTGTCCACGAAATCCACGCGAGCTGATTAAACAGTGAGGAAATGAAAAGTCATAAACAGTGAAGTAAATATGGAGCAGATTCAAGTACCTAGCTACAGTTGATATATCTCAATGGGACATTATTCACCGTTGCTTTGAGTTATTCCTTTATCCATTTTCTGCGAGTTTAAACTTTTTGTCATCGTTTCTTTAGCCCGTGCTAACCACGCCAACCTTTCAGCTAGCTGTCACCGGATACGGTTTCCATAGCAACTGACAAACTAAAGCGAGAGAGGGGGGGGCGTTCCAGGTTGTAGCCTGTGTCTGTGGCTAGTTCGAGCTAGCATCTCTATGGGTTAAGAGTAAGTTTACAAGTTTATTCTTAGAAGATTAAACTAATCAACACATGTTGTTGTTAACTCCGTGTGAAAGTTTTGACTGCGTCCGATTCCTCAATCGCATTTTACGTCCATCGTTTTGACTCTGCGAGGCACCGTATCAGCTGACGGGATTCATGACAGTCACCTGACAACAACAAGTTCCCCCTGCATGCTCCCGTATGCTCGGTGAAGTCCCATAGACGGCTTACTCACGTATTTATAAATACGGATATAGACATATATTACACATAAGTGAGTATTCAGTGCACGTTCAATGTTGGTGTTCGGACGGAGGAAATGATCACTGTCATCACTGGAGGCGATTTGTGGCTAACGCAGCTAGTTAGCTAGCTAGCTAAGTGTATGGTGAGTGCTGGGGGAATGCTGAAAGTAAATAAAGTTTCATGCACACTAGCTTCAAGTATCAGGGGTGAGCTGGTGTGTCTATTGTTTTATGATGTGGTGAATAACACGTTGTGTCTTCATTCGCTCTGCAGCCCCCCCCCCCCCTGTTGTCTGTGCTGGATTCTCTTTGACTGTTTGGGGTAAACAGGAATAAAAATGCCTCCGTCGGCGGCGTTCATCAGTGGGATCCAGAGGATGGTCCTGTATGAAACCAGAGCTGTACGTGTCACACGATATTCATTCTGTTATTGTCACTGCATATCATCACGACTCCCTACAGCGGTGGTCAGTCTGTGCATGGGTTACACCGTCGTAGGGTGCAAGCACCAGGTCTGGGCTATGTGGCCCAACATGTTATCATCATAACATCCGTTGATACCAATGATTATCAAAATAACTTTCAGATAATGATTTTCTTCAAGTTTATAGTTCAAGACACCATTTTGATTTAAACAGTGAAACATGTCACAAATCCCAGAGTAGAACATTCAAAACAATTGCATGTGTAATACATCTTAAAGTGCTTATGCATAAGAATTACATCAACGTACTGTGTGGTGAACCTTTGTTATAGTACTATTGAAGATCATGAAGACCATCAATTGGATCACGTTTTCACCCTTGTCCGTTTCATTGTAGGTTTTTATGTTCGTTAAACACATTACGCAAAAACTACTTTATGAATTTCCACGAAACTTGTGACGTGGTATGGGTCAGGGAAGAACCCATTCGATTTTGGTGCAATTGACACTTCACTGTTTTCCCAGGGAATGATTAATGGATGTTGATGAAAAGAATCTTGTTGTCCTGATGCTTTTCCTAGTACACAAGTTAAAGTACTGATTAGGTTTAGATACAGTTGAAATTAGTCACTGGTTTTATTTTTCACACGTCTTTGAACTAAAGGAAAGCTAATTGAAGATGCTAACTGTTTTATATTCCTACAGTTCCCTATATTTGCAACCTGTATCTACAAACTAGGGCTGGAAACTGCACCTTATTAAGGACACTGTGGCAGAAAAATCTGCTCAGGACATACAACAATGAAAATAATATTCACAGCCAGCCTGGGTTTTCAAACTGTTGCAATTTACGAGCCCATCTCCCTGCGGGATAGTAATAAAATCTATGTGAACATGAGGATGGAAAGCTCCTGTATGATTTCGTGTGCTTGTTAGCAAACACTAGATGGCAGCAAAAGTGTTTGTGATGACTTGCTGCTCCAAGTACAGTTTACATTGTTCTGCTTGGATTTACCATAACCACCTCAGTTATATGTATTTCCATCACAGCTCTCTAGACAGTCAGAATATTACTTCTCACTAGACATTACTTAAATATTTGTTTAGGTTTTATAAGGCTTGTTCTCTTTTGGTAAATTTCGCACTAGGAGGACAAGTTGCTATGAATCAAATTTTTTTTTTTGCCAATGTATTTATGTTTTTACTACTTACTTAAATAACTAATTTTATGGCCGTGTTGAATTGGGATTAATGGCTGACATCACAAGTAACAAACATAGAAAATATGACAGGAAACTATTTGTCACAGCTGAGTTATCACAAATTCTTATTGAGCATCTGTCAGCCCATTAGACTGAACAGTGGATAAATACTCTCTATAACTATTGTGGACAAAGAGAGCTCCATTGGACACTGGGAACAGGACAAAATGGCTTTAACAGACTGTACTGATACACAATGTTCCAATTTAACACTCTTTTGGCCATCTTAAAAAATAATGACTTGAAAGGAACATATGAAAAGTGAAGACACAATCTTAACAGGGAACATTAGAATATAGCCTTACGATCAATTCTGTGCTGTTCCCTCATGCACCCCAAACTGTATCTACTCTAATTCCACTTCTAATTCATATAATACTGCCTATATGATGTGAATCTGGCCTGAATTCCTTTTATGTATCATTTCACAGGTTTCTGATACATTCAGTTGGAGTTGGGCGACTTAGTATGAAGAGAACATGTTGCACATTATGAGAAAAAAAGGCCCATCGAAAGTGGGAGTGGGGGGGGGGACTTTAAAATGGCTATAGACTTTTAGAATTTTTCTGTAAATTCTACAGTATTTTGTTTTGTCAAAGTTTGAGAATAAGACTGAGGTGTATGTACTATATGAGAAAGTATTAAGTAAAATATTATCACACATGTAATTTTTTAAAATCTTCATCCGCACTGCTGTGTAGTATTCATTGCAAATGCCCCCGTGATAATCTGTACCAAATGCATTACAGCCTTTAAGCATTCATGACTTTATTTTTCTTTCCAGAGGTACTTTTTGGTGGGGAGCAATCAGGCACAGACCAAACACCGAGTCCTGAAGATCGACCGCACAGAACCCAAGGATCTGGCCATAATAGACGATAAGGTGAGCAGAGTCTCTGGTACAGTGCAAATATATATGCTTATGTAATACAGTACAGTACGCCTGCGGGGGAAATTGTACAATCACTCAGCTTGTCCCAAGTGTATTGTGGATGACAGCTTAGCTGATGAGTGCTGAGTGTAACTCTTTTTCTTCACCGCTGCTCATTTCCAGGATCTATGAGCTGGAAGTTGATTTGTTTGTTTGTGTTGCTGGTGATTATGATTATGATGTGTTTATGTGTTATTAAGAAGCATCCATGAGTAAATATTCATCACCCCACGCTCCCATTCCTTCAGATATTGCACTGACCTCTGTAAACCATGTTAATCTGATTGGCGTCGCGTAGTAATTTATAAGATGACACAAGCTTAAAGAAATATAATGCCATTGAATCTCTTATTATTTCTGAGATGAGTGGGGATCTTTTACATTTATGTATTTTACAGTTGGAAGCATGTAATTCCACAAATAAATGGTAAATGTCCACACAAATACGTTGTTATATATTGCAGAGGACATGAAATCTATAATATGAATTCAGAAATTGCCCGTGCAGGTAACTAGTTTGCATTTGCATTGTTTTTTGTCTGTATGTATTTGCTCTTTCAAACGCAATGATAAAAACCACTGTCGGAGTTTTTTCATTCCAACATTGCTGAGCTAATGTGAACAGCAGCTAATCAATTTTTGGCTTAATCGCCTTATTGAGGATTAATCCAAACCCCTTTGCAGGAAACTTAGAGCAATCTATTAAACAATGCCTTTTAGCCATTTGTTTATGATTGCACAGTGTACAAGTCTCCCTGGCTTTGGGTAAAGTTATTAGTGGAAATTAGCTTTGACAGAAAAAAACATCATAACCACTGTTCTCCTGTTGCTCTGAAAGGTAAAATGAACAATGTGGAAACTGTGCACATAAATGAATAAGGCGACCCTGCTGACAGCTGTATGCATGCACAGTATAAATATACCAGATCTGTGTGTGTGTATTTGTTCGCAGCATGTGTACAACCAGCAAGAGCTTCGGGAACTGCTGGGCCGCCTGGACCTTGGAAACCGCACCAAAATTGGCCAAAAGGGTTCCTCGGGTCTGTCCAGGGCTGTTTCAGCTTTTGGGATTGTGGGTGAGTACAGGCCCTCCACTCTCTTCCTCATCGTCAAAAAGTCATTAGTTTTAAAGTTTTCATTGTCTCTTTATTGGCCTTTTGTTAACATTAGTTATGGAACACAGGCCACTCTCATTTTCTATGATCAGTCTTGTCTTGTTGCCCCAGAAACAAAATACAAGGTTTCCATTACATGAGAATTGTGTAACTGATCACATTTGTACGTCTTACGATATGTAGACGATATATAGTGTTTTCACCCCAGTTACTTTTACTCTAATATACAGAAGAAATAACGAGACGGCTTTCGTTAAGTCCCGAGGAACCTGTGTTTGAATCAGGACCCATCATCATTAATCTTACATACTTTTTCTGTATTTTCTCTGGACATTTTATCAGTCAAATAATGACACTGACCTAGATCCCCCAGTAATGAGAGAAGCTTTTGCCAATATGCAGTTCTTCTAAAAAAATGGTGAAATCAGTCGGATGATTTCATATTTTTATTTATTCTCAAAAATTATTCAATCCAATGCGCCAGAACCAAATGAGACCAAACATTAAACTCAAGCATGTTGCTGCCTAGGAGACCTTCTTTTTTTTTCGACCCAAGAATGACGGTGATTAAAATGCAGACTTGAAGGGCTTGTGCAAAGTGGTTTCTAAAGGTCTACTTCTACATGTCACAGTCCAACCACCGACATTCCATTTTCCAGTAAGAGGATATCAGCAACTCTTAACTAATACTGACGCATCTCTTTCAGAGCGAATAATCAATCAAAGATGAAATTCAGCCCTGCCCCATAGTAAATAAGTGCTGGAATAGTATAGTTTTAAGATTAAATCTAGTGTCATTGTTGAGGCTGTCTATTGGTCGGTCACACTGGGAGACAAATTCGGACTTTGACATCTGCTTAAATAAATTAGATACCTTTCCTCCACAGTACCTAATGCCATCTTTGTTCACATGCTGCTTTTTGTCAAAGTCCCTGTGTCATATGGAATAAAAGAGTGACGGGGATAGTGTATCCTGAGAGCCCCCTTCAGCCAAGAACATTTCTTATTACAGTATGAAATGAAAAATCTTTATTGTCAGTATATTTTTATTCACTTTCATCTACCATTTTTGTCAGTCTGACCCATCTCTGACAGCAAGAGACACAATGTACTGATATGGGTCTTGTAAGTCAGCAAAGCCTCAAGGGTCCTGTGGAAGCGCACATGCTTCACCAACCGTCATTACACTGGTAAACATACGTAAAAAGATGGTTAAGAGGGTAAAATCAGTGCAGTGGAGATCAAGATATTCTCTGGGCAAACTCTGGATGATATTTTAGGACTTTACTCCTGACAACAAAATATTTCTGTCTTTTTCTCTCGTCTGACAAACCAAAATATCTCACAGATACTGCGACTTAAAGTTATTTTCTGCGATTTTAGACACGAGCTCCATAACACACTATACATCTCTTTTCAAAGGTCGAATATTACTTCGAGTGTCTTAATTCACCCTAACACTTTCTGTGGAGAGCATACAATCATACATACAGTAATTCATATTAGTATTTGAATATGAAATCAATGTGAATCTCATCATCCTCACTTGTCATCTTACAGCACAAAGGCTCTGGGGCTTCTTCGATTGTATACAGTCCAGTTGTATGCACAATTAAGTTGTCCACCAATCACTCATAATGGAAATATAATGAAGGTGCACCCCCACATTACCCACTGGCCTCGATGAGGCAAACATTACCAATAATATTTATACCAAATAATAAAAACACACAGACGTCATTCACATCCATCTATTATCTGTTGAATGTCACAGACGACAAAATAGCTCATCAAGCTGAGAGCAAATAATTGACCATGTTGCACGATCTGGGTCAGACTGTCATTATGTAATACTAAATGGTCTGGATGGAGTGAATAGGGGATATAATGAAATATGAGTCGCAAAAACTCATGGTGAGCAACCAATTACTTGTAATTGAAAAAATAGTTTGTCCTGAAAGATTTCAACTTTTTTTTTGTTTCTTAACAGGGTTCGTTCGTTTCCTGGAGGGTTACTACATTGTGTTGATCACCAAGCTAAGAAAGATGGCCGACATCGGTGGCCACTCCATCTACAAGATCGAGGACACCAGCATGATCTACATCCCCAATGACTCGGTCAGGGTCGCACACCCCGATGAAGCGAGGTACGGTTCTTGTTCTCTGCCCTAGATTTGTAATGGTGCCATACACTAAACACACACACATACTGATGATGCCTTTAAGGACGAGGGATTTGATGCTGAGGCTGACCTGAAACTGTGACTCCTTTTTCGCTGAACGTTGATTCTGCTGTCCGAAAATTAATAAATTAAATGTTTAAGAGTCTGTACAGAACAGGGAAAATTAAATGTGCATGGTCTTAAATTATGAAAGCTTGAAAAATATTGATTTATTCCTTGTACACATTATAATGAGATACTGATGTTGTCTATTGCGTTATCTAAGTGCGTTAATGATATTGACTCCTGTTTTTTGTTGGTGCAAGTAGCATCATGTGTCGGCATTTTGCTGACATTGAAATCATCCCCATATTTTTGTACCGCGTAGCTCATGACTTTAAGCTTGACTGACACAGTTTTGCTTTTATAGATACGTGCGGATCTTTCAGAATGTGGACCTGTCCAGTAACTTCTACTTCAGGTGAGACAAAGGCATCATTGCTGGTTAATAAAGATTTTAATTGAATTATGGCAGACAATTAGGTGACATGCCAAGAAACAAATGACTCGACAACTCACGATCTCGTCTCTCATTAAATTTGCTTCAATGTGGTAAAATGAATTGTACCTATGTCTGTAGTTTAGCCAAATTAAATTCATGAAGCAACTGTACAGACGCGACGTGTTTGAAATGACTTTGCTGTCATACCCTTGCAGCTACAGCTACGACCTGAGCCACTCGCTGCAGTACAACCTGACTCTGCTGCAGAGGCCTTTTGAACAGTGGCTGTCGGCAGCTTCTTCCACTGAGGAAGAGGTTCACACCCAGAATAAGCAGGACAGCTTCGACATCTTTGAAGATGAAGGTTTGCCAACACAAGGTGAGCAGAAGTCGATCAACGGACCTTTATTTGAATACATTGACTCTAGAAGAGCTGGGTTCAAAGCTAACAGGCTGGCAAATTGTTTTATGAAAAAAAGTTTTAAATATGAAAAATATAGCCAGTAGTCAGGGCAAACTTAGAAAGTACATTTTTAGGTATGTTTGATTTAACCTTCTTTAAGTTACCGAAATGTTTTGAAAGAATAACTCATGTTTTCTGTTCTTTTATGTATTTTAATAAATTATTATCACCTTAATCCTAGTTTTAAGCAATTTCCTAATGTTTCTAAATATCTTAGCTCTTGTTTCACGGCCTCCGTTACCTGAGCTGCTGTTATCTGAATGTGATCTTAGGTCAGTAACAATAATCCAGAGGATGTTTTTGCTTTCCTCTTTCGGCCACAGTTGTTTACGGCCTCCAGAACGAGCCGTACTACAAGTACGTGTGGAACGGGAAGCTGCTGGAACGAGTCAAGGACATAGTGCATCATGACTGGCTCATGTATATAATCCATGGCTTCTGTGGCCAGTCCAGTATCCTTTCAGCAGCCCTGTGGAGTCCATTTCATGTGTGACTTACAGAACTGTTTGGCTGTTTTCATGCGTATTTATGTGTGTATGTGTGCTTTTTTTTAAATTGTCATCAACTTGTAGCTTTGGGCTTCAAAACAAAATATATAAATGCAAAAAAATATAAATGCTACTACTTTAACAATATATTCGAACGATATAAAATGCCTGGAAAGCATCTGTCTGCGTTAATGTGCACACAACTCTAACAATGTGTCCTTTGGCCACACACCCCCTTCATCCCTCAGCATCACCTGTTGAACTGCATCTGAGCACGTGTGTGACACTGAGCGACAGCATGTGATTAACCACCAAACTGCACAATCAACTTGTGTTTGTTTTTAGGGCTTTAAGCAAACAAATGTGATGCCAATTAAGCAATGGTTATCAAGTATATAAACACTGGCGCTTGCATAATCTCTCCATCTGTCATCCGCGGGGGGAAAAGCAGAACCGAACACTGTGCATATCTAATCAGATGAGATTTTGAGATGGCTTCTGTTTTTGGATGGAAGACAAGATTTTGTTTTGTAACACACACACACATTCATTTCAGTGCCACAGTAGCTTTTGCTCTGAAGTCCTACCAGACACAGGTTGTGTGTGTGTACCAGGGATTTGTATTAGTCTCTACATTAATAATTTCCTCTGCCTTTTAAAAAAAAAAAAAAGCCTTTGTAGTATTGATGCATGAGTTACTGCTGCAGAGGAGCTTTGGGCAAGTATAGAGCTGAATAAACAGTCTGATTTATTATGGTAAAAGTCTGCCTTAGGGTTACTGATACTAATGTTTTAATTTCATCATTAATTCACGAATCAAGTTTTTAATGTTTTAATGCAGTATTTACTGCATATTCCCTGCCTGTGTGTTGTGCAGTAAAACGCAGCAGATACTACAGACAAGGTAAACTGCACTTTAAAGTCAGTGCTGCAGGTAGCTGTTTGGCCTTCAGTGCTGTTTCTCTCTGTCAGAATAAGAAGGCCAGTAGATGCAATAACAGACGACTGGGCGAAATGGGAAAATGCAGAAATTTATAGCCGATGAGGAGACATTTGATAAGATGCAACAAGGCAGTATGGGTGAACAAACGTGGGAAACATGGCCTCTCTAAAATATTCCTAAGAATGCTTGTAGAAATGGTTTAAGAACTCTTGTAAGATAAATTATTATTGTTATTTCCAAGATATTTGTTTTGTGAATAAGAACAAAATGTATATGTTGTCATCTCATTCTGAACACACCCTTTTCAGGTTTTAAGTTAATTTCACAGCTAATGACAAAACATCCACAACAAAACTGATCAAAATGGAAAAAAATAGCAATTTATTTATTTATTGTAGACATTCCCTGTTTTAAATACAACATTAAAGACTATTTAAATGTATCATATATAGACCAATAATGTTCTATCTAAAAAATCTATTGTGTGTGTGTGCCAGCAGGTCATTGTGTAATGCTGTCAGTGTTGCATTATTATTCCTCCTTTACTCACCGACCACAGAGCTTCTGATCTACGGTCGACCGGTTCACATCACCCTCTTTGCCAGGCGATCCAGCAAGTTTGCCGGGACCCGCTTCCTCAAAAGAGGAGCCAACTGTGAGGTACAGCTGTTGCCGTGGCAACAGGGAAGAGTACACTAGGGGAGGCAGGGCCGAGGGCCACCGGGAGGATTGAGATGACTCAGGATGATCACAGGGGGTTAATTTGACCTGCTGCCTCTTCCTTGAGTATATGCATGTGTGTCTGTGTGGGTGAGTGGCGGTGGGAGGGACAACTTTTAGAAAAAACACAGATTGTATGTGTGTATCTGACGGCTACACTGAGAGAAGGCTGAACTCAGTTTTCACAGTTTCCTACTCTTGAGTGCATTGCCAAATAAAGTAGTCTTTTAATATAAATCTGTAAGGGTTTTCTCATAGCACACAACTGACATTTTGAATCATTATTTTATATTATATTAGTGTCGGTAAGTCAAGTTGTGCCACTTAATGTAGTTCAGCCCTTATTATTATCAATCCAAAAGAAAGTCTGCCATGACAGTGGCCAGGGAGCCGAAAGCGTGGATTTACCCAGTGAGACACTTTGTTCATGCTGAAGTGTGACATTCCTTCTTGACCTTGGAAATGTCAACTGTGAAACCAGTTTCACTAAAAGGTTCATTTAGTCGATGCTTTCACCTGAACAGCGCAGAGACATGGAGCAGTTTCTATTATGCCTTCATGCTGGAGTGGCCGGGGGCATTGTGTTTGTGTTGTCCGTCGCTCCATACATCTCCATTCTGGTGAACGCAATACCTCAAGAACACCTTCAGAGAATCTTTTCAAATTTTGTAAATATGTTCACTTAGACTCAAGGATGAATTCAATATATTTTGTTGGCCAAAGGTAAAAGGTTAATTCCACTCAAAGCACATTTTTTGCCTTGTGGACACAATATCTCAAAAATGTTTTGAGGGAATTTTATCAAATTTGACACAAACATTCACTTGGACTCAGAGATGAACTGATTATATTTCAGTGGTCAAAAGTCAAGGTGCTTTGTTGGTGGAGGCATACAACTGTGGGGCTGTAATTTTGGTTGGATTGGAGATTTGGAATTTTATTGAGCTGGTTAAGAAATCCTTCTTGTGTTGATCTTGATAATGTCTATGTCTCACCTAAGATAATGTGATGCATCAAAAGCTCCACAACAGTGACTAAACTCATTCACTTCCACTATCTATTTTTTATGAGCACTTCCTGTCATTCTTTTCCACTTTGGCTTAAAATCTGAAGTTCAAAGTTCATTCTTGACCTTGGAAATAGCAGTTTAGTTGCAGTTGCATCACATGATCTTAATCTGCAGAGGTCCACGATCAATTATCAGATCACCGACTCAACATGGACCAGAACTGCTCAAAACTAGGCAGATTTGCACGTATACATTTCTGTGATATGATGCAAAGCTCCAGACCAAGAAGCAATATTAATACCACAATGTCAATTTAGTTAAGGTTACTCTTATTTTGTTTCTAGGGGGATGTGGCTAACGAGGTGGAGACGGAGCAGATTGTCCATGACGCCTCGGTTATGTCTTTCACAGCAGGAAGTTACTCTTCATACGTCCAGGTGCGAGGTTCAGTCCCGCTCTACTGGTCTCAGGACATTTCCACCATGATGCCCAAACCCCCCATACGATGTAAGACCACTGTTTACACCTAATATATCTGTCCTGTTCATCAGCAGCCTCTATTTTGTCGAGTACCAGAGTAATATGCATCATGTTTTATATTACCATGGGAACAACTGGCTCTATAATAGAAATGAGTTATCAAAGCAGCTCAGGCTTTGATGTAGGTTTTTTCTCATATCCACTCATACACAAGGACAGGAGACAAATGATACGTCCACATACATCCCCTTTGAACAGAATGCAGCAGCACAGCAGGTATTTAACTAGTTCTCTTTATAGTGCTCAATGTATTCAAGCTAGAAGCTAACAAGGACCAGAAATAACCCTGTAGGCTCAGAGGACTAATGCAATCAGGACAAATGCATAGTGTCTTTCTACCAGGGTCATTCTTCTCAAACTGACACTAAGATAAAAAAATAAATAATAATAAACAGGTGAATCCAGGACACCACTACTCTTTTGGTTCTCATCTTTGTATCCATTCTCCTGTCTCATTACGAGAGGGATAAAAACACAAAACCAGGGCCAGAGGGAAGGGATCAGGTCCTTGAGACGGACGACACTGGAGACAGCTGTTTGTCCTTCTATGTGTGTGTAGACTGGAAGACATCTGTGCTTGCATGTGTACAATATCAGTATTAAATCATAATCCCCCAGTATGCCCTTTAATTCATCCTTAGATGACATTTACCTGCGTAAGATGCACCGAGCGTGTCCCTAAGACCCCTCTGTGTATCAACTTACCTCATCGTCCTGGTCCCACTGTGATGCTGAAAGACTGTCCTCATCTGACAAACGCTGCCCAATTCAAAATCTGCCAAACTGCAAATCTGCTTTCCTGGCAACACTCATATGAGGAGATTAAAATCACTCTCACACCCTATTCCTGCCCTTTGTACTGAATTCTTAAGCCGGTTTGCTGATTTGTTTTCACTTACCTTCAGACAGGCAACTCAATGAGGGGGTACTTGTGTCAAACTTACAAAACAATGTGTGCGCACATTTTGTTCGACTCGCAAACCAAATCAACATCCACACATGCACAGGCTTGACAGCAGATTAGCTTCTCAGCTGCAGCACATAAAAAGCTTCAAGAGGTTGTTGCCATTCTACCACAACCGTGACTATGGTGAAACCTCAGCCATGCAGAACTAGGTGCAGCTCAGATCCGACTGAGGATCAGCCCATGTTCACTCCAACTGTACTATTTATTTGATTTTGAAATGGACTGTATAGAATGATATCAGACAAATCTAGGTCAGCGACGTGGCCAAGAGACAATTAGAGCTCTGTGTCTCTGCATGTTGAGTACATTGTGCCTATCCCAGGATGCATTGCTCATTGGCCGTGTTTGTGATAACTGGTGAGAGTAATTGTTACGTAACCAGTCTTTATGACTGACCTGGAGTGGGCAGATGACTTGGTCGTGATGAAGATGACCTTAATGGGCGACTCTTGTTCACCGTTGTCATCATTATCAACACTCTCCTCCCAGGTGCAATAAGAATTTAAAGCTTACGCTCTCTTTGTTTTCACAAATTCTTGTCTCCCTGGAGGACGCTTTGTGGTGACGTGTTGATCTTCGTACCTTGAATGTTAATCAACCGATTATTTTTCCTCCCTTTCAGTGGACCAAGCTGATCCATACGCGCATGTAGCTGCCCTCCATTTTGACCAGATGCTGCAGCGGTTTGGCTCTCCCATTATCATCCTCAACCTGGTCAAGGTAGCGCGCGCACACACACGTTTTTAAGGTCCTCTCCTTGGCTGTGGGAAAAATCATAATTATGACTCCTGAAAACTAGGAATACCAGGAACAAAACTGACATCCCATCAAAATGAACAAAATAATTGCCAGATGTTGAAAAAATGATGAACTGGCATTTTAAATACCTTCATCGAGGGCATCATTCATGGGCATCTTATTTTTAGAAAAAGTGTTCACATTTACCGGCGGTTTCTGTCATTTTAGGTAGTTCATTTTTCCGATCCAGTTTTTATTAGTTATTTGATGCTATAACAACAGGTAATCATAATTGACAGATTCATGACTAAGATTGACTCACAATTGATTGATCACGTGTGAAAATGGCGTCTCCATCCCCCATTTGTTACTGCGCAGACTCTGGCTGCAAGATGGCGAAGATCAGGATAATTTAGCTTAATTTCTGGACAGTGTGAGGAAGTGGAGACGTGTTACATCCAATTTCCTGCATATATTGTTTAAACTACATCACAACATGTCAGTTGTCTTTACGACTACCATGACCATACCATTTTATTCTCCCAAAGATTATGGGGAGTATAACTTTTATTGATTTTATTTAGTATAATTATATATTTCATTTAATCTCCAGATGTGGATCCTTGTGAATTGTTGATGTGGATTTAAAGTGGAAATGTGTCTTTCAAACCTGTTGAATTACTCAACAGGTCCGTATCTTATAAGGACGTGATTGTGTAATTGCCCAAGCACTCGATGTGATGTTCAGGGGTTAGTTGCTGCTCGTGGCTGCTGATTAGCAGCAGTTGAAATGCTCCCTTGAATATTGATCTCTCTGTGCATTGCACTGAAAACACACAGACAGCACGGGTGAAAGGACACACACTATTACACAAACACAGCTTGCTGTCACCACCACACATTCGGGCATTCATCTCTGTGCCGTAGCTGGGGTTGCAAGCTCACGTTGTCGCACACAAGGGAAGCTGCGAGACAAGGGACCAATCACAAACCTCAGTTGTCCGCACAAGCCGCAGCCATGTGATATTTGCAGACTGTGGGGAGTAGGGGAGGGGACCCCCCGCTTTTGCTACACCCTCTCTCATACCCCAGTGTGATAGGGAAGGAAAGGAAGTGGGTTGGACAATAAGATCATGACTGTCCATCTCTATATGGTGGCGACTGGGGTCGGCGTAGCCATGTCAACTCTGGGATGGGTGCATAATTTTCCTCATGGGTTAGTGTGTGCTCCCCCCTGTGTGTATGTTAAGAAACACAGGGAGGCAGAGTGAGGGCGCACATGGCCAAGCATGTGAATCACTTTTTCAAGTGGATAACTTAAAGTCCATTTGCCCTGACTTCGGGAGACAGCTTTTACTCTCATCACATGGGCGATTTGAAAAATATATTTTAATCCGTTAACTTGAATTTAATTATCGCGAATATCAAAATCTCTCTTGTCTTTGAGAGTCCCATGCAAATATCCACCCTAAATTGTAGCAGGACACAAAGGAAGACAAATAAAGAAGAGGGAAGCATAAAACGAGCCATTTGATGCACCCTATTAATGTGTAAAACTGTACTTTGAAATAATTTGTGCTAATTTCCATCCATTAAGATTACCTTGATCAAGCCCCTCCACATGTGCAAGTGTGCATGTGTTGTGGTTTCTTTTGTGATCAAGGACCTTAGTACACCTACAGCCAGATTTAATAGTTCGATATGTGAACAATACACGTGTGCTTTGTGAAGTGTATGTACGTGTGTATAATGTATTCTAATCTTGTGGGTGTGTTTGCACTGGTAATCCGGTCACTGTGTTTCTTTGCCAAGGCAGAGTGTGCACGAAGATCTGAGCTGCTAAATGATGCATCCAAGTCAATTATCACCCAGGGTGATTAGTCAAAAGGCTCAATGAGGGGTGGAGGAGGACATTGAGAGAGAACTTTCATGGACAGTGTGCATTCATTTTCATTCACAAAAAAAGCATTAGTTTAATTTTATTAATGATTATTTTTCCCTTCTGACTCTTAACTAAGAAGTGTTTGGATCTCGGATACAAGAGAGATTTAAGAAGTCTTTAATGACACTGTACAAGTTCAACAAAATATTGTGTGGAGCAAGCCTGTCATTAATTGGTGACACTCAGGAGTTAAGACTATAAAGTAGAGGAAACATACGGAATAACCAGTAAAAGCTTAGTCGTAGAAAACACAGTGAAATAGGATAGAAACAATAAATATGTACATACAATGAATTTGATGTAGAGAGACATGAATCCAAATAGAGAGATAGTAGACAGTACTAAAATACACAGATCATCCTGACATGATATCTATCGGTGTACACATGGGATCTCCGAGCAGCGTACGATGACCTATAACCACCTGTAAAGAGGTTTTATTTTTGGAGAAAGAAACAACGTCATACGTGTGACAAAGTTTATGTCTCTCTTGTGCTACAGAAACGGGAAAAGAGGAAACACGAGAAGATTCTGAGTGAGGAGCTTTATCCAGCTGTGACCAACCTAAACCAATTCCTCCCTCCAGAACACTGCATCGACTACATTGCCTGGGACATGGCCCGCTACACCAAGAGGTTGGAATGACAAATGTGCCTATGTTGACAGCTAGAATTTATTATGTAGTATTTTCATCATTCTCGTGTTTTGTATAGAAGCGATATTAGGTGTGATGAAAAGTTGAAAGAAAAACACAAAATTAACGTTACGAAAGAAATGAACAATTCTTTTCTATATTTCTTCTCTGCTGGGAAACTGTTGCAGTCATAATATCCACCTTACAGGAATCGGATGTTTTTTCACGTATTTTTTTTTTTTTCATTTTAAAATGAAGTTTAAAGAACCTGGGGAAATTAGAGCAGTCTGCACAGCTGCGATCTCCACTTGAAATAATGGCTTAGTTTCCTGAAATGACACGCATCTGCTTTTTGTGCAAAAGACCCTTTAGGGCAACTATTCCGAGAATTCGGCCTTGTTTGGCTTATGTTGAGAAATGAAATAAGCGTATTACAAAAGTCAGAGGTATTTTATATCAGCTGTGCTGACATACTCGGGGACAGGAATTGGCTTGTTTTATTCAGCAAATAATAATTTGACCGCCCCTTTGCTCTCTCCGTTTTTTCAGTAAGCTGTGCAACGTCCTGGACCGTCTGAGTATGATAGCGGAGAATGTGGTCAAGAGAACAGGTTTCTTCATTAACCAATCCAGCTTCTACTGTCATACCCTCAGACCAGACGACAGGTGAGTCATTTCGAATTCCATGCTACCCCTGTTGTGTCTCTTATAAACGGAGGAAACACACACACACACACACAATCAAACACACAAAGACTTTCAAAGCCCCATTTCGATCTTTGTTCATTTAGCTGTTGTACACAAATCTCAACACAAATTATTTCTCATAGGAAGCTGTTCTAAAACTGACATGAAAAACATCCGAGCAGTTTCAATTTAGTTTTCAATTCCTTTTTAGCGAGAGAACTGTTTAAAGGCTTATTTTTGCTCAATGTTAGCTTAGCTTACGGAAATGGACGGAACCTTCTGTCTGCATCCTGAGTTTGTTTCGTCTATACTATTGCCCGACTTCTTAAAGCTCACTGATAGAGACAGATCAGACGAAAAGGAGCAGTACCATCTGAAATCGTAGGGGGCAGTGTAGAATAGTTCAAACCAGATGATAGTCGGACAAAAGAAATTATTTTCAGAAATTCTCTACTCTAGTGCCCTCTCGTGGATTTATTGCTTAACGACCATGCCGAAGTAAAGGACACATGGAAGTATGTGTCTTTTTCTGCGTAAAGGCAGCATAAAGGAGCCCTGAGTAGTAAAAGGTTACATAGGGTCTCAGATTATGCATAATGGATTTGAATAAAATGTGAGAAAAACAACTATTTTACCAGAAACCATGTGCTCGACCACATCGCCATCATCTCTGCATTTGCATATCAGTCATACTTTTTATCCAACCTTGTGTGAATTCCTTTTTGTGCTCACACCTATCCGGATACATTCACCGACACTGGTTAATTTAGAAACTCTCCACATATGAATTCTTAATGGGAATTATGCCTGATGGCAGTTG
Source organism: Hippoglossus stenolepis (assembly GCF_022539355.2). Classification (NCBI taxonomy): domain Eukaryota; kingdom Metazoa; phylum Chordata; class Actinopteri; order Pleuronectiformes; family Pleuronectidae; genus Hippoglossus; species Hippoglossus stenolepis. Next base: position 12,640,379 of record NC_061502.1, read on the forward strand.
TGTCGCAGATATTTCTTTTTCTGCTAATGAGCTGAATAGATTGCCGTCCATGTGCTTCGTGCATTGTCTGCATGTCTTAATCACTCCAACCCAACATTACCATTCTGTTACGTAATCCAACGACCACGCCGCGGCCAGTATTTATTACCCCTTCTTTTGCATTACCCAGCGCCGTCTCTGTTTCTCTGTTATACGCGCTCACTTCACACTCATGCACACAGTCCCCTGCTGCCATTTACACACAAAGAAAAGCCTCAAAGGCATTGAGATGCACTAATGATTATGGCACCTTTAGCCTTCACCACATTGTTAGTTAGCATGTGAATAATAAAGAGGATTTGTTAACGTTGTCTCGTCCTTATCAAGCTCTCTTTGACTTTTCTCTCCACCTTGTTACATTCACACGCACGTTTTCTCATGCTTTACATTACTGGAACTACATTTGTTAATTGCTCTCAGTTCATTAAGTTCATGCCCTGTTGAGACACACTTTGCCTTTAAAAACACACATCACCAGCTATCGTGGATATTTTATCTTCAGAGATTCCCCTTTCAGCAGTTTTCAGAGAGGCAGCTTTTTCTCGCAGGGTGATTCTTCCTTCCCTATTGCTGTTTTTTGCAGGACACTTTAAAAAGAAAGTGATGAACAGTGAGTAGTGTATTGAATTGGGTGGAAAAGGGCTAATAAAGAGCCAGCAGTGGATCTTATTCAGTGTCCGACTTTAAAATCTAAAAGCTAAAATGCATCCCATTCTTATTTCTAAAACGTGGTTTGATCTTTTATACTTTGGTTTTTGCCAAGATAATAAGATTGATAACACTCATATCTGTCCATTAAATATGAAGCTGTAGTCAATTAGCTTACTGGAGGCAGAGGGAAACAGTTAACAAAGTCCATCTCCCAGCATCTCTAAATATCACAACTTAAAACACTGTACATCCTCATTCCTAAAAGTAAAAAGTTTAAACATTTTTGGTTTTCCAAGAAGTTATTGGATGGACAAACTTATCATTTAAGGTGAGCTTACTGGACAGCAGCTGTAGCTTTCTGTTAACAATACAGACACCGGAGTGGTATTTACAGCCATATTTAAATATATATTTCCACATCCTTGGATTTTTTTATTATAAGAATTAATGTCGAAAAAGGAAGGAAACAAACAATTGTTCGATATTTACAAGTACAAGCAACAAAATAACTTTAAACTAAAAACTAGGACAACTGGGATGTAAACAAGATCCATTATATTTTCTCCTTGAAGCAAACCTGTCATACTGGTGGTATTTTGTCTAAAAATATATTTGCTCAAACCGCCAGCGGTAATGTCAACAACACATGTCTATAAATACTTCACTATGTTCTGCATGAAAATGGTGATTATATCAATTATCTTTTGTCTGTTTCCACTGTCTGTTTTTCAGATGGGGAGATGTGGGTGGACACATCACAGCCAATGGACGAGTGCAGGTATGCCACAGAGAAAACTTGTTGAAAAAACCTTTCAAAACCAAAAATATTCTCAATCCTATTTGCACACCTAATAAGATTAAGAACCTTTTACATTTATCAATTGAATTGTAGATGGTAACACTTATTAATTCATAGCACTGAGATATCTGGGCCAAGGAAACAACTATTATCTATTATGTGTATTCAAGAAATGCCCAGTATTCATTACTACAGCTGCAAAATTGGGCCAATGCATCAACAGTTGGTGCACAATGAATGGTTTTATCAGTTTATATGGAAACGTTGGTCACATATACAGTGACCTATAGAAGTAAAATACATGGAGATGTGTTTGCAGTTGATGCTATGATTCTACTTATTGTCTTTTCATGTAGTTTGTGTCTGACTCTCAGAAAATACATGAACATCTTGAAGTGAATGAAGTGGTGTCATTGGGCTTCATGAGTCTCTGTCACCGTAGACCGGTGTGTTGCGGACCAACTGTGTGGACTGTCTGGACCGGACCAACACTGCCCAGTTCATGGTGGGGAAGTGCGCATTGGCCTATCAGCTATACGCACTAGGAATGATTGACAAGCCCAAGCTGCAGTTTGATACAGACTGTGTCAGGTAAAGCTCTTTATCTCACCCTGTGTTTTTTTATTTGTTTATGGGTTTCATGCTTTATTTTGCACAACTAGATCCCTCTGTGTTTGTCTATTGCTTGAGTATTTTCTGTTTGTGTGTATGCATACGTGTGTGTGTGTGTGTACTTCAGGTTGTTTGAGGAGCTATACGAAGACCATGGAGACACACTGTCTCTGCAGTACGGCGGCTCCCAGTTGGTCCACAGAGTCAAGACCTACCGCAAGATCGCCCCCTGGACTCAACACTCCAAAGACATCATGCAGACTCTGTCGCGCTACTACAGCAACGCTTTCTCAGGTGTGTGAAACAGAGACACGTCAAATCTTTAATCTGCATGAAATCCTCTTATATACTTATACACAAATCATATTCAAGATACCATAGCAACTAATACTTTTCATACATATGAAAAGGAAACATATCGATGAATAAAAACACTGAAAACATCAGCTCCAGGAGCCTGGTGCATCCTCCAGCTCTTAATGGAGCTTGTTTCCTGCTGCGCATGAGTTCTCATTGAGAAACCCATGAAGAATAATTTCGGCTTGAAAATTTCGGAAGTAATATTTAGGTTACTGAAACTACGAAAAGTTAAGTAATGTAGATATCCAATTAGAAACTGTGTGTCTAAGAAAATGTGCGTGAATGTACACAAGTGGTCTGACCCACTAGTGACTGTTCCACATCAAAAGGTGGAAATTGTGTGCCCAGAAATGAAGAGGTGAGATTATCCTGTGTTTTGTATTAAGGCAGCACTGATGGAGCTGTACTACTTGACCTACTATGTCGACCTCAGCTATGTTTTTTTCAAAATGGGATGACTGGCTGGTTGCAGTGCAGAGCCTGTAAAGTAGCTAATTGTTTTATTTCTGGCTGAAATGTCAAGGCCGAGAGGCTCATATGATGCCGACCTCTTAGGTTGTATTTTCTTCTATTAATTGCGAATACGCTTTCTTTTCCCTTTACTCCCTGCATAGTTTTTCCCCCCGTTCATTTAATGTAGGTCCTTTGAAGTGTATTGCTCTCTACACTCTCTGACATTTTAGGTTATCATTTTCATAGTATACCACCCAAAAAATCACATCATACACCTTGGACAACTGAGCCCGTAAACATGAATGTAACCAAGCCTATTCATTTTATTGACTGTGTTTTATTTCATGCATCTGGAAACATAAATGTACAGTACACACAAAGGTATGTTTTGCTGGAATTGAACAAACCTGTCGACAGATTATTTTACTGCGTGCATTTCATTCAAAATACATTTAACGAGACAAGGTTTTCTTGACAATGTCTTCTGGTGCATGTGCATATTTTGTTCGCTTCTGTTACCTTGTGATTTATCGAATGCACCTATGGAGATTAAAATTACAAAGAGTAAAAGCTTTACAGCAGGCTTTAAAGGTTCAGTGTGTTGAATTTAGTGACATCTAGTGGTCAAGTTGCATGTTGCGGCTGAATACCCCTCACCTCACAATCCCTTCCAAACATGAAAGAGAACCTGTGGAAGCCTTCAGTTGTCATAAAAACTCAAAAGGTGTTTAGTTTGTCCAGTCTGGGCTACTGTAAAAAAAAACATGGCGGCCTCCATATAGAGGACCTGCTCCCAATGTAAATTTGTATTAAAATAAAAAAGGGCACATTCTAGGGTAAAGAAAACAATAATTCGTACAATTTAGATGAAACACACTAGTGAAAACATCACTAGGATAGATCCCTTCCACCTGGATCTCACACACTGGACCTTTAATAGAACCCAATTTAGTTTCTATTCTTCTGACGTGACTGTTGGAACAACCAGCACGTGGCATCACAGTTGGGGGATGTATTAAATGGCACCAAACTGGGCAACATGCAGAACACGCACCACATACTGAACACACAAACCCTTGCAGAGATTATCTCTGCACGCGCTCGTAGCCAAACATGATGTTAGGGAGGTGCTCAGCAGCAGAGTCTTTACTTTTTCGATTCGGATGACTGAGTTCAGCTTTACCCTTTGTTTCCTTAATTGGCACCTTTGCAGTCTCCTTTCCCGTCGTCTTAAAATTTATTTCACCTCTTATAATTGGCAAACTGCTAAGCTGACAAAACCGGATAAAGCTCACATACTGCACGCTGAGAACATGCAGCAGAAAAACAGAACTGAGCCCGTGAGGTCATTTTTGACATTGAAAAAAAATTCCCACAACTCCACTTGATTGATTTTTTTAGGCTATAACAAAACCGAAGAACCAGAAACTTGACAAATTTGAGTCCGACCAAAACATGTGTGTTATATCAGCAGAGGACTGTGCACAGTGGCCGCTGTTTCTTTGTCGTTATCGTGTCCATCTTGCTCCTCCAGACGCCGACAGACAGGATGCCATCAACCTGTTTCTCCAAGTCTACCAGCCGTCGGAGACCAAACCGCACCTGTGGGAGCTGCCCACTGACTTCTACCTGCATCAGAAGAACACCATGGCCCTTCTCCAGGACAGACGCAGGTACACACACAAACACGTATACACACGTACATGTCTGCCATGAGTGTTGAAGACGTTCACAAGAGAGTGTGGCAGGTTTTCATGAGACTGCTTCTGTGATCAGTCCGACTGGTTGTTATCGAGCCTCCTCATTTGAGCTTTGAGGTCTAATTATGTGAGCAGCAGCCCTGAGGCTTCATGATTTACCAACTCGGCACATTGTAGACATTACACTGCAGCACAGCATCTAAGTCAATATGATAATTCATTTTACTCTTAGTCAAGGATGTGAACTGGTTTAAACTTGTGATGTCTGCGATGGACAACAGTTGTGTTTTCTTTGTATTATATGTTTGTGCTTATGAGGTCCTTCAAGGAGGTTATGTTTTCACCCACGTCTGTTGTGCGTTCTTCAGCAGGATTATGCAAAAAGTACTGCAGGCTCCAGTATTGAGACACATCTCATATACTGTATATTGAACTTTTAGTTGATACATGAAGCAGTTTTCTCTTCAAACTGATGTTTTTGTGAACCTGTGAAGTGCAAATTGTTGGTCCATCCTTATCACACTGACTTTTGTATTCCATTATAAGTTGTGACCCACAGCGATGCTCTTGTCATTGTGTGCATGTGTGCGGCAGCGTACTAGTATGCATGTTGTTTGCTTCCCATGCTAGCATAAAGGCAGACCCACTTTTCTGATACAGGCCACTCATTTATGGCGCCACAAAGGGCCAAGGTAGCACAACCATTATTCGTAGAAATTAGCATGGGCAGAACTGAAGTTTGGCAGCCACACACTTTGCTTCTGCTCTCAAACTCGCCTAAGTAGCACATCACACACTAAATCATAATCAGTGCATTCAGACAAATTGCTCATATTGAATAAAAGGATGATGTATTCAGCAGTTTTACAGTATTTGGCCCAGCCAAGTCAATTTCCATATCTAGGTTATGTGAGGTCCCAGAAGATTCAGATGCAGAATAGACATTAGTCAGTGGAAAGTTCTCTGGAAGATTTTAATGATTTGTTTTTTTCTTATTTCCAGTTACACATTGTGGTGGTCAGAGGGAATCCTGGCCTATCTCCCTGTTCCCTATGATGAAGGTATCTCTTTATTATATAATATCTGCAATAACATCAACAATATGTATCCATTAAATGAATGATGAGTGATTTTCTATAAAGCTTGTTTTCTTCCCCTGTGTGGATGCAGTCCCCTGTGAGAACAACATGAAGAAAGTCAAAGTGAAGAGAGTGAACCACTACGACGAGAGCACTGACATCTACACCGAGTTCTTCAAACCTTATGAGCTCACCTCCTTCGATGACACCTTCTGCATCGCCATGACCAACTCTGCAAGGTGAATACAGAGATTCTTGCAATCAAAGATTTCATGGGTTAAACTACAAGCTGAGACGTGTTTTTACAGCTTATTAAAAGGACGTTATTGCTTTAACATTGCTAAAATGTTTGTGTCAAGTTGCCCTTCATCTCACCTAAATAAGGCAGTTCACATTTCTTAGCTTTTATTGCAATGTATGACAAGATGGCAGCTAATGGGTTTCCCTGTATTTTGTTTTCTTAAAGGGAATTTATGCCCAAAACAGTTGGAGTGGATCCAAGCCCATTCACAGTTCGCAAGCCAGAGGAAACAGGGAAATCAGTGCTGGGGTGAGTAGATCTAAGCCCTGTCCACATTTGTGATGTTTTTTTTTGGGGTGTGTATGTTCTTTTTTTATGTAATAAATCCTGTGTCACTGTGCCCTCATGCACACGTCGTCATTTGTGCTCCCAGGTAACCAAAAACCACTCTGTCCATTTCCCTGTCTTTGTTTAGAACACAAAGTGCTGAGTTCACCATCATCAAGTGTGTGTGTGTGTGTGTGTGTGTGTGTGTGTGTGTGTGTGTGTGTGTGTGTGTGTGTGTGTGTGTGTGTGTGTGTGTGTGTGTGTGTGTGTGTGTGTGTGTGTGTGTGTGTTTTAAATACTTCCTCCTGCACACACATATTATAATATGAGCTATTGCTGAACTCGTGCCTGGTTATAACCCCCATGTGGCAGCTACTGCTCAACACCCGACCCACTCTGTGCTCTATGCTGCTTTGATGTTTCCCTTTAATGCATAAATCTTTAGGGATCCTTCTGCTATTATACTGGTCTGTTTGCTTGTATGGAAATACAGTGCAGAGCATTTACCACTGATATGACTCACTGGCTTTGAACTTCACCTCATCACGTGTGCTTACACACAAAGAGCCATCTATTCATCCATTTTCTTAAAGCCAACTATCTCGGTCAAGTTACTGTGGCAACATGGTGAGGAGAGAAAACCAAAGTTCGGTTTCCCTTTTAACATTTTCAATCTCCTTCTGGACGATCACCAGGTCCCTTAAAGTTCGTTCTTATAGGTTTCCTTCTCACTGGTTATGCCTGGGCATTTACATTTGAAAAACTTCTTGGCCTGTGGTGATGCTGGTTTGAGCTTTCTTTCTGAAAATTTTATGTTAATTCAAAGGTTTTTAATATTTAATGTAGCATGTGTCCAAAAACTGTTCTTGAGCTATGTGAGCCACAGACAGACAGAGATTTCTGATATATTCAGAGTTGTAGGAATACATTGTGCCATTGCTGCTATGGTGTATTATTTCTCTCAGGAGAAATGCAGTCATTCTCCAAATTTACATGTGAATTTGTGATACGAGCTCAATCAAGGAGCTAATTGTGTGTTTGATTATCTGTTCATCTCTGGATATTGGCAGCAACAAGAGCAGTAAAGAGGAGACGCTGCTCCAGAGGAAGACCGCAGCTAGCGCACCTCCGCCCCCGAGTGAGGAGGCCATCTCCAGCACATCGGAGGACGACTCCGAGGAGGACCGCGACGATGACGGATCCGTATCCCAGCGCTCGACCCCGATCAAACTGCTAACGGAGTCTGGAGAGAGCACACGCACGCAGGAGGTATGAAAATACAAACTGTCTAAATAAATACAAAAATACAGAAAAAGGCTATAAGGATATAATAAAGAGAGAAGTAAAACAAAATGTGTATCCCTTAATAGCCTTATTGTTTAATGTGGATGGAAAATTGCAGGCTGTTAAATGAGATCCTCTAATTAGTCATGGATAGGCAATCTCTTCCAAGGACCTCAGGGAGATGTCATCAAAGTTCAGGCTGAGATTTTGCCACCTGGATGTATTTTTGGCCTCCAAAGCATTTTGCATTGTGATTGGAGCATGTCACCCTGATTGTATTATATCCACTTCCTCATCCCCCTGTGTCTTGCTCTAGAAATTAACTCTGTATTTCTACGTCAAATAGAGGAGAAGATGTCAATTTAATCAGCCACAGTAATGGGGGTTCAATAGCCGAGGTGGTATTGTTTATTATCCCTTCCTGTCTCTAGTTCCTCTCCTTCTACATACCTGTCGGTGCTCCAATCTTATTAGGTACCATCACAGCCTGTTCATAGGGCAGCGTGTGTGCAGAGGGATTGTGTCTACTTTTAGGACATCAGCGGATGTGCAGCCTGCATCTTTTTATTACTTATTTTGTCTCCTCTTTTGGTGCCAAGAGGTCAAGTCTGTCTCTTAAGGACAAATACATATTGGATGGGATTTAAAACATTAGTTGTTTTTGCAGTTTATTGTTTCCTAAAGTTGCATCCTAACAATGAGGATTGCAGTTCTTGGACCAGCTTTAAACCATCTTTGCAGCTGGTGATCTATCCATTCTTGCATTCTTGCTAATTTCTGTCAGTGTTAACTCCCTTTCACGTGCTGGAAAGGTTAGGGTTAGATATTAAATGTATCGTCTCTTTAAAATGAATGCATGGCAGGCCAAAAGTGCTTCAAGGATCATTCCATACCTCATCACCAGGAGTGTTTCGGACCACATGGCCACTGGTGCATCATATAGAGCACAGCATACGTGTGAAAAATTCCCAGGCTCTATCTATCTATTTCACGCCCCAGGTGGACCGGTCACACATTTTTATTTCCTATTGACCCAGATTTGATGCAACCGCGAGGAGAAGTGGCACATTAATCAGCACAGGTAGTGGGTCAGTGTGTCAACGGGATGATTCAGAAGCCCCAGGAAACAGCCTCCAATTGGAATTTGTCGGGTTATAACAATGGTCTCGGAAGCTTGTATAAGGAAGCCCCCTGTGGAGTGTAAGCTGTTGATTGCAGCAGCCACACTGTTACAATGAGACAGCCATAATTATGACATAAGCAGGATTGAGGTGACTCCCTCTGGCTGTACTTTGCCCTTGTGTCCTAATTTACATGCAAAATGACTGTGATTCGCTCTCAGTCAGTGACATTTTCAAATGTGACTGTTCGAGGCCACAGCCCCAACTGTCTGATTGTTAGTCATCACAGGTTTAACCACCATCTACAAAAATATAGTGTTTTTATTCAAGAGTGCAGGTTTTCATTTTGTGAGCGTTATTTCTTTATTTCATATCCATAATCATATCCAGTTCTGTCGCTGCTGGACAGAGCTTCAGTAGGAACAGTGGCAAAAATGTCATCTGCTTTTGGACATGTTGGAAAGATAAATAAAAAAGGAAATAGGTTCAGAAATGCTGGTCAACAGTGCTTGTGTAGTAGTGATTGATTTGTATACGGGGAAACAACAGATAACTGGGAATGCAATTCATAGACCATGAGCGGTGAAGGATTGGTTTGAAAATGATTTGAATCATATGCTGTCGCCTTCACCAGTCACCAGATCTCAACTTGACAAAAAAAAAAGGGATTTTGGACCAACGTGTTGGCAAACGCTCTCGACCGCCATCACCAAACCACTGAACGAGGAAATACGTTTTGGAAGTATTGCGCTCATGCCTCCGGTAGAGATCACAGACTTGTAGGATTTATTCAAAACTGCATTGAAGCTGTTCTAGATGCACTAGTTTCCCCTTGGTACAATAACGTCTACCTCTTCTGAACTCACCTTATCTTACACCTTATGAAGACACTTGTTTGGAAAGAAGATAAAAACATGTTTATACGAGCAGGATTGTGTCCACGGTATATTTCTTCAAAAGCCCACTTCAGCCAGACGTAAACTGAGAAAAGTGTCTGGACTGAATAAATTTCAATTTCTGATTCCTTCTGGCTCCATCCATCTCTCCCACCTGCTGATTTATGATGGATTTTCCCATATTTTTTTCTCTTTGTCTCTCCTTTCGGGGCCTTGAGCAATGAGCTGGTCATGAATATTGTGGGCTGAACAGTGAGCGCACGTGTCGCCTGCACACACTCGCTCTCGTGTGTCTCGTGTTGCTGCCCCTGAGCCTGTCCCTGAGAATGAATTGCCTGGGTGCCAGCACAACACTAAACTGTTGAAATATTTAAACCTCGGACCATTACCGCGTTTGCCCATGTAATTACACATGCTCATATTATATTCCTACCCAGTTTGGACATGCGTGTGCATGAAGAGATTTGTGTGGGTGCATTTGTGTTTTTTCTCACTCTTCTGTGTCGGGTGCATGTGTGTTCACGCTCGCAGCTGCTGTTTCTTGGATAGAAAGAAATGCAGTCAGATCAATACACATGTATAGAAAATTGAATGCATTATGTTGAGCTTATTTCTGCCCTGTCAGAAAACAGCCAAGAGAAGAAAGGGCCGGCTGCTTTAAGACCAGACATCGTAGGTTTTTGGGCTTTTTTCATCAAATGTTTAAGGATATGTTCTGAGGTTGTTTTTTGTTTCCTTACATACAGTAAATACAATAAATTACCATAGATACCAAAAATGCAAAACATCACCATTGTAGTTAAGCAAATTGTTGATTTACTGCGTTAGCCCAAAACAGACAAAGTTTTTGTCTCACATACATTTCGTTATGAAAATGTTCCTTCTTTAGGTCTGTAGATCTAAATGCATTGTGTCCATGGGTGGCTCACTGACAGCCGAGTTCACTGTCTGTAGCCGTCTGGTAGAATTCACAAACATTATCGTCATCATTATAGCCCCGAACCTACACGCGTAGTAGAGCGTATCATAATCTAAGACAAATCTCAACAGCCCAAGTGTCTCAGGGTCAATAAGTTCCACAAGTCGAAATGAAGTGCCGACCAGATCTGCTCCAAAACTTCTCGCTTCATGTCCCTACCCTCCACAAAATGTCATGGAAATTGGTTCAATATTTGATGGGTCTGTCAGGGTAACAGCAAAGAAGACATTACCTCCTTGGCAGAGGTAATAACCTCATTTAGATGTGTAGTGATGAATGTGTATGAATGAGTATGAATGAGTGAAGGGTTAAATATGATCTGGATCTAGGAAAACTTCAGAATTGTGTTGCCTCAAACTGTGGTAATTCAAGCTCCTGTCTGTTCTCGTGGACCGAGCTTGGATAAATGCCTTCGCCTCAGCCATCTGGGTCTGCCATCATTACTTCCATCCGGTCACGTCATTTCCACCACATTATTACGACATCACAATCTGAAATGGCCGATGAACAATCGTAATGTAGATCTCATTTCATCAGATTTATTTATTTATTCAGAATAATGCCCGGCTGTCGTGAACGGGTCCCATGTCTGCCAAGAAAACACTTACAGCACCACCCCCACATGGATCTGAGCTGTTTGCAGGAGATTCCCGTCCTACCGTCAGCATCCTATTACAGAAACTCAGATTCAATATTTACCTGCGAATCCAGTCGCACTTGTTCCCCTGTGAAACCTCATTGTCGTGTAGTTCTCCATCAGCTGCCGTCGACCATCTGCTTCAAGGTTCAACATGTTGTTGAACCTTCTGAGAAGGCTTCCTATCGCACTGAGCTATTTTTATGGGCCATCATCAGCCGGAACAGAATATAAATAAGGACGACGCAGTGGGCAAACATTTTAAATACGAATAAACACTGATATTATCTTTATGGACTCGTCTTATTGCGGCTGTTTTTTTTTTAAAGGGAATAACTTCGATTTTTTGTTTTTCTTTTAATGTAATGTTGTACTTATAGCGTGACCTCATGACTATTTATACTCGATAATATTTTTGTTGATCGTTGTTAGGCGGCATTAGTCTAATCTGTTGATTGCATTTTCTTTGAAGGTTTCCCATATTGTGCATATACTCTTATGATAGAATGCTCTTGGTTACAATTTCATCAACCGGCTTGATTTACTTTTTTGTTATTTTAGACAGTTGATTAATTTATAATCAGATTTACAGATTTAAAGGTGCATATCCTTCAATAGCTGTTTTTTGGTCTTCATCCATATCAAATGGTTGTTTTCAGTTTTCAGCGTGACACTGAACCCTTCTCAGGTTAAGTCTTTTTTCGAATCTGTGAGGATGAACCGGTCTGACCTTTTTAATCTGATGTATTTATTATGACCATTATATCTCCCCAGTCCCCTGGACACTGTGTGCAGAAACCCCAGGAGGGCACTATCCCTGAGCATGAAACCACCTCATCAGACACCAACGATCCTAATTTGTGAATCAGTGGTGGGGAGGCGACTGAACCTGATGACTTCGTGTGACTTTTGAGATTCTCAGTAAAGGAGGAGCTGGCTGGGAACAAGAAGCTTTACCTGCTGAAGTCTGTCACTTTGTATTAATCGTGATCATCCTGTCTCGCTCTCATCTTTCCCCTCTGACCTCTGCAGGAGCAGCAGCAGACTGCTAAGGAGCCATATGGACTCAGCCTGGCCAAGTTTCCTACCGAAAAAGATGTCTTCATTTACGAAAGGTAAACACTTTCGAATGGTTGATTGGTGTTTATAGGGGTTGGTATGGTCCTTTTTAAGTTAGGACGAGTTTCAACAACCAATAATGAAGTAGTAATTGAATTTGACTCTAGAATACAGTTCTAAAGGATGAGAATGTCAAGAGTTTCTGTGATAACATAAAGTACATCTGACATATTCAATGACATGTAATGAGTCGTTACGACCGGCCTTCACAATGTCAGACAGAGTAATAATAATAAACTTTATTTAAAGAGCAATTTTCAATGTTACAACACCAGACAGGTAATATAAAGTAAGAATAAAACAGTGGAACATGAGCATAGAGAATAAAATCCTTCAAATAATATGATAAAATTATTTATTTTATTATTATTATTAATTATTGAAGCTTTCACTGAGAGAAAAGTTTTAAGAAGGGTTTTAAAAGAGACTTTGTCCGAGTTTATTGAGCAGTGAATTCCATAATGTGGCGGCTCTCATAGCAAAGGCTTGGTGGCCCTTTGTCGTGAGCTGAACCCTGAGAATAAACAGCAGGGCTCCATCTACTGATCTCAGCAGTCGACAGGGCACGTACCAGGTCGATAAATCTGAAAGACATTTTGGTGCAACGATTAAATGTCTTTGGATTTGGAGGTTTATCAAAAGCATTGGACAAATTTGGTGCTGGAGCTCGATGAAAAGTTGATGAGTCACTGCCGTCGTTACAATTCATTCTTCAGGGAACTTGAATGCTGTCTACGTGTCTCACATCTGTCGACTGGAGCTGGTTTGTTTGGCCTTCAGCTCTCAGGACTCAGGACACTATTAGTCTGTTTTGATTGTGTCACGTGTGAAGCAAACGCCTCCAAACTGCAAGAGCTCCAGTCTCATTTTCAGGCTGCCTCTGCCGATTTAACTGATCCCGAGGAAGTTCGTTCTTTTTTGATTGTTATTGACGATGCACCCGGAGCCCAGGACCGAAACGGGGAGGAACAAGCAGTTGGTGTCAACAGCCCCCTCAGGGGAATATGACGGGGACATTGTCAACTCTACCCTGCTGTGTGCGTCGCACTTCTGACCTCACTGCTCTCCGTCCACTCCTTCCCTTCCCTCGACCCCTGAATTTCATTTTATCTCCATCTCTTCTGGTCCGTCCTGTCCTTTCTCCCTGAACGCTCCCGACCATGATGATGAGCCGCAGTGAATGGCCCCCATCAGGCTCTGAAACCGAACACTACTGTCTGTTCTCTGGATGTGAACTGCACATTTGATACAGCATGATGCCTTTGATGATACTTTAATAGATGATAACTGTTCCACTCTGTTATTTCAGTCGTGTCTGTAAAGCAATTGTTTCCATTTGTAGAATAACGAGAACAAACATGTCATGATTCATTGTCTGGTCCATTTATTTGAAACTGCCACTACCACTGTATGTTCTGTGAAGGAAACGTTTTAGTTGATGAGTGTTTCCAAACCGTTTCCTGTCAAACAGTGAATTTTTGTTCTTGGATTCTTAATTTGAACGACTGTTGTCTGAAGAGTTGAAGATTGCGAGAAAAAATATTTAACTTAAGCGAAAAGCCAGACAAAGTAAACATAATTATGTGATTTAAAAAATGTTCTTTTTCCTTTTTTTATGCCTTTACATGATCTTGATAGCCCTCAGACCCGAGTCAGATTTTTACTTTCCAGAAATATCAATTTTTTCTCCTTCTTAAGTGTCTTTAAAGTAAAATAGTGAGTAGAAGCTGTTTGGATAAAAACTTGCATTAATCTGAAATCCTGAATTGTTTTTCCCAGCAACTTCTATTTCTTATATCCGTGTCACATGTGCCTTTAATAACAGGCACGGCTTTGAGGTGTGATTGAAGCAGGGGGAGATGATGAAAAAAAACAAATCCAAATTGCAGTGAAGAATGTTGTTCACGTACTCATGCACATAATGGAAATGAAACGGCATTCATTATTGAGGCCGGACTCTGGAGCGGCTCCAGAGATGCTGGCTGCAGCCATAGCTCCTCTAATCAATGCATTAATATTAAAAATCATAAGCAAGAGCCAGAGGGGAACTCTTAACTCTCGCATGTTATTGTTTCATTGCAGAAGAAAAAAAACGACAGACGGGGAAGTTTGAGATTTGAAATGATGTGTTTTGGGTTCTCAGCGGACACGTGAAGCTCATCTCCGAGTGTTAGAATCAAAGATGATGATCATATATAAATGGTGCCTCCGAGAGAAGTGACACTGTTAATCCACCATTTACCTTTTGTTAATTTCTCGCAGTAATGTTTTCTTCTTTTTTTTTTTTTTTGCAGTTTTGCACGTCTGGGCGAGAGCCAGCACAAAGTGGAGAGAACTGAACAAATAAACCTGGCGAACATCGTCTGCTTGTGAGTAAAACACGTTCACCCAAACACACACTCAGAAGATAAAAAAAAAACGAAAACATATGCATCCAAACCCTTGGTTGCGCTAATAATCCGACCCTTTTTAAATACCACTCAATGTTTCCAGCAGCCTTGGGACAAGTGAGCACAGTTGCTGGGACTAAGTGGTCTCCAGGGAGGCTTCTCGCTGTGCACAATTTAATCTTCATGCCTCACAAACAGCCACTCTTGTTATCCGTATTTCCTCGTCAGTCCACTCATCGCCCTGCTGCTCGCTGCAGCCGTGACCCAGCGATCACAGACTTTCTCCTCGGCCAAATCAAAAATCCAGCCACACGTTGGAAGGCAATGTGCAGCCATAACGACGCCCGAGCAGTTTCCCCTCCTTCTCTCCAGCTCCAACTTGCACTCGAGCAGAACATTTCAGTGACGAGATGCCTCACCGGGATTTCTATTAATGTGCGTTGTTTTGAATTCTTTATTTCTCCTCTGTGCACGTCCACAGCTCCGCGGGGACTCAAATTAATATCACATCAAACATATCAAAGAGAATAGATGATGGGTAATAAACGGCAATAAGACACTGACTAATATGGCTGATTTACACACGCCAGAGCAGAGTCCTGCACGGATCCATTTTTGCAAACTTGCACCTGCTGCAAACCTTCGTACCTGTGAATAAACACATCTGCTACATACTCAGTCACTCACATCAAATGGGTTTTGGTTGTTGAGTTGTGTTCTCTGCAAAGTATCTGTCAAATTGTTACACAACTTTTTCTGCGGATCCCCGACGTGGTGCAGGACTCAAGGCCAAAGTGCAAACAAACGAAAGAAGTAAAATCAGTCTGAATTACTTGTGGTACACCTTGTGGTGTTTCCCTCTTTGTGGATCCTTCAACAAGGACATTCTGTTCCACAGTAGAGTACCAGTCACTCCGCACTTGCTCCTCCATAAAAATATAACCATCCCATTAAAGGAAATTTGCCAACTGAACATCACTCTGAACAGATGAAAGATTCTTCAGAGATGGCTTTTGATGCAGAAAGAGTCGAGAGGCTGCAGCAACACAACGGGAAACAAAAAGTGGTTGTTTCATTGTTTTTCCCTCAAAATGGATCCAGGTCACTTGTCAGTGTTTTCAGTTCATCTGTGGTCAACAGAACTGGACGGTGATGGATTGTTAGTGGACCGGGATCAAATTTTTTAGAAAGGTGCCAAAACTAAGCGTTCAGAGGACGAAGGTTTGAATGTTGAAATGAGTTGGTAAAAAGGTAGGAGAAGGTTCAAATCAATGAAAACATGATTGCAGTCAGGTAGAGTAAGAGTGGGGGGTGGGGGGGGGGGGCAGTTAAATAAGAACAGCTGAGATTAAGAACTTGGATGTAAAAGGCGGAAGAAAAATTATCGATTAGAAACACTTAAGAAACTGAGTGTACGAATATATAAGGAAAATATATATTTCTCTTTTTAATCAAGAAATATGTTCAGGCCTTTAGTCTTTTATTGACAGGACAGTGCAAGTGTGAAATTGGGAGAGAGACTAGGAGACATGCTGCAGAGGGGCCGGCTCGGAATCAAACCTGTGACCCCTGCAGGAGAACTCAAGCCTCTGTATGCGACATATAAAAATTGCACGAAAAAAGCACTTCTGATTCAAGATGGCTTTTCAAATGTCACAGAAAAGGTGACGGACAAATTGATATTGGCTTTTGTGTGTGAGTGAGCCCTCAGCCAGCCGGGAATCACAACATCCTTTTCATCCCTGCTCAGTTTGCATCTCCCCTCGTCCGCCTGTGTCTTCACCTCACATCACTCTGCGCTGGATGAATGGACTAATGAATGGCCAATCAGGGTGCAGGAGGGGCGACTGGTGTTGCGCAACAGTGCCATTTTGTGTGTGTGTGTGTGTGTGTGGGGGGGTTACAGAACCTCAAACACGTTTTCCCTATCAGGAGCTTCTTGGGTTCTCACCTCCCTCTGCCGTGTGGCAGTAATTCTCTTTGAATTATCATTAGCTTTAAAGTAGCAGATCCACATTTATGGTTTTAATTAGTTTTAAGTATTTCCCCTACTTTTTTTTAAATTGTGCATCAAATTATGAGCCATTTTATACATTCTAACCTCGTAATACCTTCAGAATAAATATAAGAGTTTTAAGTTATTGCATTTTAAAAAATGTCATTAGAATGTCTTAAAACAACAAGACCACTATTTTTTGGATAAACATTATCCAAAATGTTTCCAACCATGTTAAAACCCAGAGGAATCCATCATTTTATTCAAGGTAACAGGACGTTTTATTTTGGTCGTCTTTTAGTAACGTCATATCAGCTTTACTCGTAGCTTTGTCCATCGGTTACTCATAATGGATCACGATTATGTTTTTTGCTCGTAACATGAATACAACTTTAATACATCGCGTCAGGTAGATTTTCATCAGCAATATTAGTGAAGAACCAACACTGCTTCACGACGTCTTCTAACTCGCTCTTTTATTATTGTCTTGACTTTGAGACCCCTTTCGGCCAAAGTCACACATTGTAAATTTCACGTTTTAACAAAATATTCTCCCTGGTACCCAGCTAATATGCACATGACGCCATTTTCTCCAAATCTGAAAAGCTTCACATCATATTTCTGTTATGGTGACGCTGTAGGAAAACGTGTTGGGAGCTGTGGGATCTCCCCGCTCCACTCCAGCACGGCTCACATCACTTGACATGTCGACAGGGTGTAATGATACTCTGTGAGAGCTGCTGAGATCTCAGCTGTGTGTGAAGAGCCACCTCAAGTCAACACACAGACACACACACAGCGAGACTTGTGTGTTTAACAGACATCGTAGCATCACCCACTGAACGTTTGAAACACACGAGATGATTATAAAGAGAGTTAATACTTTCAGTTAATATTCTTTCTTTAGTTTATTTAATTTACTTATTTTTCAAGCATTTGAAACAAAATTTATAATTGAACACATTCTAATTTCTCAACTATCTCTGATATATCTACTTTTCGGGGTTTTGTTGAAACCATTTCATGAAAAAACACCATTTTTAAATTATCATAATGTTTATTTTATATTCTATCATCTGAATGTCATGTTTTGTTTTTTCATTTTCGTTTCCATATAAATGTAATTACATTGAATATTTTGTTGAGCACTTCAATATGACTCAATGAAATAAACAACTATAGTTAAATGATTAACAGCAACCCTGTAGGTTTGAAATGTACTGCAGAGTTAAGTCCAGATTGTAAATCAACATAATTTGTTCCTGGGTGTGAGTGACGGGCAAATTGTGAAATGTTTTGGCACAGAAACGCGATTCCTCTCTACTGCCCTGCTGCTGTAAGACTGGAGCAGAACTTGGAAGCGTCAAAGTTGGCTTCAATCCACTTGATTTTATGCACATTTTAAATTTGTGCTTAAAAAAACCTGAGTGGAAACATGGAAAATTCCCCCAAATCCTCATCCTGCATCATATCTGAAGCTTTATTTGCTGCTGCTCTCGGCCTCTTGGTTGTCACTGCCCCTTGGGTTCACATCCTTTGCTTGGTCCCCAATAAATACCGGCTTTAATACACATTCAACCCTTATTCAAAGACTGCATGAGGACGCTTGCTGAGTTCATAACAATCCTAAAGGCTCCTTGGTCCAGCACAGCCTGCGTTGTGCCGATCGTCAAGGGGGAGCATTTGTAATGCAGCCATGTGTGTGAGCAGCGTCTCACTGGGGCCTCAGCTGCTGTTGAACTGGTGGACTGATGCATTACCAGACAAGATGATGCACCCTGAAGATGATGAGACATTTACAGTGTAGCTCCGGCCAAAATATGAGTAATTCTGCTGTAAAAGCCTCGTCATTGCCGTCCTCGCATTGTTTCCATCACCAGCCCTCTTAGTGACCCGCCCTCTCCCGCTCAGGTTCACAAGATGTTGGTCAGATAAAAGGGTTATGGTGGAGTTTCTATGTGAAAATGAAACATTCTCTACCACCGCCCGAGTTTTCGAAAATGAATTCACCACTTTATCCGCCATTTGAAACGTGCCCGTCTCCCTCTCCCTTTTCTCACCAGAGAGCCGGTGTCCTGCTTCGCGGAGGACAGCATCTACGGCGTTTCCCCCCCGCAGGTCGACCGAGACAGCCGAGATGTGTTCGACAGCCACGTGCTGACGGGTCAGGGTCAGGTGAGGGCGCTGTGCAGGGACGACATGTTGATGTACAGGGAGTACGTCAAGAACAGATACATGTGAGACGTGGATCTCCGTCGCCAACACGTGGTTCTGGGCTGTTGTCCCGCACAACGTTCAGACTTTAAGACGTTTTGGTTTCAAGATTTTTGTTTCAAGGAACAGCAATAGATGTTTTCTTTTTGCTTAATTTGCCCATGTCTTTTTTTTTTTTCTCTCCTGTTGAGAAAGGCTCAAATTCAGCCATGAACAAGCCATAACAAACCGCCTATAAGGTGTTTTTTATTTGTTTATTTGTTCTTGTAAATGCATTTTTAATTCCAAATCTTTTATGAAACTTGATTCAACTATATGTGCCGTATATTTCAAAAATGTTAATTGTTTTGTTTCAGTATTTTTGAATCCTACATAGTTTTCTCTGACTAATAAGATGCTTCTTTAAAATCGACCTTTTTCATTTTGTCACTTGAGCGTTTGAAATGTATTTTTAAAAAGTCCTGACAGGAATGTACCTTTCTTTGTTTAGTTTTGTCAAGTGGTCAGAAACTGTCTTAGAAATCACACATGTACTGTAAATCTACAATCTGCTCATTTTACTTTGTAAGGTCACTCCCGTCTTATTTTGAACGTTTGATTCAACCTGACTTGTTTGTTCATCATCAGACAAAACTCTGCCTTACGTGTATATATATATATATATATATATTCTGGGTTTTATTATAAAATACTCATTCACATACATTCTCGGTTTACAGAACTGCTCACTGATTTTTTTTTTTTGTGTCAATGCATTTCCAAGATGTCAGCCTCTTATTGTGTGTACATCTAAATTAAACATTTATTTATTAACATGGTGTGACGGATTTGAATGCTGTTGCCTCTACAAGGCCATTTGTTCCCTCTTTTCTCTATATCTGAGGACGTGTTGTTCTTTTGCTCTTTTGCACGTGCACACATTGAATATTGTTCCTCTCTCACACATTGAATATTGTTCCTGTCGTGCAGCGTCTGTGATCGTTGCTCGTCGCTCTGCAGTTCCTCTTTATTGCCTCTCTCTGTCACACGTTCTCTTCTCTCTCTCACACTCCTTCAATAAGCAGCTGGATGGAGACAGTCTTTCCTGCACGTTCCCTTTCAGCCGGGCGCTCTCACTGACCCCTGCTCTCCTTCTTTGCCTCGTGAGCCTGTAGGGGGGGGGGTCAGATGAGAGCTGCTTCAGCATGTGATGTTTTGGAGAGTGGCAGAAAGAAAACTACAAATATGTTTCCTTATTTCCTTATGCAGCACTTTCGTTGTACAGTTACAGATGTGAGGATGAGAGAGCGCTGCAGATACAGTGTCCAGTAACGACACGTCACAGATGCTTGTGTGTGTATTGATGCCTGGTCAGGCCACAAGAGAGAAATATGGATCCACGCACGTGCTTTCCCTTATCATTCATCTCCGGATGCTTTCATTGGATTCTGTGGCTCAGGAGGGAGAGAGGGTCGTCCACCACGTAAGCAGAATGTTGGTGGTTTGATCCCTGGCACCTTCAGTCTGCAAGTGTCCTTGGGCAAAATAGCAAGATTAAATGTCTTATGTATGATCCACAGTGATGTGAAGATTCTTCTTTATCCCAAACACGTAGTTTTTTTCAAGCTTGTAAATTAATTCCAGTCATGATTAAGTCCTTTTCTTGGAGTTGGTTTCCTCAGGAGTGAATGATGAATCTCTAATGTATCGGGACCTCAAGGCCCATTAAGGATAAGCAGGTGATTATGATAATGAGTAAAATCAGGATTAAAAAACAATTTTACCAGGCTCATATTTTACGTAACTAAATGTATAGAAGGACGTCAGTTACACAAAGTTTTGGCTTGAAATGTCAGAAATACAAATTCCCCCAGGGCAGCCCCAACCTGCAAACAGTTGTCTCACTACAATATCTTCAAATTTAAAAGAGTTAAACCCACTGTTCTATTCACTCATAGTATCCAATGTAAATTTGATCTAAACACACGGTGACTTCTTGGTAGAGCGTGACCTGCTTTTCTCGGTTGTTTCATCTCCAGATTCCCAGAAACGGCACCAAGGACCTAACCAGTGTTTTCACTAGAGTCTTTTAAATCCAGCTCCAGTGGGACGAGAGAATCCCCTTCAGAAAACAAGTCGCTGGGTTTTCCAAACAGTGAGGGTTATTTTTAAAGAAATGTAGGAATCCATCACCTGTGGTTCATTACTTGACTCACTCGATTCAGGCCTTTTGACACTAGCAGGTTCTTGGCTGTTGTAATTATCATAAAATGGAGGTCATGCTGACAGTGAGGCGGTAGCAGGTACAGTGGGTCAGACACATTAATCAGATTATGTGACCGTTTCTTCTGTGACTCATGCTCAAGGGATCGTATCATTTTGTGTTCCATGAGTGTGTGTAAAGTATCAAAGTGTAGCTGAGTGATTTCAACTACTTCTCTTATAAGCAGTAGGTGAACTTTGTGAGTAAACTGAGGCTGTACATCTTAGATCAGACGTTTCTCTCCTATACCACCAGTTGATTCATCATTTTTTTGTAATTCATCATCTATCATCCCCCATACTAAGGTTGTCTGTGTCTCACCATTTCTTGGTTTAACTATTAGAGATTTTCATGCCTACATATCTTTATACGGGTATTTTCACATCCAGGGGTGAGTCACGCAGCTCGAGTGTTTGTGTACGAGCATTTGTGCACCTTAAAAAAAAAAGAGAGCTGTTTTGAAGGGAAAGCAGGTCTTTTATATAAGGTTATGTTTTTCTCATGTTTTTATGTTCCTGGTGGCAGGTGTCTCATTACACCGAGCCTTCTCCGCACACATGGACACAGATGAATAAATGCATCCAGTCACTGATATATTTTTGGAGGCATGTGTTCTCGTTATAGCCCCCGTATAAAGGAAACCAGTTCTGTGTGGTGCCAGCAGTGCAGCACTTCGGTTCAAATATAATGAGAAGAAGAAAAAAGAAATCCGTGTGTTTAGTTTATTCCATCGTAGAAAATGATGTATTTTTGGTCCTGTGTGTTGTCTCGTATCTGCCCAGGTCTTTGACATCGGCCACTCGGCACTTCATGTGACCACTTAGCTTATGTATGAAGACAATTCTCCGTCCAGCCCCCGGTCTGCTGACAATAGATGTTCAAGCAGCTGTTGCCAGGAAACCAAAACTGGTTACCATATTGCTATTGCTGCTTTGAATCTCCCACTGCATGTCAGCCGCTGTCGCATGACGTTCAAGTGTAACACATGAATACAACAGTTCATCCCAAAGATTGAAAAGACAAAAGGATTTTGTGTTTCTTTTGTTAAACACTGTTGAATAGCTGGAGCTTTTAAATATGTCTCAGTGATTTGTGCTCCAGCTTCATATTCACTGTGTTATTACACGTTAGTTATCACAGCTCAGTGTAAAAGTTTCAATAGACGACTGAAGCACGTTATATTAATTTATGTATCATTTTATCTGCTGTCTTTGATTTCAGATTTTTATTCTATATCATTTACAGTCTCTGATTTTAAATTACGATATATAAGTTTGCTTCTTGTCTTTGATGTTTCTTCGACAGCTGTTCGACACAAGGTGATGGACCCAGGTGGGTTCTCCACCATCCCACCTGTCGGATCAGGGGTTTTTTGCGTGATGCATTTGATTCGTTAGGCAAAAACTTCACTTTGTTTGTTAAAGCCCTTTGTTTTTTTTGTATTACACGTGAAGCCCTGTGTAATACAGTTCTATACAGGCCAATATTCCAAAGTTGGCCACAAAGAGAGACGGGGCTACAACAAAAAAACACAAACTGAAATCTGTAAATAATGATATTAATGATTATGATGATAAAAATATGTAAATAATATATTGTGCCAACATCAACTTGTTCCTGAGCTTGACCACTGACACTGTATTTTATTTCCATTATTTCATAAAATAAATGTATTTACATTGTAATGTTTAATATGATTCTTCCATTGTTTTCAATATTGTATTTGTGCTGCACATGTAAATATGAGGGCAATAAAGCTTACTGAGAGAGAGAGAGAGAGGGTGGGGGGAGGGAGAGAGGGAGGGAGAGAGAGGGAGGGAGGGAGGGAGAGAGACAGAGAGAGAAAGAGAGAGAGATAGAGAGAGAAAGAGAGAGAGACCCCGTGACGTCACTCGGGTTTATAGCTCTCCTCTCGTGTCTTCGCCCGGTTCCCTCTCTTCTCCTTCATCATCCTCCACCTCCTCCTCACATTCACCCTCCTCATCGAGCTGAACACCGGCCAATGCTTCACACCAGCGCTGCCCTGGGTGTCTGTCCCATGCGTGGGGAGCACATGCACAGTGAGGGCTTCACCGCAGAGGAAGAGTGGAACCGTTGCTTCGTCTTTATTTGGTTCTTTCACACTTCGGCCGAGTGGCTCTGATTTCAGCTAAGATCCCAGCTCGCATCGTTTTGTCACGGAGGTAAGTTCATATATATAGAAAAAAATATATATATCTAAACTCAAAAGACACAAGTCTTCTACAGTCTTTTTGTATTCATATTTTATTTAAAAAGATGAATTCCTTCTTTTAACTTCGATTTAATTTCGAGGAATCCAATGCACTGTTGTTTTCCTTAGTTTTGTCGTTTTAAAATTATAAAATTATTTTTACAATATAAAGTTTGTGATTTCAGCACCACGGACAGCTCCTACGCTTTTCTCTGCTGCTAAACTGCTGTGATTACTTTGAACAGGAAGATCCACCCTAAGAATAAAATATATTTTTTTTATAATTCACTATAGAGCAGCAGTAGGAAATACAGATCTGTTTTATGGTGGATTTTCTTTCTAACTTTTGCATGACTTATGCAACAGATATAAAAAAAAAGATCCTGTTTATGCTTTGTTCTCACCTTATAATACAGAAAAGTGTAAATAATTCGCTTTTGATTCACTGGTCGACAATGACAATATATTACCAGCTCCCCCAGTGATGTCATGACTTCTGAGAAGAGACGTTATTATTATTAACAAACCAATCTATTTGTCCCTCTTCTTCCTACAGAACTAAGAGGCAACAGAGTGGAGATATGAACGAGTCGCTGGTGGTGAATGACTCCTCTGCGACTCCAGGGGCCGGGGAATCTCTCTCCTGGATGGAGGCTGACTCTCCAGAGCACAACGGCAGCCTGGAGTTCTCCACCGCCCCTTTTGATTTCCCCATCAACCCATGGGACATCATGCTCTGCTTGTCAGGCACCGTCATCGCCTGCGAGAACGCCATAGTTGTAGCCATCATCTTCTACACGCCGACGTTGAGGACTCCCATGTTTGTTCTGATCGGGAGCCTGGCCACAGCAGACCTCCTGGCTGGCATGGGATTAATCCTGAACTTTGTGTTTCAGTACGTGATCTCCTCTGAGACTATCAGCCTTATCACTGTAGGCTTCCTGGTGGCCTCCTTCACGGCCTCCATCAGCAGCCTATTGGCCATAACAGTGGACCGTTACTTCTCCCTCTACAACGCCCTGACATACTTCTCAGAAAAGACGCTACAGTACGTGCACCTGATGCTGCTGGGGACCTGGGGGGTGTCCCTGTTCCTGGGCCTGCTGCCGGTGCTCGGCTGGAACTGCCTGGATGAGCCGGACTCCTGCAGCATCGTCCGCCCTCTGACCCGGAGCAACCTCACCCTCCTGGCCACTTCCTTTTTCGTAATATTCGTGCTCATGCTCACGCTCTACTTCAAGATCTGCAAGATCGTGTGCCACCACGCCCACCAGATCGCCCTCCAGCAGCACTTTTTCGCCACGTCACATTATGTCGCCACTAAGAAGGGCGTCTCCACTCTGGCTATCATCTTGGGGACTTTTGGCGCCAGCTGGCTTCCCTTCGCCATCTACTGCCTGGTGGGCGAGAAGGAGTATCCCTCAGTGTACACCTACGCTACACTGCTGCCGGCCACCTACAACTCCATGATCAACCCCATCATTTATGCCTACAGAAATGCAGAGATCCAGCGCTCCATCTATATGCTCCTCTGTGGCTGCTTTCAGGCCAAAGGATCCTACCGGTCCAGGTCGCCTAGTGAGGTCTGAGTAGGTGTTAGGGCTCTGTGTGTGTGTGTGTGTGTGTGTGTGTGAGAGAGTGTGTGAGAGAGAGACAGAGAGAGCAAAGACAAACCACCCCTGCTTCAAGTTGACAGTGAATGCTTTACAAACACAAGGGGGGGGGGGGGTGATTCTCAAACGTGGCTCTGTGCATACTGTACTTTGCATCTGCACTTTACTATGTCTCAACACAAGTTAGAGTGAGATTTTTGGGGAAAACGCTGTGAACAAGAAACACCTGTGAAAAAAAAACAAAAACCTGTGAATGTAAATGAGAAAAAGGAATGAGAAATCTTGCACTTTATTCAATGTTTTTTTTTTTGGGAAATGCCAAAGCAGTATTGTATAGCCCATATTGTGTTTCAATGGTTGGACGTGTGAGTATTCTGTGCCATTTTTCTATTTTGTATTGTATTGTATCTGATGTACATTTTCTACAAGAGAAATAAAGAGATGAAAAAACAGCTGTGGCTGAATTGTGTCTTTACTCCAGCACGTTTCTGTGGCGAAGGATCTTTATGTCACACCTGACTTGTTTTTGTTTTACATCCTCTTCATCCTCTCTCTCTCTCTCTCTCTCTCTCTCTCTCTCTCTCTCTCTCTCTCTCTCTCTCCCTCAATACAGACATACGGGTAGCACATGCACAACTGCTAAATTGCACATGTCACAATCCTGGTTGGAGCCAGGTTACTAACTAGCACGAACACAATAACCAACCACAGCACACAGTGGGGGGCTATTGTCCCCCCCTCTCTCTCTCTCTCTCAAGTGTGTTTAGCCTTTGTTTTTAAACCACTTTGCAATTTTACTATCATAGTGCTAGTACATGGTTGCATTGATAAGATACGACGCACTCCACTGTGCGAGTGCAGGAAATGAAAAAGGTCTGTGTGGACCGCTGCCTTATCTCCCCTCATCTCATCAACATCGACGATTATGATTCAGGAGGAGAGCGGCCCACAGGCACGTGTATTCGTTTGTGAGCGAGACGTGCTGAGGTGATAATGAGTCCGCCTGCGCTCCGTCAGCTGGCAGCCACAAACACAGCAGTTTATCCGGCAGGCTGTTTAAACAGGTTCTGGTTGAGGGAGTCAGAGTTCCACACAGGACACAGGGGGCTGATGGGGAAAAAGTGACATAGTTCCATTGCCAGGATGTTACTGCTGCTACACAAGTGACATAAGTCAAGTGACAGAAGCACCACTCCACCTTTAGTGGTAAATACATGTCGTACTTTGTTATCTGCACCAAGGAGGTCATGTTTTCATCTGCTCTTGATTGTTAGTTTGCAGGATTACGCACAAACCACTCAACGAATTGCATGGAGAGGTGGTGCATGTTCCGAAGGAGAATTTTGGTGCAGATCTTTAACTTTACGAGATTTTTCAACCTTTTTTGTGGATTTCTCTATGAATAATAAATGCGTGTGTGCAATTTGCTGCAGATTGAAATGGTGAATTTAACTGTGGTTTCATAAGAGTAATGTTGGGCCTTGGTGGAGATATGTGCTCCACTGAGAGTCATAGTTCAAGAATAATGGCAATAAATGAAAATTGTAACATCTGCACATGTCATGTTGCCTAAAATGTGGCAACATTTGAATGGTAGATGTTCTTTTCTAGTCTTGATGACCACTCAAAGCAGCTTTTATAGTTTTGCCATTCACACACACACACACACACACACTCACAGATCCATATTGTGCTTTTGTGTGCAGCACTTTCTATATATCTCATGGGCTCTGTGTCTTGCCCATGGACACTTCGGCACAGGGAATGGGGAAGAGGGGGATCAAACCGCCAACCTTCTGGTTAGTGTACAGTCCTTTTTGTTTCAGTTTAAGAGTCGTCACAACTTTTAATTTGTTGCGATATGGAAAATACTCGCCACAGTCGTGCATGCAACAGCTTCAACTCCCTCGCAAACTGTTTTGCATCCAGCTTCCACGTAGGTTCCCACACAACACTTTATATTCCCTCTTACTCATAGTACAATTTAAATATGTGTATCAACCAGCTTTCACCTCCTGCATATATTAACTCGGTGATTCCCACTTTGAACATGGCCTGCGACACCCATGCCTCATGAGCACGGTTACGTAATTTCTGAACATTAAATTAAATATAAATGAGTTATTGGATTGAGTGCTCAAGATGAATTGTAGAAAAGTTTGTAAATGGAAAGACTTGATAAGATGAAATAAGATATTCACACGTCTGAAGCGGTAGGAAAAGAATAAGGAGCTATAGAGCTGTTAATAACGGCAGAATAAGATCGTTAAATCAAAAACATTCAAAAGCTTTATTAACAGTTTATGAAACTACTTGGTCATATGCAAAGATACTAGTAGAACTCTGCAGGTCTTGTTAAGGTAGAATTGAACAGACGAGGCTGCTTCGCTTTAGACTCAACATTCAGTTCTAGTCATGGATGAATTTCAGTGCAGATTCAAACCTTTATCTTTACTATAATCAAAGTCCAGATGTTGTGAGTTTGACATTTCTTGATAAAAATCGTATGTTGTTAAACAATCCACCTTCCACATACGGAGAATCAGCTTCTTTGCAATGACAGTTTCGAGCCAAACGGCCATTTTGTCATATTTACTGACAGAAGATGGAGAGTTAGTTTGTCCTGAAATCGTCATCAGCAGGGTTTGGGTTCCCAAAACGTCCCCATAAGCCCCAGCAAATTAATATAAGATACTTTCCCAGTATGTGTATAAATCAACATGTGACAAAAAAACATGTGCTAAGTTACTAATCCCACACAAGAAATAGATTTGTTCATGATAGGTACCTGAATATAGATCATGTTTTATTAATAAGAAACTGTTTCTTTTGGAGTCAAATTAAATTGCTTGAATAAAAATGTCTTTATTTCACCATGAACCTTTAGATTTGAGTCCATGAGACGCCGATGCTGTAGCCACCCTGTCATTTTCAGCCGGTGTGTTTCAACCTGGGCTCTTTTCACAACACACATTACCAAACAGGACTGCATCTCTTTTCCTGTTTGTTCCTTTGACCCTGTTATAAAGCTCAGCCCCACTCAACGTGTCCACCACAGCTCTCACACAACAACATTTCCTCTTCACGTGGCCTATCAGCCGTAATGATGTCCAGTTGGAGATCGGCGAAGCCTTCAGTCATTTTAAGGCCGACCACAAACTGGGGGAAAGGTGAAGGATGGCGAGGACCACTAATGGACCCGATCACCGTGAGAGCAGAACATGTTTGTTCACTCAGGGTTTGTTTTCTCCAGCTTAACAGATGTTGCTCTCGGCCGCTCTCTGTGGCAGCCAGCCACCTGTTTGTACACATGGCACAGGACGCCATATATAGTGCTTAACGATTCATTCTATTAGATGTCACGTAACTCATTCGTAGATATAAAAGTGACAATTAATTCAATACAACAATATTTATGAAAGTTATTGCTATTTTATATTTTTTTGTAAAGGTAGTAATATATATTATTCTTTTACATCAGCAATCCACTTAACCCAGTGAACAGAAACATACAAACTCAGCCACTATAGAAGAAAAAGGTTCTTACAGTTGTGAGTGTAGATTTGTCAAACACAGTTATAAAAGCCAGATGGGTAGAATTTCCGTTTGGTTTCCATTCATCACTATGTATAATACAGCAAGGACTGCAAATATAGATGGATGCTGCATCTCTACTTCCTGCCACTTTCCAGGAATGAAGCTAAAATAACCCTGGTTCGAAAGCTGCCATCTTACACAAGCGGTGCCAGTCTGTGCTGTAGCGATCGGGGGGATTGGAGCTTTTTTTTTAGCCTCTACACTTATACAGTAGGAATTTACTTATTCACATTTGACACTATAGACATTGATTTTAAAGGTATGATTTAAATTCTAGCAGTGCCAGTAACGCACGTGGGACTTTTGTTAATTCAAACAATGACAAGCTCTTATTTAATCGATGTCATGTCTTCTCAGCGGCGAGGTTAATATTAACAACTATGAAATTCACCTGTAGACCTTTATTTATATGACATCCATTAGACTAAACAGCGGGCAGTAGCAGTGTTTGAATTATGTAATGCTTAATCAGAGCAGACCTGAGCAGCTCTCCAGGCAATTACCAAAGTACACAGTCGAAAGATTCCCTCATTAATAACATTAATTACAGTTGTGTAGCAACATCACTATTACTGAGTTAGACATTAGCTCGATGGAAAAGGCTTTGGCGTTACCGATTGTGTAATCACACTAATTGATGTTTTATGCTTCTCTGCCGGGTCGTTGTCTTATATTCATATGGACGTGATGTCGCAGGAATGTTTGAGATACAGATGGCAGAAGAAGAGACAGACTAAAAAAATCAATAGAGGCGTTCGTCTCTGACCGGACTTCATGTGAAGAGCAAAGTGGAGTCCAGGAAAAATCATTGAAATCTCCTACATGGTGATTATTAGACACTGGGATTTACCACGATGAACACAACACACGCACACACACACACACACACACACACACACACACACACACACACACACACACACACACACACACACACACGCACACACATTTTATCTCTTGAAAAAGCACAGAAAAGCCGACATCAGCTGCATAAAATCTGCTTTGCAATAATAGCTATAATCATTTGCCTTTGTCCCTCTGCCTGTGGTCTGTTCAAACACTGGTGTGTGTGTGTGTGTGTGTGTGTGTGTGTGTGTGTGTGTGTGTGTGTGTGTGTGTGTGTGTGTTTGTGTGTAGTCCAGATGTTACTCATGTTGTAGAGACCTAAATCTCATTATGAGGACTTGTCTTCCTTGTGTGAACAAAAAGAAAATCCCCATCATAAATCATAAAATTAGACTTGTAGTTAAACTAGTGTGTGTGTTTCTGTGTGTGTGTGTGTGTGTGTGTGTGTGTGTGTGTGTGTGTGTGTGTGTGTGTGTGTGTGTGTGTGTGTGCGCGTGCACGTGTTGACACAGGACTGTACTGTATGAGTGTGCTTGTTAGTAGCCTGGCTCCGACCAGGATTGTGTCATGTGCAATTTACCAGATTGTGGGTGGTTGTGCATGTGCTGCCTTTATGTCTGTATTGAGTGTGTGTGTGTGTCTGTGAGAGAGAGAGAGAGAGGGGGCAATAACCCCCCACTGTGTGCTGTGGTGGGTTATTGTGTTGGTGGGGGACATTTCAAGGTACATTGAGTTTAATAAGCACTTGAATACATGACGTAAATATAGAAAATAGGACAATTTTTTAAGGGCAGATACAAATTATACCTAATATTCTTATTTACAGCAAGAGGGGCCCAGTTTGAATCCCAGTTTGGCTGTGGTGTTTCTGTGCGGAGTTTGCATGTCTGCCTTTGTTTTCTCCGGTTACTCTGGCTTCCTCTCACAGTCCAAAGGTTACTTGGACACTAAGTTGACCAAATGTGTGATTTTGTTTGTCTCTTTACACTTTGACCCCCTCTCATCCAATGTCAGCTAGGATAGGCTGCAGCTCCCCCCGCCAGCCTCAAAGGATAAGCGGTATAGATAATGGATGGATGTAATTCACGATGGTCTGGCATAGATACCGAAACAGCTTGCTAAAACCCCACAGACCAAATGCAGTAGAACACCTGGGTTATGTGGATTTGGAACTCCTCTGAAATATCTTTTAAATTAAAAAGACCTACCAGCTGCCACATTAGGTTATTACTTGGTGGGGAAGCAGTTTACATACACGAAAAAGAACCCGACCTCTGATTATGAGACGGGGTTTTATCACGTAACTGGCACCGCAATGAGGTCCGACAACCTACAACTGTCTCTGGAGCCCACTGACACACTAATGACCCCCACCTTCTACACTCAGAACAGTGCAGAGGTGTGTAACGTTCGTAACCTGACAACCACCTTTGTGTCTAATCTTCTCTCCTCACTTTCCTGTCTCACCCCTCTACTTGACTCTGGCCTCAGCTTCTCTTCTGGAGGAACTCCTCATTAAAAGATTCCTCAGCGCTCTGACTATAGCCATGATGACTAATATGGAAATTAGATAAAATCATGTGTGATCAGCCCAGAGCCTCAGGAATATGACTTGCATTAGTATCTGGGCATGAGGACTTAAAACTCTGTTCTATTATCTGATTTAAATGCCGGCTGTTACAGAGAAATGAGTCAAAGACACTTTTCAAATCATGATAAGTGCAGAAGGAACATGACAGCGAGGTTGATTTACATCCAATGTGAGTGAAAACGATGTGTCATGGTTTTAAATATTTATGGACTCTACTGCACATGGCAGACTTTGGGCAAAACTCAGACGTCATTAGAAACAATAAAACTTTTCAAATTAAAAAAGTAAAAGAAATCCATCTCAGGCACGACCCAGAAAAGTTGGGAAAGGACTGTGAGACGACAAAAAGGTGCCAAAGGCTTACAAAGATGAAATCAACTACATGTACTTATCCAAACATTGTACCTAAGTGCAACTGTGGGGTTTCTTTACTATCTTTTTTCTATTTTACAGTATCTTACTTTATACGTTTACCCCTCTTCATATAGAAAATATTGCACTTTTACATATTTATATGTTGTTGCGAATACTTTTCAAAGGTTTTATGCATAAATCAGCTTATAACACATCTGTTTTAAATCTAACCACCAAACTACCTCTGCCTTGAAAGAGTAAAATGCTGCTTACACATTAAAATATAAATTAAGGCAATAACATCATACAACTCTTACAAGGTGGATTCTAATTCAAGTACTTTTTTGGTGATGAATCTCAATGTAAGTTCAATCAGGAAGACTTTCTCTTTCTCCCGTTCATTCGAATATACTTGAGGCCAAATAGACTCTGTAGCACATCATTTATTATTGTGCAGTTCAATAAATTTAGTTCATTTTTCGAAGTTACTTAATAATTACTGATTGCTGGTAATACTTTTACTACACATTTTTATTGTGGTATTGCTATTTTTATATGCATTTAGGCCGGTACCACGTCTGTGATGACACTAAAATGAAATGTTACTGACATGCGAGCTGACGTCTGTTATAAACACTTCATCGTGTCATTTGCTTCAAGTGAACCGAACCACAAAGGGCAACAAGAAAGGTTCAGACCCTGCAGACGTCACCGAACAGCAGCAGAAGAGTTACGTCACGAAGTCTGACCCGAGTGCAGACCGCGAACCTCCACCTGCTGCGGCCGAGCTCAAACATCGCTCTGCTCAAGAACTAAAAGTATTCAAAGTGACATCTGGCATTTTGGTGCTCAGACAGACCTCTTCTTCTTTTCTTTTTATTTGAGTCATAGCAAAACCTGAGGCCGTGTGACAGTGTCATGAAAAGCAAAACAGCAAACACGGTCACCATCTGACTGTGCAGGAGTATATAGTCAAACAGAGGGACTTCTTACATGGAAGAATAATGAACACAGAAAACTTTAAAAGCCAAATCTATTATCAAAAATCACTGAACAACAGTGTAACCTGAAAATATTCAGACCTGACTGTGACTTTCCCCTTTGACTGGCTTATTTTTAAAACAGTTTTAACTGAGCAATAGTATCAAAGACCACATGAGAACAAATATTCAAACTAGTCTGAGGCACGTCCACAACAATCGGCCTTTAAATCCCACAGCGGCGTTGCATAATGGGCTTGTTTACACTCGCTTTATCTGGGGATGAGAGGATGAGTGTGTGTAGGCGTGACGTGGACTGTGCTGGTGATAATAGTGTGTGTGGGAGGGAGGGCACACAAACAACTATTTGCTGAGCTGTCCAGAGTTTTCCCACCACAACTAAAAGAACCTGCCAAAGAAAAGAAGGGATACGTGTTTTTTTAATTGGCAACAAATCCTGTAAATAGACAATTATCAATAACTGCAGTATTTCTGAATTGCTTAAACTCATTTTCTGAAACGTAGGGTTAAGTTAACCACCACATTCAAGCTACACTCACAAAACCTTTGTCTTGTCTTGCAAAATCAAACAATTGATCCAAGAACTATTTTATCTTTAACCAACACCAAACACTAGTCATCAGATAACACCAGCTAAACACTCCTCAGCAATCATTCCACACTAGACACATAACTGCAAAACACTGCACTCTGAGCAGTGCAGGAAAAAATATCTTTACTGAAGAATCACTGAAAATATTTATTTGCACATTCCTGCACGTGAATCGTTCATTCACATCACATGCTACATCCATTGAGATTATCCTGGGTTTGGGGGTTTTTGGTAAAACACTTTCCATCGCCGTGCTGGGAATAATTCTTCTTTTGGGTTTAGGCAGGGAGAGACCGGTGGAAGACAAACATAAACGCTGGTTATTAAGAAACGACTCACGTATTCTCTCGCCACAGGGAGAGATCACGTTGTCCCAAACGACAACATAAACAGGATGATCTGCCTGATCATGACCTCTCTGCTCATCCTGTGGAGCAGATCATCCCGCGGAGCTTCAGAAATATGGATGACATTTACTGTTGCATGGTCCTCAAGTAAGATGACTGGACCCGTGCATGTTGAGTGGTGGTGTGTCATCGATGACAACAGGGTGGTAGTCGTGTTTAACCTTTCGTGCCTGTGTTTGTTTTGTTTAGAGATTGGAGTTTAACTTTATGCAATAGCACTTCAAAGACATCATTGTTGATCCAAAGTAGTTTTAAAAAATTAAAAAATTAAAATGTGATAACAAATAAGTGATAATAAAAATAACGATAACAAGAGCAGTCATATTACTACACAGCACAAGACTTTAGGCACATTGAAAGGCTGAAGAATAAAAACGTGTTTACTTTAGGGACGATGAGAGGGAGAGAGTTCCAGAGTAATTGATTCCAATAACAAGTACTGTCTGACTTATTTATTCCTCTGTGGCATTGATGTTATTAATTTCAGTTAATTCTTCACCATCTTGCAACAGGATTGTTAAACGCTGTATTAATCCACAGCTAAGACTATGATGATGAGTGATTTAGTTTTTCTTTTTTAACCCAGGTATTTATCTGTGATTGTTTTTTAAAGATTTGCAGTTGAAACCAAGAGGCTTGTCGCGGAGTATCACAGACAGTCTGTGGGAAAGTTGGAAAAATTATCAGGAGGCGAACCTGGGAATTTGTTGATTTGCTGACTAAGGAAACTTTAATCATGACAAATAAACTGAAGCCAGAATCAGTGGATGGGCAAATCCACGGAAATAAAACTACTGCGTTATAACATTTTTGAAACTTTTAAATGCAGGACTGAAAACTGTATAGGTTTTAAACTATAGGTAGAAAAGGTTAAACCTCAGAGTGGGGATATGAACGTCTGAAGAACTGAAGATATTCTTTTGTTTGAGTCTCAGAAAAGAAAACGGTTCTAAGGCTACAATACTGACAGATGATGGGAGACAAGGCTGTAATTGTATGATACAGTTTCAGTAGGGGAATTTGAATGCAACATAGCAATTATTTCACATATTTAGTCTATTTAGTCCATAAAATGGGAACATGGGTAATGAAGTGTCTTAAAAAGAGTCTGTCTTGTCTCATCTTTTTGAAAGAGATGAGGATCAATATCAGGAATGCTGTTTGATATTCTTCTTCTCTCAGAATGGAGAGGAAGGCTGAAAGACTCACAAACAGCCTTGTCCTCAGACCATCCTCTGGTGCCACACTGATCCCAGCATGGGTGACAAAACCCTCCTCCTCTAAATCTGTCTCCAGTGTCAAACGTCCTCATGAGGACACATTTGTTGGACTAGTTTGAACCACAAGTTTCATTTCTAAATTTAAAGCTGATAGTTATCTAATAAGTGATCCAAATTTGATTTTCTAAATAATATCAAATGTGTTTTTTAAAAGCGCTGCAGATAATGAACACAATGTGCTTCCAAACTGAATGTAAAGCGTTTAATATGTATTCATGACCAAGTAACTGGTGAAACAACATTCACAAACATCTTTGGCATCTTTGAGTTCTTCTTATCTGTGAATGGTTTGCATTGGGGTGTCATGAAAACAATACATTCTTCAGGTCCTGTGTGAATCCCCCAACAACCTGATCACATTTACAAAGAAAAACATTTGCAGCATCTCCATCCATCGAACTGTCTGACATGTATCACTGCATCATGTGGCTCATACACTATTATCTATATATGTCATTAAAAGGCAGTTATAAACACATTTTATAAAATACAGCAAAAATGCTTATTTAGTTCCCCTCAAGTTTGGGTTGGGGATATCATCGGATGATGAACGGGCAAGTCTGATGTTGATTAACTATTCATTTTGTTACAAGATAAATAGAGAAATAGCCTCTTCATTATTTTCTGTTCACATAAACTGAGTAATACCAATAAAGTACCACCAGGTTCCAGCTTGCAATGAGATTTGAAAAATAGTTGTAATTTCAAAAGTTTAAGAAAAGAAATAGTGAGATGTGAAACATATTCAGCTGCACTGACAGAGAAATCCACACAGATGAGTATTCAGTGTTTAAACATCCCCAGCGTCCCTGCTGAGAAACCTGTGGCCTGATGATGAAACCAGTTTGATGTCCAGATGAAAAAAGGGACAATTAAATGATGCCACCTGCAGGCAGAACTGAGGTAATGCATCCATGCACTTTTCCCTCTTTTTTTCACATCATTGCTCTAGAAAGAGCAGTGGGTCCCTCGGAGAAGCTGTTTGATATCACGAGTCCTCTTCGTTGTAGAAAAACATATAGTAGAATAGAGCACTGATGGCGAGCAGAGCGACCGACAGCACCATGTTCTTCCGATTCTCTCCTCGTAATGTCTCCAGCTCCTTGTCTGGAAAAGAAACACAAGATGGGTGCGCAGGCGTTAATGTGTGGTACTGGCAGGCTTCCTCTTGGTATGGCAGAACACATTTAGACGTGGCAACAGATTTATTTCTGGTAAAGTCTTAAATTTTCCTTATTTTAACAGTGTGAGTCACCACGTAGAACATAGTGCATGCCATCTGTAAAATGTATATTCTTATATATAGACACAACAGTTTGTGAAATCAAATAAGGATGTGGTGGGTGGGTGTAATCCTTCATGTGAAGGAGTATTTAACAGATGTTTATCTGAAAAATAGTCTGGTTTGAGTAAACAGGTGAAATCGTGCTCTGAACAAAGCGTTCAGTCTCACCCAGTTTCTGCACCCTTTCATTCATGAGCCCCATTTCATCTTCCAGCTCCTGTCTGTGGAGGAGAAAAGACGAGACAGAGACAAACGGCTCAATCAGGAGCCTTCAACTCAAAGTCATCTCAATAAGGTTTCAGGAGGTATAGATAAAAAAAAACATTTTTCAAGTAAAACAGCACCAGACATCAGATTTTTAAGGTCAAATGCTGGTTTCAACAACTTCTTAATTTCAGACTTTTATGACCATAATGAATGAAATGTACGACCCATGTCAAAGCATGAATGATTTACACGAATAAGGTCAGATAGTCTATTAGAGAATAACCCTGGAGCTGCCAGGTTATTGATTGATGATGATGTTTTCTTAATTCACAGCGCGTTGAGCTCTCAGCCACCGTACACATGTATGTCTGGCATTGTTCTGTTCCTCACTTGAAAAATAAACAACACACCATCCTTGAGCACCATGTAATAACCTCTTCCTCCTCCTCATTCTCCTCCTCCTCCTCCTCCTCCTCACCTCTCCCTGTCAGAGAGCTGCTCCTTCCTGCTCTTGAACTCCGCCCTCTCCAGGTTGTCGTGGCAACGCGTTCGCCTCTCCTCCAATCGATCAATCTGCGATCGAGACATGAAGTTAATCGATTAAATACATCGATTAAATACATTGATTAAATAAACACAATAATCACAAAAAAAAGGGCAGCGGATGAATGAGCGACATTTCCACAAGCTGAACGTGGG
Organism: Hippoglossus stenolepis; assembly: GCF_022539355.2. Classification (NCBI taxonomy): domain Eukaryota; kingdom Metazoa; phylum Chordata; class Actinopteri; order Pleuronectiformes; family Pleuronectidae; genus Hippoglossus; species Hippoglossus stenolepis. The sequence continues at coordinate 12,677,202 of NC_061502.1, forward strand.
ACACAGTTCTTAGCAGGCGTTGGCTAAAGAGCTGCTAGCTGGCTAGAGGCAAATAAACCACTTCCGACGTCTCACCTCAGTGGCGACGCTGGTTTTCTCTCGTCTTTTGTCTTTAAGTTTAGCCATTTTGTGTCAGGAAGCACCGCTGCTGAGCTACTTGAGGTAAACTGTGACAACGCGGAAGTGCTGCGTCTTCTTCTTCGCAATGTTTACCGCTTCCGCGAGGGCTCTGCTGCCCCCTGCCGGTCACCAGTCGCCTGCTGGTGCTGCTGCAGCCGCTTCTTCCTGCTCTAAAGTTTAAAAAATACCGTGAATCACGTGAATTATTGCGTCCTCAAGACCTAAACAATGTCTGTTTTCTGCAGCAGCAGCCGAAATGGAAACGCACAGTGAATCCTGGGTAGTTTCAGGCTGTGGTTCGGCTGCAGTGCCTCTGCTGGAGGCCTCCTCACACAGACAGGTGAGCACAGTTGAGTTACTGTTGACCGGCTCTAATCGGATTACTTGACCTGAGAGGACACGACATGTTCAGATGAGAAGGAAAGAGGTGAGGAGGAAGATCTTTCTCACCTCCTCTACCTCCTTTCTGTCTTCTTTTTTCTATTGCAGAGAAGTAAAAAAAATGCCTCTTTTTATCAACCGGGACCAGATATTTGCCCACCAGGTTCATCTGCTGGAGCACAAACTGAGGGTAAGTGACTAATGTGAAGTGTGTGGCAGCTTCATCCAGCAACTGAGCACATACACAAGAGTTGCGATGTGCATTTACTTTCATGTATTTGTGTTTTCAGAGTAAAGAAGAGCTGATACTGGAGCTGGAGACGGAGAATGCTATTCTTCATCTGAGACTTGCAGACGTAAGAAGATTTATTCTGTCCCTCATCACCCACAGCACAGGCTTAACAGTCTATTCTACTCTGCATTAGCTGTGTCTATCGTCATTAATTCTGTCTTCCTGAATGGCTCAAGGTTTTTTATGAATGACTCACATGCTTTGTTAATTGCATTTCATATGTGTAAGAGAGTATTTAATATCAATTAACACTGACTTGTTGGACCTGGGGCTTGAGGACAGTTTTCATATCACATCGATAATAATCACGATAAATGTCACATTATTTCTGTTATGGTGAGAAAAGTTATACTTCCACACTGTGCATGTTCCACCTGTACTTTTCACACTGTGGCCTGTCGAACTACCTGCTGGAAAGATCTTGTATGTAGTTTTATTTCATGCACCAAATATCCACATCAACATGGCCAGGCCAAGTCAGTGTTTTGTAAGAATTGACCAGGTTTCTTTTCGCTACATCAATAAGTAACAAGTTTCTAATTGTTAGAATAATCAAACCCAGATGAAGAGACAAATACTGGAGGTACGATCAAGCAACAGCACTCTGATTTTTTAACGTCTTTGTCTCATGCATTAAACTAAGTGTCTGAAACCGTGCAAATAAAATAATAGAGGTTCACACATCCAGTTAATCTTCTTAAGGCTTTGAAGATGCAATATCCAAGATATCTGTGGGGTTTTTGGGGGGGTTATGACAAAACAGGATTCTGTGATGCTGAATGACATTATTATCATTGCCTACTATCTTGTGTGTCTATAAGAGAAACCATCTATTTGTATTCTTCTATGTTCTTAACCACTCAACAGTTGAGGATCAAACCAGACAATCTTATTTCAGAAAATAAGAAGTTAAGAAAGAATGAATAGTAAAAGTATCCAACCCAACTGCCTCACATACTATGCTTTGCTTAAATGATCATGTTGATGTTATGTCCTTTTCCAGTGTCTGGGGAAACTACGTCACGACCATGAAGAGGAGACCAGAGCGCTGCACCATCATCATCAGCACCAGAGAGAGGCACAGAATGAAACCCGGGCCGGCCTCACCAAACTCCTGTCTGGAATCCAGGTACAGATTCACCGAGCAGGTCGTGTGGAAACAGAAACACACACCAAAGAGTACAGTCACACACCCCATCTCCACACTTCACTAGTCCTCTGTGTGTTTGTGGCAGGAGGTGAAGCAGGACCTGAGTGAGGTGTTTGGAGTGTATGTGAGTTTTGCCTCCGAGCTGGAGGAGCAGAGCAAGCAGCTGCTGGAGAAAGTGGAGCAAGCCAGCTCCTCCATGAAAGGTCACCGTGGAGACGAGGTGCAGGGTAAGTATCTGAGTGGGTGGAGCCATGCATGTAGCGTCCATGACATCATTCGCAAGTTTGGTTTCAGGGGGAATGTTTTCCTTGTGGCACAAGCTCTCTGGTTTGGGCTTCACAGGGCGGAGCCTGTGTGCAGTGAGATGAGAGCGGCCATTAGAGTAAGTGCCCTTAATACTGACCTGTAGTTATTTCCAATTTAAAGGAGCCAAATACTGGATCAGTGCTTTAACAGGACACAGAGTTTGACTGTGGACAGTCGACTGCACAGTTCAACTGCACATAAGAGTTCAACTCTATGAACAATAATGTAGCAGAGAATTTTATTTAAGTCTTTCACATCTATAGTACATGTTAAAGTTTGATCAAAACAGAGTTATGTCATTGTGGATAATATTTAATAACACCCATGCCCACAAAATAAGATGATTTACTAAAGTCAAAACAAATAAAAGTAACTTTAACCCTTGCAATGAATTTGTATAGAGAATTTGAATTTAAGGAGACAATATCTGAGTTTATTTGATTCAGTCTGGAGAGAACCCATTCAATTTTGGTGCCAATCCACAAATTCTTTAACAATTCGAGATGAGGCATCGTTTTAGCATTTTCATTGATTTCTCGGAGAATAATTCATGGATCATGATGGAGATGGGGGGAAAATGGTGTGCAATGTGGTGCAGATCCAAATAGAAATCCCCATCTTGTGAATGTAAATGTGGTTTCCTAACAGACAGAGATATGAGCTCCACTGAGTTCCATTCTAGTGGTCTAGACATTTTTTAAATTCCCACCTCCTGGTCTTACACTTTCTACCTTTTACTACCTACAACACTTCCACTTGTCCCTGCTGAAGTGGGTTACAGGTTATGCACTGCCTGTGTGTGTGTGCCAGTAATCCTCTCTCACCTCTCACCCCCTCCTCCCCTCGAGCCAGTCCAAGGTTGACTGTTCTGTCGCGCACCGTCCCGCAAAGTCAGCTGGTCTCCACGGCTCTGTCGATAGGCTGATCTCGTCGGGCGCTGTGGCAGACATAAGCCTGAGCTCATGCTGTCCAGGCCATAATACTCCAAGCCGCTCCGAACAAAGTGGCTTTTCTTGACCTTTTTACTGTTGATGTCTGGTGAAGGAGGAATTTAGAGATTTACCCTCAGTAATCACAGCACAATGACACTATTATATTCTGTGCTGATACAAACCCCACCGGCTTGTGACTTTAACTACTCGCTGGTTTTTCTCATGTTACGTTGTTGTTGAACTATATTTGCCTCTTTGCTTTGAACATTTCGAAAATTTACTTTTCAAAATGTAAAGATTGGTCGACCCTCCGTTATAGGTTTAAGATCTTTGGGGGGCATCTCACCCAGTGGGACCCCTGGTAGCTCACCTAGTTTGCAATCTGTTCTAAATTGGATTCCACATGCACCATTCCAAAATGTTTCACACATCATTAAATTTTTGGTTGAATCGGCCATTATACTTTCTTTTTTCGATACATGGACAAGTAATATTTGATTGGTAGAATAATTCTGTTGAACCCAGAGGAAGAGACACATCCTGGAACTGTTTATCTACTGTTATGTCATTCGTGTGTGTGTGAGAATGGGCATGTTTGGTGCCAGGTGTGTATTCACGTGTGATGGAGCCATGTCTAATGCATCTGAGAAGCCAGTGGAGGCTTTTTCAGTGTTGGTGTCTTCTTGTTTGTCTAAAAATAAACTCTCTACCTCCCCTACTCAGACCTGCAGGCCCGTGTTGCAGCTCTGGAGCGCTCTCTGGAGGAGGAGAAGGAGAGGTGCAGGGCAGAGAGGCAGAGGAGGAAAGAACTTCACAACACAGTGGTGGTGAGGAGAGAAGATTTCTTGCCACATTGGCCAGAAGTAAAGGGTTGTGTGTACAAGAAGAACTGCAGCAGATCAACAGTTTCTTCTTTGTGTTGCTACAGGAGCTGAGAGGTAACATCAGAGTTCACTGCAGGGTGCGACCTGTTCTATCCTTTGACCACGTCCAGTCCTCCACCTCTGGATCAGGGTGGGTCAGCACCATAAAATACAGAATGATAAATGAAGGTAATCCAATGTTAACACTGTGCTTCTTTTCACTTTTAGTCCTGCCTCATCTGAGGAAGTGGTCTACGCGATCAGTGATGTGAGTTACAGACTTGAACATTTGATTTGGTTGCTGTTAACTCAACTCAACGTTCCTAATTAGTTGTTTTTCCTTATTTTTGTGTTTTTCAGGACACGGTGATGGTGAATTGCTTGAAGACCGGAATGCCAGTGCAAAACAAGATGTTTGAGTTTGAGAGGTAAAATAATCACACTTTATTTTTATGGCAATTTTCATACAAAAAATGTGTCAAAGTGCTTTAAAGAATAAAATAAATAGAAACAATATCACCACCCATCAAAGCTAAGAGCTAAAATGATGAAGATAAAATAATAATACTCAAATAGATTAAAAGAGATGTGAAAAGGATACAAACTGTAAAGCAGTCTAAGACGTCTAAAGGTTAATTAATAAAATTCGATTAAAAGCCTCAAAGTAAAAAGGTAGCTCTCGAGTTTGCTTTTAAAAACATCCACGTTCTGCACGGTGCACATTACTGTAAGATGTTTTTTTAATGATATGATATTTAGCGGTCACTGTGGTAACGTTGTTTCCTCCAGGGTTCATGGACCAGAGGATTCCCAGGACACGGTGTTTGAGGAAGTCAAGCCCCTGATTACATCCCTGCTGGACGGGTAAGTGTTAAACAATACAAATACCACCACCCTGTGTGAGCTGAGGGATTCCAGGTGAAGAACAAAGGGAACGAAATAAATGTCAAACAACATAATGTGATTTAATGGCTTCGGCATTAATCGAATGCCGCCTCTGCCCTGGCCCTGCAGCTATAATGTGTGTATCATGGCGTACGGACAGACAGGAAGTGGGAAGACTCACACCATGATGGGATCGCACTCGTCAGAAGTGTCCTCAACGGCGCAGCAGGAGGCACAGCAGGGTATCATCCCCCAGGCTGCTGCTGAGCTCTTTAGGTGAGAGACACTGGACTAATTTATTGTCCAATTTACAGAGTGAAATGACTGAATTCAAGAGGCTTTTGTGGCTTTTGTTGTTTATTTCCAGAGTGTCTTATTTTTCTAATTTGCACAGAGAGCTGAGTAGACTGTACTTGTTTGACCTGTCCGATGTTTATCTGTGTATTTCTTCCTGTGTGTGACCCAGGTTGATCTCTGAGAAGCCTGCGGAGAGCCACACAGTGGAGGTGTCAGTGATGGAAGTGTACAACAACGACGTGTTTGACCTGCTGGCTAAAGACGGGCAGGGGAACGCCGGCAGCCAGCGCAGGGACGTCATCACCACCTCCTCTGGTACCAGCCAGGTGCCCTCCCTTACATACGAGTGAGTACTGCCTGTTTGTTTGTGATCATAGACTGTGAGTCGCGTGTGATAGTTACTAGTTCAGGAGGTGCAGTCATTTTATCATTTCGTTCCCATGTAAATTGCGTCACATCCGCTTTGCCCATCTCTGTTATAACTTATAAGACGTATGACGAAGAAAAAATATAAAATTTATAAAACACATTCACAATATGAATAAAACTTAGATACATCACCTCATCTGTGAACATGAGACATCGGCTCCCATCAACTCCCATGATCCCATGCGGATTCACACCGTCTTTTTAAAAAAAATTTTGATTGAGAGATGTCGAGCAGCCAATTCTACATACTGTATGTTTAAGGTCAGTGTGTGCTTCCTGCCCAAATGCCAGGTGATGGTGTGTGTGTGTGTTTCATTTCTCTGCATGGTTTACAGACCTGTGTCCAGCGCCTCCGAGGTGATGCAGATCATCAGCAGCATTCTGAAACTCAGGGCTCACTGTCCCACACTGGTTCACACCGAATCTTCACGCTCTCACCTCATTGTTACTCTCACCATTTCCTCCAAGAGCCCTAATGCACTGGCCCTGGGTGAGACACACACACACACACACACAGACTCACCCATTTTAGCATATAAGTGACAGCTGATGGCCACGTATTCCTGTATTGTAACTTTCTATCTCTCCCATTCAGCCCGCAGGCTGCAGAGCGCCAAGAAGGACATGCAGCGCTCCACTCAGAAGGAGTGGTGGAGCCCGCGCTGTCGCCGTTCCAACCTCGCTGCCCGCTACCCATCTGACGAGCTCCTGGCAAGCCCCGCCTCCTCTCCCTGCCCCTCACCTTCCCTTTCGCCTTGTCCCTCCCCCAGACCCAGTATCTCGCAGGCTCCATTCAGGACCAAGCTGCAGCTGGTGGATCTGGCAGGGAGTGAATGTGTCGGTGAGTGTCGGGCCTCAGTGCTCGGGGATGTTCTCTGAATTCTTTCTCCAGGAAAATACAGATTCTTAAACAGTACAGTGTGCTCCGTTTAAAGCCAGATGGACTAAGGTGTTTCATACAAGGCCTCATCAATCCAATAGGCAGTATTGACAAAAAAGGGATTGATGACAGGACATGTTTAAATGTGAACAGGTTTCAGTTATTGTGATCTCAATATGTTTTTAGTTGAGATTGTAAACACCAAAATCATTCACAGGTTCACTGTGCAAACAAATCTGAAGATGGAAAACAGTCGATTGAAACTGGTACAACCGCTTCATGTTCCCTTAGCAGAAATATATATGTGTGTGTGTGTGTGTGTGTGTGTGTGTGTGTGTGTGTGTGTGTGTGTGTGTGTGTGTGTGTGTGTGTGTGTGTGTGTGTGTGTCAGGTATGTCTGGAGTGACGGGCGCTGCTCTGTGGGAGGTGTCCTGTATAAACCGCAGCCTCTCCGCTCTGTCTGACGTCCTGGGAGCTCTGGCCGAACAGAGACCACACATCCCTTACAGGAACAGCAAACTGACCCATCTACTTCAGGATGCCATAGGTGACACACACACACACACACACACACACACACACACACACACACACACACACACACACACACACACACACACACACACACACACACACACACACACACACACACACACACACACACACACACACACACACACACACACACACACACACACATCTTTTCCCACCCAACAGTGATGTCCCATCCATCTTAAAGATTCCACACATCAGTATATTATTCCTAAACACTATATACTGTATATTGACTTCATGTCACTCTCCATCTTGTCCTTTAGGTGGCGATGCCAAGCTGTTGGTGATGCTGTGCGTCTCTCCCACGCAGCGCTTCATCACCGAGTCACTGCAGTCCCTGGGATTGGGCACGCGCGCACGCCAGGTCCAGAAGGAGCTGCCTCGACGGAAGAGTAACACCCTCAAAGTTAAGTGACGACAGCAGGAAATATTTCATCCTTTGCAACTGCCCCCCGGCAACGTGAGTCCTGCAACATGTCGTATCAACAGGGCAGACTGGAGGGTTTTAAGATGCAAAATGAGTTTCATTGATTTTACAGAGTATTTAGTGCATAACTGTGCCTGTGGGGAAGAAATCAAAGTGCACAGCCTTAAACAATATGACTTAATGCAGTTATTAGAGATATTTCCTAATCACTGGGTTACACAGTGCTGCGTACTCATTGGTATTAACATCCTATACTGTACAACAATAAAAACAACATTAGTTTAATATACTTTTCCTTACTTCCTCTTACAGATTTGAATACATTGGTTGGTAGCGTAAATAGGAAATATGTTGTAAATGTGTGGGTTTTATTTCTGTTTTTAAATAGATCTGGGTGGAGCCACCTATGTTTTTAACATACTTTCTCAAACAGAGGCGTCGCCACAAATAGATTAATTCAAATAGATCTTGGTTTTAAGCCTATTTCAGGAAGAATAGGCCTCATGAAACTGCTGGAACTTTATAATACACATGCTGAGCCTGGTGGAGCCCAGTTGCTGAGTCTGCTGGTTAGCGGTAAATGACAGTACAATTATACACAGGTAGGACTTTAATAACTTAATTGACCTTTAAACCTTTGTTTTTAGTACTATGTTTTCCATAGTATTACGATGTAGCTCATGCCAATAGTGAATAGTGCTGTATTGTAAAGCTTTTTGACTCGGGTAGTCTTATTTATTATTTATGCTGTAAATAATTGAAATACACGCTGCTCATGCTATGCCTTCTATTTTTTAGTATTTTGATGCATCTATGTTTATACAGTGTTTATATAACATTCTCATGTATTCTGTCTGTAACCATAAACCCTTTTTTGTAACACATCACAAATCCTTCAACCACATTGATTGAACAGTCTCAGTAGAAAATAGAATAATAGAATCATTGATACTTTATAATAAACAGCTGATGCGCAGATATGTTTTCCTGTTTGTATCCGTCTGTTTCATAAATGCAATGTGTAGATTACAGCAAAGAGGAACACGTGTTACATCATTGCTCTATATTATTAAGAAGGGAAATTCTGCACGAGCACAATTCAAGTGAAAACCTGCAAAACTGGTCGTCCAGCGTGGCAGCGCCGATCAGATTGATGATTATTTAAGATAAGTTATTTCTGGTCTGTTGTTAGGGAGACATTCCTCCAAGGTGAAACCACTGGACACGTCCCAGCATGAGTAGAACAACACCGTAGCTGGTAATTAAATCTTCTTCATCATCTCCCCTGAGACAAACACACACACTCACATTTTAATGAGCGTCCTCGCATCAGCATACTGTAAACTGCAATGAGAGCTCTGTACAGTGTATTCAAGTTCTATTTCATACAGTCCCAAAGCTGCCATGTGTCTGAAACACAGATGTCACGTGCCGCCCTTACATGAAAGCTGAAAAGTGTCTTTTTGAAAATGCAGATTTAAGATAAAGAGTGAGGATGTGATTATAACAAGAATGACAACTCCTGGAGCATCTTCTGTTTCGAGAGATGAGGAGCGGGAAGGTGAGAAGACGAGAAAAAGGGAGGGGAGGTGGAAAGAAAACGAGACGAGAGAGAAACGGGAAACAAAAGGAGGTGAGAATGAAGTGTGACAGCACATGACACTGAACATGCGATTGTCATTCTTCATTCTGCATCTGACAAGATAATGTCGAACAGGAGGATCCAGACGTGGATTATTTGTGGAAAATCCCACAGATAAACTGGATGAGCAGATTTAGCTGTTGATTATCGATGATCAGACTCAAGTCAATTAATTACAGAGATTTTGTTTAGGTAATAATCGTCATCTGTTGGTAAGATTATAACAGTTTAAGGAACAGTAGATAAATGTGTGTCCCTGATGGAATACATCAAACTGCTTGTAATGCAAAAACTCATCTTAGTGTTCAAATGTTAAATCCACGTGATTTCAAATGATTTACTTTTGGTTTCATTCATCTAATAACAAAAACCTTTATTTATTTATTATTATTCAACATAATAATGTGAATATTTCTAATCGTCGCTGTAAGAACTGGAGTCATTAGGGTCAACAGAAGATTGTCAGGGTCCGATCAGAACAAGGAAACGTCTGGAACATTCAGAAATGGGCAAAGCATTATGGAGGTAGGACATGACGTATAAATTCTGCTGAGGAAATCAACTGTTTTTGTTTACAGCACATCGACAAGGGTGGCAACCATTTCACCAAAAGCTCTTAAAACTCACCGTCTCTCCCAGTTGACACCAACCTTTACACCCTCTTCCTGTATGGCTCCTCTTTTTCATCATCAGATATTTGTATCTTTGTATTTGTGTCCGATCGTGTGTTAGAATGTTAACACACCCACTCGCTCGCTGTGAAATTTTCCAGAAACGTCCCTGCTTTATCATCACATGGGCTAACTCTGATATATTTAACTGGCAGGAAAGGTTCCGTTAAAAAATCTGCAGCAGCTGACTCTGACATTTACGTTCTCACATGCAGCCCCTCTGGATCATTTCAGGACAATATGTGGACATCAGTGCACGTCTGAAAGCAGCTTGTGTAAAATTCCGTCGAGTTTAACAAGTCAGGAGCCAGATAACTGTTTATGAAGCTGCACTTTTCCAGCTACAGACACATTTTAAGCTTTGAAGAGCAAAATCCAGGCTGGTGCCAAATCAAATCAAACTTATTTAGATGAACTCAGCTCCACGACAAACCCCAAACGTGTAGAGCTGAAACATAACATTAGATTTTTATTAATTCAAGCAAACTGTTACAGTCAACAGTTACATAAGTTACATGGTTTACAGTATTGATCTAATCTTTTTCTTTTTTTTAAACCAGGGTTACTGTCCACCCCCGTCCCTTTGCCCTCCCCCCCATCCACCCTCCCCACTCCCAAACATAGAAACAGCAAATCCATACAAGCGCAGGCAAGTAAGTAGTAACAGCACAATACATTCATCAACTCAACGATACGTTTTGTACGAACAATAAGGCAAGTAGAAGAAAGAACGAACGAACGAACGGAAAAAGATGGCAGACATTTGCTTTGAAATGAGCCACAACAAGGCATGACGTGTCCTCCTCCTTTTAGGCCTGAAGGGGGAGCGATCGTGCCCTAATTTCTTCTTCTGAACAACAGTTGCTGCTGTGGGACTGAACGAGGTAAGGCTTCTCGATAGTGGGCGGGTCCACAGTAAAGGGGGGATCTGAGGAAAGAGCTGCCTTTGGTGGTATCGAGTGGTTGGTGGGTACCTTTCTCAAAGTGTTTCCTCTGCACACTGAATATTCACCTGGAACAATAAGAGAGGCAGGAACTCTGATGTACAACTACAGCGTCTCATCACTTCCAGTGTCCATATCTGTGGCTAATAACGCAAGAGAAGGATTTGAGGCTCCTTTCCCTACAAACTGATGGCTCAGTGTTTGTCATAGACATTGCTTTTTGTCAACATGAGCATACATGGCTCCTCAGAACCTGGACAGACAAAAAAAAAAGAAAAGCTCAATCTCTTGGCATTTATTTCCCTGGGGTAATGTTTTCGATGTAAGTGGATGGAAATGCACACACGTTGCCGAAGACGTCTATTTACTTCCCCTTCATTTTCAACCGTAAAACAATCCTTCTATGACCTTTGACATACCAGCACAATCTTTTGCTTGTTCTTTGTAGTAAAACCAGTCCTGATAACAAGAGAAAACGAAAGACAACCCAGCTTGTGTTCACACTGAGCGACCACTGGTGTAGCGGTCAGTGTCTGCAAACTACTGGCCTATTAAAACTGCAAACGTTTCAGCAGGAAAAGGTAAATAAAAGAAGCTAAAACAGAAGTCATTCAATGCCGTGTTCAGCCACCAGGCGACAAAACTGTACCGGAGAACTTGCCTTCATTTTTTTTTTTCATCTTTTTTTATGTCGATGTACAGATAAGAAATAAAAACAAGTGGTTCTTCAAAATAAAAGTCATTTTCATGTATAACAATAGTAAACATGGGGGATTTCATCAGGAGAAATCCAGCTGAAAAAAGGTCCTGTAGTGCAGAAAAGAATGAATGCAAAAGAATCTCTCTTGGAACACGAGAAGACGGACGAGGGCGATGTGGAGACTGTCCTCCAAACACAATCCACAACGAGACGAGAGATATGACGAGATAAAAAACTTCGACAGGGGATAAATGGGGCAACAACGACGTTCCTCTTCTTTCCGGAGTGGTAAGGACTCTGATGGCGAGGTGTGGGGTGCAGGGTTTTTGGAGGTGGGTGCACCTGAACAATTTTGTCCTCTCCTGCCACCGCTGCTTTTTATTTTTTCCCCCATCTCTCTGACGGCCATCACTCCATCCAGTCTCCTTCGTCAAACTCGGACTCGTCCTCGGAGTCGGAGTACTCCACAGCAATGCGCCGGGACAGGATGGTGGCCACGTCGTTGCCGACTCGCTCGTGTTTAGCCTCTTGCTCTCGCTGCTCCTCCACTTTTCGCAGCTGTATGCCTGCAGCAAAGATAATAAGAGAGATACTGGATGTTCTTATTTCGTGGATTACGTAAGTGTATAAACTTGTTCTGAAAGAGTCTCAATATGTAAAAACAGCCATTTTATCAGCGGAAAACCTTAAGTAGGACTAAACAAGTTCTGTCTTTCTCATTTCTCAAAGCTCTCGCAGCCACATGTGACATTTATTCAATTCACTATCGTACACGAAGTTAAGAAAATCAGTCGGCATTAAAATTTGAGTCGCTGAGCCATTTGAGATTTTTGACATTCTAAAAGATCTGTCAATCAATTGATGCTTTTAATACTTGTTTCAAGTGTAATTTTATAGATTTGATGCATTTCTCCAACTTATGAACTGCAGCTCGTGACCCACCTTTTCTGATGGCCTCCAACAGGACACTGCGAGCATCGCTGATGGGCGGTAGACTGGCTGAATGGTGCCTCTTGGACCCCAAATCGTGGAGGTTGTGGGGTGAGGCCATGGCTCCTGCTGAGGGGAAGGCCGGCACCGGTGGCGGGCCTGACAGACAGGGCGAGGAGCTCCGCGCTCCGGGGAGAGGCAGAGGAGGAGGCGGTGGGGGAGGAGGCAGGATGTTGCCATCCGCATGGGTACCAAAGCTCATGGGTGGGCCCTTGTCCAGGACCTGCTGGAGACGAGCCGGGGAGGAGGAGTGGAGTGGAGGCGCCACGGGCGGAGGCGCCGGGTGGAGCACCCCCGGAGCAATCTGGAGGGGAGCAGGGGCAGGTGGGATCGCCATGGGCTGCTGGACTGGTAGAGGAGGAATGGGAGGAGGAGGGGTGCCCCGCATGCCTGAGGAGGGTAAGGGCGGAGGCGGAGGGGGAAGAGGTGGAGGCGGAGGAGGAGGAGTGTTGGAGTTGAATCCTCCTGTTCGTGCCGGAGACTGAGGTCTGCTGTCGGAAAAACCCGAACTGGAGCTGGAGAGAGAGAGACGGACATAATGATAACAAGAGTCAAAAGGTTCAGGTCAGCGTATCTTAACTTCCTTAAGATAAGATGAGATAATCCCTCATTAGTCCCACAATGGGGAAATTTGCAACAACATTTTCTGCAAAATCTTCATAACAATGAGAGATGTTGCTTTATTTCCACAGATTCTACACAGGTCCTCAGTGGGTGAGTGTTGTGTCTTTCAGCCCGATATCTCCTCTGTCGCCGCCAAGTGTGTCTTCCTCTTTACACTAAGGACCGAATGTTATCAGTTATGGCCGCTCACTGACGCTGAAGCTGTGTGGATGGATCGAGCTACTAACCGAGGACACTGCAACACAAAGCACAGCGAGCGAAAGAGAAGAAGAGGAAAAAATACGCGTCGAGTATTTCCTCCGAGCACACTTGATGCTGCAGTGAGAAAACGAGATACAGGGCATGATGATGGTGAAATAAAGAAGAGACACTAGAATGTAACATCGTAAAAGGAGTGAAAACTAAGAACAGGGGATGAAGAGTTTTTAAGAAAAGGAGATGGCACGCTGCAAGGACTTCAGCAAGGAAAATCGATGATGTTTCTGTGGTGCCGTAGCCGCAGCCTTAATCATACCCTCTGATCTCTCCATTCCTTCAAACGGTGACATATGCAGCAGAAAAACAACCTTTAATACGCTCAGTGGCCTTAACACTTTATTGATCCTGCCCCTCTCTGAGCCTTTTCCCTTTTCTGTTGTCTTCAATCAACAAAACTCCCTCCATCTATCCATCCATCCATCCATCCATCCATCCAGCGTTCCCTTCTTCCCTGTGTTTTTCTGTTCAGTTCTAACAGCAAAAAATCCTCAAACAAAAACTTGGCAATAAGAAACGTGATAGAATGCCACTCAGTATTGATCCGTACGAGAAAGAAAGAAATAGACCAGCTAAATTGATTATGAGCAGGATCGCAATTTTATGTGTGCGCCTGGTGAGTCGGAGACGAGGTGAAATGGTATTTACAGATAATTCTTCACACTTGAATCTGCTTGGAAAACCACACGAGCAGGATTTTGTGTCGCAGCTGCAGCATCTTTCTGGTTTGTAGATGCGAGTGAACACATAGTGCATTTAACTAAGCTCCCTAAGATTACATTAGACTGATGTTACGCGTGTGTGTGTGTGTGTAGAGGGTTTCTAGTCCCACCTGATCACAGAGGGTGGCTTGATCTCTCCCAGTGGGTGCATGGGAGGAGGTGGTGGAGGGTCGTGGGGCCGCGAATACATTCTGTCCCCGGTGCGGTTCAGCAGCTCGTTCATCTGGGTGTAGGGCAGCGCCGCCAGCGAAAAGGGCCCGTCCATTTGCTCCATGTACAGAGGAGCCCTGAGCAGAGAAGTACGCTTTCATTTTCTCACTTGTCTTTGAGACCTATGAAGTTTTGTCCTTCTGAATCTTGTTGTCACTGTTTCCCAACTGTTTATAACTTATTAATACTTTTTGGGGCTTGTGCACACGATCGCATGTGCACGATTTATTTCAGTCCTCATCATTTTCAGATCAAATCTATCTATATCTTGGAAACAGCGTGCAGCAATTTTTGGTTCTTACAGAGCCAGAATTTCTAATTTCCCCAAAATGACTTTTCCTCTCATGTTTGCCTTGAATTGCTTCATTAGAATAATACTTAGAGGACTAAAGAGAAGGCCTCCAGTTAAAATCAGAGGAAAAGAGTCAAAATTAATAATTTTGCAGAGCAGAACTGCATTTTATCCTCTTATCTTTATCCTTTTATCTGAACTCTGTGATGTTTGAAATCACCTCACTGCCCCTTTGAGAGGTCCAGGTCCCAACAGTACTGAAAATATATAAAGAATCTCATTGGTGTATTTGTTCCTAGCCAGTGAAACCTATTAAATCGAGAAAGACGTGTTTTTCTTAGATGTGTAGTCAACCTCTAATAAAGATATTTTATTTCAAAAGCTTCCAGCTTCTTTCTATTATTACCTTCGCCAAGGAGGTTATGTTTTCATCAGTGTTTGATTGTTTGTTTGCAAGATAAAAAACTAGGTGGAAGTTCTGTGGTATGGGTTCAGGGAAGAACTCATTTCATTCTGGTGCAGATCCAGGAATTTTGAATCCCGTTCTTTGACATTTTTTTTTACATTTTTGTTGATTTCTCCAAAGAATTATCTGTAAATCTTGATGAAAAAGTCTGAGATACTTGGGATGTTGGTATCGATGAGTGTGGAAATGAAAATCCGGACTTTTTAAATGAGTTTGATGTGGTGCTGTGTTTTGCACCAATTCTTCATACTTTTTTTATTTATGACAATGAATTCAAATGTGCTACAAAAAATCCCCGGGGTGATGCTGCTGGTATCGTCCGTCACGCACACCGTGGCTATTTGAACATCACATACTGGGGGATTCATTCTATATTGAGATCCGTCGTCGCCTATGCTCGGAGAAAAGATTTCAACTTTCACGACACTGAAACCGTTGCTCATTAATCACATTGACTGGCAGAGAAATGATTGCGAATGAGTGGCGTCCGAACTTTGAGGCACAATAAACGCAATCACAGCTACGAGGGACCTTAATCATTAGTTTGCTGTGGCTGCATTTCCCCTGTGCCAGCCAAGTGTAAATTGGTGTAAGATGGAGTGGGCACAATTTATTATTTTTGCAGATCGAGTGATTGCGTCTTGCTGATAAATATGTGTTTCACCAATCAGTGCTGTTGAGGCTCATTGTTATTTTAGATGAAGTTATATCATGTATCTCTGTGGCTTCCATGTGCACATTACTCACATCCTTTGACGCCTGTATGTTTTGGACCTAAATGTATGTTTGAGTATTTCTGATGGTTCAGGGCTAAGTTCCTACTATGAGATATGCGATACATACTGGACATCCACCTCCACATACCTGTTGTTATGGTAACCTGCAGATCCGTTGGCCTCTCTGTGCTTGTCTTCAGGGATGTCCTGCGCCAGCTCCGCACCCAGAGCCAGTTTCTGCCACTCCTTTTTACGGTCGTGCGGCGCCCGCGGTATCTTCTCCGAATCCGGCGGACGCTCTATTGCCTTCATCTTTGGTGGAGGTGAGTTGACGGGGATGGTGGAGGCAAGAATGAGACGATGGTGACGATGGAGAGGAAGAACATAGTGACGGGGGAGAGGAGGAGAGAGAAAAGAACAGATTAGGTTACATACTATCAAAAGGAAAATGTGAGTCAGATCAGGTAAAAAAAAAGCAAAAAACACAATTCAACTAAAATTTTAATATCTCTGTTTTTTTTTTACACTCTTTTCTGTTGCTGCCTCATCCATGTAAACACCAAACCGTTTCATTTTACATGGCAGCCATATCCATCTAAAACTAATTCATAAGTGTGCTGAACCAGCTCTGATGACACAGTTCACAAAATCTGTTTTTTAAAAGCAAAAGCACTTCACAGAAAATAATATTATGTCATACAAGCTTGGGAACAGTATGACATAATAGTGCTCAGTGACTGGCCAAATCAAATCATTAATCGTGTGTATAAACGTCAATAATGTGACAATTTTTTTAAACAACAACAGCACTCTCCACCTCCCACACTTCATTATGACTGACTTTTAGCACACACACTTTTCACAGGCCTGTAAAATACAGAAATCACACACATCAACAGTCTTTTTAAAAATAATCGCTGTATTGTCACATACCTGCCCTGGAAGGTCTAAGTACCTATAGACCTGATCATACATGCGGGGATCCTGCAACTACAAGAAAAAAAACAAAAACCACAAGAGAAGCACCGGGGGTGAGGGGAGGCGGGACTCCAACAAATCAACACAGCACAGGATTGAGTGCAACGCGGCTGCACACGTCAACAGGGACGAAATAACAGAGAGTGAGTGGGACAAAAGGGAAAGAGGGGAACAGAAAAGTGCTGTTAAACAGAAAATGACAGCGTGCACAGCTCCGGGGGACGTCACAATACAGGTGGGACACAGCTGTGCACAAACACACGCACACAAACACACACACATCCAAAAACATACACACGGGGAAAGAACAGAGCTGAGCGCAAACAGAAGATGCAGGTAGAAAGAGAGAGATCTCACTGGAATGGAAGGACAAACTACAAAGGTGCGTATTTCTCTGTGTGCATCCAACAACAACAACAACATACTGAAGAGTGACATGCAAAACAAACACACACATGAGCGAGTCAACTCAGAATAATAAAAAAGCAGATTTTAACTCAGGAAAGAGAATAAATCCTGAACCTCCTTTATTATGCATTCACATGAGAAAATAATCAGCAGTACCGACACAAACAGTTCAGTTGAAAACAACAAACATTATCTGCCTGTATTGGTGAATATTTTAGGAATAAGGATGGTGTTGTTCTGTTTTCCCTCATGTCAAGTTTGTCAACAAATCCACGTTTAGACTCAAAAACAGCAACGAATTAGTGATGCTGCCGACCTGTGGTACTCAGCTTTCAGCCCACTGAAAAGTCAATAAATCACCAATTATGGAGGAAAAACTACTGAAACATTTCCTGAACCAGTTAGATTTAAAAAAGTAGTAAAAAAAACTACATTTTTGGGGCTATTTTAAGTGGTGGATTAACACATTTAGTGCTGAAGTGAGTCTGGTCTTCTCGTGGTATTTGTTGACATGAAGAAAAATGGAGAATATTGTCAGACATGTAGTTGAGAGAGAGACAGACTTGAGGCAGTCAAACAGTTATTATGGTTCTAGCAGTAGACACATCATGCAGATTGTGTGTTTGCGTGGAGACCACATTTGTTGTGTATCATTTCCCCCTAAAATGCGTCTAGGCAAGGAAAAGTTAAATAGAATTACCAGCCTGACATCTATCTCTTTCATGTCACATAGACCCTGCAGGGTGGTCTACCCTTTACGTGTGTGTGTGTGTGTGTGTGTGTGTGTGTGTGTGTGTGCGTGTGCGTGTGTGCGTGTGCGCGTGGGCGTGTGTGCGTGTGTGTGTGCGCGCACCAGACTCTAAATTAAACATGCTGGCTGACAGGTGGCTGATTCAACACAACATGGGTTGTGGACAGCATCTCATCTGGTTTGACTAAATGATGTTGTGGCCGGGCAGCTGAGATTGAGTGGGGGAATAAATCCTAATGGTAATGTACATTGATTAGGTTCTTATTCATTATGGACCATTACCCCTGATGAGCATTGGCTGAGGGGAAGCCTCTGTGCTCACTCTCTCTCTCTCTCTCTCACACACACACACACACCCCCTCACAGATCCTGATGAATGACCTTATCCCCTGCTACTCCAACACATACATATATCTGAACTGACAAACCTGAGGCAGCTCTGCCTCCTGACGCCTGCTGAGGCTGAAGAAGCTGCGTCCCAATCTTTACTTATTGTCTTCTGCTATTTTCCAAACATTAGAGCCTCTAAGATCCAGCTACATGTCTGCTGTATCATTTGGAAGATTAGTTTCACTTCTATTAACCTCTGACTTCCTGAAAGGTTTGTGGGCATCGTGCCTCAGCAATATTTAATATTAGTATTAAAGAGGACAATCAGCAGTAAAATAAGTGAGCATGTGCTACTCAGAGAGATTTATAGCTTTTATTACCTCCGCCAAGGAGGTAATGTTTTCATCTGTGTTTCTCTATTAGTTAGCAGGATTACACAAAAACTGCTCAATGTATTATTCGGAAACTCGATGGAGGGTTGATGTGCGGGTCAAGGAAGAACCCATTACATTTTTATATGGATCAGGATCACAGGGGGTGTCCCCAAATTAGATTTCTACTCTTTAACATTTTAAGAAAGAGCATTTTTCGTTGTTGAAGAGAATTATGTGTTAATTTAAATGAAAAAGTTCAGACATATTTAGGGGTTGGTAACGATGGGTGTGTGTAATTTCGTGCAGATCCAAATAAAATTCTGGATTATGTGGATTTTGGTCGAAAAAAGGGCAAAGAATCACAGGTAAAGAGCCTGACACATTCATGCGGCCAGCAGGCAAACATGTGTTTCAGAGTGAAGGCTTCACTGTAGCAATGTGAGGGTGAAAACTGTCCGTGTTGAAGGTAAATAGCAAAGTGTAAACAAGTGCGGGAGGTGCACTGTTTGTATATGAGAGAAAATGAGAGACGGTGCATCTGCGTGTGTGTTAGTGTGCATGTGTTTGTCACAGCCGTTATAAATGTAGTTAATTTTCCGAGGTTGTGCCTCTGCTAGGTCGTCATCCTTCATCTGAACGGCCCAGGCAAGAGGAGGAGTTGCTGTGTAAGCACTGTGACTGTGTAATACAGCAGTTATAGATTTATGTTATATACAGAATGTATTCTCATGTGCAGGTCTGAGCCCATACTCGCACCCAGTTGTACAGTATGAGTGTACCTGTAAGTGTGTGCTCTTGTTAGCGTCTGTATTTTTTGAGTGCATGTTCAATGTGACCCACTCAGCAGAACTGTTTCTGTGTGACCCCCGCAGGGAGGCCCGCAGAGGCCAACGACCACTGGACCACCACACTGCTGACCACAACACTAACCCCTCACACCACACCTCTACTGCTGCAGGTCCATTCTGTACGCACCTGTGCTGTACTTAACTTGAGCTCGAGATTAAATTTATTTAAAAAACAAATGAATTTAGAGAATGTTGCACAAGCTACTTGATTATAATATTGAAAGTAAACATTCCACTTTTTTAAAGCCAAAAGTGATTTGAAATCTTTGTTAGCAGAGAAGCAGATCTTCTTAAGTCTTAAAGATGATATGTAACTTGTTTTTGTAATGACAATTCAGTTGACATATTAAGAAAACATCTATTCGCAAACATGTCAGAATGTGATGTTAGTTCAAAAATCCAAACCCAACCAATGCCAGTGAAGCAAACAGGGCATCCGAAGAGGGATCGCATTCCAAAGCAATGTGCACTTATCTCATAACCAATGCTCAAAACAGTTATTAGTTCAAATGTGACACGTTAGTTTTCTTGTTGTTAGTGAAGCATCTACTCCATGGCTGTGTCCCAAATTTATTATTCTACTGTATCCTGTAGTAACTGTTATTCACAGGTAGGAGGTTTTAAAAATGCAGACAGGTGCGACTGAGACACCGTGACTGACCGAAATGAATGAAAATAGCAATTAGCAAAGTTTCCAGGGATGTAGCCAAGACACAGAGTGAAATACTGGAGGGTTTGTTAGTATCGGGAAGGAAGCTCACTCGTCCAGAGCAAACCAGAAGCGGTTAAGGGTGGAGGGTGGAGGGCTGCAGGCTGCCACGTTGGGAGCAGATGCTCCGACAGATGTGGTGGATTGGGGGTGGGTGGGGGCAGGGGGGGTCTTACCTCTGGGGTACCGAGGAGGGGAGGAGGGGTTTCAGAGAGGACTCTTATAAGGCCCTTGGGACACACAAGATAAGGCATTTCCAGCTGCATCGAGTTAGGCCAGGATCGAGAAAAGGTTGAGAGGAGCAAAGTCAGAGGAGGAGAGATACTGAGGGCAGTCTTTATTTATACAAACGTGAAACTCCATGACATTGGCAAGGCACTATTTACCACGGAAGCTATATGATAGAATATCACACATGATCACATTGTCTTAACATTGGTGACATTATATTTTATTTGTGTTTGATTGACATATAAATTGTGTCGAAGCTGTAAACACGTGTACAGGGAGCTCTCTGTCTTTCTCAATTTTTCTTCTGTTGACAAGTTCATGTACTCGTGATAGAATATTCTTGTAAATGCACTGTTTTCAATTGGTTTCATATTAATTTGTAAATTTGAATCTAAATCAGTCATTAATTGTTATTTCCAAACCATGGTCCTCCATCGCGTTCATTCTTGAACGTGAACTAACGAGTTCTAACGAGCATTTGAACGTTATTCTACGTAAGTATATTCTTTTGAAAAGAGTCTAGTATCAGAATCAGTATCAGGAAGGGAAAATGGTACTGGAACATCTCTACTTCAAAAGAAACTATCTGACACACTGCACCATCGAAATCTGATGATCTGTTTCATACTCGTCTCTTTGAGAAAAGCATCCAGATCACTCAGGCCCTTTAGCACAGATGCCACAATGACTTCAAAGTCGTGGCACGGCACGTCCTCCCATTGTGTCCACGCACAATTCAGATTATCACACTCAGAATCTTTGCCTTTGTTGTGCAGCTGGTTTATGTTCGGCCCTTTCGCAAGACAAGCATAGAGCCCAGGAAGATCGTTTGTAAATGCTTTACTTTGCTAACATGCAAATTGCTGCTTTAATGAGGTGTTTGCATGTATAATCTCAGTGGCATCCAGGATATTCCTCAGTCCTCGTGTGTAAAAATCTGCTGTTTAAGTAAAACAAAAATCTGCTGTTCCAGCCACAGTCATTAACAAGCTTCTCTTAGGTCAGAAACAGCCATTAAGGATTCTTGGTACATACTGTAGCTGTGCTGTGGACTAGGCTAATATGCCTGCATGCATATTCAGCTGCTGGATGATGGTAATCTTTGTAAACAAGATGTACTTAGTGTAATATTCAGCCAGAGCATCATGTCAGCATGTCGACATTTAACATGAAATCCATTTCTCTGTTTATTTGCATAGAGATATATTATGTATACTCTGAATGTCCACAAATACAAGTCATTCAAGTTGTTGCTACTGGAGTTCATGGATCCCTTACACTAATATATACAGTATATATATAAGAATAATATAATAATATTCTATTGATGAGCAGAAAGAACTCAAACAACATAATCAATCAACTAACTAACTTTAAACACGCAATCAATCTTTCTACAGATAATTTGCTACTATATAAAATCTAACTGCAATCATGACCATCATCACAGCTAAATTCAACAGTCTGAGGAAAGTCGGGAAAATTCTGTAATTATTTTCACAGGGTTTTTTATGCTCAGGAGACATTTTGGCTTCCTTAATTCTAGGAACAAAACCTGAGCATGTTCACAAGAAGTTTCCCTCTCAGCAGTTTATAAATTAACAAAGAGGCTTTTTGTCTTTGTTGGTTTGTGAACTTTAATTATCTCGTCCTTTTATTATCATTTGGAATGAAGTCAGGAACGTTTCTTCACCTGTCACAATGCAGGATTGAGTTTTTAAACAGCCTTGTCACCTGAACAAGCTGTCCTATTATCCTTTCACGTTGGACGCCTGCAGATTTTAATGAGGACTGGCAGTGATGCGTACTAGCTAGGGACAAATTTACAAAGCTTTTATTCCTGCTTTGGTATATATATATAAAAAACTGCCCGAGACTTTAATGTCAGTATTAAGATGCCTGTGAGCGCTGTAATGAGAGAGGAGGAGCCAAAGGGAATTCTCCACAGGGGACTCAAAACGCTGGAGACGAACCTTGATGTCGTGTTGACTGATCTCAAAGAGAGGCAGTGATGTTCTGTTCCTCTAAACGACTTCCTCGCTTTCTCTCTCACTCCTTTTTTGTCCTTCATGTATCTCTGGGACTCTCACTCTCTCTCCGCCTGTCTCCCTCTGACCCGCTCAGCACATATAGTCTACTGCTAATCCACTGAGGCCGAAGCTAAAACAGGAGCTAATGAGATTAAGACGCTGCAGGTTTCTTTTCCCCGACTCTCTCTACCCTGGGCTGCTCTTCGTTTATCAGCTAACCGATGTGTGCCGCTTTGGAAACCTGCCACTTGTAAATGTGGCTTCTGACTAACTTTTGACTTTTGACTAATTGGATAAGATGACGCGAAGGCACGATTGCTGAAATTCCTCCTCTTCAGACAAACAATGGTGATCTCACTAGTCTGAGCTTTTTTAATGTCGGGTGCCAATTTCCAGGTCTCTAATTTTGCAATGGAGAAATAAATTGCAGTGCGGTCTCTCTTCACTGCCAACATTTGAGTAGCTTCTTCGATACTTTAAAATTTTAACTTCCAACTCAGACCAGACTTTTAATCATGCAACTTTGATCACTTTGGGTTTTCTCCCCATCACAGCATATATTATACACAATTAAGAAATTTGATCTTAAACATAGATTTTTCTATTCGCTGTAAAATATATAGATGGACGTAAAGATACAAGACGAAATGTTAAGGTCGCTTAAAGGCTGGATTTATTTGAGGTGAATAAATCTGTTGAAAGAATTATTACCCATCCAACTGTATGAATTATAACTCGCTATAATAAATATCCTCATTGCCACTTAATTTATTGAGTCATTCAAGCTGCTCCTTCAACACCCAAAGCTTAAATATTTGATTTGCTGCAGTGTAAGAAGAAACTTGGACCTGAATTGCTGCCACAATGAATAGCATCTAAACCTCCTTTACTTTTTCAATAGCCTCAATGGGTGAAGTAATTTGAGAAACATTTAAAAGTCAGTTATGTGAAGCTTTTCTCTTTATTAAATATATTAAATATGTCAGACTCTTCATGAGCATGTTTACCAGTTGTTTGTGTACCTTTGTATTTATTTATTAATAACTTAAAATCTTCTAATTAGGATTAGGAATTAGGATGTTCACAGCCATAACTCTAATATAATATAAAGTTGCAAAAAAATCAGGGAGTGACAGAGTTAGAGTGGAGACTGAACAACCGGCAATAGGGAGGAGAAAAAGTCAGAGATAGCTGGAAAATTGTCAGGCACAAAATGTTTTGGCAGCCAATCTCAGACGGCTTTACACTGACTGACTGGCCTGTCAGGTCCTCAACGCTGCAGCGGCATCTCAGATCATGGTGGATTTGGATCATTGTCAATGCGTATGTTGGAAAGGTTTAAGCTGAAAATATGATGTCTATAATCAACTGGTGAAATAATAAGGTGGAGCACAAAGGTAATTACAGCAACACACAGGCATGTGCGCACACACACACACACACACACACACACACACACACACACACACACACACACACACACACACACACACACACACACACACACACACACACACACACACACACACACACACACACACACACACACACACAGGTTTGCACAGCTATACTTTTATTTTCATTCATTGTGTACAGCCTAATCAAAACCGTATCCCTAACCTTAACCATGAGCAATTCATTCCTTACCTTAAACTTAACCAGGACCCCAGAAATTACATTTAGCATCATTAGGACTGAGCTTTTGTCCCCATGAGGCCCACTGGTCCTGACTAGGTCAGTGTTTACACTGGGAAAGGTCCCAAAGAGGTAACAAATACGAGTACAAACAAACACACACACACACACACACACACACACACACACACACACACACACACACACACACACACACACACACACACACACACACACACACAGACTGTGACTCTGGCACATAACGATGATGTGGTAGAAACAGACGATGAGCTGATTAAGTGAAAATCTATCAATGCTCGACACACTAAATTTCACCCATTTGAGTGTGTATGTGTGACCAGAATTCTTATTTTCCACCTCTCGCCCTGTTAGTGACTGATTCTGCATGCTCCCCACACACACACAAACAAACACACACAACGTCTCCACACTGTATTTACCCCAATCCTCATTCAGACCATTTATCCACCGTGATGGTTACACAAACCAAGAAATATGTGTGCGTAATCCCTCTAATCCATCCCACTCTCCCTGCGAATGTCTTCTAGGTCTGTCCATGGGGTCCGTCTGACTGCCAGTGTGGTGAGGAGGGAAATGAACAAGGCTTTACGAGCCGAGCCCACCCGGGGCTTTAATTAGAACGAAATGAGTGGACTGAGCTCGGGCTACAACTGGCCATATCAAGCTAACCCTCTGCTGCAAGTAAAGTCTGTCTATCGTTACAAATGAGCTTTGTGTTTCGTTTTACGTTTCTAAAAAAAATCCATATGTGTTTATTTTCCTGTTATGAATCTGGCAAATACAAAAACCACAACATATAAACATCATTAGCTCCTCACCAACTAATTCATGGCTGAACTCGCCCTTTTGTTCTCTCTGCACCATTCCCACAATCATTAAAAACCTCATAACCAGCAAATTATATCCTCCTCATTTACATGAACCCTCCGCGGGAAAAAAATCACTCTCCTTATTCCTCATTGACATGACTGTAATAAGCTTTGATTGACTGCGCGGGAGCCGAGTGTGTGGAGCACGTCCTGCTTCCCACGCAAGGAAATGCAAGCTGGTGCTGATTAGAGCTCCTGATGCCGAGGGTGGGAAACCCCTCTCTTTTGAGTAAGAGGGGTGGCTCGGAGCTTTGCATCTGATGAGTTCGAGCAGCGGCGTATGGATGCAAAAGAGCTCTTTCATTTAATTGGAGTGTGTCTGCGTTAATCAAAATTAAACATACACGAGCTCATCAGACTACGCGCATGTGTACAGATCTTCCTCTCGAGGCTGTGTGTGTGCGTGTGTGTGTGTTTGTGTTTGTGCAGAGGCAGAGAGATGACGCACATTGAACAGCAGATGCTCCCATTAATTAGATGTAATGATCACACAAGTAATAACTAGGAGGGCTGACTCGAGGAAGACTTGATTAATCTGTGAGTG
This sequence comes from Hippoglossus stenolepis, assembly GCF_022539355.2. Classification (NCBI taxonomy): domain Eukaryota; kingdom Metazoa; phylum Chordata; class Actinopteri; order Pleuronectiformes; family Pleuronectidae; genus Hippoglossus; species Hippoglossus stenolepis. The sequence goes on from NC_061502.1 coordinate 12,702,700, forward strand.
GTGGCTAATTAATGCATTAGTCAACATGGTGTGAAGCCAGGCCTGTAGATCTACCAGTGACTCAGTTTGTTCGAGCAGGATACACCAGTGGGTGTTTGGGTATCTGCCCACTACCCACCATAACCCACATAAACACCTCTTTTTATTTTTTTTCAGATAAAGGAGTCGACGACAGCCTGGACTGATGCCGATCAGAGAAAGTCAGATGTTCGCTGCCGGGTCCCTGTGCTCGTAATTATCGAGACTTACCTTCTGTTTCCTCCTCTCCTTCCTCTTGTCCTCTGTGTCCTGCAGCATCTTTTCTCTCCACAGGTCGAAGAAGTAGGATGGATTGGTGTAGAACTTCAGGCCCTCCTTCCCATCGTCCCTGTGGATGAGAAAAAGGGAACACGTCACATTTTGGTTGATGTTCTATTACTCTTTGCTTGAACAACAGCTAAAAATAACATCAAGTTAGAATTATAGGGGTATAGGACTACAAATATGAATACGGTTATAAATATGAATATTTGCTGCATTTCTTTACATTGTAGTAAACTGACCAGCTAATTTGAACTATTGTGAACAGTCAATCTGTTAATTGACAAAGTTATTAATTGGTTATAGATAATAACCCATATGGAAAATAATTGCTAGCTACAGCTAAAGATAATACAAACTTTGATTTCAGTTTTATTTTATTACAGTTTTAGTAATACAGCATATTTTACTATTCAACTTAATGTTGCTGACTAACTAATGTATTAATCAACTAATTGTTTTAATCGCTCAAAAAGGACAATAGGAAACTTACAAATAGGCATTTCCTTCTTAACAAAAATAAATATTTTACTTTGTCTCTTAAAATGCACAAGGCAGATACTGCAGGTTCAACAGAAAAACAGAGGGCAAGAGACGTGTTTAAAAATCCTCACGTTTCTCCTGCCCTTGCTTTTCTTTCAACAAATCACATCTAGCTAATGTCCTGCATTATCGTTCATTCTCTCTCATTTGTCTTCCTCACTCTCATTACAGAGGTCTTTGTGGATGGTGATCAGTGGAGGGAGCGGCGCGGTGATGATAGGGAGGCAAACGATAAAAACAAGCAGGTAGTTATCACATCCAAAGGTCCCCCTCGACAAGGAAATGATCGTACACAAACGCCCATACACGCTGCCTGGAAATGTCATTTCCTATCAACAGGGGGATGAGCCCTGTAAATTGTTCTCGTCCTTCTCAGTATAAATGTCTTCATTTCCACATTATTACATTACATTACAACTCCCCCTTTAAGCTTCAAAACAACACAAAGGAGTATGTTGTGCGTCCTGACTAAGGATGTAGCTACTGAAACTGAAACTGGGATTCAAACATTCACAATCTGGTCTTTGCTCATGTTACAAAACTCATTTAGTGATAGGGAAAAGGAGATTTCGAGCATAAAATAGCGAGACTTAAGTCACAATATTATAAGAATAAAGTTGTGATATTATGAAAAATTTGTCATAACTTTAGGCTACGTGCCATTTTAGGGGGGGATATCATAAAATCAGCCAGTCAGCTATGTTAAAACCAGGTAAGTGGAGCATCTTGTTAAGTTTTACTTTTAGTGTAGGTTTCACAAATAATAAAATACAAAATGTTGGCTCATCAGGACCACATTATCATAAGTACCGGAAATATTGTGCAACAAACTGTATCTGATCCATAGAAAGAACCACACAGGCGTGGAGGAAATGTTTGGTAGTCATCGAGCGAGAGGTTATCATTGGTTACATCTGCATGATATTCAACAGGGATCGTAGTTCCTCACAAAACGATGAGATTGATAATTGAGGTTTTGGATCAAGGAGGAGTGGATCTCCGACGAGCAAGCTTATTTCCTAGCGAATGTTCCTTTATTCTTGTAATGTTACAACATTATTCACATTAAATTTCATTCATCTTGTAATAGTATGACTTTATTCTCGCACACATAGCTATTTTATTGTCTTCCATCTGCATGTGTTACGTGACTTTTTGGGTCCAATCATGATCAAGTGATCCCGGCTGCAGCAAAAGTTAGGCTACCTTAATTAGCCAAGGATGTTTAACAACCCCCGAGATAAACATGTTTAAACAAAAGTTATGCATTAACCAAAAACTGTCTTAAAAGCTGAGCTCTGAACCGAACCGAATTTCTAGCCTCCTAATCCTGGTCTAAATTTCACTGTGAGCCCAAACTTGAACTCATGGTGCAGCTGCCAAGCTACGGGAGACAATTATTTGATGATGACAGCGATAGGAGCAAGAACACAAGAGCATGAAAAGGAAAAGCTTCAAACAGCAAGAGTGGAAAGTTTAATGATATGCCACACAACAAAGGGAAAGAAAACAGAATCAAACAATTGGATAAGGCAAGGGCGGAGATACAGCCGCTGTAGTGTGTGTATGTGCGCACACTGCGGGTAGTATTTGAGGGTTGGTGCATATAATTATGCATGGTAGTCGCTCTGTGTGTGTTTGAGGTGTGTGTGTGTGTGTGTGTGTGTGTGTGTGTGTGTGTGTGTGTGTGAGAGAGTGAGGGAGAGAACACAGAAGCTAAGTGTGGAAGTCGGAGCCTGAGGAGAGGAGAGAGACGAATGGGGAGAATAAAATGAGAAGAAAAGAATCATGAGGCTGCACGACAGGGAGAGAATGAATGGAGAAGCAACTGAAAAGATCAAAGAGCGGTATTTTATAAATTATGAATCATAAGGATGTAATGGTCGTCCGTGATAATCCTAATCAGCCATTCAGTGCAGAGGAACAAATCAGCTCTGCAGTCGGTACCGAATGAAGAGGAAACTGAAATTCATTACTTCCTCATAGAAACACCAAACGAGCAGAATATGTCACGTCACGACATTTTGTTTATCTGGTGACGATTTGCTGTGTATGAATGTTCTGCGTCTGGCAAATTACTAATTACAGCAGATATGTTAATCAATTAATTAGCCGACAGAAGATTTGCTGCAACAATTATGATCGATTCATTGTTTCTAAACTGTCAAAATTAGATTTGTCCATGTTCCATGTTACATGTTTAATATGCAAGTGACTGTTTTGGGGATGTGGATAGTTTGTCTGACAAATTAATTGTGACAGGCAACTATTGTGGAATTATATTATTATAGGTCATTAACCAAAGATAACTTAATAAAATATTGCCAGATTAACTAATTCAATTCATTATGTATTCATTATTATTTGGTTTCCTTACAACAAATGTATGAGATTTGCGATAGCATTCACCTCAGTTCTTGTTAATATTGTTTTAATCTGTGCATGGATGGGGGAGATGTTTTTATTGCTTTTATTATGTAAAGAACTTTGTGTTATATTGAATATAGTTCTAGTGCTTAATCCACGAGCAGCTGTGGTTCAGGAGGTAGAACGGGTCGTCCGCTAACAAGAAAATATCCTTGAACACCAGTGGTGTGGTGGAATGGTAGATGATCTGTATTGCTTTTATCATCTCTGTAGTTTGATCCCCAACTTCTCCTCTCCCCGTGATGAAGTGTCCTTGGGCAAGACACTGACCCCCCGATTGCCCCTGATGGCTGTGTGATGTGTGATAGACAAAGTGCTGCTAATATGATATATAAATGAGAAATTCAAGCCGTGTCGAGGTTAAAAACACAACAGAATAAAACAGCCTACACCTGCACCTGTCTCCTTACAGTGCCTGTGTAACACACACAGAAAATAAAGAGACTGCTTTGGGCTGAAACCTTCTTTAACAGGCTTGGTCAGGGCGACAGTATTAAGGGTCCCGTAAGACGCTTGGGGTGGAAAAAGAATAATTGAAGTGAGAGTGTAAAAAAGGAGTGAGGTGAGAAAACAGCAGGGTGAGAAAGCAGAGGGGTAAAAAAGGGAGGGAGTGCTGGTCTCAGTGGGCAGCAGAGCTTTTTATGGATTATTCATCTTCACATGTATCACTCTGCCTGCCCGGCTCAACCTCAGGAGCCAAGAGAGAAAGTCGGCCTGTTCTATATCAAGTCAAATTTCCTCAAAGTAGAGTTTTAAAAACCTAACAGATTTTGAAATCTGGTTGCATCCTAAACATAAGAAGGATCTTCACAGTTGTTCTCTATCATCTTAAACACGCCCACGCTACTTCAGGTTATTATCAACATAATCGTTCCAGAGGCAGCGACCCAAGTTGGGTTAAATCGGCCCCAAATTCCTGTGGTCTGAGCCCATCTTAAGTTTGTCTTTATCATCCGTGTGTGGTCCATCATTGTCACCATCGAGGCTGTGCTTAATAAAAAGCTTTTAAAGTTGCTGTCAGAAATATAACACTAAAGCTCGGTTCAAAAATAATTCAAGGCCATTTAGCTGAACACTGGGGAGTAATCATTCTGTCTTTGTGCCAATCCATTAAATACTAATTTAGTATTTCCATTTGAAAGACGGTGTGGAAACGTACTAATTCCCCTAAAGATCAAACTAGTTACTATCATGCTGGGCTCCATCATCACCATCCACCATCTTCTATAATAAGTTAAATGTACGTTCTGATGTAATTTGAGCATATAGTAGAGAAGTGAATCCAGACCTGTAGGGCGAGAGGATGTTGAGGGGCGGCGGCTGCTCGCAGGTCTCAAAGGTCTCCTGCAGAGGGATGGGCAGCGACGTGCGGTCGAAAAGCTGCTGGTCCTGAATAGTGGAACTCCTGAACGCCTTTCTCATGGTGATGTCCTGGAGAGACACTGTGGGGAAAAGAGGGGAAGATGACAAGTTATTGTCGTTTTGTCAGGTTCCCTGTGGAACAAGTCGTAGATGTACAATATGTTTACAAAGTGTGTGATGATAGAGAGAAAGACAATGAGCACATTAGACATATTTTCCTGACCTGTTTAAAGTCAGTGCAAGATTTCACAAGAGATACATGACAAATCCATTTCGGTCATATGAGGTGAAAAGATATCAAAAGTAAAAGGACATTTCAAATAAATAACAATTAAAAATGTAAAAGTAATAAAGTAGAATTAAACAATAAGATAAAAAGTAAAAACAAATAACACATGAAACACTTACGTAAATAATGGAGAACAATACAAATATTATATAGCTATTTAATAGGAAAGTAACAATAATATAAATTCAGCAATAAATAAAATAAAATAAACAATGTTCCCTGGATACACACGCACACGCACACGCACACGCAAACGCACACACACACACACACACACACACACACACACACACACACACACACACACACACACACACACACACACACACACACACACACACACACACACACACACACACACACACAAATCCACCAACTTTGCGTTTCTCTCATGAACACAATAATTACCATGCGACACCAACTCATTATCTCAATCAAAATCGACGTTGAGACAATCAACCAGTTAACAGTACGCAGAACCAAACCTATTAGACACCACTAAGCACCATCCCACGGGCTAACTCTTCATTGTTGTCCTAATTAGATGATTTTAATTCCCCCTCAAAGCAAACCTACACACGACAGCTGAGCGAAGCAAAGCTAAACTAAGTCAGATGAGACTGAGGTCATCTGTCAGAGGCATTGGGAATAACTGCCCTTCTTTCATGCAGGAACAGCTGACATTTTGTGAGGGCAGGAGAATAACAGAGGGAAATCGATGCTGCGCGGCTGAAGCTTTTCAGAAAAAAACAGGTTGCAGAAATTGCTGAAGGCGAAGAGGAAAGAAAAAAAAACAACAGAGTAATGCTAACCCTCGATCAGGTCGGGCCGAGTAAAAAAAAAAAAAACCCGACTTGGAAATAAATCTAGAGCGTTGCAACCAGATCTGAATTATACATGAAGGAGGGACAAATGGATACACTTTGCTGCTGCCCTGGGGAAGACTGAAAAAAGCCATGTGGCATTTAGAAAAAGCATTGTTATAGTTCGCTGTACCACATACAAAACTAAATCCAATACTTACCTTTAACCTACATAACACACTGTAGAGTTATTTAAAACTGAGCCAAGAAGACAACATTTGCCTTAATGGAAAAAGACAAACAAAGGTACTTTAGAAAAGGCAAAGAAAGGATCAGCTACAGAAATCTGATCCTCTTCAGTGCAGCGGTGCAGCTGGATAATGACTTCCACAGCCACCTGAGGCACTGAAGTATCACTTTTAACAAACACTATCAGGGAGCCAAGGTTTAGGTAAGTTACACTCCAGGACAGGGAAAAAAGGCCGGAGAATGCAAGAGGGAGATAATAACTGCATGGACACAGAAGGTAAAGTAATCGAAACAGGGGAGTGAAACACGGAGAAAACAGCGAGGGAGGAGTAATGTAAAATAGTGCAAGACAGTGAAAACGCATGAAAACACACAGTATCTATGATAGACACATACGGTAACCTGAGCAGAGCCGGGGGATTGGACTTCACAGAAAAACAGACATGGACCGAAAGCGCACAGACAAACACTGTAAACAGCATTCTGTGTTAAACAGACATGACCACAGGAGAAAACTAAGGGTGGTCGCTCCGTTTTCTTTTATCCTGTTGCCTCCATGATTCATGAAAATCTACAGGTCAAATTTCAAAAAGGTGCTATATGGGTTTTTTAAACATTGACATATTTGATTAATTACTCGGCCAAGGAGGTTGTGTTCTCACCCTTGTCTGTTTGTTTGGACATAAACACAATTACACAAAAACAACTGAATGGATTTCTAGGAAAGTTTGTGGAAGGACACAATATAGGTCGGTGAATAATTGATTGCTTTGATTGCATTATCAAAATTGACTCTTTGTGCATTTATCGGTTGTTAGAGATAAAATGGAAATAATAGCACATCTGAATTGTATGGTTGCACAGTAACAGTGTGTGTAACAATGGTAAGAATGGTAATTATTTGGACAAGTATGTTTCCTTATCCAAATAAGTTTGACTAATCCATCAGTTTGTTTAAAACTTGTCCAACCTGTTTAACTGCAGCTGTTTCTTCACCCATCTTACTTCTTATTGATGCTGCAGCGTTCCCACACCCCAGCAGTTAATTTGTGAGTAACATAGCATAAACTAAAAAGATATCACTCAAGTGGTAATGAGGTGGAATTATCCTTTAATACCTACATCATGCTTCATTCTAGATCAGCAGCATAAGAGGTAGGTGACTAATGATGACAAGGGCAAAAATCAAAGCCACAGCCGCATGAGAATGAGACTGTCCACAGTAATCACAGAGGAGAGAAATAATAGGGGTAAGATGGTGAGATCAAAAAAGGTTAGGTCTATTTAGCTCCCAAGCTGAGGACGTGAGAAGGGAGATATGAACTTTGAAGTGATCCCTGTTTTGGATGGTTTAGTAATACTGTAGAGCATGTCACTTATTTTTGCCTATGCAAGGTCAGAGTCAAGGTCGGGATGAGCAACAGGAAACTACTTATAAACTGACAGAATACAGTATAGAGAACTATAACACCCCGTCGGAGGGCCAGAAGTACCCGGTGACCAAATGGTGTGTGTCTATCTGGTGTTACTCTGTGCTGAATGTCAAACAAGAGCACAGGATCCTGCCGCCCCGGTGCGTTTAGAGGGAGCGAAGGGCTGTCACATGGTGTGACAAGTAAGTGCAAAAGTGAGAAACAAGATTGGGCCACTGCAGAGGTGTGTGTCAGGATGTGTTTGATGCAGAGCGAGGCGACTGTAAAACCCTGCCAAGCAACACTCAGCGCCGAGAGAGGCACACTGCACTAATCAATGCAGGCAGAAACACACACACACACACACACACTCGCAGTGTATCAGTCAAACACAGATGGATATCTTAACATGATGTTCTACATGCTAATTACAAAATGTGTTTGCGACAGGATGAGTCAGTTAGTGTGTGTGGTTCTGTGTGTGTGTGTGTGTGTGTGTGTGTGTGTGTGTGTGTGTGTGTGTGTGTGTACTCGTTTGTTTTCAAGCATAAACACTGAACTTGTCAGGACCAGTTGACCTCATGGGGACCAAAATCCAAAGCATTAGTTCTGAGGTCCTGGTTAAGGGTTAGAGGTACGGTGTGAATTGTGGTTAGCGTCAGGTTAGAATTGGATATAAATTGGTCATGGTTGAAGTTAGGGTAGAGATTAGGTTTACACAAGTAATTACTATGGTTAAGGTTAAAGTAAGTCTCCAGGAAATCTGCGTAAGTCAGTGTCCTCTGAAGTGTGTGTGTGCGTGCATGTGTGTGTCGGGTGGAGCTGCACCAGGTTTAGCAGCAGCCTCTGATCTCAGCCTGTGAAACTCCTTATCGGGGAGTGAGGGCTGTATAGTTTATCTCTCTCTCTCTCTCATATCTTTCTCCTGGACAGATAGCATCTCGCTAAAAACACCCTCAATCAAAGCGAGGCGAGGAAGTTCTTGTGACACATGCACGCACACACTCCCATCTCCTCAAGCCTCGCTATGAGTTTCAGCGGAAATGTATCACGTCTTCCCTCTTTTCATCCCCTCGCTCATACAGATGCAGTCCTGCACAGAGCCGGTAAAGATAAGAAGAAGGCAAAGACCAAGCTGTCTTTTAGCATGCAGGCACACCTCTCTCTCTCTCTCCTGTTGTACTTCAATGCAAATGTTGCCCTATATTTCCCCCCTCTGCGTACTTCTGCCTGCAGCGCTGAATCGCTGTTACCTCTCTGCGAGGTTGAAGAGCAGAGCAGGAGATAGGTAAATAGACGTGGAAACATGCAAATGAAGAGGAGGGAGAGGAGAGAGCACAACAGAGACTTTGCTCCAACTCAGTTTTTGCTCCTTTCTGAATCCTCCTTTCTTTTGCTTATTATTTGTCCTCTGTGCAAAATGAATACGTTTATGCCGACCATCTGCTGTCAGCGCTGGGACATCGCATAAGGGCAAATGTGTTCTGAATTATTGTGTACAAAGTGTGCGGATGCCTTTGAGCCATCATGACCACAAATTATACTTTGAATCTCTGAGGCATGAATTTAGCTATTTTCCCAAGTCCCTTTGCCAAATGGTGAGGAAGAGACCAAAGAGACACATCTGATCGTGTGTGTGGATATGAGTGGAATAAAGTCCTCTGCAGCTGTATATGTAGATCTGTATTCTATAGTTTATAACTCTATTCTGTGGTATCAAAATCAAATGTTGTTAAATATTATGATCTTAAAATAAACCTAATTCTTGATTGGCTTGTAGATTGACGAGGTATTATCTGCAGTATTTTTGATTTCAGAGAATATTATTAAGCTATTAAAACTAGACAATCATGTGAAGGAATGTTTGGCCTTTGTATAGGTATTTGCTCGCCTCAGTGCCATTGTAGTTTACAATTTATCTTTATATAAACTGTTTGCATATTCCTTTGTTAAGCCTTTTTAACAGTTGTGTAAGTAAAGTTTAATTGAATAGATTAGAGCGCGACAGAAAGACAAAGAGCCAGATGAAGAGGGTGGATAAAGAAAAGTAACGTGCCAGAGGTAATAAGACTCAAGGAGAGTTAACAAGCACCAAAAGAGAAAAAACTGAAGAGAAAAAGAAACAGTTTGCCAATAGAAGAATAAGAAGGAACCTCTTACATCAGCAAGGACTAAAAGAAAAAGGATGCAGATGGAGAGACTATGAAGTACATAAAGAAGTGGTTAGAGCCCAGAGGGACTCATGGTGGCTTTGTGGCCTTCCATAATGGCCTGCAATGCAATGATATAACGGAGCCATTACATAGGGGATACAGGCCATTAGTTTGGCTGGCTGGAGTGATAGGGGGAAGAGACGCTGACAGCACACAAATAGCATCCACACAAGATGGAGGGGGCACGGAGATCAATCAGAAAGATGAGAGAGAGCTGGGGAGGACAACACAGATAGGAGAGGTGTGTTCGGAGGGGGGGGCGAACAATACCCTTTAACGGCTTATGGGTCAGCGGGGTGTGGGCAAGGTGTGTGTGTGCGTTTATGTGCAGAAATCCACGTGATAAAGCACTTTTGACCTCGACCACTGCGCCACCGGTGACACCGCATACATCACTCCGGCCATCTCTCTATCCCACATCTCTCTGACCTTCAGCTAAGCATCCTTCACGTCGTCCGGCGTCTGTGCCCTTTTAGGCTTTAGACTACAGTAAAAGCACGATTCACTTCAGACGAACAGTGGTCACAAGTTGACATTCATTCAAAATGCATGAAAGACACTTCGATGTCTGTTAAAGCTTCAGTGAGACACTGCGGCTTTCATCATGAGTGCTGCAGGGAAGTTTTATATCATATAAGAGCCTGTCGCTGAGTCGGTCAATATGAGCCTTTCGCAGACATATTGGTCTTCACATTTTTGTTTGCCAATATGTAAACTTATATTTTACAGATTTTACCAAGAAAAGATGTGCATTTATATTCCCATTCTTTTAAATATTATTTTTTCTGGCCATTTCTTTTGCTTACTTACAGTACTAGATTTGCTCTTAATCATTCAGTAACAATGTCATTTAACTGCTCTCATCCTGGTTCACATTTTTCAAGTCTACAAGGACGAGGAGTTTATTTTTGCTGAAATTATTCAATGTCAATAATAATTATTACCTCCACCAATGAGGTTACATTTTTGTCTGTGTTTGTTTGTCTTGTACGTCTGTTAGTTTGTAGAATTACACAAAAACTATTTGACGGATTACCATGAAACTTGGTGGAAGGATGCTGTAAGGGTCAGGGAAGAATCCATTAACCTGTGGTGCAGATCCAGATCAGGGGGCAGATCTTTACCATCCTGTCTGCAATTTGGTGCAGATCCAAATAAAACTCCAGATTTACTAATTTAAATGTGGTTTCCTAAGACGACTGTTGGGAGGAATGTGTCACCTGGAAGACTGAGAATCTCCACAGAACTGTTGGGCCTCGATAGAGATACTCTCTCTGAGTGCTCTTCTAGTTTAATATCAAATCCAATAAATTGCAATACAACACATACTAAAATTTTAATGGATGCAACAGCATGAATAAATAACAAAATATCAGCAATTACATAAAAATAATGCTGTGATAATTACTGCAAGATTAAATTTACAAATTAAAAAGTTACCATTAGATAGAAACTAGCTGTGAATGCGAAACCATTTGTAGAGCAATTTGCTTCCAGGATGAAATGTTTTGTTCCAAATCTTCAGGGAAGTTCATAGCTGGTCTCCAAATTTTAAAGGCCCATTAAAGGTTTTAAAGGCCTACAAAGAAGCTTGTGAGGTGTTCTGAGGACAGTATCTTCAAACTTCGTATTGTGTCCTTGTCCTTTGTCCTCTCTCCCTGCCCCCATCCTCCAATCTTCATCCCTCCACAGCCCTGATTTATGGTCCCACTCCTGCCTGCACTCATTCCCCTCTCTTTCACTCCTCCTCTCGTGCAGACCACAGATGCACACAGACAATTACAAGGCAAGTTGGCCGCTTGTGCTAAAAGCATACACTTTGTACAACATGTGTGCAAAGTGATGTGTGTTTGAGAGTGTGAGGGTTTACAGAAAAGGCCTGGGCGGGGATGAAAGGGGGCATTTACAGGAATGGTTCTCGAACCCGTCCCCACAGCCGTCCGTCTTTCTGTCACGTCCATCTGACTTTTTCTCTCTTTAGCAGGCGACACGACACACTGCGCTGCAACACCGCCCCGCTATTATAGTCGCTTGATGTTTCGAATCTTTATGGATAATGGGCGAGAGAGGAAATTGGAGTGGAGTGCAGGTTTTTTCCCATTTACAAGACAACTTCATTTGGTTATAAATGAATGCAGAGGCGTTGAACTGAGTGGAAGATCTGTGTAACCTGCAGAGGAGGCCGTTTCCACCTGGCCCAGAAAATTCTGCGGTACAATCCTTTTACACTCCACTGCTTTTTTGCTGCAGTGCCCTTATGCACCCATCCCTCTTTCCTTCCATCTTTCTTACTGTCCTCCTCCCCTCCAACTCTCCCCCCTCAACCCCTTCCGCACTCTCAAACTGCAACTGAGCTGATCCTTATCCACCGCCTCTCTAGCCAATGATTCAGCTGCGAAAGTCAGGCTTATTTATGGAGGGAGATGAAGCCGAGGACCACGTGCACGCCCACACAGACTCGCTCACAATCTGTGTGCAAAGACATGAATATGCGAGGAAAGCATTTATGCCAAAAACAATACAAAGGTGCTGTTGATACCTGGGTGTTTCCAAAAGTCTGCTGATGTCTATCCAATGAAAGGAATGTTATCCTCTGCAGGGTTTAGGTGCATGAGTTATAAAACTAGATCACACGCAATTATTCAATCGGCACAGCGAGAGCACTGGGACAAGTTGTGGAGGGGAGGGTGGGGAGAGGAGGGGAGGGGAGGGTAGCGGAGAGGTGATGAGGAGGGAGAAGAAGCATGTAGGAGAATGACAGGCAGAGAAGATGAGAGGCAATATGAAAAAAAAGAAGGTGTAAACCAATTCAGAGGATGAATGTAGAGGAGATTATAATCACAGGCGGAGGTGAAAACAATGGAACACCGAGCGAAAAAGGAAGATTAGGATGAACCGACTGTGATTAAGAGTCTGTTTCTGACTGACTATAAAACAAAAATGTATTATTCAGCAAAAAAACTAAACAATTCACTGCCGTGTAAAAAGTTACAAGCCTGTGCTTATGTACACAGAAATAAAATAAGCAGCGTCTCCAGCCCAGTGAGGATTTTACTGTCTGTGTGTCAGTGACAGGGAAGCAGTTAGAGTAGCGTTGTGCAAAACCGTAAACACATTGCTGCCCCACAGAAAAAATCGATTCTGCGCCTTGGAGCATGTTATTACATTGCTGTGATTCTCCCTCTTCTTACTTTACACCCACTGCACTCTCCTCTTGCTGCGCTATCCTGTCATCCCGCCTTCCCTCTCTCAGGATAACCTGGCTTACCCGACAGTCCCCGCCGTTTATCATCTTCCTTTAACTCGTTGCTCACCTGAGTCTGAGTGCAAACGAGTGTTAAAGCAAAATTATATTCTGAATGTCTATAATAGAGGATGTGGTTTGTGTTTTTGAGATTAAGAATGTCGACCATCTCTCTGCCTGTTTTTCCTGATGACAGACATTAACACTGAGGGGTGAGAGAGAGGTGAGCTCCAACACACACACACACACACACACACACACACACACACACACACACACACACACACACACACACACACACACACACACACACACACACACACACACACACACACACACATATGAAACTGGTTCAGGTTAAAAGGAAAGAAAGTGGGGCTGGTTTGTGTGTGCTTGCGATTGTGTGTGTGTGTTTGTGTGTTTGCAGTACTCACATTCCTCCTCTTTGGGGTCAAGCTGTGTGACACTGATGGAAAGGCGGTCCACGCGCTCTTGCAGGGAGTTGACCCGGAAAGAGAAGGAGTGGGCCTCATTGAACAGCTCTCCGAACAGGTCTTCTGCATATTTACCTGCACACACACACATGCACACACATTTAAAAATATATTTTTTAACAGTCATTAACAATTCTATATGCAGCAATAATGAGACAAATTGTTACTTGTTTAAAATAGAAATCTAATGTTTACTCAAATATTCAAAGCTCTTAGTTACACAGTTTTTACATCATGTGACTTTATAGTCCATAATACTTACATCCCTTTTGTTTTGAAGAGCTAGTGGCACAGCCGTTTTCCAGCCGTGTCAAGCGTCATAGTTTAAAAATGTGCAATTACTGATATTGAGAGATGGAGAAACGCTGCGTCAGTTGTGACTGTAAATCCCTCGGGAAGTGACTGTTGCAGGCTAACTGCTCTGAGGGAGATGGTGTTTGTGAGACCAGGATTAGAAGAAAAAGAAAGCGATATTTTGTGAGCATCCTAACTTCAGTCCTGCTGAATGATTTCAATTGTCAGCCACCATTTCCTCCAGGAACTGAATAAAACTTCTCATTCTCTAATGAACGATTCATGTCACAGCACATTCGTCATGACCATGTTTCTCCCAGCACAAAGCTTTACGTTACTATGGCAACCAAATATCCTTCAAAGCAAGTGATTGACTATGAAGCACATTTATAGATTTGCTTTGCAAATTGATAATATACTGCTTTCCATTTGAGTGCAGATTTAAGAAATCTGTAAACTGCAAATATGTCTAAATCCTTAATTTTCAGGATGTCTTCCTTTACCAAAATAAATATTATCATATGTTGTATCTTTGATTATTTTAGATTTCATATCTTTTCAATCCCAATATCCCAATATATGTAAACAATTATAGTTGCTATTAAACCACAATAATTTAAGTGTATTTCTAGCTCCTATTAATCAGTTCATGACTAAATAAACACAAGCTTTATTGTCCATTGGCAGGAGTAAAAACTGATCATGAGTACCAAGGACAACCGAGAGTGTCAACAAAAAAAGTTTTTTCTAATGTTCAGATGCCTGAAATGTACTTAACATTTCCAGATTTCCAGTTGTGTGGATGTGGAGTACATGTGCTCTATGTTTTTAAATGAATAATCACAGGATATGTGTGTGTCTGTGTGTGTGTCAGTGTCCTTGTGCTACTGACTCAGGCTGCTGAGCTGGCGGATGACGTTGGCCAAGGAGATGTTAGTCACACACTCCAGCTCATTCTTGATGTTCCTCGGCAGCACCGTGTGGCACAGGTGCCTGGGCTCGATGGTGCGCTTCACCAGCGGCATCCTTCTGCTGCAACACCACTAACTACAGGAGTCAGAGGAAGAGGAAGGAGACAGAGGAAGGGATGGGAAGGAGAAGGAGAAGATAAAAGAAATAAAAGTAATTAGTGCACAGACTCTTATAACAGATCTTGTGATTCTGCTGCTTTAAACAACACCAAAACCAATAGAGAGACAGCTACTTTACTTACTGTTTTGCTAATAGCATGAGAATTATCAGAGCAGAGGGAGGCTGCAGGAGCCATTAGTATACAGGGGAGAGAGAAGACAGAACATGATGTGGGTTGAAGGGTAACAAAGCAAAGAGGGAATACAGTGAGAGGACGATGATTAAACAGGATCTCGGAGAAGTATAAATGCAAGTAAACCACCGGGAAGAAATGTTCTAACATTGCTAACAGCCATGTTGCCTCATCTGTTTCCCTGGCATACCTCAGCACTTGGCCTGCCCACTCAGCCATGCTAATGGCATTAAGGCTGCAGTGTTCTGAGGCCCAATTCTCTTACATCCAACCCCAACAGCAAAAACAAGAATGGCACCGGGGTGGGGTGGGGGGGGTCAATGGACTATGGCATCATCCATCATCTAACCCTATCTAGTGTTGAGCATAAATGACCCTCAATGGGGGAAAAAGGTCAGAACTATGGGCACAGAAATCCTGAAGGGAAACTACCTCTCCCACCATGTTTCTCTGGTGTCAACTTTGGTTTTCGTTATGGGAAGGGATGCGCAGTGATGTGGAGATCAGCTGCTGGGATGGATCTGATTGACTGGGCATGACAATGATGAGGCCTCATTAAAGCACTAATTAGGCTTTAATTGACATCTGCTTCTTTTAATATCTCCCTGTGTTCTTTGCAGCGTTGCCGTTACAGAAGAATAAAAATGATATTGACCGTATCCATAAAAAATGTAGGGCATGGAAGACTATTCTCGGAAGTGGCCCAGCTATGGATGCATATAAGAGAGAGAGAGGAGAGTCCACTAGAAAGCTTTGTTCTGGTGATTCATCTTGAGGCGGCTTAAATCGGGGGCATCAATTGCCTTAAAAGGAAAGAATGAGAACACGCACCTCTTTCTAAGTCATACTTTAAGTGTTCTAAACGAGGTGTGGGTGTGATGCTAATGTGACACAAACCCAAACAGAGTGCCAAGTCTCTGCCTAGATTTTTGTATTTCCTCCCAGTCTCTCCATCACCCACACATGTGCATATCTTCTCCATTCCTTCCTGATTGGGATCATCTATTGACCCAGTGGGTGCTGATATTTTTCACATCGGACAGAGCCAAGCCATTTCCTCATTTCCTGTATATGTATTAAACTAAGTTAGCTGCAGCAACAAAGGAAATAATCATATTTTCCCAAAATGTCAAACTTTTCCTTTGACAATAATTATTCTAACTTAAACACAATCAACTCTTATTCGATTTGATCCTCATTAAAACCTTCCCTCCTTTGGGATTAACATGGATTTTATATCAGAAATCCTAACGCACTTTATTTACCTGCATTCACCTCATGAGTTTACTTCATGAGAACAGTAAGTGTTCCTTCAGTACGTCTCTGGGTTGCAGGTGTACAGAGAGAAAGAGAGAAGATAAACAGGGAGGCAAAGAAAAATTAAATCAGTCAATCATAGCTCTGTCTGTCTCCCTGCCAAGCATGTACACTAGCTTATTCAACACAAAGCACAGACACACTCAGTCTCACTCGCGGATGATGACAAGTGTATCTACAAGGCGAGCTCACACTGTTTTCATTCCCCTCCCCCACTGTGCTCATCCAGCCCTTTTTCCAAGGATTTTTCAAGGCTTCTCTCCTCCCTAATCTTCTCAATAAAGGAATGTGTTTTCTTTCAAAAAAAAAAAAAAAACTTTCATCCTACCTAGAGGGTCATGAGTTATTTCTATGGATGACGGAGAACAGATTTGTCTCAACAGTGGGTAAAAGAAACAATGTGTGAAACTAGGCTTCCAGGGGGTATTGGAAGAAAGATGACAGAGAGAGAGAGAAACAACCCGTTTTAACAGTAAAGGTCGAATATTTGAAAGAATCTTTATATGACTTTTCAGAAGACGAATGATTCATGGACAACAGAGAAACAGCCATAAGAGGGAAACATTATGGATTCAAATACAATCCAGCAGGAGATGAAAGAGAATGATCCGTCAACCCAACCCTCAAAGCAACACAACATAAAAGCACACAGAAATAGGTGTTAAGTGATGATATTGATTCTGCCAGCCTGGGTTCCTCTGGGTGGGCTTTCAAAATTCCAGGGATGCTCACAGTTTCCTCTATTAGTCTCAAATAGAGATTTATGAATCATGTAAAAATAGGATGCTCGGAGGTTAGGCTCAAAGTTAAGCAATTAGAGGTTCCATCAAAGGCTCCGGAATGAGCGACTTTTATTCGCGTCTTATGAGCTTTAAACGTGACTTTGCCTGTCTCTGCTATAACTTCCGAGGTAAATGGCGTTAAAGGAAAAACAAACCGCTCGCCAGTTGGCCAGTAGTGTTTTTTCCTTGCACTGTTTGTATTGGTCACTGGATGGATCACGATTATTCACTGCCGTTTGCTCTGTAATATGAATAAAACATAAATACATTCTCTCATCCATGAACAGGATTTTCCCCAGAGTCGCGTCGGGTTGATTTTCACCGGCAATGGTGGTGGAGACAACAACTTCCATGATCCAACGTTGCTTCATGGTGGCATCAATCTAGGTCAGTGAACGGCACGTATACAACATGGAGTGTGTTGCTTATCTTTTAGGCTCCCATGTTATCAGGTTAGAGCGTCCACACCTCCTGTGTGAGCAGCACATCTCAGGCACGTGAGCTGCACTGTTCTCCCAGGGTCGAGTTCTCACCTATTTTCTCAGCCTGCCACACACGGCTCACAGCAAAATAGACAGTGAAGGTTACCTTTCACCACAGTTTGAATGTTTAACACTTCCTGTAAGTAGAAGCGCTCCAGCCTTTCTGTTGACTGAATCCATTAATTTGTTTGAACAAGGTTTTTATTGTTATTGCAGGACCAGAAGATGCACAGAATTCATACCAGAACCCTCCTCCGCTGCAGACAAGCAACAGACTGTGAGCCACAGACGAGTGTGACCCAGGCGGTATGATGACATCTCTTTCCCTTACATTATATAACAAGCTCACTTAGATTTCCTAGATTAGTAAGTAAACAGTGTCAAAAATCCTCCGAGTGTCTCACTGTGATTAATGACTGCAGCAAACGTTTGCCTCTTTGCCAATTGGACATAAGTTGAAAGATTTTCTCTACACACAGGCAAACACATGCACCCACATAATGTATGCACACACACACTCACACATACATACATACATATGCTGCATTTGTCAACTGAGGTTTCCATTCTCAACTGGGACATGGTGACATATGACGTGTTCTCACGAGTTCCCGTGAGAAAACGCTTACACGTCATCTTCGTCCTGACAGGGAGAGAAAATTTCAAAACAAAAGAGACAGAGAAAGAAAGAGAGAGCGAGAGGGATTAAACTAGAGAACAAGATGGAATCACCAGCAGTTTACTGCATGGGCGAACAGGCTTAATGAGCAACACTTGCACTTCTCTAGCAACACAAAACACATAATGAGAAATCACTTTAAAAAGGTTTACCCCACAAAGAGTGCGCCACCGCCAGACAAATGTGGGATGTTCATCACACCTAGTTAACGTCATGGCCTTTTTTTCTAAATGGAGGATAAAAGGGTTTTCACTAATGCTGGAGTTTAGATGTTCGCACAAATTCAAGCTCATCAGCTCTAGAGAAATATTTAATTTTTAAAGCCACAGACAAAGAAAATAAGTAAAAAAAAAAGGTTGTTGTGTCATGAGACAGGGAATGATAAAGAAATGTGTCAGGACTTTTCCCAGACTGTAGAAATGTAAGTGTAGCAGAGGGATAACGTTCCCGTAGCTAATCGAACTGACAGTCAATTACATATAAAAGCCATCCACTACACCTACAACTGTGATATTGATGCGGGTAACGTTGAGTAGCAGCCTATACTCAGAGCTAATAAAAGTAGCCATCTGGCAAGCTCATACCCTTTGACTTAAGCTATGTGAATTATCTTTTATGCGTCTGTCAAACCAAAGGCCTTTCACATTATCCCTGATTAAGAGCTTTGCTTATAAAGTGATCCACGCTTCAAACACAATATAGATTGCACCGTGCAAACTGGATCAGACGATGGAAGTCCAGACTGAACAATTAATCAAAACCCAGCACATGTGGGATATCAATCACTTTGTCTAACCACAGTTGAACAGCAAAGTTTCCTCCCAATATCTCTGGATGAAAAAGACAGACGCCGGTGTTGATATGCTGTAAACAAAAACATGTGATTTCTGCAGCACAATTTATATGTTCTGCCACTGTATGCAGACATTTTCCTATGATTGTGAAAATGCCTGCCTCAGAAAATCCCCTGCTGCGTCCTTCATATGTGAAAGGCAAAATCTTAAAATGGCTTCAGAGGTCACTGACCTCTGCGTTCCTCTACTGATATCCCACAGTGGTTTATTGGGAAAGAAGCATAGAACTCGTAGTGCCTTGAATGATACAAGGCATAGATAGAATTGACAGAGC
This sequence comes from Hippoglossus stenolepis, assembly GCF_022539355.2. NCBI lineage: Eukaryota > Metazoa > Chordata > Actinopteri > Pleuronectiformes > Pleuronectidae > Hippoglossus > Hippoglossus stenolepis. The sequence continues at coordinate 12,721,982 of NC_061502.1, forward strand.
TAATGCAAAGAAAATTACACATTTCATTCTCAGGTTGATCCTGATTCAATCAGTGACTGTGCTTTACCAGTAAAAAAGAAGGAGGCCTTCATTGCAGCCCAGAGCGGTATAGAATGATCGGGGATGGTCACTGCACGAGGAAATTAGTCACATACCTGCTACTTCCTTTCCTTTTCTTTCTTTTATTTATTCCATCCAGACTAGCCAGCCTCTTCCCCCCGCCACACCCTTTACCACTGTCCCTCTACTTTTACGGTCCATTCATCTTGGGTGGTGCATCCCGCTGTCGCCTATCACCATGGCAGCAGCTGCAGTGGGATCTCATTGGTCACTTTATACAATCCCAAGAGAGGCAGGGGAAAAGAGGGTGGAGGGGGAAAAAAGAGACGAACGTGTAAAGGGAGGAATGAATGAGTTAAAGAAACCAGGGTGATGTGTGAAAACGGGGATGGCAACTGATGAATGACAGCAATAAGAGAGAGAGAGAATAAGACGGAGATAGGGGACTCCTCTTCAGTTGTGTAAGAGCACAGAGCAGGATATGGGATGGCACGTGCCAGAGGAACGCAAGGGGCCTCCACTGGTGCGGCTCATTGCACTTTGGACAATATGTCCAACGAGAGGCACTAATGAATCCTAATGGAGCATTTACACACTCATAGTGCCCCACAATATGGCCGCAGACCCCTCAATGTGGAGGAGGTCAAGAGCCCTTAATTTAGAGGGCTTGGAGGACACGCCCTTGATACACCATCAGCAGGGATTACACACACACACACACACACACACACACACACACACACACACACACACAACACACACACACACACACACACACACCACACACACACACACTTTACAGAGTAAAGGAAGGAATTATTACACTTGAGAGGTAAAAAAAATTGCCATCTGAGAGGCCTGAATAAGCACAACATGTCCAGAAAGCACTAACATCCAGCAGCGATGCAATTCTTTTTAGCCCCAGTTAGTCATCACAGAGACTGGTTCTGGAAAACTGGAAAATCACCAGTATGAGAGGGGCGATAGAGCAAGAAACTAGCAGTTAACCAGCAAGGGAGCCGACTGGAGCTGAAATAAAATGGCTTCTGCCTTCTCAAACAGATCTCATCATTAAGTGATGTCAAATTCATGGTCTGAACAGGAAGTCATGCTGATCCTCTCATTTCATCACTATGGAACAGAAGCCAACATAAAACACAGAGTAATAGTTACTGCAAGGTAGAAAAAGTTTAATTTAAGACTTTAATATTATTAAAAACCAGTTAGCACTCTATAGTAATAATTCCAAATAGTATAATTAAAAGCTAGCAGTAATGGCAGTGTTCACTTTAAGCCTGGGATGAAACTCTACAGTTTACAGGTGTATAATATCTCCCAACAGCTCACATTCATAAACAAAACTACAATTACATTTAACGTAAAGACAAGCCATATATTTTGTTTACAATACACATTACAACTATTTTGTAGTCTTGCAACATCATGTGTCCAATCATGATTAAGTGATCATGCCTGCAGTAAGTTGTACGATGTATTAAAAGTCTGAGGCCGCACACCCCCTGGGCAGAATTCAAAGTCTGAGCTGAACCGTGGATTTGGAGAACCATTACACCCCTAAACAAAGAACATTTGCAAAAACATGCTGTTCTCTCTTTAAAAACTTCCCCCAGATCCAACTTACAGCTTGTGGTTTCATTCTCTTTGCCAAATTAGCCTGAACGTTTTGTCCTTTGTCCAGCGACTCTGGGAACGAGGGTTTTACGACCGCAGACTTTTCATTCTACACTTTGAGCAGCTGCAAACACAAAAACACAGACATCTAATCAAGGGAGCTGGCAGAGCCACGGCAGCCAATGGCAGAGAGAGCAGAGATCAAACTGGCAAAGCTTACCAGCAGCTGGTTTGAATCAGTCATGCAGATATGCAGAGCAATGGAAAAGAACCACTGCTCATTTTCCACAGAAAACAAAGACAGACGAGTAAAGAAATGTAGATTGTCAAACTCAAAAATGATCAAGCCGAGTGCTGTTCCCTTCAGCTGGATAAAATACTGTTGCTTTGTCACTGCAGAGGCTCAAAAGGAAAAATAATATGTCCAGCTCATCTTCATTGTAATGAGGCATCTATACATTTTAAATGCCATTTGTTCTTTCTCTCTCATTAGCACATAAGGCGAGGATTACATCTGTATTCATTTTAAAACGGCTCAAATACCCAGACACTTTTTTCGCAAGCTATTAAAATCCCAAATTTTCTGTCTCCCTGAGGTTATATGACTAAATCAGATGTTAGCAAGTAGGAGTTGTGGTACTTTTTGATTCAAGGACAGATTGAGGACATTTCAAGTGTGCAAGATAACAGCACCTATAGGTTTTAGCTTGTCCATCTTATTTATATGCAGTCTAAGCCTATGGTCCAAATCTGTCCACTGTTCTCCACATTTGATTATTGTACCTCACATCTCTCTCGAGGACGGATGGATTTTTCCTCCCACCCCTGGTAGTGGCAAATCAGGACAGCTATAAACACTTGCTTTCAGACCTGGTTGTACAACCTAGTTAATGTCAAGCGTACCCTCGTCTTAATGCTGTGCTGGGGGTGGTGGGAAAAGAAGAGGAAAGCTGACACATCTGCATAGTCCCCGCTGCACATGTGCAAAACAAATCAAAATGCACAAATACACTGATAATGTTGCAGTTCCCAGGCAGTAGCCATCAAAGCAAATTGCAATTGTTGGTCGATATTGATTAAATAATCCGACACACACACATCAACCGTTTACGTCTGAGACTACAATCTCCCTCCTCCCTCCCCATCACATTGGGAGAACAAACTCCTGTTTTACTGCCAATTAAAATTCGGTAGCAGTCAGTGCCCCTTCAGCGGTGAGATGACACCTTGCAGCCCCTCACAGATGAGATGCTATAACATAACCATGCAGAGTCCGCTTGTTGTGCTAAAAATACACCTGCAGCAGCAGCCCTGTCAGGTTGGGTGCAGACAGCTATGCTAACTAGGTTTCTGGGTGGGAGGAAACTTTACATATTGCTGCCGGCAAGGGATACAGGTACATAATAAACTGGTTTCCTCGCCTCAATGACTCCGAATTTTTTTTACTGCATTGTGTCTCATGATATTTATTTTGACACATGCGTAAAAAAGGCTGTGTTGTGCTGCAAGCCTTTTTTCAAGCGGAACCTTTTTTTTTATGTTTCCCCACCTGAGCTTGAGCTGGTCCATGGCCATTTTTTATGCACGTGTTAAACAGTAAGCTGTCCCAGTCGGGCAGGGGTGTGAAGCAAGGCAGTCATTTCGCACTGCACCATGCCTACTGTCTTGACTCTGCCTGCAGTGATGAAAATGAGCATCCTGGCATGCTGGCACCGAGATGGTACTCAGGTAGTCAGATGGCACAGATCCTCTGGCTGGATATTATAATCTTGCCTAGCAGCTATAAACAAGTTCCAGGAGTTACTTCAGAAAACAAGAAAAACTGAAAATAATTACCAACTGCAGTGTTGACTGAAAATGCAAAATCAAGTTTATTCAAATTAACAATAAAACAAAAACTGTGCCCATATTACTTATCACATTTTATATTGCAATTGCATTACTCTTTATGTATGGACTTAAACAGCTATAGAAATATTTGCCTTTGTGCAGCTGTAATAAACACACTGCTTTTGTCTACTTTTCCATCAAACATCACACAAAGAATCAAACTCTTCATCAGATATTTTTAGTGTATGAATAGAAATTACTGTGACTCAACTGTGGATTTCCATTCACCATGATTTACATTCAGGGCATGATCGATGGTGAACCTTGCACTGAATGAGTGGTTGTCAACAAGAGATTACATTTCTTTAAACCTTCATTAAGCCAACGTGTTTAATTCTACAATTAACATGCACAAGTAAATGTGCATGGCCTGTGAATGTGTGCTAACATCAATGAGTGGAGTGTCTGAAGAACAAACAGGCTCAAAGAAGTTTATCTGCTGGGTGCACAGAAACCCACTGGTATGAATAATGAAAGGCGGCTGCTCAATAATAAATGTCTGCATGCTCGCGCTGTGCAGCTGCACTTGTTTGGCCTGTGAGGGAAATTTCATTGTACCAACTCCCTCACTGTTCATACAGACGTGAAGGACAAGCACACAAACTAACCACTGCAGCAACCCCTGTCAGTTCGAACTTAACATCACCAAACACAGGCACACAGGCGTGCTCACGAACCCCAGGCACCGGAGCGCTGCACGAGCCAGTCAACAAGCCTGTTGGAAAGCAAAACACCTAAACAAAGTGGGCACGCCTGCCAAATGAAACAGGAGCCGTTCCATTCATCGAATCCCTTCATTTGCTAGTCAATAGATCTCGGAAGGGTGTTGTCCCTTACCAACACACAACTGCTTTGTCAAAGAAGATGGTTTCACCCCCTCGAGCTACATAGAGTGGTACCAAATGTGACTGAAGCACCTTTTCCAGTGGTCAAAAACCCCCAAAACACCCACTAACATCTGGCTTTTGTCTGCAATGGGAATGGATACAATCGGCATTCACTCGAATTACTCTGCAATAGACTCAGGTTTTTATCGGCTGTGATCAGTAGTGATGGAAACATGGCGCATGGGTAAAGGCTATGACGCACATTGAACTTCCAGGCGTTTCCGCATTAATAGCTATGAACTTTTGTGTACTTGTTTTTTTTACATCTTGTGAACAATGAGTAAAAACTATTTTTTGTTTTTTGTGAAATCCAACACTGGGAAGACAGCAATGCTTTCTGATGCGTTGGTCCACATTTTTAAAAACCTGCTTATTTTTGGTGCAAAAGATGAGTGTATATCCATGAGAACTATTTAACCTGTTTTTCTGCATGACAAAGGAGAGTTTAAGTCTGAAGACCTTCAGGTTCTGTTGCAAGTTTTAAAAAATACCTCCAAAGCTCATGTGGAGAGATGGAAGTTGTCCAGAGCATTACTGAGGAGGGACGGAGAGGGAGAGAGAGAAAGAGATCATCTTCTCTCAATGAAATCAATGCCCACAGCAGGGATCTGTGTTTCAGCGCAGAGAAGCAGTATAATGAATGGATGAGAGAGGCTTTCTGTTGGGGAGCAGCAGTTAATATCTCATTGATACGCCAATTTTTGTTCACTATATTGCAGGTATAGTATGATTCAATCATGTTCAATGTACTGTGCTGTACTGTTTCACATTCGTCTGACTGTAGTAAATTTCCCAGAGGGGGGAAGATGTCAAAAGAAATTACTCTCTGAGTGTAAAGAGACATGAATCACAAAGATATGGCGCCCTGCTTTTTCACATCTGAAGTGCCCTTTAAACGCTCACCTTTGCATTTCCATCACTTCATCGTGCCTCGCTCTACCTATTGTTCTATCAATTTCCCTTTGATCTGCATCTCAGAATATGTCCTGACAAGAGAATTAATAGAGGAATATGTTTAAAGCTTGGAGGCTAAATGTATTTCCGCCTCTCGTGCACCACTGCCTCTTGGATGGAGGGAATGTGTAAACATATGCAAAAAAAAAAAACTGTTAAATCGTTCACTTCAAAAGGTGCTGACCAAGGCCTTGCCACTTTTAATGGTAGGGCTGCAGATACACTTGCTTTTAACAGCGTGTTGGCATCACAGAATGAATATAAAGATGGACGATATTCCTGCTCCCCAAAAGTGAAGCTGGCTGCAGAATAGGGTTATATATCCAGCCTCCCCTATGTTAATGGCTGGGACATGGACCACACTATAAAGTCAAAGTAGGGCAGGGTGGTGATGGTTGCTGTGGGGTGGTCTGAGGCGGTGCCAGTGGGTCCAGAACAGCAGTCCTGACCACTAAGACGCCAACGACCATGTCAACTTAGAGAGAAAACAAGATTTTTATCAAAATATGTTTGGCACCTTTTCACCATAACTCCTTGTTATTACTCCCCAACTATCCCTGTACCATACCTGTAATAAGCTGAAGCTAAAACACACAACCACAACGGTTCATCAAAACCATAATTATTACGTCAAATACTACTGCATTATTGACAAAAATCTGCTGACACACACACAGACCCACGTTGAAGGCGAGCAGGCGGCGGTTGGTCACTGTCCTCGGGACCTCTTTCCATCTATAGAACGAGCATGCTCATTAGGGGTCAAAAAGATCAGCTGCAGGCATCATGTGATCTGTGTCTCATGACATCCCAGCAGCCCCCCCCCACCACCACCACCACCACCACCACGCATCCACACATATTCCTGACAGCTAAAAATGCCTATGCAAGGCCTAAATGGTGGGTGAACGTTCTCTGTATGAAAAGGGAACTGCGGTGGGAGGAAAGAATGAATCTTCACGGAGTAAACCCTGGCTGCAGAAGACAAAATGTGGTCTAACAGGCTTGTATTAACAGCGCCGTAGAAGATTGACTCCATTAGGGCCTCGCTCATCCACTTACTCCGGCATTATATTGAACAGTGATAAAGACACTGATTCGCAGAGCCAGCCAGACGTTTTTTCCAAAGAGCGAGATGAGATTTTTAGATTGTGGCAGACTTTTACTTAAAGTGTCTGCATGATTCAGCCCGCTAAATTTAGAGAGTACTGTGCATGTGAATACAGAGGATCACGACAGAGACAGGAGACACAATACGGTCTTCAACACACAGATGTACTCTGCTCGTCCGTATAGATTTGATCTTTGGATCAAGCCCGTTGTCGTGTCCTGTCCCCAGCAAAGGCGGTGTGGACGACAATGGGACAGAGAGGAGGGACAAAAGCACCTCTCGTTCCCTTTTCTCCCTCCTGCTTTTGGCCCTCACCCGGCATTGTGTGGCTCTCTGCTCGTCTCCTAACGACATGTCTTGGAAGGGAGGCAAATCAAATTCTTTCCGCAGGTACAGAAGCCTCTCGCTCCCCTATTCCCTCATCTTGGTTTCCTTTTCTTCTCTGCTTATCAGTGGGTATATTTCAAGCCCCGAGCATTTCCTTAAGTATTTTTGTGAGGCTGGTATTTTGTGTGTGTGTTTACTGTCTTTGTTTGCTCGTCAATTAAAGTTGACGAGCAGGGAAGGTTTTGAGTCAATTTTTGACACAAAGACACAACACAAGGACGAACAGACTTAAAAGTGAAAATCATTTGTAGCTTTGTTACCTATCACCATTCTTTCAATAGCATTTTAAAATGTAATTACTTCCACCAAGGAGGTTATAGTTTCATCTGCATTTGTTTTTTCCACAAAAACTACTCAACCAATTTTCCAAGGCCTTTTTGTGGAGGCATGACACAATGCAGCATTAAAACGGTGGATCCCGGAAAAAAATATGTTTTTAATTTCTGTAATATTGCTTTGTAGGGCATTTTTCAACATTTTCAATGATTTCCCAGAGAATAATTTATGGATTTGAAAAGTCAGATCTTATCTCTTATCTTATAAGAAATATGTGCTTTACTGAGTGCCCTTTTAGTTCCACGTGTGGAATCCATTCAATTGAAATATTCTTGTTACTTTCTTTTTACCAAATTACCTGTATTAGCCAGGACATCATACAGGCAGTTGGCAAACAGAGGAGAAAGAGAGGAGGTATTGCATGAAGGACGGGTCCCCGGATGGAATCAAAATGGGGACATTGCACTTATGATGACCTCAATTTCATGTGGACATCCAAGCCAAAGTTGGCTAACAACAGCATTATGATAAACCTGAAACAAAACAGGGTCTCCCATTAAGTCTGTGGCGACCCGCCAAAGTTTCATAACGAACCAAAAAATGTTTCCACATCTCATAATAACAAAGACAAAGTTTTTCAGACTGTCACAGTCAGGCTGGCTGGGGGAAAAGGGGATGATTTACTGAAATGAACCTGCAAAGATTTCCTCTATTCTTATGCCTGATCCAAGCTGCATTTGGAAATTTTAATTTGAAGCTCAAGGCAACATCTGCTTCCTCTCATGTTACCTTTGTTTGAACTCCCAGTAGATCTGCATTACAAAGTCTGGTCAAGCCCCAGACGCTGCTGATGCCCAACTCAGACATAATACTGACGACAAAACTGGCAGTCAGCATTAGCCTCACGGGAAGCAGCTCTGGCTTATAGAAAGAGGGACGTAGGAAGGAGAGGAATATAACATATAGACACGGGAGAAACAGATGAAGGGAGACGGGAGAGGAGTGACACAGAGAAGAAAAGACACAGACAGAGAGTATAAACACACAGGGAGCTAGTAAAGAATAGCGGAGAGTGAGACAGATGAAAAAAGAGGAGCCTCGGCAGCCGCGGAGGCAGAAGCCCCAGCGGTGAGGCCAGGCCTGTCTGTCAGCACCTATCTGTCCTCCTGAGGCGAAGCAACACAGACCAGGCTCCTGCCTCGAGTCGCCTCTAACATTTATACAACCGCATATAAGAGTGAAATGACCTTTGACCTTATCCTCCACCGCAGGATGGACCCATGTGGGCCGCGACTTTACTGTTTAACTGGAGGAGGATAGTTTTACTCCAGGCCGCTCACGCCGAGCTCATTTATTTCTAAACACTGGGATGGCATTTAACCAAGTAGAGCTGACTAAGACACACACACACAAATGGGAGATAGAGTAGCTCAGAGCATACCCTCGATGACATTTTACTTTAAGTCTCATACACGAACAGTGTCGGGATCAATCGAAACTGTTCACCTGAATTAAAGAGCAGACAAAGTCCCGTCATCCTGCCCTGTTTTCCTCTTGGCATCTTGGTTTAACATGTAAACAAGTCCCAAATAGCATTACCTGCCAAATAAGAGCCTTGTTATTACTGCAGTCCATCTGGTGCAGTTCACAGGATTCACAGCTCTCCATGGTGTGTTTGTGTTTCTGTGTTCCTTACACACTTCTAAATAATTGATCACTGTTTGTTTTTTTTAATATACAAAATATATATCCATAATAGATAAGTAAGAAGGCTGGAAAACCTTTAGCATTTTTGTGGGTATAACTTCTGGTCGCAACAAAAACAACATCACAAACTACAAAGCGCCATCTGTGAGATGTATGCTGGATGTATCTTATCAGATGTGTTCATTAGCCACTTCATCTGATGCATACCCTGCATGTTAGCTTGTGAAGTAAAGCTCCCTCCTTACGCAGCGATGGAGGGACTTTGCAAAAATACATGAAAGTCCATGTGATTAATTGGAAATTCTGCAGCTCCAGCTATGTAGAAAAAAAACATCAGCATGTAACAGCCCCTTGATTCTGAATACATCCTTGAATGGTAAATTCACACAAGTTCAACCTATAGTGAAGATGACACATGTTCTAGTTCCACACTTGTTTATTATACTCAGCGAGGGAGGTGTGTATGTTTTCATCTGAGTTTGTTTGTGAGTTAGCAGGATTACACGATACTGGACAGATTACACTTGGTAGAAAGATGCGATATGGGTCATGGAAGAACCCATTAAACCCATTAAATTGGATCCAGGAATTTTCTTACACTTTCTTTAACATTATGAGATTGGGCGTTTTCCATAGCTGTGAATTTATAAAGAAGTAAAACAGAGATCTTCATTGACTTTAAGGGGACTGTAAGGCCAATGCAAAGGTATGTGCTGTACTGGGTACCATTCTAGTTTCATGTATGTCCTTGACAGATCGAGCAAATGTGAATGCAGATACATGGTCTATTGAAGGGATCGGGATAGAAAGCAATCAATGTTACAATGTGGCACATAACAATCGTAATAATAACAACTTGGATGTATATAGCACCTTTCAAGGTACTACCCACAGCCACTTTACAAATGAAAAGAAAGGTAATAAAATTAACATTTCTAAGTAGCATAGAATATAGAACGATAATAAAGACTATTATTATTGAATTATTCGATTATATCACCAGAATAAAGGTTTCAGATACCTACTTAATTAATTGCTAACACTACATGCTCTCTGCCACTCTCTAACTTTGTGTTGAGCTGGTCACCAGCCCTTAGTTCACAAGAACAGCGCAGTGGCGAGTGGCGATGTCAAAAGGATGATGGTTCACGGTAACAGCTCACTGGCTGGCCGCATGGCTACACTCGGACCTTGGAGGCACTGAATCGCATTCAGACATCCGCCATCTTACCATCAACGAGCACTAGCACAAAAAAAAATGCAGAGGCCTACACATGTGATCTAATGCATACACACACACACACAAGCACATACTGCTACACCATTACTCCAGAGCAAGGACAAAGAGATGACGCCTGTGGACCCTGGCAACGTCAAGACAGATTATTGTTATCTATAGGTTGTCAGCATCACCGATGTAAAGGAGAGCAAAAACACAAGATGCTTTCACTCTTACATAATAGTAGCGCTGACACACACCGAGCTGTGGGCATGTGTCTATAAATGAAAGAGTTATGTAAGGGTCTGCTGTTCATTGCTCGACGTGGTGAGACTGGCTCTGATTTCAATGTCATGTAGTTGAAATTATACTAAAGCGTAGATAAGCACAAACAACTACCACCTCCGTGTCTTTACATTTTCTCTGGCACGGCACTGAATGGAGGAGGAAGACTTTATTATGTAGTCATCCTATGAAGCAGAACATCCATCCACTGACTGTCTATCTTTAGCAGATGTGTCCTTCACCGGTAAGACTTCCCTAACCTCTATCTGACCCCTACTCTGCAGCAATTATCTGTCCGAGTGAACTGACAGCTTTGCAGTAAGATAAGCAAACAAAGATGAAATGGTTTCTGAGTAAGACTATAAAGAGCGGGCTTTTATTTCTTGCAGAGGGTTTAAGCGAATTTGGCGTTTCCTGCTAATCATCAAAGACAAAAAAAGGAGAGGCGGGCTTGCCTCCGCTTCCGAGAGGAGAGGCGGACACTCACGGTCCCTGCTGGGCATCTTTCCAGCACAAATCAGGCGAGCCTTGTTTTCGGGCCTCGTTGAAATCCAAAGCGGAGCTGGATCCTTGCTGTGAGCCGTAAATGAACAACCAAATATTGGCTCCTAATTGAGAGCAGCAGTTGTCTGTGTGCACAGGCACCCCCGCTGTGAAATTGTGGACAAACACACAGGGACACTAAGAGGCTACTTCCCCTGCTCTCCCTCTCTTTTCTTAGTGCTTTCTTTTATAGCATCCTTTTATATCACAGGCCTTCCTCTTTTACTCTTTTTATTTCTAGCATTTTAGACAGTTTATAGTAAATAAACATGAAGGAGAAGATAGGAGTGAGTTTGTTAACTGCAACATGCCTAGATATGAATTGTGCTCGGAGCAAAAGCATTCTGTAGCTCATATTTATTTCTATCCCTTCACAATCTTTCCACGTCCTTCTTGCAATTCCTTGTGCTGCTACCTAGAAGGACTGAGAAGAAAAACGGGCGCTTATGAAAATCCTAATGAAAATTCACCGTGTCGGTAATTGAATACTAACACCCGAGTCCTGACGAGAGGGATTCAAGCTGCGGCCGGGATAAACGTGCCTCGCCTCCCATTTCTCCGGCTTCCATCAATCATCACAAATCGCCTCGACAACCAGGGCATCGGCCGTTCCAGCTCAATAAGAACCCATCACAGCACACAGATACTCAAAGAGAGAGAGAGACAGGGAAAAACATAAAGAGAATATACTATATGTCATGTCACCAATTACGCTGTAGTTTTGCGTAACTTTGCATATTCAAGTCTATTCCAATACACAAATTCTCTGAGGTTGAGTTCTGTTGGCAGCATATAGAGCCTGAACAGAAAAAAAGCGACCTGAGAGGGCATCAACATTGCTTTTGCTAAAATAAACAATAAAAATACCCTACCATGTGTACACACACAAATATACCTGTAGTGACCTGTTCAGGGTGTAAAGCGCCTCACGCCCAATATCAGCCGTAATTAGCTCTGGCTCCCCCATGTCCCTCAAAGGACAAGTGGTAAAGATAATGGTCAGATGGTTGAGTTCTTCATTCAGTTTGTAGTAAACAGTCAAGATTCAAGGAAATTAGTAAGCTGTTACACCAATTTCTCTGGTTTCATTTTGTTTTGGCAGTGTATTATTGGTTCTGTGCCACATTTATTTACAGTCAAAACAAGTAAAATAATTTGTACACCTGGCTGACACTGGGCATATATGAAATACAGCTAGCAAGACAAATCTTGTCTAAAGCTCATTAGAGCCTAAAGTGACAGAACATTTGTATGTACTCAAACACAGCAGCTGTGGTCTAAAACGTTGGCAGACGAGGGGTTGCGTCACAGATAAACTACAAATAAGGAGACTGGAGAGAACTGCAGGTGGTACGTTCGACTTGAGAAAGACTGAGGAGACAGAGATGAGGCTCAGCTCCTACAGTTGAGTCAGAGCAGCTCCTAGCTCAGACAGACTATTGAGGTTTTGCCCTGTTTGCATTGGCAGCGAACACAGTCAGACAAGTCGATATCAGAGATATCCTGTCAACTCATTGAGAGACCCCGACATCGCCCTCTGCTCCCCTGAGTGAAAGTGAGACAATGAAAGACTCAGAATGGCAAAAAAAAAACAAAGGAAAAAGAATGAAAAGATAAAAGGTGATGAGGCACTGCAAGAAAAAGTGCAATACAAAGCTTTTATAAATCGGATTGTGGGGTTATACAGACGAGCTGGCAAATGTTGACTTTTTAAGTGAAAGCTCAAATTACGATGTGTTGTGTTTATCATAGGAAAATAAAGGGAATTTCAAATGTGCTTTGTATAATAATATATATTATATACATTATATAATAATATATATAATATAATAACCGACGAAACAGGTTTTAACTAATAATATCTGCTGTCCCATCCCTGGAATTGTAAAGCAGAATTAGCAATGTATCTCGGATTGAAAAATTAGTTTAGAGAAACAAACAAGGATGGATAGATATATGGACAAAGAGGGGGAAGGGGGCGGGGAAGCAGTGGCAGAAAGAAACAAGGAACACTGTTGTCAAACCCAGTAACTAAGCCCTGGTGTCCCTCTGTCAGGCCAGTTCAGACCTCGGACAGAAGCCGTATTATAGAGCAGTGGCTCTGGCCAAGTGGAAGAACAATAGTTTCTGTGTGCTGGAGCCTCTGGAGCATCTTAACAGCTGGGAGATAGGAGGTCTGTCTGCGGCTGCACTTAATGGCATGTAAAGGGGCGTTGCAATTTTACACACATAAATTTCAGCTCCCTGCCTTTCCCAAAATCCCTGACCCATCTCCTTGCCACCACCTCCTCCCGCCAGGCAGCCATCACTCTCTATCTTACTCTCATCCCTTCTTTTCTTCCTGTGCTCATTATTGACTGTTATTCTGTTTCCTGCTATCATCCCTCGCCACCTCTGTGGAGAAAGGCAAAAGAGAGCTACTGACAGGGAGATATTCTTCTTGTTAGCATGAGAAAGCCAGAGACTGGCAGAAGATCAGAGCAATGTCAACAAATAAGAGAGGTCCAAAAGCCTCCGCAGGAGGCATGCCAAAGCTCTTCTGTCACGAGGGCCTCTGAAACACAGGGAAAAAATAAGAACTGAAAAACTGTGCAGGAATGTCATCCCTCGCAGCAAAGAGTTCACAAACAGCAACACATAAAACCATGGGGATACGGTTTGTTCTATTCTGGCACTACACCTGTAGATGAGACCCTTCAGTGAGAACTGAAATCCATGCATCAAAGAGCAGGTTATGTAGCTAGACCCTTCAACTTTCCTACTTTCCACCTGTGCTTTTATGTTATTCTGCAAGCTCAAAGAAACACCACATATTCTAAGAAAAGCTCAGGAGCAAACACGCCTGCAAAAGAACTTGCCTGAAACACAACAACAAGGACTGGAGGCCACAACAGACAAACTTCAGCACATGTACTCTCCGAACTGGAGCATGGCTTCAATCACTGGTTCAGTAAGTGTCATTTTAAGGGAAGAGACACAGCAGTACGTCTTGAAGCCATCTTTAAAATCTGTGCTGTTGTGAAACTTATCCTATAGCTCCCACTCAGTCATGTGATAGTGTGGATGCCTCTGCTGCAGAGTGATAATTTTAACAGCTGCAAGGAGTCAAAGCCGCTTTCACATGCAGTAAGTACCCTGAATGTATTTTCTGAGAGATGTTCCAATGCTATTTTCCCTTAATGAAACCTGGACTTTGCATATCTGCCGATACCAAGTACCAATCCGATACCAGTGCATTTAAGAAAGTAACAATTTGTATAATGTATTTTAACAGCTGTATGCTGCGAACCCTGTATGGAAGTGATGAGTGCTATCATTGTTGTATTGCCTGGCACACCTTGCTCTTTTACCGGTGGGACTTTCCGGTGTGGAATATTGCCAAATTGCAGACATTTTAGCTAGCTCTGGCTAATGCTACACTGCCGGATAGTGCAACAGCTGTCTTGGAGCGGAGAGGAAGACGAAGTAGTGATTTATGGGAGAAGAAAATTGCAGTTTTATCTGGGTTGAACTAATGTACTTTAAAGACGTGGTATTGGATTGGTGAATAGATTTGTAATTCAGATGCTAATCAAATCTATGGACATCTCCTCAATGTATTTCATTGTATATGGACAGTGTAGGTGCACAGAGCTGCTTGGCTGAGATTCAACACTTATTCTTTGTTGACACCAGCGTGGTATTTAGATTAAAGTGACCTCCTCTTCAGCAACAGCAAAGATCTGATCTGAGCTGACCTGAGGAAGGGTAACTTTAAATGTCATTAAATACCAGAATAAATATGTAATAACTAGCAGATGTAAATCCTACTTAGCCAATTTTTACGTCTGTTGTGCACTATCACTACATTTGAAAGTAATTTTAATACATCACAAGGAAAAACTGGCCCCACTAATCTGCTGTCAAACGCAGCGTACGCAGACTTTTATCAATGGCTCTGCAGCTGCTGTTTCCAAAGGTAATTCATTCATCACCGACCACTGATGGGAACACACGTCTTCAGCACAGACTGCTGCTTAGCCGCCGCTGTATTTCAAACAGAGCAGCATCCCGTGACTCCCTCTGATTTCTTTTAAATGGACAGGACGCAGGAAATATGGCTTGTCTAATGTGAGCCACACAGCACCACATGAGCGGGCATCATGTAAGGACATCTTGAAGCTGTCCCCCACTATAAAAGCATGATCCCGGCCACTGAAGGACACCGCTCCTCGTGCCCACTTCTTCCTTTGCTGCTGCACTGGAAGTAGTACAAAGAAGGTTTCAAATTTCGCAAAGCATGATTTTGACTGGGCTGAGAGGGCTACCATCCCCCCATGACTGCAAACCCAGGCTGGCTGAAATAGACCCCAGCCCCTATATCCTCCTCTCTCTCTCTCTCTTCTGAAGCAAGTCAATGCATCCTTAGTGGGTGGAAAAATAAAACCATGCATTGCCTATGTCAGCACAACTACGACCTCAAACTCTTCAATTCACTCAAGAATTAATGCATTAGAGGTAATCTACGACATGTGGCTTTATTTTAATGCAATTTCAGGGGGCATTGCAAATATTTGCTCTACGGTTTCTCACCAACACGATGCCCCCCCCTCCTCTCAGTCTGCATATGTCAAGACGCTGCTGCAGCTGCAGCTCATGCAGATGTGCAGCTCTGCAGTTTATCGACACTTCAAAGCAGCCACATTACACATGTACACATTTCATCCACTCGTTAATGAACCTATTAGTGGTGCTCACATGGTTTGGGCTACTTCAGGCTCCTGTAACAACAACGCTGCCCCATTAGTCACCTGTGCACTGGGTTAGTCACATTCAGGCAGCGATGGCCAGGCAGGGTTGAATTACCAGCGGCGTTTATATCGGTCGAGTCAAAGGCTACAAACATGGTGACTCCGGTTCAATGAGGCTGTTCTAGCTGATGCTGTGGTGAGATGCGGTGAGGGTAAGAGCTAACGTTGCCAAAGTCACATTTCAAGTTGATATCAAATGTGACCCAGGAACAAAATGTCCCTTTTCATTTCTTTGGTTTTTTTACCTGATATGTTTGTTAAAAAAATTATTCCTCTTTACTGTCCGTCCATCCTCACTGAGCCGCAGCGCATGCCCCCGTATCCAAGGCTTTAAATCCCCGGCTCGGCTCCATGTTTGTTCGGGTCTCTGACATCAAATGTAGTCCTGCTGCTGGAAGAGGAGAGCGACCCGGGGACTCTGTGTTTCCGAGGGGACGCGCCGGAGGAACGCGGGTGGAATCCGGCGTTAAATCCGCTCCGAGGAAGCAAAGAGCGGGCTCGGAAGGAAAAAAGACACCGCGTGAAATTCACACACGGGCGACGTGCACGCTCTTTACGACGTGAAGAACGCGAAGCGATGTAAATTCGTGGGGAAATGTCCCCATTGTGCGCTGTGATAATGGTACGTACCACTCTATTGTTGGGGGCGCGAGAGGAGAGGAGCGTCCCGTGCAACTGACACGCGCTCGTGGGTTCCTCGTGGGGACGTGCGCGCTCGCTGTATTGGCTCGTTATCTGAAACCGATGTCCAATCGATCCCAGGGAAGGACCTTCGATTCGATCATGTCGATCAAGAGGAATCGATCTGGTTACAGCGCATTTACTACACAACACATCCCTGTATCCCTGCCACAAACAAGGGGAAATAATACAAAAAAACATGACATAATGCAGTGCTGTTTGGTAAAATCATTAAAGTACGATATTTTACTTTTCTCTATTACGTTATATATTTCTTATTTTATTTTATTATGTATGTCTGCAAATCATAATGATCTAACTACTACTGGAACCGTGTCCATAGTTTGTCATCTCTTGTATTAAGTCTCTTATTTATAGGCTTTATTCTTTGTTGTATTCTATGTAGTGCTTTACTCTGTATTCTAGTACTTTGTTTTTGTTGCTATTGTGTATCATTTACTTAGGGAGTGTGTATAGTACATTTTTAGTACATTGTATGTTTATTACATTAAATTTTGAGTTATTTTAATTCTTGTTATCTGTTTCATTACTACTTCGCTCTATGTTCAATGCCCTTGACCTGCTGCTGTAACACAATAATCTATCTATCTATCTATCTATCTATCTATCTATCTATCTATCTATCTATCTATCTATCTATCTATCTATCTATCTATCTATCTATCTATCTATCTATCTATCTATCTATCTATCTATCATATATCTATCATCTATCTATCATATATCTATCATATATCTGTAACCCAAATGATGCTGTTTTAAGGTAAAAAAAAATACCAGTAAAATGTGTAAATAAAAAATAATCTTTAAAGTATAATATTTGTCTTTTCTTTATTATATTATATATGTCTAATTTTATTTTATTTTATTATGTACGTCTGCCAATCATAACACAATGATGCTGTTGTAAGGTTAACAAAAATACCACTAAATTGAAATAGAAACAAAATAAATAGAACAAATATTTTTTAATATGTAATTTGGGAATAATACGGTTCTGTTTGGCAACATCGTATTTTGCTTTTCTTCATTTTATTTTTTTAACCTATAACGGAAGTCCCGCCCTCCCGCTTCCGTCGAATTCACAACATCCAACATGTCTGCCGCCATAAGTTCCCTCGTTTCGTACGGCAGCGATTCGGACTCGGACAATGAGTCGGAATCGAAAACCGCTGCGGGGAAAGTGGACCCAGTGGATCCGGACGCCATGGCCCATCTCAAGCCTCTTAAGTCTGAACCCACCATGACTCTGGCTCTTCTTAATTCCGCTCCCGAGGTCGCCGTGAAGGTAAGCTAACGTAGCTAGCTAGCTAGCGTTAGCTAACATTACAGTGAAATAGTTAACTGCTGGTCGCATTGTGCTTAAATATTGTTAACCTACTCTTTCAGCAAATAAGATAAACACTTGACGAGTATTTGTTTATTTGAGTTGCGATAACAGTTGTGAACCAAGTATAAGTTGTAGCGGGAAACTTTGAGGTTGGAGCTAGAGAGGATGTTGTGTGTTAGCCTGTGAATCTACATCAAACAATAACTTGCTTATCGTTTAGAAAGAATAACAGTGTATCATCAACATTGCCTCCGTGTTGAGTTTTTACTTTTACGTTCATCATCTGATCCTGCTTGTAAAACACAAAGTTATAACGGATTGTCTATCTTCTTGTCAGGAGGGTGTGGAGACTGGCATACATCTGGACCCTGCGCTGAAAGAAGTCACCTACAACCCGACATTTGAAACCCTGTTTGCACCAGAGGTAATCACTGAGCTCAACCCAATATCAAATATATTAGCTACTGTATTAAGATACTAGAGGTAATGATTACACAGCCTACATGTTGTATCTTATTGGATTTGGATGTGTTTACATGAATAGAGATGTTCAGGTGCAATTTCTTTCCTTCAAGATACTGATTCCGACATCGGACATTTCAATATCAGCTAATACTGAGTTCTGATCTGATACCTCTGTATTTAAAAGAGTAACAACTACCATCCCTGGTAGTTAACCCTAACCCTGTATGGAAGTGATGATTCAGCATCATTGTTGTATAACTTGGCTCAGGTTAAACCATTTTAAAAGCAAATGCATCCAGACAATGAATTGCTAGTGTTGAGATTAGCAACACAAGAGCCAAGCCTCGAAACTGAAGTCCTGCATATGGTATACGTTGTCATTTTGCTCGTGGGACTTATCAGCGGGAACTATCTAAACAGTACATTTTAAATATGAATCAAACAGAAGGACCCTGTCAGTTATGGTTCCATAAAAGGTTAGCATAATATTGATTTTGTTTTTCTATTATTCCCCATAGTTTGGGCCAATGAATCCGTTCAAAAGTCAGCAGATGTCTGCCCCAAGGAACATGTTGTCTGGCTTCGCAGAACCTGCTCACGTCAACGACTTCATGTTTGAGCAGCAAAGGAGGACATTCTCCACCTTTGGTAAGGAGCCCATTTCTGACCTCTGTCATTGGTTTGATAGATGTGATTGATATACTGTATGGACCCTCTTTGAATTTGAATGACCTTTTTATAACTCTCTCCACTGCTAATAGGTTATGCTCTCGATCCCTCTGTTGACACACACGATGTATCCACAAGTAGCTACATTGGTGCAGTAGAAGACGCTGAGAAAAATAAAGGTAATGATTAAAAGCAATTTGTCTACATCTGGCCACATACTTACAACTTTATTTTGAATTAAGTATTATTTAATGCAAGATCGTAATTGTAATCTCTTGTTGCTCCTCCTGAAGGGTTAACTGTGTTTGAGAGTGGACACACAAAATCTGAGAAAAGGAAAAAGGTCAAAGGCGGAGAAGCAGGAGAGATTGACAACTTCCTTGGACCCTGGGCAAAATATGCCGATGAGAAGGATTTGGCCAAACCAACAGAGGTATTTTTTATTCCTATATATTGTTGCTGAGACTGCTACTTTTCACTCAATCAAGTAATTCCCTTTTGCTGAAAGGCATGAACTTGCACTTTAAATTGCTCATCTTTTTTGTTTGTGACTGTATCCATGAACATAAATGATTGTTGTTTGTAACCTTGGTTGTGGTGCATTTTTATTTTACAGGAAGAGAAGAAAGAGCTGGATGAAATCTTGGCCAAGAGACAGAAGAGGGGAAAGAATGAGGAAGAATCTCCAGCAGAGGAGAAGACTATTCTCCATGGTACTGTTGCCCTCTCTAATTTAGACATTTGAACAGCTATGGCACTATGTGCTTTTAAAAACACATCCAGATGCTGCAGGATTTTTTTTCACACATTTTGTCTTTTTTTGTTCTTCCTACAGTTAAAGACATGTATGATTACCAGGGCAGGTCCTACCTCCACGTTCCACAGGATGTGGGCATCAACCTGCGTTCTGCAGAAGTTCCAGACAAGTGTTATCTGCCTAAGAAACAGATTCATGTCTGGTCCGGACACACCAAGGTCAGGCACAATCATTTGTTTGTCTTTGTGAATGGTCTATTATCTATCAGTTATAAAACCTTGCAGCTGTAAATATTCTCTACCCAAACTTTGCTGATAAGTTCTAATACTGCAATGGTGGATACTAATGATTTTGACATGCAAAATATGAATTGTGTGTCTATGAGAGGAAATTGTATTATGCATTTGATTTTCCAAGACTAACAAGATAACAGCCTTATACGCACAGCCTTATACGCACAGATTGTCCCGGCCATATCAGATTGTATTCATTCATTCAAAACACCGTCTTTATAATTTAAATATTAAGGCAAACACTGGGTTATTCCAAGAAAGATCTGATTCATGCCTCAGATCGGCCAGTGTGCTTGAGGGAGAGAAAAATCACTCCAGTTTTAAATTGGCTCCTATCAGCTTTGTGCAGGAAGCTACACCCCTCAGAGTCTAATTTAAAATAAGAAGAGTTTGAAAAGCGTGTGGAAGCACTGATGTTGAGATACTATTGAGCCGGCCGATGCGTTGTCGCCTAAGTTTTTAGAAAGTTTTGAAGAGTCGTCATCATTTTTTAGACTGTTACAGAGGCAGAGTGGAAGGTGAACACACTTTATATACCCTTGTTTCATCATAACTGCTTTAATACCAGTTGTCTGGGCCACGTCCAAATAAGGTCAATAGCGTTAACATACACAGTATTTTGTGTGGAAAATTGAGATCTAGTGCTGCTTTTCCATAACAGTAAGCAATGATTTTAACACTTTTAGCATAGAACAATTATAACACTACTGCAAAAGAAAAGATAATGACTTAAGAAATGTCTCACAAATCCAAAAATGCACATAAACATTTTATTGATATTATAATCCTGGTCAGAATTTTTGTGGTCGAAGCAGTCATGCATACCTTAGATGTCAAAATCTTAAGTACAGTGGCATTCTTTAATATTAGATTGAGAATATCTGTCTGAATATTATGGCAAGTGTTTGCCCACTAGTTTTGCTTGTAAGAGTTTAGGGATTGAGCCTCATTTCTGCTCTGTGTGTAGTTCAAGTCATTCCAAATATATTTTGTGCTAAATTCATGTCTGAAAATGTACAGAAATGTGGTTTCAGTGCTGTTGGGGCCAGTGGCTGCAGTTGTGACTAGCATACTCATGATAAAGAGACTACTGTGATTAAATCTCTGAATATAATCTATTTCCCAGGGTGTCAGTGCGATCCGACTATTTCCTAGCTCTGGCCATCTACTGCTCTCCTCCTCCATGGACTGTAAGATCAAGGTAAATTCTCACAGAAGCTTATGAATGATTATGTAATACTTGTTCGTGTTTTGATATGGCTGATAACCATGTCACTATATGATCTGTAACGTTTTCTCATATTGTGCTTCTTTTGAAAAAGGTTAAAAGCTAATATCTACAATCACCATGATCTATTGTACTCTACAAACTGCATTGTAGAAAACAGCTTTTTCTTTTTATATTTAATGTGATGCTTTGTAGAGTCTACAAATGATCAAATTTAATATAAATTGTATTAATATAACAAAGCTCTTGTTTTGCTACCTTGCACTTGCTGTGGTGATAAGAATTAATGTAGTGATGGGCTCAGTGATGTCAAATCTATTTTCAGTTTTTCCTCCTTCTCTCCACAGCTGTGGGAAGTGTACGGCGAGAGGAGGTGCATACGGACGTTTATTGGTGAGTAAGCCAAGATCTGCGCTCATAATTCTATTTTTGGTGAATATTGACTATCCACTGTATAAAATGGTGACATAATATTGTATTATTATTATTTTATATAAAACAGCATATGATTAGCAAACATGAAATCTGCTGGAGGTCTTGAAGGCAAACTGCATTTTGGGAAATGCAAACCAGGAACAGACTGAGCTCAGCATTACTTTAACACTAATGACACGTCTGCTGACCGTTGACAGAAAGTGTAGGATTTTTTTTCTTGTTGGGGTCTGGGGTGTTTAGGCTAATGCATGCAGGTCACTCTTACACTCTTCCAGAGACAGCACGCTGTCAGAATAGAGATTGTTTGCAGCCCCGGTTCTGCTTGTCAGCTCCTTCACAGAATATGCATAATTCAGCAGCCCCGGGGCCGAGGGGAACGAGGGGCAGGGGAGAGCACTAGACACAGAGAGGAGCCGGTGCACAGGAAGAGAGAACACAATTTAGGCGTGAATAGCCTGAATTAAGGTGTGTGTGTGTGTGTGTGTGTGTGTGTGTGTGTGTGTGTGTGTGTGTGTGTGTGTGTGTGTGTGTGTGTGTGTGTGTGTGTGGTGTGTGGTGTGTGTGTGTGTGTGTGTGTGTGTGTGTGTGTGTGTGGCAGAGATGCAGCTGTTGATGATAATTGTTTTTCCGTCAGAGCGGCATTAGAAGTGCAAAGATACATTGTGGAGAATATACTACTTACTATGTTTATTGACTTCTCAGAGTATAATTCATGGATCTCGATGAAAAAAGATCTGACATGTTTAGGGGTCTGATATTTTTGAGTTGGTGAAATTTGGTGTCGATACAAATAGAAAATCCAGATCCAGTTAATTTAAACATGGTTTTTTAAGGGGACTGTTGGTCTTTGGCTGAGCTATTCACTCTGCTGGGTGCTGTTCTAGTTTTATTTCATGTATTTGGAGGATTTGGAGATTTTTTTCAGAAAGCATTCTAATAAATTTTCTTTATTTCATTTACTTCTACTAAATTTATTGCAATGCCCATTATCTTCGAATGCTTGTAAGTATCACCAAGCAGTGGAAACAGTCAATATATTCGGATGCAGGGCATTAATGAGTATGCATTTCATCATGTGTGTATTTTCATACAGTCAGAGACAAACCGTATATTTGGTAATGTCTGCCCTGCTTTCAGTACTTTGTATCTGTGTATTCCTGCATATACACACACGCCATCAAAGTTGTCTGTGGTGGCAGCGTTGGCTTTGGTCTGTCAGCGAGCAGGGTTTAGAGCCAGCTCACAGGCAGACACTTAGCCTCAGTGGGCCCTGTTATCGCTGGGGAAACGGCGCAATCCTGATAAAAAGCCAGCTTTAACAAGGGGGAGCATCTGTGAGCACCGAGCCCACTGGGACCTCGCGTCTCCCTCCCTGAGAAAAAGCCAAAAGGCTACGTACGTATACTTGGATTAGGAAGAGAATAAAAGAAGGTGGAGAGCAGTTGAAAAGACTGAAGGAGGATGTGTTATTTTGTTCTCACTCTCTCCAAGCTCATTTAATGATTCTATTCCCCTCGTCTCCCACAGCCCTCTTCATCTGTCTCCCTCAACATCCTTTCTTTCCCATAACCAGATTTCACGTCCCCCTCAAATGAATTGTGTATCAAAGGAAGGCTCCTGGAGGAGACTTTGGAAATAAGACATATGAAGTGAATTTTCTCTGGAAAATGTGTATGTATTTGTTTGTAATATGTGTGTGAATTTCCTCTGTGTGTTAGGCCACAGCAAAGCAGTACGAGACATTTGCTTCAACAACAGTGGGACCAAGTTCCTCAGCGCTGGCTATGACCGCTACCTGAAACTGTGGGACACTGAAACAGGTACGCTGATCCTCATTTGCCCTTTTACATGGACTGTTTAACCACACACATACTTTTCAAATCAAAGCCACTGACTGTGTCTACCTGAATACCGTCACTAGAGCTTCTCAGATTTGCAGGGTGTTTTTTATTTTTGTGATAATGAACTGATTTTATTTTTGGATTGGATTGTGGGTCAGATAAAACAAGTAAATTGCAGATGTCCCCTCTGGCTGAAGGAAATTGGGATGGCCGTTTATCATATTTCATGGAATAGCCAATTCATACATCAAAGACAATCTGCAGATTAATTATTAATATAAATATTCTGTTGACATAGAGGTCAATGCAACATTAGCCCCAAAAGACATACTGTGATAAGAACATCTTATATTGTTTCAAACATATCTTATAATCCCACAAATACCATAAACTATGTACTCCAAAATATAATAAACATATTAGACCTTTACTAAATTCTGAAAAAGACATGGAGAAGAAACACAGACAAATAAATAAAAGCATATTACGACTGTAACAGACGGACATTTAATTTGAGTATTTGATGATGTTGAATTTTTCAACTTTAAGTTCTATAAATTAAACTAAATTACATGTGATCTCGATGTGTGTATGTGAACCGTACAGGTCCCTGTCGTCCCCTCTGATCATCTGTCTCTATCCACCCCTCTCAACCCAAGACTGCCTGTCCAGCAGAGGGCAGAAAAGAGTTATATCCCCCATTTGTTAATAACAGGATCCCTTGTGTCGACATGTTTTCCAAGTACTTGAGTTAAGAGTTAATTATTTCCTGCAGCTACACATAAAAATAGATACAGAGGTGGATGAGCAGAGGGAAAAGTTAACAGGGGGGACCTGTAGCATCAGGGAGAGCAGGAACCCCTGAAGTCCACATACACACGCAGGGATCTTTTCTCGTTCTATTTTATTCCAGATTTGTCCCAGTTTCAGTTAAATCCCTGACGACACTATAGAACTGAAGTTGGTGAAAAGCTTTCATTCAAAATTGAAGGGTTTCCGAGTGTAGTCATTGTAATTTCCTGTTCTCTCAGAGCTCCAACAGTGGTGGTAGCATCAGCCCCATGGGGATTCATCTCTGCTGAATGAACACATTGTGTTACGCCTGAGCTGTTTCTGTCTGCGGGGACGGCCGCAGACTTTTAAACAACTTGAGTTTACGTTTCTGAAAAGCCACCGTGGATTATTCTGGAACTTTGACTTTCAATTTGCTTCCCTCCACAGGCCAGTGCATCTCCCCCTTCACCAACAAAAAGGTCCCGTACTGCGTTAAGTTCAACCCGGACGAGGAGAAGCAGAGCCTTTTTGTGGCCGGCATGTCGGACAAGAAAATTGTTCAGGTAGAGTTGGTATTTTCTGCAGCTATTACCATCTCCCCATGTATTCCCCAGTTGTACAAGTGTACACAGGAATTTCTGTGTATACCCCCAGTGCTCATAGTAGCATGTAATACACACCTTAACTTCCAGTGCTCATGTGCGTAGTTGTGTGTGTGCATGCTTCGCTAGAGGTTCACAGGCTGTGACTAGAGCAGGTCATCAGCATCTGGGTGGTCGATAATATGTAATGCTCAAGAATGAGTGAACAGCGTTGCACAAAAAAAAAACAGCTGATCATCATCAAGTTGCAGTTTCTTCACTTGTCAGAGATGAATGTATTAACCTGTTCTCTGTCTCTGATCTTTGACAGTGGGACATCAGAACGAAGGAGGTGGTTCAGGAGTACGACCGTCACCTGGGAGCCGTCAACACCATCACCTTTGTTGATGAGAATCGTCGGTTTGTCAGCACATCAGACGATAAAAGTCTTAGAGTGTGGGAGTGGTAAGTACAGACTACTTTAAAAATATTATGTAGTATTTGGAATTTAACTCTGCTGCTTCATAGTGTTTGCTGCAATAATTCTAAGCAAGGCATATAATCCCACTCCCCAATACAGAGTGGTTAATAATGGAAGACTGTGTTTTCATTATGAACAGGAAGGGAAAACGTATCTTTTGCTTTATCATGCAACAAAAGTTAAATTGGTCTTTTCTGTGCAACAAGAAAACCAAGGACAAACTATTAACACACAAAACAGTATACTCTGTCCTGAACCTCTCATTAGACATTAATAAGAAGAGCAGACATCAACAAACCTCCAGACGACCCTGCACTGTACTGTTCACCCAGCTGTGCTGCTAATGTGCCCTGAGTCACAGCCTCTGCCACAGTTTGCCTGCTTCACATGCATCTGTTACTTGTCTTCTTCCCCCCCTGGAGTTAAACATTGTCCAGCGACAATGCTCCAACAATAACCCCAGTTATTGGAATGAAAAGATGCGCTTGGATGACTGGCAGGTCAGATACATGGAATTCTCCTTCCTATCCTGAAATTACAGAAACAAGACACATACATGTTTTAAATGAGCTCATTTATTTATTGAAATTGTCCTTGCATGGAGCCAATCAGGAGAGACCACAAGGGGCGCCTGCGGATTGGTCCTGTGGTGATAAACAAATGTCTGTATTCTTTGCCCTGAGGTGATAAATATTTAAAGAGCAGCTGATAAAGGAAGCTTCCTGTGGATTTGGGAGGCATTGTATGGATAAGAAACTTCCTAGCTCTCTTATTTTTTACTCCGTAATAAGAAAAATGGAGATTAGCTGCTAAAACGGTTTAGTTTCTCACACAAGCTTTAAGTCAGAAAGTTGAAGGGCATATTAAAATATCAACAAAAATGTGGAGCAATTTGAAACATATCCCATGACTCTACTTTCTATACTTGTCTGAGAGGGGGGGTGGTCCCATGGGCCTTTTGTTGTGCAGCGTGGGAGCGAGCATGCGAGTGGTATGTCGGGCTAAAGAGTGGCTTTACTGTGCTTCTTTCTCCCACGGATGCCACCTGGCTCTGAGCTCCTCCTTTGCCTCCTTCCTCTTGGAGCCATTCCCCTCTTTTGAGAGCGGTTACATACCAGCATTAGACTGAATTGCCCCAGAACAGTCTCACATCAGGGAGTCGAAGCCAAGGCTGGCAGAGACGGGCAGGGTGAGAGCAAAATGCCAGATGGTTAGAAAACCTTGTGAGGCAGCAAATTTACAAGTCATTGGAATCACAGTGCGAAATGCCCACATGTAATTCAAATTCTATCCTTGTTCTTACACACATATTCATGAGGATTCTGGGGAGGCTACTTTATCTGCAGCAGAGGTTTGTCACAAGGGAGCGAAGCATCCGCAGTACACACTGGAGGAGGATTAGATGTCATTTAGAGAACAATGAAACTGGGTTGGACACAGAATGAAGGACATTGTTGGAATTACATACGAGGAAAAGTGAACTGCTGAGACATCCAAGAAAATGGCATTTTCTGTCCCACACCATTCACACACTTGACAGAGCAATCAGGGACATTTAGGGATTCAGTATCTTGCCCAAGGACACTTCAGAGTGCTGAGTGGAGGAGCGGGGCATCAAACCAACGGCCTTCTGGTTAGTGAACGCTCCAGATCCACAGCTGCCCGTAAGAGTACACAGAAGTTTAGTCAAACCAGATTATGAATATTTGACAATTTAACCCGAACCCTGACTATTGAGCTGCAAGATTTTGAGTTGGGTTCAGTGGGACATTTAGGGCAACAGTGACATTTACATGAAGTAATAACAAAGAAGTTCTCCCTCTGATGTGTGGTAACTACGCTGAGAACGTATTAAGTTGCTGCGAAATGTAAATCCGCCATTTCTAACCGGAAGGCAGAATTAACATTTTCTCAGAGCCTGATCAGGCAGCTGCCTCCATCTCACTCAGCCTTACCCTGGGTCAGGGTCCGCAGCTGTTCTGCCTGACAAACTGGACTTTATAAGTTAAAAAGATACAAAAATCCTGTTTCTGTTTGCGCCGTTGTCCCTGAGCTTGATCGACGTGAAACAGCAAACAACAGTACATCATCTATGATTCATGAATATCTCTTGTGTGTAGGTTGTTTGTCATATGTTTCTTCCCTTTCATCCCCTCACAACGTTTTCCAGTTCAGAACAGGAGATCTGGTGGCTTTGTTATCTCGTCAGAGTTTAGCTTGTCTGCAGACATTAGCTCTGACAAACCCGAGGGGCCCCTTTTAATGTCTGACTGTGTACGCACACATGAATCCGGGTTTGTTTTATCTGTCTGAGGGACTGCATTTCTCATTTGTCTGTAGTCCTTCGAAGTCCATTTTTGGTCTTACTCCCTTCACTCGACTCCAGCTGTTACTTCTCAGTGAAAGAAACAGACGGGGCTTTAGTTTAAGCAGGGAGCAAGATGTGTTGACGGCTGTTGCTCTTTAGCTCTTACTTGAAAGGATCCCACACACACTGAAGACAGAAAGACACATTTTGTTTGCAGCATGTTCTAGAAGGTCAGCAGAAAAGAAAACACAACTTGCCACGCTGTCATCCTGGCAAACACACACACACACACATGCTGAACTCTATATTTGAATAATCTTCTGCAGACAATTTAAGATTAAATAGCCAAGTTCCCTCTCTCTCCCAAAGCAGGGAGACAAAACGGATTAATGAATAATTGGTTGCCGGCACAGTCGGTGGTGCAGCATCAAACACTTACTGACATGCAGTAGCTGTAAAAGCGACACCACCTGATCCTTCGCTTTAGCCGTCCTCTCTTCAGAAGCAAGCGTGTAAGCAGCTGCAGTGTGAAACAAGCTACAGCTCTTTGAATGTTGGGTTTTTTTTCTTCAGGGTCCTGCTCGGGTTGTTCTCTCATCCAGTGTTTAACCCGTTTTCTAAAGTAATCACTGTGCTTTGTGCCTTTTTCAGGGACATCCCTGTGGACTTCAAGTACATTGCTGAGCCCAGTATGCACTCCATGCCAGCTGTGACACTCTCTCCCAATGGTGAGTAGACAAACCGTGGCAAAACACACACACACACATACACACACAGTGCAGAGAATAAACCTATATTGCCAGATTGAAGCTGCTGGCCATTGCTCAGCAGAACTAAAATAAGGGGCGGACTGAGTTCAGCTAATTAAAGGTATGAGAAGGAAACATCCAGAGCCTGTCACTGGATCAGGATTGGGCCCAATTAGGAGCTATAGACAGACAGGCATACTCAAATACATGCTTGCATACATACATATAGTACATACATGACTTTATCTTTCCAATCCTCTGTTTACTCCGGGTGCACCAGCTGTCACAGAGCGCTGTTCAAACACTCCATGCTGTGGTGGAGGCGAGGGAGTGAACTGCAGAGCACACAGCAATTAATGACATGTCGGTGTGCATCAAAGAGGGATGAGGGGAAACTAAAGTGGATAAACGTGGGGATTTAAGATCTCTGTGGCTTTTATGGATTTCCATCAGTTGGATTCCAGAAAGGTATGAAATCTGAAGGGGGGGGGGCTCTGGAAATCCTGTTACCAGTTGATTCAGGTGAGCTGGCATGAAGGAGCTTTTACTGAAAGAAGTCTCTGATCCTTTCTAAATAATAACAGTTGCTTGACGCAATGCTTTGAGGTTCGTTGGTTATATTCCTGAGAGTTACTATTTTATTTTCACGATGCAGACGAGGAGAGGGACTACTGCCTTTACAGATATCACTTGTAGGTACAAGGAAAAATGTGAGGCAGCGGACAATAATTTGATAATGTAAGAGTTTGATGTTGGAATTACACTTGAATGAGAAAATCAATACAACTGTCATAAAGCCTGGATGTAGGGGGAAAAGGCAAGATGCATGAAATCCTGCATCCTGTAGAAACAAAGAAATGTGTCCACAAGTATCATCAAACTCCACCCTTCCTTGCTTATTTGTTCCTTCTCGCTCTACCTAGTTTGATTCTTTCTTTCATGCACTCTCTCTCTCTCTCTTCCTTTGGGCAACGTTCTTATCTGTCCGTAAATGGTTTGCTCCTCTTCAGCATCTGAACAATCCATGTTTTTTCAGTGGGAAAACGTTGAGTTTTCTCTAATGCCTCAATGGCACCCGGCCCACAAAGCACCACATGCACAATCGCTCTCCTCTTGCCATCTTCATCATCAAACCGACGGAGCCTTAGTGCGCCGGTGACATTGGTGAAGTTGTTTTTGTTCTGCACTAATCGCAGCTGACGTTTTTGTGAGAGGGGATGTAAGAGGACAGACAAACACACACACTGCCCACCAACACCAGAGCGCTTTCTCATACCACATTAATAATTTCCAGCATGTTTCCTTTTAAGAAGTGCACTGAGTCATGTAATGCTTTGACACTGGAGCGCTGCCTCTTATCACTGTGTGGTGACTTGGAGACCGCAGCGTTGTCAGGAGCTGAAACGCTCTGTAAAGTAGATCTCAACTGAGCAGTCACTGATGGAAAACCTCTTTTAATTTTTCCCTACAACGCCCTAATCTTCCCAATTTAACAATGGCAGAATGATGAGTTCATAACCCTTCTTCAGAGGGCCGTCCACTCAAAAGCAAATGTCCACATTTTGATGCCTTTGCCCCAGGGTACAGCCAGAGGCCGGAGGCATTTTAAGTTTGTGCTTCTGTTCCATTCTTGTGAGTTATATGTTCCAAGAACTTCAAATTTACAGTTGGACTCGTGGATGAACTGAATCGACTTTGGTTGTGAAAGGTCAAGGTCACCGTGACCTTTAAAAACATATTTTTCTCTTGTGAGCGCATCTCGGGAATCCCGTGAGGAAATGGATTAAAACTTGGTTCAAACATTCACTCGGAATTAAAGACTGGAGGTGTTACCCTGCCAGGTTTAGCACATACTAACACATCATGCATCTTATTACCACATCAGTGCTTGTGCAACATTAACAGGGGTTTTGTGTAGCAGTGTGATGACATGTTTTTTGTCTGTTTTTCTCCGCAGGTAAATGGCTAGCATGCCAGTCCATGGACAACCAGATTCTTATCTTCGGAGCCCAGAACCGCTTCAGACTGAACAAGAAAAAGGTCTTCAAGGGCCACATGGTGGCCGGCTATGCCTGCCAAGTCGACTTCTCCCCAGACATGAGGTAAACATTTTGTCCCTCAATATTTTTAAAATATCATTATGAGGAAATGAAAACAAACTGCAGGAAGCATTTTATTCCAGTTAATGAGAAAAAAAAAAACATTACGGCTTCAAAAACAGCTTCATGCAGATGCTTCTGCTCGCCTCTAAAAACCCTTCACATGTTGAAGAGCTGTGGAGAACAGTCTCTTCACGTTATCTAGTGTATAAGTTCCACAAGGAGAGATGAGTAGGACAGTTCAGCTCCCTAATTTTAGCCAAAATACCCATTAAGACCTGTTTTCTCCCCCGCCTCTCACCCACCACCACCCACATGTGTGAACTGGTGTCCTCACTTCCTCTCAGTAGCCATGGCAACACGGCAACTCTTGGCCAGACTAAATACCAAAAATTCAAAAACTCCCACCTTTTGGCAGGTGAAGTGGAGAGAGAAGTCCTTTTTTTAGAGAAGCACTCATGTTCCTTTCCTTTCTACCAGCTACGTGGTCTCGGGAGATGCGGACGGAAAGCTGAACATCTGGGATTGGAAGACCACCAAGCTTTACCACAGGATCAAGGCTCACGACAAGGTTTGCATCAGCGCCCTGTGGCATCCACACGAAACCTCCAAGGTCATCACCTGCGGCTGGGACGGACAAATCAAACTCTGGGACTAGAAACTGCTCTGGGTGGGATATGAGGGGCAAAACTGAACTGGTTTACTTAAGACACAGAACGGGTTTGTTTGTCCCATGGGGTTTGTTAACATTTTTCGAGGTGAATGCCACAGGACTGGTATCCAGTCTAATTGTTGCACTGTTTATTGTATCCCAAGAGCTCAAATTTGTAAACTCCTGTAATGTATCTGTACAAAGATGAACACAAACATACTTTTAAAGGTTGTTTCTGCTACAACAAACACATTTGAGGGCTACTTTGGCTTTTTTTTTTTTTCTTCAGTAAATGTTTTCATTTTAATCGGCAGTGTTCTGTTTAGTATACATTTGTAATCCTTCATAAAATCATTTGTTTTTAATTGTCTGACCATCCCTTTGTGGAAATAAACATTCTGTGAAATATTCTTCTTAAAACTACATGTATTTTTTGTCATTGGATCATGGGAGGTGGAGTCCCCACCACCATCGCAGACCAATATCTAACTGACGCATCTCGGGTGCAAATCCAATTCACAGATGAGTTCATGTATTTAAGTTTTATTCACGTCGTAAAGCAGGTGGCAATAAATAATCAAAATCATATATGACACAGTAAAAAGGCCAAAAATGAAACGTCCGGTTACCTTGATTAAATTGAGGATTTCTCTGGGTTTTGACATTGGAGCATTTTGGATAATGAATTGCACAAGTCAACAAAATATATAACGTAGGTCTCGTTGTTTTTAATGAAGAATTCTTGCATATAATTTTTTTTAAAAACACAATATAGGTTAACACAATATCATGAAAAAGAAAAAAACAATTCTTTGTTTCCTTGTTTAATTAAGTTATATCAAAGTATTTGGCAAGTTGTGTAAGTTTATGATTTTTGTTTAGTGTTAAATTTTTTGACTAAATTTGTTGATTTTTGTGGTAAAGGCCAATTAAACTTCAGAAGAAGATATATACACCTGAATCTTTTCTCTGTCACACATCCTCATTCAAATATCCAATACACACACTGCGTACATGAGACTTTAATAATGCAGTTATTCATAAAATTGTCTTGTTCTGTGATCCAGACATAGTCTAACAAGTTCATCCGCAGGGAAGTGTCCAGACACTTATCTTCTGCCTCCAGAGCAGATCCCATCTTCCTTCCTCCTTTAACATAAAGTGTCTGAATTAATCCACTGTTCTGCCGGCTGCTGTCTCTTGGGTCTGTGAATCCAAAAAGGTTGTCTAATATCAGGCAGGACCGTCTGGCCATGAGCCATACCCACCCGGGTGGGTGTGACTCAGAGGCTGACCTGCAGCCAACAACACAGCCACAATGAGGTAGAACACAGAGACGCCTCTGCAGGCAATTACTCTGCCCCTCTACACGACTGAGGTCATTACAGGCCAGGAGCGGGAGGAGGGGGGTGTGTAAGTGGGAGCAGGGATTTTAGCTTTACGAAAAGGTCAAGCCAGATAAGAGCAGGTGTGCTGCAGCAGGAATTCGTGCTCGCACTGAAAAATGTACACAAACTCGCGAATTTTAATCCAGTTGCCGTTCCTGCAGTTTATTGTTTTTTTTTGTCAATCTGGCTCAAGGCTTCCACTGCGTGTTCACCCAGCTCAGTGTGTAAACACTGCTGGCATTGAGAATATTCTTGTGCAGGAAGAGGTGTGGCTTTGCCGGGTCACTGTGCACATGGAAGAGCCGGAAGTCGGCGCGTTCCAGCTCTTTGAGCAGGCTGAACCAGTACCGCACCACTGACGGGTCGTCGCCGCCCACCTCGAAACCAGCCCAGTGCAGGTGAACCTCCAGCAGCATCTGACCCACCGAGTCCAGAACTCCCTCCAGGATCAGGTTCTCCAAGATCTTCCACTCTGCGCTCTCCATGTCCGCCTTAAGCACGTCCACCTAGAACACGCAGAAATGGTAATAGATGAGCTTCTGTTATTGCTGTGGAATGACACTAAACTGTGGAGTTATCGAACACAAAAGCTATTAGAAGATGAACATGGACGAGTGAAGCTTGGCCTTTGTTCTTGCTGTAGCAGCGTTAGTGATGGATTGGGCGAGAGAGCAGCTTGCTGTGTTGGAGCCGAGTGGGAATGTTTCATAAGATGAATGTTAATAGCAGCCGTAGGTCATATTCATTTAAAATGACTCATGCAGGCCCAAGGTTTAACCTCAGGATCCCGGGATTTATCTGAATTGCTAAAGATGTCCATTGTCTGACCTTTACATGTTTTAAAAAAAAAAAAAAAGCACTGCTTTTATTCCATTATTTTCTCAGCTGGTTTATTATGTAGCCACTATATTAGTAGTGACACAACCTGGGGAGAGATTTAGATTACAGGATTTATTGGAAAACAAGGCCCAAGGTATTGTCAAGTATTATCACGTTAATCCTTTGAGATACCAGCTAAAGGAAAAACTTGTAGTTCTGCCTTTGTGGGAAGCGCTCACATTTCCACAGCTCAACGGAGAACATCGTCTGGCACCGTGACAGCACAGATATTAAAGTAGCCAAGAAATTCCTCTCCTACTGATGCCTTTGGTGGGGCTCCAGAATTCCCAGGCCTCATTAGTGGAACAGAGCGAGTCTCAGAAACTCTGAAACGTCTTATCTGTGAAGGACCAGTCCAAATGTTGTCCTGTGTCCTCCCCACGGGCCCCCAGAACTCCCACAAGCAGAGATATGTTTCTTAATTGGACAGAACCCTTGTGATGGAAAAAATAATGTGGCATCATCAGGAGGTGATGTATCCGCTCGTCTCCGAGGGAAGTGTCTCCGCCTGTGAGTGAGTGCGTGTGCGGCGGGTTGCGTTTGAGTGCCTCTGCCAGGATTGGATGTCGTTTAGAGGCTGTTTTTCTGAGTAGGCAGTTCACGGAGCTTCTCTCTGTCTGAATGATGTGAACACACTTTTTTTTTTCCAATGTATTTGATATAAATTGCCTTCCTGTCTCTATGGTCCCTGATCCAACGCTGCCAATATCAGCTCTCTCTGCAGGGAACTTGCTAACTCTGGCAAGACTCCTGTCTGCGCTCAGCGAGGTCCATATGGTGTCGGAGAGTCAGAAACATGACTCTCGCTGCGCCCCTGTGAAGAGTCAGCCATGCTCAGTCATTCTCAACTACTGTGATGAGCTGCTTTCCCTTTGGCTGGAGAGCAAAAGTACATCCATGGATATTTCATGTAACAAAAACTAAACTAATGTGCTTGAATTCATGCAGCGCTGTACAACTGATTTAGGCACTTGCACATGATGTTTCTCCCTTTGCAGTAGGTGAATTGATAAATACAAAAACTATAAATACTGTAGTTTATTTTGTAAGAATCCCGACTTAAGTTTTAGTCTCTTAAACTTTTGAATGGTGCCAAGTGTCATTTTCAAGGAATTTGTTGAAACAGCAGCTGCTTATCTTAGTATAAATATTGGAAAACCTGTCTGCCGGCACCTCTAAAGCATCTCATTTGCTTAATCTGTACTAAAACTGTGTAGAACTCTTAGAAATGACAAGTTGTTGTTTTTCCTTTCCTTCCAGCAACTTTATGGTGATCATAAGTTCATCCACCCATCAATTATCTACACCGCTTATACTTAAAGGGTCGAAGGGGGAGCTGGAGCCTTCCCAGCTGGCTTTGGGATCTGAACCAAGAACCTTCCGCCCGTGTTTCTACTTGACAGGAGGTTGCGTGTCGGACCACCTCTTGGCCAGTAGCAGTTGTTATGTAACCAGGAATAGAGAAAACACTTTTTTACAGATTTAAACACACACGATTTAACGTTGTAATTGGAAAGACCCCTGCCAGGCTAGCTCTCTCCTCCTCTTTCAGTCTTTATGCTAAGCTAAGCTAAAGGGCGGCTGGAATCGATCAAATCGTCTAATTGCTGGGCAAAAAAAAACATGCATCAGTTTCCCAGTGCGTGGAACGTTTTCTTTAATTGCAGCAACAAACCCTTTCAACCTTTCTGAGCAACTTTCAGCACCTTTTCCATCATCCAAACTTTAACCGCCTTAATCGTCCGATTCAAATTCCAGAACATAACTTCACAAACCAAGCTGCACTCTACAATTAAGGAGTTGATCGACCTCATCGACCTAAAATGACGTCGTGCTCCACAGGAACTCCCGACCACCGCTGAGAAATTAATGTGAGACTGCAGCAAAACACTTTTCACACCCGGTGGACAAATATTTCCTCCCGGTGACTCATGCAGAAAGTGATCAAAATACACTCGGTAATTATTTCTGTACTGCAGTCCTGGGATTAGGCGGACGCTGCACATGGGGACACATTTTTAATTTAGAGAACAACTTTACATGGAAGTTTCCACTTTGGACTGTTGATTAGGCCACAATGGCACATTCAGCCAACAGATATCTAAGAGTGTGTTAAATTTGGTGCAGCTTAATTGTTTTCAAGGGAACTGTTGGACCTTGGCTAAGGTATAAGCTCGACTGTCATTCTAGTTTATTGCTGCAATGCACTTGCTCACCTATTCACATCAAACTGGCAACAGTCAGGCCAGACTGGGAAAAAGAAAATGTTGGATGACCACTGTGACATGTTATGTCCGACTGCAGGACCTCTACTGGAGAAAGGAAAGTTTGTTGTGCTTGTTTTTCTAATGATTTCTATTGGCTGAGCGGTGCTGATCCTGTTGCACGATCCAATTACTGACACGATCAATGGTCCAACGCTCCGTCCCTTTCAATAAATGAGATGTGACACGCTGCCGCTGACGTTTTGTCCCTGTTGTGAGAGAGTCCGCCGTCTCAGCTGGTCACCACAGCTCCGCTCAGTCGGTGAGTCATCGGCCTGAGTTAATAAACCAAAACCCAGATAAGAAAGGCTGTGCAAATGCATATTTCAACCTTTCCATCACTCCTGTTTCCTGCTTCTCCCGTCACAGAGGCTGCAGAGGCTTTAAGGTGAAGCTGTGTCTGCTGCTACTGCTGCTGCTGCTGCTGCTCGCTCCTCCAGCACAATATGTACTCACATTAAAACCTCACCATGGGGATGTATGTGTGGGGCTCTGCATTTAAAGTAGGTGAGTGCTGTCATCCATCAAACAGCATTATGTAAAAACCCACCACACAGTTTATTTGTCACACACTGAAAACACCTTTTTATAAGACATTTAATAGGTAAATATATAGAAGTGGCTTAGACTAATATGTAATCTATAGGATGCATTTTAAATCAGAAGGACAAAGGTCAACATGCAGCCTCACAGCTAAAAAGGGGCTATTTGAAAATACCGATACCAAACCGTAAATGATCTGTCATCAATCCATATGCGTCTGTATCTAATAAAGCTAAGTTTCCTTCTCATAAGGAAGAGATAATCATTCGATTACCTGTGTAAGAGAAGCTGTGGCTTCTTTGACCTTGAATTATTATTCAGTCCGGTCCTCGACGGGGATGTTTACCGGATCTATAAGTGAGCGTGTGTTTATTAGTATGCATTCATTCAGGGCGCTGTGTGTATGATTGATCTTATATGCAGATTCTTATCTGATGAGCTGGACCCTGTGGGGGGAAGGGGGGTCTTTAAGGAGCATTGAGGAGGACAAACAAAATTATATATGTAAGTTTATTCACCTTGAGACGGACAACGGACAAGAGAGGAATAAAACACGATGAACTGGATTATGTTGGGATGCACAGGAGGGTGCTTGTGTTTGCATGCAGAGAATGAGTCAAGCTGACTCAGCAACAAACAGAAATCTGTTCTGTGGTTTTACAATCTGGGATTAACTCTTACCTGTCTGTGTCCAAAGTCATTCAGGATGGTGGCCAGTTTCTTCGTGTTGGCGTACTGACGTTGGGCCACGACGGCCGGGTTGGGATCCCTCCAGTCCACCGAGAGCCGATGGAGCCACATGTCGGCCTCCTGCAGGTGAGGCTGCTTCAGGCCGGGATCGAAGCAGTGGACCTCGCAGCCTGAGCTGGCGAGGGAGCGCTCCAGGGTCCGGTCATCCTCCCCCAACCTGCAGACGGCACAGGAGAGGAAAATCAAGCTGAGTGTCCAAGAGTCAGAGATTGAACTGCAACACTTTATTGGTACAAGCCAAAATGTGTTCGTGGTATGAGCGCTGAAAGCTGTGGAAAGCAATGAATGTCCACATTATTATTGTTTGATCACTTATGAGATCTGTCATTTAAATGATTATCATATTTTTACTGCTCAGTTGTCCGTTGGAAGGACGGGAAATGGGCCAAGAAAGAACCCATTAAATTTTTGGCATGGATCCGGACAAAGAGCAGGATCCAGATGGGTCGTTTATTTTCCACATTTTCATGGATTTCCTAGAGAATAATGAATGGATCTTGATGAAAACAAATTGGTCGTTATTTGGGGAATCATTTGGAACGAGTGGTCCAGATCTTCAGATATCGTACCGTCATGTATGTCTGTATATCTTTTCAAACAATACCCAGCCTTGGACAGTATGAAATGTGGCTTCGTAACTTTAACACATTACATTATTCACAGAGAGACAAATGAGATCTGCTGCATTTTACTGAATAAAAGTGGATTCTCAACTCAAAATAAAATCATCCACATTCCGCAGCACAGGCCAGAGCGCAAAACAAGATGAGGCTAAATGCATTTTAAAGCTGGAACGCTATTTACCAAAGAAAACATTTGATCAAAGACCCAAAAGATCGTCTCTGTGACGGGAAGCGACACAAGCTCCACTTGTCACAAAACCTTAAATGCACCAAAGTAAATTCTTAGAATAAAATGTTCCTGACACGCTACATAACAAACTGTGTGATCTTGACATGACCGTCACACTTAAAAGCCACAAAAGATCAATCATCCAAAAAAGAAAGATCAGAAGCTTTTAGCTGAGGGGATGCGTCTTCTTTCTCTTTCTCCCTTATGTCTTTTTTCTTTGTTTGATGTTCCTCTCGTTTGTTCTGCTCCTCTACCTTTCCCTTATTCCAGTGGTCTGCTTCTCCATTTGGAAATATGACGTGTGTAGATGAAAGGAGACGGGCACATTGCCACGTCTTTCTTTTTCGTCTCCCTCACTTTCCCCACTCCCTCTGCTATGTTTTCTCTATCCTCCCTCCTCCAATTCTTTTTCTCCTTCTTCCTCCTTTCTCGGTCGCCGTCTTCGCATATTCCCCTGCGTCTTATTTGTGCTGCGGCAGTATTCTGTAATTGTGGCAGAGGGAGTACATTTCACAGTCCGTGTCTTTTACAGATGGGTCCCTGAATGCCTCCCCCCACTAGCTGTAACAGAGAGATGGAGATGCAGCTAGATGTCTCTTTTTTACCGTGCTAAATAGTTCTTCCATTCTCTGGTGAGGTGGGATTTAGATGACAGGGATCAGGGGATTACTCATGTATAGGGGGCTGAGGGGGGGGGGAGTCGGTGCATCAGAGGCTCTCCTGGATGACTATGCTGATAAAGGAGGGTCTCTACTTGCTGTAATATCCTCTCTCATGACACCACAGAGTGCACGAGTGGTGACGCTGGATGAATGGATATGAAGATGTGTGTGTGGTGGAGGAAAATCATCTTCAGACACAGGGGTCATAAGGGATATATGAAGAGATCTTGACTGGATGCCATGGCAACGAGGTCTATGTGTGTTTGCGTGTGTGTGATATGTAAATGTGATAAGCAGAGCCCCGAACCCGCCTGTCCTCGTACTGAACTGTTATGTCAACAGTCTGTCTGGATGTTGTGAACGTAAGAGACGAGTCTGGTTAACAAACGTTGGGTGGGCTGACAAGCTGTTCGCCGACTGTCCCGCCACTTTTTCCTTTTTCGCCCTCACTCCTCTGTCTTCATATTTTTTATCCACCTTTGTTTCTGACACTGTGCTGTTGTAAAAATACTTCTGCCTCCACAGATACTTTCAGACGTGCATTGAACATTTCCTGCAGTCTTCCACATGGGCTGTGTGTGAGAATGTCGAACTCAGTTGCTCCTGCCATTTCCCGGAAGTTTCTTGCCAGCTTCCTCGTAAAGTGTTTCGTAAAATTTCAGAGTGAGCCCATGTGAGAATCTTATCTTAATCCTCCTTGACCTTGTTTGCGTTCCCCATGTGGCGTCCATTCCTAGTACGATCTCTGTTTTGCTGTTCTGGTTCGTTCTGAGGACATACCCCTCCCATTGTATTCGCCGACGCCTGATCTCTATTACCACACTCCAGTGTTCTAGGCCAGAAGATGTAGCATATTTTCCTGAGGCATACACCTGATGACAAAGTTGTAAACCTGGAAAGGCAACAACAATCGAGAGCTTTTAGTGATAAGGGCCGACGATGGTGTCGATGTTCCTGCAGGCTCTGCCCAGACGCCCCTTTAGCCTGAATGAGATTTTCCTGTTGTTGTGACAACACTGTCCTGAACAATGTCCTCCTGCGTTCTTCATATGTGAAAGACCAAAAAATGTTCTGGACATTCTCCTGAGTTCATGTCTAAAAATGGCTCACTCCTCTCTGTCCTTCTACTCTGCGCCTATTCCCCATCCGTCACCACACATTGCCTCACATTAGCATAGTGTGATCAGTGAGTGATGAGGTGCAGGTACTTTTTAATTCCCTGGCTGTGCTCTAGCCTACATTACTGCTCCACATTTTCACGACTGCCACACGGCTTTCAGTCTGCGAGGAAAGTCGTCGTGAATGGACCTTTTTCAAACTCAACGAACAAAACTCTTTTCAGCGCTTGTTGGGTTTAGTCCAGAGATGACGCACATAAGAAAAATGAAAAAGAGACAACTGACTTTGCGAGAGATCCGTCTGTTACCGTTTCCTTCAGGGCAAATAAAGAGACAGTGATTAGCTGAAGGAGTCTTGTTTTTTTTCTTACTTCATATCTGAGAGAATAGTAAAGTGGAGAAGATGCCAATTCGACCCCGACAGGCTTTTATCACGTCAGACGTTTTATCTTTTGAAACCGGAGAGGCATCAGGGTTGGTAATATTATTCATTACTCCTCACTTGCATGAAGTGTCTCAGTAAACCATCCCAATGAGCTACACTAGCATCAACAACATGGTAAATGGTAAATGGACTGTATTTACGTAGCGCTTTCCCAGTATCCTCGAGCACTCAAGTTTTACAGTACAAGTCACATTCGCCCATTCACGCAGCACTTTTTCTATCACAACATTTATGCACTATCGCCACCACAGCCGTCAGGAGGAATTCGGGGGTTCAGCATCTTGCCCAAAGACACTTCAGAATGCAGACAGGAGGAGCAGGATCGAACCACCAGCCTCTCGGTTAGCAGACGACCCTCTCTACCACCTGAGCCGCAGCCTCCCATGTACGCCGCTCACATGATACTTGTTCAGGGTATTCTTATCATAAGTATTGTACAACTTTAAGGACACAGACTGAGGTAAAATCAGATGGAACTCCTGAATAACTGTTGATTTAAGCTAAACTTAACTACTAGACCGAGATAAAACTACACTTTTACCTGATTGTTATCACTCTGGAGGTTATTTCAGGGGAATGGAAATCAGCCTTCCAAGTAATATGTTTTTTTTTCCTGTTCTTTTAAAAAGGATTGGGTTTTTCCTAATCTGACTCTTCCTGTGCTTCAGCATGTGGGCTGCTTGATGGCAATGGATGACTCATCCTCAACATCCTCATAAGGTCGAGTGAATGAAGAGAAAACAGCGACGATGATCAAAAAGACGCAGTGAAACAGTACGAAGAGGAAGATGACAGAGGGACGTTGGAGAGGCAAACGGTGAATAATTGGGGGTTTTTTTACGTGAAAAAAAAAATACTGAGGCACTCCACTCCCCCTCCAACCCTGCACCATGCGACAGACCAATCACAGAACAGCTGCTCCGCCTGCCCGGGTACATCTGTCCGCGGCTCATCTAACAGCATGCAAATGAGACGCATCTAACATACACACACTTATGAAAACGCACAAAACTAGGCACACAAATGTACACACTGCTTTCGACAGTGGACACACATTCACACTTAATTGTATTTGGCATTTCTATAATTAAAGCCAGTCTTCTGTGAGGCAGTGGACTATATAGAGTTCAGGGTTTCGTAAGTCTCTTGTTCGGCAAAGCAGAATCCTCCTGAGAAAAAGATACTCTGCACACTGGAATAGATTCAATGGTGGGACAGAGAAGTGTGTGTGTGTGTGTTTGTGTGTGTGTGTGTGTGTGTGTGTGTGTGTGTGTGTGTGTGTGTGTGTGTGTGTGTGTGTGTGTGTGTCTGTGTGTGTCTACCATGAATCTAGGTCAGACAGGGGACACGGGGAGGAGAGAATCACTTGCCGTATCTAGAGGAGTGGAAACTTCAGAGAGAAGTTTGACTTGATTAAACTGTTACGCTCGGCTCTCTGGGTGTTTCTTTTGTTACTGTTAAAGTTTTTCATCGGGCTTAGTTTTTTTCTTGTCAGTGCATAAGCCAGAGTTTAGGGGCGACAATAGAATTTTACTCCGGAGGTCTCAAGGGATCAGTTAGATAGGAGGGGAAATGGTACTGCAGCTTTCATTGACTGTGCACTTCATCACATTTTTACTCAGGTCAAAAGTTAAAACGTTTGCATAAATCACAGACAGGACTCACAATAGAGTTCCTTTTATTTTTCGGTGCGCTGCCATGTGTGCACGAGCGAGTTTCCACCCATCAGTCAGCCAGAGGATATCAGAAATCTTTTCCTCCGATCTCTCCGTTTGACCCCTGACACCTTCTCCTTATGGAGGCACAAAGCCAGAAGCAGCTGTAACCCTGTGCCCCCCCCCCCCTCACAATACATTCCCACATCAGTATCCGAGCCCTGCCTGCCCTGCTGCCAGTGCACCTGTCCCGTCTCTCAACAGCCAAATTAATAAGCTCCTCGCTCCTGCAGCTAAATCGCCCTCAGACCTTTGCAGCACTTCAGCACAGCGGAGGCCCAGCACGACGGGACGGAGCTGATCTGTGACACAAAGTGACACAAACAACTCTTTGAGATTTCTTACCGCTCACTGAGAGGAAGCAGATTCTCTTTACTCTCATTACACAACAATTTAAAAAGACTTGTCGGCGACATGGCCCTGAAAGTTCAGCTCAATACCTGAACAAATAAAGGAGCAATTAGTCACTGAAAAGAAAAGACGAAGAGGGAATGAAGAGGCCGATACTCTTCGTCCTCTATTGTGTGGAAAATAGACAAAAGTTATCATCTGTGATGTGACTGCATCAGCAGTTGTGAGAAGATAAACTGTTTCACAGCCATCAACAAAAGCAGATGCTCCGAATAACTGTGGCATCTGCAGATACCTCACTGACGCACATCGCAGCCTGTCTCAAAGCTAAAGTACAGACTGTAGCATCAGATTCATATTCAAGATTAAATGGTGACCTTGTTCATGTAGTGGTTAAGAGGACTGTCAAGATATCGAGTGTTATGACCCTAACTCATTTTTTCAAATTGTCAAATCTCTCTTTCCTCCCCTGTCTGCGACGTGATTGGTTGCTTTGCAGAGATAGTTGCCTCCTGATTGGACCATTCCACGATAGAGGATTTATAAACTCAGGCTGACAGCAGCCTCTCTCTTGTTTCTTCCCACATCCCAACAAAGAACGCAGATGTCAGCCAGTTCTGTGAATAGAGATAATGGATTAGTTAGATCTGCCTGGTTGAGGTGATAGCTTTGAAGTAGCAGCAGAGGTAGGAAGGGAGGGTGAGTTGAGGGGTATTCGGCTGCAACGTGCAACTTCACCACTAGATGTCACTAAATTCTACACACTGAACCTTTAAGGGAATATTAGAGATTCCATTTGACAGAGTGCTGCTGCCTTTCTGGGGCTTAGGAAGTCTGGAGAGCCGAATACTTAATATGTCCAGGTTTCCTCTAAGGGACACGGGCAACTCATAAATCCAGTAAAACAAGAACATGTGTGAGTG
This sequence comes from Hippoglossus stenolepis, assembly GCF_022539355.2. Classification (NCBI taxonomy): domain Eukaryota; kingdom Metazoa; phylum Chordata; class Actinopteri; order Pleuronectiformes; family Pleuronectidae; genus Hippoglossus; species Hippoglossus stenolepis. Next base: position 12,764,977 of record NC_061502.1, read on the forward strand.
TTTGCCTGTGTCTGTACACACCCAAAAGAGTAGATCCTGCAGTGTTTGCTTTGTATCCTGTGGGTCAGGCTGTACTTCGGGTCCAGGCACACAGCCCACGCGTCCTTTGACCCATCTGGAGCAGCTTCTTCACGAGCCAGCGATGAACAAACCACCTGGACACATAAGAACATTCAGATTTGAACCTTTTCAGATAACAAGGAGCAAAACTTTTCTCTAGGTTTGCATGTGTGTATTTGCTTAAACTGTGCACATACACGCAGTAAACATGTCAGTGTGCTGCTTTTATGTTGCACATCTGCAGTTTCACCAGTGACTAAGCTTTAGCACTGCTCAGATGTTCGCTGTCTGGTTTCTTTAAGCTCCAGCTGCTGCTGAGGGAGGAATAATATTTGCTCAGACATGATGATATGCAACATAAATCTGTGTCTCTACTGCACACTATTCAAATGTAAACTAAATAATGTGTGTGCATGCGTGTGTGTGTGTTACAGCTATATAAATCTAAAATATAAACAATGCAGAACCGAGAAACGATTAGCTCTTTCCCAAAATATCCTGTTGTCAGGGAACAATGAGCTTGCTATCCCGACCTCTTATATAATCACATCTATTATTCACTTGAAATTGACGATTCTTCCCATTTAAACCTTCATTATGCGTGTTTACATTTTGAGGCAAACACAAGAGTTGTTTTTTAAAGGGAGTTTGAGTTTTACAGTTTCAAATCTTCTCTCTCAGAATCAGTATTCTTTGCTGCAGCCGTTAGAATAAATGTCTCCCTGGAATCGGAACTTCCAGAGACTGGTCAGGCAGGAAGTGACCGGCCGAGTCAAGAGCAATGACACCGTCAAACTGAGCATAAAAGTTAGTCAATGTGTTTTTTGTGTAATTTAAAAGTCTGAACAGATACTGGATGTTGAAGAAAAATGAGTGGATGTAGGTTTTGAAGTGAAGATGTGTCTGATAGGCTGGTCTGAGGGAGGGGCAAAAGGATGAAGGGATGTGAGTAGGGATGAGGGAAGAAGGGGAGAAAATGAAGGAATGTGGGTAGGGACAACTGGAAGGTGCCACATTCTTCGTTCTTTACGCTCGACTAGGATGAGGAGAGAAGAAAGGATGAAGGGATGTGGGTAAGGATGTGGGAAGAAAAGATGTGGGTAGGGACAAGCAGAGGTAAGAATGAAGAAGAAGGTGATTGAATGAAAGGAAGGAAAGGTCCACCATCTCAGAGCCCATCTGCTATTATCTGATGCCATTTCAGCACAAAACATAAACAGGAAGACTGTCTGTAGGAGTGTTGGGTTCAGAAGACATTTTGGCTAATCCCTATTAACGGCTATCTGCATTCACTAAAGATAAATTAAAAGGCTGATAGCCGATTAATTTTGGTAAATGTAAAACTTATTTACACGATTGTTCAAATTAGAAACAGTAACCAGAAGGCTTCAAAATCTTCTCCCCCTCCTGCAGATCCTGTATATTCCCATGCAGGATCCGTTTAAAGAGTTTTAATGTTGGTTTGACAGACGAACAGAGGTGTGGTTGAGACGTGGCCCTGCTCCCTGTCGTCTGCTGTAAAGAGCACAACCACTGTACTCTGTGCATGAGCGTGCTGCAGTAATTTATTTAAATGAATCTGAAACACGCTTCGTTATGCTCATCATTGTTAATTTGTTCCAGTAGAAGGAATTCAGCAGCACAAGCACACACACACACACACACACACACACACACACACACACACACACACACACACACACACACACACACACACACACACACACACACACACACACACACACACACACACACACACACAGAGTGCACGGTGTCCAGTGAAATGCAAAATCACTCTGGATTATTTTTGCCACTTCTCATCCGCAGACATATCGGTGGCATCGAACGTCTGCACAGTTGCCCTGACTACTGAGCTGAAATAATGTTTGCGTTGACAATACATCAGAATAAATGAACTGTCATTACTGTTGTGAAGCTAATCAGAGACAATCAGCTACACTTTTTGTGATGTAATCTACTTTACTGTATGTTATTGCAATAATACCATGGACTGAATGTGGTATTTTCTTGATAAGTACCTTTCAGGCTGTTGAAATACGTTTGATAACACTTTCTCTTATCTGTGTGTGTGTGTGCCAGTGCATGCATGTAAGATACACGATTGCTATCGATTGGACAGTCGCGTCGTAAACCATCTCTCTGAGTAACAGCTCCACCAGCCACCGTGTCACTCAGCATTACAGCCCAGGACGCTGCTATGCCCCCACTAACTCCCTCCACCCTCGCCTGTCACTGTCTATGATGGACAGTTCCCTTCAACAGCCTCCCACACACACACACACACACACACACACACAAGCGTACGCACACACTCAAAGACAATCTCTGTCTCTCTGTTCCTGTCCTTGTCCCTTTCTTTCACACACAAATATGCACAAGTGGCTGCATGTACATCTACACACACACACACACACACACACACACGCACACACACACGTCCTGAGGCTAATTCATTGCTCGCTGAATGTCTGCTTTGTGGAAGATACAAAATGAGTGCTTAGTCATTTGGAGTAGAATACAGTGCCCTGCTGTGTGAGGGGGGAGAAGATAAGTTGCTGATTTATCCCCAAGTCAATTTCATTACAATAAAAAACCAGAGCACATGTAATCCCCCCCCCAAAAAAAATCTGTCTGTGTTTTTGCATTACCGTCACAATGTGGCACAGAAAATTAGGACTTTCTCAATCCCTCTGCAACGATCAGATTATGATCTCGAACTTCTTGATCTATTTGCAGTGATTTAATTTACTGCCATAGTCCGACAAACAAACCATAACATCCCGCTGATTGAGTATGAATAGAGGGAATGTGAGTTCCATCTGTATGGTAATCAATGGAGTAATGAATTATGTGTGTGCTGCCGAGCAAGACCAATAATCTTTGGCTGAGCAGAATGCGAACGAGGTGCCGGTGCGTGACAGAAACAAGCTCACTCTGGTTTTCTACACAGTACGACAACAAAGACCTGTCAAAAAAAATGCACTTCCTGCCCCACAAAGAGCAACAACTTACCCCTTTTCTATTCGTGCATCTGTTTAGAATATTTTGGTTTATTTGAACTTGAAGCAGTGAATGTCAAATGCTAATTAAAGCTGTTATGTTCCTTGATGGGACAGAACAAAAAAATTAACCACATCAACAGCGGCACACGGCAGAAAGTGAGCAACCAGGGGAATTAAAGCCAAGAAAACTGTACTTTTAGTTCCCTGTCACATAAAGTCAAAAGAGACAGTGTAATGCCATTATACATAATAGAATTGTACTTTTTTCCCCCAGACTCATATGAGGCTTTCAGGATTTTTGACACCTCGACCACCGTAATCAGTTCATCCTTCAGTCCAACTAAACATTTGTACCAAATTTTAAGAATTTCCCTCGAGGCGTTCTTGAGATATCGTGTTCACAATACTTTTGCATGGACGGACAGACAACCCAAAAAACACAATACTGTACCTGCAGCCTCTGGGTATCGCTGGTGTGGAGGCATAAACAAACCTTGGATAAAGATACAGCAAGCACTTAATTTAAGTGCCTGTGAGTGGTCGATTGATTATGACTCACTTGTGGTGTTGTGATGTAGCTGAGGAACCTTTTGGCCTCTTCCTCCAGAGAATGACTCTCACTGGCCCATGGCTCCAGCTCTATGTGCCACCGAGGAGTCTGCACACGCACACACCCACACAAACACAGGAAACAAGAAAGAAAATTGACAATTAACTCAAATCAAAGTAGGCCACTGGTAAAAGAAAATCAGTGCAAGGACAACAACAAAGGGAGCTTTATTCTTTCAGGTATTAGAAACCGCTTGTGCAAAGCCACTGATGGAACTAGGTCACAATGTGCTCAGAGCAGGATTTTCTTCTCCACCTGCGTATTAGTGACAAATAAACTGCTAAAGTTCATTGGGCCATTGTTGTCTCAGTAAAACGGGGGGCTGCTGTTTATTCCTATGCGTCCTGTACTGTGAGGTACGGATTATAAATAAAGTTCAGCTGTGGCTGACAGTGGAAAAATGAGACTTCACCATCTGCTGGCTGGAGCGGAGCCTGGTGAAGTGCTGCTGTGTGATCGCATTCCTGAAACCTGGCGGAGCTCGGCCTTATGCAGTCGTTTCTGCAGGAATGTGTCTGTTTGTGATCAGAGGAGAAGCAACGAGAGGCAGAGCTGTGACGATGCATTTGTTGATTGCACAATCATTTCTTGTATCAGATGCTACAAACCGGCGTTGATCAGCAGCTGCTGTGTAAATTATCCTGTGTGATTTCATGGTCGACGGCTTCCAAGCCACCGGGGCCCTCCCGCCTGTGTGAGTGGTTTATGAGCACCGCAGTTTGTGGTTGTTCACAGATCATCTCTGGCCTATCTGGGTCGTGTTTGGGTTTGTTTGATGCTGCGGGCACTTGTGGAAAGTAATCTGTAAAAGGTGCTATGGTGACGTCAGGTTTGTTTAGGAAAATAACCTAATGTTAGGATTAATTCCCATCTTGTGTTGGAACTCATTCCCATGTTTCCATGTGTTTTTTTCCTCTCTGTCTCTCCTCACAGTTACACCCTCCACTTCAGCTTTGTGATGGCACGCTCTATCCAGCAGGCTTCATACTTCACATGGTTTCATATATAGTCACTGACAAATTGAGGTTGAGGTTGATTTGCCCTGAAACTGGAGGTTGGAGTCTTCGATTATCTTCTAGATCGTGTGTAGATCAAATCTGTCATTCATTCATCTTCATTTTTGTAACATGACAGTGGATAGAATAGAGTTGTTCAAGTTCACACAAACACATTAACACACCAAACCAAATAACCACACTGAGGAGAGCTCACATCAAATAAACGTATCGATATTAGATTTTATAAAAGCAGCACAGACCTTGTGCTTATTCAAAACTGGTTACTGTGGGATGTTTTTTACCTCAGCCTCCACATGGTGTGTTTGTTTTTCAGTTCCTCCATATAAATTTCATTCAGACCACATCTCTCTGTCAAAACCCACAATCTGACAACCATCCCTGACAAAAACAAGGGAAGCAGAAACACCTTTCCAAAACAAACGCTGCTTTAAAAATACCCCGGTGTCGGTGGGATTTTATAGAGAGAGAAAAAAACTGTATGTCAGTCTGTTGTTTACACCTAAACAAGTAATATCTGCCTTTCTGCATCAGGAGGACACTGAAAACTCCCAGAGCTCCCTGTCTCCTCGCTGCCCTTTTCATCTCCTCGCCGAGTCCTGGCTGCAAAGCTCAGCTGTCAGGCCCCCGTACGTCAGCCCGGTGCAGGTTGAGACAGGGCTGCTGATCACAGGCCAGATATCTGGGACAATAGACTCACTGGGAGGTTGCAGTGTGTATAAAGTGGAGGTGAACTGGAGCAGTGGGGGAAAAGTGGAGAAGCAAAGGGACGGAGCGAGGGTCGAAAATCACGCACACACACACACACATATATATCTGACCTTTAGAGGAGAGTAGAAAAGGAATGATTGAGCACACCTCCTCCCTTACACCTCCTCCATTGACTTGGCCGAGGGAGGAGGTGTGCTCGCAAGGTTTCTAATTTAAAGACTTGACTGGAGAGAAATATTGCCCTGGAGTTGTCGGACACATTTGTTATTCTTGCGGCTTGCAATTGATTTTTTCATGTGAACAAAAAACAAAATCTAAAATAAGTTTGGTGCACTTAAAGTGTGACATTGGGAATTTGTGTGTGTGTGTGTGTGTGTGTGTGTGTGTGTCACACATGTGCACATTCTGCCTCTGAGCTCTCGCTAAACTGCTGAATCCTCACTGAGCGTTGATGAGGTTGGTGTTAAGCCCCATGTTCAGTCAAGTTACAACAAGCCGTCAGCACCTCAGGGACAGAGGAGGAAAGCAGTGTTAATAACAAACACACAGGAAATCATTCAGACAGACGAGGCTGTTCAGACCATGACATTAGATATAAATACACACCCAGCCTGAGCCTCTCACGCCAGCTGCCCGGACATGAATGGAGAGATGAACATCAGGAATTAATGCTAATGTGACGACTTTGATGAAGAGTTTTCAAAGAAATATTTACATACGTGAGCTGCCAAGAAAGTTAAACATTGGAACTAGTATCTATTCATTTTATTATTGTATTATATGAGGAGTATTAGAGCCATATTGAAACAAACAAATGCAGAGATTTCAAGAATAAAATCGTAACTGAGAAGAAAGTCGTAATATTATGAGAGTAAAGTTGTAATATTGCGAGATTTAAGCTGTAATATTATGAGAATCAAGAAAAAACATAGTTTTAAGAAAGAACTGCAAGGAGTCCCTGTGCACACAATATTATGACTTTATTTTTTTTTCTCGTAATACTATACCAGAATAACTTTTATCTCAAAATCTCTGTCTTTTTTCCCCCTGTAAGTGTCTCTACATGAATACTGGACAACAACTGAAGAGCCAGCTGAACGACCATGAGTGACACAGATGTGGACGTGGCAGTTCAAGTGGAAGCACTGGAAGAAGGTAAAAAACTAAAGCTAAAATGCCAATTGAGGTGAAAGTGCTGAAAAAGAACTTGGAGCTGAAAAGCTGGTTAAAGTGTGCGAGATAAACTGAGCTGCAGTTGAAGGTCTTGATGGAAATTGGCGCAAATTGAAGAAGAAGAAAAGAAAAACATTTCCAATGAAACTGCCGGTGCACTGCTGGGGATTTGCTTTCAAAACACTTAGAACTGTACGGGAACTGAAATAAACTGAGGTGGCAGCTGAAGTGCATTTTTAGGAGAAATTGAAATGGCAGCAAATAAAGGAAATGTTGGACAAGCTGTCACGAGTTTGGCGAGACAGGTCAGTTGAAGTGGAAGTCCTGTGGGTAATAAATAGAAATGTATAATCTGAAAGGTGAAATCTACTGAAGTGGAAGTTATTTCAGGAGAAAGTTGATAGATTTGACTTAATTATATTTTCATTTCACCACATTACTGCCCTTTCCTGCTCATTCTATTTCTCGGGGATATAAAAGTGATGGCTGCTTTTTTGATCTCTCTGTTGTGGGGCCTCTCTGCAGGGTCTGCATGTCTTCATGGAGCTGGGCGTGTTAGTGGATCTGTGCCTCTCAGCCTGGGTGTGAGTGAGGTGTGAGCAGCCAGGCCAAGCGTGAACAATCCCTGGGGGAGGACAGGATGGATGGGTGAACAAGAGATGACAGGATAAAAACACGCAAAGACTGTCTGCCAGAGCGATGAAGGCGAGAAGTGAGAAGAAGTGGGAGGTAGAGGGGAAGAGGGGGAGTTGAAAATGAAGGACAAACCCAGACGGAGGAGGAGGTGGAGTTCCACACCTGTGTATGGATTTATGCCGAGAATAAACCAAGTCGATACGTAGCAGTCGATGGCAGCGTGGTCAGAGCATCAGAGGAGACACAGCACAATCAGCGCTCAAGTAAACAAACAGAAGCGTATCAAATGTCACGGAGCAGCCGGCCACATGAGCCGTGTCTGCCCGTCTGGAGTCCGTACGGCGATGGGGGGAGCGCTGCCAAGTCAGGAACTGTCTGTCAGCAAAGAGCCGGAGCACCTGCTGCTCATTTTTGTTTTATTTGCATTCCTCTCACTACCCTCAAATGCTGCCAAGCTCCATGTTAGTGGATGGGACATGGAACAAACTAAAAAGTCAAAGTACAAGCCAAATATGTTTTTGTCAGAGATGATTTCTGTCCTTTTAGAGTAAATGTTTGCAGATGAGTTATCTGATGTTATAATATATAAATGTCATGATCGGCAGCTGAGACTGACTCATGATTGGCCGAGCACCTGTATTGATCCGTCCCCAGAGCCCTATACTGTGCAGACTCTGTCTCCAAATGGCAGTGTTCATATCCGAGATATATTAGCTTCATCCATCTCTAAATTCAATCTATGGTATAGATTTAGGTTTCTATTAAAAACTCAGTCATGTGCCAAATGAAGGTCAAGACATGATGGACCAGTGAAGTGGTGGTTTAATGAAACAGCAGGCGGCCCGTTTACAATGATCTTCCTCTGATTTCTTGTGGATGGCGAAGAGACTTGTGCTCCAGTGGTCTGTGCTAATGGGATTTAGGGAAAAATAGCAAAAAGAGGTTTAATGTTACCTCGGTGCAATGCAGCAAACAAAACTCTGCTGTCCCATTAAATTCAAAACTAAATGCTAGTCGTTGTTTGACTGAAAAATTGAAATCTAACAGTTAATCTTTGAGTCAAAGTGAAAACTGGTCAAAATCTGAATACACTAAAACCAAAAATATGTTTTTCTTTTTTCTTTTTTAATAGATTTGCAGTGTACTATAGATCTGCAAACGAGTATCCGATAAGTTTTATTTCATGGTCAGATCAAACCTGTTGATTCCAATAATGCATACTGGGTATATTTAGAACAGCAAAAGCAAAGGGTTTCATATTACTGTCTGGTATTAAAAGTATAAAAAAGAGAGTGTAAAATAAAAGGATTTGTAAGCTCCCGGTGTAGCTCGACATTATGATACACACATGATAAACACAACAAATCAGCCGCTCTAAGCTCCATCATTCTGTCTAATCTGGGAGATGCGTGGAGACTGGCAGTCGGGCCCGACCCAGCTGTCTCCGCTTCCTGCAGTCGTCTCTTCTCCCTCGGCTCATCGGCCGATCCCAGCTCACTGCCAGAGCACTCTGAGACACAGAGAGGGTATAACAGAATTAAAGCGGGGGATTACGCTGATCTTTTTAATAAAGGCAGTAATCTCTGAAGAAGTTGAGCCTCAGTCTCCGAGGCAGAGCCATGTGGGAGAAGCCTGTGAAGGAGTGGAGGGTGGAGGGAATACGTGAGCCGGGTGCGGGGGTGGTGGTGGTGGTGAAGGTGGGGGGGGAGCGCAGATGGAGGATGAAGAGATGGTGTGTGTGAGAATAACAGCCGGAAAAGGTGTTGGTTGTACAGTGGTGCAGATGAACGCAACACACACATTCCACACACACCATCCTGCAGACTTCTTGACGATTTCCGCCCCATGTGACGTAAATGAAGGTGGATCGATGGCCGGTGCAGGTCTGTTCCCCCTGACCAGTTTCTGTCATCGCCTCCGTGGCATCAGCATTTTATGTCCGTGTTGCTTAAATCAAATCTGACCTCCCTCCACCGTCTTGCGAGTGCAAAGCTGCATTTTTACTGTTTTTGCAGGTGCATCACAAACATCCTGAATAGACCGTATTCAACCCAAAGAACCGAGACAAGTAGCTTATCGATTACGACCTACGGTTCCGTTCAAGTGTTAAACGACATCTACCAGTTGTGGGAGCATCTGGCTTTTCAGCAAACGCCATCAAAAAATGCTCATTGCTCTCTACATTTTCCGAAACTTCCTGCCAGTCCATGTGAAAATATGGAGCGGAAATTCAAGCAGGTGGTCACGTTGAAGACAAAGCCAAACTGAAAACCCCCTGAAAATAAAACAAATATCTCAAGATGAAACAGATGAGCCACACACATAGAAGACACAGACAAAGGCGTAAATTTGGAAAGACGGGGTCATTGTACATGTGGTGTAAACGAAGGCAAGTGATTTCCGCAGCCAAACGTGCACGCTTTACGCAGGTAGTCACTCAAAACAGCTGGTACACGGTTGCTGAGAGTATACCTCATGCACATAGAGTATACATCTGTATTTCTTTGCCATAGAACCTGACCACAGTGGGAAATCAGGGATGTTACTGGTCTGGAGCGTGTGCTTTTCAAGCAGCTGTTTCTTGCTAGGGTTTTATAGATTCCTATAAAAGTTGTTTGTGGTTTCCAACTAACTCTGAGCATAAGAAACTGCAGCTCTCATCAGAAAACAGATAATCACTCTCCCTCTTTCACATGCATGCACACTCAAGCGTACATATTTGAACACACACACACACACACTTTATAGTCAATCATTTTGACTTGTCCTAGCTTGTGCCATCAACTTGAATATCTGTAGAACTGCTCTGTTGCCTTGGAAACACCGTCATCCTGAGAGCATCAATGCATGGAGGCACGTACAGATGCTCCTGTTCAGCACGGCGTGGATTGACATGGTTGTGGAGGTTGGATTGAAAAAAAAAGATTGACACTGCTGAGGACACGTTGTCGTCTGATTCGATCCCACTGTGTTGGAGTCGGGCCGAGACAGATGGGGTCTCGTGGCGGGCCTTCGGTTAAACGTGTACGTGTGTGTTGGAGTTTTTCCACGCGAGTATCTTTACTGGACAACATCCCAGATATGAGATCTGTGTTTGACGTCTAGTTGGCAGGAGCGGAGGACACACGCTGTGCACAATATGATGCTTATACTTCCAGAGACGTAGCTGCAGAAACAGAGTTAAACAGACGGAGGCGGTTACTTTCATTCTCAACTTTTGTTTTACCAGTTTGTCCACTTGTGTCTTACACATAAATAATTACTCTGTTTTGAAATCAATAGAGGAGGCAGGAGAAATGCGTATTTCAAGCCACGTCACATCATGATCGGCGACGCTCCTGGTTGTTTTGAGCGATTAGCGGCCTGTCATCATTATGGAGCTGTCTGCACCAGCCCTCAGCTCAGTGTTAATGCTTCTAATTTTGCATCCCCCGCTCTGTGCCGTCCTCTCTGTACATTCTGCGTCCTCATTATCACTCTGCATCATCTATCAAATTAATATCGCCGATTTAGAGCAGGAGACGGAGGCAGAGAGACGGAGGCAGAGAAAGGTCCTTTCCAAGAAGTGGTAGAGTGTTTCAGGCCCGAGAGAACAGCAGGCTCTTTAAATGGTTGTTCTTCAGGTTCACTGGGCTTCTCTGTTGCTGCTGGGGCTAAGTGGTGGCAGCTGAGTGTCTCTGTTGTCTTTGCAAGGTAAGGTGAATGTCAAACGCAGCCGAAATGGGTTTCTGCAACACACACACACACACACGCACAAACCTTGGGCGTTTCATGCGACACACAAAGTGCCGTTTGACAGGGGCAGGTATTCTGTGTGAGTGCTCGTGCACGTGGATGCAGCGGTGTAGGTGAGGATGAGAGCACACGGGCGTCTTATTTCAGAGGTCAATGCACCCATTCATATCAGCCGGGAGGGAGGCCGCGAACTTTCTGGAATGTTCCAGACAAGGCCCCCGTGTCTGAGGGGGAGCATTGTTCGGTCAGGACGCTGGACTTGACAGTTTGACACTGACTTTTCCCCCCTTCCTGTGGGCGTCTTTGTCTGCTAGCACACAACAGACCCTCTGTTTATTCAGTCAATAACATGAAGTGCATTGAGTGTTTCTCCATGAGCAGCACACGGTTTTAATCATCTTGTCTTTGGAAGTGTGTTTATATAGAAATGCATTTAAAAGTCATGATCAGAGGAGTCGACTGTTGACTATAGTGGGATCTGGTTTAGGGATTTACATTTTAAACCCTTGATATTAAAAGATGATTTTAAATTTCCTTAAATTTTGCAAAATGGGGAAGGTTTATTTGTGTTTTTTTTATCCTGATTCCAGGTCAGCTTGTTTTCTGTTGGCCTGACTTTGATACTAATGATTGATGAGGGAGAGAAATCATGTTCAAGAGGCCAAAAACATGTTTTGTGAGGCGGCCGGGACCTTGACATTTTACCGAACAAATCTGATCATTTAATCTGTGAGTGTAGTTGAGCATTTGTACCAAATTTGAAAGGATTCTCTGGAGGCAATCTTAAGAAAACTTGTTCATAAGGCAAAAAAAGGGTTTCGTGGGGTCAAACTTTTTTTTGCTTAAACAAATATCGCCTCAAAAAGTTTTTTTGGACTGCAACTGTAGAATCAGTCAACATTAACGTATAATAACCAGAGTCAGGAACTGCACTGTTTGTAAAGGATGACATTCTTTAGCTCAAGAAGAAACAAGGAGCGGAGCACGACCCAGGTGACATCAGCCGCCCAGACGATGATGTCTTGTGACTGCCCGGTTCCCCACATGCCCCAGCCAGAGGTTAAAGATGCCTGAGAACTGACTCTGGTCACACCTTTGGGATTACAGAAGTCAAACCCTCTCATTCTTTTCGAACAGCCTCTCGCTTTCTCTCTCCCCTTCTCTCCCTCTTTCCGAGACACGACCAAGGTCACTGGGTTTCTGCATTAGAAATTCCAGCGGGGGCCTGATACTGGTCCGGCTGGCGTCGGCCGGCGCAGACCGGCGCAGACGGTACAGAAGTCGCCTTTTATCTGTTCTCACTATTGTTCTCATTACTTTTAGTATTAAAGTAATTAATACTTGCCAATAGGGTTAGGGTTCGCTAATTAAAAGAAATAATTTGAAATAAAACACAGGTTTGATTTTAATCGATTAACTTAATCAAAAGTATTCTGCTTTACTGAAACAGAGAGAATAGTCAGAGAGCCACGGCCGTGTATCTAAACCCCCTCTTCACTTTTTCCGTGGCTGTTGCAGAACTAAAAGCAATAAATAGTTTGTACATCTGACAATCTGCCATTGCTGCCAACAGGATAACAAAGAAAACCGTTTCTACTAATAGATGCTATCGCCTGTAGCAAGGCCGTGTAAAACATGACAAGAAGATCAGTTACTGCACGGGGTGGGGTGCACAGATTGCCTTTTGTCATCTCGACATCGCTGGATGATCACTGCAGCTTTAAAAACTGCACGGCCAGTCTCAAAGCATCCACGGTGCCAGTCTTCTTCTCTGATATGATCCACACGCTGCCTGCCTGCCTGAGTGTGTGTGACATGTGAGTGACAGCCGACCCATTTGAGAGAAATCTCCGAATCTGGAAAAAAAGCCTGCCCGTGAAATGGTGCCGTTCTCCCACTGTGGAGCGAGGACATTAAGAATTGATAAGGTGGCAATGCAGTGGAAGGGCTACCCGTGTAACAGTTTAACATTAATAATTCATCCCTACGCTAATTTGGAGACGTCTTTGTTTGGCTCCTTTCCAGTGGTAAGGTATATGTGAGGGGGGGGCTGGAGGAGAAAAGTTAAGAATAAATCACTTCCAAGCTGCAAACTGATGATACTGTTTTCAGAGATGTGAGGGAAAGAAATTAGAGAGTGGCGCGAGGGAGTAAAAGCAGCAGTGACTACAATATTCTCTTTTTTTGACAAAATAAGTCTTATTTTTTCGAAGGTTTCTGCTCTAATAATTTTGTCTTTAACAGGATTGAATACAGTTGGAGTGTTGACAATACAATAAGAGAAATGAGACACTTGACACTGGAGTCACTGCAGGTGATATTTGCTTCTTTTATCCAACCACCTCATACAAGCATGTCCTCTACTAGTGGCAGGAGGGGAGTGGGAAGCATACTCGTGCAAATAAGTGTGTGTGTGTGTGTGTCACTGTGACTTCAGGGCCTTGACGTCTGTTTATTACTGTGTTAAAGTCAGGGGGCTGAGTTATCAGTCTGCTCTATAGTCTCCGTCTTTCTCTCCTTCTGCCTCCATCTCTTTCCCTCCCTCCATCTCTTCCCTCTTGCTGCTGTTGTTTTGGCCCCAAACATTTCATGTCTGTCTACGATTTTCCAACTCATCCCTCTTCTCTCCCCTCCTCCCAGCGGGGAGGCCTGAAAGAGGTAAATGATTAAAGGGCATGTGTGTGTGTGAGCGTATTTATGAGACTGTCAGACAGCTAAGAGATTAAATTCCCTTTAGATTGGTTATTACTAAAATAAACCCTCGGGGCTCTCTCTCTCGCTCTCTCCACACACACACAGTTTATAGTGGGAGACAGAATTTGTCCGCAACAGTCTTCCACGTCACCTTTCTACTCTCCAGCTTCATGAATGCGTTTGGAAATGAGCTTTGCCTTTCTGAACGATTTTCTCGCTTCGTTTTGCAGAGAAGAAAAGAATTATAATCCTCAACTTTTGCCATTTTCAAAGTGCAGCAAGGATGACGAGGCAGCTGTGTCACCTTGTACTTGTCGGAAAAGCCATCAATCACTCGGCAGGGGGATATTATTTGGGAAGATGAAGTGAGATGGAACTGGCATCGTTATTCAGACAGAGTTTTATATGTGTCTCAATCCCTGACTGAGACTGAGACACTAATAAACCTCCATATACACAGGAACTGTTGACAGAGAAGCGAGAGAGTTTCCCCAGCAGCACAAGGGGTGAGTTTGGTGTTTGTTCTAATCAATAATATTGATTGATTATATTGAATTCAAAATGATTTCAAAGGAAACCTTGTGTCTTTAGCCGTGAGGTCAGTCGTACGGACAGTACATGTTTCTCTCATTTGATACACTCATGAAATGCAGTAGATGCATCGTTCTTTACCCACTGATTCATATGCTCAGTCAGAAGAACTCACTTTGATAAACAAACGCCTGCACTTCCAGCTGCTGATGAAGATCATGTGATATGATCGACAGCTCCAGAACAGCTAATAAATATGACAACTCACAACCCACATTTAGTTTTCTATAATTTCCCTGTTCGACAAACCTGGGGACGCATTGATTTAATTTTGTGATATTTGCATGGGATTGTGCGATCGCCATTTCTAATGGTGGGCGACTGCAAACATTGTCCTTGTGTACATTTAATTGATTATCTAATCAGATGAGTTGTTTGCGTTTATGACTGTGTCTATAAACACAGACGTGCAGCCTTGTTAAGTTTTACTGTGCTTATCAAAAGACATTCGTACATTCTGTGCTTCACGTCTCACAATAGAAACAAATATGACAAATGGTAATGATAAATGATAAATGGTGAATGAAAGAGAACGTGACAGTGTGGCAGCACAAATATTAGTTAAGTGAGGATGAGCCAGGATAAGCCAGCCTGCATCAATATTACTGTCCATGGAGTCATTGTCAGTTAACTGAATTTATATAAAAACTCAAGACATGAGAGTAAAACTTGGTTAAAAAGTAGTAGGTCAGTAGCTGTTTGTTGTGTACAGCTTCGTTTGTCTAGTGTATGCACTGATGCTTTTACACCATAGAAGTTCATAACTCATAAAAAATATTTTGAAGTTGAAGGATAAGTAACAATAAGTCTATTTTATTTTGTTCTTATGGATGTTAGTGTATTTAACGAAGAGTCCTTGGACAATTCCTATGAGATACCGTCATAAGGAAACATTTGGGCCAAAGTCAACTTATGATAGTCAATAAAACTGTAAATATGCAATTGGACAGTAAAATTTTGTGAGTCTCACTTTGCTGTCTTGTAACAACAATAAATTTATTCAGCCTAGAGAGAATAAATATAAATGGAGTGTGCCTGGTCCTACCGTTACTAAAACTTTGTTCCTTTTGTGGTATTTCCATCTACTTTGGTACAGTTGTAATCAATAAATTGCTTCGTGAGCAGTGACATCTCTGTGCATCATTGCTATCATGGAGTTATTAAGCATCTTATGTATAATTCAAGGCAAGGATAAAAATGTACATTTGTCCTTTGGTTTATCACAGTTTATTCAGGCTCAGTATCAGTCACACTGTAACTGGGAATACAGTCTTTGAGTTTTTACCTATTCAAAGACACCAAAATCATGGATCCAAACCGTGTAGCAACAGAGGCAGATGCTTCTGAACAGTGTGGCAACAAAGGCAGCTGCCTCCAAACAGTGTGGCAGCGGAGGCAGATGCCTATAAACAGTGTGGCATTAAAGGCAGATGCCTATAAACCGTGTGGCAACAGAGACAGCTGCCTATAAACAGTGTGGCATTAAAGGCAGATGCCTATAAACCGTGTGGCAACAAAGGCAGCTGCCTCCAAACAGTGTGGCAGCGGAGGCAGATGCCTATAAACAGTGTGGCAGCAGAGGCAGCTGCCTATAAACAGTGTGGCATTAAAGGCAGATGCCTATAAACCGTGTGGCAACAGAGGCAGCTGCCTATAAACCGTGTGGCATTAAAGGCAGATGCCTATAAACCATGTGGCAACAGAGGCAGCTGCCTATAAACAGTGTGGCATTAAAGGCAGATGCCTATAAACCATGTGGCAACAGAGGCAGCTGCCTATAAATGGTGTGGCATTAAAGACAGATGCTCTTTTCAATAGTGTCTTTAAACATGGTAAAAAGAGGAAGTGAACGAGAGCAGAAGGAGCAGAGATCCTAAGTGAAACGAGTGAAACTATTCTACAGTCACTGGCACCAGGTGAAATGGCGCAGCAAGAAATTCAACTGGACAGAGAAAGATTCTGCTGTAAGATCTGTAAGGATCTAATGAAGGATCCGGTGACTATGGGCTGTGCACACAACTACTGTATGAGCTGTGTTAAAACCCACTGGGACAATGAGGATGACAGAGGAATCTACAGCTGCCCCCAGTGTAGACAGACCTTCACACCGAGGCCTGTCCTGGGGATAAACACCATTTTAGCTTATTTAGTGGAGAAGCGGACAAAGAGTGGACTCCAAGCTGCTCCTGCTGATCACTGCTATGCTGGACCTGAAGATGTGGCCTGTGGTTTCTGCATAGGGAGAAAACTGAAAGCTCTCAAGTCCTGTTTGGTTTGCTTGGCCTCTTATTGTGAAAGACACCTCCAGCCTCATTTTCAATCACCTCTATTTAAGAAGCACAAGCTGGTGGAGCCCTCGGAGAAGCTCCAGGACACCATCTGCTCTCGTCACGATGAGGTGAAGGAGATTTTCTGCCACACTGATCAGCAGTGTATCTGTTATCTCTGCTATGTGGATGACCATAAAGACCACGACACAGTGTCAGCTGTAGCAGAAAGGACTGGGAGGCAGAGAGAGCTCGGGCAGATGAGACAAACAATCCAGCGGAGACTCCAGGACAGAGAGAAAGATGTGAAGCTGCATCAACAGGAGTTGGAGGCCATCCATGGCTCTGCCGATAAAGTAGTGGAGGACAGTGAGAAGAACATCACTGAGCTGATCTGTCTGCTGGAGAAAAGAAGCTCTGATGTGAAGCAGAAGATCAGATCCCAGCAGGAAGCTGAAGTGAGACGATTCAAAGAGCTTCAGGAGAGACTGGAGCAGGAGATCACTGAGCTGAAGAGGAAAGATGATGAACTGAAGCAGCTCTCAGACACAGAGGATCACAACCAAATTCTACACAACTACCCCTCACTGTCACCACTCAGTGAATCTACACACTCATCCAGCATCAGGAACGGTCCTCTGAGGAACTTTGAGGACGTGACAGCAGCTGTGTCACAGGTCAGAGATCGACTAGAGGACATTCTGAGTGGGACAGACACAAATAGTGTATTGAATATGTGTCAAGTGAATGTTTTACTGTTAAGATCAGAGTTGCCTTTTTAGTATATTCACAGGAAATCACACTGGATCCAAACACAACACACAAGCATCTGTTGTTATCTGAGGGAAACAGAAAAGTAACACGAATGGGAGATCTATCAATCAGACAGATTCACAGTTTGACTCTTGTTGAGGGTTAAGGGAAGAGGATGTCACTCCTTGTCAACATCTATGACAAAAATTTGGATTTTTAAATTTTTACCCATAAAAATGATATCTCTGTGTTGGGCAAAGTCTTGGGATTCTCACCGTGTTTTTATATTAAATGATGCAATCGTAGCAGCAGAAGTTTGTCTTCTTCTGTCGGTTTATGCTGTTGATGTTGTATTCAGACTGCAGAGTTGCAAGATCCAGATCTGACATTACTCGACTAGTTGATTAGTTAGTTAGTTATATTATATTATACTGAACAGTGTAGAATGAACTGAAAAATCCCATTTTTACCACAGTACACTGCAACTCACTGAACACCAACGTGGACTACTCTAAAGAAACTAGAATTGTAGACAGCTTGATCACTGTGCAAAACTTTACTGCAAAGAAGCTTTTATAAACTAATGTTCACCTCTTGCACCTCGCCCACTAATAATTGAGCTTCTATAGGAATGTTCTCTGAAGTCCCTTCATTGCTTTTCATCGAGGTCACTGGATTGTCGTCTTCTTCTCGGAGCAGCAGTCCTGCTTTATTTCATCCACTGTGCACGAATATGTGAAGTTGAAGAGAGAAACTAAGAAAGATGTGGGTTAGAAGTGGGAGGAGAAGTCTGACAGCAAGAGTAAGGATGAGAGCATGGAGAACAGGAACAAGGTAACATGACAGAGCAAAAGAGCGAGTGATCATCGAGATGAGAGGGAGAGAAAGCGAGAAGTATGAGGAGTATGCACGCAGACAAACTAAGAAAAGAGAGAGAGAGAGTTAAATGGCAGCAGCACACGACACAGGAATTTAGTTAAGGGCCCCTCCAGGGCGTCTTATGTGACAAATTTTGTGTTAGGAAGCACGGAGAGAGAGAGCATATGGTGAGATGCATTATTGATGGTGCAGGAGTGCTGATCTCTCAGTGTGACATAATAGCCCTGCAGTGATTTCCACGGCATTTAAAACTCGGTTGGTTTTAAATCATTTAAGACAAATGCGAACAAGTAAATCTCAAAGTAACAGAGGCAGGGGATGCAACAGGGAGGAAGCGAGAGGCTGAGGAGAGGCAGACTTGTTGTGCTGGGTGCGGGGGGGGGGTTTGATGGAAATTGGCCGTGAAAGGGGACAAAAGGGAGACGGATGGACGCGGGGATCAAATGACAAAATAAAGGCGGCTGAGACGGAGAAAAGAGCAGCGATGAGGCAAAGAGAGGGAAAAATTAAAAGCACAAAAGAGAAGGAAGTGGGAGTTTGGTTAAGCTGGTGCTTTAACACGCCCTTCAAAGGTCAAGGGTCAAGCCCATGGAGTGTGTGTGTGTGTCGGTGTGTGTGAATAGCTGTGTTTGCTCCAGAGGACATTGCATCTGAATGGTCTTTTGTTATGGCCGACTTTGTGTATAGATTTGCAACTGATACAGCGCGGCCAATGTTTGTGTGGAAGTGACAACTGTTTAAATTGTGCCCATTAATCAAAGAAACTGTAGATGCAGCCTTCTCCGGCTGCAAACCCGCGCTGACAAACTCTATTTTTCAACTTCAAAAAGCGTCTCACAGGCGCTCATTGAACATGCATTGATTCTGGACGCCTGTTCTTCCCTCATCACCCTCCCGGGGATTACTGGGATTTGAGCTGGCGACTCGCAGACATGGAGTGAAAGCTCTTTATTGAGCCGCTCTGTCTCCTGCTGCACTGATTTAGGATCAGATAAACTTACAAGAATCTTAATCGCAGCAGTTTAGGGTTTAGAAGTTGATGTTCAATATCAAAGTTCAGCATACCTTTCTGTGCGGGCTGAGAGGAGCTGAGGGGGCCTCTCCGTCCTCGTCCCTCTTCTTACCTGGACTCTCCTTCTTCAGGGTCCGAACGTAAGAGATCCTCTTTTTGACGCTCCTGTCCTGCTCCTCTACTTCTGCAGACACCCGCTTAGTTCTGCTTTGTTGGCCCAGGTTCTGATCAGACAGGATGGGACGTCCCGCAGCTGAGGGACGTCCCGGGGGTTCAGATGTCCCAGACCAACCTGTCTCTAGGATAACATGAACGCACACGCACACGGCAGTGAGCAGAACACCCACACGCAGCAGCAGTCCCAGGGATGGTCGCTCTCTGCCCATGTCCATTCAGGGTATTTGTCCTCTCTGCCTCTCTGACTCACTTCAGTCCATCTCCTCAACTAGAAGTGTTGGTTTGTCCATTGCTTTTTCTATCCCATTCTTCATATCCTCTTTCCTTCTGTTCTTTCCTGTTCTCTTCTCTTCTTCTCGTGCTGCCTCTCCTTCCCTCCAGGTCCAACGTCCACCATCAGACCAACACAGTTAAGTTAATGAGTCAGAAACACATGAAGAATCACCCCTGCTCACAAACCAGCACACGTGTGCCTGCTCTGCATCTCAACCTGAGCGATTGTGTGCATGTTGGTGTGTGTGTGTGTACTTGTGTGTCATGAGGCTCTGCATTAAATTACACTGAGAAGACGGGTTGTGTGCCGCCTTCTTTGAAAACTTTGGGAACTCCCTCCTCACACACTCCCATGTCCCCCTTTCCCCCAAACACACACACGCCCCTTTAATTTGCCGTCTTTTTCTCTCCAGCTCCACTAACACACACACTCACACACACATACAAACACACTCCTCTGTTGCTTTCCCCCCTCCCCTCCGACTCTCGGGTTACCGTGTAACTCTAGATGTGGGCAGGACCTGCTGCTCCGCTAAGGGCCCAGCTTGCACTTCTCTCATCTGCATACACTCTACCCTCTCATACTGCAGGACTGCTCATACTGAATACTAGTACTATAACTTACAAGTATAAAAACCTTTCAGTGCACCAATAAAAAGTGAGATATAAACATATTCTCAAATTCTAGGACTTTGAGAGAAAATCTAATGACCAGCGTTACATTTATTGGGTTAGAGTTATTTAAATGGACTTTTTCAATTACATTTCAGTACTTTTGCAAGTTTTTCACCTCTCTGAAATTGAGTTATTACTTTTGGTGCATGTTCAGAAATCCAAATCAACTTTTGCCAGTACAAGGTATTATTCCACCTGCCCTTGAAATTATGGGCCAGTCGCTGAAACTAACATCTCTGATTTTAATTTTGCTGCGTGTATTGGCAAGCCAACATCGCCCTAATAGTCTTCTCCGGTCACTTAATTAATGTTGTCATTGATTTTCCTTCCTTCCGACCACCAAATCTGCTGTTGTGTGTGAACAAATTAATAACCACAGCCCCTTCTTGTGCATCCACTGCATAAATAAGTTATTGACACTTTAAAACAAAACAGGACACGTCTTTTCTCGAGGCTGCCAAGGAGGAATGTCTTGAACAGTGGATGGAAGTCAGGGGTTTGCCAGACTTCCACAGAACATTGTCACATCAGCTCAATCTAAGAAAATGCAGGACAATGATAAAGCTGCAAATTCTCTCATCTGTTTGGAATCAATGACTCACTTACGTGTCTGGATATTGGCTTACAAGTAGCTCTCTACTGCCCCCTTTGGAGTAAAAAAAAAAAAAACTCTTTTCCAGCCAAACTATTGATGAGAGCAAGCAGGTGTATGCAAATGATTTTCCGTTGCTTGATGCTTGTGTTGTATTTCTCTACAACACAATTAATTAGCTTTCTGAGGACAATGACCATACACACCAACATACATTTTTTGAGAGTAAGACGGCAATAACACGGTCTAATAGATTAATTATAACAAAATACCTCATTCTTACTTACCTGCTCAATACATCTGTCAGTCATTTGAGTAAATTATAAGTCTGAGTCGCTTTTTATGGTTATGTTAATGATCTTACACATATATGAAAAATATATGAGAGACGTTTGCAACAGAACTACCTACTTATTCATGTATTTATGTATTTATTCAGTTTATCAGTTCGCTTGTCAGAAGCTGGATTTGTGCAGGTTCCCTCACACTAACAATCTCTACTGCCGCCAAGTGGTGGTCATGAATACTTAGGACCACATGGATTTGATTAGAACTCATTCTGGGTCTGCGAGAGAATGAAGTGATGTAGGTCATATGGTAACTTCACTGGTAATTGACGCAGGATGGGATGAGAGAACATGAAAAGAATGCACCGAGATAAAGTGTAGCGTAGATTCCTGCAGGAAAGTCACACAAACTGTTGTACTGTTCCTATGTATTTGTACATGTGTGTGTGCGACCGTGTGTTCTCTTGGGTGAGTACACAACCCTAACACCTGAAAAAACAGCTACGAATGAAAGGTTGCAGAGACAAGTTCTTCTCGCTGAACAAAGGAAAAGTATTTTCTTTGTTGTTGAAGTTACACATATTGCAATGATTTGTTAGGATCTGACCAAAATCTGCTGCCACGTGGAGCGTATTTGTTTGCCCCTTTTTGCCTTTTTGCCTTTTCTCCTTTCTCCTCTCCTCTCTTCTCCTATTCCTCTCCTGCAGAAATAAGGTCGAGGCAGCAGAGGTCACGTGAACTTGATCCAGTGGATCCTCCTTATTTGGCGGTCCACAGCAGCCATTGCAAAGGTCAAACATGTGGTCATGAAGAGGTCCAACTTGTGAACTCAGCAGATAAAAATAATCGAGGGCAGCGGGAGTTAGCTACTGACTGAATTATTAATTGTGCGAGCAGAGAAATCTTTACTGTGACACAACATATCTGAAATCATTCATCCGAACAGCTATGTGACACAAAAGGTGTGAAATAAGCACTGTCTCAGATTGGATGCAGTATTTTTGAGTAGTGTTTACAGTCCGTAGATGGATGGCCTGTTGATTTCCAATGCTTAGTACACAATTAAGCTGTTGGATGCTTGAACAGAAATGATAAGATGAGCCTCCTGTGAATAAGGAGCAGAGGACAGAGGAACAAGACAATTATCACCCCAGCTACAAGAAGAGATGTGTAAAACCAGCATCAGCTCAAAACACATACTTGCTCATAGGCTATAAAAAGATCTGAGTTCAGGTTCGTGGCAGGTGGGATTAAAATGTGCAGGTTGTACAACCCAGCAGGTAAAACCAGATTCTACTGGATTGAGGGAAAATAAAAGCATTTCTTTCTGGGGTGGAAATAAACTTGTGAACTTGTGTAAACTTATCGACCCATCGCTCGGTGGGAAGCGGCCAGTTGTGACAGGAGCAGGTGAGAGTTGGCAAACCGTTAAAACCCTGTCGCTGCAGTTAGATCTCAAAAGGGCCAAACCTAAAAACTTCGAATACACCAGGTCACGAGGAAGTTTAACAACGGAATTGAAACGCAGCAGTGATCCCAGGGATAGTCGCCCCCCCTGCCCAGAGTATACATGTCCCAGAACAGGATATGCAAACAAACAACCATCTACTACTGCTCTATACGAGGATACGCTCTTTTTATCCTGAATGGTAGTACAAAGTTTCATCAGCAGCCTGCCACTCAATATCTCTGAAAACAAGAAAGGAGGTGGACGGCAAATAAAAGCGGGGGGGAAGCGACACAGCTCTTCAAACAAACTGGATCGAACTCCAGCCAGTGGTCATGAACCCCAATGTCAGTAACATCACTTCCCTTATGTTCTACAGGAAAGCTTCCACTGTGGGATCTGAACGAGGTCAAACACGAAATGCACTTTTTTAGTTTTATTGTCCATTACATCATAACCCTAGAAACAGGCTTTTCTCCCAAGCAGGCTTTGCACATTTTGGTGCATGACACGTATAATAGCTTAAATTCCTGATATAGCCTGCAGATCTCAATGAGTAGCTCCACTTGCATCCTCTGATTTATGGCACCAGCATCTGTTTTTGACATAAATCACCAACTGCTACTACTTTCGTGAAGCCATTGAATAAGTCTTTTGTGAAATGCAGCCTTGTGGCCCAACATGGAAATTGCGATGCACTCAGTTGTAGTTTTTTTTTTACAGTTATTAAACCAGGGTCTCCTTAATAATATGTTTTGTTGGCGTTTGAATGACGATACCGCGAGGCACACAGTCCTGCAGTTCATTTCAAGGTTGCGCACCGTTTGTGAAATTGTCGTTGTCAATTTGTGGGTCTGATTCCAGGTCAATTCTCCTGTTCTCATTATTTCCCATCTGAGGGAGTGATGCAGACGGCAAGTCAGCCTGGCAGCAAAAGCAAACAGTGTCTTAGTTTGTAGTGGACGTCCTGCTGAATCCGGCCAAGGCAAGGTGCAGTATGTCAACACGGCCACAGCCTCTACACAAAATCAATTATTAATCAAAGGGTCCAGTGGAAGCGCTCACTGACACAGAGAATCTGGATTCCCTGTTATGTATTTTGCATAGAAGAAAGAAGATGGTTATTATACATGTCAGCTAAACTCTCTCTCTCTCCCTCATTCTGCAGGTATCTGTGACTCCAGAGATGCAGAATCCAGATCTGACACAATTCAACTATTATTTATTTATTTGTTATTTATATATTTGATGTTTGTTTCTGTTTTTTCTCTCTACACTCTCCGGTTGTTTGCTGGCTGTGGGTAGATTCATATTTAATCTGTGCTCATCAGGCCCCACATACATGCAAACACATAGACACCAGCAAGTTTGAGAAGAGTTCAAACATTCATCGATTTAATTTGTTGATATTACTTTTGGTCATTTAACTTTATTTTAGAGAAAAGTTGTTGCAAATGGAATATTTTTGCGATTTATTCTATACTAGGGCATCAAGTTATTCCTTTTATCAAGAAAATAGATCACAGAACTAGCTAATAATAACAGAATAAGTATAATACCCACAACGTAGATATAAGGCTATTGTTGGACTGTAGATTCTATTATTTACATCGATAATGAAAAGAATAACTAGTTGCATCTCTGGTTTTGGGAGAAGAGAACTAAGCGGACGATGTGAGGATGCAGCGTGTTGCTGGTTCGGAGATGAACCGTGACCTTGTGACGCTTGTGAACTCAGCAGCTCATTGACACTATGCTCCGGTTGTAAACACCAGGCCTATTTACAGCAGCTTTTTGTTTCACCGGCTTTTGAAAAGGCCGACGCTGCAATGACGACTCCTGAATATTTCCTGAATGTTGTGATGATTTCTTTACAACCATGTGCTCATTTGTAGGGAACTCCAGGAGTGTGTTGTGCAATAATGCATTAAACGTGATACCATAAAATGGTGTGCCTTTCGGCATTCAATACATTTGGTTGTCAAAATAAAATATTGAATATTAATATTTAAAATATTAATATTAAATAATAACTTGAATTGATTAAAGTTACTGTGGTGGCAATTTCTGTTTAATAATGATACTCTATTGTATAATAATACACACATAACATTGTCTCTCGGAAAGTTCAATTCTAAGCATAGGAGAATCACTTCACTTATACAATCAGAAGCCCCTCCCTGCGAGGAGCAAATGGTATTCTTCAGCCTCCTGATGTCTGACCAGGGTGGGCAGCCATCCTGTCTCAGATCTCCGTCCCAGACCCCTGGTGTGAGACAATCTGTCTCCGAGATCCTCTATCTTCATTTACAACATCAAAAGACCCCAGTCCTGTATACAATGCAGAGTTCCCCTCACCCATCTATAACAGACACACTAAGTAAACCCCTGCTGTGAAGCAATTGCTCAGTCACACATGTGGGGGCCATAAACACTTCCTTCTGCAACTTTCGTAGTTAAGTCACAGAAAACATTTGTTCATACTTTCTTCTACATACACATTACACAAATGCAAATTCTGCCATTACAGTTCCCTCGGGGCACCACCCTTCAAAGGAAGGGAAAAGATAGCCAATTTATTGATTAAGTCTCATAAAAGTACTAACTACAAATTTGGAACACTGATTAACAATTAAATGAATAACTATAACCAAAATTACCATAGAGATAGTTAGCTAAGTTGAAGGATATAGAGTTCTTGACAGTGTAGAGGTTCTGCTGTGCGATACAGCTCAGTTGCTGATCTTCGGCAGGCCCTCGCGTCGCTGCTTGAAGGTTGGTAGAGCTTGGTTGAAGAGATGAGTCGAAAAGAGCTGGACACCCTTCTCCTCTCGGAGGGTGGCGTAGAAAGAGATATCGAGGAAGACCTGGCCTTATATTGGCTTGGTGACCTCATAGGTCATGGGGCCCAGAGTGACCGATAGTAGTTGAAACTTGTGTCCCCGGTCGGTTTCACACCTCTGTGTGACGTTGAGGCACCCTGGGAGACTGAGTTCTGGAGGCTCCGGTTTTCTCCAGAACAAAGGACATGCGGCCTTAGGCTTTTCACTACACATGTAGGCCGAAACTGTAGTTCCCAAATACCAGGTCCCAACAAGTGTGATTGCACTAAGAGTTAAGTTCTCAAGCTTTTTA
The DNA here is from genome assembly GCF_022539355.2 of Hippoglossus stenolepis. Taxonomy (NCBI): domain Eukaryota; kingdom Metazoa; phylum Chordata; class Actinopteri; order Pleuronectiformes; family Pleuronectidae; genus Hippoglossus; species Hippoglossus stenolepis. The sequence goes on from NC_061502.1 coordinate 12,790,723, forward strand.
TGTCCTCTGGGAGAATGAAGGAGTGTTTTGTTTAGCCTCAAAAGAAACTCTGATGTACTAAAAAGTGCCATAAATTTACCAGTTTATCAGGAAATGGGGTTTTTTTTGTGGCTGAACGTCTGTTTGCTTGGTTTACACACATTGGTACACAGATGCACCACAGAAGGCCACAAACCTGCCCAGATCTGGGGTTGTGTTTATTATGGCTTCTTTTCCAGTTGAACTCAAATGGCACCGACACTCCCTGTGTATTTTTTCCTCTAGTTATTGATAGCCTGGCAGGGAATTTCACAGCAACCCTGACAGAGGTACCACCTCAGAGGAAACACAGCTCTGTGATGCCAGGCTAGAGTTACAGAGACAATTAATTCGACGACAGTCTTCAGGCCTGACTCCACAATGATCCTGGCTACAATACACCACACTCGTATTATCTCTGCTTATTCATACTATTTCTCCGTGTGAAACTCAGAGCCACATATCTCCAGAGTGCTTGTCTCCCCCACCAAGACCTTGAGGAGGTCTTCAGCAGGTATTTGTGTCTTATCTCCTGGGATTTCACTATTCACTCAGTTCGCACACATAGTTCACATAGGCACACACACACCCCCACACACACACACACACACACACACACACACACACACACACACACACACACACACACACACACACAGTTCAACTTTTCACACACACACATTTCTTCATTGTATCTGCATAAAAAGCATACGCCTGCAACTGTTTCGTTGTCATTCCCTCTGCAGAATGCTCATTGCACACTGTATGACTGTCTGACCTTCCTTGCAAGGAATAAAATCCTCTTAAAAGACTATTGTTCTCGAATCTCTTTATTTCAGAAGTCTCACCAGGTCAAATTTCCATCACAAACTTGGTGTCAGAAGTGGGATCCCTTGTGTGATTCGTCCGGAGCCACAGACGGACGGCGACTGGTCAGCCTGAGAGAAAAAGTATTTCAGCCCCTACCTCAGTGAAACACAGAGAAGAGAGGGCTGACCGTCGGGGGCCCCGGACGGTCACCACTGGGATCTCCACACAAACGGACCGCCGTTGTCCTTACGGTGAGATTCTGAAATAATTCTCAAATAATTTTATGAACCCGATTTTGTAAGCAAACTATTCAAATAAATGGGTCCTTTGATTCCTGTCTGATGTAAGGCTGCTGATTACCAACGTCATACCAGGGTAGGCTTTTACTCGCATTGTAGCGTTAAACAATCTGAATTCGTGGTGACGATCGCGTCTTAAAGGGTAATACGTGTATACGTGTCAAAAGTCCGGGACTGTTTGACAGAATAAGGTCTGGGACATACGGAATCGGGGATTACTACGAGATGGGAAACAAAGGAGCTAAATTGAATCCTGATAGTTTGCTCGATTCTGAGGCTAAAAATGTGAAACTAATGCAAACTAAATATGGTGAGGTTGCCACCAGACCCTTATCAATATGGGTAAAAGAGTTCGGTTTCCCCAGTGGGGGAACATTTAGTCCAAGACAATTACTAAGGTTGGAAGAGAAAATAGAATTGGGAATTAAAAAGAAAAAGTCAAAAAGAAGAGTGTCAAAGAAGGATCTCAATGAAATTGAAACACATTTGAAAGCACTGAGTGTGTGGAAGAATGAATGTGAATGTAGGGAAAGAAGAAAGAATGCAAACCAAATGCCGTGTGTTACCCTAGAGAATGAGTGTGATAAAATGGCAGATGAATGTGAACGAACAGATAAATCTGCTCAGAAAAAGTTTTCTTTGTCAGTGCCTCAGTGTGTCAGAGTGGACCACGATCTCGACTGTGCCCCTCCTCAAAGACCTGAAGAGACTCCAGGCCCAGCCGGCTTACCTCCGCCCTATATTCCTCCACCAACAACTGCCCATCTACCAGGCTCCATGACCGGAACAGCAGACGGCAGCAACGGACCTCCTGTAACCCGCAGCAAGGGCTGGGCACAGACACAGATTCAGCCGACATCCACCTGTTACACTGGTGGTGGTGCCACACCAACTCTGCCAATGTTCGAGGTGGCCGGACCCGAAGGTCCGATGATGAATTTCCATCCTTGGTCGGAATCTGACATTAAAGAAGCCATGAGTCATCTGCCATCACCAGAAGATTCAGGTTCACGTTTTGCTAACGAACTTTTAACCTTCTGCAGAGAGTTCAGCCCCACCTTAGTTGAACTAAAACGACTCCTGATATTAAAGATGGGTCCAGGAGGGTGGACAAAGCTGTCTAGTCGTTTTCCTACTGATGAGCTCCGTAGACGACATTATATTTGGGAAAGTGGTGCCAACCACGGATACAGAGATGCCATCGAAGCTCTCTGTGACCTCATTAGAGTGACTTTTCCCCCACGAATGGACACTGCAAAAATTACAGCATGTAAACAAAGAGATGAAGAACCAGTCCAAGAATATTATGCTCGTCTTCTTGAAGTCTTCTCCATCCACAGTGGGCTCATTCGCCCTGATCCCATGGGCGAGGAAATCTCTGTCTGGGAGGCCCATCTGCGAAACAACTTCGTCAATGGCCTCCGTCCTGATATAGAACAGGCTGTCAGACGCAGCTGCATTGTCTGGTCCGAAGCAAAACTGACTGAAGTTCGGCGACATGCTCTGCATGTTGAAGAAAAGCTCAAGACTCTACAAAGACGCAAGAAAGATAAGACTGAAAAAGACCTCCACATGGCTGCACTTACCATGTATCAGACACTTCAAGAGTCACAGACATCCTTTACGATGTACAATAACCAAACACGCGGAAGTAGCCGCCAGTTCAACCGAGGACGTGGTGGCTTCAGAGGACGAGGACAAGGCCGAGGCGGTCCCCGCATGGATGCAGACACCTGCTACAAGTGTGGAAAGAGGGGGCATTGGGCTCGGGAGTGTCCGGAGGAACGAGGTGCGGCTGCTTATGCAAATGATTCTGCCAGTACAGAGCGGTGAAAACTCTGACACACTCGACGCCTGAGATGCACGGTATCGCACCCACACCACACATACATGAAAGTGGCACACCAAATGTCACTGACACACACACACTGATATCAGAAGCAATCACATGCTTAGAAATGAAAAATGACTATACAAGCACATATGCTAAATATGACAAAAGCGTTTTTTGAGAAACTACCACAGTACGGTTTAAAAATCAATGGTATGCAAATTATGTTTTTGGTTGATTCTGGTGCAACACAATCTGTGATAAGGAGAGAGGCTTTTCCTGTTCCACCCAAAGAAAGTGGTCGATTCCCACACTCCATTGGCGCTTCTGGCAAAATTGTTAAAGAATCATATTCTGTTCCTCTAACATGTTATGATAATCAAACTCATGAAAATTTCAAACACTCTTTTCTCATATCAGGGTGTTGTCCTATCAATGTATTAGGACGAGACCTAGTGTGTCGTCTAGGGATAGGATTCATTTCCAATCCTGACGGCCTGCAGGTTGTTACAAATTGTGATCAACAACAATCAGCCTTTGTTAAATATGATTTTGACCTTCTGTTACATACGTATCAGTGGGAACTGTCATCTGGAGGAGTGAGTGAGGCCCTTTTGGAAGAGTGCATGAAGCACATCTCCCCTTCGCACACACACACACACACACACACACACACACACACACAGTACATATTTAAAAAAATGGTTTTGCGATAATGCAAAAATGATAAGCTTTTGATAACACATTTATGCTGGGACAATGATCAGTGTGTGGGTTTAATTAGCTTATCAGAGAAACAGTATGAAATGTTTCAAGTCTCAGACTCCAGCCCACACATCTCACTTGCTAAAGGAGAAAAACTAAAAAGGAAAGACCTAGGTCTCTTTGCTTAAAAATGTAAAAATGTCACTGATTGGAAAAATACTAAGGATGCATCCGTACTATATTCTCCCCAACTGCATGCATATAAAAAGTTTGTTTCTGTTACAGCGCACACGCAGAGAACTGTTCATCTGTTACCTTTAATGTCGTTGTCTCATAATTTTTTATCTCAAACGGATGTTGCGAACATCCCCGCCTTACAGGAAATCCCGAAGACCCTGTGGGCTCAAGGCAAACATGAAGTTGGCTTAATTAAAAATGCAGAACCTGTAGTTATAACGCCTAAATCTGACTACAGCTCCTGCCAATAGCAATATCCATTGAAAACTGAAGCCATTACAGGCATTACTCCAGTTTTTGAAGCGTTGCGAAAAGCAGGAGTAATCATTCCATGCAACAACTCACCAGTACGCACACCTATTTTTCCTGGTAAGAAAATACGGGATTAAAAATCAACCCAAGCAGTGAACGTAGCTGTTCAACCAAGAGCTCCAACTGTTCCTAATCCATGTACTATCTTGTCACAGGTTCCTCCTGAAGCCTGTTGGTTTTCTGTTATTGATCTGGCTAATGCATTTTTCAGTGTTCCTGTTCACCCAGACAGCAAATACTGGTTCAGTTTCCAGTTTAAAGGAGAGGGTTGGACATTCACTGGCCTGTGTCAAGGCCATTGTTAATCTCCCACCATCTTTAATGAGGCGCTAAGGAAGAGTCTTGAACCATTGTCATTTCCGGAAGGTTCTGCCTTGCTGCAGTATGTGGATGATTTGCATCACAACACGTGTAAATGTGAGAGAGATAAAGTTACTTTGCCTAAACATTTGGCTGCAGAAGGTCACAAAGCAAGGTCACAAAGCCAGCTTTTCTGGGTCATGTGATCACAGCTGAAGGCAAATCCCTCTCACCCAAACGTATTGAGGCTATTGATACAAAAATATTCCAAAGCCACTTCTCATCGTGCGGCTAGGATTGTGAGGGAGCGTGTGTGCGCGCTCCTCCTCCTCAGTGCGCTGCGCAAACGCCGCAGTCACTCGCCCGCCGGTCACCGGAGAGAGAGGGAGACGCACCGTGAGCCACAGGGAGAAAATGACCGTGGAGAGAATATTCGACGAGCTCGGACATTTCAACAGGTACAAAACATTTCTACTCGTCTGCAGAGTCGTGAAGTTTCCCACGTTTCCCTTGATCCGTGCGCGAGTTGAGTTTTTTTAAATTATTTTGTGGCACCATCAACAAACCGTTAACTTCTCAAAGTCTGAACTTGCTAAAGCACGTTACAGCTGCGATTGGGGAAACGAACTCCTCTGGTTTATGAGTTCCTGTCCCCATTTACACTTCATTTACACTTCATTTACACTTCATTTCACTGTGACTGTTTTGATCGCTTAGAATCATCTCCTTGTGTTTAAAGTCCGATGAAAAGTTTTTACAAACATGACCAGAATGCAATGGTTTGGGGTTTTCTCCCGAATCTTTTAAAACGTTAAATTCTTTTAATGTCATTATATGTTTTTTCACAAACGTTAAATGAATGTGTTTCATATGCAGTCAGTTCTCTATAAAAATTGTGGTGCAGGATGTACTCAAACATTTCACTCGAGCAAAAGTACAAGTAAAGAGATCAAATTGTACTGAAGTAAAATAAAAACTACTCAAGTGAAGTACAGATATATGAAGAATGTATGACCACTGAACGATATATCAAAGTTAACAACCACTAGAGGCAGTTTTACAACCTTTATGTGGTTAATTAAAAGTTGCATTTTACTCTTCTTTGCAAGTTAAATTCTCCCCTCTCCTCCTCTCTCTCTCTCTCTCTCTCTCTCTCTCTCTCTCTCTCTCTCTCTCTCTCTCTCTTTTCTCCCCTCTTTCCACCCACCTCTCTTATCTCCTTCTCTCCTCTCACCCCAGCTGGTTGAGGCAGGTTGTGGCCTCCCACTTTTTGAGTTATCTGTTATATAATATAACACCACGATCGTCTCTCTCTGAATTTTATGTCAGCATATTTTAAATGTATTTTTCCCCTCCAGATTTCAGGCATGTCTGTATTTTGCAGCAGTCTTCCAGGCCACATCCTGTGGGATCCACTACCTGTCGTCAGTTTTCCTGGTGGAAACCCCAAACTTTGTGTGCAGTGGGCCCAGCAACATCACTGAAGTCCTGTACGGTAACCTGTCAGGATCTAGTCTGGAGGATTTCCTGCCGGACTTTAAATCGGGGACCGGGCCCATGGTGGTGAGGACGGCGGAAGGGGAACAGTGGGAGCTCAGCCGATGCCACTTTGCCCAGCGCATCAACCCAACAGACTTCACATATGACTTTGACGGAATCAAAACAGTGAGAGCCTGTAATGGAAAACTTGTTTACGACCACACTGAAGTTGAACAAAGTGTTGTGACGGAGTGGGACTTGGTATGTGATAAAGAATGGCTGGCCAAGCTGTGCCAGCCCACCTTCATGCTGGGGGTGCTGATCGGAGCGTTGGTGTTTGGGGACCTCGCTGACAGGTAAGCCAGGGCGGCAGGATGAAGAACGAGGGGGTGGAGGAGGAGAAGGCTTCTTGTTGAGTAAGAATTAATGCATGATGAATGATATCATGTGGGACACATCCAGAGAGTTTTTCCGTACAGCAAAGTTATTTTCACATGTGCATGAAAACAAAAGCACATGTTCTCTGACGGGCTGAGATACTTTGTTCATATCCACATGGAGGCTTCAGGAGACATGTTGGCACTTCTGCCTCAACATCAAGCGAGACGCGCCTCTCTCAGATTCTTAGTGGTCGGTGTGTGAGTGCAAGACTTGAGTGCACGCTCAAAGTGACCTCACAGGCATGGAGGTGTGGGAAAGGCACGATGAGAGTTGTAGGAAGGATGAATGGCTGCTGTGGATGATGGGTTATTATTGATGATTATTTCATTATTCACTGCTTGTTTTGGTCATACAGTATTTTTATATTGTTTTCTGTCAGTTGGGGAAGCAAAAAATAAAAGATCACAATCGTCTTTTTCACCGTTTTCTGACGTTTTGTAGATAAAAAAATGTATCATCTAATTGAGAAAATAATTGGTAGATTGATTTTAAACGTGAACTTTGTTGTCTGAGAACTTTTAAGTACAGAGTGGAACTGCAGCTGCAACTCGATGTACGAGTTTTCCTCTGTTTCTCTCTTTCACCCTGTTTTTCCTCCCTGAACGTGTCTCTCTCCTCCAGAGTTGGCCGTGTGAAGATTCTGATGTGCACCAGCATCTGTCAGTTTGGGTTCGGAGTGGCTGTTGCGTTCTCTGGAAACTACTATTTCTTCATGGTCCTCCGTTTCCTCCTTGCTATGGTGAGTTTGGCACGTCTACCTGAGAAGGTGCATTTCTTTTTTCTTTTGTATGCCATGGATGGGAAATCCATCAAGGTGTCACTCATATGGAAACTCATATGAAAACTAATGCAGTTCCATGCAGGGACTTAAAGGTTCAGTGTGTAGAATTTAGTGACACCTAGTGGTTAGGTATCATGTTGCAGTTGTGTTTAGTTTGTCCAGTCTGGGCTACTGTTAAAAAACATGGCGGCCTCCTTATACAGTATTTAACTATAAAGGCCCATTCTAGGGTAAAGAAAACTACAATTTGTACAATTTAGATGAAACCCACCAGTGAAAACACCACTAGGATGATATTATATATAATAGATTAGCCAATAGCCAATAGATTCCTTTCACCTAAAGCTCACACACGGGACCTTTAAGCCGACAGAGGGAATCCAATGTGAAAGTGCACTTTGCGAGGATTTCTAGTGACAGTCTATTAATGTTTCCATGTTGAAAGAAGTCTTTAAAAGCTCACAGGGAGTTATAGTTATTTTCCACTTTGGGCTTGTAAACAAAAATTCTTCTTCATGTTCTCTATGTCCCCAGTGTCTGGATGTTTCACTGCGAAATAGTTTCTCAGCCAGTTGCTAATGTTCTCTATGAATATATTAGGAGCCTCCCCCTCTTAGTCACATTACAGTGAAGCCAACATCCAAACCAAAGCAACATGTTTGCTCCAGCTGGGTATAAAAAGAATATGAGTACAACTCTGCAGCTCTAACTTTATATATATACTGAATTTCCTTTCCTCCTCTGTACTTGACAGAGTAGTGACTGTCTGATAATTTCTTATCAGAGACACCATTCATGTCTAACAAGGAAATGTCCAAAAGCAACAGCTTGCTCATGTTTTTCAGGCCTTAAAATATATTAAAAAATGAAGCATCAAAACTTGAAAGCAAAACAACCGTCAGGAATAGAGCGAGTAAAGCAAGCAGTGCCTTCGAAATGTGTGTCTTTGAGTAGTTTAGTGTGTTTTTTGTTGTTGTTGTTGTTTTATTCACTGGGTACATGAGATATGTGCTCAAGAGACCATGTTACTAACTGAGGGAATCATTACAAGGAGTTGAGCCCACAGAGACCCTACAGTCCGTCCTCTGTTTCACTTCCCGCTCCGTCTTCTACCACCCCCCCAGTCCTCCTCGGCTACAGCTGTTGTTTGTCACACAGAGTCAGACGCTCAGATGGTGGAGGCTCATACTGCGCAGCCACACTCAACACAGTGGAAAATTCTGTTTTAAAAAATTTTAAAATTTTTTTCTCTTTTTAGGAAGCACTGAAGCTGTTTACTTTTAAGTTGCAGATATATCAACATATAACTGCTGTAAATATACGTCTCTGTTTTATTTGCTATTCCGACTGTATACTGTGTGTTAGCTCGATATCACAAGCATATATATTCCTTTCCATCTTTGCTCTCGGCAGGTGTCCAGTGGCTACCTCGTGGTGGTGTTCGTCTACGTCACCGAATTCACAGGCATCAAGGTACGCACATGGACCTCCATGCACGTGCACGCGGCCTTTGCAGTTGGGATCATGGTGGTGGCTCTGACTGGTTACCTGGTGCGGGTCTGGTGGATCTACCAGATCATCCTCTCCATCTGCACCTCGCCCTTCCTGCTCTTCTGCTGGAAGTTCCCCGAGACGCCCTTCTACCTGATGGCCAAGGGCCGTTACAGGGACACCCAGACGCTGCTGGACAAGATAGCCCGCTTCAACGGCCTGGAGTGCAGCCTGAAGGCAGAGGATCTGCTGGAGCCGAAGGAGAGGGAGAATGGCTCAGCTCTGCTGGAGCAGGAGGAAGGGGAGCGGCCGGCGAAAGCGGAAAAGAAGATGTCCATCCTGGATCTGTTTAGAAGCTGGAGGATGGCGGGCCGTACGTGCACAGTGTGGGCGATCTGGTTCATCGGCAGTTTGGGCTACTACGTTTTCTCTTTAGGTTCCGTCAACTTAGGAGGAAACCAATACATGAACCTCTTCCTTGCTGGTAAGTGACAGAATCCTGCTTAAGACAAGTAATTGTGGAATATATTTAGAGACTGTAGACAACCTTTGACCTAGAGCCTGACCAATATGCATATTGGTGGGCCAATGCCGATACCAAGATCAGAGAGTAAAAATAAATTCCGATGCCATTTTTAACTGGAAAAAAGTAGTTTCTTGTCTATTTTCTCATAATTTTCTCATTTTTTTCTCCTTTGATTGGCCCTAATATTCAGTTGTAAAAACACATGTACTGCTCATATATTGGTATTTGAAATATATTATATATAATATTTGTACACCATAAACACTACATTTGGTAATACATTTGTTAATATGTAATGTGTGAGGATTTCATGTTGTATGTCCAGCAGTTGAATTCCTTATTGAAGCATTTACATTAATCATATAATTTAGTGTGCTTCCTTTAACACCCACCCAGTAGGGACATTTATAATCCCCACCCTTTTTCCTCGAAAGATACAGCTGAGCTCAGAGATTTATTATCTAGTTATTTAAATCCCACTGTATTGAATATCACCGTGTCAGTGTATCAGGGCCACGATAAACTCTGACTGGGAGCTGCTCTGATTGGCTGTTTTCAGGTGCAGTGGAGCTCCCCTCTTATCTGGTTGGTTGTTTTGCAATGGACCGGATCGGAAGGAAGAAGACTTGTGCCCCAGCCCTGCTCCTCGCGGGGGTCGCGTGTATGCTCATCATTGTGGTGCCCCCTGTATGTACAAAGAGCAAGTGTGTCTCTGTGTGTGTGTGTCCACATTTTTTTTCCTCCTAAGAAGCATATTTCACCACTTTTTGTCTTCTGGGGTTACAAAACTACTAAATTCAACATTTTTTATTGACCCTATTTAAAAAATCATACATTTGAGTTACAAGAGAAACGTTTTTTAACAATAATTAAAATTAGAGGAACTTGCCAGACTCAAATTGGTGTGTCAAAACTAATGCATCTTTCAGATTTATTACTGTAAACTGATAAATCGTGTATAAAGCGATAAATATTGATTTTCCACTGTAAACGTATAACTCCATCACATATGTGACAGTGACTTTGCTGTCGACAGAAACAGAACATTTTCTGCACTGACCCAATCCGCCTTGATTGAGCTCTTAAATTTATTGCCCATGACTTTGCCCCAGGCCACTGGGCCACTTTTACAGTTGAGTTCTGATACATGAAACATGTACAATCCAGTGTGTGCGTTTGTGTGTTTTGAGCTGTGACCCAAATTAGCTCTGCTCATTGTCGGGTTGAATAACAGCAGGTACTTAGCGTCCAAGTAAATATGACCTTTGACTTCGAGAACCTTTTCTGAACAGAGCGGTCAACAAGCGTGCTCTGAAAACTCAAGGCATGTAGACAGTGAAAACAGCGGAGGCAGCGTCTGAGTGTAGTAACCCCTCTGGGACGCTACAGGAAGACACACAATCTAATCTAACCCTCTCTACATAATTTACACATGAGCGCATATGACACTCTTTTCTATATTTTAAAGTCAGCAACTTGTTAGCACAGCATATCAAAAACACTGAAAATATTGGCTCTGCCCAGAGGAAACTAAATCCACCTACCTTCACATCTATCAACATGCTATTTGCACTTTGTTTTTTCCGCAGGACATCAAGGTGCTGGCCATCGTTCTCAGCATGACGGGGAAGTTTGCCATCGCCATCGCCTTTGGTCTCATCTATCTGTACACGTGTGAGCTTTATCCAACCACTATCAGGTAAGAAAGAACACAATCAAAACACATACATACAATATGTCTATAAAAGTGTTTTGTCTTTATGGATGTTTTAACAAACAGTTGTTGACCTTCTCCCTCCAGGTCTCTGGCCGTGGGTAGTGGCAGTATGATGTGCCGCGTCGGCAGTGTGATAGCCCCCTTCTGTGTGTACCTGGCTGACGTCTGGGTCTACCTACCTCAGGTATACATGTTCTCTTGTGGCTGGTATTATTTAATTACCGGATTTCCCCATTCTGTCGGCTTAGTGCCCTGATCCTATTACTCATATTTGACCTACAAAGGTATCCTGGCAAACAAATTAATTTTAATCTTTCTCCATGACCCCTCTGTAGCTCATCGTGGGAATCCTGGCATTTATTATCGGAGTGCTCACATTGCTGTTGCCTGAGACCTTGGGCAAACCTCTAACAACCACCTTGGAGGAGGCAGAAGCTCTGGGGTCTAAGAAAAAGGATGGGATGGAGATGAACCAATGTGAGGCCAAGGCCTGAGCTGCACACTGCTGGAGTCAGACGCACGGAGAGAAGCTTCAGGGAAACAGAATGAAAGGAAGAGAGACAAAAAGATGGCTGCAAAAGGTGAAACAGTAACACCGCTGACATTTTGGATTATTAGAAGAAAAATTTAAGAAGAGCAAGCGTTTATCAGAACTCTCGAAATGATGCTTCACCGAAACTGTCAATCAAAGAAGTCGTCCAGATTATACGAAACGCTGCATTGTGAGTTGTTTACCTTTATATTGCAACACATCCTGTATATTGTATTATCACCATTAAAGCAATAGCATGTTTTGCTCTCTTGTTCCTTACTGTTTATTTTAAAGTCACTTGTTCATTTTGTCAACTTGTATTTGAATCTCAGGGCTTCCATTTCCAGATATCACTGTGAAACACTCAATATGAAGGTGTTTTAACTTTACACTCTGTTTGATATGTGTGTCAGTCAGTGTTCTAGTTTCCAGGAAATCGAGATGATGGGCATATGGAAGGAAAAAGTATCTGAAGTAATATTGTGTTACTGTATGAGTCAAGGTGTGATCTCCAAATGTTTGGACCAAAGACGGGAATGACCACAACAGTTGGGAGACGTATCCACCTGCTCTGTAATATTATAGTACAGTACAAGGATGTTTTTCTTTCATATCAGACCATTGTGTTGTGATTTAAACTCAAGGAGAACTAAAAAGGTTCTGTGAAAAGGTGAAAAGTCACGTGAAAGTTGAATCTAGTGTTTAAGCATTCAGTTCAACATTTTTACAATCAATACTATGATTTTTGTTTGTATGTTTAGTCAGTATTATTATTTCTAAATAAATACGGTGGCTGAAACTGACGTTGTCGAGTCTCTTTCTCCTAAAGTGGAAAATGGAGGGGTTACCCTGATGCTTGAAAAGTATGGACTCTATTTAGAACAACCCACCATTACGAAAAGCATCCTATTCACCAGCGGAGTAATAATAGCTTCTTCTGCACCAGCCAGCACATGAACAAGCAATTTCAACTCAACCCCCTAAACCTGAACCCGATTCCAACCCTAACCCTAAACATAGCCTAAACTCGAGCCCTAATCATAGCCTAACTGTAACCCAGACCCAAACCTGATCTGACCCTATAGCATTCACTCATCACTGATTATTTCTGGTTATAACTTGTGTTTTAGAGCTGCAAAAACACTGCACTCAGTTTCAAGTTCAACAGAACTCGACAGTCTATTGACTGCAACCTCAGTATTTTTTTTTTTCACTTAAGCTTTCCTGCATAAGTGGGAAAAGGACGCCGCTTGCTGGTCATCTTCAGGAATAACATGGACAAACTTGGGCTACGTTGTAGCGGGCCCGAGCACAGGCATTTTGAAGCCTGTTGCGGTTAGAGTGGAGAGAGCGATCAATAGGGCCTCCCACCGTTCGGTGCTCGGGCCATAATTAGTTGCTTTTAATTGATAAGTGGTTTTATATCATTATAGACAGTAAGATAGATGAAATATTGCTGCCAATTCAGATGTAAAGTAAACCCTCTATAATTACGATAATTGCTCCTATATATATGTTGATATGTATGTATATATGTGCTTTCAAAGTTATAGATCGTGTGTGTGTGTTTTTGTGTTATAGATTCTGTCAGTACATTTCCATAGATATGTTCCCTGCACTAATAGTTTGTTTTAATGGTGTAGTTCATTTGTGCATCGCTCCAGAGAACGAAGTTGCCCTGTGAACTTCAGGAAGCCATAATGAAATGGGAGAAGTTAAAGCCTCCGGAGCCAGATGATCCCATGTGCTGCTGCGAGTGTGATATCTACCAGTACGGATGCTGCTGTGACTGTGAAAGATCTGGACGAGGCCTTTAACAGGTTAGAAGAAGTATGACCTTGATGAGACACAAAGGTCACAAGGTGATTTACAGACATCAAATCCAATTTAGATGCAATTCTCAATATCATATTTTAGCCATAATTGTTCCAAAAGCTAAAAAAGTACTGGTTAGAATAAAACCATGTAAATAACCATGCATGGTGATTATGACAGATGAGTGACAGCATCAGTTGCAGCAGGTCAGTTTACAGCACCACAGGAAACATTGCACATGGGAGATTTTTTGAACAAGCTCAGCTAAAATATCCTTTGGGATAATGGGGCACATATCTCTGACTCGGTTATTTTGGGCATCAAGGACTCAAAGGTTTTGGAATCCCTGCTTTTGTACACTAAACTTCAGGCCGAGTGAAGACATGTCCCAGGGCCCCAGATCCTTCTGAGACTTCATGACTTCATGTTGCAATGTATTTAATCATAAATTCATTTTATTTTATCCATTTATTTATCTTTTTACAGTTTATTTAAAACCAAACACGTGTGACATCACACCAAAGCACAATATTAAAATTACAGGGTCTGACCCTTCTAATAAGAAAACAACATGTGATTTTTCCTCATATCATCTTATTAGTTTGATCAATGAAAGTGTATTAGCATCATTCCTAATTAAGTTTTTTTATTTTCAAGTGTTTGTAACTCTGCCTGAATGTGTGCGCTGCAGGTGGCTGAGACACAAACCCCCACAGCGGATGTCACCTCCTGTTCTCGGGGCCCTGATTGACAACCTCTGAGATCTCCATGATCCCGGCCCTGGTGCTGCTGCCTCTGCTGCTCCGGGCCGCAGCGCTGCACCACCTGCTGGGCATCATCATCCTGACAGCTCTGCCCAGCCTGGTCCTCTGGTACTACTACGCCACGCACCGCAAGAGGAGACGCACCCTCTTCTTCCTTACTCTGGCGCTGTTCTCTCTGGCCTACATCTAAAAGTACGTTACGTTACTTTACTTTACTTTTCGTTACTTTTAGTTACTTTGTTACTCTTCGTTACTTTTCGTTACTTTGTTACTTTTAGTTCTTTTTAGTTACTTTTAGTTACTTTTCGTTACTTTGTTACTTGTCGTTACTTTTCGTTACTTTTAGTTACTTTTCGTTACTTTATGTTACGTTACTTTACTTCAGATAGAGATAGATAGATAGATAGATAGATAGATAGATAGATAGAAGGATAGATAGATAGAAGGATAGATAGAAGGATAGATAGATAGATAAAAGGATAGATAGATAGATAAAAGGATAGATAGATATATAGAAGGATAGATAGATAAAAGGATAGATAGATAGATAGAAGGATAGATAGAAGGATAGATAGATAAAATGTTACGTTACTTTTCCTTACTTTTAGTTACTTTGTTACTTTTCGTTACTTTTAGTTCTTTTTAGTTACTTTTAGTTACTTTGTTACTTGTCGTTACTTTTCGTTACTTTTAGTTACTTTACGTTACTTTGTTACTTTGTTACTTTTTGTTACTTTGTTACTTTTCGTTACTTTGTTACTTTTTGTTACTTTGTTACTTTTCGTTACTTTGTTACTTTTAGTTACTTTTCGCTACTTTGTTACTTTTCGTTACTTTGTTACTTTTCATTACTTTGTTACTTTTAGTTACTTTCCGTTACTTTTCATTACTTTGTTACTTTTCGTTACTTTTAGTTACTTTGTTACTTTTCGTTACTTTGTTACTTTTCGTTACTGTTACTTTTCGTTACTGTTACTTTTCGTTACTTCTTTACTTTTCGTTACTTTGTTAGTTTTCGTTACTTTTCGTTACTTTTTCATTACTTTTTGTTACTTGAAAAGCACGTTATAAAAGAGGGAGGAAAGATTGATAATGAATTTATAATGAAAACAAGTCTTGGTGGTGCAAGTTATAAATATCAGCTTCAACGTGACGGAGCGGGAGGCTCAGCTGGCTCTGAGGAACAAAACGGGCCAGAGCCGCCTGTGGGGACTCGTCATCGACACAGGAGAGTATTCTCGTGGCTTCTGTCAGAACTGGGTTGAGTTCCTCACCATGACAGATGCTTCAGTCTCTCCTCACTCCAGCCTCAATGACTTGGTCTAGTTTCACTTTATACTTTATCCTGATCAAAGACTGTTAATGCAGCATGTCTGAAGAACTTCATCTCTAGTATTTCCTTGGATTTATCAGCTGATGACTTCCAATGCTCACTGCATTCCACCCTCTTTAATATCAAACATCACAAACTGTCTCTAACTCTGAAATAAGTTGCAGGGGAATTATCAAGTGTTGGTAAGTGTTAACTGTTTAAAAAAGTACACACTGCATGTTTGTTGAATTGTCTCTTTATGAAATGAAGCTGCAGGCACTGCCATGTTATTTTACATATCATCTGCTGTCTGACTGATTTCTATTTTGACAACTTGTCTGTTTGAAAATGAAATAGGAAAATAATAAAAAAACTAGGGCTACGTTGAGCACAGGCATTTTCTGTTGCGGTTAGTGGAGAGAGCGATCAATGACCAAGCGCACGTCTCCGCGTTACATGCGTTTTGCGCACTGCGGCAAGGACAAACGCTTCACTTCCTGTGTCCGTCACGTGTTGTCAATCCTTGCCTGCTAATTGCTCATTACGGTCCACGCTATCAATTGCACATCACACTGTGAACATTTTATGTAAATCGAATGATAGTTGTAAAACAAAGCGTACTTCCTGTTGCCAGTAGGTGGCGCCAGCACTATTATTACATACAGACTAATAGATCTGTTCAAGTAGGGGCTCTGATGTAGCGTGAGCAATTTTGTGTCAATTGGACAATGTTACAACAACTTAATTATCACACTGATCAGTAGGTGGCGCTATGACCCTGAACTAATATTAATATATGGATGTGTTCGGGTCAGGATTGTGATCATAGGTCAGTAGTTCAGAGCCGGTTGGATAATGCAGAGTGGATTTACAAAGTACTGCATCATGGTCTGCGAGTAGTGACACATGTGTAACTTTAAGATGAGGCTGCAGGCACAAATGGCAAAACACCCATTCATCAAACAACAAATCATCTTCACAGGGACATTAGCTGCAATGGTTAAAGGACATTTATTTTGAAGGCTGTAAAATGATCGACTGCATTAGTTGTTAACCAGTTTTCAGCTGTTGATATAAACCCATTAAAATGCCAATAATCGGTTCATAGTCGGTTCAGAAACCAAAGATATAGTTCATAAAGTTATTGAACATTTTTTTTCTTTCCTTCCTGAGAATCTTATCTGGAATGCAAATGAATACAAAATAATAAATTAAACTGGCAAAAAAAAAAAGGAAACACTGAACACACACCAGGACAATGAAAAAGGTACAGACAATGGAGGATTAGGATGGTATTGTGAAATACGACTATCACATACTAGCTTATGGTTACTGTTCCTCTGCATGTGATGAAAAAACATGCACTCTGACTAGCTGCTAGCTGGGACTGGTGACACAGACAGAGAGACGTAATCCCATTTGAAATTAAAGACGATTTAGAATCCGGTTTTGTGACCAAATCCCTCGTTTTGCTGCAGAATCCCAGGAAAAGTCATCTCAGAGAAAGAAAAGTGCAGTCTTTGTAATGCATCGCAGTAGGAACACTGCTATTTGGCAAGCTCAATCTTTTAAACTTTGGATTAAAACTATTTGCACTCCATAAATGCCTTTTTTGTGTTATATTAGCCTATATTTTCAACTAATGACCCAAGTAACAGATCTATGTTAAAATACGCTGCTGGTTTGGTCAAACTCAATCATTCATGCACACATTGTTGGAATTCTTTGAATTCATAATCAAGTGCTCGCTGTTTAACCCTCTTAATATTTAAAAAATGTTATAAACCAATACTGTAACAACTGACACGGAGCTTCCTCTCACACCGTTGCTGTAACTCTTTACAAGGTTTGGCACTTTCAACAGTCCTGGACGACTAATATACATACAAGACTTTTGGCACTTTTTTTTGTATTCATGGACACAATTTCCAGCTCTTAGGACGTGAATCCGTTGGTTGAGTATGATCCTCTTTCTTGGGCGATGTCTCTGAAGTCCGCTCGTACAGTAAACACCCCAGCGACCGACATGTAGAATATCTCCCAACACATTTATCCGTCTACATCTTGCGCTAATCTCTCCTGGAGATCACAGCAATGATAGTTTTTTTGTTTAATTTCATGTAAACACACCCAAAGAAACTTTTAAAACAAAATTTGAGTCAAGCAGAATGAGCTTAACGTTATTTCCCCATTGTCCTTGGTCAATTTTTAAATAGAGCATTTTGTCCTTCCAATAACTCGACCCCACAGTCCTCAGTGCTGAGCCTGCCGTGATAGGAGCCCGTTGCAGATGGAAAACACATCGTCAAAAAAAACCACGAGCGTCAGGATCCGCACACCCCTAAACACCACCTCACTTCATCATGGGATTGCTCAAAGACGGGGGAACGCTCCCCTTCGCTTTCAGGCTGCCTCCAGCTGTCTCCAGCCAATTCTAGCCAATCAGCTTTATTTATTTATCTTGGCTACGACCACCGATCATCGAACAGCCCTTAGGGATGGACCAGCCAACTGTTGGCATCCTCGAGGTCCGTGTCCAGCTCCTCATCTTCATCCAGAGGCTCTGGGGTCCGGAGGGCCAGCTCCCGTAGGAAAGCGGGTGAGTAGGCGGCGGGCTGGGAGACGGACTTGAGGCCAATTTTTTTCTTCGTGAGGTGGAATTGATCACGGATGAAGTTGTAGAACTCGTACTCGTAGCGCATGCGATGGTACAGGACCTGCAGGGCCTCCAGAGTGGGCGTGTGTTTACGCACCGTGCCTGTCATGTTCCCCATCTTCTTGTAGTCTGCACAATGAAGATAGAGGAAGTCAGAGACGTACATTCATATTTTTAAGTAAAATACAGTTGACAAAACTTTAAATTTCATAGCGATACTTTGAAAAAAAGGTATTTTTGAATGCAAGTGTACCTGGGCTCTTGTAAATGTTGAGCACTCCAGTAAAGTAATGAGGTAAGAGCCTCTCCAGCATGAGCAGAACATCCTCCAGCTCCTCCAGGATCCCCACCAGGAGGTAGTTCTCCAGAACGTTCTGTTTGGCCCTTTCCAGAGCCCACACCCCCGGCTCCCTGGTGGAAGAAGACGAGAAGAGAGTGAGAGGCAGAAAAGCAAAGACGTATAGACAGACGACAGAATGGAAACCTTTATAGAGGAGACATCAAATCTTTGGTTATCACCAAATTACCCCGACGTCTCAGGGAGCAAAATCAAAGATCGGAACCGTACCTGCATTGCGGATGCTGTCCACAGAAGTAGGGGATGATGTAGAAAACTCTGGGGTTGGAGCACTCCGGGTAATTCTCTAGAATGCACACGTTGATGTCCTGGAAGCAGAAGAATACATCAAAATAATTTAATTAAATGCTTTATGCCTTCATTTCAGTGTTTTCCATATTCATTTGTTCTTGTGACATTTTACTGAGTGGTCTTATTTCATTATTGTATATTTTATTTTGTAAATACACATTTGACTTACTCTAAACTTAACTCAGCATCCATCTTAGTTTTTTCTGTCTTTTACTCAGCAGGATTTCGCAAAACTACTAAACGCATTACCAGGAAACTTGGAAGGATGCGGTATAAGTCAAGACAGAAACCATCACATTTTGGTGCTGATCTGGTTAATGGGTGGATTAAGGAATTCTTTTAGTTTCACTTTCTTTTCATTGGGTAATAGGTCATTTCCCCTGGAAAATCAGGCAATTTGGTGCAGATCCAAATAAAAGGCCAGATCTGGTGAATTTAAAAGTGGTTTCATACGACTCAGTGTCATTCTAGTTCATCTTTTTAATATTATTCTGTTTTTATTACCTAACTACGTATTTACTGAATGGAACTTCCAAACAAAAGTTTTTTTCCCCGATGATTGTATTAGTATAGCCATTAAACTTTTTCTCTCAAGGAAGATTGCAATGATTTGCCTCGGCCACTAGAGCGAGCTCTTCACTAGCTCCTCTGTGAACTCAAATTCCTCATTGGTATCATCAGAGGAACCACAGTCCTGAACAACATCAGAGGCTGATTCCAAACAAGAAAACACAAATTAGTGTTTGGGTTCAACTGGAGGATTTAATGAGTCAAAATGAAGGCCACGAGTTCAGGGCTGCGAACCCTTGTCTGAATGTGGTAGCCATTAAATAATGAAAGGGGAAAATAACAGAGGAAAGATTAAAAACACACTTGCAGGGGTGAAGCAGGCCAGGCACCGAGTGCTGTGGAACCAGCAGTCAAATCCATGTCAGGTGACGTAAGCTTTATGGATGGCAACAAGTCCTGAGCAACAAAACACTGCGAGAAAGCATGACTCACACACAGGGGCACACGCAGATACACTAAATGTTTGGGTTAGATACAGTACCCTCGCACAGTAGCAGCACGTTACAACCATGAGGCGAAAGGTGTTGACAGGCCGGGGTATGTGAAAGTGAAGTGAATCTTAAAGTGGAAGTGAAGTGAAAGTGAAATGATTACATCAGAGCGTGCCCTTTAGATTTATGCGCCGATAAGTCTGTAACGACAGAGCGATTTGTCAAAGGCGGCTCTGGCCAGCGTTGTCCATCACAGAGATTAAGTCGAGTCAGACAGGACCAGGGGCCCAGACTTTCCCGGGGGACGCAGACTGGGGTGAGACGTGAGGGGCCTGCGGGGCCAACACTGGGAACCAGGTGACGGAGCTATTAAAAAGGCCTCACTGACAGGAGCGTAAACACGGCTTAAACGGCAAGAAACCACGTGTATACCAGAATGCATTCGCTTGGATTGTGTAACGTAAAGACGGCTACCATCATCTGATGTTAACAAAAGCAGTGGATGATGATAACGAATATTTTGATGCTTTGTTTGTTTTAAGACAAAAAACTACACAGAAACTGTGAATGACATTAATCAGTAATTTTTTCCTTGCAGCTGAACAATGTGGAACAATTGTGTCTCTGATTCAGCGGCTGTGGGGTTTGTTTGAACTTTACATCTGAGCTGCAGGATGCACGGGGAGCCGGACTTATTGGTGATCAGTGGAGCAAACCACTGGAAAGCTCTTCAAAAGAAACCACAACAAAACCCCAGAGGAACCTTTAGAAAACTGTGCAGAACTGCGCTTTTGTTCGCGTGTACGGGTCGTGTCCGGACTCGCGATGCGTTTGCCACGGCTTTTCTCGGATTCATAATTTCGAGAGCACTTTGTTGTACTCCTTGTCTTTCGTTAATCAAAGAATGGTGGTGTCGGTAGATCCAGCATTGTAAATTAGCATCTTCTTGCCCTGCAGTCTGCAGTGTTCTCTTTGTGACGACTGCTGGATTTCTTTAAAATATACAAGAAACTTTTGCAGCCGTGTGAGAAAAGATAAAATACTTGCAGAGAAAAGAAACTCGAGTTACAGTTGTTGAAGTGTTGTGCGTTTGAAGTCCCTTCCTACATTCAACTCTACACTCACTAAAAGTCTAGTCGGCTACAAACAGACACAGCGAATGGACTCCGAAAAGCCCTTTTCTACCCAATGAAGCACAACACAAAAAGCTCCAAAGAAAATCATTACGAGCCAAATTGGAAACAGAAAAAAAAAAAAAGGCTGAGGAAACTCAGAAAAGGGACCAGGAAGTGACACGTGTGACGGCGCTCCCCTTCACACCTGGCTCGCAGCCAGGACGTCCCTCCTCCGTCTCGCCGCGACACTTGATACGGGGCCCTTCTGCCTCGACGTTTAGGGGACCTCTGGGAAACCGGCCACAACTCATTTATATACATCTACGTCCCAATCGGAAAAAAACGCAAAGACAATTGGCAGTTTCTTTAGAAAAGGCCCATTAGTATTTAGAGGAGAGCTCCTGTGTGCACACTCAGGCTCATTGTTCCTATTCTCACTGTGGATTACTGAGCAGTCACAGAGACTGAGGCAAAATAATCTCTGCAGCGGCCTCCTGGTCCACTCAATGGATTGTGTGCATGAATTAAATCAGGAGTAATTGATGATGTGAACCTTTCTCATGGGACACTCTGACTCGGTTTCCATCAGGGAGCATGGGAGTAGCAGACCTCGGTCAAATCCCATTCAAACCTGCAATAAATGTTTTCTTTTTGCCACTTGGGGACGGCGGAAAATGAGCTGTAAACACATCACTGGCACATTTTCACCTTTTAAATGAATCTTTCCATCAAGTGAGCAAACTGTTACAACATCCAGCAGTCACAGATGATTCGTTTGGAGTGTGTGTTTCTGGCCACTAGAGGAGTTGAAGCCCAGTATTCACTCTCCCTTCAGCTGCTGGGTGATATATAACTTTCTCCGCCTGCAGTTTGGAACTTGACAGGTAGAAAGTTTATTTTGATTTATATGTTTAGTTTAACTTTTGTTCTTTTTGGGGTTTTAGGTGGACGGCAATGTTACAATGTTATTTAGTAAAGAATGTATACGATGGGGTTGTGATATTATGATTATGTATGATGTAGATGTGTTTATTTAGATTTTGCACATGAAAATGATTAGGCCAGGGTGGAGTTTGCATGTTTTCCTTGTGTCTGCGTGGGTTTTTTTTCAGTTTCCTACCACAGTCCAAGGACGTGCAGATCGGGGTTAGGTTCATTGGAGACAGCAGGTGTGAATGACAGTTGTTTGTCTCTGTTGAACCTGTGATGGACCGGCGACCCTGCCTCTAGCTCAATGTCAGCTGGGGATCGGCTCCAGCTCCCTCCTAAACCCTAAAGAGGGTAAGCTGTGTAGATAATGGGTGGATTTTAGGATGGATGGATATTGTATTCAAGTTGATCTGATATAAAGATGCTGAGGTTGAGCTTGTTTGTTGGAGGTGTGGACTAAATATGTGTTTTTGCTCTTTGCCGTGTTGTTTAATATATAGTTGTGGGTGTGTCGCGTCTATGTGGGTAATGTTGAGACATTTTTATAAAATATTATATATAATAAAAAAGCTTTGTGGAGCTGCAGGCATGAGTCAGGCGACCTTTCCGTCATATCGTCAACACCTGATTATATGCAACCGTGTTGTGTCGGTTGCACCTCAGGCAATTCCCATTGTGACAGATTCCCCTCCTTATGGTTTCTAAAGTGGAGGCATGCAGGGACACGGCCGATGCCAGTAAAGCCTCTATTCTTTTTGTGTGAGTGTGTGAGTGTGTCATTGTAAATGT
Organism: Hippoglossus stenolepis; assembly: GCF_022539355.2. Lineage (NCBI taxonomy): Eukaryota > Metazoa > Chordata > Actinopteri > Pleuronectiformes > Pleuronectidae > Hippoglossus > Hippoglossus stenolepis. The sequence continues at coordinate 12,813,233 of NC_061502.1, forward strand.
CAGATTAACGGAGAGCAGATGATTTTCACCTGCCGTGGGAATCTCACCTGATCGGACCTGTGTTGTTTTTTTAACCGTGAGAACTAATCTTCAGTCGAGTCACTGGATTAATTTGTAGATATTGTGCGTGCACATTCATGATCACACACACATGCACACATTGTACTTGCCAAGGGGAAGTAAATACACACTTAAACCCGCTGCATGCCCGGGAATAAAACAATTCAAGTCTTTAAGTGACACTCCATGCATGTGTTCAGTTACATGTGAGAGTATACTTAGTACACTCTGCATCCAAGTGTCCAGTGCATGCCTCTGTGTAGCGTAGTGTACGTGTGTGTGTGTGTAAAAAGGGGTGTGGGGACAGATGGAAAAATCCAAGCTGACCACAGGAATGTCTCAGCAACACGTGCATCAGGTTCCCTCGGCCCCGGCTGGAGAACTGACAGTGTTCTTTCATTGACACCTCACATATTCACCCATTGCAGGGCAGGAAGGGCTAATGCACACCAGGCAGGGGATATATCCGAGACCAGCCTGAGCTCTGTTCACACACCAGGACCCTCCTGCTGCTGCACACACACATAGTAGAAAGGCTATACTTGTGAGGACATTCACTCTTGGCTGAAAAATCTTGACCTAGACACAAGACACTGAAACTCTCAGATATTAAATATTAAACCTGAATGAAATAACTTGCTATAACGTAAAAGTGTTGCTGAGAATCATTGCTGCCTTCTCATTGGTTGCGTCCAGTGGAGCAAGTCCCACTAACTCTCTCCAACCCATGGATGCATGTGGCCAGCGGACTCCAGTACTCCACACTCTTTCTATTGAAAGCTTAATTTTACATTTTTAGACCTAATCTGTATTTATGTTATGTTATTTATATGAAAGGAGCAAGTTAGTCTATCATTTTCCTTCTGCCTCATTTGATCGTGGAATGGGTGTAAGTATATTGTTTTGTTTTGTAAAATTGTTTTGGCTGAAACTGAACTAAACTCGCTACTTTTTAAAAATGTACAGTAAAGAGGTTCCCAACGTCTGTGTTAATTTTGGTCCGGATCCATGAATTCTTTCCCCCTTTTGTTTAGAATTGCAATTAATGGCTCTTTTCTGACATTTTGAGTAAATAAATCTGGCATATTTAGTCGACTGATATGAGTGTGTGCAATTTGGTGCAACTTGATTAAATTTAAGTGGACTGTTGGGCCTTTGCAGAAGAATGCTTGTTATTCACACATTATATTACATATAAAATCCTGAATAGGCTGTTTACACTAAAATGAGTTATTATGTCAGTGATGTTTTCTACAGTTTTGGGTGTATATATATTTCTAAGTAGCTGTATAATTATACAGATGCTACGCTGGCACATTCTTGCGGCCACTGTTTACATATGATTTCGCACATAACTGGAGCTGTTCAGCTGATTAGGTTGTTGCCGATGTTGCTATTAGCGAGGTAATTTAAATAAAAGTGACGGAGAACAAGTCGAAACACTTGAGGGACTCAAGGGGGAAAAACATCACATCCTGTTTTCTAACTATCTAAACTAAACCAAGCAAATACGTCATTGGTTTGGAAAGCTTTTGGTTTTTAACCCTGTCCAGAGCATGTGGTCCTCATAAGTACAGGAGACACACACACACGCACGCACACACACGCACGCACACACACAGGTAAGCCAGTCTACAGCCACATGGCCCTCCCTCTCCCCCTTTAACTGTAGCGAGGGGCCCCCGTGGTCTGCATACTTTAATAACTCAACTCACATGGTCCAAAAGTCCAAAGGAAAGCAGTGCAATACTTAATTACACCCAGTCAGACTCAAGCCAGTATGACATTCTGGCCGTGGCTGCTGACATGGCCTCCTGAGCTCTCAGGGTCTCTGGACTGTGGGAGGAATGCTGAGGAGTGGGCTCGTGTTTGTGCCTGGATATTGATTCACCATAAAAACCTGGACCAGGTATTGATAGAATCATCTTTTTGGTGCCGTAGTATTTTCTAGAAAGTGTGTGTTTTCATCCACTGTCTTCTAATCCAAACTGTAGCTGTTTGTCTTAAATTCATTTGATTATAGGAAATTACAAAGAGACATTTCACTTCATGTCCCACCTGAGGCTCAGTTTATGAAACCAGCTGGACCGGAGCCAAAGCAGATACGTATTCAAAGCACTGTTATTGGCTCAGTCATAAAGTAACTGCAGCTCTGTCAAACACTGCAAACGCATTAGTGTTTCCAACCATAAACATCTGTGACATTGATTTTATTAATGTCCATATGAGAGTACATTTGCTCGTGGGCACTGGGACTGAGATGAAAAAGCAGATAAAGGCTAAAGGATATAATGTAAGTTTGACTCTTTAGAAAGCATTGCTAAAAAGTTTATTATTTTTCTCTTGGCATCACAACATGGTGACCACATGTGGGGCTGTATCAAAAGCCACAGTTTCCAGCGGTAGTTTCATTGTAACTGCTATGGTTTTGCATATAGTTAGGAACCATTGAGTGTAGATAAAGATGGACGACAGGACAGTTTACTTAATTTCTGGATAGTGAGGGGAAGTGGAGACATGTCATCCATCTTTATCTATCTTAAGGCCTCACTGTTCCAACATTTATCAGTGATGAAAATAATTTAAAAAGTATTTAATCTGTTTAAATTACAAGACTAGACAAGACTTGTCATCTATATCTCCATATCTCATTCTCTGAAACTGTGTATTAAATATTTTGTGCTGAATCTCTACATGATTTTGTCAAATGAAAAATACATCTTCTCTGCAAAATAAAACCAGATCGATCAAAAGACGGAGACAATAATGAAGTGTTGCTTGAAAACAAAGGTCTCACCAGGTATCTCTCATCATCTTTCATCCCGGGCGTGCGGATGAGGTGGTTCTGCTCGCCCCTCCAGTCACCAAAGCGACGGAAGAAGTAGTTGGAGAGGAACCGGTTGATGGGATCCCTGATTATGTTGATATAGACGGGCTGCTCTATCCTGAACCTGACGGAGGCCAATGAAAATGTACGTTAGCACCGTCTGCCCGTATGAACTTACATATAAGATGAATCACACTGGGAGATCGTGTGTTTACTGCACCTGGTGAAGTTGAGGAAGTGAACATGCCGTGTGTAGAGGAACGGCTGAGGGATATTGCTGATGTTCTTCATGAGATCCACCTGAAAGTACACACAAACACACAGGAATCACGTGATGAGAGAGATAAAAAAAACAATGGTGGTATTGTGTAATAAAGGGGTAGAATCCTGAAAGTATAAAGTAGCAGCTCACACCTCTGCCAAGGCCTCACATTCCCTTAAATTCAATCAAAATGCAAAAGATCTCACACACCCATGACTAATTTTCTCATCAAGCTCCATGAATTAATCCTTGGGATATCAGTGAAATGTCACAACAACTAAAAAACACCCCTATTTTGAAAAGTTAAAGTAGGAGATAAAGAAAATCCCGGATCCGCCCCCTGATCCTGATCCGCACAAAAATTATTTCCTGACCAAAAACACATCCTGCCACCAAGTTTTGTAGTAATCTGTCCAGTAGTTTTTGTGTAATCTTGTTTACGAACAAACAAACATACAATCCCACCAACAAACAAACTGACAAAGAGCTGCTTTAGGTGTCGTCCAAGCGTTTGATTGTTTGAAATGAGCACGTGGATAGAAAGTGCTTTGGCTGTAGATTAACCTGGCGCCTTGATTTGATTTGCATAATAATCCCACATCGCAGACTGGCCTCACCACAATTTCCATCTTTGCCTTGAGTGCAAAGACTTCGTAAAGTAATATTATTGTTCTGCTCATCTGGCAATACTCATCACCACAGCTCGTTTCCCCTCAGTCATGTCACACACAGGAAAGCCAACATTTAAAATTCCGTTATTCCAACGCTGTTCCCAAAAAACTTCCTAAAGGCTTTCCAGGTCTGCGTGGAGAGATGGGCTTGACAGCGGCCAAAACAAACGTGAGATATCACAGCAGTGCCACATACAGATTCAACAGAGCATCAGCTGGATGTATGGGTGGTGAGAGCGAGTGAGAGAGTCTGTACGAGCACCAAGCGAGAAAAAGTCTGGTTATTTCAGGGGAAACAACTAAATGTGACAAAACAAAGGGATTCATTGATGTAATCTGTCTTTTGGTAAAGTGGCCGTTCTTTACACAAACAAACACAAGTCTTCCTCTCTTTCTTTCTTTCCTTCTTTTTAATTTGACGTCAAGAGTAAATCATGAAAATGAGGTAAAAACGTTAAAAATTGGGGTGTCACCTACAGACAGCATCTTTAAAATACCAGGACTTTCACTATATGGTTTATTATTGTCATCGCTCAAAGATTCCACCTCTGTGGCACCGTAAACTCTTCCTGAACGCTGTCCAACGTTCTTTCATTTCCCTTCGTACCTGATTCTGAGGCTCGTATTCTGCGCTATCCCGTTGAATCACTCTTTGTGTAGCCTAGAGACCTCTCTGGCAAAAGCCATTGATCCGCAGAGGAACCTCTTTGAATGCGCTGCTCTTAGAAACTATGCACAGGCACCTGTTACGTCAGAGCCGGGCTATTTGGACAGCAGCAGTAATATGTACTGTATACTTGTTTATGTACACAGTTAATCTGAGGCCCCAGTCAGATTCGGGCTTCACACCACCCTCCTCTCCTCTATAAACTCAGTAGATTTCCACTCGCCGAGCTTCCACTTTCTATGGATGTCTCCTTCTGTACAGTATCAATTCTAAAACTTTCATTAGCGCCTACCCAATTCATTCCACCACTGCGGGTCCCACAGTATATACACGCTCTGTCTGTATCAATCCAGTTTAAAGACGTTTATATTGAGAATAAACTCTCACCCTTGACCATTAGTCAAGACCAATTAGCCAAGAGCTAACCCCCCACCCCCAGGTTGACGTCCAGACGCTGAGCACACTGGGTACATTTGATGCATGTGTGTGTGTGTGTGTGTGTGTCTGTATGTGTGTGCATGTGTGTGTTTTCTAACCCACCCCTCTGCTCTGGTCTGTCTGGCCAGCCCCCCCCCTCTCATTGACCAAGCAGAGCTGCAGGGAGACAGAGGGAAAGTGGTGCAGGACAGTCTGAGATTCCAGGCATACCTGCCACCTCCCCGACCCCCCCCGCTTCCTGAGCCCCCGCGGTGTCCTCACAGGGTTCATAAAGGGAACCGGAGGAAGAGCCGCGACTGCAGAACACCATGACCCTGCATTCAACTTTGTTTCTGGGACTTGCATTGAGAAACGAAATGAGAGCCTGAACAATCAGGACCTGTAGAGACAAACATGGCGGTCAGACCTCAGGACTGTGTCACGGGGTCTGGCGGCGGCGACAGTAAACATTTGATTTATCGCTAAAGACAATGACGATGAATTGTTTGTCCACCTGTTTCCTCTCTGCTGCACGTGCGCTCCGCTGTTAAACCCGGACCTGCCCAACCTGTGCTGGAGGGTACCACCGGATTATGAACTGGGGTTCCCGGGGGAAGGCACCAAGTATGGTAGAGATGAAGGGGGGTGCTGAGTGTCATTGGAAAAATTAGGTTTTGATTGGTTTTGAGAACTAATATGGACTCACGAGGGCGTTTGGTATGTTTGTGATATAGTACAGAATATTAAGATTTTTGTTTGTACCAAGTGTAATCTCCCTCTTTGAAGATGGATTATTATTTATCAATCCATGTTCTTGGTAGGACCCATCCAGTATAAAGGAGGAGGCTGGAGGTCCTGATGGGGAGAAGTGGTCTTACCTTGAATAGTCAAGTCAGGAAGACTGCAAGAGCCCAACTGTTAAAGGGGCATTGCCTATAATGAGTTGGTTTTTTTTTTGTGTGTGTATGTATGTGTTTCACCAAAGTTTTACTTTTTATTTTTGTAGTTTTGTTACCAGTATCATTTTTTATTTTTCCATCTGTCTATATTTTAGTCCAAAATCAGGCCTGCATTGTACATATTGCTGCACGGGGAATTAAGTTGCAACCGTAAAATAAATACACTTGGACTGAATAAGTGGGTTTGTCTCAGTGTTTGTGCCGTAACCGCTTGCGCCAACCCTGCAGACTCCAAGAGGATCATTCCAGATATTACAGATAACTGATAAACTTCCCTCTAGCACCCAATCGAATACTTGGCAAGTGACCAAAAGCAGACACCCTTATAAGGCCATTTTCTGACTCCGGAAAGAAAAGTTCCAGAAAATGTCTCGAGTAACTGACGTGGACTTTTGTGTTCTCACATCATTTCTGGAAAATGTCCAGACCTCAGTGCGTGTCTATTTTAGTGAAGCTGCTGAGATGCTTTTGGGTAGGAACTAATTCCAGTATTTGCTTGGGCCCAGACACTTTTTGGTGTTTGGTGTTTGTGTATCTGTGGCTGAGTGATGCAGATGTACACATGGTCCACGGCTGCAGTGCATCTGTCTGCTGGTTCATATTTTTGGAGGCCACAGAATCCCACATCAACACGGACATACCAACAATGAAGATGCTGTCTTTCTGTCTCTGAGGGTCTTTCAGGAAACGTCTTAAACTTCTCTATCCCACTAAGCTCGTTCCCCCGGGGCTGAAAGGTACAGATGGGTCACTATACTATATGTCTCCCATTTGCAGGAGTTCTGCAAAGTTCCAAGAAGTTCCAGTGGGGCACCTCCTCTCTTTGGCAAACCACAAACAAGACATCAACCCCGGGCAAAACCCATTAGCGGGACAACTGGGAGAGCTGGCAGGAAGATGGTCCGCTAACTGTACCCCTGAGCCATAACCACGGCTGATGAGAACAGAATTTCTAAACTTAGGTGACGCACATCTGGATCTGCATAAGTCAACAGGCAGAGAACTACACGAAGACAGAATACAGAATCACTCACAGGCACAGACGTACACTCTTTAAACCGAGCCCCCTTGCACAGACACTGGAATGCACACTGTTTCTGAGGAGCTCTGCTTGGGACCATTCACAGAGATGTTTTATGTCCAGAAAATGAATGAGTCTAATGGTGTCCTGCGACTGTGTGTGCAGCCAGCGATTCAGGGTTTTGATGAATGGGCAAACAAGTAGCTGTTTCAATATTGACTCTTAACATTTACATCAAATCGGTCGGTAATGGCCTGCACATATTTAGCTCCTGCTGACCGTTCACAAACTGTTAGAAGCAGCGGCAGCTTATCCCACAAGGATCCTGTCAATATAGCGCGATGTGAGTCATCGCTGCAGTGCTCCCACACAAACACACAGTTAGTCACTTTCTCACCCCGGTGATACAGATGCCGTTGCGTTAATGGGAAATGTCACTGATGGACAGTTTAGACTAATTTGTGCAGATAATAAAAGACAATAGGTTGGAACATTATTGGTCTAAAAGTTGCACATTATGAGAATGTTTAATATTTGCCTTGAACTGATTATACTGTATTTCAAGAGGCCATGGTTCTCGAGGTCTTGTTTATGAGTAAGGGGAAGATGGAGATGGACAAGCGGGTCGGTGCCGCATCAGCAATAATGCTGCACTGTTGTACCAGACCATGGTGAAGATGGAACTGGGAGGCGACCAAGAGCCTGCTGGAAAGTCTGGCTGGGTAGAGGGATGTCTGGAATACCCTACTTGACTGACTACCTCTGTGACCCTATCTTGGATAAGTGGAAGACAATCGGTGGATGATTACACTTCCAAACCTCTACCTCCTCGCAGGTAAAGTTTGAATGGACAACATTTAGTATTCCTTATTGTGGTGTTTACTCTAATGTCAGCAAAAGGCCTGAATACACCTCAGCACAGCTCAGAGTTGCTCCCAAAGGGCCTGAACCCGAATCATATGGTCACACAACACACACACACACACACACACACACACACACACACACACACACACACACACACACACACACACACACACACACACAGAATCCTCTCCCAATGCAGTCGGAAAATCCTTCACTTCCGTTTTCTATGTTTATTTAATGAATATAAAAAATAAATTCTTTGGGGTTTGTGGGAAGAGTCAGAAGAGAAAGATTAAGAGTCAGTCGCTAAAATGAGGAGTGCCGTTTAGATATGCTTTATGCACATTAGCATTTGCGTTGGCACTCCCACCGGCAATTCTTCGTCTCTCAAAAAGCTGTTTTTTCTTTTTTTAACTAAAGCAGTTTTCCGTCTGTGAAGCCAACGCTCATGTCCTCTAGATATTCCAGGAAATAATAAAGGAAGTTCCTCATCCTTTAGCCTTTTTTTCAACCTGAATGAAAGACAAACAGTTACGAGTGGCTGCTGCTGTCGTGTTCACTGCAACCACAGAGTTAAGAGCACAATAGAAATCGAATGTGCTTTTTCCCTACATACGCTAAGTGTTACCTTCAGTTGTCATCTGCTTTAAATCTGAGTGTTAAAATGAAAGTTCGGAGGTTTTAGCCCAGCTGAGCGTTATTATATGTTTTACACAGCAGACTTTAAACTTCACGTCCTCTTGTTGTGAACACGTCTGACCCAGACTATCTCCTGCTGCGCTCTTCATATGTGAGAGGCAATCAATTTTCGGCATTCATGTCTGAAAACGGTTTATCAGTGACAAGATTTCCTCATTTTCATGTCCATCAAACCACAGATTAAACACTAAATGTCATAAAAGGCCACACCCTCACAGTTCAATGACTAATCATTGAACTGTTACATCCAACAATCGCACCATCATCTCGTGGACTGTACCTGTTCATGTTTCGTGAGGCGCGTTTTATTGTGGATGTCGGAGGAGACCAGGTTGAACTGGTGTTTCTCAGCCAGTAGCCTCAGTAAGATGACCACCGTCCGGCTGCCGCACTTCCCCACGCGGTTGTAGACCACCTGGCTGGGGAACGGGAGGACCTGCGAACACACACACACACACGCAAACATGTTACATACATTTTACTGAAGTGCGTTGTTATCATTCTGCATATTTTAACACATGAGTCACAGTGGAGTCACAAAGTGTTGGAAGGGAAACCAAGATGAAAAAAACGAGGTTAAAAACTCAGTTATCCGACTAATGCCTCTTTCTTTAGCCTTTGACCTCTATAAAAAGTTTCTGTAGGGCTGCACTCTGTTGACCTGACTACATACACCCCCCCAACACACACACACACACACACACACCCACACACACACACACACACACACACACAGACACACACAGACACACAAGGCATGCATGCTTTCATCTTCTCCGCTCCTATCAGCTCCATGAGTCAGAGACTGCGATGACTTCAGCAAAGTGATGATGCAACTTTTTAGCGCACACACGCACACGACACACACACACACACACAACACACACACACACACACACACACACACACACACACACACACACACACACACACACACACACACACAATGAGTCACCAGTTAAACAAGTAGCATGATTCAGACCCTCAAATGAAGTGGATGCGATTGTGTAAACACTGATTTGTTACGGTACATCTCATGTTTGTAGGAAAGAAGAAGTCGGGGGCGGCATCCAAATTAAATGGAACTAATTTTTAGAACAAGGGCAGCAAGAATGCACTAATTTGGCAATCACCCCAAAGGGCCCATGGGGTTTGCAGAAGTGGCCCCTCATAAGAATGAACTCAATCCGAGGGAATTTACCGAGAGAGCGAGAGTGACAATAAATAAAGGGAAGTTAAAGGAATTAATGGGAGGAAGAAGACTTTAAGTTCTCTGAAATTACATTTGGAAGATTGTTTCACCCACACAAAGCAAGGGGGAATGCAGCAGTGATGAATTCTTGTTGGTATTCTCCGCCTGGAAGAGTCATTGAACTTTTTCCCGGGGGGGGTGGGGAGAGACAGTGTGTGTGTTTGGAAGAAAAGACTGGGTGACTGAACTAACCGGTTAATTGGCTCATGGGGGGGGCGACGGCGCGTTTATGAACAATTTGGATAGTTTTCTAGGTGACTGGCTCACTGACTTTTACAGGATGAATTTGACCTCCGACCTGCTTGCTTCTCCCTCCACCGTGATTTAAAATCCCCTCACATTTAGTTAACGTCAGGGCTCACACACACACACACACACACACACACAACACACACACACACACACACACACACACACACACACACACACACACTGGCTGATTTGGTTCTGTCTCACCCAGGTACAGGCTCAAAAACAGAAAGGGATTCTTGATTTTAGCTACGATCCAGTATAAAAAGAGAAAAAGCAAGAAAGACAAAAGGGAAGAGTATGACTATATATCCCGTGACAGGTCATCACTGTCTACTTTTCCACTTAATCCCATTTCCGGTTTGTTTTTCCCAGAATCACTGCGTCTACCTGGACGTCATGAGAGGCTGAGGCATGTGGGCACTATTTCCCTTGAAGGAAGCAGCGTGAACTTGGAAAAACAATTCCCAGGTGAAATATGTGCTTATACAAGCTTTGACAAGTCTTGTTGACAGACGTGCTTCAGCTTGTGTCACGCGCTGGGACGTCATCATTGGCCAAACATTTCTTATTAAGAAAAAAAATGTTCCCCCTTTTCCTTTTTCACATTCTAATCGATAAAAGTACTTTTGTAGATTAGACTCTAATGGCGTCCAAAAAGAAACGAATAAATAAACTAATGGTCAGTGTTTGTAATTTCAGTCAGTTTTGGGAAAAGATTTGGATCAGATGATGCAACATTCCTCAGCGTTTTTCAAAGTAAATACAGACTTCTTAACTTTCCACAATGAGGTGGCGGATGAGTATTTTGCTTAGTTTACTTAGTTGGTACATTTTTCATGGATCTGTACTTTACCTAAGTAGATTTATTTTTCGAGAACTTTTCACTTTTACTCCACTACATCAGCAAATATCTTTTTTCTTCTACTCAACAAAAGTATAACTCAAAAGTTATCAATTACTGGAGTGGAATTAGTTCATTTAGCCAATCAGAGCGGGCAGGTAACATTAGACCCCGCCTCCTGCAGCAGCATCACTGGTGAAGAGGAAACGCCAAAAATGGAGACTCAGCTATAATATGAAGATTCAAGTGTTTTCGGTAGAATTTTTTATTAATATGAAACTCTTGTTCTCTTGTATTAAACGGAGGCCTCATTGCATTAGGGAACAGGCTACACCCTGCAAGTTCACTTTTAATACTTTAAAATATATTTTAAAGCAAATACTTTACTTTACTCAAGTTGAAAGGTTATTGTGGTACTTTTACTTGAGTACATTTTTGTCTATCTAGTACTGCCGCCACCACTGTTTAATAGTCTGGTGTTGTATAATACAAGATAAACAACAGAGATGCCATCAAAAGTCCAGCCAGCTCTGACATCACTGACAGGACAACCTCTCAGTCTGGTTGTTCCCGACAGATCTTAGGTTTCTGATGCACGCTGTGAGAAATGTTTGCAGTGTCGGCACGTGATTGTGTCAATAGTTGATCCACAGCGTTTTAAAAAAACAATTATGTAACAGTGCTGTTTTCCACTGTGTCTGATCTGGGCGCTCCCACTCCCGAGAGTCAGGCTGTTGTTGTGGTATTTACAGATACGCGAGCTAAAATCCAGCCGACTCTGAGGACATGAGTCGTCCTGCACCTTTACTCTCTCTCACGCTCTCCTCCACTTCTAGCTTCAAGTCTATTTTTGCATCCTGCACCAAAACCTTCATGCTGCTTTGGGACATTTTCAGATGTGACATTAGTTCAACAAACATGCGCAAATTATTGCCTCTGTCTCGTGGCCTGACCACCCATCTCTGCAGAGAGCGAGCTGAATACTACTTTCACTCATCTAACAGCAAGTTTCAGGGCATGTCCTGGTTTGCCACACATCGCGACCACCACGCACCCACTCATCCATCTTCCTCCTGCAGGTCCTGGAAAACCGCACCAGCAGCACTAACCTGGGAAAGGGCGCTCGCCTGGTTTGAGTTAAACCCTGCTCCGGGTTCGTTGCTCTCGACTGTGAACTGCTCATCCCACGCTGAGTGGAGAACAGCATGTTAAGGTTTCGGTCGGGGCAGACTGCAGATTCGCAGCGTTTCCTGTTATTAATTGTCTATCAGTTTGTCTCCACTATCACTCCGGAGACGGAGGGAGAGTCTGTAGTTTCCATGCGAATGCATTTTTTGTCAATTAGGATGAATTCATTTTCAGTGCTTGAAAGAAAATGGGAAACTCATGAAAATTGCAGAAATGTAATGTGTGTAGCAAATGGAGACTGAAAAGTAAAAAAAATAGTTTGTCCTGCTTGTTTGTGCGTTTGAATATTTCTGTGCAATTGTTTCTGTCTTTTGATTTCTCTGAATGTGGAAAAAAAAAAACTCACAACAGCATCAGAACCAAGTTAAAGCTACTTGCTTCTTTATAGAGGAAAATGTACATGATTTATCTTAAACATCTTAAAACAATTTCAGATATCGATATCAGTTTCATTAATGTGCCTGGTTTTTTGCATCAAGATCCATGAATTATTCACTGGGAAAACAGTAAAATTGTTGATAAACGCCATATCTTGCGATGTTAAAGAAAGTGAGACAGGACCACCCCCCTGATCTAGCAAAATTAAAATAAAAAATAAAAGCCCTGATCTGGATCCACACTAAAGTTTAAAGGGTTCTCCTTTTAGAGATCCTGCATCTTTCCACCAATTTTTTTAACAAACAAAATTAAAATGACAACATAACCTCCTTAATGAAAAAAAAAATCTCCTGACATTGCCTCAAGAATGTTAGTGCATGAATAAAAATAAATCTATTGTGGCTATAAACAGTTTCTCTGTTTAGTGCAATTAAAAAATCAACAAAAACATGTTGGAAAATGTGCCCTTTTAAAAGATATATTTAAAAACATATACAGTATATAAAAATGCAGACATTCCTGCCATTGCTTCCATAAAGACTCTCAAAACGTTATTCTGAGAGCTGTGTGGTTTTTCCATTCGCTTTCATTTACGTTGAGCTTTCAACTCACTTTCTAATCTTTCCCTGCATTTACCAGAACCCCAGGCCTCTGTGTGCACATGCTGTAACGCCACCACCCCTCTGCAGAGACATTCTCAAACAAAATGATAATGAGAGATGTGGCTGGTGAAGCGTTTGACGCTGACGAGGCACCGGCATCTTCTGTCTGGATGAGATGAGACGGGATGGGAACAGCTGATGTATCATCAATGTCTCTGCCTATAGTCTGTGTGAATGGAGGCTGTGTGTAGTTAGTAAAGTCTGTAAAGATAATGTGGCTGCAGAAGACAGCCGCAGTCAAATGATACGTGAAAGAGCCAGAGTGAAAGGACGGAGAAGACAGAAGAGTTTATTGATTTCAAACTTGGGAACTTGACGGGGTGGCCATGAAACCTGAGGTAAAACAGAATATCAAACTAGAATATAATAGAAGAGCCCATAGCTCTGCCAAGGCCAAATCCCCTTAAATTCAATCAAGCTGCACCGAATTTCAGTTACCAAAACAAATCGGATGAATTATTTCCGAGGAAAATGGTGAAAATGTCAAAAAACACACATCTTGTAACGTTAAATAAAGTGAGAGAAAAAATCCAGATCCGCAGCAAAATTGAATGGATTCTTCCCCGACTCATACAGCATCCTTCCACCAAGTTTAATCGAAACCGGTTCATAGTTTTTGCATACTGCTGTTCACAACCTCACAAACACTGATGAAAACAAAACCTCCTCTGTGAAGGAAACACAACTTGCTGCTACTCGTGAAGCTTATTGCGGTGAGACTCTGGTATTTACCTGAATGCAATCCAGTTTAACAACTCAGTTTTACACTGAGTACATCTCTGCACAGCACTATTCTTTAATTATGAAACAACATTTTCAGAGGAACATGTTTTATTCAAATGCTAAAAAAAACTCCTGCAAGTCAATTAATCTTTATCACTCCCTTGTGCTTCTTGGAGACTTTTCCTCCTCCATTAAAATCCCACTTTTCTGAGTCAAAATTAATTCCAGAGCTTCTGTGTTTGTATAACAATGTAAATATTCAGAAGTCAGTCGCCTCAGGACACAGTCAAGCTGCTGCACTCCCAACTCTATCTGCAACGGGGAATGGAAATAAATTTGGATTTCTTGAACTTAATTTCCATTAAATCTTTGCAGGCACTGTTATAGAAAAAGTTTGGCAACCTACAGAATACGGTTTAGAGACTGAGAAGTAAACTGGGACATGTTAAGTTAAAAATAAAGCTTTGTATGAGATGGTGCTTTTCCCTGAAAGATAATGGTGGTATCAAATTCCAGCAATGTCCAGCATGGTTTGGTTCATCGAAATAACACTTCCCTGTTATCTGTGTGAAACAAGCACTGAGGTTACTTGGTTTGGCCTGGTGGCCAGAACAGGCTTTTCAAAGTAAACACATAACTCTGCAACAAAGCCGCCATGTGACCCACTGCAGCTGAATCCAAACAGCTGCTCACGACAGCCACAAACAAAAACCTGCAACCAAACTATTAAGTCTAAGGTTAGGTATGTGCTAAATGCTACGGCCAATAACTCCTTTAGACAAAACTGAAAAGTAAAAAAAAATGATGAAGTGGATTAAATAGGTTGGAAATGAGGTGAAAATGAGGCGGTGATTGATTAAAGAACGAGATAATGAACAAGGGTCGGACGGGGGAAGAAAGCAGCTGGCAGAGCAGAGAGGAGAGATAGTCGTGCAGCTGGATGAATACAAGGCTCCTGTGTATGTGTGTGTGTGTGTGTGTGTGTGTGTGTGTGTGTGTGTGTGTGTGTGTGTGTGTGTTTGTGTGTGTTCGAGAAACTGTTCAGAACATTACTGTAGCACTAAAGCCGAGTCTAGTTGCTATTTAGAGTGGGTTTGCAAGCAGCCCCTTCACACAGACCTAACCCTTATCCTGACTGGACTGGACTGGCTAAGGAAACATGGGGCAGCACATCAGAGACAGAGAGAGGGAGGGGGAGAGAAGAGAGAGAGAGAGAGAGAGAGAGAGAGAGAGAGAGAGAGAGAGAGAGAGAGAGAGAGATTTGGATGAAAAAGGAAATACTTACTCTTGGAACAGGGGGTCCGTGTTCAT
This sequence comes from Hippoglossus stenolepis, assembly GCF_022539355.2. Lineage (NCBI taxonomy): Eukaryota > Metazoa > Chordata > Actinopteri > Pleuronectiformes > Pleuronectidae > Hippoglossus > Hippoglossus stenolepis. Next base: position 12,828,290 of record NC_061502.1, read on the forward strand.
CCAGGTATGTGGATTCACCTGCAACAGGAGTATATGCATTAGGGTAATGAAATACACCCCATAATCAACTACTTAGAAAGAAAGTGACTGAAAGAGTCACTAATGACATTAATGAGTTGTGTTCAAAACCAATTAGGTCAGAGTATCACAATAAAGTAGGTGTGTTGCCAAAATCCGACGTTGAGAAGTGTAAAGATGGTTGAAGCAGGACAGACAAACATTTAAGTTCACATGAGAGAGACGGTGATGTAGCAGCAATTCCCAGAAACTAACATACGAAAAAGAACATATTCATTTGCAATGTAGAATTGCCGCCCAGCAGTTGTACGCCCCCCCTAACCAATGCAGTTTCAGTCTGCACACATTTTTTTTACGGACTCATGAAGTCCCAGTGACCTTTGACCACTGAAATCTGATCAGTTGAGTCCAAGTGAAAACTGGTCAACAAAGGCAGACTTAAAATGTCACGTTCAAGAGGCCTGAAAACGTGTTTTATGGGGCCACTGTGACCTTGACCTTTGACCTTCAACTACCAAAATCTATATTGTTCATCTTTGAGTCCAAGTTAACATTTGTACCACATTCTAAGACATATGCTCAAGGTGTTCCTGAGATTTGGCCAAATGTGTGTTTTGGGAGGTCACAGCGAAGATCAGTTCATCCACGAGTCCAAATTAACGATTGCGCCAAATTTGAAAGGATTTCCTGGAAATGTTGCTGCGATATTGTGTTCGCAAGGCAACAAACGTATTTCGTGAGGTCACAGCCTCGTCGACCTTTGACCACCACTTCATCTTTTGTACCAAATTTGAAGTAAATTCCCTCGCTGCGTTCTTGAGATATCCTGTTCACAACAATGGGATGTTTAGACAGACAACAGGATCCAACATAAATCCTCCAGCCACTGGCGATAGCGAAATCCCCTTGTATCACATCACAGGTGGCTCTTCACCTCGAGACCTCCACCCTCCATCTTCTGCCACCCAGAGAAAACAGTGGTAGCTCTTTTCCACTTGTCATTAGGAGTGTCGCAGCCCATTTATACAATATATATCCAACCCTGCATGTGAAGCTGTTTTATGTGGAAATAATGGAGGTCATTCAACGCCGCTCCACACTGAGGGCGCCTGTGCCCCCGCTTCCCTAAATCCAAGCTGGGGCCTTCACACAGCGGCCTTTTCTTTGGCTGCCTGGTCCAGACACACAGAGACGCATCACTTCCCATCACATTTACAACCTTCAGGTGGTGCGCCCAGGGAGAGAGAGAGAGAGGGAGAGGGAGACAAATTGGACAGCGTAGGGGGAATAACACTATAAAGAGAGGAAATACTACATAACAGAACAGACTCTCTTTGTGTGTCTGAAGCGTGAGCCAACACTTTGATGAGAAATGCAAGATATGTTGCATGGACACACACACACACACTAGTGTCCCACATGGCACACACGTATAGATGTTATTATATCCTTTGAGCTGGAAGTGTGTTGTACAACTTTGAAAGTAGTGTTTATACTTTAGATAGTGGTGTGTACTCTTTGAGTAATTAGTCTAACACTGAGATCCAATCTGCCTCGGCTTGGCTCTGTTGCTCTATCACACACACGCACACACAGTTACTGTATATAGCTTCATATTGTGGCTTATTAATTCATCAGGCGCTGGATGTATAAATACTGACACAGCTGCACTTTGCCCAACCCCAGGAGGAGCTTTTTTTTTTCCACACTCTCTTTTTCTGAGCATCTGTCTCAGTCTCTCTTTCATGACTTCACACAGTTTTCCCGAGGAATGAGAGAGTGGAGGGCATGTGTTTGCAGCTCCTCTCCGAGGCGTTCGAGGTCACGGCGGGGCGAGGATGCAGAGAGGCAAACATCTCTGTGCCTTCCTCCGTCATCCATCACGGACAAACCGCTCCCCACCAACCCACTCCGACCTCCAGCCCCTCCCCACCTCCCGTGTGTGCTTCTCATTAGCGTGAATAGAGGATTGGAACTAATTTTTTCCAGGGCACAGGGCTCGTAAAGGCTGACAGCTGCCCTCCACCCCCGCCACCGACAGAGAGAGGAAAATGAACTCAGCCACTGTACATTACACTGTACTCTTCTACCTCGATGTCCCCCTGATGTCCTGTTAGAGGTCGATGAGGTGGACCAGGCTCTCATGGGACTTTGGCTCGACTAAGAAATATCTTCAGACGTCCTCCGTTTAGGACCCAGGCGCCAATGAGTACCCTGACCAGTGTCACAACAACACTGCTTTCCAGACACCTGTCACAGTATAACACAAAGTCGAGAAACCCTATTTGAAACACTAAAAGCCAAGCGTTATCTGTCCCTAAACAGAGATTTTAAATTGGCAGAAGATCTCTAACCTGTCAGAGAGACAAAGCACAGGCAGATCCCAATCAAGCGTTGGCTCAGTGACCACAAGCTGGCAATCGAACGAGGAAGACGGAAAAAAATCATGGCAACCGGGAGAAAACAGCACACGAGGAAGTCACACAATATATCAACCTGACACAACAAGTTAGGACGCTGCATTGACTGTCATTCATTTTGGGCAGCCTCATCCAAAACCTCACTTAACCATGATCTCAGAAATGACGTTTGGTCTCATTAGGACCAGGCTTTGGTCACTGTTTATGATGGAAAAGGTCTATATATGTATATAATGTATATAATGTATATGGTAAATACATAATTATCCATCTCGGTGTTGATTTCTTGTTCTTTCATTCTTAATTCTGAAGCTGCTCTGGGGGCTTATGACGCCTATTCACACAACTTTGCCACTTCATGTTGACTTTTCATTGTTTCCTCACCCGTGTGTATGCATCCTGTATAGAAAAAACCACGGGTCATGAAAGGTCAAGTGGAGAAAGGGTTGAGGGCTCACTTGAGAAGTTGAGGAAGAATTCACAAATTAAATGAAGGTCAGTGCTCCCTTTGAACACAACCTCAAGTTGTATTGTATGGTGTGTGTGTGTGGGGCGGGGGGACTGAGGTAGAAACTAACTGGAGTGTGAGTGTATATGCATCGGCATGTCGCTGATTGGTTAATTGGATTACCGAGTCACAAGATCCATGAACTTGCCTCTCATTAACAACGCCTGCGTGACCATCCTGATGCACAATTATCTAATCAATACTGGAAAATGAACGACATGTATCAGTAATGTGTTTACTCTTTGACCAGTGAATTCTAAAACTGTCTGTATAGCAATGAGAGAAAAACTAAAACCAGACCTATTAAAAGGCCACACGAAAAGAACTGCGGTGTTGTTATATACGATCCAATGCCGTGTACTGACGACACCAATTTGTAAGTGGACGTCACTTTTACCACCAACACATATTTGTCTTCCCCGAATTAAGAAAATTGTGTAACAGAGCAGCTTTGATCTGCATCATAAGAGGTCTTTAAAATCATGGAGTTAATACTGTACGTCTTCAGGGTGAGATCTAAAGCCGAGTGATTTATTCAGCAGAACAAACTGTAAAATTGTGAGAAGCTGTTTATTGCCATGATGGGTTTTTTTCTCTGCATGGTTCAAAAATAAAACAGGAACTGATTAGTCACAATCTGTCGAAGAGGCACAAACAGTTATTTTCCCACAAGTTTTGGGGCAATAAAATACACCACAATAAATCATGCACAACATTAATATGTGGACACAATGATGTCTGTGAACCCTGCATTTACATAAGCTTAAGTATTTAATTATACACTGTAGTCAAACCTAATTTAACACACACACACACACACACACACACACACACACACACACACACACACACACACACACACACACACACACACACACACACACACACACACACACACACACACACACACACACACACACACACACACACACACACACACACACACACACAAGGCCATCCGCTGTCCCTGTCCAGGATCTTGTTAAAGCAAATTACCACCCACATCAATTAGTCACCTCATTAGTTCACTCAATTTATTTTTCTCTAGTGAAAAAACGCAGTCATTTCATGTTGCTGACTTACGCCTGCTGCACACTGGAGGGTTTTCAAATTAGATTTTAAAGATGTGGGAGACCGTTCACATAACGGATAGATGTAAACGATTTTTAATCTTTTATTCATTCACGCAGGACCACACACACTTGGTGTTTAAACACATGATTTCTGATTGGTGATTCCTGACACTCAAAAACTTGTGTGATCAAACCTGACTTCAGAATAAAAGTTTGGAGGTAGAGTCAACTCGTTGCACTTGTTCGTGTACTATTTTGAACTGGAAAACGTAATAAAAGAAAAAATCAAGCACTCATACCCTTGCAATTCCACCTGTCACAGGAGACTGGTCTTATTTTGATGACGCTTCCCTGCAGCTCGCTCTCATTGGCTATGGCTCACACGCTCAATCTGATTTCCTTTACTTTTTCATTTTGTAAATATGAAACATACTGGATATTTATGATTAGAAATTGCGAAGGCTTCGATCTAGTCGGTGACATTGAGGCTAGGTCTGTGAGCACCAGATATTTATCTATTTATCACATGGGAAGTTTCACTGGGAGTTGTTTTGTGTCCTGATGGTTTTTCTAGCTACTCTAGAATAGGACAGCACCATTGTTCATGTTAAATACTCTGATGATCATCGGAAGGAAGCTAACGGAAATGTCATCTTGCAAAGGATACAGCTGTGTGTTTTTGAATAATTTGATAATATACCGTAAAGATAGATTCTCTGGCAGTGAGAAAACATAGATATGTAAGTGATGTAAATATCAATATGACATAGACACCTATCTTCATTTCCAGACCAGATTTTGACCATCCCAGAATAATTCCTCCTTGTGGAATTCTCCCCTTGGTGTTGGCCTGCTTCAGGAATGCTACAGTAAGTTCAGAAGCTTCATAAACATGCATTTAGAGCGTAGACCGTTTCATTTGCTTTGTGAAATTGGCGACCGAGCTAAGTAGAGCTTAGGAAAGAACACATCCCAGAATAGGCCGAGGTGGGAGCGGAAAACCACACAGGAATGGCTGTTGAGCCGAGCGCCAAGAGGACGGGAGCAGGGCTGAAGTTAGAGGGGCCTTCGCTTTGCTGTGGGACACGACTCCCGAGGCAAAAGATGGAAGGTTTGCAGAGCCGCTGCCATGGAATGTTCTGCAAGTATGTGAGAGCAGATTGCAGGTTTCTCAGAATGTGAAAACGAAAATTTCTCATCCTTAACCACATCCTGTTTCTCTATGTACCACGGAGGGAATGAGAAAATCAAAGGTTGGTGTTTGCTTCATGTCTTCATGCAGGAATATAGAGCGAAGTATGATGGAGAGGGTAGAGGAAGGAAAGAGTGTGGAAGAGTTTGAATAGAGAGATATGAGTGTTCGCTGCAGTCGACAATTACGTAACTGTGTAAAACACACCCATGTCTGTTGTTACGCTCTTTACTAAACATATGAGCCATGATAGAGAGCATATGCAAACAGAGTCAGTGTGAATGGGTTACATACATGCTTTTCTGTGTGTTTGTCTGTGAAGTGTGTGTGTGTGCGTGTGTGTGGTCACCCAACCCTTTGATTAGGAGTGTAGGAGTGGCCCTCCATTACGACCCCTTGCTCCACCCATCTACATAATTACAGAAGGGAGTTAAACTAAAGGGTCAGGGTCTCCACCCTCTTACGCCCAACTCCACATCACCCCTGAGACACTCGAGAGTCAACAATGATTAGACAGGTTTCTGTTCCTCCTGCTGTGTTATTGGAGGTGCCACATGACCAAAGCCTGGCAGGGGGAGGCTAATTTGTGGACTTTTTGCTGCCCTGAAGTTTTGGGCTGCTGTATCTGTAAGAACATACATGCGTACAGTTCGTCTGTACAGGGGACTGCAGGGTGACTGTCAGAGTGGTATTTGTGGACACTCGTCGTTGCTACCGTGTGTACTGCTTGGGATGTACCACTGAACTGTTGACTCAAGTGGCTGCAACCACCAAATGCCCAATTAAGCCCAAAATAAAAGACAGACTTTGCAGAAAACGAAAGATCTTAATCATTTCAAATGCTTCAGTGAAGAACTGAGGAAACAGGGTGACTCATCCGATTGGTGAGGAAACCATCCATGTGAATTTTCAACCAGTCATGGGCTAAACTAGTGCTGCGGCTGATGAAGATGCCACATGACAACCCAGAACATCTGAGACAGACATTCATGGACAGACACACTTTGAAGTAAAGAACTGACTTGAGTCAAATCTAGGATGTTTTGTCAGATGACGGATGATCGGTCATGTATTTAGCCACTGGTGCGTTTCTCTGAACAGTCACTTTCCAACCCTCAGTAGATTTCACACTTGATGAAGTAAATCAGTGTACGGGACCCCAGCGGAGTCGTTTTGATGTCTCAAAACTTGAAGGGGAATCAATGAGACCGAACGAGGACAGTGCATAAAATCAAATGAGGGCCGTTCATGCATGCGAGGCAACGACGAGAGGAGCGGGAGAACATCACCTTCGTCGAGCCGCGTGGCCCGTTCGCTGCAGGAATCGATCTCGGTGCGACTCAAACGCCGCAGCACAGAGCAGGGACAGCTCTATAGGTGCATGCTACACAAAGCAACACATTTCATTTGGATGAGTGAAGTACATTGGGACCTGCTCTTAGGGCCACAGGGACTTTCCCACTTTCTGTCCACTGATTTCAACACAAACTTATCTCAATCTTGAGCTTGCATGACCCCACTCAATCCAGCATGCGGTCACTGACTCTGGAAATCAGGTTCAGCTTTGAAATGAAGAAATGAGCCATGAAGAACTAAATTGTGGAAACGGTTGAAACCCTAATAGACGTCTGACGCCATGAAGTCGAAGTAGAAGTAATCACTCGTCCGCTAGAGAGGAAGTGATGCGATGAACCCTGCTCTTCCTTTAACGGTGCATCCTGAGGGCGACAGTGTCAGCGCTGCTACAATACATGTGAAGCAGAGAATATGGCTCGTCACAGGGATTTCTGGTGAGCCGAATGCTCCGTCAGCTTTCTGCACTTCCGTTTTTTTTTAAACAGCACCAAAGTGCTTGTACAGTTATTTGTTTTACATACCTCGTCTCTGCTTGTGGACATGTGGACTCGACACCAGTTCTCTCGCTAGCCTGTCCTTATGGATAAAGAGCCTGCCGCTGGGCATAGTGACTGACCAGAGACTTTTCCCACTCACTCCTATAAAAGAAGTCAAATGGAGGGGACCTTTTAAGTCTTAGTTTTTATCTGATGAAGACAATTAGGTAAAAATAGCAGTTTCCATGGGGGAGGGTTTCACAGACACACACACAATAATTAAAGATGCTAACCTATAAACAAAAGAAGCTTCACAACAAGTATACAACATTCAATGAAAGGACGTTATTGTGGTGAACCTATGTTTTGGCTAAAATTGCAAATTAACATGAAAAATATGTTTTGACTCAAAGTCTGAAAAACCCAAATCCATGTTATTTCAGAGTATTTCAAGATGTAAATAATGGTGGACGCGTGAGCGACAACAACAACAAAAACAAACAACAGCAGCAAACCCATGAAAAACCAACCGCAGCTGGGCAACTACTCTGCCTCTGTTGTTTAACACCAGATCACAAAACATGCCAGATGTGGGAAACACATAAATAGAAAATGCACACACACACACACGCGCACACACACACACACACACACACACACACACACACACACACACACACACACACACACACACACACACACACACACACACACACACACACACACACACGCACACACAGGTTCAATCTGTGCCATACACAACTGGAAATACATGGTTTTAGAGAAAAAATAAAGTTGTGTGTGAGATGTTATACCAGCAAGATGTTGTCGCTCCATTAAAATACATTTTTAAATTAAAGATAAATGGATTTTAATTAACTTTAAAAACATACAGAGGCTGTTAATTGAAACTGTAAAATCTAAATCTAAAGTAATACACGACAGCGATTGGTCTTGGCATTTGAAATAAAGATAAATTAAAATACCAGCTCTTGAAAAAACTGTTGTTGTTTACACCAGTGTTTCTTCGCAGCATCTTGACAGACTGCTCTTAGTGCAATACACTTTGGCTTCGACTACAGTGGGAACAGAAGGCTCTGCCCGAGTGAAAGCTGGAAAAAAAACCCTGCTTCAGTCGCTTGTTTACAATCCCAGTCCCCTGGCACAGAGTCTCAACCAATCTAAATCAGTTTTTGACAGAGTTTTTTTGCAGCTAACAATGATTTAGTGCTCTGAAGCCTGTTCCTGTTTTCTCCCATTATATCCTCCATTATAGCTCCCTTCTTATCCTCGTGGCGTCTCCACCAGTCATCGCAGGTCAGCGAGGTGCCTTCCCTTGTGAGACATATCACAAGTATCTAACGTGAACTTTCACCTTTTTCAGCAGCGACAGAAGGAAGGAACATTTCCCCAAAAAAGCACCTCCAGCATGTGTTGAGCTCTTGCTGGTAATCATCAGTAAAGACAAGGCCAGAGGAGTTGGAAAGACAAAAATAAATACAAAAAACAATGTGTCATTACGAACCCTTTCATCGTGAAACAGACAACAGCTGCTCGTGAAAACCGTAAGCATCTGCCACCCTTGTTTTGAGGACAGCCGTGATTCTGCTGAGTCACAAATTAAGCTATAGATAAACTCGAAGAGCCGGGTGTGTGTGCGCCACGCCTCCCTGCACAATCATCACCGAACCAGATATTGTGTTGGTGAACCCAATCTTCACATGTATTTGGATTTTCTGCTGCTCTGTCATGATGGTGAGGTTTTTCGTTTCCCCTCCTCCTCCACACAAAAAAGCTGCCCTTGGGAACAGTGAGGGTGAAAAACTGCTGCTCTCACCGGCCAAAATAACCTTTCAATCTTCCAAATGGAGGCAAGCATACTTCATAAGACTTTTCCCCGACTTCACAGTGAGCGTCTGCTATCTGCTTGCTTTAGGTTTCATGCTTGGATGTGCATGTAGCCACTGAGAGAGCCTGCGCTGCACTCTGGTCCGTCACTGCAGCACAGAGCAGCAGTCTTTAACCCCACCGCCAACACACGCACATGAAACACACATAAAAACAAATCACATGTGTGAGGAGCCTGAATGAGGCTACAGACTACAGCGAGCTCAAAGAAATAAATTTGACAGTTTGGGAAATGCACTTGGCTTTTTTTTTTGTTGAGTTAGATGAGAAAATCAATACCACTTTCATGTCTGTGCGATGGAGACAGAAAGCTGAGCGCCCGGACCTTAAACACGGGTAGAGAGCCTGTCAGAAAATGTGCCTCTGAAGCTCGTTTATTAGATTTAGATGTGCTTATTGCTCAGGCTAAGCTACGTGGTTTCTACCTGCAACTTCCATAGACTTTATACAAAGATTGACGACGTGTCTTCACTTCCTCCCGCTATCTAGAAATGACGCCAAAATATCCTGGATACGAACGCCACCGCCTTGAGCATCTGGAGACGGTGCCTGCACAACAGAAGTGTCATGTTCCCGTTCATACACGAGCTCGACCAATCATGAGTCAGTCAATCATGATGTTTCATCCCATTTTAATAGTGTCAAATAACCCATGAAAACCAAACTTCCATCAGTGTCAAACATCAGTGTGATGAGAACTACCTAAAATGCAAACATCTATCTTTGAGGAATATATTATTTAAGGGTGCTCCGACTGATATTCCCTCTATTTAGTTTGATCGGCGATCTGCCCCAAAAATCCTAATTGGAACACCCTTAATATTATTTAACAGCTTTGACTTTTTAATCAAGCAAATTTTTAAGCTGCATTTCAAGCAGAGTTGAACTTTGCCCTTATTCCGCTCTCTCAGATGTCTTCTTGTGGTTTCGTATCCTCATACATGTGGAGAGACAAATGACAAATGGCCGTGCACACTCGTCTGTGGTGTGCTTTGTAAATCAACTGCTCCCCCCAGACACCCGGTGGGAGTCTGTGGGGGTGAGCTCTAGACGGACAAGAGGAAAGAGGCAGAATGGGGGCAACAGAGGGAAGTTTGAAAAAAAAAGTAGCATTTGAAGGAGGGATCAGAAAGAAACCAGGGAATTCCTACAGAGCACCAGAATTCCTCTGGGTCCGTCATGTGACACAAGAATTAGATTCAGGAAAAGCATCTGCTGCAGTGCAGTGCACAGTGAGGAAATGAAAAGAAGTAAAGACAGGGGCGGAGAGACAGAGCGGGTGAGAGCGGAGGACAGCGAGAGTGAAACAGGAACAAATAGGTATCAAATGAGTTTGTGAAGAAGAAAAAGAAGAAGAAGAAGAAGAAGAAGAAGAAGACGAATGGCACCGTTTGGCTTGAATGCAGAGCAGCAATTGAAAAATGACATATAGCTAGAACTGGTGTTCATCTGTGTCGTGATAAAGCTCAACAGCTGGTTCCTGAGGTAAACATTTTAGGTAAGAGATTTTTATGACAGGCGATAATATTGCAACCATCCAATGAAGATTTACCACAAGCTACGTGATGTAGAAGCCCAGAGTCCAACTGCTTTTTAAGAAAATACAGTTTCATTCCCAATGTCAAGGAGAAGGTCTAATTGTGACATCTCTGATTGGTTGAGCTCGCTGTTACCATGGAAATGTTGGCTACGATCACATGGTTCAGCGTTACACTACTTTTATCACAGAGAAACCGCTGTTGTTTTTTAGAGATGAGGACAACAAGGTTTAATTCAAGAAGAATCGCACTGGAAGTCGTGGCTAAGGGATCATTTGCAATGGTTTATGGAAAGCGTAGTTTTTTCACTCTTAATAATAACAATGATTATTATGTACACAGTCTTGTTCCTTCAACTTTTTTTTCCATTTTCCAATATTGGTTTTGCTTGGAATCAAATGTTTTAGGGTCATGACTCATCTCGTAGCTCGGCAACTCTTTTTTATAAGGATTTTCTGAAACATCAGTGGAGAATATGATTTTGAGTTTTACTTCCGGAGCCGTTCCTAAAGTGGGCGGTTACTGTTACATTCTACATCTAATGTGCCAATGTCATGACGAAGAGGAACCATAACTCATGACAAAGATGATGAAGAAGTGTACTGGCTATGGCGTATGATGGAATGTTATTGCTTCCTGACAGGGAGTGTTGGCTCAGGGGGACTCAACGACCCATGTGGAAGGGACTTAATCGTCAAAATGTGTGTCCATGTGTGTATGTGTCGACCATGTGTGTGTCAAACACTGAGATTCAGCAGAGCTATCGATTATAGATCCTTCAGTCTACAATCTAACATATAATCTCTGTCCCTGTAGCAGCAGCAGCAGCAGCAGCAGCAGCAGCAGCAGCAGTCCTCGTCAGACTTTGCTCAACAGCGAGGGCGGCGCTGCAGAACAAACAGACTGCATAAAGAGAGCCTGTGTGGTGCTAGGTCTCACACTAGAGTGAGGGACAGATGAGAGAAGGAAGAGGGAAGACGGGCCGATGGAGAGAGAGAGAGAAGGAGATGGCAGGAAACAGACAGTAAAAAGCGAGATAATGAAGGACAGAAGGAGACAGAGGAGCGACGCACAGTGGGATGATGGAATGGAACCGGAGAGTCACAGTCCAACTTGGGTTGTAATAGCTTTATGGATGACCCTGACAGAACTGAGGCCATGTCGTAAAATATTTCCGCGGAGGGGAGAAATGCAAGAGCTCCACACAATGTGTGACTGTGGTCCACTGTGTGCTACTTTTCTCATGGGTCTCAACAATAGACCTTTATAAGGCTGCATGTCGGTGTGATTTCAGCACAGAGACGATCCATTCCAGACATGAGGTATATTACTGCCACACATAAAGGTCAGGTAGTGTCACAGGCTGTCAATTAGAAAAGCCATAGGAGCAAGGCATTGGATTATTATGGTATTAATACCTATATTATGCAATGGTACTAAAATATATAAAAACGCTTAAGGTAAATCATTGTTTTTATGCAAAAGTCACATTTTCTTCCAAGCTACGAAAGGAACCCATTCATGGATTTACTGTGGTATTAGAAACTAATAAGAAGAAATAATAAATGGTAAATTATCTGATCCAGAATTGATAAATAGTCATGGAAATAGTAGGGTAGATGAGGTATAATTTGTGCCTCTGTGGTATTAAAATTAAATATGCAAAGGTGCAAAAACTGGAGAAAACACACATAAAATAAAGTAGGAAAGTTGCCTCTGCAGTAAATCCCAAACATAACTGCAGAGATGGAAATTTAATAAATAGCCACATTCACCGTGAACTGACAGAAGAGTCAGGTGCCAGCGTCTGAAACAAAATGCTCCTAACCATCGCTGACAGGAAATCAGAGCTGAAGTCGGGCCAACACTAGCTAAAGATAGATCGTGCCCAATTGCCAGAGTGAGTTTTCCACAAATTTTCAATAGCTGATTTACTTTAATCAGGTAATTGCTTCGCTTAATTTGACTTATACATCATCATCATAATCATATTTTCTTACCTAATTACTACTTGGGAGGAATTATAGTGGGCCAAACCATGACGCTCCCTCTCCACCTTCAGCTGTTTTCCATGCAGAGCAAGTGGTGTGCAGATGCAGCGTATGTGCCAGAGTGCCGCTGCTGGTACATAACCGCATGTGTGTTTCTGAAATCTTCACAATTTGGGGAATTTAAAAAGCTTTAGCGGGTAAAGCATTTTAAAAACGCTGTGTGTGCATGCACCAAATGCTTGCAAATTACATGTATGTGCTTTATCTTTGTGCACATGTGTGCTTTCACATGTAAAAGTAGAATCTGCAAAACCCCAAAACTTTCACTAATTACACAGCAGATGGTGGCAGAGCCCTGGCCTCCATGTCTGCTACATAAATACTCATCTGACGGAAACGGCTGTCAGGCTCCATCTTGGACTGCAGCTCTGGTCAGTGCCAGGTTGAACCACCGCTGGACCGGACCCTGCCACTCCCTTGTTTTGCGCTCAGTTATTCCAGCATATGTGAGTATATGTGAACATGTGTGACGTGTGAAAGACGGAACAAAAACAGATAGAAAGTGGTTGTGTGTCGATATGTGCACATTTGATCGCATATGAGGGAGAAAACAAGGAAAAGGGAGAGATTTGGATTTGTTTACGTTCGATGGCGTGTGTGCACGTGAGGAAAAGAATGGAAGAGAGAAGTGCATGCATGTGTGTGTGCAAGGACATTTTACAGTGCCCATTACCAGAAGCCACAGGATGTGCGTCTGTAGCAGACCACCTTGTACCCCATGACATCATCACTGCGCCCTCTTAATCTCCACAAACACGTGTGCACACACACACACGCACGCACGCACGCACAGCACGCACGCACGCACACACGCACACACGCACACACACACACACACACACACAAAACATGCTGCTTTTCCCCTAACCTCATCAGGTGCCAAAGGAAGTGCATTTGCCATGTGTTGAGCACATGTTGTTGAAAAAGAGGAGAAATTCAGTGTGTGGGATTTCAGGGGATCTATAAGAATAAATAGAAAATAACATTCATAATTATATTTGATTGTGACGTTACGTAAAAGCCACTGTAGGTTCTCATACAGGGAGGAAAAGGGTGAGGGGACGGGGCCTTCTGTTGGTTGCAATCTGCACCCTGACCCCTAGATGCCACTAAATCCTACACACTTGCATAATCAAAAACATATTTACTGTCTACATTACAAAGCGTTTCTCTCAAATGGAGACAGAAGGGATTTATTAAACTAAGGTGAGCCAATTTAAATGGAGTGACGGTGCTTGAACAGTTTGGTGATAATGCCGTGACAGGAGTTTGGCGTCTGGCTGTCCAACAGTGGCCAAAAAAGAGAGCAAAGAGCAACAACCGAGCAATAAACAACAGATGGCAGCTCGCACTTCCAAGAACAGCAAAGACGTATTTATAGACGAAGCCTTTGGAACAGGCTGCGTATACTGCAGTAACAATTAGGGCTGTTAAAAATCAATCCACCACCATCATGAATCAGATTCAAAGCCGCAATATGAAAGCAAATCATAATCTGTGTGTAAATACTGCAGAATGTGGTCAACAATAATAAACACGTCCAAGAATAACCCGGGTTTGTGTTTTACAATTAGTTGTGATGCAAGATCTGAAGATGTGGAAGTCGAGTCAGCTGTACCACAGTTAGTTAGTTGCAGTTTAAAAAAAGCCTGGACACTTTGAAGCTGCCACCCACTGGAACACATGACGCAGGTGTTGACATCAAAGGCGTCTTATCAAGGAGATAGTGCGCAAGATAAAAGCTGACGCATCAGTTCAGCTTCCTGTTCAGTCAAAAGATTCATACAATCTGTGGCACAATCTGACTGTGTGATTTCACAGTGCGGAGAGGCATGATCTATGATCCAGCTTGAGCAACACAGGAAGTTGCGTCACCACAGTGTTTCTGAGAGTCCACAAGCAAATGTCAGGAATGTGTCAGATTTAGAACATGATAAGACTAAGAGTGAGTAAGTTCTAACGGGTCAGTGAACAGACGAGCATCTTCCGAGTGGGGCGGCTGATTAGTTTCAATTTGAAAATACCGATGATTTTTTTTCCGATGAATTGCTTGATTGTTTGGGAAACAAGACCTGAGCAAACAGTGAAAAATACCTTATCACAATATCCTAGAGCCCATTGTGACGTCTTTAAATGTCTTGTTATGTCCGACCACCAATCCAAAACCCAAAGATAACCAATCCACTAAACTGATTAATAGATAGGCCTAATCAGAATTTCTGATGATTGACTAATCAGTTAACAGTCACTTCAACCCTACATGTAAGTCAGTCATTGGTTGGAAGATGTTTTATAATTTTACCGATGGAAATAGAAAGTAAAATCAGGTAAGAGAACCACTGCAGAGTGTGATCCATACGTTCCTTCATCCGTACATCCATCCATTATCTATACTGCTTATCCTTTAAGGGTCAATAGGGGGTTTAGCTGGAGCCAAACCCAGCTGACAATGGGCGAGAGGCAGGGTACACCCCGGACAGGTCCCCAGCATACGCAGGGCTGACAAACAGACACAAACAACCAACTCCGGACAAATTAAAGACTCCATGCCTGTGGACTGTGGGAGGAAGCCCGAGTGCCTGGAGAAAACCCACACAGACATGGGGAGAACATGCAAACACAGGAAGATGGGATTCAACCCAGTAACCTTCTTGCTGTGAGGCGACAGTGCAAAGCCCTGCACCATTATTCAAAGAAAGACAGAAAAAAAGAAAGAGAGAAATACCAGTGTTGTTGAACTTTTCCGACCTCTGTGGCTTCTCTTGCTTCATTTGCAATCATCGTTTCTTATCTCCAAACAGACGCCAGCACAACAACAGCTTCTGGGAAATCTCTCTTTCTCACCCTGCTGCCTCTTTCAATAACAACTTTATAATTAGAGCAGAAATACGATACCATTGACGGTTTTAAACGATCGCCTCTTAAGCTGCCATAAATCGAACTGGTTATGAAACAGACACTTAATTAAGCTAATAAACATGCAAATGAGAAAATTCCTCTATGCTGACACATGCACCGTAAGCTTCTGAGAAACGGCCGCGTTTTTGCTGTCCCGTCTCTAGCAACAAAACCCAAACCACAAGCTCTCAAGGAGAAGCAATAAAGAAATATACACCTATTAAAGGTCATTAGGAGGCTAATTTTCTTCATAAAGTGGGTTTCCTTACAGGACCAGCAGAGTGCCAAGTGTAGTCCTCCTCTGTTTCTGTCATCAGGGGCACGGAGAAGGCATGTGGGAGGGTTGAAAGTACTAAATTGGCCTCTCTTGCTGTGTTAGGGTAAGGTCACATAGTACATCACATCTCGGTTAGAGGCAGCACACTGAAACCCTGTGCTGTGCAGCCACCCTGCTGAGACCGACACACACACACACACACACCACTTCTATCTCTCTCTCTCTCACACGCACACACACAGCCATTCTACACATGCATGCAAGTGAGCGGCAAACAAACACGGCATCCACACGCCGACGCTGTTGACTCATGCTAATGCTGGCCGGTGGAGCTGCGCGGCGTCGAGGTGAGGGAAACTCTCTCACCCTTGACTGGCCCCTCGGAAACATGGGCACGGCTTCAAACTCGGGCCAAACACTGGCTCATACAGCGAGAGCAATAAGTAGCTTTCATTCATAAACACCGTCTGACGGTCAGCTCATTGTCATTTGAGGGCAGCCGGGACAATTAGCTCCCAATTGTGGTCAGGACTTTGAATGGTGACAGACAAAAATACTGTAAGGCCAAACCCTTAAATTCAATCAAGCTGCACCAAATTTCACATACTCATAGATATCAGTTCCCTAAATGTACCAGATTTTTTATATATTCAACAAGATCCACTTGTTGGGAAAACAATGAAAATGTTGAACAATGCCCTGTCTTGGCTGAGGGGGGTAAAGCGTGTATTCTTGCATACAGACTAACTGACAGGGGTGAAAACATAATCTTCTTGGTGTATATAACTCTCCTGTATCTACACCCAGTTCTAAACTCATTGGTATATGAGGACTGGACCGAAGTTATATTTCAACCTCAGTGTGTTGCTGACATCCTAGTGACGTCAGCGCGGAACCACACAAGAGCTCCGCTCACACATTGGTCCAAATGTATTTGTGCTCAGTCATCGTGGTCATCTTCTGTCCATATGCTGCTGGTCACAGTTCACAGACGCAGACAGTCTGCACTGGCCTATAATCAATGTGTCATGTTGGAGATTCGGTGTGGGCACATGCTTTTAGCTGCATCTTTAAATATACAACCAGGAATCTATCCACCTCCTTAAGGCTCCGGTCTGGGAGATGACATTGTCAGAGGGAATAAAAGAAGAAGACAAAGAGAAAGAGAAAGAGGAGAGATAAAGGGAGACGCTGAGTAAAGGACATCTGGTTGACGACAAGCAAGTGCCGAACAGGATGCTTTATTTTTCCACCTGTTTCCCTAACAGCACTTAATATTCCAAAGAACAGATGTTAACCAGAACACACAAACTCCTCGAAAGCCCAGTTTGAGTGGTGTGGCTTTTCCATCTCTGTGGAGAATAACCCACATGGGCCCAGTTTCTGCTGCTGCTTCTGCCCCTTTATTTAGACCAACCACACAGGGATCCTTTACTCTTATAAATAGACGCAAAGCAGCTTGTACACCACAGTCCATCTGAGCATATGTGACTCACACACATGTGACTGAGCAATGTGTGCATTAATGAATGAATGAGCACGTTGATGCTTGTTGGAGGTGTGGGAAGAATCAGAGTGACTGATCATTTTGAGTTACTTGAGTATTTTCCATAATTAGTTAGTTCCCTACTCTCTTCTGTCAAAGGGCAGTACTGTAGGATTTTACTTACACAACCTGTGACCATCTTTTGAATGATGATAAACTGTTATACATAAAGAGATGAATAGAAAAGTTTAAATTCAGAAGTAAAATGCAGCTTACAGTAGTCTACACATAATATTATATACATAATTAAAAAGGCAGGACCCTCAGTGACTAAAATTATACATGATACAAAGGCAGGCCTACATTTTGCTGATACGATTTACAGAATGTTCTTTTGCATAAACACAATTTTTGCTATGTTATTTGAATATTTGAAATAATATTTGAAACATAACTTGACTTAACAGGGACAGACTACCAGGAAACTTGGTGGAAGGAAGCAGTATGGGTCAGTAAAGGGGCGCATCGAATATTTATATGGGTCCGGATCAGGGGGGGGCGGATCAAGGCATTTGTTTACACTTTCTTTAACATTGGAAGATATTCAATGTCTTTCAAAAAATAATTCCTGAATCTTGACGAAAAGAAAATTCGGACATGTTTAGGGAACTGATATTTATGAGTGTGAGCAATTTGGTGCAGATGAAAATAAAAGTCTGGATCTGGTGAATTTCAATGTGGTTTCATAAGTTGGCCTTGGCGGCGGTGTGCACTCCACTGAGTACCGTACTAGATCAGTTGTTAAATCAAAGCTTTATTCGTCAGCAAATATGACCTGTAGTAGAAATAGCAATGACTCACAATCTCACTGCTTTACACTCTGTCGATCTGTCCAGGCTGAACTCCCCCCCCCACTCATCTGTGATTGGCTCCAGCCTCCCCCGCGTCCCTCAAAGAATAAGCAGCATAGATAATGGATGGATGGATGCTGCTATACATGGCATTGTGGTAATTGCAGTTCACTGGGTTTTTTTCATCGCGGGATTCCTTTATTAAACGACACCAACAGGAAACGCCCCCCAAAAAATTCAAACATGTCGCGTCACAACAACAGAAAAATAACTAAATGTACTTGTTCCCCTTTATTTTATATGAATGTTTTGTTTGTTTACTACGCGCTGAAGTGCTGCTGTCGGTGAGCGCAGGCTGCAGCTAAGCGTGGCCTTGAAGATGGAGCTTGTCTTTAATTTAGCCATGTGGGCTATCGGCTACACTAGCTGGTGGTCAGCGGTTCGCTTCAGGCCTCCAAGAACAGCTCATTAGAACAGAGCGGCTTATTATAGACAAACCAACACTGAGCTACAAACTACAGACCCACAGTCCGGCCTGTTATGAAACATACGAGAAACAGAGCGAGAGAATTTGTCCACTCGCGTAAGGAAGACGGACGGTTTCTAGTTTTGGGTCCAGCTCCACCTTGAGAGACTTTGTTTTATTTTTGTTTCTGGAGAGACAATAAAGAACAGGCACGAGTAAAAAGGAAACTGAGGATAAACAGCCGGATGATGGAAGTGGTAGTAATGTTTGCTGATAATCCCCGAAGGCTGCGATCTCTTTGTGACAACATCTTTTATCCCTTTCTGTTCAATTTTCATCTACTGTTTATAGTCTTTTCTTCCCGCACTGGATTGAACACAATTATGCGTTCCCTGAAGCAAATTTCATGAACAGACGTAAAGACGTTTCGTTTTCTCTCTCTCAGACGGTGAAACAGGCACCTTGGCCGATAATCGGTAGACATACTTTTCATACCGACAGGTCTACAAGCACAGCAGCACCAAGACACAAAAACATAAGACTGTGAACTCGCGAAAGAACGAACACTTAAGAGTCAGCAAACTTAAACACACACACACACACGGATAAAACATGCATAAACAGTAACACGTATACACAAATGGGTGGAGAGGGTACAGGAGAGCTCAGAGAGACAGCGGTTTTCAAATCATGTGGTCGGGTGGGTAATGGAACTGCATGTAGTGATTAGAGACACAAACGTCCCAGCTGGCAGTTCCACGCTGCCAACGCACCCAGTGGCACAATTGTGTGTGTCTGTGTCATACATGTCCACTCCAGAGCGGAGGACAACACGGAGGCCGCATCTGCTCGCCAAGTGTTTGCCGCCCAGGAAAGAATTTACGTGGAAGTTTCTCGCACAGACGTCCCAGAGAGGAAACAGGGGGGGGGAGGAGAGAGAGAGGAGATACATGGCATGAGGACGAGGAGAGAGAGAGACAGCGGCAAAGGGACCGGATTGAAATGGAAAAAGAGGGGGAAAGATGGAGAGCGAAAAGGAAGGCTGGATAAACAGTGGAAGAAAAGCACGGTAATCCTCGGAGTGAGAATTTGTGGGGAAGTAGGAGAGCAACCTTCTGCAGTGATGGATGGATTTGCAGTACAGGCAGGTCCAACTGGCAGGGATTCAGACCCGTCCAGACTGGTGCAGCGGAGAGAGGTGGTTCTGGGCCAGGCCAGTGGAAACGCTACACAACCAGGATCTGGGCCAGTGAACCAGGCCAGGCCACTGATGGCTTTTCAAGAGGTGCAGCAACACTGTGTGTGTAAGAAGTAGCACTAAATTCTCGGGTTACTAACGTCAAGCGGGGTTTATCCAACATCCCAACATGACCTTTGACCTCTTGTTAAACGTCGGAAGCGTTACTAGTTTAGCAGATTACATTCCTGAACTTCTCTGGATGCTAGAGGTGAACCTTTGACTCACTTTCTTTTTCAGTAAAAATCACAAACACAATGTAATTAACACCACTACCCACTGCTCTGGGCTTCTCCGCTGAGAATGAGGGCCGCAACCTCAGAGTTGACCAAACAGGAAAAAGAACAAACTTCTTGGAAGCTGCATGTTTGTGTGTCTTTGGATATAAAAAAAAAAAAAAAAACCTTTGGACTGTGTCGCTCACTCACACTGTCTCTTCAAAACATCTGGAAAATGTGGTTTCTCCTGCAGACCGGAACATTTGTACAGGGTCAGGGCTGCAGCAGCTCACCACTACAGTACAGTAACGCTCCCTCGGCTGCGGCTTCAGCAGCTGAGGCATCTGTTGTTTGCAGGGTAAACACGAAAGAAGACGGGGGAAAAAAAGATCTCGATATTGATTTCATAAGTGTGACAGGTGATGGCAGCATGTGGATTTTCGCACTGGCCCTCACTTTTTTCCCTCGGTTTTTTGGCGCGTACGACGTTCTCTCGGTAGTTTGCACTCCTGTCTTCACATAAGAGGCAGGTATTGAGAGAAAGAAGAGGGAGAGAGAGAGAGAGAGAGAGAGAGAGAGAGAGAGAGAGAGAGAGAGAGAAGTGGTGGGAGACAACGGCGGGTCTCAGGGACAGGGAGCACATTTTGAGACGGAGGTGCGAGATCTGGCCCAGGTGAGGTTTCGCTTTCCACGGGGGACGACCACATTCCAACTGACCGTTTCAAAAATGCTCTTCAGACCGTCCACCCTCTCCTCTTTGCCGCCAATGCATTAATCTGTCTCAGCGCAGCCAAGCTCTGGAGCAATAAATAGTTTTATTCTCTGCAGGGCGGTTTCGGTGGTGTTCCTTCCGACTGCTGCAAACAGGGGCAGGGAGGGTCACTGATGATGATAGGATTAAGTTAGAACAACTGCTGTGCAAGATGCTGTAGGGATGTAATAAAAGTTGTGAGTTGCTTCATATCTATTAATCTATATATATATATATAAAGTGATAGAGTGAGATCATGGGTCACAATGTGGAAATACTGGCAGCAGAGCACACGGCTCCACATCCAGCAATGTCACCGTTAAAAATATTGAGCTGTCTCTGGTGTCAGCAGACGATAAAACGATAATAATAACTTTAAGTCAGCTTTATCTCCCCTCAAGGGTGTGGAAGCCTGCGGTGATCCTTTTTAAGTGTATACCAGTCGACTCCGGGCTGTCATCTAACTTACTGAGTTATGGCTCTCTGAGTGACGGGCAGAAATTACATAAGAGTTTGTTTGGATGGGAGCTGAGAGGTGTTACTTGGCATCTTTCTATAGCGTTCCTCTCTCCGTCTAGCTCGGCCCTTCAGATATGTGCAGCGGCTCTGTGAAAAAACTGTGTGTAAACAAAAGCAAATGCCGGGTGTGTTTCAAAAGCTGAAGTGTAGAGCAGAGGACACCTTTTAAATTAAACTGAGGAAAAAAGTTTCCAATGTATTTAAAGTTATTTCTTGCAAAACAGCAGCGTATTACCGATGGAACAATTAGGATCTTTCATGTAAGCTAAGCAGCAGAGGAAAGAGAGCGTGTGTTCGTTTCCAAGTCTTCCAGTGCTCCTGCCTTCATGGAAACATTGCTTTATCATTATGTAATGGTCTTTCCTTAATCTAATCCCCATTTGGTTTCATCTGGGACCAACTAGGATCTTTTAAAAGGCGTCTTAATGGTGCATACATGCGTGCACTTGCACCCAAATGAAATGAAAGTGAAATCAAACAAATTCATGTAGCCCATAAGCTTTCATGTTCAGAGCCAACAGGCCCCTGCAGAGCTAATGAGAGACCAGTATAATAATAATAATAATAAAGGTTGACGGCTTCAGAAAGTGATGATCTGTGTTTTGGTATCGTTTTCTAAAAAAGGGGAACTTCTGACAAACCACACACCTGACTCTGCCCTCGGGTTTCACTCTTGCTATCTGGCAGGAAATAACATTTAACATCTGTTTGGATTACGTGTGCATGTAGTGAAGTGATTTCTGCCACTGACAGGTAGATAGAAGGGCTGATAACAAATGGATTAAAACAGCCGAGCAAGGAAAACAGGATGGTTAGTTCACCCCCTACACTAGAGATGCACACAGAGTTTGATTTGGTCATTTGTAAGAGGCCCATTTGCACGGCCGGTACCTACCGGACCGAATCACAAGGCACATTTCGGTGCCTGAGCTCTCTACTGAAATGGTCGCCCTGCTTACAGGCACGTAGCGTTAGCCTGCAGTTAGCTGGTAGCTACCTCAAACTTGAGTCGACACGACGCCAAAATGCCGAAAGCTAATCAGTCGAAGGTGAGGCTGTATTTCACTTGAAAGGATTCCGACATCAAGACGTGCAGCAGAAAACGATTCCGTAAAGAGAGAACCACGTCAAACCTAACGAAGCACCAGGCAACCCGTGTTTTGCTGCTTGCGTGACCCCATGCCGAGCACAACAGCCGACAGCGTGGGCGTCCTTGGCTCCAGCGGTGGGGAGACAACTGATGAAGAGTTTGGAGCTGGAGTATTTTGCCGTGTTAGACACTGAAATTGTTATTTAGTGTTAAATTATTGTAGTTGGCTTAGGTTTTATGCTTTTTAAAACAGTTCTGCCACCGTTTGGGCACCAGTCCCACTTTAAAAGGATTGATTTAGAAACCAGTATCTGAAAAAACCCAAACGTCACCCTCACCCTAATCCTCACCCGTAGATTTCAGATCCAGAAAACTCAGCTGAACCCAGAACGGGCGCGTAAAACTTAAAAGTGCAGAGCAATACGATTCCCCAAACCAGCACATCGTGGTTTTAACAACATGGGCTGGGCATTGCTGGTCTATCTGCCTCGCTGTATATTTAAAGCTGCTATTTTAAAACACTATATACTTTTTTCATTGCCATGAAATGAGGCTAGCAGACAGAGCTGTGGTGAACGCACTCAGAATAAAGATAGGCAGAGTTCCTTGAACAAGGTATGTCGCTGACCACCGGGCAACATGTTTCCTTTTAACAAGTCCCATAACAACCAATTACTTGGCCTCAGGCTGTGTGTTTGTTCCTGAGCTGCGATGGGAAGAAAGAAAAAAGGGACAAAAATCCAGTTGTAGAATTAAATTGGAAAATAATTGCCCGACTTTGGTGACCACAAAAACCTGCCGATTGACGACAAGTGTATATGTGGCCGCTTGAATGGAAACAGGCGCTCGACATGTTGGGTGTTCCGTGGCAATAAACAGAGGAATGTGGAGCACCTTCAACACTCGCCAAAGTAAACAAAGAAACTTCCCAAATAAGCTGAGCACACCAGGGCACGGAGATACGAGGAAGGGTTGAGCTGATCCAAAAATCAACAGCTCGCACAGCACACTGGATTTATTCTGCTTCCAATTCAGGCAGGAAAAAGACCTCGCTTCAGATTAGAGGTCCTGTCCCTCCGTATGAGCGGAGAGGAGCTGATTAAAGCACAACTTTTAGTTTACATGTTATAAGCAAATACCTAATTTTCTCACAGGACCTCTATTTATCCTGGCGCTGATCTTTTAAATTATGGGATATACGTCTCACAAGCATTAGCCAAGGTACCACCCAGTGGCTGCGGGCCCTGAGCCGCCCACCCATTTATGCACCACCACAGGCGATGACATAAAAGCCACCGCAGCCAGCCGTCATCAGTGTCTTGGCAACCGCTTAGAAACAGCACACAGTTCCTAAAAACCACCCCCTTCTGAGCCGGTGTGTAAAAATGTGTATGATGTTGATGACATGAAGCACAAAAGGCTGAAATAAATACACCCGTTCACATTAGGTTAGTCGGGTGTGCAAGTTTTGAAGGGATAATTGGCCATTTTGGGAAATACACTTTATCGCTTTCTTGCCAAACGTTGATAAAAATATGTAGCACGCTCACGTCTTGGTATTAAAGGAACGGTTTGACAGTTTGGGAAATGTGCCTTTTGTAGAGTTAAAGAAGAAAACTGGGATCCTGTTCAGACCCAGTATTATCATCCTTCCTAAGTGATCACGCTAAGTACAGGTGTGAACGCACCCAAATACGTCCTCAATGCGTTTTGAGATCCAATCCGTCCGGCCACATGTGTCCAGAGGTGGTCTGCTTAAAATCTTTCTTCATAGCGGATCTGCACGCTTCTTATTGATTCATTCAGACCCCCCCACCCTGCTCGTTTCCCTCACTCATGCCGAACACACACTGCGTCAGACACATCTGTAAACTGGCTTAAAACAACATCATTTGATCTCGGTGAACACAAATGACCCAAGTGTTTATTTGCATGTTAAGCGGGGAAGTGAGATAAGCTCACAAGTGATCACAACAGACGCATTTTAATGCCTGATGGGAACAGGCGAGTTTAGAGTTGTCCACTTGTGAGGGGATCTCTCAGGACGGATGTTAATATCTGGTGTGAACAAGGCCTGATTTGCATCCCATGTCTTCCGGTTAAATATAATCCGCCAGCAGACAAGTAGCTTAGTTTAGCAAAAAAGACTGAAAACAGGGGGTTTCCTGTTCCCTCGCTCCATCAAATGGTAACAAAGTCTGTCCTCCAGCTTGTGTAAAGCCCAGCATGTGAAAAAACACAAATTTGAACTGTTTATGTGCAGCAGACAGTTTGCTTAGCTTATCATAGCCTTGCTCTCTCCAGTACAAAAGAAAAATGCAAGTGAAAAAATAATCCCACAAAGCTCGAATATAAACAGAATGTAAATTATAACGTTTTTTAACGGGAGAGCTGCTTCATAGAACTGAGGATATTATTTCCATAAAAACACATTGATGTTGCCACGCTGTTAAAATAAGTATTTTATCCTGTGTTTATTTCAATGTGCAGCGACTCAACGAAACATGTCATTTAAAAGTGAATTATTGTGCATCTATCTGAACGGTTAACACACCAACAAGTTCTTTTGCCACTATTTGTATTATAGTATTATTTGAATCAGTCGTTTGTGTACTGTATATATATATACAAACAGCTCATTCACAAACCACTGCCGACTCATTTCTCTGGGTTTTCTCTTGGGTTAATAAGCATCATTGTTCAGTAATCCTTGAGCAGCAGTCACAGCGTACAGCACCCGTGTGTCTGTGTTTTTTTTTTTTACATCTTTCTTTCTTTTTGTGTGGTGAAAACAAATGCACTAATGGAGGATAATTACCCCGTGTTGTTTTAGCGGTTGCTCGTCTCTCTGGAGAGAGGGCAGCGGCAGCCTCTCAGGCAAGGAGATGCTAATTGATAATGCTAATTGCATCTGTGATGTAATCATGGCGTGACATGAAGCCAATCTCTCAAATTATTTCATTTTCTAATAACCCCCGGAAATAAGGAACGTAACAGATCATCATTTGTCACGACTAATGGAAAAAAGAAAATATATGCGAATCCACCTGTGTTCGGACCAAACAAGAAATATTCATTTGTGCTTTTGTTTTCTTCAGAATCCTCCAATTAAAATCAAATCACTGTTGGTTTTTCTGTCTTTGGTTTCACCCCCTTTTCTCCTTATTGACCCTTACACCCAATTAACAGGCTGGCACGCATGTTAGAGAGCAGGTAAACAAACGGAGCGTGACTCGCCTGTGCTCAGCGGGGGGGGGGGACGTCTGCACATTTTACCAAAGCAGAGCCAATTACAAGCCGTCTGATTGTTTTGGCGTTGAGGCTGCGGACGTGACGTCGGTTAGGAGTCGCTTCGGGGTTGGTCTCTGAGTTGTTGTAGTGCTTTCTGTGACACTTCCATGAAAACTAACACACTGTCGATGGAGGGACGAAAGGCCAAGTCCTCCTGCTCTCACCTCCTAATGAGTCTTGTCAGCTCCAAGAGTTGGATTGACGTTAAAACCTATATTTTCTGCCTTTCACCCATAAACGTGACATTATAGTGATGCAGCGGCCTTGAATTTTAAATAGAAATGTATGTTTTTGCTTTGGTTGATCACCTGTTTTAACTTTGCACGACTAAACAATCCAAAAATTTACAGTTTGACCATTTTTTCCTCAACGTCTGGGACCATTAAAAAAAACTTGAGTGGCAGCACTGGTCATGATTTTTATTTTATTTGACACTTAAAAACACGGACTGTCACTTCGCTCAAAGACTCAGTGCAACTAAATCTGTCAGCCTGAAGAACAAAATATGACCCGATGAAGTAAAGACCTTGTTTTTAATTTCCTCCAACAGGAAGCGCGGGCGCACTGGTGTGTGAGCGGAGCCGCGACTCTGCTCCAGAAATCACACGTACACGTCTGGCTCGCTCAACAAAGCTCCTCTGCATAATGTGG
Organism: Hippoglossus stenolepis; assembly: GCF_022539355.2. NCBI lineage: Eukaryota > Metazoa > Chordata > Actinopteri > Pleuronectiformes > Pleuronectidae > Hippoglossus > Hippoglossus stenolepis. Next base: position 12,854,565 of record NC_061502.1, read on the forward strand.
AGTTTGTTTGTCCGTTTCCTCGCCGCGGCATGCAGGTCTCAGCGGGCACGTTTTAAATACCTGTGTGAACGCTCTCGTGCATTTTAATGACGTTTGAGCAATCGGGGGGGGGCAGCAGGTCAGACGTGAGGTCGGTGGCACAGGTTGGGGAGTTGAGTGTCTCCCGTTCAAAAACACTGAGCAAATTCGAGGAACGAGAATAGGTGCGGGATTCCATCTGTGATTATTATTGTGATGAATAGAATTGTGTGTAATGAAGCAAAACACAACACGTACAAGTGTAACTATATCTCCATTAGTGGGTCCAGCAGTGTTGAGCAGTTTAAGCTCACAACTGTAAGTGTTAATCTATATTTGTAATCAGCAGAGTGTGTGTTTGTGTCATGGTACACCATCAGCTAAGTGTTTGCATGAACATTGCAGATTTTCAAGCTGATTTCTATCGTTACAATATCAATAGTATATGAAGATCAACTGTTCAATTTCCCATCGTGTTGCCTGGACCAAGATATCCTCGATATTTGGTTGCCGAAGAATTAAGAATTACATCGTGAATTTTCAGTTTGCCCGCCCCCCCCAACAGTCTGATGGAGAGAGAGCGGTGGCACCAGAATCAAGTCATACCAGTCAAAATGAACCGGTTAGCACAACAAGTGTATTTCCGGACTCAAGACATTCGGGGCTACTTACTGTCTATGAGCTTCAATACGCAGCGAGGGAACTACAGCATATGGAGGAGGAAGAGGACGCAAAAGGGAATACCACAGTCCTTTCTCTCTGTCATTTTGCACCATTTTCTTCCCGCCTCTCTACTGCATGCATATATACTTAAGTTTTATTAGAAGGCCATCCTCCCAGCAGTGGATTAATCCTTAAACTCTCCCTTCCTCCATTACTTCTGTTCCCATTCTCACTCCCTTCTTCTTTATACACGAGTAAAATTGTATTGCCGCACTGCTCACACTGGCCAAACTAAACTTCATTAGAATTAATTTAAAAAAATGTGCGTTCACCCACTTCCTGTCGAGCTTTGCTGTAAATAGGACAGCGGCCGGAGGGAGGAGAGGGATCCTGAACCTCCTCCAGCGTGTACCTGTGTAATCCCTTAACACCGCCCTGCAGTTTACGGCTCGCACACTCTTACCCGCCACTTTCTGGGAAATTTATGCGTGCGACTGTTCCGGGGTTACAGAGTTCTTTTCAGAAGCGGAGACTGACAGTTGCACAGGGTTCCTTCGGCGTTTATGATTTATGGTCAGGGAGAGCGGGGACAAACACAGAGGAAGACCTGTCCTTAAAAATCTATTCCATCCATTCACATGGCGGGGAATTCAGCACTCGGCGTTTGCTGACTAATCCTGAAGGGGTCCAGCTCAGCAAGTAGAAGATTTGAGAGAACAGATACAAACTTTTTCTACTTCTGTTTCACTTTCGTGGCTCCAAAGAGCTACAAGAGGACGGCATGAAATATAAGGTCATTATCCCATCGTGACATTAAAACTCCCTGAAATCATGTCACTGCAGAGATATAAGGTGTGTGGTGTGAATAGTGAGTAAAACCCAAACACAGGCTTCATGGTTTCAAACTCTGGTCAGGTCCAGTCTTTACTTTATTTTTATCTTATATAATATGTTATATACGTTGAGTTTTAAGCAGGAATGGAGGCAGCTGCTTCGATATAAAGATTCCTGACTAATAACAGCTCATTCGTCAAATAAGCTCCACACTGGTGTTTATGAACAGTCAGGTTCCCCTAAATGTATATGTTTATATAAATTGAACTTAATTATGTTTCAGTCGGAGACGTTCCAAGTCAAAAATCCGGAGGAATCACTGCCGCACAGTCAGGTGTGATTGTGCATTCACACACGGAGACACACACCTTTGCTACAAGAGAAACATCACTGAAATGGAGGTTCAGAAAATGTGTGTGTGTGTGTGTGTGTCTGTGTGTGAGTCAGTGAACACACAGCGGTGGGCAGGCTGTAATTCCAGGTCTAAAGGTCTACACGCCGTTTTAGTCGCTGCAGCTATACGTTGAGTGACACCCTCAAACACCAAACCCGCGGCCCGGCCCAAAAACAAAAAAGGCTCTGTTCCCTGTACGCCGTGTGTGACCGAGAGAAGCACACACACACACACACACACTTAAGACACACTTGCACAAAATCAACCTAGTATTCTCTTCCACGTAGACTCCCACATTCACTCACCCCACCAGGAATCCTCACCTTCATCTTGGCACGGTGCAGCCAAAAGTAACACAAGTCAGCTGAAGGTAAATAATCTACTAATCACTGGTTGCTCCTAAGAGGCTGCTCGGCCGTCCGTCACACATACTACGTACAGTGTGTATGAGGAGGAGGAGGTGCACTGATGCTGAATTCCCTCTTTATTTCCTCATGTATTCCTGTTTTTTGGGGGGGAAAGCAAACCTCCTGTAAGCAAACGTTTGTCAGGGTTTGCATTTTCCTTAAATATCTGGAGAATATCCGGAATTCGGTGCATGTCTGGAAAAAACCCGGGCGCACAAAGTTCTCTTGCGAAAATAACTTTCTTCCAAAATCTCTTTCATAGCACCATGGAGGCAATTTTTGACGCCTAAGCACCAAAGGATTCTGCCCAGCGAGCTCTCCGCCTCCCTCCCAGGTTTCTCTCTCCTCTCCCTCCACTATAAAGACCACATGTGTGTTCAGAACGAAGACAACTAGAAGACCATCTGAAGCCCATTTCTCTGCTTTCTTCATCTGTCCCGACCGACATCCAGCCTTCACCGTCACTTGCCTATAAAGCTCAGGAACCAGAATACGACCCGAATATAAATTAACTTTAACTGCTGCTTGTAACCTCATATTGCCACTTCAATGGTGTCACTGCTCTCAGTCAAAAAAACAACACAAAGGCTTTTCTTCTCCAGCATCGTAACGAGCGGAGAAGATTACTCATGCAGAACCCAGTGGAGGTTCTACACTGTAGTTGTGTCACTGTTACATAAGGAACACCCCCTCCTCTCGCTCCTGAAGTCGGCGGAGTATAGAGGAGTCAGTGTTTGACAGGACTCGGGCCCCCGGGGGTCTCTGTGCAGAGCTGCAGCGAAGCTCACGTCACGCAGGTGGGCCCAGACACTCATTCATCTTCTCGCAGAGGAATCCCTCGCCCTCATGGTTCCCACATGGCTGACTGCTCATGGCGTTTCTCAGAGCAACGCGCCAGCTCTGTGTGTAATGGCACTCAGACCCTCCTCCATCCTGTACGATAAAGTATCTAAGATCCTGCTGATAACTGTAACTTCCGTGTGTGCAGGTTGCAGAGCACTTCTCAGAATCCGGATTCCCAGTACGGCCCATCCGATCCGCCTGTTTGTGCATTAGCTCTGTGCAATCACTCTAAAACTGAACGAGCATCGACTGCTGCAATTTCTAAATCACATTAGGCTGCAAAGTTCCATCAGAGCGAATGTGTGCAGTGGGTATAGAGTCTGCTCCGAAAATCAAATTGTGTTTCAGAGGAAAGTATCTATACTCTCCTTGATACCCAAATAGAATGATGAACAATGAATTTCCACGCACTGCAAAAACTTAACACAGTGAAGAAAAACTTTCTGTGTTGACGTTTCGCAACACTGGACCACATTACAATGATTTCTTTCTTATTGTGTAGCGTTGGTGTGCAGGTATTTGAACAAGTGTAAGAGTGTGTCTGTGTGTGTGTGTGTGTGTGTGTCCACAGGAAACCAATCTGACCCAGGGGATTAGTGGCTGACTTGGTGAGTAACTCTCATGCTGTTCCAGATGTTTATCACGTCATAAAGGCCTCCAGCCCTCCAGTAGAATTAGGTACACACACGTTTCGCTGCTGCACCCCCCATCGGTAACTGATTTTCAACACACACGCATGAACACACACTTCCTTTCCTGACCCTTGATACATCTCATCCTTGCAAGTCAACACAGACACTCAGACAGATAGAGCCACTCCACTTTCTCCTTGTAATCACACAGTGTGTTGATGACAGTCATCAAGCAGCGCTATCTGAAGTAAAAAACACTTTCAAGTCTTCCCCTCGGGACATCATGGTTTAAACTGGAAACCTCCCCACTGTATCATTTACAGAAACACGCGTGGCTGTGGCTGCGTCCAGCCTCGAGGACACCGGTGCGCCCCGCTCCGCCGGTGCCAGCCGTGCGTAATGGGCGCGTGTGTGAGGCTGGAGCGCCGCAGCTTCTGGCTGCACGAGCAAGGAGGTGTCAGTCCCCATCCACGCACAGTACCGAGTCTTTTACAGTTGCTACGGTCTGGCTGTTACCATAACAGTAATCTCTCAATCATGCTCCGACAAGTCAGAGCCGAGATTCAAAGCGCGCAGAGGAGCGCGCATTCCTCAGGGTTCTGGTCAGAAATGCATTTTTTTTAGAAAACGTGGGGATGTCTATAATGTTTAAATGAGAGGTGTGCGTGTGCGGATGGCATTACGCACGCGCTGGTTAGGATGCGTGACAGCATACAGTAACTCCACAAGTCCAGGTGGAAGGTTAGAGGAGAGGAGAACTCATCCGAGGTGAACAGAAACCATGGTGCACAGGAGGTGAAAGTCTTATTCATTCTCTAACTTCCCCAGTGCACCTCCCAGGGAAAGACGGGACCGAGAGGAATCGGACTGGTGACGCGTCTCGGAGCAGAGGAAGGAGAAAAAAAAGTTCTTACCGAGATACTGTCGGATGTCCAGCAGGATTTTCGGGGGTCCTCCGTTCAGCTGGTAGAAGAGGGAGGCGAAACAGAAGAGGAAGAGCGTAGCCATGCAGAAACCATAACCTCGCAGGGAGAACCGCAGCGGGAGAATCGCGGAGAGTGCGCTGTACTTTCGGTTGTTTCGCTCTCGGACGTGGTTGGGAGTCGGGCTGTTGCTGTGAAGGGGACTGCCGCTGAAATTCTTCATCATCTCCTCCTCACAAAGCGCCGCGGAAAGTCTCCCATCCGCCCGTGGGAAGCGTAACTTGTCGCCTTGAGATCATCGGAGGTCGGACGGTGAGTTGTTCTGGAAGACGCGCGGGGGGAACCCAGCTCTCTGTGGCTCTCCTCCTCCTCCGCCTCCTCCTCCTCCTCCGCTGCCGCACAGCCACGGAGCTTGTTTTGTTGCGCACGAGCGTTCGGCCTCCTGCTCGGTGCCTCTCGTCCTGCGCTCGTTGGGTGACTGCTCCTTCCTTCCGTCCTCCGGGCAGAGTTAAGGGTCCATCCTTCTGCTCCGTCTCTTTCCTTTTTGGGGAGGTGTCAGATTACTGAACGTGGAAAGAGGAAAAACTTCCACCTCATGCAAAGGAGGACTTGCGTCCGGGGTGCCTGCGCGTAAAACAGCGCCGCCCGGTGTCCAGGAAGAGAGGGCGCATGCAGCCTGTGGTCATCCATTGGAACGAGCCTCCACACAGAAAGTCAGGCTGGAGCTCTGTGGCATTTACAGTTTCAATTTCCACAGGAGTGAAGCCTTCTCATTTGCCCAGACTCTGACAGTTTGATGACAGTGTGGGTCTAATATGGTTTATTTATAATTTTGCAAAAAAAAACCTAAAGACGCAGACAGACACAACGTGGAACAAGTTGTATCATCACCACTTGGGAAAAGGTTTGTAGATCGGCTGTGTGCTGAAAAGAAGCCGGTGCGATGAGTCTTCATGACGTGTTTGGAGCTCAATCTTGTGTTTTGTTCCCATCATGCACCAGGTGTCCAGAGGGCGGAGTCTTGTTGATGACCCTGGTTAGAAGCCTTTGGCCTTGATGGTCCCATCCAATAAGAAATTGTATTTTCATGGCCATGACTCTACAATACAACAAGATAATATTTACAACAGTCATGATAAAACACAGTGTCTAACACTAATGAGGAGGTATATCAATGTTTCAAGTGTTTATACAAAAGAAAGAGTCTGACGCAGATCAAAGGAGCTGCAAGGACGGTTGTAATGATAGAGGTGTTGCCAGTAAAGTGTTCATTCATCCAACATCTTTCATTTAACACACGTCACACATGCAAACACACACCCTTACTACCGACTTTACTGGTGAACACATCCCATAGAATCTCTGGTTAGCTTTTGGTGACATTCATTCTATTTGGTTTTAAATAAAAAACTTAGAATGTGCCTTCATCTTCCTCACATTCTGTCTGGTGGGTCGGCCTCAGCGGAGGGTGTCTTGTGATTTAAAGGCCGAAAACACCCCGATGACCCTGAGGTACATATACATGCCTGATATCTGCTGGTGGTTGGCAACTTAACATCAGACCAGTGTGAAGGACCTTCAATCATTCAAGGGATAACGGCTCTGGAGGCAGTGAATCCATTTGGACAAAAACTGAGGTCTCCATGGGTCGAGATCCCTTTGTGAGGCTTTTCACTTAGTCTCAGGGTTAGAATAGGAATAAGTATTTGGGTTGGGTACTAACTTGTGATGCTTAAGGTTTGGGGTAAGGGTCTGTCAATGAGTTGCCACGTGTGTCTTTGACTGTCTCTTTCCCCCTGGGGGCCGGCTGTTAGGACACTGAGTCATATATCTTTCCTAAGCACGGCCACAACCCACCATTAGACTACACCTGCACTTAAGAGGCGAAAAGAAGCCGTTCAGCTCAGCGGGCGCACTTTCACTGGTGACAGCTACAGTGGTCGAGGGAGCGACTGCGGCTGTGAAGAACAATTTGGCTTCCAAGACCAGAAGTAATAAAGAAGACGGGCATCATTCAGTTGAGGGCCATTGCCTTGGCTTTTCCACAGGTAAATGGATTGTAAATAGAACAGCACAGAGCGCTGCATAATGCAAACTAGGCACAATAAGGCTGAATTCATTATAGGTTTATAGCCCGGCCAGCCCACTGTGCCATGGAGCACGGGAGTCCTATAGATGTCAGTGAGGTCACCGCAGTCTATCAGGTTTCATCTAATCATAACACGTGGCCATGGGATTTAAACCCAATCATATCTGCTCATATCCTTTTATTGCACATCATCCATCAGTCCAGCCGGGAGGGAGGACAATTAAAACAGTAGCACCAACTCTGGACCTCAGAGGAGAAGTGGAGCGCCTGGAAGAAACTCACTCTAACTTCGCACAGACAGATGTTTAAAATGTAATAAGTCCAGATGTGTGATGCAGGTTTGAGCTGTTAAATCAGTCAGTCGGTGCCTCAGGATGTGTCAGGTCTGTGGACTATAGTCGGACGGAAGTTCCTCTGAATTTGCTGTTTGTAAAATCTCACCCAGGTTCAGTAAACAGTGTCTGTGATTCTGACGAAGCACTGGAACAAGGTCCATGTTCCTGCAAGTTTGTAATCAGCAGTTTGTATCCGTGCATGCTGCAGGGATATATACTGTGATTCTACTACTTGTTTTGGGGGGGAATTATCATACACTGAAACAAATGCACTGTAAACAAGCTTAAGTCTTTTAACCTTTTTATTTTAAATTGGATGAGCAATTATATCTGTTGTGGACGGAGTAGAGAGGTGGAGGCGAACTGCTCATTACTGCTGCGTAAAAAAGGAAAATAAATACAGTACTAGCAGCTACTAGCCAATAGCAAATTAGGACAGAGCATAGACTTCCTCCCACTCTCCAGAAATAAAGTTACAATATCTGGGATGCAAACTCCATCTTGCACATGTGGAGCCAGAGTCTGCACAATAGCCATCAGGGGAAAGAGGCTACATTAACAAGGCCTCATGTTGAGTACATGTTGGCTGTCAATCATGAAGTTTTACCCTGTATTTATAGCATCAATAAAAATAAAAATAAAACTTATTGGAAAATGAACATTTGGCAAACAGTGTGATAAAAATACCATCTTTGAAAATGTTTTATTTGACTTTTTAATTTGGTCCATGTCGCATCCAGTAACATGGATCAGGCAGGATTCATGACCCACACTGCAGCCAAGTATCCAAGTAAAAACTTCTGTTCTGATTCTGTATTTCATCAATTCGGGGTCTTTGGTCTGATGAGTGCCTATTTGGAACAAACCAAAAAAACCTTTATCATGTTTTCATTGACGACAGCTGCACTGCGACAAGGGCCAGTCGACCTGAGGACCAGAGCCACAGAGCAACTGTCTGTGTTGCTCCAGAGCACGTGCAGTTCACTAAATGAGGAATTACACGATAGACAAAACAAGGAAAAGTTTTTAAGCTCGGTGATTTCAGTGGTTTATACATATACTGAACTTTACACTGTCCAGCACAGTAAGAGAAGCATATTGGTTATAATTTCCCCTTTTGACCACACTCAGGAAAATGTATATTGTCTGCAATCATAGGAGCCAAGAATAAAATAACATGTTTGACAGACCAGTTGGAATCAAATCAAGTCTGGTGTTATTAGTCTTTTTGTTGTGTATAGATACTTTTTCATTTTTAATTCTAAACTCTATAATTAAGATTTTATTAACAGGCCAGTGTTAGTTTACCACAATGACCATAAGAGGCAGGAGGTCAGGCCCACGTCTCCCCATTTCTGTATCTGTGCATGTGTATTTGTTACCTCTTTCGGAGAATGTGTGTGTGTCTGTGTGTGTGTGTGTGTGTGTGTGTGTGTGTGTGTGTGTGTGTGTGTGTAGCGACAAACTGGAGCAAAACAGTGGATGGCAAGAAACAGTTTTTTATTATATTTAAGAATGACAAATAGTTATGGACATTACTTTTGTTGTTTCAATACACAAGCAAATCTGTATGGACAATCATTAGGTAGATGAAAACCAAATAAAATAATTTGTACACATATTTTACATTACATACTGCAGCTCCTCACTGGCTAAAGCAATATGCATTATGCAGGAAGGTATTGCTATTCATATAGTACAGCTAATTACAGTTGATGTGGAAAAAAAAAAAGAGCAAAAAAATAAGTTATTAATTAAATATCAATTACATATACAGAATGTGCAACTTCTACTAAGCATTTCATATATGTAATCAAGAATTTGTATTTTCTGTAAGACTGCAAAAACAAACTGGAAGTAAGTCACTGGAACTGGTTAACTCGTGAATGGTTATTAAAACTTGGCATCGGGAACTCAACACTAAATTAAAAAATACCAGCGTTACCCACTGAAACCCTTTTATAATACCTGACAACGAATGTCCATTAAATGAAGCCAATTTCACCTATAAAAACAGCTAGATTTACCCTCTAAAGTGCATTTACAGTGTCAGTATTTTCATTCATTACAAAACACTTGTTTTTTGTTTTTTTAATAGTGACCCCCCGTCCCCGTCCCCGTCCCCGTCCTCACTCTCCCAGAGCACCACTTTGATTGAAGAAGAAGAAAAAGGCATCAAACATCTACCTATCAAGTGCCCACTGCAAAAAAAAAAACACATTAACAATAACACTTGGTCAATTTTTTTTAAAATATGAAATCCGTGGAATAACCACTTCAGTTCTGGTTGTGAAAGATAGAACTTTACTGGGAGAAAAAAAAAAAACTACACAAAGAAAGATTATTTGTTAGATCAATTGTGTGCAAATGAAAGAGATTCTGGTTGTTTTCAGTTTTTTAGTTTTTTGGCCCAAAGTTGTTGTTTTTCTGTAACAGACCGACCTGACTCAGTGTTTCCCTGTACAGTCTGTGTTTCCCTGATTTCTCAAGACCATAGAGTGTGAAACCATGTGCAGACCTCGGAGGTCACCTGATACGACTGCTCCCACCTTCCACCCGCAGCGCCCAATGAAAAGTTTCCCACTGGCAACAATTACAGCTACAGTATAATGTGTTTAAAAAAGAAAAAGTCCCAAAACAGCTTATTATCCAAATAAGCAAATTTTTCATGTGTCTGTAAAAATCCCCCAAATCCAGTTATCAGCTGTGTCTTTGGAACATTTTTCACTCTCTCCTCCCTCCCTGTGAACATGTGCTCGAGCAGTGAGGACGCTTTCGCACTTTTGTAGCGTCGTCCCCGTAGTTTTGTGATTTATCGTCTGAGCTTCGCGAGAAAATAAAAACCACAATCGCCATCTATCTGGCGCGTGTTGATAAAATCCGCGCCTCGGTTACTTCTCAGACTCGGACACATTCAGCACAGTTCAGTCTCTGTCAAAGTAGCGTCAACTCTACTGTAGGTTCCATCTCTTCCAGCCATTCGTTCATATTGCTAAGACAACTTAAAAAACGTCCATGTATACGCAGGGGGTGTATTTGTTGCTGTGAAAAGCTGATTGTGGAGAAAAAACCTGGAGCGAGAAACAGAGCTTTCTGTTTGTGCTCGTATTCAGACTGGAGGTGCATCCGAGATATGCAGGAAAACTGGATATAATGTGAAATATAAGGGTGCGATGTGATGTCAGCTGTTTCAGCTTAGAAATGACTGAGAGCTGCAACATTCAAAAGGCAAACACAAATGTTCTTTTAACATAGAAATCGTTTTTTTTTAAATGAAGATATTCATTATGCTATAATACAGAGACATAATACAAAATAGGCCATCTCAAAACCACCTCTTACTCCTTGTTTGTCTTCAGTGGATTAGAAGTCCAGGGTGAGTTCTGGCGTCGTCTTTAGGAAACCCTCGGATAATGCTGCTTTGCCACGAGAAGAGATGAAAATGAAGCACTTATGAAATAGGCAGGAGATAAACCGTCTCTCTGTATTTAAAAAAAAGGAAAGAAATCATCCATCCTACAAAAGAGTGTGCTATCCTCCTTAAAGGCAGATCCAAGTCTTTATTTTAAGACTTTGAGGGCGTCTGCAGAATGGGAGCCATCCCACAGCGCGAGTCTACAGTCTTATCTTCAAAAAGGCATCTGATAGCTTGTCTTGGCTGTTGAGGGGAAATTCCTCAGTGGCGTAAACATTTCAAAAGTTAGAGTGATGGGGACAAAAATCATCAGAGAGCACGGCGGCCCGCTTTGAGTCGTCAGACACGAGACAGGAAGTACTGTAGTCGCCTGGGTTTTTAGTTCAGTCCCGTGGCCAATTTGCCTTCAGCCGCCATCTTTAAATGAGGCGGTACTGACCAGTGAGTCGACACCTGTTATCCAACCCGGACTCCGCCAACGTGGTTAGGACTTCACCTCTCTGGGCGCGCTGACCGATCTCGCCTCGCTGACCAGCCGGCGGACGTGTCTCTGGTCCCGGACCCCGGCCTCCCACACGCTGCTCTCCGTTAACAAGGCCACGCGACCCAGCGTGTCGATTCCCGCCGCCGCCAGGGAGGCGGCGTACATGGGCAGGCCGATGGAGACGAGCCAATCGGGGACTGTGCTGATGTTACCCGAGGGCAGGGGCTTTCGGCACATCTCGGTCAGACCTCCAGACGGGATCTGAGGGACACAGTTGGACAAGACGACATCAGTTACAGGACTGAAGATACAGAATTTTGTAGTTTTCTTTTTTCAGATGACTTTAATGAAGAAATGTTTGCCAAATTGTGTTAAGTCACTTTATAAAGTCTTCAGTAAATTTTAGGATACTTGCATATAAAAACTTTAACTTCACATGTAGCCAGGTTTTTAAATATTAAAATCACAATTTGCTTTGTTCCTCAATAATGGCGCCAGTGTTGGATACGGGGGAAATACATTTTTTATTTTCACGCCTGCATTGTTAGATTTCCTCATCTAAGAAACCCTCACTAAGCATTAATCTAAAGCTCTATAACTCAAACAATAGTGGTCATTGATTTGAAGCACTGAAGGAAAATCAGTGTTGTTTCCTTACAGCCATGCGGTGTTGTTTACGCAGCTCTTTGACTCGGAGCTGGTCCATGGTGGAGGCCACGTCCTTCACGGGCTGCTCCAGGTCTTCAGAGTAACGCTGCACCAGCGGCTGGGGAATCCCACAGCGGCCATGCTGAGGGAGCGAAATGTAAAGAGAGGGTGAGAATATGGAAATAAGAATAAATCCAAACCACATAAATCCATGTTTTATAGAAGAAATTCTGATGCATTAAAACACTCACACCGTTAAAGAAAACCTTTACCTCGGGCAATTTTTTCTTTCCTGTTTGTTTGCTTGTCTGTTTGCAGGATTACACAAAAAACTGATTTCCATGAAATGTTGTAGAGGAGTGGAGCGTGACCCAAGGATGAACCCATTCAAATTTTGGAGCGAATCCGAATAATCAGGCGTATCCAGCATTTTTTTCCTCTCTTTCTAAATACATGTCATTTGGTGCTGAAGTGGCCAATCAGCCCCTGGCAGAAGTTTGAGCTCTCAGAAAACCGTCTTGTTGATAACTACAGGATTTGATAAGCAAATGGGAGGAATCAGTTTGAAATCATTTGTGTTACCTTCATGACCTTTGACCCCCACGACTGCATTACCGCTCATAACCTACATGTTGCCTCTACAGCCGCAGTTTGCCTGACGTCTCTGTGGATCCACGTCTGACTGACTTTGTTGTGAGACGCTACTTCTCACCTCATCCGTTATACGTGTTGTTTGTGTCGGGGGCTCTGCCGTGTTAAAGGGGCCCAGCCTGGGGTTTGGCGAGTGGCAAGAGGGTTTTATAACCCCTGTCTGCCTTCTGTAAGATCCAGCCCATAAACTTAACAGTCTCAACCGCATCATAGTAAGACTCAACCCACAGTCTCTCCCCCCTCAGCTCCAGGCAGTGTATTTATTATTGTGCAAACACACTCACACCGCCTCACTCAAAAATACATGCCACTACACACACAAAGGCATCTGCACACAGAAAGTAACAGACTCTGTTAGGGTCTATTTTTAAATTAAATGAGCTCCAAAGCAAACCACTGATACTGTTGGTCTGAACACAGAGTAATTTGGATCTAAGCTGCAGTCAAATTATGACAAAGTTAAGTCAGGCATGTTACGATGTTAAACCGAAACAAGTCTGACGCAGGACACGAAGCCCCGAGGTGTCTTTGATCCACATTTTTTAAATAACCATGGAAATGTGACTTCGTAGACTTTTCAAAAGATGAAAAGAATTCCTAAATGTGTCTGTACACCTTAGTACCTATTGCAAAATTATTGAAGAAATCAGGTTATTATTTTTTCTGTAGTTTTCCAGCATCTGCTTGAATTGTACGAGGAAGTATGAACCCAATAGCTATTGCGACGTTATCAAACTGCAACACAACCAGAGGTCACCCCCTGTGTAATGTTGTTGTTTTCTCAGTTTCCTCTAGATGATTGATACTAACCTTGTCAGAGTAGGGTTCCTCCGTCAGGTCGATTCCCTCGGCCTCCAGCCGCTGCTCCAGCAGGGTGAACAGGTCAGAGCTCATTTTGTTATGGGAGAGTTTTCTCGAAACAGCCACTTTGCCCCCAAGGTCCGAGAGCCACGGAGGCTGGACCGCCGGGGGGGTGCCCGACTCCTCGCCGAACGACGAGGCCGATGAGGTGGCGCAGGGGCTGGCCGGGGTGCTCGGGGACTTGGCGGGCAGAGCAGGGGGGCAGGGGCTGCTGCTGCTACTTCGGATTTGGGGGCTGCTGGGGTGAGAGCGGGTGAGGGAGTGGGTCGGGGAGGCGGTGGGAGACGGCGAGGAGGGCAGGGAGAGAGGGGCGTGACGGAGGCCATTGGCAAGTCTTTCCCTAGACTTTTTGGCGGGAACGGGAGGTGGGACAGGGGGCTTTTTGGGGTGAGTCCGGATCACCCTCTCCCCACTGGAGTATGGGGGACTGGGAGTAGGACTGGAGAAGGGCTCTGGGTGAGTAGGGGACTGGGGTGTGGGACAAGGGGGTCGGAGAGGCAGCTGGGAAGGTATGGGTGGTCTCTCAGCCCTTCCTTTAGGGCTCACTGGTGGAGTCCCATTCTGAGCTGGGGACCCCTCCCCTCTGCAGACCTTGGTTGAGTTACTGCTGTCTGATTTGGGCCTTTCCATGGGGGGTTTAACCTCCAGGCCCAGATCCTTCTTCTGCTCATAAGTCTGCTCCCATTGCAGGTCTCCCAGAGAGTGGGAGCGTTTCCAGGGTCCAGTGGGCTGCGGGGGTCCGTCCAGGTCCTCGCAGCTGCGGCTTGCTGGGATCGGGGACCGTCTGGGGGCTTTGCGCAGCCCCAGCAGGTTGAAGGCCTTGAGGGAGGGTTTGATGAAGAAGCTCTTCGGGAACTTTGTGCGCTGGTTCTTGCCGTTCTGCTGCAGGGCCTCAGTTGAAAGGGTCATGGGCAGGGTGGGGTAGTCTGGAGACTGGAGACCCGCCGAGGAACGACTGGAACGGGACGTTTTCCTGCTCTTGCCTGCAAAAATAAAAATACTTATTCTTAACCTGCTGTAAACAAGTTTCCTCAAAGTGAAACAAGCTCAAAGTGTTTCCACCAGAAAAACAGATCCCTCAGTCGTCAGTTTGTTCAAATCATTACAACGAATGTTAAAAATAATAAATTACTGTTTTCCCTCAGTGTCACAGAGGGAACTTTTGTATTTCTCTAAAATAATATAACGTCTCAAACTTTCTCTGTAAAGTGCCTCGGGATAAAGTTTGATTAAATTGAAAAAGTCAGACAGAGGGAAGTCATTTGAAAATTAAAAAACCCACTCATATAAACTTTACAATCTTATTCTCCAGTCTTATCTATAAACCACAAGCAGACACAACTGGCTGATTGGGCGTTGTCATAGCAGCGATCCCAAATAAAAATCCCAAAGATGTGAATATTTCTGAAACATTGGAACAAAAAGGCTGAAGCAACTTACCATCTCTCCTTTGGCTTACAGAGCGAAATGGATGGAAGAGATGTGCGGCTGCCACATAGTGTGGTTTACCAGAGACGTTGAAATGGTTTAATGATAGAAAAGTAATTCAAGACGAACATCATGAAGTGTTTCGCCGGCTCCCAGAAACGCCAAAATAAAGTTCCATCATATTGAGGGGATTATAATGAATTATGTGTCAGAGATACTTTGCTATATTAAAATCAATTTATAGTCTTTAAAATGAGAGAATGATTTCTGCAGCTTGTCCAAACTAAACATCCTTCAAGATGAACAATGCACGACAAGCTGAGGACGTGTTGACGTTTATGAGTGAAAGTGCACTGATTTAAGATTAAAGTCCGAGCACCAAGTATTTTTCATTTCATCGACCGACACATCACCACATTACGTTTGCATATGAAAATGACACGCGACAGCAGATAGATTACAGAGGAGGTCATGTAATGATATGAGGAAGAATTACGACATAGTCACAGGAAAATATGTGGAAGAAAGTCGTTTGATTAAAAGAGCGAGACATTCAGGGCTCGACAGTGCCATCGTTCTCCCGAAGGAAACTAAAACTGTGTTAGTATGTATCCTAATTACCTTCATAATCAGAATTCAAATAGATTTCTTGTAACTTTTATTTATTTTCCCCACTAATAAACACTGTGAATGTGTGTTTCAGCACCGTGGAACCCTGAACGAGCAGGAAGAAATGCAGTAGGTTTACTACATGTTATGTAGTTTGTGAAAAGTGTTTAGTGGCATGGAAGGAAAAGAAGAAAGAAACAGAAAAAACAAGCAAGCAGCACCAGTCTTTTTTTTTTTTCTCTTTTGTGGTTTTTATTCCACAACTGAAATCTCTACCGTGGCAGATTGCACACTTTAATGTTGAACCTGAATGACACATACACACACACACACACACACACACACACACACACACACACACACACACACACACACACACACACACACACACACACACACACACACACACACACACACACACACAAACAACGGGGGCAATCCAGCCGTTACGCTGGAGCCCGACAGATATAGAAAGAAAGACAAGGTTTGACAAAGCAGTGATTTATGAGTTATGGAGCTGTTAAAATAAAAAGAATGCTCCTTTAGCGGAGGAGAAAGCTTACAGTCGTATGAAGAGACTCTTCAAAAAATAAACAGGAAACAAATCTCACAAATAATCACCTCGACCTAGGATCAGAACTCTCTTACAATCTATGCACTACAGTTTTTAAAAATATTTTCATCCACATCTCTTTTAGGCACATACTGTTTGATTGTTTGTGCAATATGGTCACTATAAACACAAGGAGAGTGACGTCTTCTGAGATTCAAAGCAGCTGTGAATCATTTACCTGACTTAGACATTTCTTTTTTTAAAACCTAAAGCACCACCACTGCAAATAAACAGTTCTCGTTGACATGCTGCTCCTTGAGCTCTTTTCCTAAATTAAAAACATTTAACAGAAATACTCTCGGAGGCCGTCAGCGTCCTCCTGGTGTCCGTGTGTCGGCCTCCAGCCCACAGGCGGGGGAGCCGGGAATCTGAGTCCGTGACTGGGCAGTGAGTTTGTTCTCAGCGGGACAGTTCTGTGCATTGGGGAGGGTCTCTCCCTTTGCTCCCCCAGCAATGTGGGGCGGACTAGGCTTAGCGGTCTGGGGCCTGGCTCCCTTTCAGTTACAAGCAGACTGTGGCGCTGATGATACAGAATGCCTACAGGATGGAAAGAGCAGCGAAGAAAGCGGAGTGAAGAAATAGCAAGAATAGAAAAGATAAGAAGGTTTGAAATGGCAAAGGGTCTCCTCCTCCGCAGAAGCACCCCCACTAGAGGGGGGTGGCAGAGGGAGGAGCGGTTTGACTGGCGGATGCCGGTCCAGAGGCGTGTGATGGGCGGATTGTTAGAATGCAGAAGTTTAGCAAGTGATGGAGCGGAGGTGGGAGCCCGGAAAGGATGAAAAAAAAAAAGGAGGCGAAGGAGTCACTGCTAGACTCAGCTGAGCTAATTCCCAGTGGTCCTTCAGGTAATGCTGGTCTAGACTAAGCAAAGCTATCATTACCATTCTCCAGGTTCTCATTGCTCTCGTAGCAGCCGGAGTCCCGCGGGGAGTCTCCCACCAGGCCCCGTCCCTCAGAGAGCAGCTTCTCCTGGGAGCCCGACAGGCCGCTGCGCTCCGGATCACTGCTGCCTGAACACACGGAGACACACAGAGGACAGCGTCATTCTCTACTGTGCTGAGGGTCGAATGGTTACGATTTTCATGCCGAAACTAAATCCCTCAGGTTTCTTGATTTGATTTTGAAGTTTGGCTTTGATTTTCTTTCACACTTTTGGCTGCCATTTAAGCATAAAAAGTAACTGGAACAATTGATTCGGTTATATTACCGCAAAACTGTTGAGGTTTCAAGATGACGTCTTTGTTCCAGTTTGAAACGCTCATACTCTAAATGTATTTTTCTCAGCTTTAGTGAGAATTCTCAAAAAATGCTTTGTATAACCGAACTCAAAAGATCAAAATACACACGATACACACATTTTTAAAACAGCCAGAGGGGTTTGACGTGTTCCTAACATCCACAATACGTGCGTGTTCGGTGTACTTACTGTCGTACTCTTGCAGCAGCTCTACAGCAGTGAGCAGTACGGCTCTGTGCTGAGGGTCTTTAATGTTCAGCTCGTCCAGGTCCTCCTCCTCAAGCAGCTTGAACGTGTCCAGGTCCTCGTAGCCGTTGAACAGGAACGTGGGCATGTGCTCCTGAGGTGACACAAACACAGAGTGTGAGTTTGAAGTGGATGCTGTCTGAAGACTGAAGCAAGAATTCACCAGAGTAAAGAAAAAGACAGTTTGGATTAGAGTCGTGGGACGAGTGACAGAAACTTTAGGGTTTAGGGCATAAATATGAAACATCAAGTACAAACTTGATTTCCTTTTCACACTGGGAATTTTGAAAAACCACTGGTGAGGCAAATCCAAACTGCTGATTTACAAATAGCATGTAATCAGGTTAAACCGGGGCTAACTCAGTTATGACTGCCTCAAATGTCATCAACCTCAAATACAACATGGCACAAACTTTGTCGAGTTGAGGCCGGGCACAGAAAACGGACTCAGTGAGTTAGCATGTAAAGTAATGACAGAGTGAGTGGCTCCAATCCCAAGCTCTTCTATAGATGTGACCGGAATCTGCAGACGAGGTTTTTTTCGAAACCAAGCAAAGAAATGAAGAAGAACTGAAGGTGGGGACCATCGCATCGAAATAACCCTTCCACCACAGAGGACACGGCTTCACACACAAACACGATCACACAGGAACCACGGTGCGATCTAAACGTGGAGACGCCCTGTGTGAGTGCTGACGCCGTCATTCCCTCACAACTGCTTCCACTTTGAATATTACTGGGCTCCGCACTCGGCTTTGTTGGACGAGCACATAGATAGACTGTGTGTCACCAGCGAGACCACCAATTACAACCGTGGAGTCCAGGAGCAGGAAAGTCTTCTATTCCCGCTGGATGACGCAAGACTAAACAAAGGACCACCAACTAACACAAACACCGGCAGCCGGCTCCTCTCACTCGCAGCATCTTTTGTCCTCTCAGACGCTGGAAAAGCTAAACACGTTCTAAATCCAGAGGTTACTTGGCAGACGGTCCCCTGGGCCAAACGTTACAGGGGTGTGGAGATTTACACTTTGGTGGTTTTTGGATGAGCACCGATGACGTGCGCTTCAAAAAATCCAGGCCTGCCAGTTTAACCGAAAGTTCTTTGACATTTATAACCAGAATGGGACTCAGTCGAGAGCTAAGTCAAGACCCAACAGTCCCACGTTTAAATTCACTAGATCTGGATTTTTAATTAATGAATTATATTACTAGGAAAAACCATATCTCTTCATTTTAAACAAAGTGAAAAACAATTCCTGGATCATCCCCCCTGAACCAGAATTTAATGGGTTCTTCTTCGTGGTAATCCATCCAGCTGTTTTTGCATAATCCTGCTAACTAACCAACAAACACAGATGAAAACAAAAGGAATATTGTTTCTTCGTTGATCTACGACAACTGAATCATAACTCTTAATTTTTTCCGAAAGGTCTGTGAAGCCAAAGACAGAAACATGAGAAAAAGAGAAAACAAATGACACCTTTGATTTATCTCTAGTTTCCCCTCGACAATAATTAGAATATTGACTCATAATATTCTTTGAGCCAAGCAATAAATTCAGCTACTGTGAAAACCTATTGCACCATAACCATAAAAAATACTTTAAGAAATGAAGCTTCAGAAAATCAAGATAACGACTATTAAATCATTTATGTTTGTTTCTACAGCTCATGACTGGTCTTGTTTGTGAGACATTTAGTTTCATCTTTAGGTGCAAAAATGGAACATAAGATTTGGCCTCTTCTTTTTTAAATTTGATTTGTCCTGCTGAGGTGTCAGATGGGTGAGGGGGTTGGAAACTTCACAGATTTCTGCCAAGTTTAAACAGAATCGATGTAAATCCTCACTTTACTACCATTAAAAACTCGTGAACTGACCCGATACTATAAATCCGACCCTGCTTTATTCGGGATTCATAACGCAACCGAACACATCTGGTGTTTTACCTTGAGGTTGATGCGCTCCAGCAGGTCCTCCACCGAGGTGGGCTTGGGTGGTCGGCCCTTCCTCCTCCTCCTCACGGGCCTCTTGGGTTTCTCCTCCTCTTCGCTCAGCACGTCCACGTAGATGAACTTGAAGGTGCCCACTTTGTTGTTGAGCAGGCCCATCCACGTTCCCATGGGCGGCTTGCTGATGATGTCGATCACGTCGCCGCGCTGGAGGAAGAATTCAGAATCAGGGGATGAGCCAATCGTTTGGCTTTTACTGTTTGTGCAAAAATACAGGAACTAGCTTGGAAAATTATAGAATAGCAAATAACAAATAGATATTAAGTGTTTACAAACTAGCTGTGCACATTCATATCCGTGTCCCAGAGTGTGTTGTACCTTCAGTTTGAGGGAGTCTGTGTCATAGGGGCTGGGGGTGAAGTCAGTGTGGACCCTGGCCCGACCACAGAACGGTCCCCTGTACGGCGGCTCCTCGTCATCGCCATCTTCCGACTTCACGCTCTCTCTGTTGCTGGCCGATGAGTCGGTGGTGCTCACCGTCTGACCACCTGAACACAGACACGTTTAGAGAAGCTGGAAAATGTCGAACACAGTCGATCCAGACTGAAACTGTCATCAGAACATCTCCTCATCGTCACGGTTTAATGTTTAATGGTTTTCTCAAGTAGATTCGAGACTCGAGATTGAGTCAGTTTCTGTGTCAGTCAAGAGTTTAACTGGGTCTTGAACACGTGTGTTGCACATCCTGGGAGAAGCTGAGTATTTGCTGCATATTTAAGCGTCCGAGCAAACGGTGCAGGAATCACGTTGACGTGCGGGAATCAAAGAGACAAGACTTCCGACCTAATCATTGCCGCCTGTTTGTGCGGCTGTTCCGCGGCTTTGAATCGCCTGTAGTGGGCCAAGTGTTCAATTCGCTCTGAACTTAAAACAGCGGTAGGGAAATGTATCCGCAAAGACGTGACGCAAACAACAGGCTGAAGTAATCAGAGGATGTAATTGAATGAGATGACCCGAGAGGACGAAAACAGGCTTGGAAAACTCTCCGGGATCAGGAAACATGTTGAGACAGCTGCGGGAGCTGGGTGTTATCAACAGAGAGAATCGCTCTTCATGGAATTCACACCAGAAATGTGCTCGACATGTCATGCCAGACGCAGCGTGGAGGTTGCGTCACCTGTCTGGATTTGAAACATGCAACCGCTACAAATCACAGGTGTTTTGCATTGAGAGGATATTTAATACTTACGGTTGTCTTTTCATTCAGACGTTTACAAGAGCTACGTGATGCCAAAATATGCAGCAAAAAAAGAGTCCTGATAACGTTTCTCTTATTCACAATATTAAAAATAATCGTATCTGAAAAAAAACCCTGCATGCCTTTTCTAGAATAACGAATCTCGACTTACTCATTGAGCTCTGTCCGCTGAGTGAACTGCGCAGACTTTCCACTGAGCCTCCGGCCTTGAGCTTCGGCTTCTCCAGAGAGTCGGTGTCGGGCTGGGGGGACTGAGGGGAACCGGGGGCTCCGTCCAGACTGGACTGAAAGACAAAAAGAGAGAGAGAGAGAGAGAGAGATGAGCATGGGTGATGAATGGATACGGGGAACAGACGAAGAAAGAAATGTTGTGCAGTTACGAGACGGGAAAGTTTAAGAAGTTGACATGTGGGGGAAGATAAGAAAGTGAGAGGCAATTTTTTTTTAATTGTTAATTGTGTCTTAAAGAGATAGACACATATACAACTGAGTTTTCACACTGAATGTGATAATGCAATTGTATTGATTATGTAAAATATACAAATTCTGGAGGCCTTCTTAATATTTTGGGGTTCCTGGGTTTTCTTTAGTCTTATTGTATGTGAACGTGAGTGTGAGTGGCTGTTTGTCTCTGTAGATTGGCCCTGTGATATTCTAGTGACCTGTCCAGGGCGGACCTGCCCCGATGTGAGCTGGGATTGGCTCCAGCCGCCCCTGTGACCCTCAAACGATAAAATTAAAAGAAATCTCAAAAGTCTGTGTTAAACCAATTCTCAAGACCTCATATACCACAATGAAACTCTTCTGGGTTACAGTGCTGTATAGACATTCCTTCATAAAGCGATTAATTCTACACAGACGACCACTGTGGGTTTTTTGTTCCTCGTCCGTTACGCTGGAGTCGCTTCGGGCGACGGAGTTTTCTTCCGCTGCCAGAAATTACTACAGTGGACGATAAAACTTTCACTGGTAATCCGGACATGTGAGTTCTGCATTAAGACACTTAAAAAAGTGACCATATCCCTCATGTGGTGAAGGCGGCACTAGAGGAGGCAACGAAAACATCCAGCCAATAAAAGTCCTTCAGAATAAAAGGAGGTTTTGAACTGATTTCCCTGCGGTTGACTCACTGTCTAATTTCCTGTTGGAACAACTTACTTCAAGAGGAACTACATCAAATTATGGAGGCAATGACACTATTCAATCTGCCTGTTAAAGTAATTTATTACCTCACAAGGGCCAATGGGTTGTTTTGCATTAATTAAATAACTAAACACTGGATTAAAATGTTTTCTTTTCAATGATTTAACTCTAATAACGAAGCAGCAACATCCATAAACATGTGGACATCTACTGTACATCCATTTGATCCAGTATTCCACTAGGTGGCATTGTGGTCTATAAAATGGCCGTGCTCGAGACATTATGAGATGACAATATATTTTTCTTTGCTCTCTCCTGCCCGACGGCTCCGTGACTCGTGCCAGGAAATGTGGGTCACAGTGTTGAGACCACCGCGACGGACAGATGTTCAACTGTCCCTCAGCGACATATTCTTTAGGGTGACATCAAGAGGCCGCTGCTAGAGCCACTGGATGCCCAGAAAAATGAAGGCCAGCCATTTAACACACTCGCACTTAAAGTCTTCGTTTGCTAAGAACGAGCCCGGGGGGGACACTTCGGCTGCATGAGCTCAGCGTGAAGCGTCGGGCCGCGCCCCGTCCACGCCGGGCCCGGCGAGAGCGCGGCAGAGGGTGGAATCCAAATGTATGTTTTTAGTGCTCCGTGTTTATTCTGTAACCAACACAAACACCCCCGCCCACTCGCAGCCCGTGGACAGAGTGTGTGGCCGACGCTGCAAAACTTCCTCTAAATGTTTGCAGAACACTGGGGAGCCTTTTTTGTTTCTTTACAGCTGTGCTCGGCTCACTTCTCCAACAGATTCAACACAATGTGTAGATTGTGTTTGCCGCTGGGTTTTAAACAAAGTTAAGGTCTGACTTTGGTTATACATACTCAACGTACCCTATCCCGATATCAAGGGAAAGTATTAAATGTTCAAAGTTACCTGCACTTCCTACAAATACAGTGCGTTTGTGTGCAGCCAAGTGTGTTTATGTCTAACCTGCTCGGACAAGGAGCTGCTGTACTTCTTCGACATGCGCTTCCTCATCGTCTCCTTCACCGACTTCACCTTCTTGCCCAGCGAGATCCGGGACGTCGTGGGGGACTTGACCACTTCTCTGTATATCGCTTCTTGTTCTTTGTTCTGTTTTGAGAAGAAAGAGTAAAAAGCAAGGATGAACAAAGAGTGAATCAGGGGAGATTGAACGGGAGAAAACAAAGGGCAAAGGGGGGAGGAATCACAAAAACAAGGCAGTAAACAGAGGAGATATGGTGATTTAGCGGGACAGGCCGACTTCGGCTTGTGTTCCCCCCGCAGCCTCTGCTCCATTTTAAAAGCCGCCGGCACTTACGTTGGCCTCTGAGCCCGCGTTGAGCACGTGGAGTGAGCGGTTGGTCAGGTCGAAGCCTCCGAAGCTGCACGTTCTCTGCGAGAGGTGGGGGCAAAACACAGTCAAAATGAGTCACGCTCAAAAAGGTCACGTTAGAGAAGCCCCCAATCCACACCCAACGAGGGTCAACACACGATGATTCATGCTTGGCGGGACACGGGCAGCGGTTTGATTAATGGACGTGGGGATATGGCTTGTACATATGTGGGGGCATGATGTCATATGGGACTGTGGACAGCCAACAGACATGATGTAACACAAACCGTTATATGAGCTCCTCTTTAAAACTGCCTGAGAGGCCTTCAGGAAAAGGAGCGGTAACATTGACCATGCAGAGCTCGCCGTCGGACTACGACGCAAATCCCTGGAGAAAATATCAGACGAAATCAACGTCTACTCGATGTGGTCGAGCCAAAAATATATAGTTGTGGTTTTACAAGTGAAAATGCAGTGTGTTCATTACAGTTCAGCCCTTAATGGGATTCGTTTTGTGGTTAATCGTGAGAAATGCAAACATGCACAACATATAGGGCGACAATGTGTTATTCTCATCAGGAATCTTTTCAAAGGGAGCGTGTTGTTTCTGGAGAGGACAGGGGTGGGGTGCGGAGATTTTCTTTTTCCGGACTTCAGAGGTCACAATAAGGGGGAGACACAAAGTGACATGAGAAGGGGGTGGGGGGGGACGACAAATAAAATAGGATTTTATCGCTAATCTACTTTTAAAATCTGCCCCAAGCTCTGCATCAGGTCATTCACAAAGATGTAGACACACATATGCACATAGAATTTCGGCCCAAAAAACCCTCCATGGCATTTCTCCTCCGCTTCACAAACAAATCAACTGCTGGACTAAACTCCCACGATTCCCCTGGATGAGCAGCGTCCGCGTGAGAAGAATTCGCACATTCAGTGTCTCTGTATTAGATGTCCACAGCTGCAGTCCACATCACAACTTCCCAGGAGATATAAAAAAAAATTTTAAAAAAGCACAGTTCGGAGAAGAGAGAGACGTCCAATGTGATGGTGATGTTTGATGGAATGGACATGCACCCAGAAAAAAAAAGCCTTTCGACGATAAATATAAGGAAAAGAAAAACAACCGAAAAAATTTTAAAATTCACATCTGCAAATATAGAGGCACGGGCCAAAAAAAGAAGAACACGAAAAGCAACAACAGAAAAAAGTGGATTCGGAGAGTTTTGGGATGAGAGCGGCCTCCAGTGATTTCACTACGACACGATCGGATCCAGGTACCCTCAAAGCTGCAGGATAGCTCCTCTACATCGCCACCTAGAGTGTGTGTCGCTACATGTACCGATAAGTGGGGAACAAGTAAGATATTTAAAGTTGAAGCAGGCCTTTGTTCGTGCTTTTTAACATTTATATATTCTTATAGTCACTTTGGTATGAATATTTATCAGTAGATGTAGTTGACCTGTTTTTCTGTTTCCACTCTTTCACGGCGCAGCCTTGTGATATCAATTTGAAAGTTGATGAGTGTAAAGACACATCAGTCACTGCGGTTGACTTAATAAGGCCATTCATCGAGTCTCCGAGGCTACGTGCCGTGCAGTTCTGAGGACGAGCGGCTCCGAGCTCGTGCAACATCTCCTCCGCCCACAGGGATCAGTGTGACTGCGCGGGTGCATGTGTTCTTCGGGGATCTGACATTTATAAAAAGGCACTTATGAAACCTCTGCCGTAACTTAATATCTCAAGTGGGGCACTGCACGTCCTGTAATCATTTCATTTTCAGCCAGAGTAAAAAGGTTTGAAGCCAAAAGGCATTAACTGAAAGGTCAAGGAAGAAGACTTCCCTCTCAGGGCTGTGATGGATATGTGGCTCCTCTGGGTTTTCAGTTCATGAGCACGGCTGCACTACTTAGATGTGGAACTTTCTAAACGGATGAGTTGAAGACCTGCCCTGTGTGTTTTTGTTGTGTTGCGTTTGCTGCACCTTCAACTCGAACCTCTGAGCTATTCTGCAACTTTGAAGTACACCGAGTCCTGCTCACACGAGGCGGCCGATTTACACCTCACGGTCCCAAACTCACAGACTTCTGCTGGATGCGCAAGAGCACCCGCTTGGTGCAGCGGTCCACGCTGGCCGCCCACTTCCTGTCCGCCTCACGGTCCTCCTCCAATAGGCAGCAGCGCTCGGCGCGGCTGAGGGTAACCGGGCGGACCAGCTGGGCCCAGTTGAGGTGACCGTACAGGCTCCGCTCTACCACATAGGTGATGTTCAGCTCACTGACCGCTGTACGCCCACGCAGCCTGCGAGAGGGGAACACCCAGCCCCCTCCCCCGCTTCCAAAACCCTTTGATTTGGCTACATCACAGCGGGCGGGGGAGGAGGGGGTGACAGACAGGGGGGAGACAGGGGTCTTGGGATTGCGTGAGCGCTGGTAGAGTAGGTGCTTGGTGGAGTACGCGTAGTTGGGGTCAGGTTTCCGGTGCGTCCAGCTGCCATGGTGCCGGTTGGCAGTTTGGTTTTTGGGGCTGCCTTTTGTGCCGTCATCCAGGGAGATCAGGAGGCGAGACTGGGAGTGGGGTTTGGGACGGGGTTTGGTGAGCCCATAGTAGGCATAGAGGGCCTCGTTGTTACTTACCCCATGGGAGATGGAGCTCAGGGCCTTCCGCATCTCGCCGTCGGTCGTGGAGCGTGACAGTTTCCCCTCGTCGTCCAATCCACAGCCATCCAACTCCGAGAAGGAAGAGCCGCTACCTCCGACGCCGGAGATGGAACCTCCCTGCACGCCAGAGCCAACCGGGGTCCTCCTGGGGGGCCGGATGAGACCGTGGTTGCTGGAAGACTTACTGAAGGTTTTGACCAGCTTGTGTCCGGACCAGGTGTCCAAGCTGCTGGAGGAAGGGGAGGTGGTCAGACTGTCCGTGTCTCCATCCAGAGACAGCTGATCCTGGGTGAGGGAGGGCAGAGAGGCCTCCTGGGGCAGAGGAGGCTTCTTCAGGACCCCCGTGTACAGAGCTGTGTTGTCCTCACAGGTGGGAGGTGAGTCCAGATTCAGAAAATCTAAAACCAGACAGAAACATTCGCGAGTTTGTTACTCGGTAGGATTTAAACATCAGATTCTCTGCAGTCTCATGACAATTCTGTGGTTTTCACACACCACAGCTAAGCAGCAAACATTTCAAAACACATTCTTAAAGTCTGAGTATCAAGCAAAACCTATGACAGACCAGAATATAAAAACAAATCCTTCAAGCCCTGTCATCAATTTCCAAAAACACATTTTACAATTGTTTAACTTTAAGAGCTTAACACTTATTTTAAGCAAGAAGTGATATTTACAGTAGAAGCACAATGCTTAACACTTCATGGAGAAATACAATACAAGAACATTAATTGACTGATTATACTATCAGAATTAAACTATGTTGACCTGTAAGACAGATACAAGGAATTGATTATTCAATGGTTACAAACCTTCAGAGCCATGTTTCTTGCCCTCTTCCACCTTGATGAGTTTTTTCCTGACCCGGCGTGTCGAGTTCACCAGCTTGTGAAGCCGCTTGAACTTCACAGAGTCCTCCGATTGCTCATCATCTGACTGTTCACGAGACTAGATGGGAGAGAGAAAGAGGGAGGGATGATATAATAAAAAGGGACAGACAGTCAAACATGTGTATGTAACACAAAAAATAAACAGGGTTAACAATCTGCTTTGGAGTTCAGAGCAACGTTTCACAAAAGCAGGGACGACAGAACAGAAATGTATGATTTTGTTTTGTTCATTTCACATGAGAAGACACAAACTTTTGACAAATCCAACAATTTCAGAGACGCTGTTATGATGCGACAGATGGGAGCGTTGTTTAGAATGGAGTCAAAGTTAGTGGGGTGAGAAATGGAGGATCGGAGGGATGGTGGCGCTCTGCGATGTGTGCAGGTCGTATTCGTGATGAACGCAGAAATATAAATGCAGCTGACATAATGAACCACACGACACTTTAATGTGAAGAAATGGGTATTACTGGGTGACACAGTGAATCAGGATCACAGTGAATGATCTCTCTGGTGTGATGTTTCCTCCAGAGACGGTTTGCTCCAGAGTAAATGAGAGGACAGTGATCGTATGTTATGGGTGTCAACAGCGTCTTTCCTGACTTGACGGCCACTGCATTTAAACTCTCTCTGCAGCGGAAGTGGAGTGGAAACAAGAATGATTAATGAGTTTCATCAATCTCTCACTCACACACACACACACACACACACACACGCACAGAAACTCCTCTCCACGTGTGCACGTTCCGGCCGTGGCCTCGATGTGAAAATGGCGAGGAGCTGAGCATTGGCGAGAAGATTGTCTGGCAGAAACCACCGTCATTATAATGGCGCTCAAACAACTTAATTTGTCCCTATTTGCTATCGGTTTCCATGGCAACGCAGCCTCTCCGGTCACACGCCGCCAGCTCCACGGTCGAGGTTGACTGCGTCGCTCGCGGAGGGACACACGCGCACACATACACAACCCCGAGACGGATCAGGTCTTTGGGGGGCTTAGCGCTCCGAATGATGAAACCCAGTCTTCTCCTGCAGCTCTGACGCTAACGAGCAAGAAACCACTTTCTAGCTGCTGCCCAGTTCAGACCACAGTTCTGGCTCGGAGGCTGCTGACACACAGCGGGGACGATGTTAACAACCGTGGCTCGGCTGCTGCAAACAAATATGACATTGTCCGCAAATCCTTGATGGCACCCATGACCTTTTGGTTGCTGCAGGCGTGTGAGTGTTGGAAAACCTGACTAATCATCGCAAAGCCGGAAAG
The DNA here is from genome assembly GCF_022539355.2 of Hippoglossus stenolepis. Taxonomy (NCBI): domain Eukaryota; kingdom Metazoa; phylum Chordata; class Actinopteri; order Pleuronectiformes; family Pleuronectidae; genus Hippoglossus; species Hippoglossus stenolepis. The sequence continues at coordinate 12,882,411 of NC_061502.1, forward strand.
AGGAAACGACACATTAAATCCGAGCGGCATCGTGCAAAGCCCGTTCTATAAAACCCACCACACTTTCAGGTCGTCTGTCATAACGGCCCTGCACACAAGCTTCTGACGAAAAGTTCTGCAATCCAGAATGTAGTTGCTGTGTTAATTCTTTTATATAAGTATATCAACTTCAGAGAGAGTAGTTTAATAACAAGATTGGGTCCTAAAAGATTCATAAAAGAGACAGTATAAAGAAAATGTGAGGCCACCGATGGTTGGATTCACACCGACTTCTGATCTCCGTTCCGCTAACAACTGCTTTTGAGAACTATAAAGAAACCGTGTCTCGTACATCACTTTGTCATGACTCAGATACATGGGGACAACAACTGTCCTCGTGGTTTCTTTCTATTCCGTGTGTGGCGGAGGGAGAAAAGCAACAGGAGACGGTAAAGAGGTGACAATGACTTACACGTTCTAACCCAGCCCTCGGGAACAACATCCGAGGAAGCAACCACATAAACACGGAAAAAGAGACACAGGAAGAAACCCAAACATGTGAGGTCATGAATCAAACGGGGCTGAAAGGCTACAATCTAAAACAAGGTCAACGCAACAATTCCAACGCCATATTTACCATTTGACTACACAAATCACTTTCAGGACGGTTCCCACAACTTGGGAGATGCACTCAAAGTTTGACAACAAGAAACCAACTAAATTAAACGCACAACTAACTTTTCCTGCACATCAACAAGAGAAAATCGAAACTTACCACCTCAGTTAAAACCTGTGTTCAAACGCGACAGGTCCCAGTGTCTCCAATCACATTCTCACGCATGCTCTATCCAAAATAATGCCCGTGGCCCCGTGCACAAGCTGGCAGGCCGAGCTGCAGCCCGTTACTGAATTCAGCTCAGAGGAATGAGGGGCAGCTTTGGACGAGCCGTGCCGCGCAGCCAGCAGAGAAAAGGCGTGTTGTGCGCGGAGAACAATCCGAGCGTTTGAGCCCCTCTGACCCTGCCTTGGCCCCCACATCGCTAATGGCCTGTCCTGGAATGTGGGCTCCGGGTCGACAGGCTGAAGAAAGACGGCACGAGAACAAGGGCACAGAGCAGCCAAAGAATTGTATATTGCAAACATGTCAGCTGCACATGTGTACTGTATATTCACATGTCTGCTTATAGACTACAGACAGTTACTATTTGAATTTGGGAATGACCTAATTCTATTCATCAGAGGGGAGAGGGGGCCGTGTGCGACACCAATAGAGGCCCCTGCAGAGAAAAAATATTTCCTGTAGTGGCCAATTTTGGAACTTGGGGCAACAGGGAGACACAGATCTCCCCCCCCTCTTTTCTGGCCCTGGGGGTGAGAGCAAAGTCTTTATCCTCACTCTCTCTCTCCCTTGTTTCCTTTCTGCCTCCAGCACTAGCGTTTGTTCACAGCCTCCAGAGCCAAGCTGTGTGTTCCTCTGCACAATACTCCTTCAGTGACTCTTCATCCTCTCCCCCCCCCCGTCTGCAAACCTCCCAATGTTAATCAATCTTCCTCCCACAGGAAGTGAGCAGCTGACAGTAGAGGGGGGGACGCGAGGGTTAAGAGATTGACAGAATGATCATAGGCCGTTTTCTTCTGATTTCCTTGTGTTTATCAGTGCAGATTATTATCAGGGCAGGTAAAAATGTGTAAAGGGCCTGGATCATAGCACGTGTCTGAAGGCCTCAAGGTCAAACCTCCACTTACTTAAACATGCATTCTGATGAAAACAGTGTATAAGAGTAAATGCAATTTTCTTTGAGAAAATACCAGCGCTTTTAAAGCTGGAAATTAGTAGCACATTTCAAAGTGTGCAGCGATACACATGTGCAGTGCTTCATTTTCAGAGTACGTGGAATTTTTTGTGTTTGGATAAACTCATTTCCTGTAAAAGTGGGTCAGCGTTTGAGCCTGTGTGACAGAACGCTTATTCCCACACGACGCCCGTACAGTGCAGAACTAATCAAAAGCCCTTATGACCACTATCGAGTCCTGAATCTGCATCGGGGCTGGCCTACATTTAAAAAGGGAAAAACAAACGGCGTCAACATATATGCACACACACACACACACACACACACACACACACACACACACACACACACACACACACACGGAAACAAAACACGAGATCCAACAGGACGTGATTGTCTGAGCTCCAGCCCCACATCTCACAGCATCTGTTACAGGACCAGCTTCAAAATAAAAGAAAAACACTTTCTCATGTAATGGTGACCGTGGAGATTTTCTCTCCAAGGACCACAGCTGACAAAATCAACACTCACAAACTAACAACTGGACTTTTTTTTCTGACTGTCTCCACTTGGCTTTGAAAATGTACCTGAGCTCAAACTCCAAAATTCACTCCAGCAGCCAATTACATTTCAGATGACATGTTCACGACAGGACTGACCTGAGAAATAAAATATTGAAGCGGCTCACGACAAATTGTGCCAATATTAGTCAGGATTCACCGAGGTAACACCCACAGTACGAGGACATATACGACATGGTGGAGAGAATGTATATTTAAAGGTGGATATATTGTAGATTGGCCAGTGAATGAAGAGAAGCGAGAGAAGAGGAGATAAAGGGAAGGAAGAAGAGAGGGAGGCAAGATTAAAGTAGAGTCACAGTGGTTTCTGCAATGTCATGACATCGAGGTAGGAAACGGTTCTTGATATTTGAATTAACACACACATACACACACACTTATGCACACACACACACACACGTCAAAACAACAATGGCTGTTCTCCACAACCTCCTCGGCTGAAAGATCGAACTGACATGTGAGACTGCTCGAGGTGAGAGTGTTCACGAGAGGTAGAGTAGAGGGGACAGGTGTTGGGGGTTTCAGGGTGTCAGGGAGGGTAATTGGGTGGGAGGGTAGGGGGGGGTGTACTTACGTTGCAGTTTGAGGACTGGTTTAGATTGGGTGCAGGTCCGTCAGTGCACTCTGCAGCGTCAGTACTGCAGGACTGTTTGCTGCGCTCATACTCCTTCAGCTACGTGGAGAAGAAGAGTTTAGAGAGGCAGAGGAACAGGTCGGGGGGGAAGGGGGACCACCCACTCTCACCCTGCGTGCACGTACCAACACAGTGCTGCGTGTACACAGACAGGCACGCGCACACGGACACAACACAGGAGCCTCAACCAGTGATGTAGTGGTAAATAAAAGGTCTCAAGTGGGGACAGGATTTGTTTACTAAGCAGTTACTGTAAGAAATTTTTTTATGTGTTGTATTCAATTCAATTTTATTTCTATAGCACCAACTATCGTATATGATTTTCTCAAGGCACTTTCTATAGACTTTTGTCTCAAAGACTTATGTGTGCCCTACCGAGCAGACATAAATCCTACTTGATCTGAAAGGAGAAGTGAATATTATTGGGTTTGTACTCCACCACATGGACACATACTACATATCACTGTATTGACTATGAAAAGAAACTCAATATGATGATATTGATCAGTGATACAGACAAGCACAACAAATATCTGTCCATCGGTGATTGATTGATTGGTTGGTTTGATTGAGTGTCAATCACTAGAGAGAGAAGCTGAGATCAAATCCCATCGTTTGAGAGAAAAATATAATTCTGGAAAAGAAAAATAAATTAAGATCCGCCTTGTGGAGAATCATCCAGTGCCGAGATGCTGCTGGACGGTCACACTACCCATGAGCAAGGCATTAGAAAAGCTGATTGACAGGAAGGAAGGAGGGGAGATGAAGGAAGAAATAAGGAAGGAAAAGATCAACAGAAATTGATTGAGGGTCAGAAAGATAAGAAAGAAAAATTTAAAGAAAGGCCAAATAATTATCCACCACGTCAACCTAGAGAGAAAAACCACAATGCACCAGTTCGTCACCCCAACAGATGGAGCTATGGAGTTACTACAACCATCAACCCCACCAGTAAGAACTGATCAACACACCCACACACACTCTGAGAGCCCACACCCCATAATCCCCAGTGTGTGTGTGTGTGTGTGTGTGTGTGTGTGTGTGTGTGTGTGTGTGTGTGTGTGTGTGTGTGTGTGTGTGTGTGTGTGTGTGTGTGTGTGTGTGTGTGTAAAAATGACGATTCAGGATTAAAATGCAGGGCGGTGTAGGGGTTAGTAAAAGTGAGTCATTTTAGTAAGCCAGTGCTAAATGGTGGGAGAATGGAGCAGAAGGAGGGAAAAGGCAGGAGAGTAATCCAGGAGGAGGTGAAGGGATCTGGGAGGTGTTGAGGGAAGGAGGAGGAGTAGGGGGCCCGGCATGTGGGAGGAAGGTGCAACAGATGAGGCGGGAGGTCGGTGGCGTCTTCCTACCCGAGCTAGGGCCTCTTCTACGGTGATCATCTTCTCTTTCACCATCATCATCAGCTGGATCCGCTCCTCATCGCTCATGGTGATCTCGCTCGCCACGTAGCCGATGTCCTCTCCTGATGGAGCAAAGAGCGGAAGGTCAAATATGAGGCGAAATCTATTCGTGGAGGGGAGCTGTAAAACTGTGCCACACAAACCTTTGGCCGTCTGTCGCATGGTGGCTTTATGCGGAGACTTGCGGAAGTTCTGCCAAAAAGATTTGTTCTTCTTCTTGTTGTCCCATTTGCCTAAAGGGAGGGAAGCATCGGTCACATGGAGAAAACACACAACGACACACTAAGATTCACATAGTAAAGCCACAGGACTGTCAATACATTTATATTTAGCAGGTTATATTTTCTATGTAAGTGCATCTGCATAGATCACATATCTTGCAAATATGAAGTAAGACCATCACAAACATGTATCATCTCTCCCCCATAACCAATAAATGATAATTCACATTTTATAGTGAACATAATAAGACAGCAGGAAATATAAAAGTCAGTTTACCTGCAGATCCATCTTCAGAGCTGGACTTGTGCAGCGACATTCTGTAACAAAAAGAGGAAAAGAAAGGATTGAGAAAAATGCAAATATACATTCATGTGCTCACATCTTATTACAAAGCCCAGTTTCTCTGTTTTATTATCTATGTATGGTATAAGCAAAAATTAATTGTACAGTCTGTCTGTTCACCACTGGGGGTCAGTGGTGGTACTTTAGTGAGAGCGAACCAGGCTCCTGAGGCTTGAGAGGGAGAGGAGGAGGAGAGGAGAGGATAGGGGAGGAAGGAGAGGAGAGGAAGGGGGGCAGAGGGGAGAGGGAGAGGAAACAAGAGGAACGAGAGGAGATGAAGAGAGGAGATGAGGACTGTGGTAATACATAGTGTTTAAGGATCTGTGAAGAAAGGAGTAAGGTCAACATGATGAAGACAAAGAGCGGTCAGTCAAGTGAAAGTGAACAGGGCAACACAGCGAGGATGGAAAGTATGGAACTGAGGATGAGAAGAACAGGAGAGAGAGAGAGAGAGAGAGAGAGAGAGAGAGAGAGAGAGAGAGGAAAAAAACCACAGTGCAGACTCAGCCTGTTTGTGTTTCCACTTCCCTCCACAGGATAGACAGTCACGAGGAAGACGGAGAGAGAAGAGGGAGAGCGGGAATCAGAGAGAGAGAGAGAGAGAGAGAGAGAGAGAGAGAGAGAGAGAGAGAGAGAGATGGAAAATAACTGAGTGGAATGAAATCTCTGACATGTCCATGCACCTTCTTAAATAACCAGAACAAACGAGGGGGACAGGAACAATTCGAAAAAGCTCCTTGTGCCACATGAGCCGCGCTCGGCCTCCGATCAGAGACTCATATCAGCACCAGCAGCCTCACCCAATTTTGACTCTGACTCTGCTTTGATCTGCTGCCGATGATGAGAAACCACATCATCTAAAAGTGGTCTTCTTCATGCATTAAAAAAAGAAGAGCGGGAGGGGGGGGGATCGGCCCTGTGGTTCATGTTCAGACGAAGCTGCTGAAAAGTTCACAGAGGAGACTTTGTTTTCAGATTGGGTTTAAATGGGCTGAGTGAGTGGGTGAAGGGGAAGTGAAGCTTCAGGACGGATTAGGTCTGCGGATGACGCCCCACAGGTGTGTTTTTGTGTGCGTGAGACAGCGAGTGGCGGCGGCGGCACGCTAATCTTTTTTCATCCTTTCAATTAAAAGGAGAATACATCATGGGGGGAAAGGGGAGAGATCAGAGGAGCAAATTTGCCCGGATGAAACCTTCAGAGACGTGTTGAGTAAATCTCGATATAACTGTGCCGTCTCTTACTTGCACTTGTGATTTGAACGATTATTATGGGAGCGTAAAGCTGCAACGGGAGAGTGTGTGATGGGTTCTGAACAAGATGAACAGCTCACGGCCCTCTCCAGTGGCTGCGTGTGTGTGTGTGTGTGCATACTGTACGTGTGCACATGTGCTCGTTCAAACACGGCGGCCGCCTCTCGGTGCAATGGGAAATCTTGGCGCGGCTTAAAGCCTGGCTGCCATGGCAACATAATGAGATGCTAATTGAATGGAGGCCTGTATGGTTTGTCCCTCTGCTCACCCCCCCTTCTCTCTTAGATAGGCTAGGGCCAAAGCTAATGCTAACAGAACCCACTCAATAGAAGCTTTTCAGTGGCAGCGCTGCTTCACCCCCCCCTCCTCCTCTTATGAATTAACCTCCCACATGCTCTCTCTCTCTCTCTCTCTCTCTCTCTCTCTCTCTCTCTCTCTCTCTCTCTCTCTCTCTCTCTCTCTCTCTCTCTCTCTCTCTCTCTCTCTCTCTCTCTCTCTCTCTCTCTCCATCTGCACGCTCGCACATTTTTAAAGAGTCTGAATGCGTTTCAAAGAGCGGGTCGGTCCAGGCATTGTGCGGCGAGGCATCTTAATTGGTTTAACCTTAAATCTTTGGCATGCCTTTCAATTTCGATTCCGCTCCTTGCATTGAGCGCGCGACATTTAACTGCTCTTATCTCATTAGCATAAGCTAGCTTCTCTATTCAAAGCCTATTATAACATACAGTGTCTTAACGCTGGCCGACCCTATGCAGTGTAGGTGAAAGTTTGGCCCCCCGTGATTCCTCTGCACTTTGAAAATTAACATGGAAGTGTGAGTGAGAATGATATGTCTGACAGTGTTTTTTTACGTGAGTGGGATGTAAAGCATTAGTCATTTTCAAAATGATTAAGCTGGGAGTAGTGTTTACACTTTAGAATGATGATTCACAACCGCAGACATGTAATTCTGAGAGTAATCATTTGGAAAATATGCAGAAGTTGCACAAGTATAAAGAAACACAGAATAAAGAAAAAGAATGACAATAAATAACTGACAACTAACTAAGAGGAATTCATTCGTTCACATTCGTTTCCCAGTCCGCTGTGGTCTTCTGTGGTCATCATGATGTAAATGTTGCCATCAGCACATCCAGTACGCACAGACCCATATGCGGTTGCAGCCCAAAGTGCGTGACCGCTCTGAATGTACGTGTCGCCTGCACATGCTCCAAGTTCAATACATCCACCTACTGTAATGGAATGGTACGTAGGATCGGTTGCGCGTGCATGGAATGACGGGGACCCTCATTTTAGTATGAACGGAACCATGGGTATGTACTGTACGTGTGACCAGAACGAGTACGCAGCTCTCAGCGGACACGGAGGGCGGAGAGTACGGTTAACCCTTGACGTAGACACTTATCTTATGAATCACATGTTTGAGACAACTCCTATACTGTGCGACCAGGAAAGCTGATAAACCAGCACGTAGCATGTTGGGACACACAGCTGTGCGTCTGCTGGCAGTTTTTACCGTGCTCAGCATAAATCACAACAACGTACACACGTACGGTGACTGGGTGTTTTCGCGTGGGTGCGAGGCCGGGCCACCTGGAGCGAGGGGATCTCCGGTGCCCTCGTCCAGACAATGAGAGGCGGCGACCCTGTGCGACAGTGCCGGTTGTCGCAGGAAGAGCAGAGGGACGACCTTTTCGGGGGGGGGGTCATGGAAGAGGTTGGAGGTCGCAGGGAAGGGGAAGACAGAAGGTCATGTTGCGGGAAAATAGAAAATCAAACCCACAGAATGCACAAAGTGAAAAAATTAAAGAGAACTTGAGTGCATTGTAAGTGTGGGAATATTTAGACTGCTGAGCAACTGTCTCTTTAGCAAATAGCGGCTCCATGAATGTGTCGCAATCCTCAACCACAAGTGAATAAATATGCTGACAAGCTACTTTAGTTTCCCAGCATGCTAATGTTGTTCTATTCTTCACATGGCACGGCTTACGTTTCCATCTGATTATTAGTTACATAAGCTTGGATTCTACATGCAGTTGCACAAATGCCCCTCGTTCAGACCCCGTCAGAGTCGGGAACAACTGTGTCTCGCTTCTGTGCACGTACGCTTTTCATCGAGTTCCATTTACCTCTGCCGTTAACGTCACTGATAAGCATGAGGTCCCCTCTCTGCAACAATGCCCACCAATCAATCACCTTCCAAAAACAGGAAGTCTCCGGCCTAAAGCCCCCAGCCCTCTGGGAGTGCTCCGTCATCATCGCTTGCATACCGGGGATTGTGGGAGCTGTGCCCGCCTCCCACCGACAAACCCGACGAGAGGGTGGCACAGCCCCGAGCTGAAGTCTGGGTAATCTCCTCTGGGTGCTTTTGTCCCGCGGAGAGGTGATGATGGGGGTATCCGTGTCTGTGCGTGTGAGGGTTTATGCATTGTGCTGCCGCGAGGAATATGTCTGAGGAATGGGAAGGGAGGTGTGTGTGTGTGGGGGGTGGACTTGTCCATCAGTCTGCCTGTGCATGATAAATCATTCTACCTGGAACCCATTCACCACAGTGGAAAGTGCACAATAGGCTGTGTAATAGAGTGCAGAACATGGGGTGAATGCGAGGACTGGCAGTGAAGGATGGATTACGAAAAAAAGAATGAAAGGTTCTGAGGGGCGGGACGGAGGAGACTTTGTCCTCGAGCATTAGAACTTTAAAAATGAGGTTAATTCGATAAAGATGATACAGAGCGCCTCCTACCCGACTTTCACACCAGAGATGGGGCTTGGGGCTTTGTAAGAAGAGAGACAGAAACGCGAGAGGGAAGAATTAAAGTGGCAGAGGTGAAGAGAGGGGTGAATGTCGAGTTAGATTAAAGACTAGCTGAAGACTCGTGGCAAAAAAAGTCTGTATACTTTTGAGGAAGGGGAGAAAAAAAAGAAAAGAGAAGAGTACAGTCGCGGGCTGTTTCTGGGCCTCTCTCGAACAGCAGAGAGACGTCATTCCCAAAAATTTGGACATCTGGTTCCCATCATCCTCAGCATCTGTCTGCGCGACATATACAGCCATAGGAGAAGAGATCACGTCTGTGGTATGCGCTTCCTCTGCCGCACGTGGTCGTCACATGAACATGACAACTCCACTGCGGGGGTCACGCGTAGGTGACGGAGCCGAACAAATTCAGAAAATGAAGAAAGATTGAGATAAGATTTATTTCGACTCTGGCCCTGGCGAACATGTGATTGGGGTTCCACCAGGGCTACCATTTCCACTAATCACCGCCAAGGAACTGGTTCCGTCTTAAAATCTCCAGTCGTCATCTGGCTGTGAGAAAACAAATGTCCTTTCCCAACGCAAACCAAGCAAATCCAGCTACTAAAAAGCGGCCAAACGTGTGCCACTGCAATGAATATGGATCGTTTCAAATGTGTTGAACAGCTTATAAGGGTGATCTCATTGCGGGCAAATGATGGGAGAAGTTCTGCATGCACACTAAATACAAAATGTGCAGAAAAGTGAGCTCGCACACACTTTGTGTTCCAGGAACCAGTGAAAAGGAACCCCACCCTTGCCCAGCTCCATCCTGCTCTTTCATTCATGATTCTTTGCTGTAATCATCTGCCGATCACCCTCTCTCCGACTCCCCCTCTCCCCCGACTGGACACAAAGGCAGGAAGGAAGCGTGGACGGCCAGAGGACGGCTGCTGGACTGAGCAGGTCGGCCGGAGGAAGCAGTCGGTGGTTTTTCTTCAACCGCAGCAGGGATGTGACTGAGGGACCAACTGCTGCTCATATGTGTAATATCTCTAAATGCTGGCAGTTCATTTCCAGCAAACTTTCATCTTAACATTCATTAGATGCCGTTTCATCCATTTCATCATTACCGCCATTGCAATTTCTCTTACAAAATGATTGCAGCAGTGCATAAATGAAAAGGATCGAGGGTGGAAGTGTGCAATGCATTACTAAGTAGCCGTTTTGGGATGTTACCTTAAAGCATAATTTCTAGATAATGAAGCTAACTGGCTAATGATTTTAACATCATATCTTCATACATGACTCGTATTGATGTTTTTATGTAAAAGCGAATAAGCGAGTTACACAAAATGTCAAACTAATTGTAAAAAGCTTGGAAATCATGTTTATTTGTATGTGATTACAGTGAGTGTATACAGTTAATTTTATGTATTTTTTATTTAAATTCCCTCTCGTTCTGTTTATATATTAATTATCCCAGCTAATTAACTGTAACAATATATTAAAACAAAACGCTCTGTCTGAGAAAATCTGCATTTTCATTTCTGTTTCAGGTCGGTAAAACCTGTGCCGATCACCACACTCATCTATGAGCTCAGAGGTTTCCACTTGGGGAGGCGACCTCTGCACCCACTGGGCGACCTTTTGTACAAGCTGTCAGGTACGAGATCTATCAGTCTCATGAGCTGCATCTGGATGTGCGTGCGGTTCCATTTCCATCTATAGGTGCAGACATACAGACAGGCGAAGTGCGATGCATGAGGCGTGTAAACGGTTTGATGAGATCCAGACACCGGCCTGTGTTGCACATTGTGTTGACATGGAACAGACACACGTTTCAATCCGCGCACATTTCATGCTTCCACACTGGCTACGTTCACGTGTAACAGTAATGAACTGGGGGACGACGACTTACTTTCTGTCTGTTTCAGGAGTCGACACCTCACTGCTGAAGCCTAATGATTCCTGAGGACGAGAGAAGAAGACAGATGTTGGACTGAAGTTTTTAGCCAAAGCATGTGTACAACTCCAGAACTTAATGTCTCTGCCTACCTGGATTTCATTACGGAGCTGCAGAGACGTGCTGCTCGAGTCCTGTTTCTCCTGAAAAAAAATGTCGGGGAGAGAAGAAAGAAAGAGAGAAGAAAGAAGGTCGGGTGTCAGAGTCACACAATAACACAGGGACATGAAAAGCAAGGACAAAACAGAGAGGACTAGAAAGGTTAAACAAGTAGAAACAAGTGCATGTGGAGAGGAAAGGTCAGTTGACTATAGAAACAGTGGACGCTGTGTTTGACAAAGCCCTCATGTGGGAAAGACGTTTGTCGGTCAAGTTCATGCAGACACCCGCGTGTCATGACAACAAACACTGGCACGTGTGTGTGTGCGCCCTTCCATCGACAAGTCAAGTCTTGCTCCAGGTATCGGAACCGGCAAGACTCGTTTTAACTGTTATAGAATGCAGATGGGCGGGGGTGCAGCCCGAGTGAAGCACGACAAAAGCACCCACGTAACCAAGAATTCCACAGCGTGATCACAATGGCGCTTGGTGTGCACCTCCCTCAACACGAGGTAACACCAGCTGGTTAACATAACATCTTCAAAACACAACACACCTCATCTGACTGAAGTAAATGGCAGGGGAAAGTGGTGTGCCCGGAACTGTCCTGTACAAAACCAGTGGAAAATAACACCAATTCAGCCTCGCTCACGAGTCGTGGCGTCTGCATGACGGCTGTTTTCACCGTTACACGGCGCTGGGGCTCGGCGACAGTATGTCTAAAGCAGGTGTCCACATCATGACATATCCAGATACAAGATGTACCTGAAACCACAGGCTTCTGCAGACGGACGAGAGGAGAATCACAACTAGTCTGCAATTTAGATTTCGACCTGCAGCATGTGATCATTAAAAGCCAATGAGGCGCTCCGAGGGACTGCTCGACCGCATAGCTGCTTGGTGGCGTGCTTTTGATCGCTGGTGGAGGAGGTTACCTAACTCCTTGTGCCTGTGTCTCATACAGTGGGCTTTTAAAGCGCCATGGAAACAGATGGGTTCAGCACATTGCTTCAGGGAAGAGACCAGATTTTCATGTTTCCATGACTTTCAGATTGCCATTATGTCAGCGTTGTTCATTTCTTTTCTCCTCACTACACAATGAGAAATGTGTGTCTCTACTCTCTGTATCCACGGCATGGGAATGAGCTAAGATGAAGTTCACCAACAACAGCTTTTAGTTAAAGTTATACTCTTTGTAATTACCTATTTGTTTTCCAATATTTAAGGGTCACTGCTATGGTGTTGTTGAGATTCACAAAAGAGAAGAGAAAACAACTGAACACAAGTTCCTTATTTCACTTTCGGTCTGACTTTAAAATGTTATCATGGAAAGAGAAGAATTACTGGAAACATCTTATGATGCATTGTCTGTGATTATATCTACATTGGTAAATGTGCGTCATCATGTGTCTTATGTATTCAAAGAAGGATTGGAATGACTCTTGTTCTTTGTTTCTCTTGCAGACTCTTTGTGAGCAAGGAGATTAAGACAAAACCGGCCCTGGTATGAGGCTGACAAAGGGTTTAGAGGTCTCATATGACAAAGAGCCGACCAGAGACGTCTTTCTATCAGACTTGAAGATGGTCAAAGCTAAAGCTGTGGTGAACTTCTTCCTCTGATACAGATTATACAGCTTCAGGAGCATTTAAAGTAGTTATTTTAATAAAAGATAAGAATGCTTGGATAAAAGACTTGACATTAGCGAGGTGAAGATGGCTACAAGACCCAGAGGAAGCGAGTCGACGAATGCTACATTCCTAAAAACAGTCGATGAGACTTTTTGCTGCTGTCACAAAGCAAAAGACAAATGGAATCTGGAGTTTCCCCAAATGAAAAGCAGGAATAGGAAACTTAAATATGCATCATCCTCTTGCTCTGCACACCCAGATAATAGATCGTAAGACGACAGTCACAGGAAGCTGAATGCATGATGCCTCCATCACATCATCCTTCCTTCTAATCAGAGCGACCTCCAGTTTGACCTTATTTTTCTTCTGTGGCAGAGCTTTGGGGAAGGGAGCACGTTGCTTCCACGCCCTCGCACACCAAGCATGAGTAATACTTTAAGGACTTGGTCAGGAGTGACATACCCTCCTTTAAGAGCTCTTGAAGAGCCTGGAGCCTGCGGGTCAAATGAGCAGAGAAGTGCTGAGGTGGCTAAAAGCCTCAAAATTTGCCTGAGCCCTCCACTTATCACAGCTGTAATCACCTGAAGACAGAGTGCGGAGGTGTTAGCGAGACAGACTGGCGGACTTTAATGTTAACGTCAGCACTGCATGTCGCCCTAGTTCATTTGTCTGTTCATCTATTTGTCTGTTACAGCGATCAAGCAGGCAGAGGCACAGGTCCGGAAGTTTTTCTTTGGGTGGGGGAGTAAATCAGGCCATGCAGGAAGAGCCCAATAGAATTCATCCATCCCCGGGAATACAGGGATTCCCATAAGTCAGAGAGCAGGTACCTGTCTAGGGTCATAAAAGCTTAAACCAACAGGCGTGCAGCAGTGCGGTGTTTGTTCTCATCACATTGCACAGGCTGTGCACGAGGAAAATCTGGGACAGGCCGGTGTGCCTTTTGTTTTGCAGAGGCAGAGCTTATGCAAGACAAATATATATCCTTTAGAGAGGCACAGCTTTGGCAGTCGTCAGACAACTGCATTGTGCCGAATAATGTGGGCGTGCTGGAAAAAAAACATAAAGAAGGAGACAAACAATGAGCAACATGCGTGCTCGCATGCTCGTGCACAGTCGTGGATACTTCCACAGAGGTAGTGGCAGTTCTGCTATCACATCCTCTTTGATACAGTCAGTATGTCAGACCTGCTGGTAGTCAACGACAGGCACAATGTCAACTGGTTGTAATTATTTAAAAAACACACAGCAACACTGTCAAATCAACATCTGGAAAAACACACCACCCATACACACACGGACCCTGACATGGGCACAAACATGCCACCAAAGACAGGTACCCATACTAAGGAGCACCGACACACACACACACACACACACACACACACACACACACACACACACACACACACACACACACACACACACACACACACGATACAAAGCAGCTCTCTGTTCCTCCCACTCCTCCTCAGCTTCCCCTTACCCACCGTGTGAGCGAGTCATCTCCGACATGGTAAGAGGCAGCGAGATGGCGAAAAAAGACAAGGAGAGGATCAGTGAAAAACAAACAGGCCCTACATCCCGTTTGCCTTACACTGCAGATATGCGGGGTGAACTTGTCACGGAGAGGAAATTTGTGTACAAGTTTCCCAAGGTAAACACGGGAACATTCTCTCAGAGTTGTGCACCGCTAATGGGGAAGCAGACGAAAATGGTGGAGAACTTGCCACAGTTCCTGAAAGAGAATATCTGATCAATGCACATTTTTGGGGGAGGGGGTAGTGTGTGTGAAAACCTCAGTTCTCACACTCCCACAGGGACTTTGCTATCCTTTACATGAACTTGCAAGCATCAACTTGAGATACTGCCCCAGTTACCCTGAATTGGCATGTACGCGTGTGCATGTGCTTTTCCTCCAGATGTCCAAAGGGTTTGTTTGTGCACAATCTTCTCAGTGTGTAGATATGCGTGCGAGTGCGATGCAAACGCACAACTCTTGATGATTGTTTAAGCGTGACTGAATTGAGTTAAAATAAAAGAAGTCAGTAAGGGAGCATAAAAGAGAGCGAGATCCGGCTAATGAGGATCACGATGTGGGCCGACAGGGAAACTGAAACGGCCCAACACACACACACACACACACACCCACAAACACACACCCCCACACACACCCACACACACACAGACACACGGGAAAGTGACTGTAAGTCTAATCACTGCATTGCTCTCCATCATTAACCCAGAAACTACAGCTAAATTCTGTTTTGCTGCTGCAGGAGCAGATTCTGTTAATGAGAGGGAAAGGATGGAAATACACAGGAGTGCTGAATAGCAGCATTTGGTCCAAACACGACTGCAGGGCCCACCACAGACATGAGCTCCCACAGCAAAGCTACTGCCAACCTCAGAGCAAAACGTAGGCATGTATGCGGCAGAACTGGAGTCCAGGTGGCTTAGTGGATTTATGCCAACTGGAATGGTTGAATAAAACTGGGTGGGCGAGTTTCGCTAGGTGGGACTGCACATGGTGAGGGACAGGCACCAACTGGAAGGCACGAAAAAGACGTTAGCTGTGGGACCGGTAGGGCCCGGGGCAATCCTGCAGAACTGGATCATTTGGAGGATCTTCTGGCAAGATCGGAATGCATTCGCTTATGATGACACGCACACGCAAACACGGTATATTCATTATCTCAGCGTAAACCAGTCTGTGTGTGTCACGTCTGAGCTGCTCCATGTTTAAATTCATTTACGAGAGACAGAAAACCATCAGTCACACCTCTATCCACCTCCTTTCCAGAAGTTTAGATAGTGTGTGCATGTGTGTGTGCGTGTGTGTGTTTGTATTCTTGCAGCACAGCGGGCCTGCGGGCCTGCGTGCCTACAGTGCGGAGCATTCCTGGGCCTCGTGGATCATTATTGTTTTGGTATTTCAAGACAAATACCAAACTTATTACAAATTCCAATGACCGCCGGGATTCAAATAGAGACTAATAAATCATACAGTACAATTACAAATATACCACTTGCTTTCCACAAGGGTTATGCCAATAATGGGGCTATGCACACATCACTTGAAAGTAATCTTTTAGCAACACGCCCTGCTCTCTGAGCATGTTGACTTGCGACATTTCTAAGCAAAGCCCCGAAGAATGGGAAGAATAAATAATCAGCAGAATTCACAACTTCGCTTGTCTTTCTTCTGCACTGTAGTTTTAACCCAGCTGAACTGGCCCACTTTGACGGGAGAGCTTTCATGCAGGCGTCAGCACATCAGCCACACACTGGTCCTCACCTCGTGGCAAAACAAAACACGAGTCTGTGCTTGCGTCTTGACCCCGACTGTCGAGCCACTCAGCTAGAAAACCATAACATGGCATTCCGGAGGGGAGCGCGTCGACGTGACACCAGCTGAGGCCGTTCGCTCTCACAAGTATTTCAATTATGAAGTCAACAGTGACTGAGGGATTTGGGTAAAAGGGTTTAATCTCCACCGCCTGTTTATTGCCCACAATCTTAAAATGGCCCTTAAGGACATTAACAGCGATTAATGTTGCAATGTCTCATTATGATTCACAGCATGTAGAAATGTGTTAAATTGATCCTCTTACAAGCACAAATTCCAAAATGATGCATATCTATATTGCAATGTACTTCATTTGTTTAACCACAGCGGTTTGAAAGAGACGAGAACATCTAGTTTGATGTTTTCCTCCCTCGGCAATGCACAATTATCCACCAACCAGTCACTGCATGTCTGCAGATCACTGCAGATCCCTCCTCTGGCTTCTGAGTCCATGTGGACGCTCAGCAGCAAAGACAGTCACACCAGCAGTAAAAATACATGATGGTTATAGTAAGTTAACGCAGATCTTATAAAGTGTTTTAGTCACTTCAGCTTCAAATTACTCAGTGTACAAAGTAACACATGATAACAGAGGGTTAAATTGCGGTTGAGCCTTTATTACCTTCACCAAGGAGGTTATTGTGTTCACAGGATTACATAAAAACTACAATTTTTTCACTTTCTTAAATATCTTTGTTGATTTCTCAGATAATTGTTCATGGATCTTGATGAAAACCTGCATGTTTATGGGAATGATCATAAGTGTGTGCGAATTAGTGCGGGTCCAGATAAAAATCCGGATGTAGTGAAATTAAAATGTGCTTTCATAAGGGAACGTTTGAGCCTGGCAGAGGAGTCGTCTTTATAGATCAAATAGAAAAGCTTAAAAGTTTTGCCTGAACTGATGCACCTATTCCAAATTAAAGGATTTAATAAAGGATTTAATAGCACGACGAGCACAGATAGCACAAAGTATTTTTTTTAAAAGCATCTTCTGAAAGTTTCTGAAAGGCTGAAAAGGGCATTGAGAGGAACTTGGAATTCATTTATAAGCTCTGTAATTATGTGTGGAAATTAAATGATATGCTTGTAAACAGACTCACGTCATGCTTGATGTCTTCGTAATTTGTTAAATAGGTAGAAGAAACAAGGATTATACACTTATTTATACAAATTATATTGACAGCAATCACACCATCAATTGTCCAGAAGATAAACCTGCTCAAAGGATGAATCGGAAATTTCATAGCTGGGGCTCAACGGTAATCTTTACTCTTTGGAGTGACCCTTCACTGACCCGTCACTTGAATCAACACGTTCTGTTGAAGTTGCTGAACTCGTTGCTCCTTTTCAATACTTCCTGTCACTTCCAACAATACGCCGTGTGCATCACCAAACCAGCATGCCAGCGAGAGCCATCCCAACTCTTGTTGTCCGTAGAGGCGCTGGGAAACTGCGCATGGCAGCGCTAACCCATAGGTCACATTCCCCAAAAAGGAGGATGTTGCTTTAACCCCTTGTTTCCCTGCTACTCATAAAACCAACACGAAGATGTATAGATATAACCGAGAGGAGACCAAACAGGAAGCGGGTACGTCGATGGTCATCTCTCAGAGAGCCTCTATCATCAGCTACTGATTGGGAGAGCTTCACATTTAACCACAACAGAGACCGAGAGGAGAGACGTCGACCGAGAGCTGGCAGATATGTCGTGCAGGGGGAAAACAATAAACAACAACACAATTTTGATCAGTGCACTTGCTGAGTCTGAGAAAGTTTAATAAGAGCTCTTCTCCTTTCTCTCTGGTGCCACCACTCTGACCAAAGCTAGACTATGGACACTAAACTGCCTAATTTTATTGTCAGCATGCAAAGTTAAGTCCCAAAAGTCATCAAACGTGAACTCCTGCACTCCTCTCGTATGTGTTTGACCTTGCCCTGTGACCTCCTTTTTTCTCAACCTCTGCCTCTTCTTAACGTCTGAGTGCGAAGCCAGGAAAGGTCAAAGTTAGGCTGAACTTTGCTCTCAGACTCGTAAAACTATGCTGACCAGAGCTGATCCGGATTAACTGGGAATGACAAATTCACCTCAAAATAAAGTTGAGAGCTGTGAAAGTATTTAACAACAGAAAAGAAGTGACCTATCATTTTTTATAGAGACCAAAAAAAAAAAAGCTACAATGACCGGAGAGGGAGTTGTTCTTGCGGAGGCCTGATTGCTTCGGCACCATCCTGTACCCTTTAAAAGTGGCAGGTCTCTCCCCAAAGGCCACGTCCCTCAGGAGGGCCACTTGCTTCACGACTCCCCGTTAACGTGGCTCTCAGACATTGTGACTTTCTCGTACCATTTTTCTATTGGCCCTCGGAGAGACGGCTGCATGACGTTGGCTTGCAGCCACAGATTTCTGGACACACTTCACAAGCTGCAATCGTCATTCGCTGCTCTTTCTGACTGGGGTGTTCATTCCGCTGTCAGCTCGTCTCAGCCTCTGCCTGTCTCTCTCCCCGTCTCCTCCAGTGTATAAACTTCTAATTGTTTTAATTTAGTTTTACAGATACTGTGCCACAGCCTTTGAGACTATGACGGCGTCGAGTCTGGTGGAAAAATAAAGCTAAATGAACGATGCTTCCCAGGTGAAGGGATCTGGTAGAGAAAAAGGCTGCAGTAGACTTGAATGTTCCCCAAACCTAAATTTAGAGAAGGTACTGAACCAAAATGTGAGGCAAAGTTCGCTCCATACAGCGTGGGTTGATGCTGCGCTTCTGAGAGCTCACAATAAGGTGTTGTCTGACCTATATTCCTTCCTTCGTGTCTTTTTCCACCTCTCCTTCTTTCTGTTGGTGCCAAACCTTGCAGAGTGGCGGGACAGCTGCAGGCTCTCACACATTCCCCCCACCACCACCACTTCTCCTCTTCATTCCCCTCATCCTCCTCCCTCCGTCTTCCTCTGTTCACATCCTTATCCTCCTCCTATGTGCGGGGCTTCAGGCTCAGGGCCCACTCAGCTCTTTTGCTCTCTTCTTCTACGCAGTACAATCTGTCCTTATTGCTTCCTCTTCCTCTGTTTTATCTCCTCAGGACGAGACCTTCCCAAACTATAAAACATCCAGAGATATTCCTTATTGTTACTGGAAAACTCAAGTGATGGGAAAAAGAAAAGATCGAAGTCTGCAGCCACGCAGAAAAAATGTTTAACCTATGATTGGACGTAGAAATGCGTCTATACCCATCTACAGCTACGACGTTTTATGCTTTCCTGGCCCTCTCCCTGCGAGCTGTGAGAACAGGATGTCTGTCGTCTGCAGTCATTAAAGGAAAGGGCAAAATAAATCAGCTATCGACCCGAGCTGTACCTGTCAGCCCAACCAAAACCATATGGCCCGTCCTCAAGCGGAGGAGGCCTCCAGCTAAACTGGAAAACCAGTAATGACAGACAGAAATAAAGGAACTATTTGAACTGAGGCTAAAATAAGAAGAGCTGCGGTAACATGATATCAATGTGAGCAAAATCTGTGGAGGAAGAGTCGTGATTGCGTCAGGCGTCTGCGTTATATTTATAACTTCCTTATTTTATTCACGGCCAACGTTTTATTTTTAAGATGACCTAAGCTGTAGCCTCAATGGGAAAAGGGTTGCGAGGAGGTTATTTATTTGTATTTATTTGTTTTCTAAGGCTTCAAACGACTTCAATTCACCATGAATAAATCATATGAAGTTAGCATCGCACTCAGCACTCGCTCTGGTTTTGTATGTGGGCCTTCAGTGGCAGCACCAGCAGCATTCCTTCAAACGTTTGCCTGCAGCTTGGCAACCAGAGGGGGTGCCCCACTACCCTACATCCTTATGAAAAGGACCCCCGAAACTCCCCCAGGAGCCTCCACAACAACCCTGCGTTCACATCCGGAGAATGTGTTCTGCCTTTGGTGAAAGTCTTAAAAAGGTCCAGTGTGTAGGATTCAGGGAGATCTACTGGCAGGAATGGGATACAATGTTGATAACTATGTTTCTATTCACGTATAATCACCTGACACTGAGAACTGTTGTGTTTTCGTAAGCTTAAAAAAAAAAGACCTTTACATTAAATTGAGAGTGGGTCCTCTTCCTCTCAGTCTGACATGTCGTACTCATATTTCCCAGAACTGAAACACCGGCTGCAAACAGAAGACCTTTCCCATTTTTATGTTACCAGAAGACAATCATGGGTTCTCCTGCACACGATGAAGGGGAGGGTGAGGTGAGGGGGGTTTGCAGTTGGCGCCCGCACCACTGCATGCAACCGAAATCCTTCACACTGAACCTTTAAACCTTAGCACACATTCATATTCCTTCTGTTGCTATTTTTTCTGTGCCAGGTTGTTGGTTAAGACTGTGGAAATTACACAGTGCTCGAAAAGAGGGGTTTTAGGGTCATTATTAACGGATTTGCAAAAAAATGCTTGAAGCAATCTGTGGGCCGAGGAGAGAGGGAGAAAGGCTGTTGTTGTTGTTGTAGTGTGTGTGTGTGTGTGTGTGTGTGTGTGTGTGTGTGTGTGTGTGTGTGTGTGTGTGTGTGTGTGTGTGTGTGTGTGTGTGTGTGTGTGTGTGTGTGTGTGTGTGTGTGTGTGTGTGTGTGCGCGCGCATGCATTTACCATGTCGAGCTCTTGGGAAACTCGTCGTTTGCGCAGCTCCTCCACACGATCGCTGACGTCACCGAAGCAGGTGTTGTAGTACTCAGAGTACTCCTGTGCAAGGTCATCTATGTTGCCCAGAGAACCATCCTGGAGAAAGGAAGAGAGGGGGAAAAGTTCAGCCAGGGACCGACAACATCCTGAGAAAGTAGATAAGAGGTTGATGGAAAATCTCCATTAGGACTTGTTTTTCGAAACAAGTGAATCGTGACTTTATAAACGAAATCTGTGCCACAGAGACGGAAAAAGCCGGATCAAGTTAGTCACCTTATAGTCACAAACACGTGTATCTTCATCTTTGTGCTCACTCACAAATCATTTTCCAAATACATTTTTTTTTTATTTAGTTAACCTTCAACGAATGCAAAACACACACATTTGGAGGCATGTTGTTCCCACTCCCCGATCTGCTCACATGTTCAACACAAATACAAAAACCTCAAAATACCCCTCAATAAAAGGTCTGTGTATTTTGAACATAAATCGATTGTTATCAGGTCCCTCATTCAGCGAGTGTCTTTGGCGAACCGTGGTTTGTTCTGTGGTTTTGTCTACGCCGAGGCTCATATCTGAGATGCCCTTTACCTCCTCAGACGTTCCACCGGACTCCAAACCAAACACACTCTTCCGGGTTGCTGCAGTTTAGATCAGCACAGTTCCTGTCTTTGTCTGAAGATTTGTGTTTATGATTCAGGGAGGAAACTGTGCGACAAACAGTAGTGGGTCACCTATCAAAGTACCCTTTGAGTATAATGCTCAGGGATCGACCTCTGGGTTACCTCTGGAGACATTAATAGTGTCATGACTTCAGACCCGGCTTCTATGGAAACGAGTCAGCAAACACTCAGGCCCCGTTTCATGGAGCAGGATTATTGTAAGTTAGTTGGGATCAGATCCTTTTACATCAGACTTTGTTCAACTTCAAAAATTAATCTTTGATTTGATTTTTTCACCACTGCACAGAAATGGAAAAATGAATTGATTCCTTCAGACTTTCTGAAGGCTGTCTAGTCGAGTCTTATGTGTGAAGTGACAGAAGACAGACCCCGATGTCTTGCCTCAGTTGAAATGTAGGCCATTCTGGCAGTGACGGCCGACCGCTGAATATTCATCAGTGTTGATCTAATCTGTGCCAGGCAGACAGCTAGCATTGAGTCACTGTGCAGGGTCCGAACAGTCTCTCTCAGTCTCTATCTTCCTCAACCGGACCCCCTATCTGGGTGCCAGGCCGCAGATGAATGGATCACTGTGTGTGTTAGTGAGTGCCCCACACACACACACACACACACACACACACACACACACACACACACACACACACACACACACACACACACACACACACACACACACACACACACACACACACACACACACACACACACACACACACACACACACACACACACACACACACACACACACACACACACACGGCCTTCTTCAGAGATCTGTGTCTAGTCCGGGACAACACGCATTAGCATGCGCACGCATGCGTGCATGCAGGGGATTTCAAAAGCATCGGACCAAAACAAACTGAAGCAAGCCAGGCCTATACACCCCAGCTCAGTGGACTTATGAAACTGTGATTATTAACTGTGGGATGAATATCACCAACAAACACACATGCTCTGTCTCAGAAGTCCAGATCGGCTGGCGGAGATCCGTCCTCCCACTGATTTCTTGAGAAATCTTGCTCAGGCCAGACATATGGTTTGAGATGACCGGGATTCCCAGTGGGAACACTTTGTGAGCAGACTCATACTTTCTCCTACATTCCTCACATTGACTGAGAAACCGCTCTCATTACAAAAATCCAAGATGTGTTAATCACCACAAACGCCACGATCCTGCTGACATCCAGGAGATAAGATTGAACCCTGTCCTGGGATCACACCAACTCTCATGTGTGTTAACAGTGACAGATATGTCGGGATGTATCAGCAGAAGTAATAAATCAACCTTCCTGCCCAAGCTCCCAGAGGGAACATTCGATATAAACCTCAGCTGTCGACAGGTAAAGCCACAAGTGCTTTCAGATGGATGTCGTGTCTGTGACTGCATCCGTGCACGTGAGCACAAAGCTTCATGTGTGTGCGTAGATAACTGAGATTCCTCCAATTCTCCAGTGACATTAGCTCATGGGGGAGAACAACACAGCTGAACCTCCAACCCCACCTCCACCACCACCGTGTAAAGTGATCCTGCACATGCTCAGGGTATGTACATCCACTGTGAGACAGCACATGAAATACACAGTGCAAATGCCTCCGACTGACAGCAGGGAAAGGGTTAAAAAAAACAAAAAAGGAAAAGTGAAAGTTTGCTGAGGATGCTGGATTGACCGTGAATGTCAACAGCGGCTTTTAGTCCACATTTTCGAGGGATTCTGTCAACGTGGGAGTGAAGGTGGAAGAGTGTGCAGGGATCTGACAGAGGTCCACACATCCAGTTCAGAAATGTGGGCAGGGGTGGGAGAGTGGGGGGGTGGAGGCTGGACAAGGGATGATTTGTGGGCTAGAGACTGCAGCAGCTGTGAGGTGAGAGAAGGACAAAACATCTGGAGGCTGAGAAGAGATAACATTGGGAGGAGTGATTCAATGCACCAGTATTAAATCCACCACAGCTTTAATTGACCTAAAATCCATATAGGCTGGTGTGTGTAAGCACTAACCAATAGCCTTTAAATACATTATCGCTCTATAAATACCCCTTTAAATCCACTTTACCAAGAAAAAGAAGCAGCATTACAAAGCATCTGGTTGCATGGAGGTCTGCAATGGAAACTAACACTGGTGCAGCTGATGTAACAGTTACTCCACCCTGGATGTGAGCGAGGCCAACTCCCCATTTGGACTGGAACAATAGCAACAATGGTGATTCGAATACACAACACCCATGCAAGAATGTGCAACGGTGTGTGTGTGTATTTACGATAAAGAGTGCACATGAAGATGGCTACTCCCAATGTGCAGCGGAAATGTGTCAGGGAAGAAAACGTCGGCAATTCTGTACGACTAATACTGATTTATACAACGCTGATCCTAGATTAACTCAGAGGAGTGGAGATGGTTCGCAGCCATGCCAGAATGAAAATAAAGTGAATCCTCCATCTCCTCTGAAAAAATATTATCATCTTTAGTAATGTAATATAAATGTACATGCTTGCAAAAGGCAGTATAGCTGCCCGCGTGAGGATGGAAACAGCATCAAGTCCAAGCAGCCTTTCCTCACTTAATCAATTAGCATGACATTCCTGGCATTCTTAATACTGTGGTTTCTCTCAATTTATCTAAGAGGAAATGCTGTGCAACGAGTTAAAACGTCTATATCTTATGCTTCCAAAGTAAATGCACATGGTAATAATCAACATATCGACTGTCATATACTTTATCTTGACCAGTTTGACAGATTATTAAATGTGTTCAAACTATTTTTAGCCATTCAAAGCAGAGGAAAAGAGTCCTGCCCATCCCAGGGTGCTGCTCATTGATCTGAACGTGGTTATGTATTCGTTAATGTACTGGATTTATAAGCTGTGACAATACGTTCTTTGTTTTAGTGAAGCTAGTCAAGACAATCTGTTGGACGTATATATTCTAAGGTTTATCATCTTGACAAAAATAAAGATTTTAATAAATACTAAAGTCTTATTTGATATACTTTGAATTATGAAGTCTCTGAGTTTCCCACTACTTAAGCGATGTCTTGTTAAGTTATTAAAATATTCCACTGCCAGCATGCACGGCCCTGATAAATTGGGTCTGCTTGCATACTTCACTGAATCACTGCCAAGGCGCAGAAGCTAATCTCTTAATCAAATTACACTCAATTCATGTGTTCCACGTCATGTTTGAAAGAAAAGGTCTGTTTATTAAAAAACATACAGAAATACATTGTAAAAAGGCTGAACGCCATTAGCTCTGGGCCTAATAGGTTTGTTCTGATCTTACTTCTAGGTTCACATTCCTGACTGCGCTGTTCATCACACTGGGGCTCAGTTACATACGGGATGAATAGCGTTAACTATTGTTACAGGGCCGGCCTTGTGACTACTCATTCTCTAGGGGAAAGAACAATGACAACATTTTACAATAGAGCCATGCATCTGATGTAATGCTAGAGTGTCTGTAGTATGATCACTTTCATTTGCTGCGAAACCTCAGGACGGGAGCGGCAGGTTGAAATGGCCACCAACTGGCTCGTATTA
Source organism: Hippoglossus stenolepis (assembly GCF_022539355.2). NCBI lineage: Eukaryota > Metazoa > Chordata > Actinopteri > Pleuronectiformes > Pleuronectidae > Hippoglossus > Hippoglossus stenolepis. Next base: position 12,907,269 of record NC_061502.1, read on the forward strand.
TGTTGCGCTGGACTAGTGTTTCGGCAAGAAGGAAATTACCTGGAGACACCAGATTAAATCCAACCCACTGGAGATCGCCTCATCATAAAAGTAAAACATAAATGCAAGTAATTGACCCTTCACTCCACCCAGTTCCAGTTCCTTAAAGATTTTCCTGGAATGGTAAGGTAGTGCAGCTTTTATGCCCGGCAGGTATTTACACAGACCAGAGGAGAAAGGTGAAAGAACTCAGATATGAGATATATGGCTGCACATGGATCATGTTGTGTTACCCAGCTGCGGTAGTTCTCAAAAATACTGAAGGTACTACAATGGAAAATTCCACAAAGCATAGAGCCAACAGAAGTCTGACTAAAAGATGGAGTGTCGGCCAAGAGAGCCAAAGGGGGAAGACTGGGACCAGGGGCCACAGCCCAACCCTTTTAGAGCGCTTCCTGAGGATATCCACGGCTTGAACAGAACAGTGCTCTGCCACCCCAGCAGAGGAAACCTGCCAGGTCTCTGTGTGACCTCAACGATGAGACCAGCCAGGGCATGGAAGCAAAGAAGAGAGATGAGTAAGACCTGGCAACAATAGACAAAATTAGGCTATGATCCACCGAACATTATCTGGCAAAGATATGAAGTGGCCTAGCTAACCATGGTTTGGCAGAGAAGGACTGAAGCATATGCAGCCACTCTGTATGAAGTGTTATGTTGGAGGCAGCACATCATCTAACCATATGTTTCCCAGACACAATCAACAATCCAGTCTTGAGAACAGGATCCAACTCTTGGGTTGAGAGACAAAGCACCGTCTAGTACATAATCAGTGTTTTCCAAAATGGACAAACTCCCACCCACGCTGTGTGAAACAAAACTCTTCAAACAGAGGCGGATTCCCCGCAGGCGAATAAAATATAATTCCATTTAGACTTGGCTCAAGATGGACTTTCAAGCAATAAAAAAAACAAAATGAGACGTTTCCTTCAGAGAAACACAGGGGGAATAATGGATGATTGTCAGCTGTCCAGGTCTGGGATCAGATCATCTACGCTGGGAGAAGGCGCGATAAGAAGCTCGCCCTGGTTGAAGGGACGTCGGGAGAACTGTGCTGCGTTTGTCCTCTACATTACACTGAGAAATAAATCAGTTATTCCATATATAAGTAAAAGAAGTGCAGTGAAAATGAATTGGAATGGATTTTTTCAGGGACCTTTACAGATGCATGCCTCAAAAATATTGTACACTATAGGCTGATATTGAATTTTGAGTTTCCATTGAGGCAGTCTTATTGTAGCTCGTCTAACATTCAGTAAAAGTTCAGATCTGAGAGAAAAAAGCCTCAGTAATGGAGTGGAATTCAAGGCAAATCCCCATTCAGACATCTGTAAATCCAACCACTTTGAACAGCTACCGCTCCTGTGCCATAGAGTTCTAAAACTACCTTTGACTCTTAATTAGCTGAGAGGCTATTTACTTTGCTTCCACCACAAATAAATGACTGGCTTACTTAGGCATTCTTATTAAACACATTCCACAACAGGGCTGCTGTGTATGGTTAACCTCAAAGACAGGGGCCCCCTCTGAAAAATACTGCAGACTGCAGGGAACTTTCATTTACAGTCAAAACACGGCGAAAACGAATTTTCAAGGTGAAAATGCCGACGCTATTATGCGATCGCTTTAGTCCCCATCTACGATGTCACTTGACCTTTAAGAGTACGGCTGCTGAAACATATAGGTTGGAGACCGGGTATAGTAAACATGATGACCAGATCCTTATCAGGAGGGATGAGGTCCATCTGTGCAAGTATGTAGGCCTGTTCTCACATGTGGGGAGCCAAGACAAAACACATTTGCAACAGTGAATTCAGTTGCGTCAGAGGGCTTGGGGCAAACGGAGATTTAAAGGGCATTCGGTCCCAAATGGACTCACAAGCAAAAACAAAAGCCATTGAAAGTCAGAGACCATTGGTTATATATAGCAGATCCAGTTTGCTTTCGGGGAGATATGGTGGTCATTGTGCTAAGAACAATTGTCTCACATGGCGCTTAACGATAGGAGCACTTTGTCACTTTAAACCATTTCAAGATAACCAGACAAAATTACCCTTTATAAAGGAGGATGGGCATTACAATGTGTGACTCTTGATAACAAAAGCAAAGAAACTGAAAGAGACTAATGTTTGACGAGTTGCCATAAACTGTAACATTTACATGAAGTCACTGCATTATCTTCACAAGAGAAAACTGACCTATTGAACTTTTTAAGGACGCTGGCTCCGAGCAGCCAAGAAAACCAATTCAAGGTCTTTACATTCCCACCTCGAGTGTATCTGTATGGTTTGGATGGTGGTCACAGTTAAGCCTTCCCACGAATTGAAGGCAAAAACGTGTAAAGTGATACTGCACGAGGAGCAAGCTTCCAACAAAAGCTGAGGTCACGGATTTCTAAATAATGCGAGAGAGCGCCATGTCTGCTGGCACGACAGATAAGGATTTTAAAAACAACTTCAGAGGATGATCCACGATGTTTTTAGGCTGGGTTGGTTATAGCTTCTTGATCAGTTTACATTTAGACAAAGAATTTTTGATGTCAACAACAACAGGTGACTTCAGGAAAGATTTTTGGGTGACACATGCCTGTTCAGACGGTTGGTTGCGTTTGTGATTCAGCTCAAGAGGAGAGGCTTTATTGATGAGCACAGACTTTGCAGACATTTGCCTACAGAGCAATAAATCCAGGTAAATTACCAGGCTGGGAGCCAGATCACCCACCCAGTGTCAGAGGGCAGCATCCCCCCACCCCTCCCACACACACACACACACACACACACGCACACACACATTTACAAACCATTCACATCTTCAGTGCCAGACCAAACCAAATTAACACCTCCGTCTTTTTAGCAGACTGGAAGTGACTGCAACACATTTGGTCAGCAGATCAATCAGATCCAATGGCCTGTTAAAGAAAAAAACCCAAGGCTGCTTTTGTCTGCCAAACAAAAGAGCAGTGTTGCAAAACTAATGTGTGGAGTTCCAATACACAGCATCTCCAAAGTCACACAAACATTTAAAGGATCAAACACGTGAGGCCAAATCTGACTCTGTAGACTGAAATAACAGCAGTTTACAAAGAAAACCGAGCATTCAAAATGTCAGATGATGAAGATGAGCAATAAAACTAATATAATAACTTACAGTATTAAAATCCTGATTAACTAAATGTTAAATATTTACCCTAACTGATCCAAGAACCCTTGATGTGGACTTCAGGAAATCCAAATGTGCACGATTGGCATTTGGCACCTCAATTTTTTAAGTTCTTTAAAGTGCATTTACAAAAGATCATACTTGAAACTAGAGGAACAATCTGAACCTCTGGCTGAGTGAAGCCCAGGTGACCTCATCCAAAGGAAACAAAGCAGTATGGATGTGCACCGAATGCTCAGCAGCTGCAGAAAACGTGGGAACAAACCAAAATATATGCACAAAAAAGTGCACAAGGTTAATCTTCCGGTGCATTACATACCAACTTCTCATTCGATCCCCCTGTTTTGTTTGTTTTTGCATCAAGGTCCCACCGGCTCACAAGCAGCACAAACCCTGATCACATGAATCCCCAGAACACATGTCAAGTGCTGCAGCCGGAGGAGCGCGAGTCTATAAGGACGCGCTCCGGGTGTTGTTTAGAGGCGTGATTTCCATGCGCCCACTGGTCCACTACACAACCACTCAACAGACAAATCGGTGTCAACTTTGAGGATGAGGGTGAAAACTCTCGGTTAGTTGTGAGTCTATCACCGTGTCACCCCTCCCCTCCCCCCCCACCCCCCAAAACTTACCAGCATCCCCATAACATCCGTCCACATTTGGGAAAAGCTGTCCGACGCAGCGGCGCACTCCGCCCGCGGCTCATCTGGAGGCGAACCGGTCCCCTGATCACCCTCCATACTGCCGCGAACAATTTGCGTTCCGAGTCACACACAATCTGCAGGGAAGGTTTGAATCCGATCCCACAGGCAGGGGCCCCGATCACCGGCGGTAAATAAGTGCCAAGGCTGCTCCTACACAAAGTTGCCCTTGACGCACCGGAGAAACGCTCCAACATGGCTTGGCACGATGCGGAGTTCGGTGCGTAAATCTCGCCCCGACATGTTTACGAAGCTCCCACGACAGGTTCGTGCGTTGAATTCAGATTCTAAACACCGCCCAGATGACAGGAGGAGAGAAAGAGGGGCCTCCTTGAGTTGTGTGTTGGACCCGCAACAGGTCATTCGTCTGAGGACTTCCTACAGCGGGGTGCTCCCTGCTCAACAGTCCGCTCAGCACAGATCCCAGGGCCGGGCACAAAGCAAAGGGCCCTCCCCCCCTTTTCCTCACTCACACCAGGGTTGTTGAAATGGACGGGGGGAAAAGTTCCTGGAAAGTTGTCGGAATCCCTCGATGAGTGACCGAAGAGCTTGTGAACTGGTGGAGCGAGCGCTGCTTATTTCCATGAAATATTTGGAGTGAGAGGGCGCCCGGAGCACAGAGCAAATCCTCCAAACACTGCGCCTCCCCCTCCTTCCACCCGCCGCCTCTCTCTCTCTCTCTCTCACACACACCAAACACACTCTCACAAACACTCACACACACCCCACTCATGAATTCATAATATTCCACTTAGGAATTATTCCTTGTACCCGATTTCCATATCTCTTGTGCCTTCTATCAACTTTAAATTATGTTTTTATACTTTTTATAATGTCATATATCCTTTAAAATTATTTAGTGGAGCACATGAAGTTCATTTAAGTGAAAGTAAACTTTTTGGTATCTACTGCTGACAAGGCTTTCCACCAATACGTCTCTGCAGCCACGCAGCCGATGAATGGGGATTGTGAACAAAGCACATTCTCCACACAATTGTATGGAAAACAAACAAAAAAAGCGCATTGGGAAATTTTTTTTTGCTGGGGTGACGCACACTGGTCTCCACTTCTGGACAAAATGCTGGACAGTAACACGCACAAAATACACAAATCTCTGATTGGCCCCAATTTGATTTGAGTAGGTTTATAGTTTTTAAGGTTTGCCACTTTGCCAGAGAAGACAAACAGATGGTTTATGATGCAACAGCTCTCCGGGCCCTGCAGATCTCATTTGAATACAAGCAGGATAAAGTGAACCGGGTTATGTACAAGCATGAAATTGCACAGCTATCTTGTCTGATCAGCCGTTTGTTATGCTCCGCCAGCAGGCTACTCTATTGTGATGAGGAAGTCCAGACACTGTCTCTCTCTCTCTCTGTTATTGTCAGGAGCACATTTTCTCAGCAGCTGCCAGGTCTCGTGATTGATGCCAGAAGGAGCAGAGATATATGGAGAAGGGGGGGGGCTTAAATTGAACATGTTGAATCACAGACTCTCCTCCCGGTGGTTTCAAAGCCCCAGATCTGAAACGCTGCTTCACCTGCTGTTTGCGAAACCGGCCGATCGCACCACGTGCACACATGTCGGAACACAAGAGTAACATAACCACAGAGGAGGGGGGGAAAGGGCCGGAGCAGAAAAAATCATGTTAACTCCACATTCCTATCTGTAACCATGCAAAAGGTGATCAGTTACACAATAATCCCCAAAGCTACAGTTTCACCTGTAGCGTAAGCAGATATGTGAGAGGAGGCCTCCAGTGGATTAGGCAGGGTGCTGAAGAACTCCCACACAGGAAATATTTGCATTTTTATTTAATTGTATTGGTAATTTACATGATTGATGTATGATTCTATCTTATTATTATGAAGAAATCTATTCCTAAAGACCTGAAGTAAGAAGCTACAGGCAAAAAACTTCATAAGAAGTAAGACTTCATGGTTTGCATGTTGACATTAGCAAATTTGCACTAAATATTCATTGTTATAAACAAGATTATATAAAAACGGCTGGATGGATTACCACAAAACTTTATGGTAGGATGTGGTATGGCTCAGGGAAGAAGCAATTACATTTTGGTGTGGCTCTGGATCAGGAGGCAGATCCAGGATTTTTTCCCCCAACTTTCTTTAACTTTGCGATATAGTTCTGCAACATTTTCCTTGATTTCTTAGAGAATAATTAGCAGATATTGACGAAAAAAGGAACCGAGCAAATAAAAATGTGAAGTGAATTCTAATGTGGTTTGACTGTCTGGCCTTGCTGGACGTTTTTTGCTCCACTAAGAGCCCGTCTAGTTTTGCAGGTATTTGGTCATAAACGTATGTATTGGACAAGTAGAAATTTTGACCAAATGATGGCTCAACAGAAAAACGTCATGGGATCATGGTTTTCAATTTCCAATAATGTAATACTTCAATAAATCAGGGGATCACCAGCGTCACTAGGATTCACTCTCTGAGGACCATGAAGGTCTGTACAAAACGTCGTGGTAATGCATATATTTATTATTACTACATTCATTTTGTTATTGATATGTTTCAGTTCTGTTACATTATAAACAATATCACGGTTCAAAGTATGTGTAGGTGCACAGTGACTTATACAGGCCTCGGATGAGCGGCAGCTGTTCAACAGGGTCCTGCTTACAGTCTAAACACACAGAACACACGCGCTCGCACAAGGGCGGCCTTGTCGTCCGGCGAGTCGACAGCTTCGGGGGGGGGGCTGACCTCGAGCTGTAACCTCAGGATGACGAGAGGAGCAAGTGGGAGGTGTGTGTCTGTACTGTAACATAACATCAGAGGTCTGTCCATCTACAGTACGGTGACCACGTGGGTCTCGACCCTCCCGTAGCTCAAACAGGGGGTTTTAGAAGTCGTCCCATTCACACTCATACACACACACACACACACACTCCCACTACGCTATAAGCACAAACACCCTACCCCCCCCCCACACCCAAATACAAGACAGTGTGACCCCACCTGGAGGACCTCAAACAGAGGGGTTAAACTGTTAATGAGCAGAGGAGGAAGCCTGTTGACTCAGTGCACACTCTTCAAACACTGCTGGAGTGTGCGTGTGTGTGTGTGTGTGGACACCAACTTTCCCCTTCTCTCTTCACACTAACCACTAATCAAGGTGTCATGTTGCCAGACAAGAGGAAACAAAAGTCGCTCGCCAGTTAATTCGCCGGGTGCTAACTGCGAAATTATTACATAGACGGTCGTCCCATTTGATCTTTTTCCTTTTTTCCCCCCCACAGGAACATTTGGAGAAACGAGGACGAAACATGTTGCATCTGAACATGTAGACTGGAGGACAAGTCTGCAAGCAATTCACGCTGCACATAAATTTGTCCCGAACGTGGAATGTGAGAGCTAAACTTATTTCATGGTTCTGAGAACATATAGAAGAGGATGATGTCATGAATATAAATCGCTCCCATAGGTTACTTTGAACACGGTCTTGAAAGCCTTGGACTTGGACTCAGTCCTGACTGATGTCAAGTATGTTATTTTGACACTTCCACCGTCTTTTATCCATCTTCTTTCATCTATTCCCCTTATCTATTATTTCATCTATTATTGATCGGCTCATTGTCTTATCATACATTCTTCTCCTGTGCTGATCCTGCTGGATTCCTCGGGGTGGGGGGACTACACCGTGTCATCAGGTTTGGGATGAAGCAGGAAAAATTTATAGGAATAATTTATGTCAGACATGTCAAAGCTGTATGAGCCTGGGGTCATGACGTGGGACTCAAAATAAACGTGTTTGAAATAAATCCTATTTTCACCAATTGGATGCAGGAAAGATGCTTCCAGGTTTTTGCTTTCCTGATTAGAAATTATCATCTTTAAAAGATCTATAAAAGCCCAAATTGACCTGGATTGAAAACAGGATTAGGATTAAAGGGACAGTATAAAAATTGAACATGGGCGATGACAAACTTTGCATAATCAGGGGAGAGGGAGAAGAATCGACTCCATCGACAGTGCCAAAACAAGTTGACTTCTTCTATGTGTATGGCTCCTCTTTTTCAACCTGAGATATTTGTATTCTTCTAGTTTTGTGTCATTTTCCTGCTGTATTCTCACATGTGGTCATGGACATTTTACTAGGGGGGGCTGACAGGAAGAGTTACGTAAAAACATCTGGGGCAAAAGGCTCGGATATTTGTGTTCTCAGCCCCTCCGGAAAAATTTCAGGAGAATGTCTGAGAGCCGCGTTAAGTCTGTAGTGGGATTTACTCTTGTAGATGACTTACAAATATATAAATGCAAATCTAAAAACTGGTTCTTGCGACTCTTTGAGCTTCTTCTATCTCCCACTGAATAACAAACTGGAGGTCAATTTATTTTAGCCCTGTGGCCATGAATGGTCAGGCCTCGAGTGGCCACAGGAAAGATGGATGAGCTGGAGAGGCAGCTCGAGTCTGAGGAGAAAATGGAGATAGAGACGGAAAAAGAATGCAGATGGTGTCAAAGTAAAGCCGAGCAGGACCTCCCCTGATAGTGAGAGTGACCCTTCCTGGAGGTCACTGACCCCAGGCCTTGAAAATAGCCTCTGGGGGAGTCATGAACTACGCTGGCGGGGGCTGATTAACATGGTGGACAGGCATCATGAGCACCACCAGCGCAGTTAAGGAATGCTGTGTATAATAAACATTTTAAGCATAAGCTATTTTTTGTCACGTAATACACAGAGACACATGTATTCAATAGTTTAATGTTTAAAAAGAATAAAAAATAATATAAAGGCATGGTAGGCTTTTGCTTTCATTACCATACCTTTATCTATCATCTCTCTTTTACACTCTTTCTACACGTCCTCCTCCTCTTTTCAAGTGAACATGCACAGATTCACCCGCAAACCTTAATTGGATCGAATGTCCTGAACCCGTCGAAGGGTGCTACCTCTTAGCGATTAATTGGGATCGAGATTCTCACATCATTAATTCCTCTTAGTCGATGGGTCAAAGGCCTGACAGTCCCCAGGCGTTTTCTTTGAACCAATCTGGATGTGAGCATTTGTTGTCCTCTTTTATTTGCCGTGTGTGCATGTAAGTATTTGTTAGTAAGAGCATGTGTGTGTGTGTGTGTGTGTGAGATGAGTAGGCAGTCAGGCCGGCCCCACTGAGCCTCACACGCCGCTGAGTCTTGTGTGGGAGTTATCACACAAGCCCAATTAGCATGACAACTAATTACTGTTTCCTCGCCCCCCCCCCTCCCCCTCCCCCAGCTAAGCAAGTCATTAAATTAAATCAACACACTGGTCTTTCCACTGAAAACAATGCTTCGAGCAGTAATAAAGAATGCCTGGCGCTTGCTGTTTGTGTACTTTGGGTATTGCTTTTCATGGGGTGGTCAACCATAACACTGCAGTCTTCTGAAAGCAGGAGACATGTTAACTGCAAATATCAACACAGGAATTAACCGTGGGCTGGACGGAGAGAGAGAGAGGAAGGGAAATAAGGAGGAGAACAATCGAGAAGAATGTGAAATAAACACGGAAAAGTGATCAACATGGGCATACGGGCACAGGAGATGAGCTGCATGTCTTTACCAGCTGTTAGTAGCCTTATGTAGTATGTCAGTAAAAACTGTAAAAACTCAGTAAAAACTGTATGTGGGGAAAAGCAAGAAAAGCATGCAGACTTTCAGTGCAGAGATCGTCGTCATTAAGTATAACGGAAGATTCAGGAGGTTTGCAGCGTCATGACCTGCTGGTTCCAACTTTATCGCTTTTGTTTTCAGCAAAATTTGACATTTAGTTGTTTAAGTTTTAAATGTGTTGGCTCGCTTTCATTTGATTCAACCCAATGTGCTGGACAGTACGTGCACGCTGTCCACGGCCGATCATATCACGCCTCCCACAGATTCAAAGCATTTCTGAGAAGTGTTTAAAAGGGGTAACGCATGCTTTCATTAATGGAGCGGCCCCTCTCATGAACTCTGTCCAGGAAAAAAAACACGCTAATAGACAAACAAAGCATATTTCTGCTGAGCCCTGGATTCCCAGATTCTCCATGCAATGTATGCCTCCATGGCCATGTGGTAGGTGATTGTGTTACATGGTTGTGTGTGTGTGTGTGTGTGTGTGTGAGAGATTCCAGGGTGTTTTAATCAGGCGAGACTGAAAGGACAGATGCTGCTTTGGATGTGAGCGAGTTTCCAAAGAGGTGAGAGCTGCTTTGTTTTGACTGAGCACCCTGGATTTTGGTGTTTTCGAGTTCAGTGAATATTTGCAGGGGTGTGTGTCTATGGAAAGTGTGTCTGTGTTTGTTATTTGTTTGTGTGACTGAGTCCACAGAGACGGACAATGGGGATATGTTGGTCACATCGAAACGGCGGTCATGACATTGGGCCGGCAGCTGTGTTGGTGTCAGGGTGGCAGTGCCAGGCTGACGGCCGTGTTACGACATGGATGGAGCATGAGAGTGCTCCACAATACACTACTTTTCAATACTGGACTGAATACTACACAGCGTCCTACACAAGAAAAACTACTTTCCTGAAATTTTCATTATAGACATATACAAGTAGGACTTGGAAAATTAACTTTTTTTCATTAAATATCTTAACCTAACTTTTCAGAAATAAGAATGTTTGTAATAGGTCCTTTGATTGATTTATATTATTGTGTCATGCACATTAAGTGCCCAGCCAGAAACACACCTGCAAGTCTTTTGAGTCGGTGCATAATCACTCCAGTAAGTAATTAAGTAATTTTACAGTCTTATCGACCACTCAAAGCCCTTTACAGTACGAGTCACATTCACCCATTCACGGACACATTCATACAGCGCTTCTACATCACACACAGTTCTCACACTGTCAAAGCAGATGTCAGGAGCAACTTGGCTTCAGTATCACGCCCTTCACTTGGGAATGCAGACTGAAGGAGTCTGGGATCGAACCGATGAACTTCTGATTAGTGGATGACCCTCTCTACCCACCCAGGTAAGCTTTGTGCAGTGGGACCCTTTCTCAAACCGACCCACAAATACTATCTTCTCACCCTGATTACATAAAGTGTTTTATATTCGATTTTTGCAGCAGAAACATTATTTTCTCATTGGTCCTTTGCTCCTCTGCCGCTTCCAAAAATGTTGCTTCCTGTGTGTTTTCCTCGGTCTGAGAGTGGGGGCAGTGAAATGGCACACAGTGGCGCCCCCTGTTGACGTCAAATACACAGCACTTGCAGGCCAAAGAGTCCTGCCGCCCCTTGCACGTGCAGGACGCAGGACACAGGACTGTCTATTAAACCCTCTAGCACATCCTGTTGTGTCAAGTCAGCCGTCCGCCTCGCCATATGTTAGCCTCGGAGCTAGAAACAGTAAAAATAGGTCGAGCCCTCGCTGTTATTAATGACCACGTGTGCTGTGAACACGCCACGTAATTATCCCTTGCAGTTTCATACCAGGCTTACTTTTATAGGACTCATTTCAGGTTTATATGACACACACACACACACACACACACACACACACACACACACACACACACACACACACACACACACACACACACACACACACACACACACACACACACACACACACAGGGTAGCTTTGCATTTACCGTACAGTTCCAGTGCTAACAAGACAGTAGCCACTGGGGTATATAAAACTTTTACAGCCCTGTCTGGGCTTTGTTAGTCAATTCTCTCTAAACACTCTCACCTGTTGTACCAGCTAATATCCAGAGACACCACAGAAGGAAGCATAACAAAGGTTGGTCACGAAGATTTTGGCACCGTCAATGTTTGTCGTGCATGAGTTGTGTTTTTGGAATGAGGATGATTGTAATTAAAAGCAAGGGGGTGTACGTCTTAGGGAGCCACCTTGATTTGTGGCATAACATTTTAGGGAGCAAACAACATGTAGTTCCTGCAGAAGCCGTGAAAGACAGAGCGTCTCTTGTGGAGTGTGGTGGGAGAGGGAATCCAGGAATCCAGGTCTGGAGATGCCACATTATCCCTGGCACACACACACATAAACAGACGGAGATATACAGCACACACTCGCCGTGCACTCACTGACACAGAATCCTGAACCTAAACTGCAAATCAAATCTGGAAAAAACAAACCCACATTTTTTATCTTTTCTGCACAGCGAGTAACGTTTCATGAGCATTTACAGCTTCACTCACCCCAGGAGATTTATATCAGATTGCTAGCAGCAAAAAAAAAATCTACACTTTTGGCTGACATTTGGTTATGTATTAGATGTTATAATAAATTATTCCTAAGCCAGCCCCGGGCCTCTCTGTGGTACGGCCTTCTATAATTACTGTCAGCATTCACGCAGGCGTCGTATATCTCACACACAACCCGCGACGCACGATGTGTCCCACACACGGCCGAGTCACAACAGTGGGGGAATATCAAAACCTCAATGCTAACGCTAACATATCATTCAACTGAATCCCAGCGCTCGGTGCTATCGGGACTCACCCGCGTCTGTTGTTAAAGATATTGGAGCGTATTGAACCGGCACCAGAGTTAAATAGTTTCCCCATACTATAATTCACTTTCAAGAGCCAAAGAAGGAAACTTAAGTGCTCCAAGTGAGGATAATCAGCCCACCAGTAACCCCAGTTGTTTGCAATTCAAGAAATGACATCAATTTCCTGTCAAACTGAATAATGTGAAAAATATATACAATCTCCTTTAACATGTGGAAGAGTCTTAGTTTCCAAATTCCTTGGCAAAGGGCTTATCTGTCCGACGAACTGTCGACAAATTTAACTATTACACTTCGTTCCAAGACCACAAAAATGACATGTTCGTTGGTTAAGCTCAAGAGTCAGCAGAAGCTTGAACACAAGTCTTTTTAATTAGTTGTGAAACTCCAGTATTGATTCACGACTGCTCTTCAGGTACCACAGAATAAATTGCTGACTTGCTATGTGACAACTGGCTCCGCACTCCGGATTCAACTGTGGTCTGACAGCATGTACTGTACAATATGTGGTTTTGGCAGCGCCTCCCTACTGACATCATTGACCGGTTTGGTCCAAAGTTTAACCTTGACCACAGCGCATTTGGCTCCTTTCACGTTTACGTCCCAAATCATTTATTCCACTCGTGCTGTGTCTCACAACTATCTGTGTCGCTTTCTGAGATCACATTGAGAGAAAATAATTTTCCGTATTATAATTTTTACGTATGTAAATGCTCATCATTTCAAGTTGAGCTTTATGCATTTAGTAAGTTCCCACAGAAAAACTGCATAAATGGAACTTATTAGTAAGTAGCACAGGGAAAACCAATTAGCTATGATGCCAATATGTGTGTGTGTGTGAGTGTGTGCTCATTTTTATGCCTCTTTAGGTCCTTTCCCAGCATAAACAATGACCTAGTCAGGACCAGTAGACCTGGTGGAGACCAAAGCACAGTTCAGATGAGGCAAAGCTTAATTTAGTTTAAGGTTAGGCATGAAATGGTTATGGTTAAGGTTTGGATTAGGCTGTCCACAATGAATGGAAGTCAAAGGAAAGTCCTAATAAGGACAGCTGTGTGAAAATGTGAGTGTGTGTGTGTGTAGTGCAGCCTCAATCCGTCTGTGTCCGTCCGTCTGGCCGTCTACACGAAGCTCAACCACACAACACACAAACATAGTGCAAGCTCAGCTCAACCACCAGCCCTCCACTTTCACAGGAATTCCCCCCACATTTTATCCCAGTGGATCCTGCATACACTGGTAAAATATGAACCCGGTGGCAACGTGGAGCCACAGAAACACAAAACAAAACAAAACTTGTGTACTTTCCTAATTACTTAAACAGGTTCACATGGTGACGTACGCGGCTCCGGTTAAACTCGTGGATGGATGGTGATACTGAATGCACCAAAACCGCTGCTCATATAAAGAGAAGGGAGAAGAGAAACCTCAACCTCCTAGAGTCCATTGCAGTGTTTGGGTCTTTAAATTAAAACAAATAAAGTGAAGTACTTTCTTTATTTTTTATATTCACACCGCAAGCAATGGAGATTAAAGTACTGTGGCTCCTCATGTATTCAACCAAACTCAAGTTCCAATACAGATCCCAGACCTAGAAAAATGAAACAAACATTTGGTTTCTGGCCTATCAGAACACGTGAGGTGGTAAAAGGGCTTAGCGGTTACCATGGCAATGCCCTGATGCTTGGCACGAGATGTGGCGACGGCTGCTCCGGCCTGACAGGAGACCTCATTACGAGCCGATGGGGAGTCCCGTCTGTCTGTCTGTCTGTTTCACGACAAACCAACACACCTTCCTGACACGCTCTCCGCAACTCTGTCCCCCCGTCGCCCTCTGTAACCCGTCTGCCCACAGATTGCATCAGTGTGTGTAACCCAAACCGTCATGAGATCACACACAACAAACTCCACATCCATGCTGATAGATGGAACGAGCGGAGCGGTCATTAGCTCTGAGTGTTTAATGGCTGCCCTTCAAGTGCAGGTTAGAGGCCAGCCAATGCACGAATAATGAACTTGCTCCGCCGCCCGCTCGCCCTTCTGGAAGAGTGGAGCGTCCCTGGAACCGGGATGACTCAGCGGGACCAGAGGCTGTATAAAGGTTAACGTGCCCTCTGAGATCAAATGCAGGCTGAGTAAAAGTGAGGTTGGGTTACAGATGTTTCTGCCTGACGGAAAGACACAGTCGGAAAGAGTGGATTCCAACTCATGGTTTCACAAGGGGACTGTTTCATGAATTCACTACATCCAGATTCTTATTTGGATCTGCACCAAATTGCACACACTCATAAGTATCAGTCAGCAACATCTTTTTCATCAAGATCTATGAATCACTCATTGAGAAATCAATGAAAATGCCCCGTCTCACATTAAAGACCCCTGATCCAGACCCACACTTAAATTTAATTCATTCTTCCTTGGGTCATGACCTCTGCCTCCACAAAATTCCATGGAAATCGTTTCCGTTTTTTTGGCATAATCCTGCTCACAAACAATTAAACCACAAACAAACGGACAGGGGTGAAAACATAACCACGTCCAGGGTGACACCTTAATGTTTAATTTGTCTGTCGAATAGTACGAAGCCCAAAGATAACACATTCAAGAAGCTGGAACATGCACATTTATATCTACTTTGCCTAATAAATTGCTTTAATCATCTATTACAACCTTCCTTTTATGTATCTGTGTCATTGGACCAGTGCTCAGTAGCAGACTAGTGTTTGAGGACAACTATAGAGGCAGCGTTGGATCGATCTGACAGGCTGCAAAAACCTGGTGAAATACAGACGGAGGAAATGATCAGGCAGGGCAGGGATGGTGAGAGGGATTGAAGACAGGCCCCAGGAGGACAAACAAACACACACACACACTCACAGGAGGCCTGTGTTGGTACAGTTTTGTGCTGCGGGGCTTGGTGCCGAGCCCATGCTGGCTGAGAAGAGATCCATATTCTGTGGTGCAGAGCTGGCATGTAGCCCACAACCCGATGCACTATTTACCTTTCTGCCTTCTCTCCGATTATCACTCTTACTCTTATGCACCGTCTCTCCGTCTTAAACATCAACATCGAACTGGCACCGCTCCCCAAAAACATAATCTTTAGGAAAATACAGTAATGAACTAAGAAGGTAATCGAACTGGGGATACTGCAGCTCCGTGGTCACTGCTTCAGTTCGCCACAGAAACGCCCCAGTTTCAATAACTTTTTCCTCTCTTCTCTCGACACACACACATTTTTTTTAATCCCCCAGTCAAAGTCTGGAATACATTGAGGGACAGCTGCGAGATGATCTGGTCATGATGATCTCAGAGCAGAGGGAAAAAAAAGAGCCCATATGGCTTGTAAAGGACAGACCTGAGGTTTCAAGCACAACTATTTAAAGCTCTCCATATCATACGTGAAGGAGGATTAAAAACCGAATTCTGCTTTGGAGGGGGGTGTTTTCAAGGGAGTGTGTTTGTGTGTGTGTGTGTGTGTATTTTGAAGAAATGTATCTTACCTCTCTGGCTCTGTTCCCAGAGTCTGGGAGGGGGATTGTGGAGCTGAGGGAACGTAGGAGGTGGGTTGGTGTAACCACAACGGAAATGCCAACATCTCACGAACAGCATAGTCCAATTTATTACATTTAATATAGTCTATTCATTTTCAATATGAACACATTTTAAGTCGGGTTTCTTTCAGTAGATCAAACGCCTCCAATAAAGCCACAATTATTGGTTTAAAAACAAATCCAAACTTAAAAGATGCACCAGATGATATAAAGGAGCCACTGTGAAATATGATTGAAGCACATGGGCATAACCAGGCTGCTCTTTCAAAACCTCTGATCCTCAAACAACTGCCCTGCAGTCACACACACAGACACTGACACTACTCCTGACATGAATATCAAAATCCCCAGAAACAAGGCTTTACTCACCGTACACTGCAGCACAACAACATCCACAGGGATAGAGTAGCTGTGGAGCTCAGACACTACGATGCAGCTTCGCTTTGCCCTGAGTCACACTGAGCTTTTGCTGCAGCCGGAGTAAAAGTCGGCCCGGCTTCGACACCCCGTCTAGTTTCCAGGGTTTTAGCTCAGTCATAACCTCAACCAGTCTGTG
The DNA here is from genome assembly GCF_022539355.2 of Hippoglossus stenolepis. Classification (NCBI taxonomy): domain Eukaryota; kingdom Metazoa; phylum Chordata; class Actinopteri; order Pleuronectiformes; family Pleuronectidae; genus Hippoglossus; species Hippoglossus stenolepis. Next base: position 12,923,752 of record NC_061502.1, read on the forward strand.
TTTATGTGCACAAATGACTGGCATCAAGACGGCAGGACATGTGGCGGAAACATGTTTACAGCTGTGGCCTGGGTTTCTGTTGTCATGGCAAAATGAAAGGTGGGAAATCTATTGTCACTGTCGGGGAATCAAAAGTGGGGTAAAGGTTAAGAAACTGTAAATTCTGTTGGCTAGATTATAACATAATGAGACAAAGGCAGGAAGGAGAAAAGGGTAAAAGAAGACAGAGGTGGGGGGGGGGTATTTGATGGGTTCCCAGGGGCAGGACAGGACGGAGGATTCAGAGTTCACATCTAGAGCAATAGCTCCCCCTGGGGCAAATCAGTGATAACATAAGAGTTAACTAGAAGTGACTCACAACTGCCACCAAGCACCAGGATTTATAGATATTTATCAAATGAGCAATGTCGACGTCATGCTCTGTCATCTGATGTGCACAGAGAAACATCTGTTCAAATAAAAGTCAAGGTGCTAATTTCACTGTGACTGTTATGGGTTTGAAGAACTGTATTATACACGCTTGCCTAGCAGAAACTCACAGATTAATGTCTCCCCCGCCTTCCCACCTCAACCTCTCCCACACTCAGAGCATGCTCTGTTTTCACTTCTGCACTTTTATGTGTTTACCATCCTTTACTTTTACGGCAGCCGTTAAACACTGACCTCAGAGTGAGATGTTAATGCGGGGCAAATCCGGAGAAGAAAAATAATTCACCCTGTGATTCATTACTGGCTCTTGATCCCGTAACACCTCATAAGAGTTCACGACGTTTTCACACACCAACAGGTTCACGCACACGAGGGCCTGTGATGAGAGCACAGCAGCAGCAGCAGCACACATTCCTGATGTGTATGGATGTGGTTGGTGCCTCCGTGATTATTTTCCCATGCATGGCTGGTACGAGGAAGAGGCAGCCCTTCTGGCCGAGGAAGAGGCAGCCCTTCATTTATGGATCATTTATGGACTGGACAGCGCACGGCCAGCCTGGAGAGAGGCCACAAACCCGGGGGGGAAATGGATGCTCATCCTGCCTATAACACTGCGACTAGTGTGTCAAAGAGCAGGATCTAATGGGTTTGAATACCAGCAAAAATACACTGATGCCAACAACAAGACCATAACACGAACACGGATGCCTACGTTGCCCACTGGAGAAAAGCCACAGGACAGATGTGCCACAAGCCAGAGCCCTAAAACCAAGACTGATGAGAATAACCACTGGCTTTACTGACAGGAAATGCCATAACTACACCCTATTTAAATTACAGCACGCAAAAATGACCTTTTCAAGTTGTTAAATAAGAATAACACTCACTGTTTGTCACCAGAATGAATTCTGTCTCACAAACACAGGCCTAATAAAGAATTTATGAAGCAATTTTTCAGTGTCTGTAAATCTACATTGCTTACATTGGCGGGCGGTTTTATCCTCCTCCAGTTTTTTTATTGGTACATTTACTGGAAATGAGTGAAACCAAGAGACATCTATTTCCATAATTCTAGTTTCAAAGACACGGACAAATGTTTTCAGGTTCTCGTAAAAAAATCCATGCAGGAGCTAAATTAGCCTTAGTAGCTATCTGATGAATATTTTAAAATCAAAATGTATATGAAATAAAGTCATCATGGATGCTGGCTTAGTTGCATGCTTGAATTTAAGCAATTAACTCAAAAATTCTTATAGCAGAATGACCTTTAACTTTAATCTACTACTATTATTCTATTCTCATAGACATTATGCCACACATTTGCATTTATATTAGTCTTTTTATGCCATGTAAATGTGTGGTTCATCACCTCTTCTCCAAACAAAACACTGCTCTGCAGCGCCCCAAAGGCTCCGCTGAGTTTTTTATAATTTCATCTCGAACCACCCCTCTAAATACCCTTTGTTCCGACTATGTGTGGCATGTTGGGTCTGTGCATGTGTGTGTTGTCGCGCTGTGCGCTGCTGACTTGTGATGCCACTGAGGGATCGGTGAATGTGAGGTTTCACGGGGCCGGGGCAGCGTTAGTTGTTAGTACAGACGCTGAGTGTGAGAAAAGTCGCGATGGAGACCACTGGCTGCAGCTGATGTGAGTCCTGTGGGACTTTCCCTCTGCTGAGGTCATCCCCTCACAGTCCCAACACTCGTACATCACATCTGACATCAACGGCCACGCTCGGCCAAGCCGTTGCCGCGGGCAACACAAACAGGGAAAAAGCATGAGTGTGCGTGCGCGCCTGATGTTAACTTTATTAGTGTTTTATTGAGTTTGGAGTTTGGTTTGTGCCATACAGTATTACATTTAAGTATTATCATTATGTTTGAATACTCGCTCATGTGCCAACAAGCTCTCTGTGCTCTGTTTATTCAAGAGGAAGTCCATTAAAGAAATGTGCAGTTCTAAAAAAGTAGGAAAAGTGAAAGTAAAATTAAAATGTGGGCTGACAGTAAAGCATGAGATTAACCTACAAAGAGCTAATCACTGTGTTTGATGTGCGCCTGCATGTGCGCCTGCATGTTGATCTGTGTAAGTGTGTGTGTGCCTATAGCTCTTCCTGTCTCCTTGCTGTGTCAGTCAATGCCTGGTGTCCTGGGAAGTGGGTCGGCAGTGCCAGCAGTAATCAGAGCTCTTTGTATCTCCCCCTCACTACACACACACACACACACACACACAGTCGGGCTATAATCAGGAAGCGTTCCCTCTTTTCCACCAATAATCACTGTAATCCTCTCATCTCAATATGATGTGTAACCTGTGTCACGCTCACAAACTCAGATTTGTACCTGGCCTCTGACTTGTTCCAAAATAGATCTAATGGGTTTTTAAAGGTGTTTTTTTACAGGAAGCACAGAGAATTGCACCACAGTCAGAGCAAGTAGAGGAAGACAAAAACATTATGAGACGGGGGAATGATAATCTTCAGGAATACAATGATGTGGGAGCAACTGAACAGTGCAAAGTGCAAAGACTCAGACATACAAGGAAATGCAGCAGTTTGTGTGTTAATGTCTGCAGCTCTACACAAGTTGTTACTGATCCATACTGAATTAATGAAATCATTTACTTAAACACAAACAATTTTTGAAATATTGGGCAGGAAATTGAAAAATGGAGATCCACAGGAGGTAGAGGGGGTCGTCCACTAACAAGAGAGTAGGTGGTTAAATTCCCGCTCCTCCAGAGTGTCCTTGGGCAAGATACTAAACACCAAATTGCTGGCAGGTGTACTTCTACTTGTACTGTGAAGAAATTTGAGTGGTCAGGAAGGAAAACACTATATTAATATAGTATAATTAACATGATTTAAGACAGATGTGATTTTTTTTTTTACAAAGTCTGATGAAAGAGCTGCAGATCAGGTTTGAATAGGTTTTGAGGAAACTGCTGATGACAAAGATATTTTCGGTGCCAATGACACACCCATGCAATCGACAACATCTCAATAACAACAACATCTCAATTGTGAAATAATTTCCCTACGTGCAACATCATTGATGAGATACACACACACATGCTTCATTCTGCATGACCCGACTTGACCTGATTTTAAAACCAACATTGCATGATAGTCAGGGAGCAGATTTCTTTTGCATTTGCATCCAACCCACAACTATTTGTGAAGCTATATGTTTCTTTCTAAGTCTCAGATCCCAAATCAGACTCAGATGCTTTTGTCATATGTAAAAAAAAAAACATGCCTGGACCCCATATATGAATAATAACAATAAATAAAAATAAAACATGCCTTTGCAACATCTAATAAGAACATGCCTCTCGGTGATTGGAACCAAATGTGGTGATGAAAAGTGATCATGGTGCGACCTTCAGCAGGAATACAAGTGATGCTGCAGATGTGGAGCTGTGCAACAAAGACGCCACAAAACTTTAAAACACGCAAAATGTGATTTTGATGTGTGCGGCAACAGATAATGAAACACATACACTACATTTCTTTGTGTGTAGGCCCGACGCATCAGCGACGACCAGACCCCCGTGTCTCGAGTGCTTTAATCTGTGTTGCCGTGTGTGAACTGAGTTTGAGAGTGCACAGTGTTAAGATAAGAGGAGATATATAGGAAGTGCAGGAGGGTGGTAAAGAAAGAGAGTTGGATAAGACAGAAGAGAAACTCTATCCGTGGTCCGGCTCAGAAGACTGAGAGAACCTCTTCATACATAAATCATATCAAATTATAAACTAAATACCACAGATTGTTGCTACGAATGCTAATGTGAACCTTTGTCTTTCCGCTTTTTCCCCATTTGCCGATTTTCATTTTTGATTCTTTAGGTTTGTGCACGATGCTTTGTTCCCCCCCAGATTTATTCCTTTTCATTCATACATTCATGTCGTCCCACTCTGGGGGTTTCTGTCGTCAGTTGGGGTCTTTGTCTCGCTCCCTCTCCCTCTCGGTCAGATTCTGTCATTGTTGGCGTATTGACATCACTGCTGAGTAAATGCTATGACTGTGACCAAAACAACCCCCAGCTTTGTGACCCAGCTCCACACATTTCACTCTGATTTGTTTACGAGCACACTGTACTGTACATCGCCAAATGACAGCACCTCATTGGCTGCAGTCTGCCTGGTGACACGACTGATGTAATGTAGGACACACGAACATGGCTGATGTCAGGGCAGTAAACACGATCTCAAACAGGACCATTGTGTGAATATCATATTACTTTACTATCTATATTAGATCGAAAGACACATGCGCAAAAGCTAAAAATGGATTATATACGACTTTAACAGATGCATTGTAAGTTTTATAAGTGTTAACGCTTGATGTCGAGTTACAATGACACCATTCATGCTGTAGTGACCTCCGTCACACTCGCGCCACCTGCATTGTAACGTCAGCGCTTTTTCGCCTATAAATCACGCACAGATGCAGGCTGAGCTCGTAACTGCCCGAAATAAACGGAGAAGTAGAAGACACGGAACAGCTGCCCTGACAGAGGGAGATGACTGAATTACACTGGCACATATGGCACAAACTGCACAGTCAAACAATTCCTGGGAGGAGATGAAGGCTGGTGTTTTATCACTGTCCCAATCACTGCAACCCCCCTGAAACTCCACGGATCATGTGTCCCACAAGAGAGCCGCAGAGACAGATGTGAGGGGAGACTTTCACCCCTGCGCTGCCACGACTTTTGCTTAACGCTAATGATGTCAACACACACCTGTTGGCGCTGCCACCCGGGCCTGCCCTGGATAAACAGAAGCAGGAGTGGTTGCCCAGCTCTGGCAGAGCAGCGCAAAACAACAGCTGGCATGTACGGTTTCATCTGGCAGGGAAAATGAGAAGCAACAGCAAAAGCAAATCCAACCCGGGCCGAGTGAGTGATTCTCTTTAAAGTAGAGCTTTGCACTTTTCCATTTTCACGGTTTTTTGAACGTCGGGGGAGCTCATCAGAGTCCAGCTACTGACAGACGCACACGCTCACGAGCGGAAAGGCAGCAGAGTTTGGAGACTGACACAGAGCAGGACTGGATTTGACAGCTAAAGCCTTCGGGCACAAATTCCCATTGAAAATTTGACACTCAGCAAAGACCAGGCTTTCCAAAGAAGCATCAAGGCTCTGCTCTCTGAGCTAAATACGACAGGAGCACGAGAATCTGTTCCTAATGATGGATTTACTAACACTGGCATCTGTATCAGTGTGTGTTTTGAATACAAGTACGTTTATGTACGCCAAATCATTCACACGCTTATTATACGCACACAAATGTGTCCTTGAATTTGTGTAAAAATGTTTCCTCTCATACAACGGACACACAATGACATTGTGAGGTAGGCTCTTCCTGCATTGGGGGGGGGGGAAGTCTACCAGGGCAACTTTGGCCTGAGCAAACTCCCCTTCCTCCCATTTCTATCCCTCTCTCTCCTCTGGTCCCTGCATACACGCCCCCCTTCCCCCCTCCATCCGCTCCCTTGTTTCTTGTCAGCTGGTGGAGAGGGGGGGGGGGACTGATCCAGATGTGAAGGGGAGACTTGGACAGGAAAGGGGGGGTGGGAGAAAGAGACGTAGAGGGAGATAGAAATCCACATCCCCCTGCTGACAGACTTCATTGTGCAAAAACCCTTTTGGACAAGGCTCTGGACACATACACACAAACAATTATGCTGGACAAACAATGGAGTCCCTCTAGACAACTGGGCCTCGACTGTGTTACATGTGCATCGCTCTGTGTGTGTGTGTCTGTGTGTGTGTGTGCATCTGGCTACAAAGAAAAATCAATGGACAACATCTTGCATGAGATTTGCTGTTGATATTGGGCTGGCTTGTTTACTGGGGGTCTTGGGCCGGAGCGTGAGGCTTTTTGTTCTCGGGGATGAGGAAATCAATGAGGACCTGAGAGGGTGATGACAAACGGTGAGGCGGGGGGTCTTTTCCCCACATCTGCACAGTCGAGCGGACAAACACACACACACACACAAGTAAATAATTCAAAGTGAATGACACACACATGCGCGCTGAGGCGGGAGAGAACGAGACATGTAATCACGCAGAATTACTCCAGAAACACTGATGGCAACGCATGTACGCTACACACACACACACACACACACACACACACACACACACACACACACACACACACACACACACACACACACACACACAGCACGGAGCCATGTGTATTAAGTTAAAAGAGTGAGTCAGCTGAAAGGGGAGAAAGAGTCACGAAGGCTTCCACTACTCGAGCGGTCGTCTCGCCAACTCTGTACAGAAAGTTTCAGATTCCACAGCCAACTTCTCTGTCTTGTTTAGAAGATCACATATCTCACATATCCCCCTCAGCATTTGTCCAAACTCAGAAACATCAGACAAAAAAATTGAATGTCACAGCAAATAAAATGAATGACACGACTCCCCCTGTCCCCAAAAACCCCAACAAATCTAATCGTCAGTACTCACCACGAGGCAGCCAAAAGCCTTTTTGATCCCCCAAAAGTCAATCTTCCTGCGGAGCTAAGACAGACCCAGCCTTTGAGAATGGGGGCAACAAGTAGTGTACAGTGGAGAACAATGCATGTCTGCCGGAGCGCAGCGAGAGCGGAGCGGAGACACAGAGAGGTCCAGTCATCAGGCTGCAGCTCACATGGGACCGGCAGAGGAGGAGGAGGAGAAGGGAGGGGAGGGGAGGGGAGGGGAGGAGAGGGTTGGCTACAGGATAGACTACAGTAACTTAGATCTGTCAATGGGGGGGAGGGATCTCTCCAAATCTCGCTCCTTTTCTTTTTCCCCCCACTTCCCTCAAAAAAAAAAAAAAATGTTTCAACAAGTATCGTCTTTCTTGTCTTGTTTCAAAATTGAGTCGGTCTGCCCCCTCGTCCGTCCACTCCCCTTTCCTTTCTGCTATCTCACTCCTCGTCCCCCTTTTGTTCTCTGCTGACTTTCCCACACACACACGTAGCGTCTCTTTGTCGTCCCTGTTATTCGGTTCTGAAGAAAGGGTGGCGCGCTCCCTCAAAAGGTGTCTTCCAGTAAAGGTGAAGAATGTCGGGCTGCACCTCGACACACCTCAGGTTCTGCTAAAAAGAAGACGCACATGCTAGAGACATGATTGCTCATACGTGCGCACACACGCACACAGGGACCTGGCTGGCTGCAGGAACGAGGACAGTCGCTCATTGATTGTCTGGAATCGTCACATATTCAGGCACAGAAACAGAGCAGACAATTACAGGAGGACTCAGGCTTTGGATCTCTCTCTTTCTCTCTATCTCTCTCTCTCTCCCTCTCTCTCTCTCTCTCTCTGATGTCACTCGTCTCTTTCAGCCTTTTCACTCAAAGGCCCTAATTCACAAGTGGCCCAGATACCACACTGTACTGGGGGGAAGGAAGAAAAGCAAAAAAGAGAGTCAGAGAAAAGAGAAACCTGATACAGCCAAGAGCAACAATTATTTGAATGAGTCACTCAGCAGTGAGGTTTGGTGTTTTTTTTTCTGTGTTAATTCAGGAGAGGGAGAGAGAGAGAGAGAGAGAGAGCGGCCACAGATGAAGAAGGGGGGAAAATTCATCCCATTTTGGAACAGTGAACCTCCCGAGCGCTCCCTGAGGTCATGGGAGAGGAGGAAGGAGAAATGTGGGGTGAGGGTGGGAAGGGTAAGAGGGGGGGGAATGGAGGGGCAAGGGAGGACAAACATGGGTTTGGATAGGAACTTCTTCTCCTCTTCATCCCAAATCCATCCTCCAGGACACGGCTCACCGCGTCAAGTCATGCTGACAGAACCGGATAACCCAGGGTGCACCGCGCTCCCAGACGTGGGGGTGAGATGACACTGACACACTGGTAAATAGGAAACAGATCAGGCCCAGAAATGAAAGCAGTGGAAAGTCAAAATGCTATGTGGCCACGACCGGAGCTGATGCGCAACCCCAAAAAAAAAAAAACACATGTCCAGGCTAAACAGATACCATGCAGTGACCACAAGAACCCAAACTGGTCAGCTTGTGTTTTCTTCTCTGTTTCTGAAGAATGCCAGAGACTAGATAGCAAAAAGCAAGTTGAAGAACTACCCTGCCACATCCTTATTTTCACCATATTTTGGGATGTACTGTGTATTCACGTGGTCCTCGGAAGGTCCAATTTTCAAAACTTGTGAGGAGGTTTTTCCGACTTTGATGTGCTTTGAAGTCGGAATTTGGGAAAAACAAGGACGACGTCAACAAAATGTGGTGTATTCATGTGCTAAGAATTAAGAGCATTTAAAAAACATGCTGACACGTCTTTCCATTATTTGCATTATAAGGAAGAGCAAAAGAAAAAATTCATAAATAATTTTAAACTTATGTACGTTAATCATAAAAACATCTACTTTGGCTAAAAAGTGGTTTTAGGTGCTTGTGAGAGTTGGACATGCATTGAGCAAGTGACAAAGGTGTAACATCTGGTAAATTGATATTAGAAGCAACTTTTTAAACCTGGTAAATGTTAATTAGCTAATAAGTGATGACTTCAGCAACTGGGCAAATTACATACCAACATTTTCACTGACTTTCCGAGTTGCTGGAGCGACAACATTTTCCCAGTCTGGAACCAATTCTTCAGATTATTCCGACACCACATGAACGTATTGGTATTTAGCAAACTAGCAAAGCCCCATAACAGAGTAACGTTTCCTTCCTTTGTTTCACAAAATGAATCTATGAGTGGAAATGGGAGTGTAGCAGTGGGAAACACTCAATTGAAACAGAAAGACAAATAGCATGAATGCAGTCATATCAGTCCACTGGCAGTCCGGCCATTTTGTTTAACTGCTGTATAAACCAAAATTACAGCTGACCTGCATCCTGTTTAGAGCTGCCGTCACAACATTTAGAGAAGGAAACACAGAGCGAAGGTTCATGTAAACACAAACCAAAGGAATTTACAAAAAAGTGCCGAAAGAGACTGTTTAAGGGTGCGCGGCGTGACCCAACTATCTAAACAGGGTGCAAGTGTGTGCGCACACAGATGAGGCAGCACTGAGAGAATGTGGTCAAGATTCTTTGTTCAAGTGGCTGGACAAGCACATTTCCTGTGTATGAGGTCAAAGGTTTTTAATGTTCCTCTCAGCTGCAGATGCCTTGTATTAAACACTGTGCGGGGATCATTCAATTAGAGCATTACCATGTTTGACTCTTTCAGAATTACGCCAATGGTTTGAGTTAATGAAGCCCTCCAGCATTTCCATGAGTGTGTATAAACAGGAGGCAATGGATTTTTCTTTTAATCCAGGACACACACACACACACACAGAGGCAGACATATAAAACATTTATTACAGCCATGTATGCAGTCAGGCGGTTTCTGCCTCTTGCAGGTGGAGAAACATCAAAGAGTCCATATACATTCCTCTGCTGCTGTAGGCTGAGCTACTACACTGCTACTACACTACTACACAACTACACTACACAACTACACTACTGCTGAGCTGGCTGCGTCTGCATCTGTGTGCAGGCCAACCTTGTTAACAGTCAAGATAGTAAACCTGCCAGCAGCACTTTGTATTTTATATTATTGTTTATGACTTTCCAGTTAATAATGCAAGAGCATTACCCTCAGAGACAGTAATTTAAAGCATTTATAACAATTGCAGTTTTGCTCCCCCATAGAAAAACACAGATGAATATTGTAGCGTTACAAATTCAGAATGTTGTTCCCGGCCATTGCATCATTTCAGTAGATATGGTTTCTTATGCTGAAAACGATATGGTCAGTAAATCTATTTGTCAGTCTGCATCCGAGCCTCGTGTTCTATTTCTTTTACACACACACACACACAGACACACACAGACGTTTGCGCAGCCATTCTTATGAAGACTTTCCATTAACTTCCATTCATTGTGGACAGCTAAACCAAAACCTTATCCGTAACCATTCATCAATACACGATTAACCCAAACCTTAACTCATCTACAACTCATATCTTACCCCTAACCTTAACCAGGACCTCAGAAACTATGTTTTGCCTCATGGGGACCAAGCTTTGGTCCCCATGAGGTCTACTGGTCCTGATCAGGTTAGTGTTTGCAATGGTAAAAAGGTCCTAAAGAGGTAACAAAAACAAGTACACACACACACACACACAGAGTGAGAGAAAAAAAAACCTAATCAAAACGTTCAGATTCAATTAGCGAAGTGTAAAAGGGCCATTCAGTTACTTTTAGCACTAAGCGCCGTCCTTGTTCCTCCCGAGGCAAACAATCAACCAGCAGACACAAATTAACACTGAACAAGAGTGCTTGTCGAGGGAGAGAGAGTGTGTGTGTGTGTGTGTGTGGGGGTTCATACTACTGTAAGTTCCTATGGAAACAGGCTGAAAAATTCTTTAATATTTCCTGCTCTCCTGGTCACAATCCAACGAGCCTTGCTGGTGACCACAGACCGATACCGATCAATGTGACATACAGTGCGAGTATACAGACATTATATTATATACATGCTGTATAGAACCGAAGCAATTCTCTTACGTATAGACACAGGCACAAGTCTCCATCCACCATCTGTGAGCCAGGACTGTGTAATGAGTTTAAAAACAGGGATAGAAGACGACAGGAAGCTTTGTCAGGGACAAGGTTTTCACAAAATTTAACCAAAATCCCTGCACAGACACAGACACACACACACACACACCTGCCAGAGTTTTGAAATGTATCAAAGGGGTTTTGTGACGACCCAACCATGCCTGACAAAATTCAAAAGCACTCATGAATTTTAAACAAGCAGCAGGTTGAGGAATTTAGCGGCGACATCACATTTAAAGTCATTTATATGCAAATGTGTAACAAGTGGCAATGCACAGAGGGACTGGAGGGTAATTAGCACACGCTCATTGACTTCACTGACCTGCTCCACCAATATGGACTCTCTGTAATGAGCTACAAACACACACCGACTGCATATGCACAGTAGTTTCAAAACACTGTTGTTTAATATATTTCTTTTTTACTCTTGAACTCAGAGGTAATCTGCACTGGAGGTGTCGCAGGGTTCTGCCACTAGATGGCAGTAAAGATCTGGTCTCTCTCTCTCTCACACAATCTCACACACACACACAGACACACACACACACACACTATGCTGGTAGGCATGCCAGAATGGGGAGTGAACGTGATGAAAGACCACAGTAGAGAGCAGACAACCAGACTCACCCACAGTCACTACACACCACAAGAGTAAGAGTCAACAGCTCCAGAGAAAGAGCCGACATGCACATAACCATAAAGGCAGAGGTTATTTTTTGCCCATCAAGGCCAGTCGATCGCACTGGTGGTTGTGAGGAAGTGCTCTTTATGTTCTATATGAGTGGCACGAGCAAACTTTACTTCTGTAAAATGAAATTGACAACCATTCTGTATTTCATATTAGTATCAGTGCTGCAGGCTACGAAGAGGCTTGCTGAGCGCTGATGAAGAGAGACAGGCGAGCTGGAGGAAGCAGAGTGCCGTCAGTTTGAGCCTGGAGGGTCGGAGTTCACGGCGACTCGGCTCACAACGTCAAGCTGCATGGAACTTTCTTTTTCCTCTCGCGCTGAGAATACTTCCTCCGTCACCCACAGGGTCAAGACAAGTGTGGGCTCAGTGTAAAGTCCACTAGTGTAGACTGATATCATTGTCCACCCACCTAACTATCTATCTATCTATCACCGCCATCAGATGAAAACCTCTTTAATGGCACAACTTAAACTCAGCCATGTACCGCATCCCATTATACCTCGAAGCTCGGCCCTCGGAACGACGTCACATCCGGAAAAAACACGTTGATGGCGTTCCAATTGCACATTTGATCGGAAGTGTACAGAACATTGCTCACGTCCAACATTTATTTAGCATGTCAGCATGGGTTTTTAGGCACGTTGGCATGCTAACTCTCTAGCATTGCATAAGCTAACCTAGCATGTTTGTAGACTCTAGCAACAGTGTGGAGGTGAAACTGGACTGTGTGAACATGCAAATCACAAGATGTAGTTGCGTTGCAGTGGTCTTCTCTCTTTGGAAACATTTGAGCTGCACTTGGCTGATCAGTCAATTGTTGGCTAAGAAATAAAATTAAATCCGAGCTGAGGGTTTGCTCTGACAAATTCGGAGCCTGGCTCCAATTTTTTGCTGTGGACCCAGTGGGTTTGGATCAACCTTCAACCTTCAAATTCTTTTTCCTCCATAATCCAAGCCAGGTCTCTGACAACTAAACCTCATTTTTTAATATCACAGGAATTGTATATGCTGCATTGACGATAGGACATCCCCACAATAGCAGGGGCATTCTCACCTACAGTAAATCACTAGAATCTTTCATTTGTGTGTACTCCGTGTTATAAATCTTCATCGTCACCCTCATCCACACCCATTTTCCTTTGTCTCACTCCACCTTGCAGCTCAAATCACAGGTTCGTGGGGCCAAGCAGTTCAGCCCAGAGTAGCACAGATCCACCGAGAGAGCTGATGATTGCCTGTGATTACAGTCTGTATCCTCCCCTCCCTCCAACACCATCTCCTGTGGGTCATCTGGCCAGGCCCCGGCAGAGGTAACGCTCTCCACGCTCGAGTCATTAACTGGAGAGAGCTGGAGCGAAGCGAAGCTCACCGGGGAGGCGCTGACACGTTTCCTTCACCTTGACATTGCCTGGAGGTTACACCATTTCGCGGCAGTAAAGTACGGTTCTGCGAGATGAGAGTCATGTGAATCAAGAGTTTGTGATAACATAAAAGCTCTCTCTGTGTGAGGGAGCCTCATTCCCTCGGCTCTCGCTGCTCGATGTGCTCTGAGCTGTTGGAATGCATGTCGATGAAAGACGTGCGAGTGTGTGCGCGAGACAGAGGCTGTGAGGCCATGCGGGTTCATGTGTGTTTGTCAATATGTGCGCATGAGTAAGCGCGACCAGTCTGCAGGAAAGGTGCAGTGTGGGGCAGCAAACACTGGAACACACACTCGTCCGAGCCCTAATCCCATGTCGTGACGCAGCTGACTGTTGTCTGTCTGATAAATCAGTCATAGCAGATATGTCCGAGCGCCATGTCTGTCTTCTCACATTACCCGGTGACACGGACTGCCTGTCCGTCAGCCGATCGCCAAAATGAAAAGCCGACAGGTTAAAGTCAGGAGGTGAAATGTCAATAGCAGTCGGCATATGTCACTTTCCATGGATTGACACGGCAATGTTGCCAAGCTGCTCTTTAAACTTTTCCTTTTGGGGAAATTTACATGTACGTTATGACACGTGCAAACGTTTTCGTGCGAGGTTGTGGAATAAATATGTGAGCCTGCCGGGTGCGATTTGGCTTAGCAACCCGACAGTTGTTTTCACTGCATGTCAGTCAAAAATACTGAGGAATGATTGACAGCCGCCTATGGCACTTGTAAATGTGTCTGCTGGATTAACCCTTCGCCGCCCTCAGAGGTGCCTCGTGATCCCCCTCTTCCCCTGAGGGTGTTTAGGTGGGGTAATACTGACCTGCCAGCAGAGCGGCGGCTGGTCCTGACGTGTGCTTTACACCCTGCCTCTCTGGGGTATTGGAGCCCAGCCAGCCGTGTGTAATTAAAAGCGCATAAAGACAGATCAAGCTCTCTGCCGCTCTTTACTATGAAAGATTGCCTCGAGGCCGAATCCACTCCTGCTCTGTCAAGCTCCGGCGAACTCATTTATTAAATGTTCACGACCTTTATCTGTGGTTTTTATGAGAATGACGGAGGGAAAACCATCTACAGGATTCACACAGTTATTTTTGGGGTTGATTTATGACCAAACTTGTTTTTTAGAAGAGCAGCACGATGTTGAATGTTCAGTGAAACGGTGTATATGTATGTTTTTATGTTACGAAGAGCATTGGGAAGTCCTGACCTGCCACAAGTGTGCTGAGCAGTTGTAGATAGAAGTCATTCAGGTCAGTATACTGTATATATATATTTTTTTGCCAGTTTCTACTTCCAATCCATGCTTTTCATCATGTTGAACTATTGTGTCTGTGTAGGCTGCACAAAATCGAGTCTGTCAGGACACTGTCCACAAATCATCACTCAATTTCCCACCTCGCCCACTATTTCCTCTCACCTCTGCCGGTTTCCAGTATCTTGGACAACCAAAAGGCTCAAAATCATAAGGCTGCGATCTATCAAATGTGGATAAATGCTTTTTTAAAAACTCATTTGTGCCAAAAAAGTCCCTTTAATTGTAATTCATCTTTGTTTTAATTAATATTGGAATATTGTGACGATTCAATCTTAAAACTGCCTTGCAAATATAAATCAAAATCTTGCTACAGGTTGATATATTTTTTTATTCCCTCAGGCAGCCAAGTTTAAACATTACTATTTCACTGTGAAAGTCTGTGCAGTATTCAGATGAATAGAAGATGCCTTCACTCTGCATAAAGGATGAGCACAAAATCTGGCAAAGATGCGATCCATGCGTCTTGGCACGCCGCACGAGTCCCTTTGCCAGTCATTGAATCTGTTTTAATCTTCGCTCGCCTCTGTCTCAAATTAGAGATTCAGTTTCTGTTCGCGAGCGGAGGCATGCTGTTTCATCTGCTGAGTATTCATATCAGACCAATGAAACGAGGGTTCAGAAATTCAATTCGCACCTCCTCTGACTGGCTGCTTTCTTGTCACAAATCTGATTATTTACACCCACGGTGAGCGAGGTGCACGCACGTCAAAGTGATCAACGATTCCACGCGCCGGC
This sequence comes from Hippoglossus stenolepis, assembly GCF_022539355.2. NCBI lineage: Eukaryota > Metazoa > Chordata > Actinopteri > Pleuronectiformes > Pleuronectidae > Hippoglossus > Hippoglossus stenolepis. Next base: position 12,938,920 of record NC_061502.1, read on the forward strand.
TGCGGGGAAATAAGGAAGAGGTAGAAGCCCAGACTGCTGAGGAGCGAATGGGGTGAACTGCAGTTCATCTGACACTAGTTGTAAAATTCTTCTTCAGTGTTGGCAGTGGTAAACATGAGCTATCAACTGCATCTCTCCCAGTGAGGGGAGTTTATATACACACAGAAAAAAACGGTGTATTAAATTACCAGAGGTGGACCGCAGTTGATGATGTGTTATATAATTTATAGACACTGAGGTTGTACACTGCTTGAGTCTTGGATCTGGAAGTTATGGTGGTTTCTGCTCCTGTGGATCGAGGAGATGATGGTTGTTGGGGTCTATTCTGGGGGTAGCTAACATTTTGTTTTCGCTCAATGGACTGTAACACAACTGATGGATAGAACTACCAGGGAATTACTCCTGAATGCTGCTGGGAAACAAAAGGTCCTTTGTTTTGTAAAAAATACAGTTGGAATACATTTGGGTAAAACTGGTTCTGAAAGGACCCTTCAGTAGATAAAGAAGAATTTATAAATAACTGTTTCACGAGCTGCTAATGGTTTTGCATTTTTCAAGAGCAAATCGAAGGATATCTACTCAAAGATGTGTAATCAATGTATATTTATGAGCGTAACGTGATAACCGTTTAAAATAATCAATATTTGCCGCCTTACTGATAACCAATGCTGCATGTTTGTGGCAGTTCAGCCATACCCTGGAGGCTCTATTGGAGGGTTTGTGTCCTCGTACATCACTGCACACACACACACAGACACACACACACACACTCACAGACACACACAGACTCACGGTGTATATGCACCCTTTCCCACCCACACACACATTTGCTGTGATAGCCACACCGGGTCACAGACCCCATTACCACGACAGGTTCCAATCTTGTCCAATTCTAGCCAGCGTGGGTCCACAGACAAAGCCCTGGCATGGGGTTACACTCACAAAACACTGGCCTTAAAAATTTCAGGACTTTTTGCAGAGGGGAGATGGGAAAAAAAACCCCGGGAGAGATTGGAGATTTATGAGCTTGAACAGGGTGTGCGCTCAGTGTGCGATATGACAGTCGAAGCCTGTGCTGGCAGGATGGAATTATTGAGTATCATCTTTATTTACACACAGATACACACACACAAAGACTCAGATGCAGGTTCCTGCCCTTATTGGAGGAAAGCGCACATTCCTGCTCTCCGCCAAAAAAAAAGGGGACATTTATTGTTTGTTCAGACAGACCAGTGCTACTTCCTATGTTCTGAGACAAAACACTGTGACAAATTAAAGGAAAAACCTGAGACGAGAAACACAGCGAATGGGATGACGCACAAGGGGTCACACAGTGGTTTGATGGGTTTGAAAAAGACGTGAACCATGTGGCCTTCGCAGTCACCAGATCTCAACCCAATCAAACACCTCTGGGAGGTTTCGAACTCCCCCACCAGTGCCAACGAAACACCAGATGAGGGAATATTCTTCGGAGGAACAAAGCTATTCTGGCTGCACATGGGGAACCAACATCTTTCTATGACACTTTATGTTGGGTTTTCTGTTTCTGCCGTTTGCTGTGTCACGTGAATAAAACGTTAATACATTACCCCCTGCAATGAACTTGATTTGTCATCAATTTCACAACGTCATCAAACTAGATCTTTTCATATTGTATTTGTGTTGTTTTTCAGAGCATAACCACAAGGTTGTGGTAACCAGTTAGAGCAGAAAATGTTCATGAGCCTTCTTTTCGAAAAAGCACTTCCCATTGACCTACTTTGTCATTGAGGAATGGGGACTTGTTGGTCAAACTGCATTGTAATAGTCTAATTACACAAAGCCTTCAGGCCATGAAAGGGCCTGCATCTCGGCTGTCAGCCCTCCTCCACGTGAAATATGGACACCTATCCCGAGCTCTTCTGCTGCCTCGCTCCATCTCAGTTCCCCTTGGCTGCCTTTAATTACAGATAGAGGGATAATGGAAGAGCGCAGGGCCAACCTGCCGGGGAAGGGGAAATAATATGGACCTGTGTTGGTCACGGGAGCCGGCAGATTACTGGGATTATATTAGGAATCACCTTTTCCTGGTGAGCCAGTATGGGCAGTGGGGGCTCAGTCCCGATTCCCCCACACACACACACAGACACTCGTCAAAAAATGATTGATTGCTGTGTCTGTACACAAGATGGAAGCCGGCTGGAGGCCCAGGGGCTGAGCACATCGCCTGAGCCGGAGATGCCTCACCGACAGGGTGAACAATGGGATCCTGGCAGTGATGAGACCCTTGCTCGACATTATTCAAAGACAATGAGACATAACAGGTGAGGGGTTTAAATAGTTATTAGACAGTGGTAATCCCTCCAGTTGGTGCTATGCCCGGCATTATTTCAGTGAGGTCTTTTTCCTGCGGTATCTCAAGGTTAATTGATGAGGAATAATGGATTGCGGCGCCGGGGCTGCGTGGTGTTTGTTGGCGGGGTGTTTCGTAACCAGCCCTGAAGTCACCCAGTGGCCCAGAAATTCCATTTAATAAAGATTAGCTCTCTTTCTCGCAGACCTCATTTTCCTTCTTAATTAAAAGATGAAGATAAAAAATTGGTGGGCTGCAAGTATCAGAAAATATCCCGAGGACTTCTCACACAAAACACAGCTCGGTGCCCACATGAAAGGCTGAGACTAATGCATATTTAATGCAAATGGAAAACGGCTGAGATCGGTTCCTTTTCGAGAGCATTGGGAAAACTGAAAATACTGTTACTATAACCCTCTGCTCCTCGGGCTGTATGGATGTGTGCAGCACCGTCTGTAAGTATAGGCATATACCACACCTTTGTGTGTGTGTTCATAAAACGTGAGTGTGTGTTCTTGTGTCTGCAGGGGGTTGGGTAGGCTTCACTAAGCAGGCAGCACGGCAGGACTTAGTTCCTGAGCAAAGGGGAGAAGCCTGGCAGGGAAACGCACAGAACAGTGTTGGCCCCGCTTCATGGTATAGATTTCTTCATCCAGGAGAGAAACACATGGAGTGATCTCCGATAGCTGCCATCATTATTCTTCACGGTTATTATTGAAAGGTTATTACATTTTTAATACAATAAAAACCAGAGGGGAATTTTTCAATTTTTCCTTTCGGGTGAATTAAAGCTGAAACTAACATGAATGTTGATTTATTCACTGGGTTTAGATGAATTCAGTTAGGACTGTCAAAAGACACACACAAAACTGAAATAAAAAATTGTAAGCGAGTTTAAAGGGCCTATCATGTAAAACTTTTATGATGCCCATAGAAACCCAAGGCTCCATGAATACAATCTAAATGAGATTAAAACTCTGTATGAATATATTTGAAATGTTCATTCTAACATGTTTCATATTCAACCTGTGACCCAGCAGAGGGCGCTCACTATCAGTTTTGACCTATTGCATATTCTCTTGACCTATTAGTAAGGTAGGCCACTAATGTTACAAGGGGGCATTCGGACACATTCGAATAAGCTACATGTCATATTAAATTCATTCAAACTTGATTTGGGGAAACACTGACAACCCTAATATACACACACAACTGTGATGTCACAACTGCTCTGCTGAGTGCTTTTAATTTGAAACGACAGACACAGGAAGTGGAGTCCCACACAGTACGTGCCGCCGAAAAAAGGTAAAATGCAAAATGTACCCACTGAACTGTGCCGTCTTATTTGTCACATCAGCATTTCACACAATATGCTTCAACGACACATAAACATATCAACACTAATAGCATGCAATCGGCTGCATTTCGTAATGACACGTGGTCGCGTCCGATTGACAACGGCCTCGGGGTTGAGTATCGTTTTCAAGTCAAAGTTATTCATGCATTGCAGCTTTATCTGCCATTCTACAATTTAGTGCCGGAATAAGAAGCCTACAGAAAAAGAAACATGTATATATCCCTCTCTCTCTCTCTCTCTCCCTCGCTTCTCGCTCTCCCCCCTGCTCTTGATCTTTCGGCTCCTTCTCAGATTTTTTTATTCAGTCTCTGTTCTTCTAAACCGGTCCAGCCTCTATTTCTCTGTCCCTTAATCCCTCCTCTCTGACTCTGTTCAGACAGGTTGCTATGACACCCGGGTATGGCAATCCTCTGCAAGATATGAAGGCCGGGTATACAAGGGAGTTGGATGACCGGAGCTTAAATATGTGATGTGCATCTCATTTCATTTGATTATACGAGATAAGACACTTGGGTTTATCTTCATCCATGCATCTTTAATCAGCTTGGGTCTGAATATGTTCCTCATTCGTTATCATAATGCAATAAAAGTTTTGAATGGTAAACAGGGGGCTGGAGGAGCAAAGAAGTAAAGATAAGTACAGTGTTGTGAAGACGAGAAATGTCCGGACCCCTTCAGTCTGAAGAAGGGAGGTAAAATAAAAGTTTGGTGTGTGGAGATTTATCATCTTCTAGTCTTGGTCACTTCTGTTCTAGTGTTAATATCAATTTTGGATGCGTGCGCTTTTGCAGGCTAAACTTTATGAAAGATAAATACTGTAAGGTTCAGAGATACGCCTGAACGCAGCATCCACACTGCACAAAACTGATGACTGTAACAGGTTCTCCCTGGATTCAAGACTTCAAACTTTTCATTTGACTCACATACTTTATTATTATTTGTCAGCGTCACCATCATAAGGCTTTCATCGGTTAAATTTACTCCCTTCCACTTCACACGCAGCAGGAAACCCTCATGAAAACCCCCTTTCTGTGGATTTTGCATCATCTTGTAGTAACAATAGTCATCACCGAGCCACTTATAGTCCACGTAATGTAGGTTTAATGCAACAGCAGGATGGTGTGTACGGGAAGCAGATGGATGCTTGTATAGATATTCAAGGTCATGGTGCACCGGCAGCAGAGCAGGGCACCTCCTGCAGCAGGTGGCTCTCCTCTCTCCTGGGGCAGCCCGCTATAAAACATGGAAGAACATCTGGTGCTTGGGTTGTCGACGCGCGTGTGAGGAAATGACACAAAACACGCAGACACACAGCTGTATTTTTACTGGATCAGATTTCCACTCTCCCAGAGTGACTGTCGAGCCACTTCCAGCTCCCCGAGAGGTTCACTGATTTCATTTTAAAAGCATAAAGTGTCACGCAGAGAGAATAAAGACGACGAAGCTCTACTGCAAACAGCCTGACCTTCATTTGATGAAGAGCGACAAAACAACTGCACCTCTGCATCACTTTTCAGCCGCAGGCTTGTGGAACTTAACTGTGAATACAAATCCGGTCTGAAGGTCTCTGTGAGCTGAAGAGCTGTTGGGAAAACTCCACAGAGGGCAGACATGCACGACTACGGTACACGTCTTTATGTGAATATATTATAGGCTGTAAATAAAGATGGATGACATGTCTCTACTTCCTCCCACTGTACAAAAAGAAAGCCAAAATGTCCTGGATACGGGTGCCGCCATCTTGGACTGGTGGAGTCGTGGTATCCAAGTCCCGCTAATCGAGCGTTCAACTAATCATGGATCAGTCTAGACTATCAATCTTAACATTTCACCCCATGTTCATAGCATCAAATAACGAATCAAAACCAACCATGAGGAAAACAGATGAATAAAACACTTAGATACATGAATCAGTTTGATAAGATCAAATTAAAATGACAGAAACCATCTGAACAATTTCATGACGCGTCCTTTGACTCCATGTCTCATGCACTCAGATTAAAGGGAGTAGGGTTTACACAAGATGACCGTCACAGTATAAAAGGCCCTCAAAACCTAAAACAGCTTTCTTAAAAGAGCCAAACCTCAGACTAATCCATCTTCCATACAGCCAGTCCAGAATAGAGATAAACCAGTCTGCCATGCAATACTTTTCCATTCACCGGAGACATGGAGGATTATATTGAGACTCAATTCCCTCCTCAAATCCCACTAACTCCATGTTAATTATTCAAAAATAGAAACTCGTTAACACAGTAAATATTATGACCTAATTTCACCGAGATTGGGATTTAGAATGATTGGAAGAATGGTATTGTGTGTGTGTGTGTGTGTGTGTGTGTGTGTGTGTGTGTGTGTGTGTGTGTGTGTGTGTGTGTGTGTGTGTGTGTGTGTAGTGGGAAGGTCTGACATGTTAAATAAAAAAAAAACTGATTCAAGCTTTACTCTACAAACCTAATTTAAAGACAACCACCTAAATCTTGGCAGCGTGTAGCTCCAGCACCGACCTGCAACAAAACATGTCACAGCTTTGAAACTACTCAAATGCTTTAAACACACTTTGAGCAGTGTTATTATTTAAAAAAAATAAAGAAATAAACCTAATAACACCTCAAATAGGCAAATGTTTGTTTGGATGTGTAAGGTGTGGGGCTACATGCACTGACACATAGCGTGTACATAGGCCTGGCTTCCAGAGTGAGCAGTGAGTGTGTGTGTGTGTTGTAATGAGAGTGCAGGCAGTAATGAGAGGCTGTGTGAAGCTGGTTCCACTGCAGAGCCATGCTGGGTACACCATATTGATCTGCTGCACCACAGGGAGAACTGGAGCTACATAATGATGACTAAATGTGATCTTTCATTCTTGCCCTCTGTGTCTCTCTTCTTTTCTTTCCTCTACCTCTAAAATAAAAAAATAAAAAACAGTTAAGAATCCTATTAAATAGCAGAGCTGCCTTTGTCGCCCATATTCTCAGCCTCTCTGCACCAGATGTGCCACTGGACTTTTTACACATGTGGACGCATGTATCTACAGAGAAACCTGCAGTTTGGGACATGATGATGGGAATTCTGATAAATAATTATGTCTTTCAGGACATTCTTCAATGGACACGATTGTATTTGTATTCAGAGTTAAGTCCCTCCCCCCAAATATTGTCTTGTATTGGGTCTTCATGCAGCAGCAGCAGCAGCAGCAGCAGCAGCAGCAGCAGCAGCAGCAGCAGCAGCAGCAGCGGCGCAGTTATTGCTGCTCTGACAAAATGCTGATGCGTGACGTCAGTTCTCAAAAGGCTCGTGCCTTCAAAGCAGCAGACAGCTTTTATGTCAGCAGCCAGGCTTGTGAAAAGTCCTTTTATGTCCCATAAGCAGTGGGCAATTTCGGAAACAGCGCTGAAACACTTTTCTTCTTCCCATTTCCCCTCAAACGCATTCATGAACATTCATGTATTACACTCATAAACACCTTCAACTCAAACCAGGAACATGGTTAAGAAAGCCAAGGGGAAATCTCTGACACACTTTCAGATTAGAAACAAATGTGTCCAGGGGAAGAAAACGCCAGCTGCACACTATGGGGGAAGGCCGGGCCGATTCGGGTGTGATGTCACCCTCCTGATGATCGTGTGGGTGTGGCTGATAATCTTAAGGTCGCCAATTGAATAAAGGAATTTTTAGTATGTATGCGCTTTTTTAAAAAGTGTTAAGTAAAAGAGGTAACATATTAAAACTGCAGTCTGTGGTTTCCCACGTTTTTTAAGATCAGTTAAGATTTGAAAATGCTCTGGTGTGCAAAACTTCAGACGATCTATCTTAAAATGTAAAGGATTCAAGTTAGATATATTACTTTATGGTAGAAGTATAGTAGTATAATAGAGATAGTACTACATAGCCACAGGAAAATACTGAACTTTTTCTGCTCGACTGCAAAGACACATACGGAAGCAGAGACAAAAAAAAAGCCTTGAGCCACGTACAAGGATGAAAGCAATCACAGCTCGAGACAGCTGAAGGTGAGAAATCCATCCATGGATTGATCCATCGACCAGCGATCGATAAGCCTACTCAGGGTGAAAACTTCAGCACTACTGGATCCAAAGGTGGGGGAAAAAAGCCCCATAAGTCCACTTGAAAGGTGCCTGTAATCCCGCCGCTTCCCTTTGAAACACTCAGACATCAGACACGTGAATAACACGCACATCGGCGTGATGAGAAACCAGCACCGCTTCATTTGTCATCCACATCTCAGGCCTGTTGACAACATGCTCAAACAGGATGCGCATTATTTCACCACATCGCCGCCCCCCCATCGCTGTCCTAATGCCCCCATCATGTCCGCTTCATGGTTGGTTGCAGCCGTCATTAATTGCCGGCCTCGGATGGTGATTGGGCGAATTATGCAGTGAATTATTATTTGCTGGTAGCTGACAACTGGGTGTTTGACGTGTCATTAAAGTTGATCGCAGCTGAATGCGCGGCTGTGCACTGGTGAGTGTCAGCATCCATGCTTTTTAAATCAGCGGCAGAGACGCAGATATTAGGAGACATCATCGGCAGGGTAATGAAAACGAGGAAGAGGAGAAAGATGATGACTACTAAGTGAAGCTGAGTGGACGACAAACCCCAAAACCTGCTCCCTCCATCCTGAAATAACATCCCCTTCCTTCATTTCCTCCCTCGCAGTTCTTTCCACCGTTCCATTTCATAAACACATCATCTAGAAACACAGGCAGTGGTCGAGGGCTCTGAGTGACTTGTTAGTCTTTAGTGTGTGGTGATGTAAAAACTCATTTTTTCGCCAAAACATCCAAAATTCAAACTGTAAAACTGAGAGTAAGTGATGATGACTAATCCAGATGCCCAGTAGTAAGTCAGCACTGCTAATGTCTTCAGGCCAAGACACACAACCACACTCCCATATGCTGCCGATATATTGGAGGCTTATATTACACCATCTAGTAGAAAATAAACATAAAGTGGTGCAATCAAATTCCACTATATTTCATAGAGAGGCACGCTCGTCCTTCATGCAGTAATTTGACGTACTGTGGAAGCCAATGTTAAAGGGTTAGCTCGCCCAAAGTTTTGAGGTATCCATCGCTGAGTTTATGTTTTGTGCTCAAAGAGAGAACACAGTGTTTGTGATAGACACTAGACAGTTTGCTCAGTAGTTCAGAGGAGAAAAGACAGAGAGGTCTGTTAACAATCTAGAGTAACTGAGACTATTCAGAAGTGGACTCACCACCACTCTGCGCTTAAGGCAGTAATCTCAGAGATCCAGATCACATTCACTGATCCAATAAAACCAAAAGTCTCTCTAGTTACACGGCCTCTAGATCCAAATTTATGATTTTCATTTGGAGGGGTGGCGTTTCAAAGTAAAAGCTCTCAATACTTGCTTGAGTGAAGATTGTGTCTGTGCAGTAAAACATAAGAGAGACTGGTGGGAACAAAGGGAAACGACTTGCAGGGTAAAAAGTTCGGGATTTACTACCAATGTGTAGTTACCTTTATGTCTCTTCACTACACATTGCTGGAAAGACTCTAGTAAGTTGTTGCCTCATTCATAGAGATAGGTAAACTGCTGCTTGTGCTAACAAAGGCTAACCAGCTACTTCATATTTACTGTACAGATGTGAGAGTGCTCTCAGCTCAATCTTAGCAAAAAAGCAGACTGTTTCTTAAAGAGTAGCGGTGGAAAATTGAAGCCTAACTGATAAATAATGATGGGATTGGACCTTATGGGCTCAGCACAGCCAAAAGACTCTACCCACTTTACCCAGGGCCATTATTCTCATTCCCACCACACAATTAAAAGCTTATCCTCTGACTTAACCATGCAGGGAGTATAGTATCTGAGAGCACTTGGGCAGAAAATGGCAAATTAGAAGTGAACATTCTTATGCAAATATATAAATAATCTACCTGGTGTGTGCGAGTGTGTGTGTGTATGTGTGTTTGTGTGTGTGTGTGTGTGTGCGTGTGCTTGAAGCAGCGTGTGTGGCGTCTATAGTAGTATGTCCTCAGGGAACAGGGCCATGTTATTACAGGAAGTAATATCACGAGGAAATGGAATATTCATGAGTGCCGTGTCGCCCTTAAAACAAAGCTCGATGCCTCTCAAACAGTCTCAAACGGCCATCCATACAGATAGAGAAGTGGATTGGCATTTAATAAAATGAAACATTCCACATGAATAAACATTAAGCGCTGTATGAATGTCAGTGAAGAGTTCCATTTCAAAATGAGACATAAGCCATTCGGAGGAAAAAAACATCTGTCTTAGTGCAGCAACTGCCGGGATAAAAAGTAAAACCCCTTCCTGAATATCATTTATTTACCGTCCTCGGACAAATTAAATATATCCCCAAAATAACTGCATGCAATTTTCAAATGAAAACCCTCCCGGATAGACTTCTGCTGGACAAATTAATAAAATAAAAGTCTTGCCCTCAATGCGGGTCTGTGTATAAAATCCCAAAATACGAAGATCCGGACTAACAACCGTTATTGTGAGGAGCAGAGAGGAATCGGCGTCTCAGCCTTGGAGGGACGCAGAAAACCAGGGATGAGTACGAGGGCTATTCTGCGGTGATGAATGACGGATTCTCAAGACCATTCACGACTTCTTTCCAAATTGAATCTTTCTCCGTCCCTCTCTCTCTCTCTCTCTCTCTCTCTCACTGTCATTCTGTGTCTCTCTCCCGCTCTCACACACAAACACAAACCAAAGGACCTCGGCAATTACCCCTGAAATAACCTCCTTGATTGATATCTCAATTACGCGCCGCCATTGTTGTGTGTTATCTTGTCTCGCACACACACTCCCCCCGTCCCCATTCTCAACCGCTCGGCGGCGGAACGAGGAGGAATGAGGTGACCTTGTCGTCTTTTTTTGTTTCTTTTTCTATCTTCTTGCAGAGCTTCTTTCCGTAAGCCTTTGTCTATCCGATTACTTTGTGTCGCCGCAACAGCTTATCGATTTACCCTTTCGTCTTTATTTGCCTAAATGTGTGACGAATCAGAGAAGTGGAGCGCTAATGCAATTTAGCGAGAGGAAAAAAAAACTTGCGGGAAGTAATTTTGTTTCACGGTTCACAGAAGCATTGAGATTCGGCGGCAAACAAACCTCTTGTTTCTTTCGCCCGTGCTCCCAAAGGCACCGAGGCGAAGCAACGTGCAGGAAAATCAAGTTCACCGAATCAGGTTAGTTGTGACAGAGTCGGCAGACAAGGACACAATCACTCAGCGTTGGAGTGCACGAACAAAGGAATAACAAAAGACGCCCCCCCACGTTTTGGCTGTAGCTGCCGTCGCACATCTGTCTGAGTGCGAGACATGATAGAGATTTCGGAAATTTGTTCTTACCTGAACACAAAGGAGGCGACGAGTCATCACAGACGAAACATGGAAGAAACAGAGGAGAAAAAGAAGAGCGTTAATGTTTCGGCACAAACACTGAAACTCACCATCCTTAAAGTCACTTGATCGAGAGCCTGCTATATCATTAGGACAATTAACCAATCATTACTCAGGCATTAACAATTAACGCTGTGTTTTTTGAATTAGCGGTGGTGGCGGCTGCAAAGTATAAGCAGCTAATGATGCTTGGAAATGCTAATTGATCTAAGTTAACTGCAGCGATTACTCAGAAGTCTGTTGTGTCAATAGTCCGGAGCAGGATCTGCATTTTTGAGCAGGAGTTCAGCAGCAGTTCAAAATGTAACAGAACTATTAAAGAATAAAACAATTACTGGACATCTGGTTCTGGTCCCGTCTCGAGCCCCAGAACAGCTGACAAGCAAAAGGAAAAAAATACTCCCCACATTCTCTAAGTGGCTGGAACAGATTTAGATGGAAGGCAGAAGCGGTGTGAGCCGTAACGTCAAATATTTAATGAGGTATCGCTGTTTTTAGTTCTACCGACATGTAGATGTCGCTTAATCTACTCAGACAGCCACATCACAAGCCACTGTGAACCTTTCACCAGAGAGGATGAAAATACATTCTCATACACTCAGAGTCTGAGAAGGTAAATTGCTGGAGGCATTTTCTCAGTTACGGCTTACGATATCATGCTGTCAGTGCGGGTAGGCACACACTCAAGAAAAAACCTCTCACTTAATCGCCTCACTCTCTTTGTGCGACTCTTTATAGGAGCCGTCCTCGGGAAGACTGATCACCAGGAGAAATATGACGACCTGTTTGCAATAACATATTAAGTTATTACTCCCTGTCCACGGAAACCATCTCTGCAGGCTGCCGGGCGGGAGGAGGTATGGTGGTCCACACTCACTTGGCTCGGTTTGTATGGTCGTGGTTTTCTTTTCTTTACATATTTGTGCAAATAAATATATATAATATATATACCACAAATCATTTTATGGAGGGTTCTTCAATGGGATGACACTCTATTTTGGTTTTGAGGCTATGTTGGGAAGAATGCACAAGTCAAAATAAGGATCTGATGGGCCTTGGCGGAGGTACAGACTTTACTGATGCTGTTATTGTTGCAAGAATGAATTTTAATTTCATTTTTGTGCGCCGTCAAATCCGCTTCATTGTACAGTGTGTTTAATTCAACTGCGGCTGAGCCATTGTGCATTATTAATGTTAGTAAATTTAATCAAACAGTAATTTGTGTGTTTGTTTGGTAAATCAATGTCTGAGTTTGTCCCACATTCGTGCAGGGATGTGGAACAAACTGGATCACAGCTCTCATGTGAAATGGCAGCACTCACAGAGCCCACACTCACACACCCACAGAACACCACCTACACAAATTTCTCTTTAGGAGACAGCCAGTCCTGCTCAGTGACTAATCATCGGCTGCCTTTTTGCTGATGGAAACAGAACAGAGAAGAACATCAACCCTCTCGCTCCGTCATTAAACTCAGTCTCACATAAAATTCCTTCAGTGCCGACGCCTCCGAGGCTCAAACCAGCTGATAATAAATTCTCTGGCATTAATATAAAGATCAAGCCGTGAGGTCAACTGTTCAGGCTTGTCTCTCCAGCGTGACTCTCGAAGCTGTCAGAGTGTAGCTACGCTTTGTGGTCTACAACCCCTCCCCTCTCCGAAACCACAGCGTGACACACACACACACACACACACACACACACACACACACACACACACACACACAAACACACAATGTGACCGTCTGTCATTATAATAATATTCCTATTTAAATGCATGGACTGCTATTTTGCTAAAGGCCCTTGTGTGAAGTGGGGCTTCACTGTGGACAGATGTGTAGATATAAATATATTTTTTTCTCCGTGGACTCTATAGGTCACAATGTGATGGTCTAGGAGGCTTTTCAGCGGCAATTCAACACAACACACTGACTGCATGAAGTCAGGCGCTGAAAAAGACACACATGAGGAAAGGCTAATATAGTTGCATTGGCACAGTATGTTTTTTACTATTATTTAAAATAATGCTTATATATATACTGTATACATATATTTGTTCCCAAGCCTATTAAATAAAGAGGGAGTAACTGAAATACAAGATATAGCATCTCTATACAAAAAAAAAATCCTCCAATTCCTACATCAAAGCCCAACAGTCTCCAGCCCCACCGAATTATACATGGCTCACAGTTATCAGTGCCCTAAATATCTTTTAGATCCATGAATTATTCTTTGAGAAATCAAGGAAAATGTTGAAAAACGCCTTTTCTCACAATTCCTGGATCCGGCCCCCTGATACGGATCCACACCAAAATGTAATAGATTCCTACCCTCAACCAAATTTCATGGAATTTGGTTCAGTAGTTTTGTGTAATGCTAACTAACGAACAAGCAAAGATAACCCCCTTGGCAGAGGTAAAGAAAAAGCCTTTAAGATGTGCGTCACATAAAAACAACTGTTTCTGCACTAAGTCACTGTCATGCTTGTTACCTGCTGTTCATTCTACAACAACACACTCCGACATACCGTTCAAGGCAACTGTTAAAATGGCTGATATTGGCAGAACACCACAGGGAAAAAGGCTCAGAGGTCAAAGGGTCATAGACACCCATCAGCAAGTATATTTACCTTCACAATGCTTGAAATAATGGAGCCATAAACTAGTGTTTGTGCCCGCGAGTGCAATATTGTCAGTGTTGTGTCGAACAATAGAGAGGGCGCCCCTTCTCCACAAGTTTCCACTGAGTTTCTCTGTTTTCTCTCCACACGACGCCACAGCACTGTCCTATTTTCTCCCAGAGACAGGAAGCAGGAGGCTGAAGCACCGAATGGAGTTCGTTCAGCAGGAAGTATCCCCTCCATATCTGTGGCCGCACTCTGTCACTCCTGACTGTGTGAGGTTGTTTAATCGCCGGATTAATGCGCGGGTACGGGGAGGGGAACGACAAAAAAAAAAGCTGAGGTCAATCACAGCGTGCTCTGACGGGCATTCGAGCAAATCTGCTGGAAAAAGGCTCTTTTCATGTAGAGCACGTGGAAAAAGCCCAAATAAGAAAACGATTAAAGGATTTGTTTTATCTACTTAACAAGACAGATAACTCTTACACGGAGCTAAACAAAAATGATGTTCCTGCTGTGAATCCGCATTTCCAGAGAAAAAGTCTTAAACACGGCCCAACTGTCGAAATAGAACAACCCACTGGGAAATGTGTCACAGCGGGTGCGATTCCCTGATGGGGTGGAGCACTCTGCCAGGATGGTACCGCTGGGCATCTCTCACCTTTGCCCTCCATATATGACAGTCAACAGTTAAACATATGGCAGCGCCGGGAGATGCCGCGTCTGTGTTAGGTGGGAAGAGGGCAGCGCCAAGCCGCGTCTGACCACCGCCTCGCCCGAGGTCGTGACGGTGGCTGGCTGGCACCTGCAGGGGATTGCTGCGGGCTACACTGGCAAGGTAAGAGGCACTGTTGTCCCTGGCACAGAGGGAGGGGGGGCGGGCACTGTCAGAGTGACCTTCACACCTCAACACCCTCAGACTACTGCTGCACCTCATGACACAGGAATGAAAACAGGTGAAACAAGTTAAAAGTGAAATCTCTTTTTCTTTTTTTTAATTTTAAATCAGGTCTAGTTGCTTTATAAATACTATGAAAGTATCAAAGCGATTCAATCCACAGAGAAATACTTGTGATCAGTATTCAAAACCTGTGCCTTTAGATCATCAATCAGTCCCATTCAAAACTCCACATGGTCTGTCATGGTCCGCTAATCCATTCACCATATTCCACTCATGCAGCCCCGGGTGATTGATGCCCCCAGTGGGCTTTTATTCTGGAGCCTCAAACGCTCCCTGGAACAGGCTCGACACTTGGATCTGCCTGAAGGGTTCACCAGCCCAGGTGAGTGAGCTAGAGGCAACTGCAATGGTTCTCCACCACTCAGTCACTGGATCCTGCAACACTGAAGGTGGTCACCCTGATGCTGTCAGATGATCCGTGGGTTTGCCCCGTGCAGCCATGTCTAAAGCTCTACACCAAAGCCAGCGGAGGTATTTTGACTTGGTATCTGAACTTGACCTGAATCTTTTGTTTGGCTCAGTTCGGCGCTGAGTGACCATCGCCAGCTGCATTTACCTCTGACTTTTAGATCCAGAAGCAGGTGCAATCCGTTCCCTGTGGAAGGCCTGACTGTGCATCACTCAGAAAAGTGAGAAGGGAGATGTGAAACTACTTTGATTTTTGTATTTGGCACTTAAAACCTCAAACATAGCTCTGTATGAGTCTCGAAACTTCAGTAAGTCTGAAACACGAGACCTTTAAAACTAACATTGGACATTTTTCCTCCAGGAGAAAACTTGAGACAGCAACAAACAAAAGAAAACACCCATTTCTCAGAGAGGTCTTTCCAGGCGTCATGGCTCGCCTCCACTTTCACATATGGCAAGAAACCCATGAAATTACAAATCTGGATCTCCTGTTTGTCCAATGGCAGCAGATGAGGGGGTGAAAAGGTTCAGTCATGCTCATGGCCCCCGCATTCCCCCTGAAACACAGTTCACTTGGGGACACAGTTCAGTTTCACCCTCAAACTTCACTTATCTCCGTCTGTGTAACGAGACGTTCTGGACATCGGGACTTAAGTTACCAGCAGGGTAAATCCACATCACTTACAGGAGAGCAGGTAAGAGAATATCTCTGTTGGAGTCACATTGTCGGAGCGGTGTCATTTTACAGAAAAATAGTCTTTACTCGTAAAGCTGAGCTGCCGTATATAACTGCAGGTTTACACAGCTGACGATTACTTTACTTCTTCATGACTGACAATTAACCTCCGAGTTGGAAATAACACCTGAGGCAAAACGTTAGCAAAGCCCTGTACACACACACACACACACACACACACACACACACACACACACACACACACACACACACACACACACACACACACACACACACACACCCTCCGGTTTGCACTGTGGAAACATCTCACCATCCATCATCATCACCTCGCACTCACTCTGTTCTGACAAGTGATGGATGCATGTGGAACTTTGCAGGGGCAACAAGGTGTGACGGCCAGTGTTCCTGGATGTTCCCGAGTGTCAGAGGGAATGCAAATGAAACTTTGGTGCGTGTGTGTGCTTGTATGTGTGTGTTTGTGTTGGCTCTCTATGAAAGAGAATGTTGTCTGGATGCTGGTTTATCCCGTTACAGCTTTAACACAGCTTGTTGTCCTTCAAGCTCTCCCAGCTCAGATTTTAAATGCCATCCACGTAAACAAACAATTACATTTATCCCAAGGTTACATCTCCGCTGTCATAACAACCGCGACACGTTCTCCAAAAAGCACTACCTCGTTCTTAAAGACCCCGAAAATCAGTCGGTAATCCCTTTCATGACTGCAGCGCATCTGCATCCCGACAAAAACAACATCACAGACGGACTCCTCCGACTGCCTCTCTCGTTACCTCTTTGTTTCAACAGCAGCGGCGGGATAATTAGTTGTTTTTTCAGCCATTCCCGGCGCGGGGCCTGTGTGATACAGAAGAGTGGTTGGAGACGAGGTGCAGTAAGACAAGGCCCATCATGTTCAGCCAGAAACGGTGACACATCTAAGAGGAGGGAGCCGGGCCCAAAAAAACTCAGACACTGTCAGATGGCATCTGCGCTGATCTGCGACCCCAGTCAGGCTGCGGCACTTTCAGCCGGCTGCCTGCGCATACACACACCGCTGACTTCAGCATGAGCACACACATGTTTTAATGGCAGCATTTGATAGCAGGATCAATTACTGTCAACACAGCTTGGATCAGTGAGTTTCCATCCGACTTAACGTTGGAAAAAAAGCCTCCGCGCGATTCGCACTTTGATTAAAGCGAAAACAAAAGGGCATCGTGTGCAACACTTTCAAACTGCAGACTATTTTAAAAACTGAAAAGATCAACCAAAAAATGTCAGGATGAGCGATGAGTCCTGGAGAAACAAACAAATAATAGTGGGTGTTTGTCTACTTTTTTTTCTCCACCACACTAAAACAACATCTTTGCTGCCACACGAGAACCAGTGAAAATGAAATGTGCTTTTTTTTGGGGTCTTTTATTCCCGAGTTACATCAGTGTACTGGTGAGAAACAGACAAAAGAAGCGCGCGATAACATGTTTGACAAGTCAGGGACCAACTGCCTGTCCATCACTCTCCTGCCGGCCAAGAACGTTGGACAAGTGACAGACAAGCTGACGGCTCCGAGCGCCCGCAGCCCTTTTTCAGAATCCCGACCGACTGGAATCAGATCAGTCATGTAGCGAGCGCCGTGATCAATGATGCGTCTCGTGGGAACGCTTGTTACCCACCGCACTCGTGTGAGAAATAACATTTCATCGCATCACCTTATCAAAGGTGCTGAACAATCACGCACCCAGAGGTAACACCACCGCCAAACACGGGGATGATATTAAGAAAACAGTTTCTAATTAAACTGCCCGGCACATTCATCAAGCTGTCACGGGGTAATGGATGAACTCCGAGCGGTCGGAGGCCTTTTTCTTTATTTTTTTAAAGCGTCTGCTGGAAGAAGCGCGGAGTCATCTGTTCTGAAAGCGGCCTCGGCCTCCACAACAGCCCCGGGACCCTTTCAGGTCATGTTTGCCTTCGATGGCAACAGCGGAGGATGGGAACGTGAGGAGGGGGTTGCAGTTGACAGGAGAGTTGAGACAATTCCTCAGAGCCAAAACTTCTCATCGTTCACCAAAAAAATCCACTTTGTTCAAATCAAATTCCACGTCGAGCTCAAGCAGAAAACCTCATCCCAAAAATTAGGAGACAGGGATTTCAGATAGGAAACAAACACATTTTCTACCCCCTCAGACCACGCCATGTGTTTGCGTCCCAGTCCCAGCTCAATATTCTTTTGTGAGGGCTCTGAGGTTTACAATTCATACAGAGGACCTCAGACGAGGGCAGCCATCAAAACTGTTTTTAGTCAAGTCATGAAATGAGACGTCCACTTAGTTTCATGGGTCGATACGATGCCGCTCCATTAGGAGAGCAATTATACACAGACGTTTGATTTATGTGACACGGCTAATGTTTGTGTGCGAGAACACAAGCTACATGTGGATGAACATGCTGAAACTGTACTCAGGGACAAAAAAATAGATCAATACTTGGGAGCAGTTTAGACGGACTCGGCTGAGTAATTAATTGGCATGTGTGTGGACTGTATGGGCCTGTTTGTGTGTTTGTGTGTGTGTGTGTGTGTGTGTGTGTGTGTGTTGGTCTTGATTCGGGAACAGATTGGTGGCTGTGGTTTGTGATTCACCTCGACGCTGGAGGTCTGCATGACTCTGCCTGACACTCTCTCTCAGAGTCAGAACCCTTCAGACACAGTTCAAAGCTAAGTTCAGGATCACAGGAAAAAAATTTGTGTGTTTCGCATTATATTCGCAATACGACCAGTCCAAAGTGTAACTTTAGTGTAATTACGATTTGGATGAAGTGACTCTCCCTGGAAAATTCAAAACATGCTTCGAGAACGCATTGAACACACACACACAGACATCGGAAACACACACACCCAAACGGCATACAGATTATCTTGCTTAAACTACGTTATCTAGGTAGCTATGAGACACGACTCCAGTAGCAGTACAAACCCTTGTTGTATGAAGTAGAGCGCTTCAGAGTTCCCTTTCCTTTCCAAGACCACGGCCATCCTGAACCGTTTGAACCCCTGGTACAGGCCGTTCTTACTTACTCTGTCTTAGGCATTAAAAGGCGATAAAAAAAACCCCCAAAACATTTAAAAATAAAATATATATATATCTGACAGATTACAGGATGAAACTGACACGTAAACAGAGCTGATACAAGAGTTTACAGAGCTTTTGACCAAGTTTGTGTGTGTGTGTGTGTGTGAGTGTGATAGAGAGAGAGAGAGAGAGAGAGAGAGAGAGAGAGAGAGAGAGAGAGAGAGAGGCTGAAATACCAATAACCCTTGGATATCATTATTACAGAGGGCAACAAAAGACCTTTACTTCTAGAGAAAGGCTGCTGCTTGTTGACATACTATCCTGCAGCTATTAGATTGGACTGCTATAAAACCTCTTCGTGGCAGGAGGAGGAGAAGTGCATTGTGGGACAATATGAGCCGACTGAATGGGAAAGAGGAAGAAATTAAAACCATGCAGAACTTTGAAGGCTTATTTATGAACTCTCTGTCTGGCTTGTATTTTTTTCCTCGGCTGTAAAAGCATTTATTACCTTGACCAGATCACACTGTAAATACAGACTGGTTCTGGATACCGCACTTAAAACGTCAAGTAAAGAAACTGCTGCAAGCAAAACTAAGATTCATATATTTCGGTCATGATGCCCAAACATCCTTTCTGCAGTCACGCTTCTGCTTGTTAATATTTCACTGACGTTCCTTTTACAGATCATTTTGCTCCCAGTTCAAAGCTCTGATGTTTGGTGCAGATGTTGATGACTAAACAGTCTCCGCTACAGAGGAAGGATTACACATTAAAGAGGCCAAAACACGGAACAAACAGCATTTCTGATCACAAAGAATGAGAAATTCATTAAAATTACGATGAACTTCGATAGATTAGAATATTCAGCTCAATTAAGGAGGTTATGTTTTCACCCCCGTCCGTTTGTTGGTTGGTTGGTTGTTTTTTTAAGAAAGATTACGCAAAAACTTCTGGACGGAGAACCCATTAAATGTTGGTGCGAATCCAGGCATCTGAGACATCTCACACTTGAGCATTGACAGCAAACATTCACATCTACATTACGAATGCGAAGGTGACAACACAACCACACAAGCCACAACACAACCTACAAAAGCCACACAACGTAAACACAACCACAACGGAAGGGAGCGACAACGGACAAGATCTGTTGTTGCTCACCTCCAACATGGCTGTGTTTCCATTGTGTGGCTTTTGTGGTTGTGCTGTCACTTTTGCAACGGTTTTTCCGTTAATGCCCATTTGCGAGACGTCTCTTACACAGCGAGAGTTTCAACATATTCACCCTTTTCCCAGGGAAAGATTCAGGGATCTTTTTGGAAAACAATCAGGCGTAATTAGGGAACTGACACTTATGAGTGTGTGAAATCTGCTGCAGCTTGATTGGATTTAAGTGAACTGTGGGGCCTTGGTGGAGGGATGCGCCAGTGTAGTTTTGTTATATTTTCAACTAAATTATACCAAAAAATCTTAACTGAATCCCAAACACGGTGTTGAACTATGAACACGAGAGTAATTCAGCAAGATAAGTTCATTTCGACGACCATTGTTTGCCTTGCGTGACCACAAATAGAAAATTCCTACAAAACAATGTAATTACATGATTATTAAATATACAATAAACGAAGCAGTAAAAAAACGCAGTGATTCATGAGGAACAATAAGACACGCAGCGCCACATCCATTAAATGATTAATGCTATCAAAGGCAATAATACAGCCAAGTACAATGTTTTTCTTCTTTCCTTCACTTCTTTGATGTGAGACTGGATTGGGACCAACGAGGTGCATTCCAGAGGCATTCGAAGGATTAATCACGCATTCCTCGCCGCATCCAGCCTTTCACTCCCAGGAGTGCCGCTCACTTCATTAAAATCCTGATGGGGATTTCCATGGAAAATTATTTTGGCTGTGCAGTAATTACAATGAGACATAATAACCATAGAGATACAAGCGGTATATTTAATAGTGAAATGATAGGTGTCTGTAGAAATGGATTGCTAAGCTATGCCATTATCTTAACATTGCCTCCAGATAATACAAACTCAATGGGGCTAAACAGGCGGCAAACTACGACTGTATCTTGTTCGCGTCTGTGTGAACAGTCTTGGACAAATCCATTTAAGCACGAGTAACATCCAACATGATGCAACAACTCCTCTAACCTAGATTCCAACTGATCCGTGCACGGAGAGCAGAACGACTTGTTTCTGATGCTCGGTTGTGATGTCTGGGAAAACAGGACTCAGAACCCATCAGCAAAAACAAACCTGGTTAATGTAATGTGCAGCCCATACAAGCCGTGTACAGTAAATCTGGCTATGGATAAAACAGGGCTTCTGAGAAAATTACATCTCTCAGCCAGGTGAACTGAAATGAACTTGACATGGCCCCGTAATTGAACAAAAGTCTGCAGTCTAATGAAAAGAGGCGGCGGACGGACCCCGTCGTGTTTTAACTGCTCTTTGTGGGTGGCTGGCTGGTGGAGGAGGAGCCGGGTTGGACGCCGTCTCCTTTCGCCAGCGGGGTGCCATCCGCCGGGAGGCCCGCGGGGGCTTACAGCGGTGCGAGAGAGTCATCCCGAGTCCCGCTGGGCTCCACGGGCCGACGGTGCTCAGCCATCCACAGCTAGCCGGAGAGATAATGGATGGCAATGGATGACAGCTCTCCGAGGAGCAACCCCTCTTTACTAGCGCGAGACAATAAAGGGAGGCTGGAAGGAGAGCAGGATATATGATCTGCAGTTTCTTTTGTCGGAGCGGGCGAGCTTAGAGGAGAGTGGATGGGATCTTTTGAGCAGATGGGCTATCTGTTGTATTTTAAGCAGAAGCGCAGCCGCTACCACACATGTTACAATCAACACGTTAGACCGGGAGTTTTGATTCGAGTTGTCAAAACAGAAAACCGTCGACCACATATCAGAACGAGTCCATCTCATTTGTCTGAGAAGAGACTTGTGCATCACTATCAGTCACTTTCAATTATCATGTCAGTATATCGCTGCGGGGTAACCCATACTTTGCTTCACAGGGGAAATAACATTTAAAGCAAATTATAGGGACTTTTTTTTTTAACTATGCTAATATCTTCCCGAGGCTGCCAACAGCATCAGCCTCGCAGAGCTACCGAGCATATGTCAGAGGGAGAAGACCTCTCATATTAAATTAATGAGAGAAGCTATTGGCCTATCATTTGTCAAGTCCCCCTCACTATTCCACGCCACTGCCACAATTTATTTTGAATCCTGAATCAAGCTCCAACAAGTGTGCATAATGAGATGTTGAGGTTCAGGCCTGTCCCGACATCTCTAACGACGTCTGGGCAGGTTCTCAGGTTGTTTTGCCTGAAGCTGAAGACAACTGAAACCTGCTGTACGCTTTCTCTAGCTGGTTCATTTGTTCACCACAGATTACTAATGGTGATGCTCCCACAATATCTATAAAAGATAAGCACTGACTTCTGCTCTGCGGCTTCTGTGGAATTGATGTGGAAGCTTCCGGACCGTAGGCAATGTGTGTGTGCAGAATCGCGCGTGTGTGTGTGTGTGTGTGTGTAGCGCTTTACGGGGATTATCACTCGCTGCTCAGATTAAAGTTATTTTTAAGAATGTGCATTTCTTCACAACGGCCACGTTTGATCAACGGCTCGACTAGATTTTGCTCCGTAATCTCCTTAGCGACTAGAAAGAGCACATCGGAGCGGCTTTAGCCAAGTTCCAATATGTATCACGTAATACAAAGCCCCAAACTTGTTTTGTGAAGCGAGCAGCGCAGGTGGCCGTCTATCATTGCACATGCACCCCAGGTGACAGGACCATCTGCTGCTCCTTCCTCCCTGCCAGAGTCTTCCTTACATATGTAGATGAAGAGGATTGGACAGTTGACAAAGGAAAGATGTGAAAAAAACCAACTTATTTTTCCTTCACTGCTCCTTATGTGATGTTATTATCATGTTCTGATTTGCTGCCGAGCTTCTTGCGACGCTAAATCCCAACACCGTCAATCTGCATCATCCCCTTCGCATGGTATGCTGTACTTGTTACATCATAATAATGACAAGCTATTTCCTTCTGCAAAATTCACTCAGGCGTCCTCGCCCTTCTCCCCTGAGGCCAGCGCGGCTGCGTCCCCCCCCCCCGCCTCAGACAACATGGCAGTGACAGAGAGAATAAATAAACAAGCGGATAAATAAATAACCCTTTCCATTTTATGATGCTCTCTCGCTTTTGCCCTCCAGCCGCTTCTACAGACATCTGTGCTCCTGTAACAATGTGCTGGTGGCAGTTAAGTAGCCGAGCTACAAGGACAAGGTCGGCCCGGGTGAAAGGCGCTTTGTCAAGGCTGGGGGAGAGTAAAGTGATATCGGAAAGAGGCAGGTGTAATGGTCGCTCGGCGAGGATCCAGCTTCGCTCGAGGCAGAAAAAGTTCATTGAACAAAGGTTTCCATTTTATACATCCAAGTTGTGTGGGTTTGATTTCGTTGTTTCATAGAGTTGGATGATAGCAGTATGAAATTTGCGCAGTAACAAAGCATAATCACAATTACCAAGAACTCATGAATAATAAACAGGTTCAAATCACCGAGATACGCCACGGATGACTGCTAAACTCATTAAAATCCTAATGCATGCATTCACATTCTCACGAGACCTACTGTACAATAGTGTAAAATGAATTCTGTTTCAGAGTTCTGGTCTCTTACAAATGTTAAAAATAAAAAAATAGATAAAGGCGAAGACTTGTGTTCTGTCCTAGATTTTTTTTTGCACCCCCTTGGCATTAAGACTTCTATCTCCTCTTGTGCTTCCAAAAAGTTTCATCATCACTTAGAACAATGCATGTTTCAGAATACAGGGCTGGCTGAGCGAAAACAGAAGAGAGCGAGAGTAAGAGTAAGAAAGACAGACGTAGAGGGAGCGATGGAAGAGTGGAGCCAAACAAAGGTTCAACTTTTGTATCTGGGAGGCAGATTTTGTCCCAGTTGTCTTTAGTGATGAGAGAAAAGAAGGAGGAGGAGGAGGAAGAGGAGGAGGAGTGAAGATGAAGGGAACGGGAAGGCCGCTGCTAGGTGGTGACGTCAGTGCACCGGTTTAACTGGTTGTCCACCATCATGCACACACTGACGCAGTGTCACGCAGAGTGGCGGTAATTGGTAGTCAGAGGAGCCACGTGAGGCCAATCAAGGAGCTGCTCAAGTACATGTTAGTGTGTGTGTGTGTGTGTGTGTGTGTGTGTGTGTGTTTGTGTTCCCCTGAAACCCCACGAGGACATTTATCTGAGGAACCACTATTAAAGCTGTTTTAATGAATATATTGGTATTAGGTTGCTTGTAAACTCAACTGTGGTAATAAACACGTATAATGGTGCATTAAACACAAAGTGCTTCATATAATTGAAACATTTGGTCATAGGCAACAATTAGAAGCATATAAGCAATTCATTATTTTAGTTGTTTATCCAGGGAAAATAAAATCCGATCATTTATTCAGTGTAGTTTGTCAGATGTGAGGATTTAGTCTGTTTTTAATACCTTTTTAATTCGCACCAAAAACAATTTAAAGATGTCACCCTGGGTTCTGGGAAACGAGACGCTGTTTTTTTATATTGCGTGGTCACATTTTACAGGCTTAAACAATTAATCAGTTAATCAGAAAAAAAGAATCTGCAGATTATTATTTCTGTTTTTCAGTCAATCAGTGGTGTTTTTGCAGCGTAATTACAAAAAATCTCCGTGAAACAAATCCACAGAGCCGAGAACACGTAATCCATTAATGACTGAACATGCTGAAATATCCGCAGCATTAGTTGTTGGTATGAAAAGGTTGCTGAGGGTATAAAGTTATTACCTAACACATATATAAAGTAAAATATTGCCATATGATACTCTGCATGTAGCAGAGATAAGGGACGTCATGAGAACCAATACGTGGTTAACAGGTGGATTTTTTTATTTCTTTATCGCCTAATGACAAACACAAAATTTAAGGAGAAGGAGTAAAAAGGTAGGTAAGTACTGAGAATTGTAAATTTTTAGTGGTATTGGTACCAACCACTAAATCTGGATATATGGTGACATGAAGCGTATCCCCACTGGAGCATTGAGATGTTGAACTGTTCCCATTTGTCTGCTTTGTCTCTCATCTCTGATTCAACACACACACAACAGTAATTCAGACAAAGAAAGTAAACCAAATCAAACCTCAATCCCCATTTAAACAGCCGGGGAAAATATGAACAACCACACTGACGCAGATAAATCCTTACATTGATTTCCGAGACAACTTTATATTTCAGTTAACACACAACAATCAATCGTTGCCGTCCGCCCTCTGAGAGTATTAATTGCGCCGAGGGGTGAAAATTACCCGACGTGTGAAAGTGGGGTTCACACTGGACGGCTGCAGTGCGACTTATTGACCGGCTCATCCGTTTCCAAGTGCTGCCATTTTAGATTTCAGTGTAATTACAGGCTCGCTGGGCAATCTGGGCCATTGACCGCCTCCTTCAAGCAAACAACTCCCTCCAGGCTGGGGATTGCTGCTGCTGGCTGCTACAAGCAGAACGACAGGGACATGAAACTCGCCTCAGGACTGTGAAAGGTTGGAGACAGAGATGCCTCTTTGCAACAACAAAAACATTCATGTGCTCACCTCCAGTCAAGGCAAGAGGTGAAAGGAATTAGAAAGTCTAAGTGTCCGCAGAGGATTGAGGGATTTGCTGCACGTGACAATTTGATTGGCGGAGTTGTCTCGTTTGGACATTTACTGCTCTTTGCATCAGTTGGTAGGATGTGGAGCACCTTTGATCAGCTGTCGGTGATGAAACAGTCGTGGAAGAATGGGTGTGCACAAGCCGTCAATGTCACAGGCAAACAACAAAGGTTTTCAGTGGCCGATCCACATTTGTACTGTGAAAAACAGACATTGGAATCAATTTAAAAAAGAGGGATTTACAGCAGTATTATACAATAATCAGATTATGTTGTATGGTTGTAAAATGTAATCTCATCATAATTAAGTGAAATCCCTAAATTCGTTCTGCAACAAAGTAATGCATTGTGTTTGATTTTAAAAACCTAATACTAATAATAAAAGTAAAAGAATACAATTAAGTTTTTAAAAGATTTACGTACATGACTGTATAAACTGGCAGATTTGAGACGTTAAATACTTCATATTTAAATGCATATTGTATAAAACTATGGGTTATACTTATTGTGCAATATAAATAAGTTGCTTATTATCATGCTGTTGTTTGTTTGTTTGTTCCGACTGTATTACACAATACTGGAGTGTGACATGTACCATGTATTTAAATATCCCGTTTGTATAGAGAAGGTTGTTGTGCATGTAGTAAATAAAAAGAGCATTTCCATGTTAATTTCTGTATGTGGGGCATCCGGTGGAGTTTTATCATCTATAATTCATTTGTTTGAAAACTTCTGTGTATTGTCTTATTTATATTTAAATCCATTACAAATCGCTGAATGAGCTGTATAATCTCAATGGACTGAGGATATAATTTAGCCAGTGGGCCTTCGGTAAACCGGTGTCACTAGATTAAAGCTTGGGTTGGTGATACTGGAAAAACTAGCAAGAGCAGGCCACACTTTGAAAATATGCAACCAACACATCCCACCCCCCCATCGGCCCAGATAAAAATCCTCTATCATAGGAGCATATTCCACATTATTGCTGCCACTATGTCATTCTGTGTGCCATGTAACACAACAGCATCAGCGCTGTGGAAGCTATCCCTTCTTACACAAACATCGATTTGGCCGTGTGATGGAATCCACTGCCGGTGAAAAGGCCGAAAAATATTTCCCATTCCGTGTTCGTACCTTTTATATAGATCGTGTTATATCGAGAGCAGGATCTAAAGGTGGGATAAAGGTGTAGCATTCCTCCCTTGGACAGGCTGTACAGAAAGGGGTAGAGATTGCTCCTTTTTATTTCAATGTTCTCATCAGGAAGGAGCCAGCCAGTGGGAAAAAAAGACCATGTTGTGAGGGTAACTAATGGGACCACCGGAGGACTTGAAATGCAATATCGCAGCAGCGCAACAGCATCTTTCTGCTCGTGTAGATGCTTTAGGAAGGTCATAAACAACACACATAAACGTACGCCATAAACGACTTCCACTTTCCCCCCCCAATTCAATTCATTTTGAATTGAAAAAACCCACAAAGAATAATGTCCTGTTACCTCGGTGACTTGCAGGGTCCTCCACTAATCTTTGCTTTAATCAATAAAGTATGTGAGGCTGGAGCAGGAGCAGAATACATCTACATGGGAAATGTCAGTAGGGTCAGCTCCCATCTATGTGCTTTAATAGGTGCCAAGGGGGGGGTCTGCGATAGCTAATGGCCCTGTTGGTCTTTTATTCCTTTCTGTCACCCGGCCGAAATGCATGGCCGTGAATGTAAAGTCACATGAAGATACCCTTGATAGGCGACAGGTGTGGTACAGATCATTAATTGCACTGTTTTGCTGTGGTGATGCATGGTTTGTGTGTTGGAGAACATAACAGTGGAGAAATATTAGAAATTCGTGCAATCGGCAAATGTGGGGCATTGTGGGGGGGCACATGACATCGCGATTACCTGGAACTATTGGTCGGACTACTGACTACAGTAAAAGGAAAAACTGAAAAAAGCCTCGTATTTCTCCTTTAAAACATATACTCGTGTTATTTTATTCATTACCTATATGGGAACTCACATTCCTTACAGGTCAGAGGAGAATGTTAGCTGAACAACAGCAACTCTAAAACTGTACAGACCAACTTCTCTTTTCTTTAATGATACCTGAACTTAGTTCTCCAGCTGAATAATGATGCCACCGCTCACATTCTGCAAAATCATCCTTTATTGCGGATATGTTTTTATAGCCGAGCTGCGGTTACCTTCTCTATATCTGGAAGCCACATTAACAGACAAAATACTACCCCCGGACTTCCGTGCTGTCTCTTCCTTTCCCCGAGCAGCCGGACGTCTTACCTTGGCAGAATGAGCCTGACAGGGCACAACACACAGCTCCCCTAATGAGCTGAGCTCAGGGCTGTTTGGCTCCTCTCCCTGTCAGCATGTGCACTGGGGGAGAATACACATGGCAGCACAAAGATGCACTTGACCTGTTTGTTACGGCCACTACATTCAACTTATAGCAAACAGCATGACCCTGTTTGAGTCTGGGGTAAAGTGCCCCAAGTGAAAGTATCATGGATCGCACTTGCAGAAGTAAAATAAAGTTAAACTTCACGTATGTCACACAGTATCCAGGTCAATAGAAGATCAAGCTGTAGTTGCAGCCACTTTTTATTATTTGCACGATTATTTCTCGATCATTTCAACAAGGTAGAACATAAAACAAGTCATACTTGTTAGAATATGACATTCAACTTTTATAACTTCTCCATTAAATTCATGGGCCTTAAAAAGTTAAAGCTGAAATTGTGGGTTTTATAGCAGAGAATCCACTTTATGATGTGGGAACTGCATCAGACAAGAAGTGGTCCAACACACACAAAACATTCAACCAATCAATCAAAAACGTAAAAACCTCAGAGAGAGCCACATGTGAGGGATCCCTCTCCCAGGATGGACAGGAGAGCAACAGATGCCGTGTGTAGCTGAACACATCAACAAAATTACAATATTCTCAAATGTATTCCTCCATCTAATCAAATCAACCAGAAAGCCTCGACTCTGAATAGATTCACTCGACAAAACCTACTTTGCTTTTATGCCAGGGACATTTCAACAGCCTGAGAACAGACTAAATTCTCAAATAATCATCGTATGAAATACTGATATAACCTTGACTGTGATTTACTACAGTTTTTGTACAAATCTGGGCCAAAATCAAAGAATTAATTAATTCTACAATTGAACCGGGGGATGAAATAGAAATCCCAATGTGTCTTCTCCATTATACCCCATTGTTGTGAAATAAATGGATTTGACGAGCCTTCCCAAAGGCTTTTCATTGTGCTCACCAGTGGAAACGCTCACATTATTGGGAGCTGTGATAACTGCTTCTGTCAGCAGATCGTGGCAGAGAAAGAAATAGAGTTCTCCAGATGACAAAAAAACTTGTTTCTGAGAAAATTGAAGGCCGAGGCTTTAGGAAAACAAACCAAAAAAACAATCCTCGGTTTGCTTTGTTGCATTTTCTCTAAGTCGAGCGATCACTGTCCTGTGCGCCGGGCTGGAAAAGTTAGATTTCCACACCTCGGGTGAATTGAATCTCTTTTTCTGCTGCAAATGGTTTTAAGAGAGACAGAGGAGTCCTGCAGAGAACCACATAATAACATGGTGGCCTGCTCGTCAGAGGGATGCCCATGTCTGTCTGGACCGCTGCGGATGATGTCACCGGTGAAACCTTCCCAAAAGCCTCTGTGCAGCACATCTGGGACATGTTAGTGCGGTGAAAAATGCAGGATATTAGGACTTGATACCTCATCTTACCCCTCAAACCTTTCAGTAACCATGTACAGAATACTGGACATCTATACAAAAAAAATCATTGTGGTATCAATGACTTCATTTCCCTTGTGAAAAAGACATAAACGCACGTCACCATCATTGTGGCAGGCATAAAATTGGACTGCTTAGTCTGTAGAAGTGGCCGCTAACTCCCTGCACACGTGCACATATTCTGCAAATAGGAATGCTGGTTTATGACAGACGAGGCGGCGAGGGACAGAGGGGGTTTGTGTGACAGTGGGGATCTGAGCGATGCGGATCTCTGGCTGGGAGAGACATGACTTCAAAGCAGTCGGGATCAATGATGCTGTTTGCTATTGATCCCCTCCACCTCGCAAGAGAGTACAATCCATCAATAGGGCTCAGCTATGGGCTGGAGACGGATTAGGCACTCAGCTTTAATCTAAGTCCATTTACTACATTTGAGCTAAATCCCCTTTGTAATGAGATGTATAGTATTCATTTAGGTGTTGGACAGAATTCCTGCATTGTCTACGTGTGAAAGGTAGAAAGAGGGATGAACACAAAAGGACTGTGGGAGTCTGCTCGATGGGATGAAAAGATGAAAAGTTAAATCTGAACTATTATCTTAGGATGTGCAGTTCAGCCTCGACTAAAGAGGAAGGACAGGATGGACTGTGAAAGACAGCAATGCTAGAATCCTCTCTTTTCCACAACTTCAGGGTTTAGGACACTTTAACAAGGACCTAAGTGGCAATGTTCAAAATTCAAGCCAAGACTGATCAGAAAAGGCTTTAAAATCCAACCCAAGAAAAAAATAAAAACGTCTATATTTGCTAATAACCTCATCCACTGCCTCTCCTCCCCAGGCATGTTTAAGCAGCAGAGCCTTTGTGTTGGTTTAATTCCATTTCTAAGGTGCAGAAAGAGGGCACTGCGTCTCACGGTGATGGGTTCAACACTCAAGCCATTAAGAGGTCACATCGGCATATGTGAGGTTACCCAGCTATATTATTCTCTGCCCCGGGCATAAAAAAACCACCCTCCACTGTTTGATGACTTGCTCTCGCGGTATAAAAATGGATACTAGCCAATTACTGCCCCTATTCACCACAGATATCTTTCACAGCATTCTGGCTAAACCATACATGTGTTACGTAACGGAGGTTAAAAGAAATGCTTGGCAAGCAAGCCCTCCGATAAAAGCTACTTTTGTTATATGTGGTAAGACTTTATTGTGCGATCTATCCTTTTTTCCCCCCACGAGGAAGCACTTCCAGTTGGCGCTCCATCTGTTTACCACTGGGTTTCCGTTAGCAAGGCTTTCTCTTTAAATGACTGGACTCTGCTAGCCTCGGAGACTACGCATATGTTATAGATTACAATGGAAATGGCAGCTGCCGCTACACTGTGGGCAGCAGCAGGAGCGAGCACTCTGGATGTTTTGTTCATAATCCGAGCATTCGAGTAAACTGGCACGAAAACAAGCGGCCCGGAAAATATAAAAATTCATGGGAAAACTTCAGTGATTGATTATAAACAACCCACCGAACCTTGAATCTCTCCGGAGAAACAAACAAACTTCAATTTGAGGCTCATAATCAGGGTTCTATTAGTCATCCGTCAGCGGTATGTGGGAGGAAGAGACCACAGAGGGTAGTATGTGGCTCTGGTGTTAGTGGCCACGGGGACTCTTAATAGCAGCTATCAGGGCTGGGCTGGATGGCAGCCGGCTGCCTCTGTCTCTCCTATTGATCAGACTTTGGGTCTATGATTGCCAGGAATAGCAGTTGATTCCAGAAGTTATTAGCGATGCCGGCCTCCCACTGAATCCAAATGGAAACACCTCCTGTCTCCGGGGAAGAGGGAGAGAACTACTCGCTCAGAAAGGGCAGATGACAATGAAAATGGGGCTATTGTAAATGCAGCAATTTAACATTAAATATAGTGGTGACGGTCTTCAGTTTGCATTATGTGTGAATAGCAGGGCTGCATGACTAGAAAAGATGTTCTTCAGGAAAAGGTTTGCAGCGTAAATCTATAGGCCGACTATAATGTATTTGTAGGTACATTATAGTACTGCTGGTTTAATTTGGGTCACAAGTCTCCGGCACCTTTATTTTGTAGGTCTAAGATTGAAACCCCTGCTGTAGGTCATACCAGCAGGTGCAGACAAAACACCTATAGGGTCATTCGAGTCAGAGGATGTGTTGCAACACAAACACACAAAAGCACACATCCATAAACAAAAACCCAACTAGAAACACGAAATGCTCTCTGCAAGTCACTGGGGTAAAGAGTGCCAAACAAGCTCGGAATGCGTTGTGGGCAGCAGCTGTGCAAAGGTGATAGTTAATGCATTTAGCCGACAGAGATAATGAAGTAAATATAAACAGCAGTGAAGTGACACGGCGCTTACTTACATTTGAGAAATGAATAAACACAGTGATAAGCCCGTCAAATCCCCCCAGAGATTTACCAGTTGACATTCAACGAGAAGAGGCTCTAAATATAACAAAGCCCCATTACTTCGTCCACTCCTTTAATACTCAACATATTAACGGCGCTAAACTCTGAAATCCAGGAGCTTAGAATAACAGTTAAAAACGGATGATTTCACTCTAGTGACGACTCCCGTTTCAGGAAATTTAGAGGAGCTCTTGAGTCCATTTCGCAAACAACCACGTCTCTCTCTCTCCTCTTTCACTCCGGCAGGCAAAAAATCAGTCCCACATAAAATCTGTTTCAGGGCCCAGTGCCTCTTGTAGGCGTCTATTTCTTTGTGGGTTTTCCAGCTGCCAGCCACTGATAACAAAAGCCATTGGTTCCTGAAGAGCGCTCTTCACCGCCGCAGCCAATGGCTGTCATCCACCGCGTCATCTCATTACCATGACAAAGGGTGTTTATCTGCAAGATTGTCATCGGGGCGCAAATACCTCTTTCTCTGTCATCCTCTTCACTTGGAGAAGGCCTCAGGGTCCTCCTTCATTTAATATTTACATTCCAACGTCCCTGTACTTCATTTGATCTCCACAGTTTTGTCAGTTTGGACAGGTGTTAGATATGCAAATGCTACTGGCGTTGTTATTGTGGTTTCACTTAAGTCACATCAAATGTTTTTATTCTTCAGATCTTCCTCCACTGTGGATGCTGAAGTTATTTTTAGTGCTGCATGCCAAGTAGCCCACATTCAGTGGCTGCTTGTGCATGAAGCCCTCCGTCTCTGTGACTAACGGCATGACAGGGACTGCAGGGAAAAGAGTTTGAGTTGAGAAGTTAAAAAAAACCAGACTGTCGATAAGCAACACAGCAAGACAAACCGAATCGATTGACCGCAGGACTGCGGTGAAAAGGTAGTGCCAACCCAGCCTCAACGCCACTGCGAAGATTTGACAAATATGCCAAACCATGACGAAGAGAACGCTGCATTATCGTCCAGTCAACAGCTATCGTGGTTTTCTGCAGTTTGTGGTCTCCCTGCATGAGGTTTAACCAAATTCCACATTTTAAGGCAAAACTGTCGAGACAGTCCCGTGTGCCAGAGAAACATCCAAACCATCTGTGACTCAGCTGAAGGGGTTTTTGGTCTCGTCGCGGGCCAGTGGATCAGTGGAAGTGGGCGTCACTCGCAGAGAGATACACACAGACACACCTGTGCCTTTGAAATTATGTGAAGCCAGGAGAGAATGCAGAGCAGGCTGATGAAGCGTCTGGGAAACTGCACAATGTGAATCACTTATCATGTTCTCTGAGCGGGAGCCACAGTGAGTAATGACGGCAGATGAAAACGTGGCACATTTACAGAAACACCTCCAATCCACCATGAATCATTAGGATATCTGTATTTTGTTCTGGGCAGTGGTGAGAGAGCTTTTATTTTTACCAATTTCCTTGGGAATAATTCATGGATTGTGATACTTTTTTTTTTTTAATCTTGTATTTATTGAGCGTAACTAGAATGTTGGGCCTTGGCGGGGGTATGTGGTCTATTGAGTGCCATTCTAAATCAGAAAAGGAAATGCGACGTATATTATACGATAGAGCTATCATTTTTTATTTGAATTTCCAACATTCATTCAAATGTGGGGTGAAAAGTTCATATTCGAACTGTAATGACCAGTTCACATTCTAAATAAAAAGTCTAGAATCGCAACTGACCGTCTGAAGTAGTTTGACAAGTGATCCAGCAGAGGGTGCTCACTAGCGGCTTGACCCATTGCAGGCATTGAAAGTTTGTCAGTCATGTTAACGTTGTTTTGGAATATATTTGAACAAATTCTGTGTCATGTCAAATTCATTCTAACTTGATGGAAAAAGTAACAGCTCTATTACACACGCAACCAAAACGTTGCTGCTACTGAACGAGAGTAATGTTACTGTGATTGAACAATGTAGTGAATGGACACGATAGCGCTGCAGTGTCGCCTCGTGCCACAGATAATGTCAACACAGCCCAGATGCTGGTGGAGGCTCTGCTTAAAAGGCTTAGTGAACTGTCATGTCAGCTACGGGCCGTCTGAACATGATACACACGCACCAGCGACACACATTCCTCCCTTCATTCATTCCTCACACGATTTTGTGTCAAACACGGGATTTGTCTCTTCTCTGAATCCAGATTAGTTTTTTCTTCACGACGGCCTTTGCACACTACACGCGAATTTGTACCGAAATAGTTTTTCTGAGAAAAGGAGCCGCTGCAGCAGGTCAAGGCAAAAAGAATCTGTTTTTAAACGGCATGAAAAACACATTTCATCTGAGGGAAACTGATCTCTAATAAGGTTAAAGTTTGTGCCGCAGATGTTTTTTTGACATTTGATATGTTGCATACATGCTCATAACATCCGAGTGTTTCCTGTTGAGTCGTCAGCGACTCTAACTTGGGACACATGGGCTCTCAGTCGTGTGTTTGTGTTCTGCTCACTGAACTAACTGACTCCCAATCCACTCACTGTGTACGTTTCATGTGGGAAAGTGTGTTTACACCTAACAAGATTACTGAAAGGGGATCTGTGACAAGTGATTAAAAATGTGGATTGGCTGGGAGGAAATGTTGTGAGAAGGAAACACAAGAGACACTGTTGTGCGGATGTTTCTGGCCGGGGCTTTGAATTGCACAAACCGATTATGAACTGTCCCAGATCTTAGTTGACTTTTATCTGTGCCACAAATACATTTCATAACCAGCGTTCTGTAATTATTTATGAGACGTTTTGATGGAAAACACAATTAAATCAAATACTTAAATATGTTTTCCAGACAGATTAATAAGCAAACAAACAACTTTTTTTAACAGAAATTAAAACTTGATCTGAAAACATTTCCGCTTGTGATTAATACGTTTTTTTTTTCTTTTTTCAATCGATGAGGCAGATTCAAATATGTAAATCACTTTGCATGAAGGTTAATTGTTTCCCCTGAACATCTTGATATTTACGACACCTGCGCAACCGGAGGGAAAAAATCAATTGAAAAAGGTCAATGTGTAAAATGAGATGATTCTCCCTGTGTGCTAAAACGGAAAATGCTAAATTAGCTGCATTCTCAATGTGGAGAAAACACATTACCTGCTTGTAGTTGAGATCCTGACCTTCATATGCTGGGGATCATTTGTTCAAAACAACATCAAGCTGTTTTGATTGTTTTTTTCTACAAGACATCAAAACCTATTGGATAATTAATGACTTTGTGTTTCCATCCGTGAAGATGGTTCAAATATTTAACAAAACAAAAGAAAAAACAGTCAATACTGAAATTTGACCGCTGGACTTTCTCCTCAAAAACCTGTGTGTCTCTTCATTTTCCTTTTTTAACTGTAAATTTACGAGAGATCCCCCCCCGGTCTTTCCTTGCCTATCTTTCCTATCACCTCATTGCCTGCATGTGAGTTGGCTGAAGACCAGGAATCAATTCATGCACATGCAGTAACACCCACCCCATGTGGAAAAACAATCTGAGATGCAGTCATGGTAAGCCACAGGAATCGAGTGTATTGAACTAAGAGGCTCAAATAAAGTCCCGGAAATCTCCTCTCTTAGCATCCTGCACCACATAATCAATTCCATACAGCTCTGCAGTCCCCTGCTGTCTGTGATCAAATATGTATTGGAGCATTTAAACATTTAGGTGTTTTGTTCTCATCTTCCCGTGAGTGTGTGTGTGTGTGTGTGTGTGTGTGTGTGTGTGTGTGTGTGTGTGTGTGTGTGTGTGTGTGTGTGTGTGTGTGTGGAGGCAAGCTGAGCCTGTAGCAGATGCAGGGCCATGCACATGCCGAGGTGTCCACAGTGTGACCTTTTCAAATTTGCAGGACATGTGTGTTTTTCATTCCCTCCCTCCCCGAGTCTGCCTTCACCTGCAGCGTTTGACTGTTTGGTGCTGTAAAGTCTCTGTAGAGGACGGCAGCGGATCTGAAGAAACAACTTGGCTTTGTTCTTGGACTCCACGTGTCCTCACCCGCAGATTTGATATTGTTCTCAAAGATGTTCTGTTAAGCCCTTTGCATTTCACTGTAATCTCCTCATTACTGGAGGAGTCAGATTCACACTACGGCTGCACAGACGTCCTACAAATTGCTAATGACGCATACACGTAATAATATCTGTAGTTACATAACTGCGGATCAGAAGCAGCCACTTCTCTCATAGTGCTACACAGTGTTTGGGCAAATTGTCAAAAGCACAATCTCTGAGCCAGTCGTCCGGCTATCGTCTGACAATGAAGATGCTTCTGGAGGCAACAGCCAATATTTTGGGGCTTCTGGTTTAATACAGCGGAAATCCAGGCCAAGACTGATGTCCTATGGAATCATCAGAATGTAAACGGTGTATGGCCAACAGAAGTAAAACAGCAATACTTTTTGTATGTGTTTTAGTTCCAGGCAACATTTTGTTCTCCATCAACAGCTACCTGCATATGGACAGCCAAAGTTGGTCCCTTCTCAAACCTGATTGGTCGAACTAGAAATGGAAACCAGAAGGCCTGAAAATCTTGTCCCTCGCCTATAGATCCTGCACATTCAGATGCAGAGTGTGTGTATATAGAGATTAAAAAGTCTATATCGAGACATCTGGACTGAGTATAATCATGTGTTGCATGTGGATAAAGTAAATGGAGCCGTACAGCTGCAGCTGTCAGCGCCATACTGTACAAACACGCTCCTGTTACCTTTGCTGGCACGGATAACCACATGCTGATTGCCGAATGGACAAATCCAATCACACAGAGGCTTATGTCTAGCCAATCACTGAGACCGATCTAATGACTATACCCACAATGCAATGAGAAACGGATGGAGGACGGAACTGCTTTTCATAATCAAATGGAGGAGGTCGCGTTTTCGCCCACTCCTGCCTTTGTCCTGCTTGTCAGGTTGTCTGTTAGACAATTACTTCACTTTCACTTTGTGGTTTGCTTCATCTCCGTGTCACTCACAGGACGAGAGACGCCGGCTGCACAGTCATTAGCTTTGTTCAGCTTCCCCAGTTCGGGGCTTTAATAGTGTTTTCCAGTGGACAGAGGTTAATCCCGAGAGAGAAAGCGTTAGAGCAGAGACGGAGTAATTGCAGTCTTTTAAGTGTTGCGAGGGGGACCAGTGAAGCCATTTTATTGAATATAAAATGTCAGTTTTTAATGCGAGTGAATCATTGTTCTTTAAAGAAGATGCTTCCTAAATGAGGCCAAGGGGAGTTTTTTAAATGACGCAGGGGCTTTGTTATTGACTATAAACAGGAAATAAGTCAGGATTGTCTTTTCCTCCGGCAACAGAAACAGCACAACCTCAGAGTAACTCCATAAACTGCTCCATTAGTGGTAAATCATTTTAAAACAACAGGAAGATGAACATTGACGGACCCTATTGACAAAAAGGTAAATCCAGTAGCTGCTGATATACGCCACCTTTTCACCCGCAGCTTATCTGTTGTTGTGTTACGCTCCAAAAGGACAAGTGAAGTTATCCAGTGGAGAGAGTGCACGGCAAAACCAGTCTGTGGTTTTCTTGGCAAGCATCAGTCAATGTCTGGCTATAGCGAGGATTGGAACCGTGTCCGATGTTGAAAAATGACTCGATGTTCAAAATGATTCTGCACTTACCACCCCGCAGCCCCCCGGACCCCTTGCGGCAAAACACATCCACTTACCTGCAAGGAGAGGAGAGACAAGAAAATCAATGACCGCACACTCAATTATATCACAACATTCCACGCAAAGGGCTCCCCTTTGTTTCCTCTGGAGGAGATACTGCAGAGCACCACTTTATGTCTTCACAATGTATGTCGTGGCTTACAGAGATTTGCACTTTCAGACTTAATAAGCTGCTTTGTTACAGAAACAAACCAAATAAGATTCATTAGAATATAGAGGGAAGCGTATTTGTCCTTTTGATCTGCTCCACCGATGAGCATTTATCAAGCGCTAATAAAAAGGGCCCTGTGCCTGTCATAGTAGAAAGGACAGGGATCTGTTGAAGGGAGCGTGTAACCTTGAGTCTGCTCCTTCAGAGATATGAACGACTATCCGTCAAATGTAGAATGACGACAATCCACAGTATACACGGGGAACAAAAGGTAGAGAGGAAAGCCAAACAGCTGGATTGATAATTTACTCATGTTTTACATCTACCTGTCCCATTAACAGGGGGCTAATGTACTGAGAGACCCTGACCTGTTAACACTGCACCAACTGTACATCCACACATCTACAGGATCAGGTTTGAAACCAATCCACATCTACCTATTATTTCCACAAACGTCTGTCTACACGTGAAACACATATTTCAAGAAGCGTTCATTTGTATTGCTCGTGGCCCAAGGAAGTGCAGTTTGGTGCGATTTGGTCACACGATAATTCAGCATTAATAAAATTTGAATAAACAGGCGACCGGCGTTCAGTGGCGGTCAGTGGGGGCAAGGCAGTGTGCGGACAGAGTTTAACTTGTCTTCCGCTACGTCCTTGATCATCTGATTATTCTCATTTCACCGTATCGCACTGACACAGACGTACACGGGTGTTGCGGGTGCTGTCATGGCAACAACTTTCACAGAACAACTCTCTCTTTATCAATTTGCCATACAAAGTAAAAGTACAACATTTATTTTGTAGCAGTAAAGCTTTATATATTGAACTGAATCACAGAGAAAATGTGGGTCCGGGTTAGGGTTAGGGTTAACCCCTAACCCTTAGGACGACTCAATAATGCCAAGGAGTAATTCTTAAGTAGCTCCAGAGCATCAACACAGGACAAGAGAACAGCCCATTCCAAAGAGGCAGGTTCAGAACAGACACTGCACCAGTTAAATACACTTTCTCTTTCAGTGCCATTGATAAAATTAAGTGGTTGTGCCATCAGTTACAAAATCAGGATCTAATTTACAGCATAAAAGTGATGAGTCCCACGCCCTGAGCTTTGATGTTATACCATCCTATAACACTGGGATATAAATGTGTTGACCCACAGGAGAGTTACACGCTGACAATTCCAGGACGTATAGGCAGTACACGTCTATTGTCTGCTGATATATGCTTAATGGGACCAGAAGATCAACAATAGGGTGAGAAGTTAAACAAAATATCAGAGAGAACAGGAAATGTTCTTTTCCCCTCTGATGCATTTTCCCATCTCCACTATTGTTTGTGAAGCAGTAGCAAAACATAATAAAATCCTTTTATTAAGGGGAAGCATCATTTTATTTGACATTAACAGCCATTTGTGTGCTAATAAACCACATGGTCTCCGGAGTTGTTTTGATCTAAACAGCAGCGAGGGAGGATCCACGAGCATGTGAAACACACAAACCCTAACACCAGTGTGTGTGAGGGTAAACAATGACTAAATGGTTTTATTTGCGTATGCGGCGCCGTGTGCACGAGTGTGTGTGTGTGTGTCCAGCAGGGAGAAGTGTTAGGCCTCTCAGCCCAGCATGAGGCCTGTGGTGAGTGACTTATCTCTGCATAGCTGATCAATAATTAACCATGGGACATGCTCTAATGAGGACGATAATACACCGTTAGCAAGATAACACCTCGGCGAGAGGTACTGGACCAGTTCTCTTCATTAAGATCCAATCATCGTCCTATTAGTATTTGTCACCTGGTTGATTAGCATACTTGTTCACTGCCTGGCTGAGTTTACCGACTGTCACTCTACCTCTAGTGTTATTCAAATTCCTTTTAGGGTGGCTGAATGTTTGAATTCATCCTGCATCTTCCCTTCTTGACTTCGACACGTTGACTATCCTACTCCTCCTTTCTCCTCGCCGACTTCTTTCTCGCACCATGCTGGGACGGCGCTGGAAAAACCTCCCCTGTAGCACATCAATACGTCTCCAGATGCTGTATGACACATGCGGTAAGGACCATTTCTGAGGCCATCCATCAGAGGGAGGACGAGCCCTCGCCCATCCCCGCTACTCGTCTCCTCCGCCTCCTCCCAGTCCACGTCCAACAGACAGGGTTTAATAGGGCCCATTAATCAGTGGCCTCGTCTCGAAAAGGCCAGACTGTAATTCAGCGAGGCCAAGCAGACCCTTTAAGGACATCTACATCTTTAGCATTACCTCATTGTAGCACGCGTTTGAACGTGGGGCATGGTTGGAGGGATCAAGACATCACTGAACAGGACAAGGAAGTTGTAAATGTAGGAAAAAAGCCATTTCTTTTGTGTCTCTGAATAAGCTGCCTAATCCAGACATTGATCATGTAAGTCCAGCAGTGGTCGGTGATAAATGATTGTGGCTGTGGCGGTGTTAATGAAGGCTAGCAGAAGGCAGGTACTGATAACTGCCTGAGACTGGTTTGTCTGTCTGGGTTCTTTGTCTGTCAATAGCAACTCTCTGAGGACCCATTAGAAGAATGCAGAGATACCTCTCATTCAGAGCAACCCTATCTATAAATACAGGGATGTGAGGGAGTAATATTTGTGGCAGGAACGAGAATGCATCACGTGCGCAGCATCCAGAAACACACACACACACACACACACACACACACACACACACACACACACACTGGAGTTCATCTTGAGTGAAAATAATCTTCCTCCGACTTGCAACCAAGCCAGGACCTCTGTTTTCTGAAGATACCTCGGGCTTTTCCAGTGCCATCTGCTACACCAATACCTTCTCACAATGGTGCTGACTGAGGGCCAGTTGGCAGCAAATCTGAGTACAGCGAGAATCTGGGAGATGACTGGCAAGAGGAAGACGCAGAAACCCGAGCCGGCCAAGTTTCGGCGAACATAAAATCTGCTCCCTTGAAAGATAAAGACTTTCTGTTTAAATCTAACTTAAGACATTCTTCTCTATGTGTGCAGGTGCACTGGTTCATTTTACGTGAGATTTATCCTTCGAGACAGTTTGCTATTTCCAGTTTTTGATGTCTGCCAATGGTCATATTTTACCGGTACAGTTAGAACCCCCTAAAACACTCAGCCTTCCATGCAAGCTTCGGGCAGGAGACACAAAGGCACCGATGGCAGATAAGCTGATGTTGTTGTTGCTACATTTCATTTTACTTCCTTTCCGTAATTTCTCACATAAAATGCTGAAGTGAACAGTAGGACAAAACAAGAAATTCATTCAGCGACTTCCAGCCAAGTATTATGAGCGTTAGTGCGCCACAGGCTGATCCACATGTGCTTCCGTATCATACATAAACAACAACAATAGAATACATCTGTCAGGCAGTTCAGGCCCCAGAGGAGATCCTCATAAAGACAGCCGGTTAGGCCATCAATAATTAAAACAGATGTAATTCCCATTAGCCATGGGAGAAGGCCCATGAATAGTTAATATGCTCCTTGTGTCCCGCCCCCCCTCTCCTCACGTCTCCTCTGTCCTCGTGGCTCCTCTCATCTTTCACATCCACAGCCTCCTCCTCTCCCTCCTCTGCTCCTCAAGGTTTCTCCTCAGCCTCCTCCACCCCCCCACCTCACTTTAGAGAATAGTGTGGAGGCACAGGCTCCAACCCAGACACACACCATCACACACTGACTATAATGGTCCCACTGAGGTGGCTGGATAGGATGAGGGAGGAAAGAGAGGGCAACAAGGGCGGGGGGGACCCAAAGGAAACGGAGGCCACAATTTATGAGCCGGCATCATGGGACTGGTTAGCTGGAGTGGGAGGCACTTGTGTCGGCTCACACTTCAACCTGACAATGATGAAAGACAGACAGCACCCGGGCAGTTTAACATATGAAGGGATTTCAAGGTAGTTAAGCTAAGAATTTAACCGCTGTGAGGTCAAGAGGTCATATGCGGAGAAAGACTCGTTCTTCATCAAGAAACCAGAGAAAATACGATGACTCCTTAGGAGCGGAGGAGTATCTGCACTTCTGCCTGATGAATAACATAGACAGGATGTAGAGTGGGAGGCAGAAATTGAAACATCCGTCTACTGATGTCGTCCCATCACTCACCAGACGGCCCTCATTAATCCAGCCCACCTCCCCTCCAACCCCCCCTGCATCCATCCTCCCCTGCTGAAAGAGCCGCCTGTGAAATTGCGGCGCTACCGGAGAGCCAAGCCGAACAGCCACTGTCCATCCATCTCCGCGCGATGACACGGGGCCTAATGTGCCTGTTCTACACCAGCCGCGCACAGACAGGCCTCGGGCAACGGCGGCGAAAGAGGAGGCTAAAAGATGTTCGCGGAGAACACAACAAACTCTCAGACGAAAAATGAGATTAGCGCCACCGGCAATGTGAGAAAAATCCTCTGACAGCTATTACAAATCTGGGAGGCACGTTATCTCAGAGGAAGATCAGAAGTGACTCCAAATAGCCAGATTGTGTGAGCGAATTAAGATTGAAGAACTAACTACTGTCAGTCATTTGTAACCCTGCACCAAACAGTCATAATCACATAATGGAGTCAGTCAAGAGTTCTTGACATGCACGTCACTGCTGACAAGCAACATGCTGTTAAAGCTGTGAGCAGCCGCTACCTATGTCTAAATGAAAAAAACTCCCGATTTAATTTGTCTGACCTACATAGCCAACAGCAGGAGCACATCAATCCACGCCATTAATCAACCTCACATCACAGGGTTCCACGGCCCCTGTCTGAGGAGAGGTCCCTTGAATTATAATCCGCTCTCCGGTAGCTTTCATGTGATGTTTGCATATTTAAAACGGCTGCGTGGACAATCAAAAACCCCCCCACTGAGTTTGGGTCCCAGGTTTCTCAAAACATATAGGAGGAAGATGTGAAGAGAGCAAACAGAATGCTGCGTGGTTGAATTTGACCACTAACAAATACAGTGAAGGAATAACAGATAAAAGTACTATCTCTAAAATAACTGGTCGGACTAAAACATAAAAAGACTAGATCAGCACAGTGCATACTTCCACCAAGGCCCATCATATCCTTACTTCAATCAAGCCTCACCAAAGTGATACCGCACAGTACATATCAGTCCAGATTTATTCATCAGGATCCATGCATTATTCCCAGGCAACTCAAAAATGTCCGAAAAAAGTTACAGAATTTAACCATGCCAGAATTTAACGGGTTCTTTCGTGCCGCGTGTCCCATCTTTTCATGGTAATCTGTTCAGCAATATTTGCATAATTATTTTAACCAGCCGACCAATTATATGGCACCTGCACTTTCGTTGCTTCAGGTGTTGTGTCTGGAGACAGTTTATTTATCGACGCTTGCTGAACTATTCACACCATATTTGTGGGTGTGTCCATCATCAATCAACATGAGTGAGCTGGTGTGTTGTGTGATTTCCGTTTGGTTCAACAGAGGAGTTGGTACAGGTTGACTCAACACTCCTGGGAATCACGAAACAGTAAATACATGACTCACACAAAACAGGGAACGTTTCCTCAAATTCTCTCAGATGAGTTTCCACTCTTATGTTGAGTCGGGTGTTTCATAACTTCCTGGTGCGTCCTGAACCACATTCAAGAGCCAGCTTGTACTGCACAGCTGCTCTTCCTCTTGTGCCACCAGAAGTCAGATCCCTGTTTCACTCGCTGGGGCCCAAATTTCTCCTGCTGGAGAAATTGGCAACACCCTAAACAACACAGAAAGTCATTCATCATCCCTCACAGGAGCGAGCACTGCATCAATCTGTCTGTCAGCAGCCTTCCAGACCAGTACGCCTCTGCCTGCCTCTGTACATTCCACGCCAGATCTCAGAGCTCCCCGGATTTTACTTTCAGCGTATTGCTATTCTCATTATATCGCCAAAAAGGGTTTTGAAACATAAGTGCGGCAATAACCAGCATTCCCTTGGTTCTAGTACGCAGTAAAAAATATGAGTACAGGTCAGTTGCACATACAGGCACACAGTTAGCCTCTGGATCGAGTTCTTGTGTTCAGCGTGGGGAGCTTGTACTCATGCGTTTCTTAATTTGAAAAACGGTGTGAATTTGCAGTGTTGCCATCTTCATTCAATTAAATGCCAACAGGGATCGTGTTTGACTTTACAGTTCTCCGATGTTCCATTCAGACTGAATAAGAAAATTATAGCAAGACGGATAGAGGGTAAAAAAATGACTGCAAAGCAAAAAGTCGCAGCACGTCTCGCTACAGTGCAACTGCTGATTTCTGTGTTTTCTGCTGGTATTTCTGCAGGACAGTTAGCACAGAGGCCACAGATTAGGAGCTCAATGAACCAGTAAAACCAGTGGAGAGACTGAGAG
Organism: Hippoglossus stenolepis; assembly: GCF_022539355.2. Lineage (NCBI taxonomy): Eukaryota > Metazoa > Chordata > Actinopteri > Pleuronectiformes > Pleuronectidae > Hippoglossus > Hippoglossus stenolepis. The sequence continues at coordinate 12,982,884 of NC_061502.1, forward strand.
CTCTGAGGATTGGCCGTCCCAGGGGTATCGGATCTGTGTAAGAGAGATGGAGGGTTTAGGGGCAGGGGGGGGAAGGAGCATCAACGACATGTCCGCTTCCAGAGGATCTGCAATTTGCCGACTCAGCCTCCTCGTCTGACTGGGGAGTATATTGGGGTCTTTATCCCATCTCACATGCCCCCACCCTGCGGTGCGATGGACAGGAGTTATGGAAGGATGGTTAGGCTGGAGAGGAGAGCAGTTGACACACATGTATTTGCCGTCAGGAAGGTGAAGGCTCAACACAGCGCTCCCGTCTATTTGACAGATGCCGACAGAGAAAGACGTCTGTTCTGAACAGGATGTCGCGACGGATTAGCTTTATGTTGTCTGTAAAGTAGAGAAAGGCTAACCCACTGAGAAAGAGGGACAACCAGGGGCCCAGATCCGAAAAATAACATACATTCCATGTTTTGGCTAACTAGTGTTGACTCTCTGGTGGAAATTTCAATAACTTTGGCAAACTAGCACATCACTGGAGCAAGTTAAACCACTGGAGGACGTCAAATTGTGAAATATTAATAGTTTTTCTTTGCTATTTAACATTATAAAATAGAAAAACACAAATAAGGACACATGCCTCCACCAAGGCCAAACAATTCCCTTAAATTTAATCAAATCACACAGATATCAGTTCCCTAAAGGTGCCTGATTTATTCATCAAGATCTATGTATTATTTTTATGAAACTGGATCTGACCCCTGATCAATATCCACTCAACCATTTAATGGATTCTTCCCTGACCCACACCACATTCTTTCATCAAGTTTTGTGGAAATCTGTTAAATTATTTGTTGTGTAACCTTGCTTACAAACAAACCAACCAACAACCAAATGGACAGGGGTGAAAATATAACCTCCTTGGTGGAGGCAATTAGTTTTCCATGTGCTTTAACCATGTATATTACCCTGAATGCTTTCAGTTAGCTTTGATTTGAGTCATTGCTCTTCCAGAAAGAGTAAAGTAGCAAGAGCTCAAGAACTTAATCATTAGGATTCAGGATTGATCTACACAGCCACTAAAACAATGCAAAACAACATGGTGCACATTAGTTACTGGGTTGCAGTGTGTGGCCATGTCGCCTCACAAACTCAACAACCCCCTGCCTTCTGTTCACTACTCCTTGTCACGCAGAGAGGGCAGTAAATCTCACTTTGCCTTGTGTAGCTGCGCACCGGCAATCAGATCAATGACAGCTTTGCATTCAAATGGCAAAATTAAGGGAACAGGGCAGCCGCAGACCTCCTATCTCCTCCCCATCGTTCACTTTCTCATTCCCTCGCTTCGACCGTGTGACAGAGTGCCAGCGACAGCCGCCGCCCTCCAGCGACAGACGATGTGTGCAGGGACTTGATTCAGGCCTCCGCTCCCCTCACTTTCTTTTTTAAAAAAATCCCCTGTCAGAGCCGTGAGAGCTTTATGTTTTCGAGGCGACGATAAGCCACGGGTTTATCACATGAGGCCGCTCTGAGCAGGGAGGAGGCATGAATGGGACTTTTATAGGTATTAGCTGTAATGACTCCCTGCTCTAAACCCCCGATTAACACACACATGATGGCAGGCGTGCAAAAGTGCAGATGGGCATGTATACACGTGTAGTGTCGCCCACATACAAAACTGTGTCTTTCCTTGTTGCTCCATCCCGCATAGCATCAGTTCCCTTACTCAGCAGCCTCCTGCTCTTACACGCTCCTGTCAAAAGTTCCGTTCTTTCACCACGATTAGCCAAGTTAATAGGCCATTAAAATCCTGCACCATCAAAGTGAGACTTTCATTCCCTACCCAGTCTGGCCTTTCATTCTGCAGGAAAAAAAGAATGTAGCAGGGAGGGTATAACAGGGGACTAATCCAATGGGATACTCCCAACAATAAAAATACCTCACCGGCAGAGCCTGGTGGAATGACCCATTTTAATTGTGCGTACACTAATCTATCCCGCAGCAAAAAGTGCTGCGCTTATATACAGCGCTCTTCCTCTGTGGCTCAGTGGTGCATTGTGTGGGTGTGAGGAGTTCTGGAGGATCAGCAGTATTGTTTTTTGTGGGACTCAGAAGGGCTTACGGAGACGTTTGTGCCCAAAGGATAATGGATGGATTTGATTCATTTGAATCCGCCGCCGTCATATTAGACTGCGAGAACACGATCGGATTCGTAATGCGAACCCTGTTTGGATGCATGAAAGATGCCGGACTTGACAACCCTCTCAGTTGCAGACTGATGGGTCATGTTATTCTTGGCTAATCTCTGAAGCTGGCTGGCCAGAGCTGAAAGCATGTTTCCTTTGTGCAGGCATCTGATTCAGCTATTAACCTGAAGCAATGGGTTAGGGCAGGACAGATATTAGCCTATGGAGCTTCCTTAATATACTGACAGGCAATAAAGAAAGATAATTTCTGGGTAGTAAAGACATTGATAAGTGGATAAGAGAGGTTGAAATACAACACCTCTAGAAAATACCAGGACATTCTGTTGCATCTGAGAAAAAAGACAGGCCCCTATGATTTAGAGGAATGCGTGACCTGTTATTAATCTCATCTATTAAACTTCGTCAGTCATGAAGGAGACGTGATCTGTGTGAGAGGAGGCGTGGCTCACTTAATGATGATTCAACCTTGAAAGATCGTATTTCCCGAAACTGGGGGTCGTAAATTCACTGATAGAGATGTTTCGCAAACTCACGGGGGAGTTTCTTAATGTTGAAGCTCTACAGCAGCCCCTTGTAAACTGGAGCTGCGGCATGTGACATGACCTCTGATTCAATCTGACTCACTGTTACCATGCAGAACGGACTGGGTGCACGAAGCCTGCACAATGCGTTCAATGCAACACAGGAGAAAATCAGCATTAGCCTTGTTAAATCGGGTGGATGTGACCTTTGCCCTTTGCTCATAGAAATCTCACAGTCTATACACAACATTGCCGTAGGTTGGTACTGACATTTGGCGCCTCCCATTTGTCTCGCTAAAGGTCATGAATTGTAGCGGATTCTCTAATGAGTCATCTTCGGATCAAAGTTCGCACCAATACCGGGAAAAGGTCAACTGCCGGAGCACGCGCGCCCTCGAGCTCTCTCCCACCAGTCACCCATCAATAAATGAACTGCTGGACTTGTACCGAGGGCGCGTTTAGGCACACCCGGTTGGTGGCTCCCGATAAACGTCCCACTGCACGCGATCACACAGCCCGGCTATCTGCACTTTTTTCCATTTCCATTCCTCTAAGACAAATAAATCACAGTGCAATCGGTGAGAGCGATGCCACAGAGACAGCAATATGGTACTGTTTTTTTTTTTTCCTCACATGCCAAAGGCAAGAAGAGGCAAGATGGTGTTGAAACATGCAACCCAGTTCAGCGGAAACGCGGGATGAGTCCCTCTCTTCCCCTGTAGCAGCCTGACTTGCCCCTGAGTTAGTTTGAATCCCTGGCATGGGCTTCACTCGCTGACACGCGTTAGTCATGCTTGTCATAACAAACACATTTAGCGGTCAACATTTTTGCAAAGCCCATGAAGGGGGTTTGACAGTGACAACTTGTAGAGCTGCTGGGATTAGGAGCACTTTAAAAAATGGAACTCAGCACATGGAGCATGTGATAATTCATAGAGTAAGTCAGACATATGGTCATAAACATAAACATATGATGTGTTGAAGGAATAACTTGTAATATCACAGAACGGGGTGTTTGTTAAGATCCTATTTCAAGCCAACCTTTTCCTACATACTTTAGATAATAGGTTTGATTATCTTTCCTTTTGTTGCACAACCTAGTTGGATGAACAGTTTTTTAAAAGTATCACAATCCATCTTGCTCACTTCTTTCTTGTTCCATCCCCAAAGAACATTTTTCATGTTTCATGTCGCTTGAAGACGTTTATCGTATTTTGCGCAGCTCACCCTGGAGTCACACCTTTTCCCACAGATGCCGTATGGTCCTAAACACGTTTTCGTGTGTGAAATATGCACATTTCCCCTCTGCCCTCCAGTTTTTCCCCCCAAACTGTCTGATTCTGTTGAGGACTTTATTTTATTTAGCTATGGAGCTATTTCACTAAACAGCTTTTTATACCCAAAGGTCCCTGGAAGCAGCACATGTTCACAAAAGAAAACAGAAATCAGAGTAGCAGAACCGTCTATGTGCCATTTTCTCCGCTGCATTGAAAATACATTTTCTATTCCAAAATACAGGCTCTGTAAAGTAGTATTAATGACTTTTTGGATTTGGCTGCTGGAGATGTCGTCGACCAGCTGAGTGAGCCGCACTCTGCCACCCGGAGGAAGGTAAACCTTGACAGGGTTTTGGGCACAATTATCAATAACACCTGTGCAACCTAATCCAATCCAACCACCCTGCAGCGGATACAGACCACGAGAAGCTCCTATTATTATTATTACTTCTTGGTCGGGAGTGTGTCACACATACTGGTTCTCTTTCAGGAAGTAGTTTGCAGTGTTGACATATTGGCTGTGCTGTTGTTGTAAGCCGAGCAGCTTATTGTAAGACGCTATAACGTGACAATGACAACCAACTGACACGATGCCAGGAACCTGCATGTGCTAGAATAAAAACAACTGACGTCATCTTACATAAACATCTGCACAGAATTCGCTTTCAACCAACACCAGCATACACAGGCAGCCGTAGATCAGTGGAACACGGTTTATAATCACACTGGTATCTGTTTCAGAGTACGCTAGCTGGTAAGCCGTGCTCCTGATATCCTGCTTAGTGCTGTTGAGCCAGCGTCTGTGTTGCTCGACATCCTGCGCTACAGATAAGAGCTGAAGAGCAGTCCAGGTTGGTGCTACCGCTGCAGGGCTGATAAGCAGCGCTGCAGGCCCGTGGGTCTGTTGGCAGACCACTGTCCACCCCAGACTCCAGCAACTGATAACAGCTCACGTCCTTGTGAGACTTTGGTGTGAAACAGATGGGAGCAATGATAAACCACAGAGGAGGGGGGAAAAAAGCAAAGTCATGGATGGAAATAATTTTTCACCCTAATTAATTATAGGATGAAACCTTGTTGCCATTGAGGTTTTAAACCAGGAGCTGACTCATCTACTTACAATGTTCTTGAGCTCAGGGTCATAGAAAAACGCAGTTTCGACCAAACACGAGCGGTGACAGAACAAGACAAGACTGCATGAGTTCCTTCTGTCAGGCAGCGCTGTGCTGTAACCGGATCCCTGCTGAATGGATGTCAGAGTCGTGTGTGTGTGTGTGTGTGTGTGTGTGTGTGTGTGTGTGTGTGTGTGTGCAGGCAGCTTGCTGAACAAGTGTGGCTCTGATACCTGCGCTATGTGTATTTTTAGTGGCGTCTTCAGGGAGCTGCTTCCTGAAACTCCCTGAGATTCTCTTACAACAGGCATCTGAGGAACCTCTGACACCAAAGTCAAATACTTTCTGCTTGAACTCGCGGGCCCTCCTCCTGAGATACAGCATGTCCCAAAACTACAGACAGGACAGGACCCCGGAGACAGACACGAGAGAGAGATATCCGGCAGATAAATGACGCATCTTCCACAGTTTTCCTCTTGTGATGAATATCTGCCTCTTTCATTTAATGTAATTCATGCACAATCTGCTTTCGTTATAAAGTCTGTTTATGGTTCTTTAATCAAACTCATGTGATTAATACAAATCCAGCAGGAACTGGAGCCAATCTTTATCTAACCACAACCCATTCCCCGGCAGCTGCAGCAGCTGTCCAGCGGTAAACCAATACACAGAACAATCATCAGGTGAATCTCATTGGAGGAGGAAAATTGGCTCATTGAGATTTAGCAGCAGGCTGTCAGAGGCGGTGTGCTGCCGCGTCGCAGATAGACTCCGGTTAGAGGGATTGAAAGAACGGGTGCACATTTGTGTGTGCTGTAAGTGTAAATATTAGGAGGGAAGGGTGTGAAGGATACCGGGCAGGCGATACAGCAGATGGTGTGCGGAGCCATTCAAAAGCCAATCTGAGGTAACATGGCATCAAATAATTGGTATTCTATTCTAATCTATCACGCGTAATGACAGGCCCATTTGACAAGTTACAGTTCTCAGCCTGTTACAGACGATTTACGGAAATCTGATTGGAACTGCATGAGCCACAAGTGCACACCCAGCGCTCTGTAATTACTAGGTGTGATTTTCTGCATTCCTACCTGTGCGGTGTGGTGAGCCTTTTCATCCATGCCTGTATTCCCAGGGTGGGACTGTTTACTTTTCATGTTCTGATTTAATCTGCCCTGTGAGCTTTTTTAATAAAGCTGTGTGTATATGAGTAATGTTTTGTATTGTGATGTCCTGATCATAGATAACGCAGACAAAGCGATGGAGTAATATTTAAAATTCACGGAGGTGAGCTTACTGGCGGATGAGTCTCCACGCAGCAAACCTGGCAGGACACGTCCACTCCGTCGCCCTCCGTCTTTCCCTCTGTGCCTCTGCATCTGTTGCAGTCTCAGAGGCAGATGTTCCTATGAGGAGAGGCAGCAGGCAGATAGACCCCCCCCCACCCCCACCACCACCACCACCCTCCACATGATTACCTCTCTATCTATCCGACGGCAACAATAACCCTGCGCCCCGTCTCCCCAGCACCTCTCCCTGCAGCAGCCCCTTTGTATGAGCTTCAACGGCCCTCATCTCGAGACAATTAGGACGGATAACAAGAGGTTGGGGGCCCACTGCCTCCTCGCAGGTCCCACTGACGGCAAACACATAAAAGGGCACTTGACTGTCAAGCCGAGGTGATGGAGCGTATAAATGTGCGGATGGGGGGTCAGTTGTTTACATTAGCAACCATAACACTTTGTAGAAAACTACCCTGATGAATATCCATTTGAACTGTACCGCCGCACCGTCAGTCATTTATAATAAAGGCTGAACAAGCTCTAAAGTACTACGGGGGACTCTTGCCAGGTTGCTGCTAAGGAGTGAACATCACATATTTTACCTCAGTGGATTTTTGGTGCCAGATCTCTGGCCCAGGGCCACATCTGACTGCTGTTCAGGAGAATAATGATGAATATCCGAGGCGCCATTAATCATGGTCAGGTACGTGTGAGGCAGAGTGTGTGTGTCCGCTTTCATGCCACATTTCCCCAGGAGCCAGGTGGTGACCAGACAGCACAAGGTCAGGGGGGGGAAGGTCAAAGAGCAGGATGGGCGCCTCATCAGGGACATAGTGACAATAGGATACACATGCATACAGTCACGTAAAACTATTAGTGGTTTCAATCTAAAAGACCATGCATCATCATTATGGCATTATATGTCCTGGCTTCACTTCGCTTTCAGACGTGAACTGAACTTCAGATATTCAGAGTTTTTCCAGCCAGAATAGAATAGAACAGAATGTCACCGCGAGCAAGTGGGCGAGTTGATGGCTTTTCTAACATGCAACAGAGTCAATACTGGGAAAAAATCAGAAAAGAGTATGAATATAAATATCTATATATATGAGACATGCTCATAGAAGACGCAGAAGAAGATATCAACTTTTCAAGAGCTTTTGGTGATAGGGGCCGACGCTGTGTCGAGGTGCTGTAAATAAAAAGATGTGATTTCCTCAACTGAATTTATACGTCCTGTCCTACCTCCTGAGTGCTCTGCCCAGACGCCACCCCTCTCCTGCTGCGTTCCTCATATGTGAAAGTCTGGAAAATGTCTGGACAATTGGGTCAGGACATTTATCTTTGCCTTTCATATTTGAAAACGGCTTTGATGTTAGTTACCTTTCTCAAACTGAATATGGCAGAATAATGGTTTTCATACAGACAACAGTCTACAGTTAAAAAAGAACTGCAAAGACATCAGCAATGACAGTGTCTGGAAAATGACTATTGGTGTGTGTGTGCAGTTTTTTGTGCAGACACACACACACACACACACACACACACACACACACACACACACACACACACACATAGCAAGACGACATGGACGGCATACAACACTCCTGATCCAGCACGAACAATCGCGATAAGCTCTGGCCAGACTTAACCGGTGCTGGAAAATACAAAAATAAAAAAACATGGCTGTCGCGTGTGCCAGTAATCTGAGCTGGCTGGCTCATGTTAATCCTGTAAAAACTACAAAGTAAGATGTGATAACATGACTTGGACAGAGTTCATATTTTTGTATTGAGCGGACTCGAAGGGACTGAGGTGAGAAAAACAGAATACACCTCCCTGCCAAAGCTGAAAATGTGCTTCGGTATCGATGCTGAATTCACAGCTGGACGTGTCTTGTATTGGGTGTCATTGTGAAAACCTTTCATTTCTTTCTGGTTTCTGGTGGCAACCTGCAGACAAATGTCAGAATGCACAACGACACAGAAACGGATAGGAACACATTCACACATATGCATGAATACACACACACGCGCGCTTAAACATCAACCGAGACAACGAGAGCAGCTTTGGTTGCGTTTTGGTTTGGGTTGCCGATTCGCAGGGTAGCTTGGTTGTGTTAACCCACCAGTCTGGATTTCAAAAGATTAATACTTTTCTTTTTGTTAACACCCGAGCGGTGCCACAGCCCCCGCAGCTAAGACGTAATCCTAAAATGAACTCTGCATCACCTCCAACACAGCCATAGGGAACAAAGTAACGCTGGAGGAAAAAGTCGAAGAAAGTATGCCAAGTGCCCACTCAGCCAATCATGCATAGGCTTTCTGTGGAGAAGGACATCTTGTGGGATTGGAAGAGGAGCCCACGGGGGACTGATAACCCTGTTGGAGATACGCTATTGGCTTCCGAGACGCCAGCAATATGTGCCGGAGCATTGATAATGCATTGGAAACTGCAGTAGGAGAGAAGTGCTGCAGTTGGATTGAATTTATCTCAGAAAAAGACTCTTACAAGCCACATTATCAGTTTGATATTGAAAGTGTGAATTCTTCACAGGCGAAGGCAGTTTACTGTGTTTTACTGCTGTCAATCTTACGAAACGTTCAAATACGACGAGGACCCGTGAATAAGCCTTAAAAACTATTAAATGTTATTAATCTCATAGAAAGCAAATAAATACAGGGGAAATACAGACGTCAGACATCTCAGCTCTCTTGTAAAGCTTCATGTTAGGCTACGTCCAAACCTTTTCATTTTAAAATGGCATTTTAAACTAAAACCGTCTCCGTCCACATCAATAATAATCAATGTCCATACCAACACCCCTGAAAACGTATATCACAGGACCATTCACGTACCCTGGGCACGTATATATGGTGTGAACAGAAAGCCGATTGTCTACTTGGCAGTTGATTTCTTCATTACAGCGACTTCTATGAGTGAGAAAAAACAATTGCATAGGTCAGATGAGGGATTCATTTTCTCCGCCCGACAACGAGGTGGAGCTGTTACTGACAGTTAGCGTTTACAACGTTTTGCCTTCATCGCTTGTAGTACAGTCATGACTGATAAGAACCAACAAGGAAGCGAATGCGTCATAGTTTCCAAACGTCTCAGTTTTTGTCCGTTCAGAATACAACAGCGCCGCAAGGTTTTAAAACTAAAACGAGGCCAACAGCGTTTACTTCTCAGTTTTAGGCGCTTGAAAACTCCGGAGTAGTGTGGATGGCAGGAGTAAACGCAGCAGAAGCGATGCATTTTAAAACTAAAACGTTGTGTTGTGTATATAAAATTAATCCTGATGGAATTCAGCAACAACTTGAGCACAAAAAGGACACTGCACATTCATGAGCTACGCAACTATATGTGACGCAAACTGGCTTTTGTGGTGTAAATTTAAAAACATCCCTCCCTGTTGAAGGCACTTGCTTGTTTCCAGGCTCTTTTATTAAAACTGACTCCCAGCGAGAGAAATTACAGCTCTGTGCCCCAGAACCACCTGGTTCAATGTGCCCTGCAGGTTAACTAATCAGATACACAACTGGAATACACAATCTGTGCAGAGAGCAGGCACTGGGACATCAGACATCAGGATGAGAGAGTACGGGTGGAAGACACATGGATGCACACGAGAGCTGTGCTGCAGCCGGATTTGATCATCTGAAGTTTGAACTCAACTTTAGTGTTTTCTCTGTTACACACTCTCCTTCCTCTTCCTCTTCCTCTTCCTCTTCCTCGTCCGTCTGGTGGTGTAAAATCTGGCCATGGCCGTTCCTCTGTAATTGTCTTCATTAACAAATAGCCACATTAACTCCAGTACAAACCTTTGGCACGTGCACTTTCTTGTTAACAAAGCAGCTCCACTATATGGGACGAGGTGTGGACTCTTACAATCTTCACTGAATCTCGACTTAATATCCAGGCTATTTTCTGGTGCAATTTAGAGACTCGGCCCATTGTGTTGTTGAGCTCGATTTCACCAGGGTGTTCCCGACCACAGGTTCACCCAAACACACACTCAATTAAACACAAATACACTCGTATCAAGGGGAATCTAAGACCTTATTTCAGGAGCGATTTAGGGGAAGCCGGTGACATAGAGTTATTTTCGTTCCGTTTGATTTGATAAAGGCAGATTCAAATCGGAACTGGCAGCCATGTGCATTTCAGATACAAACACAAGGCTTTACGCTCGGCCTGGTAGCAGCTGTTCTTTCGCTGTCGCAATCAAACGCACATCTGGAGAAAGCATGAAGACGTAAATTGGAGTTTTACACCATCTACAGAACAGGGGCATTGTGACATGTCTTTCTAATGTAAATATATTTTGCTCAATTCGATATCCAAGGTTTTCTTTGCGTGAGACGACAGGTTCTGGATTGAGACTCTTTTTTTAATGAAATGTGAGGAATCGTAACAACACTACTGGACACGAGCGCTTCAGAGGTGGTTTTGTTTTCAGGCGATTTCATCACCTCCGACCAGAGAGCGTCCTCGCTGTCTGTCCATCTTCTGAAAAGCCAGGGCCGTGCGTGTCAGTTTGTAGACGGGGGGGGGCTGGGTCGGGGGGTTTGTCTGGAGGTGTGAGGCTGGAGTGATGGGTGTGAGGAAATTTGTCTCGCACTAAAAGAAAGAGCAGGAAACAAAAAGAGGGATAGAGAAACTGAAAATAAACGAGGGAGAGAAAAAGTAATGGAGGAAAGCAGACCAATTAGGAAAGTATAAATATATATATGTATATATGTGTGTGTGTGTGCAGTATGTTCCAACTGTCAGACAGGGCTGGTTACGGAACTTAAACAGAAAGGAGCAAAAATTGTCTGCTTGGGAGGGATTTATTCTCTATGTGCAACCAGCCTGTGAAATTACTCCCTTGGGTAAAAGAGTGCATGAAAAAGATAAAATAAAACCTCTCTCTGTCTGTCCGGGCTGTTAAATGTGACCTCTTCAGCTGTTTATAGGCAATCTAACTGAAGCGAAGGTAAAATCTGGATCTTCAATGTAAAAACGCTTTAGAAATGGAAAGTCTGATTATGTGACTGTCAAATGTAGTCTGTGAACAAACTATACCATCCTCTCGTTTAATCTAAGCACAAAACGCAAACACTAACGTATCCTAGAGGAGAACAAATTGGTTATTTACACTGTATTTTTGCAGAGTCCACACCGAGCAGCAGGGGAAAGGGAAGATTAAACCGCCCAGGCTCCAGCCAAATGCATCCGTAAGAGGAGAAGTGTGCCCAACAGGACTGACATGAATGAGTGCATAACAATTTGACTTGGTTGATATAGTGCAGGCTGCTTTCACAGCCAGTGGAGGTGCGTTCAAGCACCGGCGTTAAGTGGCTCATTAATGGACACCAATGGCCTCATCCGTCAAGTCTGGCCTCTGTTTGTGCAATTTATGTGCGAGTGTGTGTGTGTAGTTATGATCCGGCCTTCCTAATAGTATCAATTTATCAATAATTCCTACGTTATCATTATTCGAACATACGCAACTATTAAAATGGAGTTAAATTAAAGCTTTAACATTGCAGCTTACACTCAGCACCACACACACACACGGATGGTCCACAACCCGATCGATTGGGTTAGCACGTTAGCATTGCAGATGGCCGTCATGTGAAGGGTATCATGTGGGAATCAATCACCGCAGCAGCATTCCAGCTTTGGAGATTCCACAGGGATAAGTCCGCTCAAATCTGACGAGCTGGGGATTTGGCACTCCAGAGCTTTGCTTGTCACAATATTGATTTAGAAATAATTACCCCGACTGCTTAGTGATTCCTCCCGTGTTCGCTCGAATATCCTGCATCTCCCTGCATGCCAGTGCAGGAAGAAACCAGCCCTTATTTTCACCTCTGATTATATGTAGCAAACATAATCTGGGGGAGAGAGATCTGAGCGTCCTTTTTAAATACAGCTGGAGCAGACGCGGCCGATCCTGCAGGGACAGGAACAGCAATTTCCATCAAAGGCGGTAGGAAAGTGTGCAGAGTATGACTGACACCTGCACTCCCTCTAACCGATGATTGAATCGCCACAGATGAATATGAATGATCAAATCACACGATCAAGCCTGCTGATAGGTGATCGCCTCTAAAGTTTCTCTACCTCTCCTGACATGACATCCAATTAGGAAAGGAGGAATTTCCTGTTGCAAAGATCAAACCTGACGACTTCCCATTACAACTGCTGGGCAGCACTGCAACTGTGAAATTGCAACCTTGGTGAGAAATACGCTGAATCACGCTGTCGACAGAAGGATGTGGAGGCCCCGCGCTGTAAATCACTGGGGTTTACTGTGCTGTACTTTGCAACAGTTTTACGACACCGAGGGAGAATGTTGCAGAGGCTGCACCATCTGCAAGAGCGGCTCCGTGTCATTAAAGTTGGAGCAGCAGCTTCAATAAGTTTTTCACGACAGGAGAATGAAGCACGTGCAGCACGTCAGGACAAACACGCAGAGCACATCTCTGCTGCCGCGGTCAGTGCGGTCTTTGGCACATCTGCTCTGCTGAGAGAATCTGATAAAGAGTCTGCGCGGCCCATCCAGCACGGCTGCTCAGCAGGGCTAAATGATTGGGAGACATGCTGACTTTAAGTGCTCTAATAGCACTAGATCATATAACCCATCGCTACTGCCCTGCTGTAATAGACTAATTATGGCTCTGTGCGATACAGAAGACAGCGGCAGAGCACAGTCCCCCCCCCCTCTGATGCAGCCTCCCAATCCATTTCTCATGCTTAATTTGGAGACGGAGCACACGGTAATCCCCTTCAAACATCTCGCTGGACGGGCAAAGGATGAATTCTGGATTTGTGCATGAAAGGTTCTTCCGGTTTTTAATAGAAACCATGTGGCACTCGGATAACAACCACTGCAACTAATGGGACAGAATTAAACCAACAGAATAATGGGTGCTCTTTCTTTTTTTGGGCCCTAAATCTGAAACATTATCATACAAATGGGCTCATAATTCCACTTAAACCCACCAGCGGTCCTTGAAGCTTAAAAATCACGTTTTATTGGACAGCTTTTTATATTTAATGCAAAATGTTGTAAAACATTTTCCAGCTGATTAAACTTAAGCACGAGGAAATGAGAAAGCGATATCCAAAATGACAGAAATTGGTCACTTAACAATCAGCATGAAATGTGTGTGTGTACTGCTGTAATCAACGCAGCGCTATATTTCAATGAAGCATGAACAAATCAAAAGCAACATGGAATCCAACCTAATACACATTCCCGTGGACTTTCTGACCCAGAGGCCTGTTGGCTGCCTGAACAGAAATTATTGAGAACAAAATTAGAGTGAGAGCTCCTCCACCACACACTCTGCATGTCGTATTTCCCTCACACGCTCCTAATAATCACTGTGGAAGGGCCAAGGAATGTGTCTCGACCCTCTTGTATACTGTCCACGGTCCCGCCGAGCAGAAATGTCTCTGATCAGCACAACGTTCCTCTTTTAACCTCAACACGAGAAACCAGAGAAAGCCAGAGTTTTGAGATAAGTACAAAAGTAAAAAAAAAAATGAAACAACCATAGTCAAAATTTTCCAGATGAAATTTACAAGTCTCTTTGAACTCAACGCCGTGACCAAAGATTAGACGGTGACTCGCGGCTCTGCAAGGACACGGAGAATCGATTTCATGACTTATGCAAATTGTCATGCGGTATAGTTCGATGGTTGAGTCGCAAAATATATTCTGATACTTGAGCTGCAGTGTCTTTGTAAATCGTTTCATTTTTGCCTCATTGGTGAATAAGTTTGCTTTCAAAGTCACGAGAACAAAAAAAAACACTGGTTCTTAGTTAATGAAATAAGAATAAGTCTTTCATTCTCCCTGAGCACTGACAGGTTTTTCCCTTCACCTCCGTGTGACTCAACAGTTGTGGTTATTTAACTAACTGAATCCTTCCATCCCAGTCGTCATGGTTTCTGGAGGCGGCCTCTCGTCGCTCCTCGCCTCACAACCGGCGTCATTTACTGTATCTGACTAACAAGCCTCTGGCTGCACCACGTCTGCCGCCCCCGGAAACTTAATGACCACATCTGCACAAACTCACAGGAACTAAATGACCAACTCTGAGAAATCTTCCTCAACTGGGCTCATCTCTTTTAACGGAAGTCTCTATTACTCTGTGGTAATAAGACGTGGCAATGCTGGCAGATGGTTGCTTAGCCTGTGACAACCTGGAGTAAATCGCAGCTTTCCACTGTTTAGTTAATCACACAGACCTTCAAAATAAAATCCTGACTGGTCCAAAAACCTCCATTATCAAGGCAGGAGATTGATGCTGGTGTAGACAGAGTTACAGGCTTCACAAGGTCTACACACACAAATACGAGGCCAATACAAGTCAGTCCTCAGCTGATTGATCACAATCAATGCTCAGTTATTGGCTATGGAAAACCATTTGAACATGTCATGGCCTTTGTGTGACCCGGGGGAGAAAACATTAACCTTTTTACACCACGGGCTCGTGACCCACCCGCTCCCGGGTCACATGGTCTGGACAAATTAAATGTGTTTTTGTCAAATGTAAATAACTGGAACAAGGCTGCAGCAAATGTTTGTTTACATTATTGATTGACCTCATTGTTATTTTATTTGAAAACAAGAGATATTTCCGACAGATTTTAATTGTTTCTGTTTCGCATCGGGTCATTCCCTGCTGTGTTTTTCTGGACTTTTCACTAAGTCCCAGAAAACGTCAGGAGCATTTGACTCAGATGTTTGCGTTCTCACATTTAGCCCTTTATGAAATTTTCAGGAAAACATCTGAAAACAGCTATTGACTGATCCCGGCTGGTGCAGCTCGATCTGCATCACGTCACTCAGCGGCGATGCAGATGCAGAGATGCTGTCGTCTGAGTTTAGGATCAGGGACGTCTTGCATTTGGAAAATCAGGAGCAGACACGGAACACTGGAGTTGAAATACCAGAGGGCATTTTTCACAGCTCTGTGACTTATTTACTCTCAGCAGGGTTTTCAATTCCTCACCATTAAAACACCATTCACTATTTATTTTTCAAACAGGAGCTGCTTTAATAAAGAGAACGAACTCCACTATGCAGAAAAATGTCAAATAGTAATACCTTTTGTGAGGCTAATAGAAAAGAGCAGTATGATTTTTACTGGCACTGTTATAGCCCCCAAACAAATCTTGGCAAAGTGAAGCGAGCTTGTCTTCTCACACTTACTTGAGAATCACCAGGAGCAGTTGCATGTCGTTGAAAATGGTTTGTGAAGTTTTTCAGTCTGCACAAAGTTAGAACTGTAGCCATGCATGGTTCCAAATGAAGAATTATTAAGGCATTATTAAAGGCAGCCCATTAAAGGGGCATTCATGCAAAACAGAGGCCGGGTTAGTGCTGCTCTCAGCAAACCTTGATGAATAGAGACAGGCGTACCGTGGGGAAGAGCGGCTACAACTGTATGTTCCACTGTAACTGTGTTCTCGGGGGGAAATGGGTGAGGTGGTACAGACGAATGTGCCACGACGAGCATCTCTATTTTCACGCCTTGTGAGCAAAATGTTTAATGAACTTTAATCCGAAAACATTCATCATATCTTTCACCATGTATTTTCATTTGGAGAAGAAGGGAGGTCTGGTTGCATTTATTGATTAAGTGACTAAAGAGTGATGACAAATTGCAGCATGAGTAATGGAAATTCTTCTGTCTTCTGCGGCCCCGACAACGATGATCACAAAAACTAGTTGTAGCCATTATTGTATGTAAAACCAGTGCTTTTGTCAGATCTACAACTTTCTATATGAAGTTAATATTTTATCTTTTAAATACAATTTCATAGTGACATGATAAAGCCTGGGAAACAATTTTTTGGAGACCGATGCCGATATTAGAGGGTAAACCAATACAGATAAATCAGCCGATTCGTATTTCTTTAAAAAATCTGGCAATCATTCCTAAGATGTTGTTATCAAACCCTTATAAAGAAATGTAATTGAGGCTTGAATGTAAATATGGAGTCGCATCTTTAAAAGTTTCCATATCGGTGCATGTGTCAGTGAGGAGCAGATTTTTCTCTAGTAACCAATAAATCGGTCGGGTTGTAGTTTCTGGGCAAAGTAGCTGAAACTGAACACACGTCTCTTCTCTCATGTGTTGGTACTGACACGCGTGCGAGCCGCCCTGGCCTCTGATCTCTGGGAGTGTTGACACCTCTGTCGTCACCTCCTCCACCGTGGACACTGTGTACAGGTGCTCCCTGCATACATTTGCATTAATGCACCTGATGCAAGCTAGAGTAAATCAATACCGAGATGTGCAATGCTCTACACAACAAGAATCGCAGCGATAATTCCATGAGAGAGACGCCGCACCCTGCTGCTGATTTACAAGCAGGGACTGTTGTGCACTAATACAATTTCTGATTCATCATGGTGGAGGCAAACAGAATTAGACCAGACACCAGAGAAATGCTGCTGCTGTAGGAACTCTTTACTGTGACTGATATGAAACAGTGGAGATCTGTCACAGTGTGATGGGGACATGCCATGCAGGGCCGTCTCGTTTACAGCGCCCTGCTGCCGTGAGGGAGAGATTCCTCCAAGTCCAATCAGATTACGGTTGCCATCATGTTACGGAAGGTGGGAAAAGCCAGAAGGAGATAATGCTGCACCTCACCAAATCATACCGGGAGTGAATCTTGCCACCTAACAACAAATCTGACAATCCAGGAATAGTTTCTGTGAGTCTATGTGCTTCTTGTCATTACACGGTTCAGTTGGATTTCCAAGGATAAGGCACACGGATGTTAAGTCTGGGAAACATTTGTGCCAAAGGAAAACAAACAAAAAATGTGTGAAAGCGCATCTGCTTTCTCTCTTTTTTTGTGGTGCCCTCCAACTATGAGAAAACATGTTGAGCTGTATTTTCCTGAAAAGTGCAGACAGTGTCTGCCTATCAAGGATGTGGCCTGGTCCCCATTTACCCATTAAGGAGGAAACACAAAATAATGTACAATTAACACTTGCACATCAGCACAACATGCAAACAGTCGAAAGCGCGGTGAAGGCCAATATTTAGCGACGCACAAAGAGTTCTGATAAAGCGTCACGTGAAAGACACATCTGCAGCCACTTCAACAACAATGGTTGCCATGGTAAAGCTGAGGCGCTCGAGTCGCGGATTTTACTTTCTCCTTCGCTCTTTAGCTCCTCATGGGGCACTGACGCCTTAAAGAGCATCACATTACTGCCAGCTCTGGAAATGACTGATTTCCTGTGATATCTGTGAAGTTTAATTAATAAAAATACTTTATTATGAGATAATTTAGGGGTGAGTGTACATGAGGTGGATTATTTCTAATGTCTAGAAAAGCAGACAGTGGAATCCAGAGCAAATTAAAAATCAAAATGCAGCCATTTTTCTGTCTATGTTTAACTATTTCCTCGTGTTTGCAGCAGATAAGGAGCTTAGTTTTGTGCTTGTGCAACACTGGCCTAATCTGGTTTTGACTGCCCTCTTACATGCATGATAGGCAGTCCAGATGGATTGAATTGTTCCAATAAAACCTGCCAGCCAACGGTATTAGAGTAATCCAGTGTCATGTTTGAGTAATTTTATTTACTAGTTGAGTTCTCCAATAAGGAACGAGGGAGAAGACTGGATGTTTGTTATATAAAAAAAAAAAACAAGATGATGCAGGGAAAGTTTCCCAAAGTCTCATCCCAATGGAATAAGTCATTTCCACATTCTCATTAAATGGCAAACAACAAACTCCTTTTTCTCTGTCTCAGCATTCTGAAGAACCCGATCCAAACTGAGCATTCACACGAAAAAAAATGTGCACGGATCAGCCCAAAAAGGCAAAGTAAAACAAACCTCACAGGAAAGTGAAACTCGGTCACTGAGCTGCTTTCAGGTCAGCTGAGGGGGGGAAAATGGCCACTACACGCAGAGGGGGTCTGCCCCTCCGCGCCCTGTCGGCCGGACGTCCCGGCAGCAGAGGCACGGAGAAAACAGGCTCCACGTTTGTTTACCAAACAGCGCCCGACGGGAGCGGAGGGTGTCAGGGTTGCGATCGGGTTCACGATCCAGGTCACAAGTGGATTTAAGCGGCACTATGTAAATGACCTTTCCTATAGGATTTCACTGAGCACTAATCTGTGTGTATGACCCAGTCTCACCCCCCCCTCCCAAATTAACAAAGAGCCTCTGTCAGCGAGTTTTCTGAGAGAAAGAGAGAGAGCAGACGGAGCAGCAGACACACACACACACACACAATGGATGAAACTGCTTTGCTAGGAAACAGATGAATAAGCCTAGTTCTTTCTGCTCCTCCCTCACTGCAGAAGCCACTATTTCAAAGTAAATAAAGTAAATAAAATAAATACCCATACAAGAACGAAAAAGTACAGACGTGTAAGATTAATCCAAATTCTGCCGTAACAGGAAAATATCACTGACGCTGCTCCAACTGCTCGATCGGGGCTTGCAGCAGTGACTATGTTAAACTTTGCAAATAGTGCATGTGAGTGCACGCGTTCTTTCATTGTGACCCACATTGCATTTGGCAGCTCAAACCCATCACACCGTAGTTGTGTTTTAATTAAAGAGGGGAGACGAAAGAAGAAGAGGAGGGGGTCACATTGGACGTAAAGCTGGCACCCAGCCACGACACTGACCCCGTCTGGGTCTGATGCACTGGTCTGAAGCGGGTCCTGACCCTGATTCCATTCGGAGCCGGGAATAAAACAAACTCCTAAAGCTGATGTTTGAACACAGAAAGGAAAAATAATATATATAGTCGCTTACCTTTATGCGTGAATGTGTTTCCCATCACAGTGTGCAACCAAAGGAGAAAAGAAAGAAAAACATGATTAGTGAGTTGTTCGCATTGCAACATTTTTTTTTAATTGTGTGTATGTGCTTTGGGCTTCCATGACGCGAGTGTTCAACTCTCAAATGCAAACCAGTAAGGAAATCACACTTTTTACAAACACTTCCATTAACAGAAAACACAACAGTAGGTTGTTCCTTTCACGGAAAATACAGCTTTATCTTTGGCTTCGCGCAACACATTCGCACCTTCAATATTAATAAACGAAGAAACGACAACTGATTCTCAAGTTCTGGGTTCTGCTTCTCAGTCGAGCGTCACTGAAATTTGAACAAACAGGTGAACAGCTCTCAGTGCAGCAGCTTCAGGCTCCTGCAGCAGGTCTTCACTCGCCGCGGCTCAATTACTGCAGGTCACTTTTACAGTGTCAGACACAAAGCCGCAACCAGCGTCACCACAGGCCAAACAAACAGCCAAGTCCAAACAGGCAGGTTTATACTGGGCACTGCACTGGTGTAATGTAATTATAACTTCCTGCATGAGTGGAAACGGGGGCTCAGCATGCCCCGGGGCCCGGTCGTGCTCTCGTCACCCGGCAGGAGCCACGCTTCCCCGGCCTTTCCCACCTCTGTGGAGACCAGATGAACGATTCCACTCGACCTCCGACCTTCAGCGGCGGATACGTGACACACAGTTAGAAGCACATTAGCAGCTGAGCGCCTGCGGGCATGCCGGGGTTCGGCTGAGTCAGGATATTCCTACAGGACATGCCTGTGTCCAACCCTTCAGGATTGAATGACTGAGGGTCTTCATCTATAGTAGTGCATTCCTCCGAGGGCTTGGTATTTAGCAGAAGAGCATTTTGAGGGCAGGGGCTTATAGAACGTGCTGCCACTCAGTTTCCACACACTCAATCACTCACTCTCTCTTTCAATGCATAGTGACCTACTTCCTGAGCTCTGGCTTGCACCCCCGGCTTTCCTGCCCTGTGGTGCGACAGGCAAGATGGAAAGCAAATGAAGCTTTTGGGGGAATCATAGCGTGGTTAATAAATATCGCACAGAAAGCCGAGCAGCGAGACCTGAACTCCGCCGTTGTGATTTCTGCAGCAGGCATGTCAGTGATGCCTGTCACAGGGCGTTTTGTCCACGGGATCACAAGAGAGCACGCCACCAAAAAAAAAGAAAAAACACAGCGGTGTGCCTACATGTTGCCTTGGTAACCTATTACAGTCACACACAAAAAAAATACCACACATGCACGGCAAAAGAGGAAGGAGGCCAGACTTGACATCCCATAATGAGCTGGATGTGAATGGGGTTCAGCGGGGGGGCTTCACTCGGGGGCTGCGGGGGCTGTCAACATAAATACCCGGGCTTCGTGCTCCCGTTCAACAAGGAAAGCATCCAAAAGAGGAAGTTGACACCGGGGGTCGCGGCCAAATATCAGGGGGCTTTTCAGCATCAAAATATTGTGCTTGTTTGAAGCGGAGGTTAAGTGTAGGTGATGTGATGTCTGATAAAAGGCTCGGGGGTTCTGGGACAGATGACATCAAACACACACACACACACACACTCATTGTCTTTGGTCAGTGACGGAAAGAAAAAGCTCTGTCATACTTCTGCTTGTGTTTTACATCCCAGGGCTGTATCTGTCTCCTGGGGGGGGAAGACCGCTGACTCAACAGGAAGCGGTCTGCCCACGTAGCCTGATCAGCCTCTGGCCTATAAAGACGAAGAGGATGAGATGCTGAGATTCACCAGCATCTTAACACTGATCTCCTGTGTAGTCTCAGCTTTATTATGTACGCTACATTTTCTCTTTTCCTCCGGTTTTTAAAGTTTTCCCTCACCACTTAAGGGACTGGCAGAGACAACCAAACGAGTCGATGATGCCGCCTAATTTCCTATTCACTCATTCGCCTGCGAACAGCCCTCAAACTCCCAGAGAGAAATCGTCCGTCGTGCCACGCTCGTCTCAGACTCTTTTCTGACAGCCCCCGAGCATCGCAGACATCGAGCAGATTACGCAAGATGAATTCAGAACCCCCTGTGGCCTACTGGGATGCTAACTGGTACTGAGATGCATGTCTGCTTCCTCACGCAGCAGTCACGGTGATGTGCATCTAGTCGAAAGGCCTGTTTCGCAGCAGGCGTGACACGGAAGTGGTGAGACAGCCATCACAAAGCAGCAAGAAGAAGAAACGCGCCGCTACCCTCTGCAGGGAGGAGCGAACAAGCAGCAGTGTTCAGGAGGGAGTAAACCCGTGTGTTTTCTCAAATTATGGGGGAAGTTTTGATTAAAAGACGGGTTTTTTTAAGCTGGTGCAGGAGGCAGCTCTGAATTTTTGATTTACAGCACATCAACACTAGCGGCAGCCCTTATTACCAAAAGCTCTCGAACCTCCACGTCTTTCCAAGATGACGTCTTTGTCGGCCTCTTCCACGTGTATAGATATATGCATTCTTCAAATTTCACAAGCCAAGTGCAGCTACTCTCCTCTACTCATTTCATCTCCTCTAGATGTTTATAGCATATGGATGAATGTGCTTATTTCTATTGCATTCGGTGCCGTTCACCTGAAAGCAAACGTGTGCTACTTTGCAGAGCATGAAGAAGTTATTTGTCATCCGACTGTGAGCACGGCTCCATCGTGTTGTGTTGACACTTTAACTTCCCGCGGCAAATAACGGACTAACTGTACACAATCCCTGCCTGGTGCTTATAGTATTTTTCATATTTATACTTTTATTACCTGCTTGGCAATAAAACCAGATTCTGATTCTAAAAGCAGGACATGATCTTGCATGGCACTCTATACAATATAAACACTATTTATGAATATGCATTCTTGATGGGCCTTGCTGAAGCTAACATATGCATACGGAGTATAAAGCACATCAGTGTTATTAAAACTATATTACTATAATTACTTAGTAAGAAAAAAATGTATACCTGTATTCCTACTGTGTTTCTGTTGCTGTTTATTGACTGTAGTTAATATGAGCAGCAATAGCAACCATGGCCTAACACAGATGATAAGAAAAGAGCAGCACCTAGAGAAAACATTGTCCACTTAAACACAACTGCTTTTACGGAGAGTGAAGCATTATGGGAAATCCTCTAAATCCGTCTCCTCTGCTTGTATAAACAGTGTCAGTCGTCCAACATCTGAGTCTCAGCCTCTGAAGACATAATGCCATTTCATAACAAAAGCCTCCTCAGCCTCTTAGCGAGTGAAGAGGGCTCATCATCAATATCCCGACGAGAGAAACCTTGTGCTAATCAACAATGAGAACACTCGAGCTGCGTCTACGCCGTTGTGATTTAGGTTAACGATCACGGAAACGAGGGTGAGAGGCTTTGATTTCCAGACAAACACATTAAAGAAATAAGATGTTAGTCTGCGTTGGTGAAAAGGAGGGATGAGACTCTTTTGTTCCATATAAAATATACAGCTAAGGGTGGGGAAAGAGAGGAAGTGATGGGTTGTGTATGTGTTTCAGCGTTAAAAACAAAACAAGAGCAACACAATGATATATTTACAGTCTTTTCCTCTTCTCTGCATCATTTCCACACGATGCCAAAACCAGAACATCCATTCTTAGCAGACTGTACAATATGAATGACCACTTTACATAACAATTGATATAAGCCTGGCTGTGGGATTCCTGCATGACAATGAAGACCATCTCCACACATAATTGCCGCCCTCATCTTCCAGTGCTGCATTGTAGTCCATGTCCCAAACAAACCTAAATATGGATGCCACTGGAGTGGATAAAGATCTTGTGTCATCTTCAGCAGAGTATTGGTAATCTTGTTACTCGTTCCACTTACAGATCCCTGAGGATTAAAGTCGTCGGCTGGTGCAGTTTTTAGAAATGTGAACTTAAGTCTGGGTGAAGTGTGGTCACCGGTTGCTCCGAGGCGGGGGTGTGGGGGTAGCTGAGGAGGGGTGCGAGGGGGCACTGGCGCTCAACTGTTCCATAAATGGGAGTGGACAGGGATCAGAGCTGCAGGGGCTGCTGGGGCTGCTGGGAAAAGAAGCTCAGTCCTGCAGCTCATTGTTCTGGACTGACAGTGTACTCTCATCCACCGGGGGGGTGGGGGGGAAGAAAAAATTCTTCACCCGGCCACAGAAAAGGCTAAGTGACCATAACAAAGACTCGTATTACCATACAGGCGCTCCGAGAGACGCACGGTGCCGAGCATTCCCATGCTGCTGTCCTGCTCCTGGCATACATCTTGTTAGCAGTCCCACTCGCTGTTTTAAATGAGAAGGATAAAGGCCAAACAGGAGCTGAAAATGACTTTAACTGAGCTACATTTCCTCTCCTGGCAAAAAAGGTTTTCAATTAGGGGATGCATCTTTAAATAGAGCAATCGAGGCGATCGATTTTTACAATAAAGTTCAGTCTGTCTCTCTATAAATGAGCACTTAGTCACTATGTCGTCTAACTACAGCAATCATCCGTTAACATGGTTTATGAACTGACTCCTGATCTAATGGTTCCTATATTAATTATTTAACTTTTAAATGATTTGGAGCATATGTAACGAGTGTAATCACTTCACACTCAAGGCTGCAGACGAAACCTTTTACAAACAGGGGAATAGGTAGAGATGTTCCGACACCAGCATCGGAAAGGCTTCTGTTACTGCCCGAAAATGCCAGGTTGCATTAGGCCTCGCAAAAATGGAAACAATCATTACTTCCAAACAGGGTTGGAATGATACAACTTTTAAAATACCTCATATAAGTTGTTATTTTTTAAATACTCTGCATCGTACTGGGATTGGTATTGAAAAGGGGAAAATTCGATTGGAGCAGCTCTAAGTATAAGTGTATCAGAGTCAGCTCTTCCTTAAAAAGTTAAAATGACAACTTTAAATGACTTTTACATCACTAAAATGTCATCCAGCAACTTTTTCTGTACCTTCTAGTTTTTCTAACTGTGTAAAAACTTTTTGTCTGCCTGTCTGACCGACTGTCCGTCTTTATCCCTTCCTGTACGTTGGCTTGACAGCTCTGCCAGTCTATTTGTATTTCAGCCCGTCTGCCCTGTCTGCAAGTAAGTGAGAATGAGGTGAAATTGGGTGAGGATGTTTGCTGGAGCGGAGAAAATTCCTGATGCATGACCCCTGCGCTCAGGCTTGGACGGCGAGCTGTCAGTCGGCCGGTCCATTGTTTGGCTTTTGTGTGTGACAGCAGCTCTGTACAGCATGGATTCATGGTGAGGAGGTGATTTACCGGATTAACGACACTTCCCCTGTCGCTAAAGGCCGTGACCACTGCATGTTAGGGGCAGATTATCAGCCTTGCTGTTATTATGCAGGAGGCTCAGGCCTGAGATCAAACAAGGAATATTCAAAAGGAAAAGTGTTGACCCGCAGCGTGGGGAAATGTCCTGAGCTACTCTCTAGGCTTTAGGCCTCCCTCCCTAGTCCCAAATTTTCCCAGGATATTGACCTGAATATTCAAATTCTCTTAATGAACGTTTCTTCAAAAACATTTCTTCAAAGCCCCCTGTGTCGAAATAAATATGAGCTTGACCTAATCCTCTTTAAACAAAGCTGAACATTGGGAATCTGTCATTTGACTGGTTACATAAACCTGTGCCTTTCAGCAAAAGTCACACCAGGCCACCAGCAATGAAGACAAGCAGTCAGATAGCTGCGTTTGAGAATGAGAGAATATTTTATCAGGGCAAATATTCTTACGACCCTGTTCACACATTTGACTCGAGCCACGGCTTCGGTTCAATGTGTAACGTGAACTAGAAGACTAAACTGAGGTTGGAATGATCTAAGATAGTTGAATGATGGCGCCAGGCCCTGAAGGCAAGAGGCATTGTGTGAAAAAAAACATGTGGTGGGACCAGAGAAAATGGGGAGAAAAGTGGGAACCAGTATGTATTTCCAGATTTGTCTGAGAGACTTAAAGAAGAATTCTCAGGGGCTATTAAAGTAAACAGGGGTTGGTTTGGCACGGCGGTGGATGAGAGATCTGCTGACATGAAAATTGTGGTTTTGGGGTTCACCAACAGCAGATGAAGCTGCACCAAGAGTGCACATCCCAGACGTTAACGGAGGGTGACCTCAGCTGGCTACAAGAGCATCCCAATATACAAAAATATCCATAAGAATGCATGGCTATACCCAGTGGACATCATACCCCTCAGAGCATATACTGTTCATTAGGTACATGTCTGTTTTGTGGCTCAAAACCTTCATTCATTGAGGTGAATGACGGATGAAGGCTTTTTCATGGGTGTATAAAGTATAAAAGTGTGTTTTGGGTAAGCCTAGAATGGGTGAGCTGAATGATGTGTTGCAAGGTTAACCCGAGCAAAAACAAACTTATTCAGACGTCTCCTCGCAGAGGCCACAGGACTCCAACACCTACTGAAGCTTTAATGATGTGGGATTCAGATTTGAAGCAGTCGCAGTGGAGCGACTATTCATCCCTGCATGAAGCAGTGTGGCAAGCGATTAACAGTTAATGAACAGAACAATTGACTGTAACATGTACGGAGGTCAGAAAACGGCAATTAAAGTGATGAACTCTAGCCCTCCATACTGAGCCTGTCGAGAGTGATCCGCTAATGATGAGCGTGACTTCGTTGACAGCTGCTCACATGGACAGAAATATTAAAGCCAGCTCAAGCTTCTCTCATTGAAAAGTCAGTGAAGAATATGAAATTTGAACCTTTTCATACTGCGATATTAATTTCAAACTTTGTTCTGGTGGCATATATATGTTCTGGCTCTGTTATCAAAATGTGCAAACTGCAGGTATAAATATACTATCAGTAGTAGGACTTTTTGTTGAAATTTCTTCCTCTTGTCTTATGGTCATCTATCATTTAACTATTGGCTACACTGCCCCCAACAACTGTCCATGGTACTGCTCTGTTTTGTCTGTTTCATTGATATCCATAAGCTTTCAGAAGACATGCACATTACTTGCTT
Organism: Hippoglossus stenolepis; assembly: GCF_022539355.2. Taxonomy (NCBI): domain Eukaryota; kingdom Metazoa; phylum Chordata; class Actinopteri; order Pleuronectiformes; family Pleuronectidae; genus Hippoglossus; species Hippoglossus stenolepis. The sequence continues at coordinate 13,009,063 of NC_061502.1, forward strand.
CATTTCCGCTTTCTGCCCACACTACTTTGAGTTTTCAATCACCTAAATGGAGAAGTTGGAAAACACTGCTGGTTGGGGAATGCTAGTGTGAAAACACAGGGGGGGGGGGGGAGCAATATAGTCTGGATGGCTTGAAAAAAAGGAGACGTTTGGAAATGATGAGTCACCTGCATTCACTTCCTGACTGGTCCTTATCAGTCACCACTCAACCACCAGCAGCGAAGGGAAAAGCGTTGTAAACACTTACAGTTTCAGATTTCTAGATTAGCGCACTAGCTGATGACTTTTTACGGCACTAACAGAAGCATTTCCGATGCTGGTATCGGAACATCTCTGCCTACACACCCCTGATCTATTTAGAATAACCTGTTTGAAAAAGGTTTTGCTCGCAGCCTTGAGTGTGAAGCGATTACACTTGTTACATATGCTCCAAATCATCTAAAAGTTAAATAATTAATATAGGAACCTACTCCTAGAGTTCTTATACTTGCAAAGAGACACAGTAGATGCACACAGAACACACAACACTCACGGGGAGATTAACATTTGTGTTGGAATGTGCTGGAACCCATAAATGTTTTGTAAATGCTTGGAATATTAAAAGCGGTAAACCACACAAGACAAAAGCGTATCTACAAAATGCCGCTGGTTCTTCTTTTATAAAAGAAGATGTGCAACACACAGTTCTTGTGCGAGTGTGTTTGCGTGGGCGTGTTTGAGGAATGTAGTAACTGCCAGGTAATTAGGGTTCGGATTCAGGTATGTGGAGCCGCAGGGAGGCCAGAGCATGAGACAGACAGGACAGACAGACACTCAGTGGGTTTGGTATATGGCTTAATCCCCTGCCAGGCACAACCACTACAAAAGCACTCAGGTAGGGACATATCGACACTGGTGTGGTCTCCATGATCAAAGCTTTCAGCGGAGCCCTGCCTTCATGCCTTCAAAATGGACCAATTAGGGATAAGGAGGGGTTGAGAGTCGGTTGCGCTGCGTTCCGTGCACCTAGCTGGCAAGGGCTTCAGACAAGGTAATTATACACACTCTCCCTCTGTCTGTGTGTAACACTCATACTCCGTGGTATCATGCCTCACTCATCTCTCTACACCCCTACATTATATCCCTTAAACACAGTCCAAGATATCACAGGCTGACATGAGCCAAACTGTAGCTACATGCAGAACAGTTGAACTCTGTTGTACGCCGCAGCACTCGAACCCTCCTAAAACGACTCCATGCCTTGAGAAATCCACCGCTAAGCTGCGACCAGCGTACGTCTCCTCCCTCATCATTCTGATTTATGGAGCTTGTCTGAGCCCTATGCATTACAGGGAACACTGTCATTGTTCATTTTTAACAGCGTCTTCCTGGGAAAGAGGATTATTTCATCCAGTTGGGCCCGAATGTTGAAGCAAAAATGACTAGGAATGTGCTCCGTCACGTTTTTAGAGGAGCAGAGTTCAGCTCATAAAATGAGAGATTATGACTTTCTATTTTTTTCTCCTTATAAATCAGCTGTCAGCTTTCTGCTTTTCTCGTCGTTAACTGAATTTTTTTTTTTTTGAGTAGGGGACGAAACAAGCAATTAATAGAGAAAAAATGTGGTGAATTGATTATGAAAATCAATCATATTCATCCATCTTTGTTGATGAAATATGGCTCCACTTTCACCGACTATGTCACGGCTGAGTTTCTGCACAGTTGGCAGACTTGGTATCACAACACTGAAAGAGAGAGCTGCTTAACCAAAGAGCTTGAGCAATATTTAAAACTCCTCGGAGCACATGTATCGCTGAAAGAATTACAGCATTATGCAATAATCCCAAACCCTGCGTCTGCCATTTAAGCCAGCAAATAATGTAAGTTAGAGATTACAGGAGCAACATATGGTTTGATGTTTAAAGGCCTTTAAACTTGTCTCTATGGTGACTTCTAACAAAGCCCCCTTTTCTTGTGCGTGACCTCCCCTCCTCACATGCGTGGGAGTCAAAAGTAATTAGCTTTCTTGGACTGTAGGTCACACATGACCTCCGAAGGAAACACAGCATTAAGAATGTGTGAGGTTACTGCACATCTGCATACAGTGCCTGTGCATTACACAACAATGTACAGAGGCATGACAAAGTTCAGGTCTGGTTTCTGCTACTGTGTAAAGGCTGAGCGAGAAAAAAGGGGAGCCGATTTCCAAAAGGCATAAAGGTAAAGTTAACACATTTCCTCAATATTTTAATTAAGATTACTTTAAAGCTTTAACAGATTCAAAATAATAAAGAAGGAAAAGGCCCCAAAGCTAAATTTGAGCACCCTGCATGGTCTGTAGTTAGTAGCAGCCTCTTCAGGAAGGATCACAGATTGTAGACGCTTGTTTTAGCCAGCTAAGTCTTTCACTTCTTGTTCTTGGGTTTGTGCCCATTTTTCCTCAGAAAAGGCTTCTAGTTCTGTAAGATTTTTTTGGCCGTCTTGCATGAGCTGCTCTTTTGAGGTCTATCCACAGATTTGCAATGATTTTTTTTGGGCTGTAGCAAAGCTTCAGCTTGAGGTGTAGTCCATTGTGGATTTTTAGGATGATTATCCTGTTGTAGAAGCCAAACAGACGGTGTTATGTTTGCTGGTATTTAATCAATTCCATCCTTCCCTCTACCAGGGAAATGTTCCCAATGCCACTGGCAGCAACACGAGCCCAAAGCATTATCGATGAATTATGTGGTGAGGATGCAAGAAAGGTTTTCCTCTGATGACTCCTCCACGAAGGTCATGTTTGTGTAGGTGTTGCACTGCTCAGTAAGACTAATGCATCACCACTCCAGAATCTGATGAATCTTCCTGAAGGTCTTTTGGAGACAAACAGACCTTTGGATTTGGCTTTCTGGCAAATCTTTGAATAGTCCTTCCAGAGTTTCATGGGCACTTTCACACCAACTCCTTTATTCTGGACCTTAAGACGTTTTTAATTCAATCCAAACCAAAAGAAGAGGTGTGAAATGTGACTCGGACCACGATCTGGGCCAACACACCAAAATGACCCAAAAGAAGTGGTCCAGATGTTTGCAGTGAGAAAACACTTTCTTGACAGATTGGACCAATTATAGGAAGTTGAGAGAGGAAAAGTACAACAGAAGTAGAAAAACCAGCAAAAGCCTTACTGGTCTTTCTACAAATGGAGTTGCGTACTGCCAACTGATGAAATGGCTACCTGAAATCCCTTTGTGTGTTAGGCAACCACTGAGATGAGCCCTTGGCTAATTTAGATCTGAGACCTTGGTTAAAGTTATCTGAAAACTCAAATCTCTTGAGATGCCCGGGATTTTTTTTTGTAGTGCTCTTTTACCTGTTTTCACTCAAAAGCTGTACAAAACAAATATAATAAAAATGTCGAAAAGAAGGTTGAATCTTTAACTTTATGCCTTTTGGAGATCAGTTTGTCTTCCACACAGTTTTCCCAGGGACAGACATTTTGACTCGGGGTTTTCCAATGATTTTCGAACCAATTCAGTTTCTTTTTTTTTTATGAGAAATTTTAATGATCCCCACCAGAGTAATCCCAGCGAGTGTAGCCATAACTGCAAACATGACAGAGCCGCAGAGAGGCAGAAAACGTGCGGTTGTGTGTTGATTTGCAGGTGTGTTTGCAATCTGGATCCTGTCACAGACAGATGCTCGGGCCTGCTCTCTTGTCACTCTCCATCCTGTTGCGGTGCTTGATGTCTTCATTTCCCTCCATCTCCACTGTTCAAAGAGGACCACAGGGTCATTACTGTGCACATGTGCCGCGACTATCATGGAGTTTCTTTCACGTGTCTAAGGGCGGTTTCTGCATGAAAGCGAGCTGCAGTTCGTGTGTTCTGCAGAGAGGCGGTGAAGAAGTGTGTGAAAAACAAACTTGTTTACAGCTGCAACTGAACATCTAGCTTCTCCGTTTGCTGTTGCTGACGAAAGGATCTGCCTTCTGTGCACTGGACTATAAAGTATAGCCTTGATTTTAAAGGCTTGGATTCAGAAATACAGAGGGGGGCATTTTACACATGTCAAACATAACTTAGAACCAAAATAACATTCGCTTCTCCCATTCAGCCTACACTCTCCCTACTGATGGGTTTTCTGTTGAGAACTGGCTGAAAACACAGACTCAACATATTACAGATTACAAAACAAATGTAAGCATGAATTCTAATAACTTGCCTGTCTACCGAAGGGGAATATAAGTATTGATAATGGAGCCTGCAGCCACTCCTGATGCAGATACTATGGGGTCATGCAGACATGCTGTCTGGAAGGTGCTAAAACCTTGGACCAGAATAGCTCTGATAATGTATCTGTCATGAATGTGAGTCATCAGGACCTGTTGCCCGGCACACTGTGGAGAAAGAAATGGCTCTGCAGTCTCCTGCCTTATTTAAAGCCGTTACCATGGCTGCATAACTTTAAGTGACACGCGTATACTGTAACTCGCATATGTTATTTAAATACAATACATCTCCAAAGGCTATAGAGGGAGTGACATTTATACTGCCACGGGCATACATTTTAAATTTTTCCACATGAGCTAAACATCTAAATGGTGAGATTGTTATGGCCTTACAATTGTCAGTTGATTAATTGGAGAGAAGGTTAGCACAAGTTTGAGTTCTGTGAAATGTCATCTTTCCAACACAGTTCGCATGTCCAGGGAATAAAAAGCAGCTCCAAAGCCAGTTGATCATGTGAGAAACAGAACAGTAGGAGTGAGACCCTCTCGCTCCCTTCCTGCTGAAATAAGAAAACCAGCTGCAAATACAGCGTAAAGGCCGCTTTCCCACATTTGCACATGCTCCCAGGAGATGGGTGGTCAAGTCTAACTGACAGAGGGACAGACAGAAACTCCCTGACTCACAGTGCCAGACGGTGAAATCCATCCAGTGAATGGGGATTTATCCGGAATGATTAAAGAAATATGTGAAGTGGCTTCTTCTGCAGTTATTGTTTTCCTGCCTCACAAAGGACCCCACACAGAACGTTCCACAGATGGGAAACTGATGCACTCACGACAATCTACAGCTGTTTTGAGACGTGAACTCTGGAAACATTTTCTGACTCATGGTCCATGTCCTAAATCTTCTAAAGTAAAATGAGAAAGATAAATTTGACATTGTATAAACAAGCACCCTCTGAGGAGCCATTAGTGTGCGCAGCCCATTTCATTGTCCGGGGGCGAGACCACCATCAAACCATAGTGTTTTAGTCCAGCAGGTCAGAAGCTGCAGGGGTCAAAGGTCACCGTGATAGCCATCAGTCCTCACCACTCACAGCTGCTCTCCGTAGAAACTAAAACCTGGTACTTGCAGTTTATGCTTAACAAAGATGGTTTTAAAAGCTCATAAACAAAGTGGCTGTTTGGAGAAAGAACCACGAAATGAGTGTATATGGGACTTTTTTTCCATCTTAAGGGAACGTGATCCATCCCTTTTAGTGCCCTGCTTTTTTTTTATAACCCAAACAGCAGCTCACTCCGCTAATTGACTTTCTCAGTCCTCTCAGGACAATGGAGCTGGTCCTTGACTTCTTTATGACTTCCCCTTTATAAGTCCTTGGTTGATTGTGCCTTTAAGGAGCCTTTAATAAAGACTAAGCAAACAGGGGTTTTCAGCAGAATGCCTGGAAAACGCAGAGGCTGTAGTGAAAGGCTCCGTTATGGCAACACGCCAGCCCTTATAGCACGGGTCAAAATGAAGAGGATGTTAACCCGAAAGAAAATATAGGGGAAATGAAAAGCTCGTGAAAAGTGTTCTCTGCAGGGTTCCACTGAAGCCATGAAACAGCTCTTTCTTCAGGAAAAACAGCCAAGTTGAAATAATGGCTTTCTGTGAACGTATTTTTCATGTGACAGCAATAGCCTGTAATTCATGATAACGTGTAGTTGAAAACCGAATGCAGCTTATATTTATATAATACAACAGCTTGACTGGAAATCTTTGTCTAACCTGAGCTATAACTAACTTAAATGGGAACCGCAGAGGAAAGAGATTCTATGACATTTGTTCCTACATTGATTTTTTTGGTTCTAAATGTAAAACTGCTGACATTATTTTTCACCTTCGCCAACTCTTGGCAGTCGTCCACAAGCCTGAAGGGCCTTCGACACCCCCAGTGGGCCAACACGGGGTCGTCTGAAACCAAAACCTAATTTCCTGCCAGGGCCAAAGTGCTGGGATATTAATCAAGATAAAAGGAGTGAAAGAGGAAGTGAGACGAGTGTTTGGCATGAATGGCGTCGAGCTTCTTTTTAGCTAAAGGAAGCTGGTAACAGTTAGTTAAGCGGCTGTCGTTGGTTCTGAGTGTGACAATTCTGGATGTCCACTGCATTGCTCGCATTCTTAAGGCTGGTTAAGCTGCGGGCCTCTCACGACTCCCAGCCTACACATTTGATCAGCTGTTGAGTGGAGGTCAGAGGAAGGAGTAACGTTCCTCCACCACCTGATGGTGCGTCCCCTTCACAAACACCCACCAGGTCTTCTCCGGCCGGCAAAAAATGTGCCCATCTATTTACAACCCTCTCCGCATGACACCTAGATTTTTATCAACCACCCATCGGCACAATGCTGGACACTTGCCTCCGCAGCCCGGTTCAATGGACGGAAATTGGGAACGCAAAACAGAGCAGTAGTGAAAGGATATGTGGTTCCATCAGCCTGCACACAAACAATGGAGAATCTCCCACTGTTTGGCTTCTACTTCCTCCTGACACACAACACTAACAATGAGGCGCTATTATGACTGAGTCCGTCCACTGTTTACAGCCCTGGATGAGACTAGGATGAGAACATATCTCTACATGGTTTGGTCCTGAGATGAATCAAAGAGTTATTTAAAGTAAAAGATATTTTTCTTATAGAATAAAAAAAAAAATCCATATAGATCAGTGGGGTGGGACATTAAAATAACATTCAATTTCAACTTAAACTGTACGCTGGAGAAATTGTGTCTCGTAACGAGTGAAAGACGGAACAGAGATCTGAAGATAAAACATAATAAACTAGAATAGAATTCAATAAAGCTGAGCCACGACCCAACAGTTCCATTAAATTCAATCAAGCTGCTACAAATTTCACACACTCTCATAGATATCAGTTCTCTAAATGTCGGATTTAAAAAAAAATCAAGATTCATTGATTATTCTCTGGGAAATCATACCACATCCTTCAACTAAGTTTTGTGGAAATCTATTCAGTAGTTTATTGAATGTTGCTTAAAAACAAACCAACCAACAAACAGTGAGAAAAAACTCAGCGACTTTGAGAGCTTTGAAAAGCGCTTTATAAATACGATGTATTATAAAAACATATACAACACAACTAACAGAGAACAAGGTATGACAAATGACTGATTTGGCCATTTAAAGCTACACAAATCTTAAATGAAGTCTTCAAATGTCATCTCATTAATCAAAGGACAGCTCGGATAATCTAATCTATAATGTATATGATCATGTGTCTTGTTTAAGGAAGCAACCTGCTCCCCATCAGCCATTCACACACACGGGTTCACTCAAATCAAACCAAAGCAGACATGGTGTCTGTGGAGTTGACAAATACTTAAAAAGCAGATTGATAGTTTCTCCAATAACATTTTTACTCGCATTGCAACAGAAATCCATAAGAAAGTTTCAAGCCGAAGATAAAGATTAAATTAACCCCACGCCTGCAGTGGATTGAACAAGAGGCAGACGAGCAGCTCCGTCTCCCAGTCTTATATTGTTCCCTTATGAGAGATCTAGAAATGCACAACCCATCGCACAAGTGTTTGTTTACATCAGTAGGAATAATACTCTCTCTCAGACGAGGGGTCTCTGCAGCTTTGATAAGGATCATGGGTATTTATTATACCCAGCAGAGCCCTTTCAGTGAATTGTTTGATAATGGGGGCTGTCGCACAGGATCCTCAGCAGGCGCGAGATAGGGCTTCTGAATATATTGTGCCTATATTGCGTATGTTTCTGGCACGATGACAAACGGCGGAGACAAAGCCGCTGACACGCAGACGAAGGGGGAGAGGGGCTGTCAGACGTTTGAGCGTGAAAATCCCTGTGCACGCCACAGAGGACAGTTTTAATGCGGGTGGAGAACTTGGTTATGCTATACACTGCACATCCCTGGAGATTGACATTGTGTGTCCTGTAATTGCCCCCGAGTCTCTCTGGTCTCGGCCTCCACTGGGGCTGACATCTCATCTCAAGGGCGGCGAGAAGGGGAGCTATCTACAGACCAATCACAGCCCAGTTAGTCAACCCTCCATCAGCTGGTCACAGCTCCATCTCTTAACTCCTCTCACTTCTCCTGGGGAGAAAAGCACTGGGCTGGAGCCAATTCAAAACTACAGGGTTAGACACACACACAAACACACACACACACATACACACACACGCACAAAGAGGGCGAGAGCGAGGCAGAAAGACCTTGACCTGCACATTCCCCTCCGCAGCCTCGACACCAAAGCTTTGGCTCTAAATAAACACAGCCTTCAAAGGGAAAGAGTTTAACCCTCTGGAACCAACACTTTGTTTCAGCCCTGGTTTGACAGATAATCCCTCACAAATCCTGCATCTCTGTGGGATTCACCATCGGCCAAAGTGGCTGAAATATGTAGACTGACAAGAAAGAGCTCATGCAACATGCAAAACTAGGATTCAGAGCTGGTTTCAGTTTGAGAAAGCTCATTTGGAAGCAAGCACATACTGGACAGGGTTTATGGAATTAATGTTTGGGTTGTGTGCTATTAGATAAATAGGAGTGTGGGTATGTGCCTGTGTTTGCATCACACCAGGATCTTCGTCGGTTGGAAAATAAAGTCAAACAGACAAGCCGTTACAAAGCACACCCATAAATAAATAATTATATGCAAATGCAGACACTCCAGCAGACAAACAGTCCCCTGCTCAGACCCGACACTGAAACATCTGTCCCCAGTGATCTGATCACAAGTGGACAGTCCTGACTACAGGTGTGAACACACCCAGGACAGAGGCATTTCAGATCCGATCACTCAGACCACATCCGGATGTGCGGTGGGACGCATTTGGCCACATTCTTTTAGCTGTGCGTACATTGGGTCTTTGGAAACAGACATGATGTTTGTGTTTATTTGCTTATGGAGCAGGGAGGTGAGATCTAATCACAAGTGGTCACTGGAGGTGCACGTGGGGACGCATTCTAATGCCCGGTGTGAAGCGACGTACTCGGAGCTGTCCACTTGTGATCGGATCGACCAAGACGCACGTTTTTTAACAGGTATGAACAGGGCCACATGTTTGATCCCACGCAGACACCGTACCTTTTCGGCTGACATCTAAAAGCCTTCATTACTCGCTCAGCCACTGAAAAGCAGCTAATCACCAGGCTCTCGATCAGCTGAATCAAGGGTTCCTGTTCCCGCCGACCACAAAAACCTTCCCTTCAGGAAAACCTGGATGACTTCATTTCTGAGGAAATAACACCCTTAAATATAACATCAATCAGAGAGATAAGTATCGCGTTGAATGAATGAGGGAAATTAAAGTGTCAGGATTCAAAAACCGGCCTCCAAACCACCTGCACATTCTCATAGCTGGGGGACTGGTTTCGCCTGTTCCGCTCACCAACTGACAGGCAGTTACTCTCGATCGTTATTTTCGCTGAAAGTTGCAAATGAAACGTCAGGTCAGATTCTCGGGTTGTTGAAAACCCTGCGTGTTGCTGTAGGTTTCCCGGGCTCAGGACATGACCTCTGTGTCCTCGCTGGCCTGCAGAGACGCCGGTCGAACGCTGTATGTAAACAGCAGACATTCGGCAGAGCCTTCTCAGCTGGTGCGGCATATGATTCGGACACTTCTGACCAAAAGGTCACCGTCAGTCCTGTGAGAACAAGAGGGCCCTCTCACAGTCTGGCTCCTCACAGGACCGCCACAGCCAAACCCGGCTCGCCACTCTTCATTCACCACAGCAATCAATAGCCCATTGCCCATTCATCAGGGCTCATGGGGGCCTGGTTGGTCCACCCTCAGTGGACAGGTGAGGTCAGACTAGATTTATAATCACCAGCATAAATCTTCTTTTCTCCCCCCCCTTACAGGAAATCAGAGACGCTCCTCAGGAAGCTCCTCTCCGCTCGCCGCTTATTGATCTGCAGCAACTTCATTCCCATCATTCACCATGACAGCAAACCACTCACACCTCTGTACTGGCGGCGAGGCTGAATAGTTTAGGCGGACTGGCATTTACCTACATGGTTCGAAATAGGCCCTTTGCACCAAAAAGCCCTCTTCTCTGACTGACAGTTTTCATCCTGCATGCGATGGATGATTCTGAGCAGGTGACAGCAGCTTTTGTGGCTTATAAAAAAAACTTTGTGCACATTGAAAATACCTTTAAAACACATGGAAATCAAAAGCTTCACACAGGCTGAATGTTTTAAAGTGTATATCAAACCAAAAATATGAATTAGGGTGGGACATTTTATAGTGTGTGTGTGTGTGTGTGTGTGTGTGTGTGTGTTGATATTGACATGATTCACTGGTTTACTGGTTACGCTGGTTACGCATGACCTTTGGCAGCTGATGTGTGTCAGTCCTCCTCTTACCTTATTAGAATAGGGCGGCTTGGCCAGGTTGATGCCATCTCTGATGAGTTTATCCCTGATCATGATCTTCAGCTTCAGCTTGGGGTAAATCACCAGCTCCCTCCTGTTGCCCAGCGTCAGGTTCCGCTGCGCACCCACGTAGCCACCGGTGCGCCCGACCCGGTCACTGTTGGGCTCGGTCCAGGACTTGGACCCGCGCAGTTTGGACTCGTACTGGTCCACCATGTGACTGGTATAAATCTCGGCCGCGGGTGGCATCGGCTCCAGGGTGAAGTAGAGCGCGCTCGCCGTGTCTTTGGCGTCCTCCTTCAGCCTCCTCACCGCGTCGTGGATCCTCTGCCGGTGGTGGGGGATGTAGACGCCGATGGCATCCAGGTCGGGGTCTCCTATCTGTTTGCAAACCTCCAGGTCGTCGTATCCGTTATCCACGAAAGCCTCGACGTACTGGGCGAGCTGGAGGGTCTTCAGCCACTCGAAGACGATGACAGGTCCGTTGCTTGTCATTTTGGCTGCTACAACTCGGGAGGGAAGAGGACACTGAAGTGATGGTTACTTTCCCATCCGGCGTTTCAAACGCATCCTAAGGTTGTTCCCATCAACGTGTGTTAAAACTGCAGGATTAAACAAGAACGTGGACGATCCATGGCGCAGCTTTGGTTACAAATGAGTCCGCGATGTGTTAGATACACGAACAGACCCGCTAGTGAATGAAAGGTTGATAACACCTGTCAATATTTACACATGGAGATCACCTCACTTTCACTTGCCGCAGCTTTCAAATCCCAAATGTCATTAAAACATCGATTTTACGCACGGACAGCAATTTACCATGCGCACTCACTTCCAGCAATTAGGCTTCCTTACACAAAACTGAAAGCCAACTATTCTCATTCAAATAGCTGCGGCACGGAGCAGATTTGGTTTGTTACGCACGGCAGCTGCTGCGTCTTAAACCCCCGCTCCACGGCTCCGGCTCCTTCCTTCAAATCTCCTACAGCGCGTTGAAGAAATACATCCACGTAAAAAACTAAAAAAACACAAGCGGGCTTTAAAATGACAGAAAGCCGACGAATGCGTTCCGCGTCCAGCCGCTCAGTCCACGTCCTCTACGCGTCGCTCGGTTCCTCTTCCAGCCGGCACATCACTACACTGGAACCGCAGCCAAAAGCCAACATGTTCGCCGCCGCCGCCGCCGCTCCTCTCCGCCGTCCACGCCCCCTCCACCCCAAAATCTCACTGTACCAATTTTAGAAATAGTGATGCGACTTCTCCTCTTTCCTCCGCCACCTTCTCCCAACTTGTCACGCAGCCTTTGGGGGCAACACACCGGATCGCCGGGTCCGCTGCGACTTGGCCAAAGTTGGTGCGAAAACAAAAGCGCACGCACAACGTGGCGCACAGTCCAAATGGATATTGTTGCTGCTGGTGTGTGTCACATTATTATTTCCCCACGATGTAATTCCGTCCACCGCACCTCTCTCTCTCTCTCTCTCTCTCTCTCTCTCTCTCTCTCTCTCTCTCTCTTCTCCCCTCTCCCTCTCTCTCCGTGTCTCTCTCTCTCCTGTACACACTCTCACTCTCTCACTCATTCAGCATTTCCACGCTTTGGTTTTCTCCACACGCAGGAGCTCCCTCTATGTGGTGGCTGCGGAACTGAAGGTTTCACAGCACTGGGGGCTGATGTAATAGGAGAAGGAGAAGTTAGGCATTACTCATCCATCCTTGCGTCCATCCATCCATCCATCGTGGGCTGTTTTCTCTCGACTTTACAGCCTCACAAGCAACTGGAGCGCAGGCGTCTGCATCAAATCGCAGCACCACCGGATGCCGTCATCATTAGTATCAGACAACAAGTCAAACTGTCCAGGAAAAGAGAGAGAGACAGAAAACGAGGGGAATTAGAGGGCTTGAATAAGACCTGTCCGCTCTGTCCAAACGGATGCCAGGCCGGTCGGTGCTGATGCATGCTTTATCAAATGTGAGCTGACAGCTTGTTAGGGGTCAGTTTGATACAATCACCATCTCGGCTCGGAGCTGGAAGTGATTTGCCGGGGCCCATTATGACAAGTGGCGGGGGCCGGAGAACAAACACAAACAGTCAGAGAGGGAGAGCGGAAAGCATAGCAAACAGTCTCCTTTTGGAGATGCCAAAAAATAAATAAAAATGCATGTCAGAATGTCAGTGCGGAGAGGTGCACGATGCCGGCACGCATCCTTCATCGCGTTCCCAGTCCAATCAGACTGGAGTTAGTTGACATTTCCTGTGATTTGCCCATCTGCTGCTGTCAATGCAATTACCCAGAAATGCTCTGTTGTCCCTCATCCTTTGTAAACACTTGTAGAAAGTGGTTTGACTGACAGGAGGGATGGGGGTTAAACCAGTGCAGAGTGTGATATGATACAGTAGAGCTCGTACTTGTACTGTAAACAATATAATGAGTTTTCAGCCACTTTTTTTTAAATATAAACTCAAAGTACAGAACTTGTTTTGGTCTGAGACACAGCGTGGCCTTCATAAGAACATCTCCATATGTTGGTATAAGCTCTAGGAATAGGAATTTGACTTTATCAGACATGAAAATAAGTTTCAATGTCTCTACTATTATGGTGACTGACTGAAGACTAACCAGGAGTGTACATGTGAACCTTGACGATTAGCAGAAGCTTAAAAAACACAGACCCTACCCTTTAACATTGACTCTGAACAGCAGCCTATTATATTTTGAGCTCTCGTATATTAGGATTACAAAACACAAAGCTGTGTCCTCTTCATTGTTTAAAGACACACCATTAGATCGGTAACAGGAGCAGGGGATTATGGGAACAGAGTGACAGATGGAAGAGGGAGACTGGTGCGCTCTATACGGTGGCTGGACTCAGATTGTGCTCAGGCGGTGCCAGGATTGCTGTGTTTCCACTTTGCTGCCCCAGGCCATGGTGAGTGACCAGCAGGAGCTGAGAGAGGCGAGGGTGGCAAACACACTCACGTCTTACAAGCTGGAAGGAAATATACATAATGGTTTGTTTGATCGTAAACACCTTATAAATATTAACTGTATATGTTAGTACCTCACATCAGGGGTCATTGGGGAACCCTGAGGGACTCCTACGCTTTCAGAGAAGGTCCAAAACATTTCAGCCATTTCTATTCTTACTCTATTATAATAATCATTATTTTCTAGTCATTTTGATGTTAAGGTGGAGAAAAGGTCAGCTGGCTCACTCATGGTTTGGGACTTCATAAGCATGACAGAAGGCCTGAAACCCCCCTGTGGCATGTGTGTGTTTAATTAGGAAGTAGCAGGAGAGTTAACCAATCAAACTTAGATTTTTCGAGTGGGTGGAACCAAAGTTAATTGCCCCTTGTCTTCCTAAAGGTCAGATATATTTCACTGGGTTTACCTGTTTTTCCTGCACAGGGATCTGATGCAGGAGAGCTTGTGGCAGACTGGCTGTTGACGCTCAGAACAATACACAATGGTTTTGTTATGTTATGTTTATTTTTTGGCTAAATTCAAGTTTTCTTTGTTGCCAAATGTGTTTGTTTGCCAGGAGAGGGTGATGGTGGTGGTGGTCGCTTGCCAAGAGGTTCAGCCAGTGTTGTGTTTACAAGACAAGAGGTTATATAGCTGCCTCTGAGCAGCGCCACTGGCACTACTGAGGACAGAATGGACACAACAGTGGCTCAACATCTGGTTATCATGCTAACGGCAATATAATCTAAGTGATAGAAATAGAAGTGCAAAAATAATTAAAGTTTGTTTGGTTTTACATGTCTATCAGAAAATTTGACCGTATTTTCAGAAAATCCACTTTATCAACACACCAATTGTTCCATTTGTAAACTTTCCACATAGGGTTTTTATGCACAAATTGAAATTTTGAAAACTGCTTTAAAAACAGCATGATGGACATATATCAGTTGGCAAACAAGGAAGAACCACTGGTTTGGCATACAAATTTGGTATTCAGTATTATGCTGTAAAAAAATAACTGATTAATCAATCTGACAGATGTTTTTGAATACCAAGATACTGCATTATGTATCTTTTACAGATATGATGGATTTTTAATTCAAGCTAACTGCACCACCATGTGTTGATATTGTGTAGTATTACATAAGAGTACGGTTTCATTGCTTTGCAGTGACATAAAAAAGGCCGTCTATGGCCAATTCAGGCGACAGAGCCATTGCTCTCCCCGCTGAGTGTGGCGGTGTCGCCCTGAAGCCACAGAACTGCTGCCACATCAATAACACCTCAATAACCAGCCCGTAATAAATTCTGAAACGGGGAGCCCTGAGCATTCGAGCTGGTGAATGTGAATACGTGGTGGTGACAGAGCACATTAGCATTGGCGCTGGTGAATATGTATAGGCTGCTTGGACTGTGCTGATTGAAAGAGCGTGAGTGTGGCAGGTTGAGGTAAGGAAAGCTCCAGCAGACACAGCTGGAGGGTGAGGGGACAGACAGGCGGACAGACAATAGCGGCTCCACTGACAGCCAAGGCCCTCTCTATGCTAATAGTCCACGCTGTGTGCTGCAGTTTTCTCCCTGAACAGAAACACCCAGGTATTAGAAGGTGGGGTTTTT
Source organism: Hippoglossus stenolepis (assembly GCF_022539355.2). Taxonomy (NCBI): domain Eukaryota; kingdom Metazoa; phylum Chordata; class Actinopteri; order Pleuronectiformes; family Pleuronectidae; genus Hippoglossus; species Hippoglossus stenolepis. The sequence goes on from NC_061502.1 coordinate 13,024,242, forward strand.
CGTTGGGTGACATTTCTAGGGCCTCTTTGGCTTCAGACGTCTGGGTTGCACCTTTCAAGACCTCAATTTTAGAAACCTTTGAAGCAGAGACTGGCTTCTGTCCACCTAGATGCAGAGGCACCATGAAGGTCATGGATGGCGGTTGCTAGGTCGAGGCTTTTGCGGGCGGCTATCAGTCAGTCTGCTGATAGATATGTAGGCTCATCTGCCGGCAACAGAAAACACAAATCCCAGTTCATGCTTTGGAGTCAGAGTCTGTCTGTAGATAAGGTTAATGATGTCAGCTGTTTTTGATCACCAAACACTGTCTCCCTTCAAAAATGGGTCCTCTTTACTCGATTGACCATCAGCCCAAGATTTGCTTTTCTGGAATTTTTTCAATTGCACAATGAGAGATGTAACAATGGTTTGTGCCTCGTCAAAATCTGAAAACATTTGACTATTCGAGTCTCAGATTCGGTGGAGTTGGCTGGAGATGATTCTTGAGGAACAGCCAAGACGAGACGAAACAATCCTGGCGTGAGCTGATGATTGCCTGTGATTGCTGCACATCACGTTTGGCTTCATCGGGGGTTGCAGGTCTAGTTTTCTCGTGTTCCTACTTTCTCGTGACGGAAAAGGTTCACTGCGAAAATTTATTCCGCGAACATGGAAAAGAGCAAATTGGGGAGCGCGGGAGAAAAACTCAAACTTTGGGGGGAGGGTATAATGATGAGTAGTTCAGTGGTGAACGTGAATAAAAAATCAGTCCTTAATCCACATTGTTTATTGTCTTGGGATGTAATTAAGGGAGAAAAGAAAAAAACACTGAACGACTTATTTTTGCGGGATTAAAAATGAGGGAGCTCTCTCCCTGGAGGTCGGTGGTTCGGGGCATCCAGCGGATTCGTTTTCAGCCCTCTGGCATCTTCAAGGGGGAGAAGAAGGAAAGAGCTTGATCTGTCTTTACGCACTTTTAATTACAAACGGCTGGCTGGGCCCGGGAGCTCCAGAGACCAGAGGTGAGGCGAGCATGTCAGGACCAGCTGCCACTCGGCTGGCAGCTCAATATCAACCTAAACATCCCCGAACCCACGGAGGGAGAGGGAGGGTTGCAGCCCGGGGTTAACGCAAGGGTTGCACGTTTGAGCATATCAGCCACAGAGAAAACTGCCAATGGCCAGACAGCATGTGAAGGCAACAGGTCAGTTGTCTGTGTTAGTATTCCCACTGAAGCCATAGAAGTGACGCCATCAATCAAACCGCAACTTCTCCTGGGGACTGGCTCGATAAGAGCGACCGGTGGTGATGGACGGTTCTCTGATCAGACAGTTGTGGTGATTACCTTCAGTGGATCACGGGCTGATGGAGCGAAGACTAATTTTCTACTCGCACAACTCCTGCAACTGCATTTTCAGCTCCGGAACAAGACTGGAGGGAGCCTCGTAGCAATGAATACTTGAACCAGAAAAACAATCTGCAAACCTGCGATACAGATTTTAGTTTTAACTTACAGAGAGTCTTCAGCATCCTGATTATAAACTGGTGGTACACACAAATAGCTGAAAGCTTCTCCCAAGGACTAAAGCAGGAGGCACATAAAAGAGATGGTAGTTTGTTCAAGGCAAGTGCACGGACCCGGTAGAATAAAGACATTGCTAATTAAAATCACTCAGACACAAACCAGCAGTTAAAATTAATTGTATTTATTGTGCCAAGAATTCGAATCTTATAGCCGGCTAATGAGCTGAAAACATTTAGACGAACCCAGAGAGAAAACGCTTTCATAACAGGTAATAAATTCATTTTCTTTAAATGGGTCACACGGTCTCCAAATATCCCCAACTCTTTTTGTTTTTAGCCGTGTTAGAAAACTGAAGCACAACTCAGAAAATATCCCACGATTCCCTCAAACCGAGTAACCTAAGAAACCGAGCTCTGCTCCGACTTAAGCCGTTATCATGGAAACACAGGCTTTACACCAAAGGGAGAATTACCAGGCAATATGACGGCTGTTATTGCCTCCGGCGATACTTTAATAAGACCCAGCCAACCTGTGACCCGACTTCTCAGCGGCAAAGGTAGTCGAGGGAGAGATTTGGTGGCTCACGGGGCGCCGACATGCCCACAGGAACCGCCTCTTAATTCCCGGTCAACTGCGCTGGTGTGTCGTCGCGGTGAACCGGAGTTCATGTAATTAGTATGGACGGCCCTGCGCCATCCGAGCACAGCAGCATAAGTGGATTATGTATATATGCAAATATTTGACACACGGCCACAGGCAATTTGAGACATGCAACTGTGAGAAGTGATATGACGCAGAAATGTGTGGCGTGTGTTTTTCTTTCACAACTGGGTACTTGTGATAAAAAAAAACAACTTTGCACACTGACAGTTAAATGAACTTTTCGGTTGTTGCTAAATGTAAAAGCACAAAAACATCAGACTTGACGCCACCTCAGTCTTTCAAATTACCCAAACTCAGCAACCCTCAGAAACACCGAACACACCTGTTGATCTAAAGCTGGAGATACAAAGAGCTGTAAATGAGCGCCTCCTCTCTCCTCCTCCTCTCGGCTCCTCAGTTCCTCTTGGCCGCCTTTAATTACAGATGTGGGGATAATCTAGAGGGGTCAGGGTGTGGCTGAAGACGGGCTCGAGGATCTCTGACAGGAGATATTGACTAAAGCACAACCCGAGCTGCAGCCGCTTCAACTCGTGATCTACGACTACCCTCAGATCCACAATGGCACCTGGAGGTATAACTCTCAACTGACAAACCGGGCAGGCATCTGGGAGACGACTGCTCAACTGAACATTCAAGGAAATCTCTTTAAGATTGTTTCACTGCACCAGACTTGTAATAAAATCCTGAGAGACAATAAAATACAAGGTGATGGAGAGAGATAGGAAATCGCATCCCAACTAGGAGAGGATTTGAGAATTGATTTCAGCTCTAGCGTCTCTCGTGTGTGTTTGCGTGTGTGTGTGTGTGTGTGCGCGCAGCTCTCAGCGCTGAAGGGAAGGTTTCCAGCTGATGATAAATGAAGCGTCATGTGACTTCAGATAGTGTTTTATAACAATCCCCTCAGCAAAGCAGCGGCGCAGAAAGTCCAATTAATAAAGATTAGCTCTTTTTTTTTTTCCCACAGACCTCGTTTTCCTCCTTAATTAAAAGAAGGTGAATGAAAATGAATGAATCATTATGGTTACATTGTAAGTGAGGCTTACAGATGAAATAACTGAGGAACTTACCAAAAATTAAAGACTGTGTTGTAGCAAAACTTCTGTTTCTCTAGAGAAGATTATAGTTAACTTTGTTTCTTGGCTGACAGCACACTCTGTGGACTCAGTAGATAATTGAATCAATTTAAATTTTGACTGAAAAACTGAGACTGACGACTGGAATTGTTTAAATAAATGAGAAATTTAATTAATTTAGCTTCCACTTAGACGACAGGAGTGTAGAGTTGAGAGAAGACACAAAAGCATGAGGTGAAAAGGTTTTTAACTAAGCTGCACATCCGCCTTTCCAAACGACTGTACCTCAGGAGGACGAGAGACAAAAAGCAATTAGACACAGCGGCCACCGAGTCTCATCGCAATAAATCTGGACTCAAACTAGAGGTTCGGTGCTGGTGGCTGCAAGCCCAGGTTTGTTAGCATGTTATATTAATGAACAGGGCTCTGAGCTTTTGTTCCGTCCTGCACACCCCCAGGCTCTATGTTATCCTATGACGCATCGGCGGAAAGAAACCCAACATAAAGTTGAGGACAAAAGGTGAATGTTGGATGAAAGCAGCTGAAAATGTACATTGTTAAAATAATTACGTGTAATCACAGACGTCAGGATTTCCACCTTCCTTCACTGCACAGGTCCGTGATGTATGAAAAAGCGACGTGAAGGAAGAGGGAAAGTAAATGGGTTATCGAACACGAGGTTCGATGACTGTATTAATCTCCGCCGTGCGACAGAGAAGACGGATGGTTAGTGTAAAAGTCCATTATTCATTAGGGGTCATTATGGGCGACGAATAATGATGGCTATGGATGAGGGTCCTATCATAACTCAAAATGATTTCTCAACGAGGGAATGACAAATCAATTAGACTGGATGTCTGAGTACGATGAGGAGATCCTCCTCAGGACAAGCTCAGTTACAGTTCACCACCAACACATTCTCCGATATAATCACAGACACTACACACTGGACCTCATATTTTATGGTTTTCTCTTATACAGGTTATTTGTTGGAGTCCAACCGATATGGATTTTCGAAGGATGATGCTGATACCAATATATAGTAATTCCTTATTGTTATCAAAACCTAATGGCAGATGAATGTAATTGCTGCTTTATATTTGACAGTTCAATATTAAACTTTATGATAAATAACTGAAATCCAAGAAAAGGAATAGAACTTGAATTTAGAAAAAAGAAACGTTTTCTTTTTCGCTGTAAGATAATTTAGTTTTGCGTGCGTATTGGCAAACATGTCTGTGAACCACTCTCTACCACTCTCTAATATTTGTTTACAAGTATACTTACACATGAAGTTTGTTATATTCCATATAAATAAGATTTAAACATTTCATCTTTGCATGAGATTTACATATATTTACATATCGGAGTTGGATGATTTATACGTTTTTATAAGATTGTACACTGTCGACGTTCTATGACACCATCTTTTCCAAACTGACTTCATTATTTCCAGTTTAGGTGACTTCTTCATTGCAGACGATTTTTCCACATTTGTTTAAATACATAAATTCCCTCCCTAATTTCTCTGCCACTGCTTTTTTAAAGTAAAGTGCAAATGAGAGTTCACTAATGAGATCCATCCCACTGCACATTAGTTTACCTGAAAAAATGTCCCTTCTCAAATAATAATTCAGTGCGGGGGCTTCATTGAAATTGTAGATGAGCTCTATTGGAATACATTACTGGGAGAGAAGTTCTGCTGAGGGAAGTTTGCTTTATGCTCCAGAGGAAGGAAAAAAAAATATTGAATTTACATGAAACTCTATCCAAGAAAAAGACCACTGGATTGAGATAAAGCTAAATATACAGAAAGTACACAGCACACAGGCTGTGTGATGTTATGATAATTCCAAACGGATTTCGGTTGGATGTTGGATGTAATTTAAATAGTGAATAGTCTGGTGGACGATTTTTCTCACACGAGAATGAATTAAAGTGGTAAACTGCTCTTTTCTGGTCAAGACACTATCCCATCCTTGAAAGAACCTCTTCTCTAATCGCTCATCTCTGCAGAAGCCACCCTATCACCAACCCCCCCCCTTCCACACTCAAAAGATAATGTACGAGTCCGATGACTCAAGTGTTTTCTATTCAATTTTCTGCTCAAGTAAGCTCCTTCAAAGATGCTGCGCAATTAAGCAAAGAAATGACTCGACTACGTTTGATGCGCTGCACAGAACCCCCGGGACCTGAAAGTCTCACCTTATAGCATGCACGAGTGAGAGCCTCATGCGTACCCACACATGCATGAGCACACGCGCATGTACACGACCAGGACTACAAGTCCAGTGAGGTTCGGTGTAAAGTCTGACGGACATCGTTTGATCTCATCCACAGTGACTTTATTTAACCGAGCACATTTTGGGTTTATAGGAAATTAGTTTTTTTTACTAATTAGCCTACCAACTCACAAACTACTGGTTACACTTCCCTCCAGGATTTCCGGTGGTACTGCTCCATTTGGTCTGTTTGCGATCAGAACCAAAGGCTCCGTCTGTTTCCGTATATCTTTAACGTTGAAACACATGGGGCTTACTTCAGCTTCTGGTCCCCATATGGACCCCTGCAGAAAACTGAACATTTGGTGTGGAGCGACGTTAAATCCCTAACAGGCAAAAGAGCAAAACCAAGCGGGCACTGACAGATCACTGGAATATCACCGAGATATGAAAAACAGAATTTCAAGGGACTTGAGAGAGATAGGATTAGTAAGAAACCAGGCTAGAGGTGATATCAGGATATGACTGAGGGACGAATGAGGAGTTGACAGGAGAAACAGACTGACTTGTATGAATGTAACCAAGCTCTCCATCAACTGACAATTAGCTAGAGTGGTGTGCCTGACTTATTAGTCCACGATGAATCAATGTTAGTGTTGTGGCTATCGGGGTGAAATGGAGAACTGTGAGGCATAATATTGGTTTTATTAAAATATATATATATTCTGCCGGGAACAATCCTAGTTCTTCTCATGAACAATGGATTGTTTCTTTATCCATTGTGTTTTTTAGTTATTCCAAAGCAACACTTCCAAAGCAAGAGTGAAAAGATGGTGGATACAATGCAGTGTTGTTAAAAAGCAGTGATAACTGGCCAGGTGTGAATGTCAGATTTTCAGCTTCTAAGCTTACAAAATTTACAGAAAATTACAGAAACTATCATTACAGTAACCCCCCAGAAATTAGATATTAGAAAGTAAGTGTGTGTATGTTCAATGCTATTTAACCAGCCATTAAGCAGTTCTGACTAAAGTCATTAGGGTTCATCCTCTGGGGACCGAGAATGTCTATACTAACTTGACAATCCATACAATAGAGACATTTCAGCTGGGATCATAGACTTTATATAAAGATGTCACATCTCCACTTCCTCCTACTGTCCAGATATGAAGCCAAAATATCCCAGATACAAGTTGGCATCTTGCGACAAAGAAATCATTTGAGGTTAGACTATGTTCAGAGGCGATCGGGGGATGGAGCTGCGGTAAAAAGGTCCCGCCAATACAAGCTCTCAATCAATGAGTCTAAGCTGTCAATCATAGCGTTTCTCCACATTTTTAAAGCATCAAATAACGAAAGAAAAATAAACACTTAAACACACATCAGTGCCATAGGAACTATCTAAAATTACAGAAACCATCTTTGAGAAAAAAAATCATTTGGAATGTATTTGGAATTTTCTGCTAACATGGAGAAGGCGAGGTTTATGCATCAGCAACCTGGATATGACAGAGACGCTTTGGCTTCACTTTTGGGGAGACGTCACTGCGACCATCTTCATATGCAATGTATGGTCAAGACCAAAGCAGTAAATTAACAGATATCTCCAGCCCTATAGAGAAGATCTGTCATCGACTTATTTCTGATTTAAAACCATGAGAAACATCGCAGAAGTCTACGAATATATCGCTGTGGAATCATTCTTACAACAGAGCAGCGAGGGGTCAGATGTTTGAGCTCATTTTCTCCACGCAGCCCTCGACACCCTCCAACCAATTACAGGCCTATGTTCAACGGCATGTGGAAGAGTTGTCACGTTGGCAGAACAGCAGAATCTATCAGAAGAATGTATCCATCATTATAATAATATTCCTATTTAAATGCATGAACAAATGCTGTGCTGCAGGGGTGTCGCGCTGTTTTGAGTCCGGAGTTTGTGTTCCGATCGCTGCGCAGATATTCTTCATGGCTGCAGTCAAACGTCAGCTATTGTGTGGCGTTTTGTAGAGAGGGAAGGGTTGTTAATATTTCAAGGGATCCTCGGCTTAGAAATGGCTTCCACAATTTCCCCTCTCGACAAGACGACAACGTTGAAGAGCTCACAACTGAATTCGCTTCAATTCCAGACGCTGCGCTGAACATCGTGAGCACAGGCAAGGTCACTATAGCTGAAGGCAACATATATTTCCACATGCCAGATAAGAAAAACTAATTTAGTTTTTCTGAAATATTCTTCGCACAAACAATTTCATACTCCTCTGCCTTTTTCCCCACTGTTGTGTTTCTCCCTTTGCATTAACAACAAGTCAGAGCCCTGGTCCCATTAAAGATGCGGTAAGTCTGCCTCGAGCACGGCTCATCCCCTACAGTCTGTTTCATGTCTAAGCTGCCTACCTGCTGGGATTTGCTTCTAACGCCGCTGCAGCTGTGTTTGTGTGAAATGGCTGTTTTTAGTGAGGGGGCTGTTTAAACTTCAGGATTTGTGAGAGCAGCGTGTTGAGTGTTGGTGGCTTGTTATGCACCGATGCAAATCTGTGATCTTTGCTACAGCAGATGTGTGGATGTGGGCAGAGCAGGATAAAATATTAGTCATGAAAAAGTCTGTATTTCCACACTCACACGCACACACACACACCCAGGTGAGTCATGTATTTGCCTCAGGATGTGGGTTGCGAGTCACCTCTGCTTTGTGGTCATGTCGTGCCCTAAGCATTGTTTTCGTGTCATGCTTTATTTGTTGGGCTTATCATATAAAGTGGTAACAAAAAGTAGGTCAAAGTTTGGACTCGTTGCGTTTGTCAATTGAATCAAATCCAAATATGGTCAGAAAGTCATGCGAGTTCAAATTTGGAACAAACACAGCTACTCTCCAAACACTGAGCACCTGAGGTTTACAAAAAAGTAGCTTAACCCTAAGAAAATGTTTTGTGGACTGATGAAGCTAAAGTCAAGTTGTTTCTGGAGAACTTGCACCATTTAGATAGAGATGTTTAAATACTATTTCCTAATACCTGGACTTTGCATATCTGCCGATACCAAAAACTGATCTGATACAAGTCCTTTAAAAAAATAACAACTTATATAATGTATTCTAACAACTGCTACTAACCCAGTATGGATGTGATGACTGCTTTCATTGCTAGTGTTGTAATTGGCGATACAAGTGCCGCCCCTCGAAACTAAAGTCTTGCATATGGTACACAACGCCATTGACTTTCGAACGTGAGATATTGCCAAATTGCTAACATTTAAGCTAGCTCTGGCATATTAAGCAGTGTTGTAGGCCTTTCTGATACTGGTATAATTATATCTCTTTATTAGATATGGTGCAAGAAGGGCACTGCACATACTGACACGAAAGCATTATCCCAAAGGTGAAGTAAAGGGGAGGATGCATCATGATTTGAGGCTGCAGTGCTGCAGTGCTGCCTTTGGGCATTTTTGAGGGGAAAATGTATGATCAAGGTGTATTATTGTCACGGTTGCTGTCCACCAGCTGAAGCTCAGGACAAGTTGGACGATGCAGCAGGTCAATTATATAAATCTGTTACAGAACGACTTCCAATTAAGAATCTACCATCCAGACGTTATTGCAGAGATTCTGTGGAATGAACTCAAGAGAACCGTTCATACATCCCGAGGAAATGCTGGAGCTGAAGCAGGTCTGCAGGAAGAATGTTCCAAACGTCCTCCCGGACACTGAGCAGGTCGGTTCCATAATTACTGCAAGTGCCTGTTAGAGGTTAGTGCAGCCAGAGGATGTTATTAAACGTTATTAAATCCACTTATTTTTTTCCAACAGCACGGTTCAGTGGACGCGAGGCTGGGTCTCTAATTTAGACTTGGATGAAGATTAGATCACATTTTAGGGCCAATTAATGCAAAAGAAAGAAAAAACTATTGTCTTCACAGGGTCTATTAACTGTAATAACTGAGAAACAGAGTGAGGTTTTCAATGTGCACTTTTTCATTCACTGCTGCAAATAACAGCTTTGTGACAACTGATAAAATGGAAACAGAAATATTATTTAGAAAAGTAAAATATATTTCTGTAAATGGAAAAAAAGGGTGATTTATATGATTGTCATGGAAATTATATTTATTTATGTTTGATAGGTTATTTTTGATCAGTACTTTGAAGGTAATTACAGTAATCGCAGTAAATATAAGGCATATGTGTATTTTGAATGTTAAAATCTATATCTAATGTTAATCTATTATTCATATTTTATTTTGTATTTTCAGGAGCAGAACACAGAAGAGCAAGCAAAGCTTTTTGTAGGAGCACGGATATAAAGGGGAGCACAGTTGATTTAAGAGCAGATGACTAGTTGACTGTAAAGTACAGCAGCACTGTCACATGCCGTGAAGCCTTCCCCGGAGAGGGCTGACTATTTACAGCAAATAACTGGCTTTATGTGGAGGTGGCTAAGATATGCACAGTCACACGGGAGAAAATCCTCGTCTCTCGGGGGCAGATTAAAGAAAGAGATGTGGTCGACAGATTTAGAGGAATGTGTTTAATGCTGAATGCAAAGAAAGGCATTGGTACTCCTGGAATACTAACATTGTCCAAGGCAAAGGGAATCTGTAAAAATATACATGATATATGAGATTTAAAGGTTTAGTTGAGAAGTAGTATATATGTTACACTTGGTTATTTGCTGTTCTAATTTGTTAATTTTGTCCTTTCAGAGATTTGTTGAATGTTTCACACAAACACAGTAATGTGATAATAAAAGAGCAACAGCTGACAGAATCAAACACGTAACAACACACACAAGAGAGGACATATTAAAGAGCATTTCAACAGCTCAGCCTAAAATAATAATGAAGTGCAACCTCCACACATCCAATCAGACTGTGCTAGATTTCACACTTCAGGTTTTGTTAGTGATGCCACGTGTGAAAGATTACAGACAATTCTTTTGAAGAACATCACCGTGTACCAGCAAAGAACTGCTTGTCCAGTATTTACAAAACTGAGGCTGAGCTACATCACTGGGCCTGGTCTGTCTGTTCCTTATCACTCTGCACTAGCTACAGCTGCTCGCAGACATGCACTGCACTCGGCAGACGTTTTCCTCAAATTCACAGCTGTATGTGAGAATGCAAACGTCTGAGTCACTTGCACTGGACATTTTCCTGCCAGCCCCCCCCGAGTAAAATGTGTGGAATATGTCAGAGTGAGCCCATGTGTGAGAATGCAGCAGAAAAATGTCTGGGAAATTCACAGCAAACGTGGAGGAAAAAGAGGTTAGATACACATAGAAGACAAAGATTAGAAAGACAACGAGATTCCAGAGCGTTTGGCGATAAAGGGCAGCAGTGGAATTTATACGTGCTGTCCTGGCTCCTGCATTCTCTACCCAGGCACCCCCTTGACTGCATGTTCTGGAAATGTACCTGCATCTGACCCACACAATCTACTGCTGCGTTCTTCCTATTGTATGTGACAGGCTAACCCGGGAAAATGTCTGGACCCAAATGTAAAGACATTTCCCGGTGTTTGAGTCTGAAAACAGCCACATTGTGAAAAGCCTTAATAAAAGGTTCGAAGTCTGTGAATACTGAATGTCCTTTGCAGACATTTCTAATAATTTCCACTGACGTCTCACTTTGATTTCCTTTCATAATCTGCTATTTCTTATGCGGTAATATAGATTCTCAGTGCATTACATTGTATTGCCTCTAATGGCGATTATATGTCTGCTTGTTGACAGTAATATGACAAAACTGACTATTTTTTGTCCTACAGAGGTGAAAACAGCATCGTCATGTATTATCCATAAACTTAGACTGGGTTCTCTCAGCTTCAGATTCCCTGCAGTCTGTGCACATTTTCAAAACAGTTTTTTCTGTCGATGATATGTCCTTCAAACTCATAATCCGCCATCATAAGACCCCAACTCATGATACTTTACTGCTGTAATATATGCCAGTGTTTAAAGTCTCAAAATAAGCAGCATATCAGTTGGTCCCACAGAGGCTCATTCTTATGAGCAGAAAACCAAACACAGAATTTCAGAGTTGGGGTTAGGTTCAAATTTGACCTTGAATAAATAAGAAAAAATGCAATTTACATGCAAATGATAGCTCTGGCATTTGCTGTAATTGGTATTTATGCGGCTCATCTTAAATGATACAATGGAAGCACCTTTAAACCGCAGGGATGAAGACAGAGAGAAGGGAAACATTGATGAGAGGGGGAAATATTTCTCAGCATCTTGAGTATTCAATATATTGCCTTATCAAACCTTGTTACTCGCTCTGTCCGTTTAGTGGTTTTTGAATTACCACATTAAACCCGCTCATCCTCAGGACCTGTTCGGGAGTCGGTCATATGGACACACTGAATGAAGGCTTTTTCCATTATTTGAAATATTTCGAGCACCCACTTCAGGTTCGCCGCGGCCACTGATTGAAAAGGCTGCGAAAGACTCATCTGAATCCAAATGATTCGGATCGAGAGTAGCCCCCAAAACCCGCTAAAAATAACACACGCATAACTCAGCGAACGCATCAGGATTCCAGCAAGATGAAAGGTTTTTGATGTGGTGTAGGAAAGAGGCAAGAGAGCGTTTTCTTTCATCTGTGAAGTACGAGTAAAAGTAGAGATACAATACACACAAATACACAAACACAGGACAAGTGGGCAGAGATGGAAAAACAAAATCATTATTTCACACTCCCATGGAACTAATAATTCATGAAAATAATTGTAGTCTACAATAGAAAAAATATATGTATATTTAGCGTTTGGCTTTGAGTGCAGTATTCAGTTTAATCATTTGTAAATTTTAGACATGATTGTGTTGAGAGTTGTCGGAATCGAGGAAGAAGTCAACATTAGCGCTAATAATGGTGCAAAACTATTATTACAAAGGAAACAGAAAATCTGAGCGAATCTTACACTGTATTTGTGACCGTAAGCCACAAAAGTGAAAGCAGACTTGATGGCCCCCTGGTGGATGCCCACAATCTAGGTGTTAGATCCTATCTTCTCCATTTTAGTGGATGGGACTAAAGAGTCAAAATACACGTCAAATAAATGTAATTTACACAGTTCTTATCACACAGATGTTTGTTCAAATGCTCATCTTTCTGGGGAGTTTGGTTCCAATCAGTTATTTGATGACTTAAAACCTGACTCACAACTAATGTATCAATGTCTCCAAATGACGTCAGCGGTGGAAGATGGCGGCGTAGGCATCCAGAGTATTTTGGCTTCGTCTCTGCGTAGTACGAGGAAGAGGAGACGTGTTGTTCATCTTTAGAACCATCAGGGTGTATTTGTATTGTGATATAATCACCTGTGCTGCTACACACAGGTCACATAATATAGATGTGTGTTATCGATTCCTCCAATGGTTTTCGCTCAGACTTTGTTGAGCCTCCTCATTATTTCATGTGCCGGCTCCTTTTGGTGGGAGTGGTGCTGCTGTGAGTGGCTCTCACTCGTCCCCGGTGGGATGGTTAGAGTGAGGGTAGCTCTGCTTGAGCAACACGGCAGCGGCGGGTTACCAGTGCTGGAAGACCGGTGGAGAGAAAGACTATTTCTAATGAGCAGCTCTGGGATTATTTTGTGGTAAAGACAAAACTGCAACAAAAAGAAGGGGGACAACAAACAGTAGATTGGCATCAGGAATTCATTGGTTGTTGCCTTTGGATTCATTATTAATGCTTTTATTTATTTTGCAGGAAACGTGTTCGACAACAGCATGTGGGTAAACTACAAGAACTCCGGTGCTGTGAAGGTGCAGTAACATATGCTTTTCCTGTATTACCATAACAAAGTTTACACTCCAAAGAACTGCTGACAGCTTGAAGGAGCTGCTCCATGTTTCTTTACATCTTCAGATTCCCACTCAGGTCCCTCAGCGGCTTCTTTTGGAAAGTGGGAGTTGGGCAAAGGAGGCATGTCTCCATGAATAATGCATCTGTTTAGACCACTTTGTTTGCTTACTTTGGATTTTTCGCTCTGTCGGTGACAAAGGCGAGTTTTTAGTCGAAGGAAACAAAGGATTTCTCTGTTTAACACCAACGTCTGCTGGATTTATTCAATAAAGTTAACTTGACTTTGGATTTGCGGTTTTTTTTTTTTGTGATAATAGCTAATATCAAAATATCAAACGAAATGATGAAGTAAAGGAGAGAAAGCGAGAACACAATCTCGTCGAGAGGTAACCTAGATTCCGCTACGGATATGGGACGAGACAGGAGAGGAGACGAGTGTGACACAAAGTGAACCTCCAGTGAGAAACGCACCACAGTTACGGAGAGATAAACTGATTTGTGTCATCTAATGTTGCTCCATATCTCGTGTACACACCAGTTTGCCTCAGCACTTCAAAGCACCCCGGCTCACAGACATGTATTTGTTATTGATAGACTTTGACAGCGAGATACAGTCTTTTTATCCTGTCGTCCTCTGCTACAGCTCCAGCTGAAACGTTCGCTCTAGTTTAGAAAAAGCTTGAGAAACAGAAATTTCTAGTGACTTGGCAGCAGATAAAATAAAAATCTATTAGTTATGACTGATTTCAAGTTTTAGAGGTAATGTGGTGGAAGCTATAGGAGGCGCTGACAGAGAATCTATTCATGCTCATGGGAACTACCTCAGGGGGATACATGGTTTCTGATCACAAGAGAGATACATGTGATCTGAACTGTAACACCAATACATGGCCCCACACACATATTGATATATGTATATGAAATATAACAGCAAAAAATGAAGAGGCCGATAAGTAACACAGGACTCACATGTACTGTATTGGAGGCATCAATGGAAACACTGCTCATTGACTTTCAGTGGGGTGACGTCATGTGACTCTGAGCTGCACTGGGTTTGGTTGCGTCACGTTGATCAAGCCGTTTGCGGTAGAAGGTACCAGCCAATCAAATCCAGTTTAAACAAATACTCAAGCGCAGGCACTAGCCAATCACATTTATGTTTAATTTCCGCGTGCTTCTCTTTAGCATGGTATCCACAGCTATGGCACATTGGCACAAAGCCAGGCTTTATTATGTGTCCTGAGGATGAAGCTGATTGTTGTTGGTATGACGATGGTCGCTATGAGCATCGGGGGCAGACCCACCGTCGAGCATTAACGCACCGATTATGTGCGAGTCCTGCATAAGAGCTTTGTGTGTGGTATCGCCACTTTAGGTCAAGTTCACCACAGCTGTAGCGCTATAACCAGATAAACTGAATTAGTTTAATTATAAGGAAGATAAACTGATATATTAAGATCCATGTTATGAAGAGCAGTATAGTAGATGCACTGTGCTGGTAATTTTTGTGCCTTGGCTTCACTTTAGGGATTTACATGCCTCCACAGGTAGAGAAAATGTCTTCAACACTTGTAAGCCTATATGTGAACATTTCTCAGATAAGATCAACGGTACTTGGCAACAAGTCAGTTCTTGAAAAGCGAACGATTTAAAACTCTATGACTTTCTAAGATCTTTGTGTAAAAGCTTGTCATGGCTGAAATGCAAAACTCCCAGTGATATAAATGTTCAAGGATGCCAGTCGTACGTGCGCTCTCCGCCATTAGGGGAAATTGAGTGATAGTGCGAGGTGTTATCTTGCTGGAGGGTATTTGCTGTCCTAATCACAGCATGTCTCATAGTTGATTATTGATTAACTTAGCAGAGATAAGTCATTCAGGGTGGGAAGATTGGCCTCACGCTGCGCAGGCTGGTCACGTGCCATCTCAATGAGCGTCTTCCAGGTTGATGTCCATGTAATTTGACAACTAGAGCAAAACGACCATGTCTCGCACAGAAAGAGCTCGGTCTTTTCAAATGTCATCTGCTGCACCGTTTAAAGGGATAGTTCACAAAAAAATGAAAAGTCACTCATTACCTACTCACCAGTAGTTTGAGTTTGAGTCCACAAAACATTTTTGGAGTTGGTGGGTGTAATCAGCCTGGAGCCACGTTCACGCACACATCCCACAAGCTCAGAAGTCATAAGTGATTAGTGGATTCTAACACTTCACCCACCCCTCCATTGGCATAGTGGTGAGCAGACAGAGAGTGAATTTTCATTTTTTGGTGAACTATCCCTTTAAGGATCATGTTTTTAGACAGTTTGGGGCTTTATCTGTCACAAGTCAGAAATTATTTCTGCTAACTGAGATGAGCTGGATTTGGAGAAAACTCTGTGCACAGTACATGATGAATTATCTATCAGCTAAAAGCAGCTGACAGCAAATAACATGATTCCCTGTCACAACCATAGACTAAGTAAAGATGGACAACATGACTGCTCCCAAAAAGTGAAGCTAAAACGTGGCTGCTGCTTTCAGTATAAATCATAAATCTCACCCCCTCCATGTTAGTGGTTGGGACATGGACCATCCAAAAAAGTGCAATTCTTCTCAGATCATTCCTGTCATTTTAGGGAGTTCTTAACACACTGATGATGTGTTAATTTTACTGGTAAGTTTGAGACTGGGATGAAATGTCATGATTGACAGCTGAGACTGACTCATGATTGGTTGAGCATGTGTACGGCGGGACCACGATGCCTCGGCTCAATCCCCCGATCGCTACTGTGCAGACTCCGGCTCCAAATGCACAAGATGGCAGCCTTCGTATCCACGGCTTTATTTCTGAATAATGGGAAAAGGTGGAGATGCGTCGTCCATATTTGTATACAGTCTATGCTCACAACTAAAAACAAGCTTCCTGTCAGTAACATATTGAGCTGAGTATATTTTAGCTTTAAGACTAAGCTCGTGTGACATGTGCGAGCTGCTTTGTCAAAACAAACATAATTTGGCATAACTCCGGGTAAGACACCAAAGGAAACCGACCTGTTCCTGTAACTGGGACAGACTGTGGTAAAATCTGCTTTGTTGTTAACCTTACAGCCATGAGGGTTAAACTGAGATGGGATTAGAGTGTCTGAACTCCGCATGTACAAAAAGAAACACCTCAGAGGTATTTCTAAAAATCCCAAACAACAAAAAAAAAAAAAAATAGCAACTGCATAAAGGAAAAATAAAAAGGAATCTCATCCACATCCAACATAGTGCTTGTGTTCAGCACAATACCAAGCTGTACTGGGAACCACTGAAGCGCTGTAAGCTTTCACTCAACAGACCTCCCATCGGGGCCGTATACAGCACAATACATGGTTGTCTCAGCTGTTCACCTCCTCTCCTCTCTCCTCCCCTCCCATACTCCATTGTGTCTGGGCTGACTGCAGCTCAGACGGGCCTCTGGGTGGGAAGTTCGGCAGTCAAGTATCTCAGCGCACATCCTCTGACACCGAAGTCAAATGTCTTGCGTTTGGAATCTGCCGCCAGCTCTCTCCGGAGAGTCCGCCCGTCCTCCCACCAATGCCCACGCAACAGACCCCAGACGAGCGCAGCCGAGCTGAACAAGGGAAGGGATGACGGGGGGGGGGGAAATGAAGGAGAGACACTGATTCTTAGCAACGGACAGGATGGACAGGATCTCTGCTCGTGCACAAAACGCTGGGGCCACATGAGTCAAGTTTATGAAAGGATGATCTGCATTTTGGATCAGAGATAGTGAAAATAAAACGGCAACAGAAACATCACACTCTGACGCCCCAGTTAGTAGGACAACCATAAAGCGCTGCTGATAGCCTCCTATGAGATAAAGCACATAGAAATGTCAGTCTGTATTTTTTATTAGACTGATTGAGACTAGAATAGGTTTAAGTCTCACAAGCCCCTGAAATCTCTGGATTACCCCAATGGTTCTAATTTAGATGTAGCCTCAAGCAGAGACCAGGCTAATTTCCTTACATGTCGAAATTAATGAAGAAGATAATTTGCTACAATGGGAAAAAGAAAAAAACGCACCTACGCTTCCATGACACACACAAACACACACTCGAGCGCGCACGCGGAGATACTCACACTATCCTTTACATGAACCCTGAATGGGGCCAGAAAGTGAAGCGAGCTTTCCGCAGCTGAAACCAAAAGTAGGTTACATACATCAGCAGTGAAACATGGGACCTGACACTCGTGTTGAAAAGAATCTGGATCTCAACACAACAGAGGGAGACAACAACCAGTTCATTAGAATTCTTGCAAACGGCTGATTCACATTTCATTTACCTTCTTCAAGCCAATTGTTAATAATATTTCTGTTAAGTTATTCAGTAAAAAAGAAAAAAGATGAATACTGTTGTATTCAGTGGACTGGAAAAAAATTCTACAAAAAATATGAGTGAATGATGCCAAAGGATCTGTTGTGTTGGAGGTTAATAAATAAAATATACAGAACAGCAGTATGAATGTTTATATTTCATTGTAAATAATCAATTACTGACTCTGTGTTGATGGGTTTTCTTAACATGTCGTCCTTAATGATGGGAAAAACTGGATACCACAGTTCCCATGATGCAATTTGCTCCTTCAATCTCTCTTTCTCACTCCACGACCACAGTTTGTAACCTTGATGTAACATTTTGTGTTCAAGCCCAAGCTGACAGAGCAAAGTGATGTAAGGCGAGTGAAACTAGAATGGCACTCGTCTACCAAGTTCAAACTGTCCCATTGAATTCTGCACCAAATCCATCAAGACACATATAAACTGTTGAGCTCCTGCTTAATCCGTATTATCTCAGCTAAATCTCAGACCAAATTGCACAGATATTAATTCCTTAATTATTCCCTGGGAAATCTGTGAAAATGTACAACTCACCATGTCGCCATGTTTAAGAAAGTGATCAAAACTATCCTATAATAATAATAACTTTATTTATAAAGCACTTTTCAAAATCTAAGTTACAAAGTGCTTTACAAGGGCAGCAGATTAAAACAGACAGGTCATAAAATCACGACCACAGCAAAAATAAAGGAATCAAAAATATTAAAAGACAATATTAAGTTGAAAAAACTCTTAAAGACATTGCATTCTTTTAAATGAATTAAAAAATATATAATTAAAATCCAGCTAAAATCTGGAAAGGCTCTCCGATAACAGTATGTTTTAACAAGAGATTTAAAACTCAGCTGACCTGATTTGCTCAGACAGATCTCCAGAGATTTGGAGCCCTCACAGTTTGTATCCACTCCTTTGTTCGGATCCATGCTGAAATGTAATAAGCTCTTCTTCACCCATGTCCCATCCTTCCACCATGTTTTGTAAAAAGCTGTTTTTCTGTAATCCTGCTGACAAAAAACAAACCAACCCACCCAGAGATGGACAGGGGTGGACACATAACCTCCTCTGCACAGGTGATTAGACTGTGTATTAAATCTGATACAAGCTGTGGTTATTTAAAGCACATTTACTCTGTGGCATTGTCATTCAGTTTAGAAAGGACACGTTTATTGCATCTGACTGGGTTAACACATTTAAGCATCATTTTTTTTATTAGTCGGTGCACAACTTTTGAGTGTCGTATTCTCTAGACCCAGACAATTGATTACATTCAGTTTCCTCCATATCCACTATTTAATCAAAACAAAATCAGGCAGCCAGACGATCTCTTACCAGCCAACTCCAATCTATTACCCATTAGAAGCCTTCGGGGGTTCAACAGAAACACGATAATTGAAAACATGTCTTTCCACAAGAAGGGCCTTGGACTGATCAAATTTAGACTGTTCATTACAGGACCCTCTAGTATCAGTACACAGTAGCGATTAACAATAAACTACGGCAGAGGGGCGGAGAGTGTTTTCCTGCGGCATCGACCACTGACGAGCGAAAGCCAGAAATACAAATATCAGAAATCGCGGCTGGGTGGGGAGCTGCTCAATATGTTTTCATGACACTGTGAAAAGAGTGTGAATAATTACTCCTGTGGTAAAAAAACATTCTCACAACATGAAATTTAAGCAAAAGTGACACAGATATATGCTTTACTCAGCCGAGAGAGAGGAGTGGAAGAAAACCCGAAGGAGTTGTCAGACCCCCCCTGCGAATCTACATCTGTTGCAGTCTGAGAGACAGCTGTTCCCGCGGGGAGAGGCAGCAGGCAGATAGAGCCCCTCAGCTCTCCCTCCATGCCTCCCTACACACGTTCCTCATCCACCCATCAGCCATCACACTCACTCTCATCCTGCCTTTAACCTCCTCCCGTTCCTCAGCACCGAAACCAACCCTCTTTACCCTCAGCTTTTGTCTCCCACCTCATTACTTCCTGAAGTCTGCAGCAAAAGTAACCTCTGTAAGCGCTTGATGTTGATCTGCCATTTCATGAAGATTTTACAGCATCCTGAATATAAATAAAAAGGTAAATACATGGTGACAAAGCACGTGCTGCTGTCTGGAAACCCCCTCATAAATACGGGCAGTGACACAGACAGGGCAGTGGGATGCAAGGTCAGATGATCTCGCTGGTGGTCAATGTGGCTTACATGCATCATTGAGCAAAGCCAAGTCAAACTGTGTCTCGGCGTTCGGCCATCTGGAGGTGACCACGAGCATATAGCGGCGGACCTCCACTGCATAAGAAGTGACATCTCTTATCCTACAGCAATGCTGCCAGGCGCCATGTTGAACGTAACATATATTGATATTTATTTATGTCGAGCCGCAAACTCGCTCTTAACGCTGACGAATCACAGACGCCCACGAGCTGCACCCCCACTTCTTTTTTTTAACTCTTATCTCTGGCTCCTGCTACACCACATAGGACAGTAGCATAAAGAGGATGATTCTCCACGGCCCTCAGATGATTATGAGGTTAAACTGGCGAGGGTGAGATTCAGCCTCGTCCCGTCGGCGCGAGGAAACCGCCGTTCATAATTCCGTCTTTGTTAACAAGCCAGCGCCGCCTCCATCCAGTGAACTCTGCATCACCTCGACCACTGAGGGGAGGAAGTGAGAAGAGCAAGGTTGACTACACCGAGTATCAGGTTCAGCAGTGTGTGTTGAAACTAGACATACACACACACACACACACGCACACACTGTTAGCAGTCTCTTTGGGAGAGCCAAGAAAGAAAGAGCCTGAGAAAACACAAAGTGAGAATCTGGGTCGGTCAGAATCCGAGAGCTATGCTGTGCAAACACTACATTACGAGTATAAAAGGCGCTGTGGTACAAGGAAAATGAGTAAAAGCAACACGGGAGGTGATTCACACAATGCCGCGCTGCTCCTGTTTGTTTGAGCTGTGACAGAGGAAGGGTTGAAGCTGTGGACACATACCTGTCTGCTCTGAAAGACAGACACACGAGCCAGGGCGGCATTCGGCACATGACCCAAAGATGTGATTTGCATACATTTGCTGTGACGTTACATTGAACGGCGTAAGATTCCGTATACTTTAAGAGCCAATTAGGTGATATGAACCTGAGGCCTTATCCATACGTGCGAGCTGCAGATGAGGCGGTTAATAAGCCGCGCATTTATGAAGAGCAGTGGTGTCAGTGACATCTGCATAACCTATTCATCAGAGCCCTGATGGAATCTCAGTTACCCTCCACTCCAATCATACAGGTGAGGGCTGCGACTGAGGTGAGGGTGGCGAGAATGACAATGAAGATGACGATAGAGAAAAGGAAGCAGAAGAGGAAGGTAAAGGAGAAGCGAAGATGGGCGAATCGGTGCAGCGGAGGGAGAATGTGCTAAATAGTAGGAGACGGACGAGAAAGGGGAAAAGGAACGAGCAATGAGATAGAACAAATTGAGAGACGTACTGTCGGGAGACGGAGAGAAAGAAGGAAGCAGAAGAGAGGCGGCGAGAGCGAGAGCAATTACCGAGAGAATGAGAGGAGTGTTTCAATAAACCTGTGCATGTCGATTCCGCCGCCATATCCGCTACTTGTGCCGCGCGCTCTGAATATCAATGATTTCTCACGCGCTATAACTGGAATTCACAATCCATACAGACGGCAAGGGCAACAGCATTACATATTCCTCCAGAGCACAGCGGTGGGAGGGGGCAGGAGGGGGAACGGAGACTATAGCCACATGTGGCCTTGCGTAGAAATGAGGGACGGTGGAGAAAAACAGCGTCTCGCACGTTGGAAGTTATTTTCTTTTGTTTCCTTCTTGATTCATTGAGGGACGGCACACGGCCAAGAAAAAAAATATTTTTCACATCGCTTCACCTACGTCTTCCTAAATCTGTTCCTCCCTTTAAGTTTTGACTCATTAATTCCCACTAAGTGCTTTTATTTGTCATCATTGATCAACTCACATCAGACAACGTGCAAGATAAACACTGTACCTGTTGATCCCGGACCTGTGTTTTACCTACGCTGACTGATCATGGAGGCAAGGGACATGTTCTGGACCCCGGGGGTTGTTCCTGTCTCCACGACAACAACAGATGGTGTTCTACTCTGCCCAGGCATGGTGTCAGGAAGACACAAGGAGGAGCGCAGAAACGCCAAGAACACCGGGACCTCCTGGCTGAGGTTTACCACAGGCAACTCAGACATCTTGAGCTTCATGCTCCTCTTGTGATTCTCAAGGGGGTGCGGAGCTCATGACATGATAATGACCGTCCTTGGTTTCGGGCACAAGATTTGGCAGATGCCCAAACACCAAAAACTATAATCCTCCGTGGTACCATCAGCATCCCAGAGGAACTGAGGTCATAGAGTTAAAAGCTGATTAAGGGTCACAAATAAAACAGATACTGTTGAAGGTACTGATTTGCTTCTCAAAGACATATTTATTGGGTATAATTTTTGGGGGGGAGAAAAAAGAGCATTTTACATTTTTCTGCAAAATGCCTAAGTTCATATCTTAAATCTTTAGCTTTTTTAAAACTTTCAAGTCTAAAGCCAGAAACCTTGCCATTTTCGAGACGACACCTTGCTATTTTCTCAGTCGTTAGAACGCTTTTCACAGACTGAGCAGAAGTACTCCATGTGACAATTAAACTGGAGTAACTTTAAGTATCAAATACTGTAAATCCAGCATTGAAAAGTCAGTAAATTGCTCTTTACTCGAAGCTGGATTCCACTGTTTCAATATAATCCAATGCTAACCCAGAGTCATGGCAAACATGACTGTCAAGGAATATAAAAAACATGCATAGAAACTTCAAAAATCCATCTCACCAACAATTATCAAACCATTTATTCATCCGTTATCTATACTGCTTATCCTTTTGAGGGTCACTGGGGAAGCTGGAGCCGATCCCTGCTGACACTGGGTGAGAGGCGGGGTATGAACAGGTCGCCAGTCCAGAACAGGACCAGCATACAGAGGGAAACGACCATTCACTCTCACGTTCACACCTACGGTCAATTTAGAGCCTCCAATGAACCCAACCCCTATCTGCATGGCTTTGGACTGTGGGAGAAAGCTCATGCCGACCTCCACTGGACATGCAAACTCCAGCAGAGCACAGCCATCAATGGAGCAGAAGCACCCCAGAAAAGGCTACAGGAGTAGTTTAAGACTTTCTTCACTATTTCAAAGCCCCCCCCCCCTCAACCCTACTTTAATGCTAAGTGGACTTCCAGCTGCACAGTTTTCAGTATAGCTGACTTAGTGAAACATTACATTCGAATTTTATCCTCCACTACTCAGCACCATTTGTCCCTCCCATGCTTTCTAGCTCCATTGTGCACCCCCTGCTCTTCTGTTAAAGGCCTTACCCCGGGGCCTGTAATAAGTACATTAGCGCTAATAATGGATTATTGATCATAGTGAATCAACCACCTTTAGGCCGACGTCAGCACCTGTCCTGCTGAGCTGGAAGTTTGGCTGGGGGGGAAAAAAAGGTCGCTAGAATTCCTCGGCGCAGCAGACACAGGAAGGGCCCGGGGCATTAGTTAGTGTCAAATTGATAAATGGCCGGTAACAGGAAAGGACGCTGGACCTCTGTGGTTGGGTTGAGAACACCGACTCCAGACAAAGGCCACCGGGTTTCGTGGGCTGTGATTAAAGTGAGCCATGAGAGGTTAAGCAGATAAGTGTGCTCCAGCGAGGAGGACCCGCCAAGGAGAATTAGCCAGGTGGAGGAGATTACCAGGTAAGACATATTTTCCGCCCGCTGACCCTGAGAAAAGTTCAGAGCTTGCTTGGAGGAAGAGACATGGACTTAACATCAGGTGTCCAAGATACAGCCGGTCAGAGGGGAACCGTGGTGCTCCGGTTTAACAGAAAGGTCGAGCAGGACCGAAATAATGTATTAGTACCACAACATTTCAGTTCAGTGACCCTCTACATTACCTATAGGTTCCATGTTTGAATGGTGTGGATGACACTGGATATTATGTACTAGTACGTGGTACTATATCCAGACATAATATGGTAAACCTGCTACTATCAATTCCAAATTACACAATTCGGTGGATATATTGATCTCCAATCACATTATAAAAACAATATTTAAAAACAAGGGAAAAACATAATATGCAAAAAATATCACTATTGTCATAGACATGCATATGATGGGTCTCAAGTAAACAGAGACATGTTCACGGATATTCCAATATTTACCCGATTAAGAAAAGATAAATAGTTTGAATGAGACACATTTAAACAGCATTTTCTGATCACCTTAAACCGAATAAGGTCACTCGCAGAATAAGAGAAGAACAAAGGAATTACCTGTGTAGCATCACGTAGATATGTGTGCGTCTTAGTTGCATTAAAACATTCTTTTGGAGTTTTCACAGCATTTTGCGACATCGACATGCAGCAGTTACTGAAGTGCATGGCGACGCATGCCCTGGGTTTGAGTCTCGAGCCGTGAAAATAACAAGGAGCTGCAGCTTTTGCAAAATTAGAAAGAAAACACTCTATGGTGGCATTGTGCATTAAAATATCTCAGGATAGGATGTATGACGTGATGGATGTAATGTTCACAGGAATCATAATCTGACTATGCTCTGCAACATATAAATGGGAATATGAACGGAATATTCTATTAGCAACTCATGTTAACATCATAATCGGAAGTAACGTCTTATTCAGAATCAATGTCCAAAGTCACTTATTTAATATTTAAGGTGCCACAAGCAAAAAGTCTATGGAGGCTGAGAGGTCTCAATCCCAAAGACCATTTTGAAAGAAAAATAAACTGTGTGCTGTGGGAAGAGGTAATGGTCTCTCTCAACAACCATCAAAACGCACACTTACAAATCCCCTCTATGCTCAGTCCAAACGGTTTTTACAAAGATATCAGCAGCTCAGAGAAAGGTGCTATGAAATAATATGTAAAGGTGCCTGTTGTCTGACGAGGAATCGATCAGAAAGATGGAAGTGTCCTGCCCCATTTTCACCACGATTATAAAAAAAACATGTGACCTGGCAGGAAATTGACGATGTAATAACAGATTTTGCAGCATATTTTGTCATTTTGTGACAGCAGGCCTTGTCCCTTTGAATTGCCCTGCTCCCGATGCAAAATAGCACTGAATTGAAGTGACAGGAATGAATTTTGCTTGACCAGGCCGGGGGAAATGAAAAATGGCAAGAGCTGTTTTCGTCTGGGAGTGCAACACAACTGCAGCACAAGTATTTCCTCCTTCATTCGGGCAGGAAGGGAAAATAATGGTGCAATTAACTGAATTATACCCAAGACCTGAATTATATCGTAACATGCATGCATTTCCACCCATTTCCACGTGTGCGGTATGGAAAAGTGTGGCAAGAGAAACAATAGTAGCTCTGGGAGGGGGGGGCGACCAAACGACCTGGGATCAATAATGTGTCGTGAACGCTCCATTATATATTTTATTTGACTTTTATTTAACAGTATCAGGACTTTATCACATTATCGTGCAGACTGCAGTGCTTCACATCTGACTCCCCTGCTCTTTCTGTACTGCTATTAGAAAACAAGGATTCATTTTGCATTGTGGTTTGGCCGTTATTGACAGAATCCTGGCCGCAGCCGAGCTGAATCCTCAAGCGGTGTCTGCTTCAGTCAGCGTTGCCTCCGGAGCACGTCTCCCAGTCACGCACCAACAACCCGACTGAAACGACGGGTGAATAAATAGGTGCAGCTCGTTGTCTCCCCCCCCCCACCACCACCCATAAACATGGAAATACACAAACCCCCTGATTACACAAAAGGGTAGAAAATAGCAGGAGGGCAAATTAAAAGACTTTGGACGTCCGTTTCTGCCAAACCGGCGGTTGGATGTTTTTTGCTTGCCTGGACACATTCCTCAGGCGTCCCACCCTATTATTATTAGAAGTGTGTCTGTGTGTTAGAGTCCATGAGAGTGTGAGTGTGAGTGTGTGTGTGTGGTAAAAGGCATGCAGAGTATGTCTAGGAACAGTATCTCTTCGCCGTGACAAGCCACTGTACTTAAGCCGTGTCCTTCAGCTGTTATGCTCGACTTGGTCGGGAAATTTACCATCAGACATGTGGTGATGATTTGAAGAATTGATTTGAACCTCGGCTGCCCAAACTCTTGAGAGCTCCTTGGGAAAGAGAAGTCGAAATTTTTACCAGAACAAAACCTCCGAGATGATCGAAGGTTGCTTGCAGGGTTTCACAGTCATCAGTGTGTATGAACTGTGCATAAAGGGACTTTGGAAATTAAAGTGAACAAATCTTTAATTATTGGTTTGATTAGTTATTGAATCAGTAAATTATTATTTAATCCAAGTAAAGTAACAACCCTTTTAGTGATTCATATGCACTTTCACTGTATTACTCTGTTTTATTCTAGCAGCACTAACATTATACAGCATCCCAAAAAACATATTTGTCTGTTCTATACAATAAAGTTTGCAAAAATATTTCCCCAAAATACTGAACCATTCTTTGTTCCCCTGACAGAGGAGCATAGAAAACCTGACATGAATTAAAAAGATAAAAAGCACTAAATTCGGAGTTGAGAGGCTTCCCTGCCTCTTGCAGAGAGCATGCAGCCGTGTTCACCACATTAAACCATGTCCATGCAGAATAGGCTACAGTCGGAAATCAATTTCACCCCCTTGAATCTGCATTCCTCTAATTCCACCTAATATTGACTGGGCTCCAGGTAGTTGAATCCATTTTGATAGAGGCAGTGTGACCTTGGATTCAAATGAAGCACATTATTCAGCGGAGAAAATTAGAAAAGGCGTGTGTGAGAGCATGAACACAGACACAGACACACACACACACCATGTAAAAACACCTCCCACCTCCTGCACTGCTTCCCCCAGCAGAGACTGAGACCACACAGCTCGCTCTGCCATCACTCCTCTGCCTCGGCTGTGTATTTACCACTCAGAGACAAATGCTCTCCTGGCACTGTAGCACTTTAATGAGCCTTGGGGGGTCTGAAGGAAGCACATTTATCAGCACAGGTTTATTTCAATTCGCCGCTGCTTGCCGGCGTACACACATGCACACACAAAGAGACACGGGGGCATAAAAAACACTTTGACTTCCTAATGAAATATTCCATTATGAGGCAGGGGCGAACTGCACCGTTCTCAAGCTGCGAGAGGAAAAAAAAAGGTACAAGGGGAGATGAACAATCACCAGAGCTGGAATAACAGAAGCTACGCGGAGAACGACTGCAGCAAACATGTTGTTGACATGTGGAGGAATGCGTGAAAGCTGAGATTAGTATGTTTATGAGTGCAATAAAATGATGGCTACGGCTGCATGCACTCCTTTTAGATGAGCGTGATGGAGCCAATTATGGATATTGTGTTGGATCAGGCTCTGAAATGTGAAGCCTGCTGGGTTTAAGAAGAGAAATCCCACAGCTCTATTACAGCCTCCATCACAGCAGCTATTTGGACATGATATAGCAGATGAACGCAGGTATTTCTTATGACAATAATAAATGTTCTAATAGTAACAAATGTGTCTCAATTCACACGTTTTACATTAATATAAAGGAGGTCTACAGGATACACAGTTTGTTTGCCATTTTGTTCCACATCATTATTGATTACCTCGCCAAGGAGGTCATGTCTTTACCCGTCTGTTTGTTTGTTTGTTTGTTTGTTTATTTGTTTGTTTGTTAGCAGGATTACGCAAAAACTACACAACACATTTCCACGAAACCTGATGAAAGAATGTGTTGTAGGTCAAAAAGAACCAAATTCATTTAGGAGTGGATCCAAACAAAAAGCAATTTTTTTTGGTCTTTGGCACAGAACAATGTTATCACCGACTTAAAGCTCACTTACTGTACAAAACAGTGATTGGCTCCACTGTTGTTTTTCCAGCCTGCAAAACGGCAAAATTGAGACATTGGAAAAAATATAATAAATCTGGCAAGTGGGAAACATTTCCAAATGTCTGGAACTGGGCTCGACACATTGAGGTCAGAAAATAAATTTGCCATACTCTCCCCTTGCTCAGATAGATTATTACTTATAGGACTGATGATTAAGTGTTTTTGACAGATTCAAGAAGAAGAACTGTAAACTAACTAACCTAGAGACCGAACTGTTCAGTCTATGAAAGGAAGTCAGGATGTTTTCAAACTGCTTAAACAGTCCCAAAGGTCAAAATCTTCAATTTACAGTTTTCTCATTCTTATTTGAGCAAATATTTTGCATTTTTTGCCTTATAATCAAACACTGCTGTTAATGGACTGATCAGTTATTTGAACACAACACCGCACGAGTGAGCTTGTGTTTGTGTGTGTGTGTGTGTGTGTGTGTGTGTGTGTGTGTGTGTGTGTGTGTGTGTGTGTGTGTGTGTGTGTGTGTGTACTGTGTGTGTACACTGCCTGATGCCTTGGTTAAAGATTCTGTCCAGAGTTGACAGATGAGGCCACAGCTTCCCATTAAAGAACCACTTACTGTAACTTCCCTCTGACTAATCCATCCCATCAGCCATCATACCTACATTTAGGCCAGTGGCTGAAATCCAAATGTGCATGGAAACACACCCACCCACCCACACACACAAACACACACAAACAAACAAAAACACACACACGAATACATCTAATCAGATCAATTAATTAGTCGTTGACCACTCATTTGTCCTCCTCTTCTTCAGCCATCGTTTCCTGCCTTGTAGTAAAGGCTCATCTGTAATTCCTGTTGTATGACCCCAGCCATTCCATTTACCAGATCAATTAGCCTGAAACATTTGTTCCAGTTTGCCACTGGGGGGAAAATACCTGACACAAATGGAGAGGAAAGACGACCGTGCGGCTGAAATCTCCTCAATGTGAGCGGACAGCTGTAACCTGAACATATGGCACGTTGCTGCCTTTGAGCTTAATGCTGTTAGTTTAACCTGAAAGACCGTCCACCGGCGCACTGTAATACAATGAGATTACACAGGAGGTAATTAAGATCCCAGAGGAAGAGGTTTGTCTTCATTCAGATTACCTGTCCTGTGTGATTTCTTACAGTGGGAGGTTTGTAATAAAGATGGCCACCGCTTCACCTCCGTTATCTAATCAAGCTAATCAATTCTCTCCGTGTGGGTAAACCAATTTTGACTAAATCTCTTTCAGTTCTAATGTTACTGCCAGTGTCCTACAGGATCAAAGGCAAAATGAAACTTTGGAGTTTGCAGTTTCTGTTGGAACTGCTGTTATAACCAAATGATTATTGCATTACACCAAAAGATTTCAATGTTTAACTGAAACTTAAATCATCACAAAGTAGGTTATACACATTCTCTCCTGATAGTTTCATCACCTACTTCTAATGCTGCGTTTACACCGAAAACGAAGTCAATGCAGAGACGCAAATTTGGTATCACTTGCACTGGGAAATGAAAATGACGCTTTCACTCAAGTTGAAATATTTGAGCTCACGTTTTGCCTGACGTGACGTTTCGATATTCTTGCGAGTTTTGCCACTGGATCATTTCATCCTCACCAACCCTCCCAAAATTTAACTTCAGGTTTGGAGTGAATGCAACATGAAATATTTCCCAGGTTTTGAAATGTTATTTTAGCCGCTCATGGCTGTATTTCCATAATATCTTCCTATGAGTGTCAGTGGCACGACATGTGCTAAACTGTGACAGATGAGGCTGTCAGGTTGGTTTATAATTGCTCCCTTCTTGGTTGCTGCCTTGCAGTGTATCCTGTAGATGTGTAGGTGTGAGAATAATTCTGTTTTGCCTCTCTGTGGTTCATTTGTATCTGTGTAGCAAAGCAGCTACAGTTAAACCTATTATGCTGATTGATTAGTTACTGGACTAAGAGCTCAGATACTAAACCTCTTCACTTCTTACAGAAAGATTAACATGATATTTGCATCAGCTGCATGATCCTCATCTGTGGATATTTCTTTGTGAAAAGTCATTTGCTGATAACTTGAATCGAGGTGATGCTCTTTGTTTCTTCAGGTACGGAAGCTATTATTTCTTGTATTAGGGATATTTTTCATGTACCAACAAAGTTAATGTCTGTTTTTTGACAGCTGATTTATGAATGAGGTAGAACACGCATCGTTTTGTTATATCTGGTGGTGATAGCATCAAAAATGGTCCTGGAGATGTTTTTGTGAATCATTAACACAGGGCTAGGATAATCAACAACAAACAAAATGACTCGACTGCAAAACATTCAAGCCATCACAGAGGCTCCGTGCCCGGTCTGACAAGTGCTGCGGTATAAATTGACTGTTTACAACAGTCCTCCCACACTAATGTGTCAACCGAGTACCAGTGTTTTCACCACTTGTTAATGTACTGACACTCGGCCTGGCAGCAGCTCCCTGGCGCAGCAGGCTGAGCTTCGGCCAAACAGCCAAGCTGCCTTTGGAGAGTGTTGCTGCTGACCGCCAGCTGGATTAGGGGGTTAACCAATTAGCAGTAAGAGGATGGGTCAGAGTACTGAGTCAATCCCAATCCGTAGCCGAGCCGGCTGAGAAGCTGCTAATCCGCCATCGGGTCACAACCACTAACACTACGGGGTCAGCGATGTTGCAGGGAGAGCCGAGAGGCGGAAAGGTCAGTCACCAGCTTTATTTGGGCTTAGTTTTGATTGAAAAATTCTAATATTAGAATTTCCATATTACTTCACGTACAAATCAGAATGGCAGTCAGTGGAGCACACACCCTATCTTGCAATATTAATGAAAGTGAAAGATCCACTCATTTGTCCAGATCTGCACCAAAATGAAATGGCTTCCTTCTTTGCCGATGTCCCATCCTGCTACCAAGATTCATGGAAATCTGTCCAGTAGTTTTTGCATAAGCCTGCTGATAAACAACGAGCAGATAGGGGTGAAGACATATCTAAGACCCCAACAGTCCTCTTATAAAACCACATTTAATATTATTTATTTTGCACACACTCATAAATATCAGTTCCCTAAACTGGATTTGTTTTCTCCCATTAAGATCCATGAATCATTTTCTGAGAAATCAACTGAAATGTAGAAAAATGCCCTTTGTCACAATGTTGAAAAAAGAGAAAATAATATCCCTGATCTGCCTCCTGATCCGAATCCACACCAACATAAAATGGATTTTTTCCTTGGGTCATTCTTCAGATGAAAACATAACCTCCTTGGCAGAGGTAGAAATAATGGCACCGATGAGAGCGACACGGTTTGAAAGCAAAAAGAACCATACAAATGAATAATGCCCTTTGTTTGTCTTACCCTGCCATATTTCAAAGGGAACTTTCCAGAGCGAAGCAAAGAATAACTCTGATTCATTACTTAGATATATCACATACAAAACAATAGATTACTGCTTTTCCATTTCATTTTTCACTTCTACCGACGTTCTGTGCCGTCTTCTGTGGCAGGGGACATTATGAACAGAATTAATGAAGGAGACCTGAGAAATGCAACACAACAGACGGACGCTAAAACAAACAACAAAGACATCAAAATGTTGTTTTCTTCTCTACATTTATTCCGAATCGTTATCTCACCTCGAATACAAAGCGTTTGTGACCATGGGGTTCGTGTGCACATGCATCATCACAAGCTACAGTGAAGAAGTGCATTGATAAAAACACACACACACCCACACACAACAAATGGCATGAACGCAGACAAACACTGAGTTGTTAATCACAACGGGGAATTAGTGAAAGACATGTCACAGTTTCCTTACAGCTTCTGTTCCGTTGCCTTTTCCTCAACAGAGGCTGCTGCTCTCACATTCGCACACAATGTCTGGTAAACTGCAATATGCTGTCGCTCATTATGGTTTATTACCGCTGCCGCGGCTCGGCTTTGATGGGAGAACACACGGCTTGTTTTCTGCGCATTAGCAAAACAACGGCGGCGTGTCAATGCCGGCTCTATGGTTAATTCGGAGGAAATCTCATCCATTCAGACAGGATGTGAACAGCAGGGGGCAAAATCTATGTGAAGGTTGTTGCCGTCGTCGATATATAAGCTTCCTCTGTGGATTTTGGTAATTCTCGTCTGTAAGTGTGAACAGACTGTCAACCCCCTCATATTGGGAAAAGGCTGAATCGCCATGGAGACCCTGACAATGTCACCTCCAGGTTCAGGAAATCCACCTTTATCTGATCGGTTCACTAGACTGGAGACATTGAACATGTGAGCAACAGCATTCAATAGTGTGTACCGGTATGACTTGATTGAACTGATGCAGAAGATAAGTGTGTTTATTACAATCAGCCCAGGTGGTTATGTAAATTTAGGGGCAGATAAAGGGGGAAATCTACGAATTTATTTTCACTTTCTTTAACATTACAAGATTATGGCTTTTTCTGACATTAAAACCGATATCGCAGGCAATCATTTGTGGATCGTGATGAAAAATATCAGACATCTTTAGGGAACTGAAATCTGAAATTTCATGCAGTTGGGTTGAATCCAAGAGGACGGCCGCTCCAAATTCCAGTTTGTAGGTTGGATGCTTAGTTTCTGAGCAGGATTAAGCAAAAACCACTGAATGGATTTTTTCTTACTTGGAATAAGGAGGGCCCAAAAAAAAGACCCCTTTAAATAGTGGCGCATATCCAGACTAAGGGGTGTATCCAGAAATGCATTTTCAATATCTTTAACATTGCGAGATTATGGCATTTCTTGACATTATAACCAATTTCCCAGTGGATAAGTCGTGGATCTTAGAAAGAACCCATTCAGTTTTGGTATAGATCCGGACAAGAGAGCGTATCCTGGAATTTATTTTCACTTCTTTCTCTAATAATGCGAAATAGGGCAATTTTTACCATTATCATCATTTTCCCAAGTAATTGTTCATGCATCTTGATGGAAAATATCAGACATGTTTAGGGTAGTAATATGTGTGCAATTTGTGCAATTTTGTGTGGCTCCGAATAAATGTCAGGATCAAATCGTCTACAGTTTGCGCTCCGTTGATATTTGGCTGCAGCACCTGTTAACCTGGATGTTGTGGGTGCTGCTTTTATCTTCTAAAGTGGAAGTGTTGTTAGGAAACTGTGAAGGTGACAGTTTTTTAGTTGTAAAGCTTTTAGCCCGACACAGGCAGTCATGTGGAAGGTGTACAGACACTCACACAACTTCTACTACCGGAGGATAGGCACACATTTGCCTTGCCTGCCCCCCCCCCCACACACACACACCTTATGACGTTTTGATCCCCGCAGGAAGGTAACTACAATGTGTGAACACTGAATATTATTAGCTGCATATTTGCTAAGGGTTCCCATAGAGGTATTTCCATTATGAGTTTCTGTATTTGTAAAGTACATTATTTTTGAATCTGTTCAAACAGCCACATTCCCAGACATGACAGGCTTATCTTTATTATAACCTTTTCAAAACAGGATGAAAATGAAATAAACATTGTTTGGAGAACTCTTATCTTTTAATTCAAACTTGCCCTCCATCTTTAGATTTGTTCTTTTTTTCTTCTTCAGGCCTGTTCTTCACCAGCCGAGGTACAGAAGAGAGAAATATAAATTCCGGGCTTATCAGTCAAATGGGAAGTAAGTCAGAAGGGTTTCACCTCAGACAGTGCACACACAAAAGGCAGATACGCCACAAACTCTGAATTGAAAATGTATTAGCTGTGTAACAAAGGAAAATAATTCTCAGCTGAGAGTAAAAGAGTAAAGTAACCAGGGGGATTTAAAATGATAAGTGATATGATCAACAATTAACTAAATGAACTGATGAAGACCACAGCAGAATGAAGTTAAAAGCATTAACCCACAAGCTTATCGGAGGTGGGTTTATCATAATGAAGATTCCCACAGGGGATTGTAATGGAAAATTCCACTGATCAATGTCTTATTACTGTTTTGACTATTTTCTGTGCACTTAGCTGATACAACATCAGTGTCTTCCACCTCCTGTTGACCTTTATTTGTGCAACTGTGTGCTGGATTTGATTCCTCTTTCTATAACAGTGCCAGACAGCAGACGGTTTGGGTCTGCTTTCTGTTCTGTATCCCATTCATCACGTTGTATAAAAACCCTCCTTTTTAATTCTCTTGTTGTTGCACTTTGAGCCATGTTGCTGACTCTAAAGACAACTCCGGTCTGAGAAGCTCATTATTTCAAATCTCGTGATGAGTTTCCACGACAGGATGTACACGACTTAGACGTGGGACGACTCTCTCCAGCGCCGCAGCAGAGCCACAGAGCGTTCTAGAACTCCCGCTTCTATCCACGTCGTGCTCAATGTGCCATCCAAACGCCTAAGCCCCCGGTGCTAATGGTGCACACTCAGCGGTCAGATTAAGGCTCATTTACTCCCAGCAGGGTCTTCAATTACCAATGATTAAAACCCCCTTTGGTGTTGTGTCTTTAAGAGAAGCGGGATCTGTGTAGATCAGGGAGACCCAGAGAAGGAATGAGCAAGAAGACGGTGGAGGCTTCAGTTTAGATCATTTCAACACGGATGTTCAGGGATGCAGAGAGTTTTTTTTAAATATCAGCTTTTGAATGTGGATTTACAGTCGATTTTACCATTATAATACAATGTTTATATGTAATCTTATTGCTACAAAAGTAACATAAGGACGTTATAGGCTTAGGACAAATTTGTGGTTTTTGAACGATCGATTTACCACAAGGAAGTTTAATTTAAACTTTGGTCGTTTTCAGTGAGCCACCATTTGCTCTTCTCAAGCAACAGAATTAAGCTACTGTGACAAACCTTCTGTTAATTATTAAATACATTAAATGCAGGTTTGTCCAGTTTCCAATAAACTGGAAAACCCTTAGTATAATTCGATATTTAACAACACCATAAACTATTGAAAAGGTGCATAAACACCTCGGACTGTGAAAAACTACAAATCGATGAAGGGGAGTGGGTTCAATACTGTTTATATCAGACACTGAACTAAACTTAAGTGGTTGAGGTCAGGGTAATGGTTTTATTCAGGTTTATTTAATCTTGACTCATGAGTCAGGCTCTAAGAATCCAGTATTGTCACTATTTAAATAGACCCATGTGTTCTTTGGCCACGTCAGGCTTTGCCCACACAGACAGCACTTGTCCGCCTCGTCCCTGAATGTGGGACTTTTAATATCGAGCAGTATGATCTGAACCAGCTGCGGCCGGTGCTGCTAAGTAGCTCTAATCTCCGCAGATAGTCACACAGAGGCAGATAGAGCAGCGGTAAACAGATGGAACAGGACACAGTGACTCTATTAGAGGAGGGTGCACGGCTGTGATTTAATATGTCATCCGGAGGAAACACAGAGACACACATCATCCCAGGAGCCTGCTTCTGTTCCTCTGCGTTTACAGGTTTCAGTCTCACTCTGTAACAAGGTCATCGGTACAATATCCGCGGACCTCATCTAGTCTTGAAGTACTCAAAACTGTATTCCTGTGCAGTTACTTCTGCAGTAGCCTAAAAGAGGAGTAGTAAAAAAACATTAAATCCAAGACAATTGAAGTAAATGGTGACCGATTCTCTAAAAGATGTGGATGACACCACAGGAGCAGTATGGAGGCATCTTTCTGTTGTTTTTATACGTTTGAAGAAGTGGTCACCATTTTTTTTTTTATTGGATTGGATTTGGCTGCAACGCTGTTTACCCCTGAAACTCCAAAAGCGTTAATTAGATAATGAGTGCGTTTTCATTTTTGGGTGAACTATCCCTTTAAGCTGTGGTTGTGGGGGGGGAGGCTGGCGTCGTTTGGTGCTCCTGTTGAAGCACCAGCTCAACAGAGCTCCTGCACAGTGGTGCTACAAGATGTCACAGTGAAAAGGTAGAGCATGTCTCACTTGGAGGCAAAGAGAGTTAACAAGAACAACAGTGTCACTACAAATTGGGAGCAAATGGGGGAAGAGCATTGCTCATCAAGCCGGGACAGTCAGTTATAGGACAACACATCAGCCGCTTGGATAGAGTCCGTGTGCACACGGGGAACTGAGGTGCTCGTCTCACTTTTTTTATTTTTTTTTCAAAATGGCTTCATATGGTTTCGGAGTGACTGACATTCATAATTCATCTCTCTCCCTGCAGCTCGCTTCTTTCATCTGTCTTGGTCTGCTGTGTGTCATGCAGGAGCCGACGGAGAAGACAGTGAGGACAGTATCTGTACCCCCCCCCCCTCCACCCACACCTCATCTCATCTTCCCTTCCATCAGCTCATGTGCGACTGAGATGAACCAAAGAAAATGTGGCGACAGAGCTGGAGTTTGAAGGGAGTCAATCCTTTCGGGTGTTCCTCTGCTGTCACTCTGTCCAGTGCTGTACACAGACACTGCATGTATTTGCATTAACGAAACACACACACACTCATGTCATCCATGAAAGGTGTGTGTGTGTTTGCTCGGGTCTCACTAAGGAAACCACACAGGAGCTGCTGTCTACGTGTTGGTTTATCATGTTTGATTTTCCTCCTCAGTCTACCTCAGTCAAGCTCCACTGTTTAAGGAGAATAGAAGGTAGTCAGTTTCTCATTTCACAAACACGTGTGTAACACAGACACACAAAGGCGTACATACACAGAGGTATAGCACCAGCTTGCTGTTTATCTGTATGTGACTCTGTAGGGAGGGATTTAACTGGGCGCCAATGATCATGTTCATGGGAGCGTTAGAGAGTAAAATAGGATGTTGGTGCATCACAAACACACACAAACAACTCTCAGCCGTCCAAATCATTTTTGAAATAGGCCAACAAAGCTTGGCTCCCAGAGTAAAGCTCCTTTTTAAGTCTTGTCTGCACGACTGCAGATATTTTCCACAGTTTTTCCGTCGCCACGTCCTTCGCATATAAAGATGTTCGTCTAGACGAGAGGACAAAAAAACGACGTCAAACGCTTGAAGATGCATGCTGGGCCAGTAGGTGGCGATGTAGTCTACATCAACGATCCGTCAAATACCAGAGAAGAACTCTGGGCGAAGAAGACGGCTGTGAATTAGACCTGCTGAGCAAACGTATAGAAATCAGTACATAGCCACCATTGTTGTTATTGTTGATTCTGGCGCAGTTTAACATGTACACATGGATACTCAGTGAATTGAAATGGAGTTTGCATGTGGATGAGAATGCAAAAGAAAAAGTTTATTTTGCTTAATATCCGCATTAGTGTGGACATCAGTCTGAAATCCAGTAATCCAGCCGACGCCAAACATCTCCAACGTGATCTGAAAGCTGGAGCTCTCACTCATGAGCCTGCGATCGGGTTCCTGATCCTAAATATTGCCAGGTAAATAATCTGTAATTTGACTTGTAAATGAGACATCAAAGCCCTTTCAATGAAGATAGATGCGAGGTTTTAAAACGTAATCTGCAACATAAATCAACATTAAAGAGAGTTTACTCGTCTCTGCCTGAGTATTTGCATTTCTGTACTTCTGTGGCAGTATCTCAGTGTACCAGGGGTTATCCCCCCCCCACCCCCCGCCTGTCAGGGCATGTGATGTTTTTCTAATTACTAAAAAATGAAAAAAATGACGGAGTGCGTCTCCATCGGAGTGTGTCGCCGACGACGACGCTACCACCGGCTGCCGAGACATACATCACTCTAATTGGCTCAAATGGCTCTAATATATGCCACCATGTTGCCTTCATGGATCAGCGGCATCGCCCTTTGGAAATCAATACGGGAACAGCATGCTGGGACAGAGGAGCGTCACGTTCAATGAGCGGCCCGATGACTTCGGTATTTCACCGTTAATCTTTTCGCCATCCACCAGTGACGAGTGCGGTAATTGGCAGCAATTAGAGTAACATTACGGCCGGAGATAGAGACAGGAAGGGTTGAAATATGTCAGGACGCACAGTGTAATGTGTGTTGGAGTCGTTGGACAGGTTTGCATGTGTCCGGTAAAATATTATTGTAATTATAGAGACTATATCCAGACACATTATAAGGGGCTGGACAAACGAGGGGGGGTGGGGATGGATGCTGCAGGGACCTGATGCTGAATCATTAACGTAAAGGTCCTTTCAGATAGAAAAAACTACTCGAGTACAAACTAGCATTAACACGTTAAGCTTTCCCCTCCAAAACCTGATCTTGTCACTGAACATGCGTGTTTGCTGTACGGAGGTGTGGAGTATTTTCTGTGTTATTTACCTGTCCTAGAAATCTAGTCTTCCTTTTTCTCTTTTGAATCCAGGATAACAGAGCAGCTCGGTGAGAGATGATATACACCCAGCACCACGTCCTTGATAGAGCACCACTGGGGGGGGTTCCTTATCACTCCCTGAACTGATGTGTCCTCTATCTATATAGTCGATCTGAGATTAAAAGACAGACGGAGGAAAAACAAACTATATTGCCCACCAGGAGATATATATCACTGACAGCACAGTGGAAAATGGGAAAGGGGACATTTTGCGAGGGAATATTCTCCCTTCTTCTCTCTCCATCTGTCTTCCTCTGTCTTATCCCGATGTCCTTTGATAAAGCAGCTGACCAGGAAACTTCAGCGTGTGTCATTGATCTTCATTTGGGGCCGAGATGATAAACATGGGTTCTCGGGAGCCATGAGCCCATTGTGGCGCAGAGACATCCACCGCACTGGGATTCTGACCGTGCCTAAAAAATAAAACCCCGGCCTTGGATTTTCGCTACCTTATCACACCATTACAGCTGTTGGTGCTTAAAGAGGCTCAGCTGACTTCCTCTGTATGTGTATGTGCGTGCGTGTGTGTGTGTGTGTGTGCGCGTGTGTGTGTGTGTGTGCATGGTGGGCTGAAGCCTTTCACGGACAGAAAGGAGGAATGAGGTAAGACAAATAGAGCGGGATGGAAAAGACAAAGCAGGATTCTGAAACTCAGTGGCTACGGTGTAACGCTCTAGTTTGCTTTTTTTGGATCAGTCCCTCATGTTATATTCATGTGTTTACTCGGGAATTATCTGCATAGTTGAATCACAAAAATTTGAATGTGTGCTCATTTATACAAGTAAATGAGCACGATTACCAGTGATGGTGATTAAAAACTTGATCTGTTCCTTTTCATATATTCTATAACTGTAACTCTGCCATTCCTCCTTAAGATGTTCTCTCATTGGATGTTTTAAGGCACTTTTGGAAAGTGTTGTGAGCAACTTATCATTTAGAGAGTAAAACTAAATTTGTCACATTTCTGTATTGTCACCCGCGTCCGTATTTATTGGTTTGTTAGTAAGTTTATGCAAAAAGTATTGGATGGATTACAATGAAACTTGGTTGACAGATGTGTAAGCGTCTGGGAATAACTTATAAAATGTAGGTGTGGATCAAGGAATTTTTCATCTCTCTCTTTTACATTGTGAGATAAGGCATTTTTTACCTTTTTGTATATTTTACCTTTTCGCTTATTTGCCAAGAATATCAATGAAATAAAAGATAACAAAAAAATTAGCCATATTTAAGGGATGGATTTCTTTGTTTGAATTAAAGGAGAATACTGGGCCTTAGCAGAGGTCTGAGCATCACTGAGCCATTCTAGTTTATTTTTGCTTTAATCCCCAAATTACCTCACACCTCACTGTGGAGGAACCTTTGTGCTGGTTTTGTAAAGGAAAGACAGAATTACTGCAAAGTCCAGAATGCGCCATGGCAACGGAGGGTCCAGCTGGCAGAGAGAAACTCTTAGTCTTTTCTCAGAGATGCCCGTCTGACATCTGTGTCCCCCTTCCCTCAACACCCCCCCTCTATTTCTGGACCTCAGCATAAACACAGTTGTGTGTGGTGGACACTGGTCGTAAACAGTTGGGAGAGCAGAGCGATCCATGAAGTGCACAAGCCAAGTGACGGGGCATCAAGAAAAATGTTGAGATAAGAATACTAGTGTCTGTAGAGGAGAGTCCATTATAGTGCATTTAATCTCCACCTGTACTCAAGACGTCAAACACACATACCATGTCACACCTTTCAGTTATTACAAAGATATCCTCATGTAACTCTACACTGCATTAAATAAATATGCTCCTCTGTTTTGGCATTTAAATAAATACATACAAATAATCAGGAAGCAGCAGTGGGATGGGACTTTGCTTCAGTGGGCCACAGCCTATGTGAGCATGATTTAATACTTTGACCTGATGACTGCCCAGTGGTGTGTGCCAGACCCATCCAGGCACACTTAATACAAGGGCTGTGGTGGCAGCCATGTTATATTTGAAGTAAATAAACCGAGACCCAGGGGGGGGAAACAAATGGCTGAAGATATAAACATGCACATACAAAGGCTCAGATACCAATTTGCTCAAGGAATGAGCTCGGACACGTGCATGCAACAAACACACGGTATGCATGATTTATTAGATCAAATTCAAACATGCATGTTGTGCCGTGTATTATATAATATCTGCGACTACTTTCACTTTAGTCTGGTCGTATTTGAGCAGTTTTGGCAAGGAAAGACCTTCAGGAGTGACAATCACCGTCCCAGCAGGAAAAGTAACTCACTCTGACGGCCTGCAGTCACCTCCCACTAAAGCAGTCTAAACAGAGTCTGTGTGACCTTAAATATTTGGCCCCAATCCCTGTCCCGTATTTAGAATCTCATAAAAACAGGCCACATACTTAGTGCCTCAACTTTCCAAGTGTTAAACGCTGCATGTATTAACTTCATTGTCTCCAATGGCCTTGACTTTGAGAAGATCTGCTTGCTCAAGTGCAGAAATCACTGTCTGAACTTGTATTAATTGACATTGTAAACACACTGAAGGTGATTCGTGCTGAAACTCGGGACAAAGCTGATGAATTCAACCTTGAACAGCTTGAAGATTTATTCCAGGATTAAAGTCCGACCCAAATAGAGGGAAATAAAAATGCTTAAAAATAAAGCAGCGGCTGATGTTGTGGAGAAGGTTTAACATTCCAGGCTGCGGCAGGATGCCCTCCAGAATGTGTGAGGCTGTAGCTGATTATCATCAAGTGTTTTCTTCCTTCAACAAACGCTCTCACAGTTAGAAGCAGAATGGCCCAGATGCTGACTGAACCTGGAAACAAGATGTCCTGCCATTAGATCCATCGATCACAGGGAACTGATGACATCAACGACCCATCCTGTGCATTTGACATTTCTACAAACCCATTTCCTCGTCCGTCCATTTATCTTTGACATAATTAACTCCTTTTCCCTTCAGCCTCATCTGAAAACTCTGCCCTGTGTCGCTTTTAGGATCCCCCTTGTATTCTTTATTACATAACAGCTCTCCCTCTTTCAATAGACAGGTGTCATACTACAAGTTTTTTTCAATTTTGGCCAAAGAAGAACAGAGCCATGTTTTGGGATCCACAGATTTTGTTTGAGAATGGGAATCATGACTTGCAGCCCTGACCCTTTGTTTGTATATTTACTCTGAATGTATGATACAGACTTTGATGTGAGTGTGCTCAGGTTAGCACTCCTGTATATGCCTGCATGTGCTTTCATGTAATGAACGTGATCAAAGCGGTTGATTGCTGGTGACGAATCCGTGTGCCCGTCTTTGAATGTCCCGACACACAAACAAGTAAACAAACATGAACCACTGGCAGAAACCAAAGGGTGAAGAGAGGGAGCCTCCAGGGAGCTCTGTGGGCTGCATAATGAGCTGGCAGCCCTGAAGCACCAATAGACAACAGAACCAATAAACAGGGTCCTCAAATTCTCTCTCTGAACCGTTACCCGGTGAAAACAAGGTCACCACACACACAAACACACACACACAGAGAGACACTTCCTGAGTGATCCGTGTTTACTTAGCTCTAAGAATGTGGAGAGCACTTCTCAGGGCCACATACTGTTTTAACTCCAAATGGACAAATGGACTGTTCACGGCTTATAAGGCTGCAATCTGAAACAAAACAGCGCCTCACTCCCATAAACTGGAGGTTAATTTGGGGCAAATATGTTCACTCACACTTCAATTCTTTCTGTTTGTTAAAGCTCACCGCTCCCGTCTCTGCAGTACGGTGCCGTGCACCAGAAATTACACCATTTCCAACGTGTGGTGGTGTGTGTCTAGCACGACATGAATTGAGGTGGATGCAAAAATCTGGAAACATGTCCATCTCTACAGACTATCTCTCTCTGACCTGTCAATAATGATTAAGCATAAGGTTTGTCAGATGGCTCCTGGTGGCATATTTCAAAGACCGTCGGTAAAGGAATCTATGGAAAAACGTCCACGACAGGTTTGTCTATACGCAGAGAAGCTCGTACAAGCCAAAAGCTTCCAGAGGAAACAAGACAGTGCCAAATCTCTTCTATTTGCATTTCTTCTTCGCCTTTTCCCAAGGGTCTTGATGAATTTGTTCTCAGTGGACACCTATCGCGTTGAGTCGCCGCTCCTCAAGTGCAAGTATCCAAGGGAGAGGCATGATGATGACGATGATAAATATTTTTAAAAAAGAAATTTGTAACGGTTGTCAAAGACACCATGTTAAAATCCCGATGACATAGTGTTACAGATTCTGAACTCCACATGGCGGATTTCGACCAAAGTGCCTTCACACTCCAGTGAATCTCGCTGGAATGTAAATCAGCTGTCCAGCTTCCCTCTAAACACACAGGGAGAGAAACAGAGACGGCAACAACAGGGAAATCTGTTCTGGCTTGTTTCACTTACCCTGTCCACAACAATACACATGAGAACTTCACCGAAAAACAGTGTTTTATAAACACAGAATCCGTGTTGTACATTCGCCCTCATCGTTAACAGATCGTTTTATACGCGAGGACAGAATCGTCGGCCCATTTTTGGTGATGTCATAGAGCTTTAGGCATTTTATCTGGTTATTGTTTGGCTCCTTCCCAGACTCCAACATAAAGCTATGCTCTGCTGCAGGTCCTTTAAACAATAACAGCGTTGTTGACAGCTGCGTCTTTAGATTTATTCCGAACTGAACTTTTCAACTTTAACATCTGTCTTGTCCTCAAATAGTCCCGTGCACGTCAGTAATCTCAGGCAGATTCAGGACGCTGTGGGGACGCGACACTAAAAGATTCGGACAAGAGGAGGTCAGGAGACGGGATTATCTGGATAATGTTTTTTTGGGGGATGGGAGTGGAGGGGCTGGGCCCACAACCCTGACCTCAAACATCTCCCAACGCCGTGCAGAACAAGCAAGCGTCATCCACACGTCTGGACAGTCACGCACAGTTCAAAGTGCTGCGGCAAATTGTGTGAATTCTGTGAAGTGAAGTGAAAGTTTCCAGAGAAATGTACAAAAAACGGGTTCACGCGTCAACGCCAACATTTAGTGACAGGTGAGAGAAAGACTAAAAACAACAAAGCCTGAGTGACGGCCGTGAAGGAAGTGTAGTCGTTGCACGAAGGGAGGTGAGAAACTGTGCGGACGTTTTCTTATATCGGTGAGTTTAGAAAAAGAAAACCAAGAAACAACTCCAACTGGTTTTACTGGATTTCAATTGTGTATATATATAACCCATTGAGTCAGGTACAGTTTTCCCTGCTATTATAAAGCATCGCATCACATGACCGCTGAGCTCAGTTCAGCTGAGGATACGCATTTAAAAAAAAACAAATCTCTGCTCGTACTGTCAACAAACGTTATTACAACCTGATGGTGGTTAATACAAGAAACCGAGCCCCTTCTGGAATCAAGTTCAGTGTCACAATCCATTCAATAAATAAATACATTTGAAAAAAGGACAGCTTTGAAAATCCCCAACTCTCTTCGTGTGTGGTCTGGAAGATTTATGCTCATGCTTTTTTCCTTTCTTCTTATTTATGGCCTCAAGTAAAGAGGGTGAGTTCCGTGACCCCCCGCGAGACCCATTCAAAACACATGGTGGTGATATAAGTATGAATTTACGCCTTCCGTTGTTTAGGTTTTTCTTCTGACATCACAAACGT
The DNA here is from genome assembly GCF_022539355.2 of Hippoglossus stenolepis. Classification (NCBI taxonomy): domain Eukaryota; kingdom Metazoa; phylum Chordata; class Actinopteri; order Pleuronectiformes; family Pleuronectidae; genus Hippoglossus; species Hippoglossus stenolepis. Next base: position 13,067,746 of record NC_061502.1, read on the forward strand.
GATTAGAAATCATCTGCTTAATAAACTCCAGACCGCAGGAAGAGTTAATACTAGATGATCCAGTTACACAGACCGGCACCAGGAATGCCCCGACGATTAGAGCTTTACGGCGGCTGTAAAGAGCGGAGGATGGAGAGGAGGAGACCAACGGTGGCCGTCCTAACCCGAGCTCTGTTCTGTTCTAATTAAAACCTGCAATCCGTTCATTTGCTCCCAAAAGGGCTGGAAAGCAACAGACGGAGGCCTGATTCCAAGGGAACAGAGGAATTACACGCAGAAACAAAAAAGGCCACAGCCGTGGATAATTGCAGAGGCAAAGGCAGCTCGATTGAAAGTGACATCACCAACATAAACAGCCTCCTCAGACGAGAGCACTTCCTGAACTGGACGCCTCGTAGTCAGAGCGAGGAAGTGGGGGAAGTCGATGCGATTGCGGCGCAGTGGGCCGGCATAATGCGAACGCAGCTTGTTAGTAATTGTCGGAGTGAACTGGAGGGTAATTGTTGTTACTTGCTCATGCCATGCTAGCAGATGAGACTGGTCGAGGTCGCTGCATCAGTCGCTTCGGCTTATTTGACCTTAACAGTCCCTGGCAACTGCAGCGTCCTCAGGCTACAGGGACTGGTGCCGTGTGTGCATACGGGTGTGTGTGTGTGATTAGTGGTAAAGCACAGTGGACTATCTAGGCCATGAGTGTATAGCAAACACACAAGCTTTGCTGGTGTGTGACCACTGACGGGTTAGTAAACAGGGCAAACTTAAAAAGAACTGAGGAGAAGAAACACGAGCAACTTTTTGGGGATGTGCCGCGTGTTTGTTGCATCATGAAATTAGTTTATAGGAGTAACAACTGCTACATTTTGTGTTAAATGTATAAATATATTTAATTGAGTTAAATGTGTCAAGATATTTCATTCTTCTTTGATGAATAGTTTCCACTCATTAATTATCAATGTACAAAGTCTAACCCCAACTGAGCTACATGGCTCATGGAGAACATTTTGTGACCTGCAGAATCTTTAATGAACAACATTAACACAACAATAATAATATTAATAATAATGCTCTACATCCTCATCTGTATGTACATTTTTATTACAGTTGTATGTTTTGTGCCTTTTCAAGTTCACTTATTACTTTTATTAAAAACTTTAGAGAAGCTGTTCCACACAGTTTCATGTTGGAGTTGGAATGGCAGCGGTATTTTCATAGGTCCAGGCTGGTCTTTCTGGGCCACTTCACAGGAGCATCAGCGAGGTGCCGCCATTTTTTCCCTCCGTCCTCTCAAGGTGACATGTGACAGCTGTCGTATCACTGCTCATCTGGTCGCCCCCCCCCCCCGGCCCCGGAGAGCTTTCTGGATCCCCTCTCCCCGAACGCCACACATGACAAAATGCTTGTGAATAGCTTCGTGTCCTCCGAGTCACACCCACACCGTTTACCCTGGCGCCTCCCCAGCACTCAGCCGGCAATATGCCCTTTCTCCGGCTATCCCTCTGTTATCTCATTTGTCTCAGTCCCTTTCCTCTTTCCCCCCCTCTTCCCAACATCTCCTTGTATTCTCAAGCTTAAGCTCTTTATCCCTCATCCCGACATTCTCTCTCGTGTCCTTGAAGTCCCGGAGGCAGGGAAATATTAATCTTGAGAGCAGAAGTGCTGACTGGGTGGGACCTTGATGGCAATAGAAGTGGTGCCAGCCCGTGGAGGTGTGAGGATGACAGAGATGTAGAGGTGCGTCTCAGCTCAGCACTCGAGAGGAGCACAAGGCGACAGCCAGTTTGGACGAACACTGTGTGCAGAGGCAAGGTGATTTTCAATCAGCAGTGGCTGAGCGTGGTCGCTGCACAGTATTCATCTTCATTTTATCTCATTCATATTTGAGAAGACTAAGAACGTCCACTGTGCAGTACGGTTTTCTGTCAGTTCGTATTTTATTATGCTTGAAAAACAAAAGTCTATTCTGAGTTTAGATATCTGATTTTTATATAGATAGAGTATTTGGATGAACTCTTAAAACGATGGAGTGAAAGTTCAGCCCAACACAAAAGTCCCTCGTCGTTCATCTGAGAAATAATATTAGAAAACCTGAAATGAAAAGAAAATTAATTTGACCTGCAGTTTATTAAAAAGGGTCAAATGTAAAGAAATAAAATCAAAACAAGTTTTCATTTCTTTTTTACACTGAATCATCTTCCGTCGACTTAAAATGACTCCTTGATATTTCTGGCATCACGAGGAAAATGTAACACCTACAGTGAGAAAAAAAAGGCATTAAAAAAACCCTGCATTAACACCAGTTACATAACTGTGCAGAACGTGCTGTTGCAGCTCTATTATAGCATCAGATGTGCAAAAATCAGCGCATTAGGAGGTGCTCCTCTTCACACATCAGCTCTGATGTAACTCAATGGGTGCATGTTCACATGTCTACATGTGTTTCAGTGAACTCAGAAATGATTTTTTAATGCCGATTTTAAACCAGTCTGAGCAACGTTAATTCAGATTTTTTTTTGCAGTCAGGGCTTCTAAGATTACACAAATAAATGGATAAATTATGATAATGGTTGGTCTTTTAATCTATTTAAATAACTATATATTTATTTTGTATTTAAATTTTAAAGTTATACATCTTAATATTAAAGTTTGTGTAAGCATTTAATTTAAAACCCATTCTAAAACACACCAGTAATTGCAAAGGCAGTTAAAACCCAAGAATAAAGGATATTGCTATAACCCATCATATCAACACTTCTCACTGACATTCTATTGTATGTGTATCTATTGTAAATTGGTTTTGCTGTATGCACCAGCTCTTGGACAGAATATTTGTTGTCAACATAAATTTGCATCTAAATGCAAACGGTTTTGATCCACTCTCCATGCTGCTGTAGGACACGCCGAGCAAAACAATGCATAATTTGGCCCCGTGAAAAATGTTGACCCTCCATCCAGAAAGCATAATTGTATATTGTATGTATCCTGAGCCACAGACAAAAAGCTCAAGTAAATCACAACAGGCAGAAAAAGCAAATTGGGGATCAAACTGTAGGCGTATATAGCTTAGTCCACAGAGCAATTAATGCAGCGTCCAATATTTGCAAAGAAATGATGTCAACCTCGATGTAAACTTTACACAACTCTGTTTTTTAAGAGCACAAACCATAGATTCAGCATCTCTCCCAGCAGCCAAAACACAAATCACAACCAGATCCCGACTGTATCTGTAGTTGATTTCCAGCAGATCAATGTCAAGTATAAGTTTCTGGTCAACATGGGGTCCTGAAGTGTAAACTCCCTTCAGCTCCGAGAGGCCGCAGAGAGACGTCAGAGCAGGAGCATCAACATTCCCACCGATCCTGGCTCGTATTATGAAGGGCCCAGCTTGAGTGTGTTTGGGCATCAGACTTAAACCCGGCGTCTTGGATGGTTTCAAATCCCACCGAGAAGCAACAGCGGGTTTGGCAGCGTGACGCCGCCGGCATTTCTGCTGTCGGCACATCTCGCTTTTGTGGTCGCATCCTCGGCCCGTGAAGTTGCACCGAGACTCGGCGGCTGCGTCTCAATCGCTGATGTTAACATGGAGAGATGTGAGGCAGCCTGAGGACGTGTGACAATCAGTGAAATCTGGCTCCGCTCAGTGATTGTGAATGAATGAAGCCACAAAGAAGAGTGTGTGTGGGTGGAGGTTACAAAAATGAAAAAGATGGGTATGAGGGAGAGGTTCTCGCATCTTGCATCAGCTTTGCCCTCTTTAACATTTTAAAGGGAGGTGCATGTTTGGCAAAGTTACCTGTAGACTTTACTCAAACAAGGGAAAGAGTTAAGAGTTTTGATGGGAAGAGAGGAAATTACTGTTGAGACTGTTGAGTTTTATATAAACACACACACACACACACACAAACGTGTAACTGCTACCCTTCGGCTACCTGGCAGCTGTCTACTTTAAACAAAGCAGAGGAAACCCTTTACTTAAATCTGCTCCACTAATCCAATTAAAGTGGTTTATTTGGACTTTTATATTCCCAAGCCAAATATTTTAACAATTACTGGGGATATGCAGTGAGAGTTTATTTAAACTAGAGTATAAATTATTGCTTTATCTATAATTACCATCAAGTCTTATTATTCTGCCATATATCTGTAATCACCAATTATCAGTGGTGACGGCCTAATCCTTGTGTTGACAATATCTTGATAAACCCCATCTCTATAGATCTAAAACTAAATGTCGGAGGTGGCTCATGTTAACCTTTGGATGACTTGATCAGAGCTGCCCTACTTGCTGTGGTTCCGCAGCTCCTCATTAGCCCAGAAAGGCAACTACACAAGCTAATTGGATGACTTATAATCAATTGTTGTATTGGAACAAGGTTCAGCACGACCCCGCACGAAACCGCACGCCGCCCGTTACAAAACAGCACAATCTAAATTGCATTTTCCCTTATTTCACTCAATTACTTTAATCCTCGCTGGTTCACACTGAGAACCCATCTGCACAAATTACAGTAGGTATAAACAAGCGGCGAGAAGGAAAAATCCACCTCTAACTATCCATCCCACGTGCCTCCTCATCACTGACAGCAGCCATTTCCCTTTCTCATAAATGCTTCCTAAATGGATCATGCAAATCAGGACGATGAATTAGCGGGAGGGATCGCGGTGATGTGTGATCCGCCCGTGGCATCGCACGCCCCTGATACGTCTCTAATTGACCATCACTGTCATCGTATGGCATTTCAAAAGGAAGTCTCCAGCCGCATAAATTAAGGCGCGTGCTGTTAGTTAATGGCGCCGATTAGCATGAGCTCTGTGGCAAAGCGATGACGCTAATCAGGGGAGAAACTCTGTACCGACTGGTCTCAGAGTTGAGTGTCAATAGTTAAACATCAGGCCTGGTGGGAAATTAGTCGTATTTTGGGCCAAAATTACGACTGTAAATGTGTTTATGTGCATGTAGATTTAACCCTGTTTAGAGAAAACAATCCAGTATCCTTTGAAATAACATCCACTTGGAATGATTCCACAGCGACTTACACCCGGTGCTCGTCCGTGTGCAGTGTCCCTGTGCCCAGGAAGTAACGTCATATAGATGCCTGTAGTCTCTCCTCATAAAGTTCCACCATTCCACAAGTTTCTTCCGTGTCTTGTGGTCGTCTCACTTGAATTATTAAGTACACTGCCCCCTCATGATTTCCTGTGGTACTGCTACGTTTTGTGCATCCGAAGACACGTAGAAATGTGGTCGAAATGAAGTAAACGAGTACGTAGAGCAGGCTTTGTCTATTTCCGTGTTTGTATCTAACACCAAGCATAAATTAAGGATGAGGAGGTCAGGGTGGTGAGGAGCATATCTGACATTAACACAAAGTTGAACATTGCATTTCATTACAGACCTGCAACTTTCACCTCATTAAAGTTGCTAAACCGTCTGTACCTTATCCATTGTTTATTTGCTTCGCCCAGAGTAGTTATTGTAAAATGTAAAGCACAACACTGTTGACTTGTTAATAAGGGCCGCTGCTGCAGTCCGTCCAAAGGCTGCATTAATTGGACGGACTGCGCAGCTTTCTCCACGCGGATGGTGAAGTACGTGCACAGGCTTTTAATCACCACAATCGCTGACAAATCCATCGCTAATACAGTGACACTCATCATCTCAGAGACGGCCATGATTAGCATTAAGTCATGTGGCTGCAAAGTGCTCCTCTCTAATCCTGCACCTCAGAGCTGCTCATCCTGAAACCCACGAGAGATTCTGAGACACGCGAGTGATGTGCTGTGTCAGTGCAAACGAAAACAGACACTGAAGAATCGCAATTAAGGTTTTTACGACAGGTGGAGCTGCACTTTCATTTTTTGAGGTAAATAGGGCACCAGGGTGAGAGGGAGGAGGATAAGAGGTCTAATGAATTACATGTAAGGGTATTAAACATTAAGTTAATTATAAACCAGTGCTGTGATGTCTAAATAAGAATAAGGGCTGTTAACAATGGTTTTCATTTTTGATTACGTGAATTATTATTTAGTCCATAAAGGGAAAATCGTTATTATGGTATTTGTACTGTTTATAATATTAAATACATGCAATTTCTGTTAAATAAATTTCTGTTAATTAATCACATTCATGGGGGATTTTTATCTTCTTTTAGTTTTTGCTTGTAATTCTTGAAAATCATTTTATTGGCGGTTTTAAAAGTAACATGATGACAGAGTTTTTAATTGATTAATTAGGTGAGTTCCAAAAGGAGTAATGACTGCATGGGAAGAATAATTATCACATTATTTTACCAATCTTGAATAATGTAATGATGAGTTTGAAGCAGTTAATGGTGTTAATCTGGTTTTGATTATATTTTGGAAGGACATTGTCTTCATATTTTGCAGACAATGGAAGAATGATGAAAACCAGGGCTGGTGATTGGACAAAAAAAACTAATAATATTATAACCTTTAAAACTTGGCCTTACAGAAATTGCATTGCTTATATTAATGGGTGTTATTGCGACTGACAAACCTCAAAATAATAAAGAATTGAATATTAAGAAGCTTTGACTTGACGATAAATCACAAATCTTTTTCGTTACTGAGACAAAGCCACCTGATAAAGATTCATGAATCACTCCCACCTTCTGGAATAAAGACATAGTGCATCAACCTGCGTTTAAACATGCAGTCTGGAAGGTGACTAACAGCATAATTGGTCATGTGAAAAGCAGACACAGCAGTATTAAGAGTGGCCTACAAGGCCGTCTCTCTATCTGAACCATTGTTAATGCACGACTCTCTTATAGATGGTGTGAATTCATGCGTTACGTTCAGTAATTGATTCAATGTCTCTCCTTTGGTGCAGAATAAAGACATCAGGAAGTGCTGATAAGACACTAAAACAGGCAGCCGTGTGAATCCTGGTAACAGTGGTACGCTAGGGAAGGGAAAGGACCAGCGTCTCCGTTCTGTAGAGCCTCAGATTGACGGATTGCCATCTTAACCACTTTTAACCGCTCAAGGCGGGACTGGGGGTTGGAGCCGTCCAGCTAGCATAGCAGGCTAATGAAGTGCAGAAGGAAGATTAAATGAGGGAGGATTGTGAAAATGCTGATGGTGTGCGAGGAGTTCACTGCCAGGCCACTCCAAACCACGACAGGATGCTCCATGCAGCAGGACCTCCACTGAGGATAATGCAGTATAATCCTAAGCCCTGTTTGGTTTTAACAGATAACCCATGACAGTACTGAAAATGAGGGTTTATGCCAAAAAGCGAGCACTGAACCAAGGGATAACCCATAACTACACTTAGTGGAGCCACTCAATTCAACTCAAAACCTCCATAAATGTGTCATTTGGAAAGGACATAACGCTCAGTTAAATCAGAACATCAGACCTAAAATGTTATTATGGTTAATGGGGATTGGAGGATAATATAAGTTGGCAACAGGCAGGTAATTGTGCATATAAAGGCTTTTTCAAACCTGAAAGTCCAAACTAAGAAATTAACCATATCTTTGTATCATTGTTTACATCTGATCCGGTTAGATTTGGTTTCACATTGTAATCTAGGGTGAGCACAAAAAGAAGAAGACATATGTACGTCCTTTTATCAACCTATATCATTGATTGGTTTGTAGATGGGGTGCGTCTTGAATGAAGGGAGAAATCTTTCCATTTGGACTGAAAACTGAATTAAGCTGTTCATTGCATTGATTTCATTACTACCAGCATCACCAGCTTCAGGTGCAGTTCTCTGCACTAGTTCGATCAGAAAGTCAAAATTATCCAATATAGTTATCACACTATCACACTGCAAACAAACCAAATCATGGTTCAGTTTGATGCGGACCAAGACCTGTTTTGATCGGACTAAATTTTGGTCCATGTTGTGATGCAAGGAACCTTTCACACCCATTATTTTTGGTTCAGATGGTCCATAGCTGTGAAAGCCCCCCTGACAAATCTTTACATTCACTGATTTATGTTAGTGTGCTAACAAACCATTGCAGAGAATCAATAGTGTGGCTTCCAGGCTTAAATGAGGCTTTGGCCAGTTCTTAGGATAACAGCATGCTGAATTATTTCGAGGACAATATCACAGTTTTGGGTAAAATTGATCTGTTTTGCTCATAATGGGATCATTACGATTCACTGCGATGTAACAATAAAAAACAGCTGGTGAGACATTTGTGCATCAAAGCCACCGTGAACGATTCCATTACACCACACAATGTTATCAAGGAGGAACATGCCCCGGCTTCCTCTATCACAGCAAGACACCAAATCCAGCCTTTGTGCTTTGTTGAAGACGGACACCGATCAACACCCGAACCCATTGTGCGACGCCCGTCTGGACATGTGTGTGTGTGTGTTGTCGCATGTGTTGTCGCGGGAATGTTTTTCATTCTCGATTAAATTCACCTCGAGCTGTGACAGAACAGGAAGAATCCAGTGGCTGCAAACGTCAACGGGGCCAAACGGCTCATTCTGCTGACGGCAGGAAAGAGTCGACAAAGGGCCGCCGCCGCTCTGCTTCTGTACACGACCACACCGAGGCCCGACGTGATAAGACAACTGAAAGATGGGGAGAGAGAGACGGCAGCTGGCAGTTCTCTCTTAAAAAAAAACACTTCACAAATGGAGAATTCATGTGTGTGTCATGTGCACCGTGTCTATACAAAGGGAAACAGGGGGGTTTGTGAGGTCATGTGACAGAGGACCAATCCTGACAAGGTAGCTCTATGTTCTCGGAAGGGGTTGGAAGGACAAACTCTACAAATAACACAATCAATAGCAAAACAATAAATAACGATGAGAAAAATTAAGAAAATAATTCATCCTTGGGTCATATTTAGTGATGCCACATTTCTGAAGATGAATTTGGCTTCTAATCTCCTTTGTGCACTCGTCACTCTGGAGGTTATCTGACATGTGTAGCTGTGCTCATTTATGTTTCGATGTGAGTGTGCCTCTCTTTTTAAAAAAGGCCTTCCTGTAGCTGCCTCATCCGTCACTGCTCTTTTCCCCGGAGAGGAGTCTGACATGCAGGCTGTCAAACGCTCAATACAAAAATGACAACCCACACTGTACCTTAGAGCTGATGTGTAGATACTGTATGTGTGTGTGTGTGTGTGTGTGTGTGTCTGCTGAGCGCATGTTTCAGTATGTTTGAGTATTTTTAAACCAGACGCTTCTTTTCTTTGTCAAAGATTTTTCAGAGATTCAGATCTGTTTTCAGCAAAGGCTGCGGGAAACTGTCAGCTCCAGCAAAGAGCTTCAGCCCTTTGACTCCCTCATCTGAGAAAGGAGACTTTGCCTGACGAGTTTTAAAGCCTGATAAAGGAACGGCCTCATAAAATGATCACAACATGGTTTAAAACAGATTCGGAGTATATTGTGCGACTGGTGACTGATAATATTTATAATAATGAAGAATCAGAGCATATTATTGTATTAGTACTGTTACAGTTTCTCATGGTTTGGGGGATTTTTATATAAAGCGCACTTTACTTGATGAATGCAAGTAGGTGAACGTAGATTATAATAATAACAAAGTTAATCAACTGAGCAGTGGTCAAAACACAAAGATGGCAAGATGGACTGGGAGTTGCCACTGAAGGAAACCCGGAAATAGTCAAGGTTAAAATAAATGATGCCCAAACACGAGCTCTCAAAAGTTTCCATAAGATGTAAACAGCACAGTGGACGTACTACTGTTTGGATTTGGTACAATATATATTTTAGCCTTTTAAATTACTGATGCTGAGCTGCATCATGGGTAAAAAGAGGAGGGCCTTACAGTACATTATAATCAGAATTATATTTAGCAAGGTAGTATTAAAAAAAAACATGTTTGGGATGTACCAAGCATACTAGACTAGTGACTCTCTCCCAGTTAATGTTTTTTAGTATAGTTGAATATATATATATATATATATAAATCAATAAACTACTGCTCTGATCAGCATGCAGAGACAAATTCCAAGTAACAAGGTAAATCTTATTCCAGTCGCTGAAGAGCAACGACCTCTTCCTCACCCGACAGATACGTGTAACCCTCCCAACCTCACGAGTTCTTCAAGCTTTTCTTTCTAGCTCAAACTTACCGAGAACACCTGCTAGATGGGTCGGACCGGGGTCGGATCACGTTTCCACCACAAACAAACTTCAGAGTTCATCTGGGACCTGACCGAGACCACGTCCTCCCAGAAGGTCTCCGTGCGGTTGTTTTGTTCCGCAGCCGAGCGTGATTACTGTGCTCACACCTGCCCAAACCAATCACTCAAAGAGGAAAATGAACCAGAGTCAGATTCAACTGAACTAAAAAAAAGGAAAACACACACACGTAGTCCTGAACACACTCTTCGATGTGAACAACCCTTTGATCAAATTAATGAACAAAAATGTGTAAAGACATTATGGGATTAGCTTGTCTCACAAACATGCAAGAAGAAGCAGCTCTCGGTAATGGATGGACGGATGGATGAACAAAGAGCCCTGCAGGCCTAATGCAGACAGTAACACACCCTCAGACAAGAGGGAAAGATTTAAATAAAAAAAAACTTATTTGACTTCATCATGAGGTCATATCTCCTGAGGCTGACGGATTACGTTTTTGACGTATTAACGAGATCGATTTCTGTCGGCTTGAATCTGTGTCACCATTGAACACCGGATGAGAAGCTTTTTAAACTCATAATTGTTGCCACGTCAACCAGCCCACTGGATTCCCAACATCCCGCTGAGTTTGTGTTCAAACAGATTAACTAACTGAATGGTGCCTGAACACAATGCCGCCACAATAAACTGTGCGCAAATATTTTTCCTTGTGCATTTCTTAACAGAACTACAAGCGTTGGAGGAATCTCACTAATTTGTTAACAGTCAGTTCTGGTATCTACAGCCTGTCCTCTGGAATAGGAAGCAGTTTAATTAAAAAAGAGAGCCGAGGAGACAATATCCAATTTCAGGCCCAAATTGAACACAGCTGCAATCACAAAGTGAGACATGCTCGGTCTGAGTCTCACTCCCTGCAGGGCCGCGGCATCGTGTCAGCGTGTGTTCAACAAGGATTTGATGTTCCTGTTGCACAAAGGCCTGCACGCATGTGTACGACGTGGATGAAACGGACACATCTGTGCCGATAAAATGTTTACGGGTATTTGGTAATTATCACTGGCCAATGAACACGCACATGCGCGCTTCAAAGCACGGACATCAAATCTCCTAAAGTGGTTTTAAACGCCACCGCGGCCAATTACACAGATGAAATCCTGCTCTGCTGGTTGATCCAGGTCACACCGGTGGTCCTGTAAAGCTTCTGGAGCGGGATCCATACCACCGTGCTTCAGCTCCACGTTTCACTTTCAAATTAAAAATCACATTAAAACTGTCATATTTAGTCACCAGTGTAGTTGTATCTCACTTTTCAGACGTCGGAATCCTGCGTCCCAACACGTTCCCATGGTCACAGCCAAACTCATTTTGGTTGTGTCAGTCAAGGGTTGATGTAAAACTGGATTTATTAGTGACAGTGTCAGTCTGTTGGATCGAGTTATACTTTTTAATTTAATCCTGAGACAGTCTGACATTTTAATTGCTTTCATTTTACCAAATGACAGTGAAGAACAATCTCCCCCCTGCAGATGAAATACATTCAGTATCAGCAAAACAAAGTCTATCATATTTCGTATTAGGCTGGATTCTAGATGGCAGTGACAGATTCTTACTGAGGGAAAACCAATGAAAGCCCTGATAGCGACTCTGTCCGTGGTCTCTCCGTTACTTCCCTTCCCACATTCTCAGCCAATTACCACACAATAACAGCAGTCCTCATCGTTACCCGGACAGACTTCGCATTGTTGCGCCTCGATTCATTTTTGCATCAGAAGTCATCTCGGATATGTGGTGCAAGGTCAAATTTCATAAAGCTGCATGCGGCTATCGGGCAAACATGTTTGTGCACTACAGTAGCACACAAATGTCTAATTTGCATGATTTAATTAGATATGTGGAGGAACAGCAGCAACCGCACAGACTTAATTACCTCTGTTGTGAATCATGCAGATTTAAAACCGTCGGTCGCTCTAAGGATATGAGGTTTTCAGGAAACCAAACATTTGGGTTCCTCAGAATGAGAATATTTGTCCAGGATTGGACACATTTGCAGTCTTAAAGATTTTATAATTGAAATGAAAGCAGTAAATATAACAAAACGAGAAAGGCTTATTTTGCTGTTATAAGGAATGTTTCCTTATAACAGCAAAATAAGCCTTTCTCGTTTTGTTATAAGGGTTTAAGGGTTAAATTATTGTAGTTGGGTTAAGTTTTATTTATTATGTGATTGCTATGTAAATTTTTGCAATTTTGCAAAATTCTTAATCACTGAATGATTCATTTTGTGTGTTTTTTTTGAGGAACAAAGTGTGATTTACCATTATCCAAAAAAATCCAAATGAAACCCAACCCCTAAATATCAGTCCTCTAAAAATGCCTGATTCCTTCATCAAGATTCATGAAATATTCTGAGAAATCAAGTAAGAAAGCGGAAAAATGAATTTACCACATGGTTTGGTGGTAATTTGTACTGTAGTTGTAGTAATGTTGCTAACTAGTGAAGGTAATCATTACCAATGTTGTTGTTTTTCAAGTAGTACTTTCAAATATTGATTTAAAGCTCATGTTTTAATGTTAAAAAACACTCAAGAAAAAGGATTTGACAACACTAAGACAGTATCACGTTGCACAAACAATGTGCAGATGCAGCGGCAAAATGAAAAACATCCCTCTAGAACAACATGTCGCAACTTTTACTTAATAAACAAAAAGCCCCCTTAGCCATTTACTGAGTATTTTAGTTGCAGAGGTTTGCTTTTATTCAGTATGTAACTTAAATTGAGATGTATTCTTAATGTGCCTTCAGCAAAGTGTGCGCTCCTGTCTCCTGCTGAAAGTGTTCTGAGTGTGAGGAGCAGGGACGAGCAGAAGCCATTTGAATTATAGAAGAGTCAACGTTTTTTTTTTACTTTTTATTTTTTTAAATTAAACCTCGACGTTTCACGGAGGCCGCTCATCATGGGTGTTTGCACGTGTTTACACTTGTGCTTCGAGTCTCCTTTGTCCTCCTTCACTAATGGCTTCAGCTCGAAAGTGTTGAGTGTTGTTTTGCCCGGGGTGGGAGACGCGTTTGTAGACGGTAATTCGGCGGTGAGATAAGGGTTTGGCAAACAAGTGAGAGGAATCCTTGGGTACAAGCATCTTTTTCGGTCAACTCCACTGTTAAATCAACCTTGAAAAGCACCTGTGTTGACATGCGAGATTGTACCTGCGTCTTCCGGTTGAAGAAACCTCCCTGTAGTCACTCCGTCACATCTGTTTTCCACTTTGAAATCTTTTAATGACAGATTTAACAGAGTCAAGATAACTATAGCTTATGCATTTTGTATTTGTGGTTGTCAGTTATCCTCCTCCTGCTGGTGAAACATGAAAAACTGCTGCAGAGAAGAGGCTCTTTCGTGCTGGAAACCTGATCCTGCCCTTTCCATGAATAGCAGCAGAGAATCGGTCGCTCACGATGACTCGCCCCTGCTTTCTCTCTGTGTTAATGCTGAGGCAAGCACATCAGCTCCTTACGGCTCCGTATCCACTGGGGAGGAAGTTTGAGTCTGTGAGGAGCTCGTGCTGAGATACAACACGCACACAACCCCGTCATTCATGACAACCATTTCTCTGGAGACGCCGTTTAGAGTAACACAGCTATTCATTACCATTACCAAGGATTTGTGTGTGTGTGTGTGTGTGTGTGTGTGTGTGTGTGTGTGTGTGTGTGTGCCGCCTCTATTTGTGTATGTCTCTGGCTGGCATGTGTGGTTGTAAAGGGCTTTGTCCTGATCGGTGAAACGACTTCCTCTGTGTGGTCAGCATCTCCGAAAGGAGCATGTTGGAGACAAGAGAAGAAAACTGCCGCACTGTGATGTCAGATATATTGCTATCGCAACTGCAATTATTTTCAAACTAAACATGACCAAGTAGCAAGTATCCATACATCTCTGTAGTGAGACTCGGTCGTGTACGAGTACATATACAGAAAGTGCCTCAGGCCACAATTCTCTCCGAGCCTGAGAGAAAACTAATAGAACCAGACAGGCATTCTGCTTTTTGGTGTCCGGACCAGATGTTTTCCCAATGTGCCATCTGCAAAAAAAATTAAGTAGATTTTGGAGCCAACATTACCAAACCCAACGTGAACTTGAATATCAATAAAAAAATATTGTCTGAACCCGGCCGGACTCGGGTTGGGCGGCTGAATGAGGCCGTGAAGAAGTAGAAATATATTTATTGCTCATTTCTTATTCAATACCCTGAACATTGGGTAACTGCCGATATCAAGTATGACCCCATGATTAATATGCATTATTTAAATGTTGATTAAATAGCCTGATACAATTAATCTAATCTATCATTAAGAAATCTAAGCTACTGTGTTATTACACACATGAATAAAAACTTAAATACAATCATTGCCTTTAAGGATAATTTAATAAGTAACAGGAAAATAGCTTTACGGCTTAAAAATCCTCAACCACAGTAGATTCAGAAAGTTGGCTCAATACAGTAAAAACACATCTGTGCCATGATGTATTGATTCAGTGTGTGTGTGTGTGTGTGTGTGTGTGTGTGTGTGTGTGTGTGTGTGTGTGTGTGTGTCTTCAGGTGTCAATGCTTCACACAACTATAAAACATCCATAATCGTAAGATTTATAACCCGATATGCAGATGCTCCTCTCTGCCTGTTTGCTAATCCCCCACTGGTTTGAGACGTGCCGTTAGAAATGGTACATGGGTATAAAATATTCATGTCTTCACAGGCGCACTGTGTCGTAAGTGACATTTTTAACAGATCAGTGTCGGTGAGATTGATAAAACCCGTCTATGATTGTTTCAGAGAGATTTTATCTCCGTCTTTTTGGATGGAATGTCATTTCTTTAGTCTCATTCATTCATTTGAATTAAAGTGTGTAATTACACGACCTATAGCTCACATAAATACATTAAAATTAAGCTTCAAGTCACAGATATTACCAAGAAATGTTCTGGAATACAGAAAACGTTTAATGGCATTCTTGTGGAAGCTTACTGGCGGCCGAAATAAACACAATAACACAGATTGTGATTGGATCGTCAGACCAGACCAATCACACTGCAGCTATAATCGCAGCATTAATCAACAATCTCTAATACAATCCCTATGTTAAGTGCCAGTTGATGCAAACCATCACTGTACTTTTCCCCTTAGCGCTGCTCGTTCCCTGCATGTGTCAAATTGAACAAATGAGCTGCCTGATCAGAAAAACTGTGATCAAAAGCCAAGCAGAGTACAGGATGACATCTGCCTCCATTAGTCTGCAAGCACTGGAAGTTCTGCATTTACACCCCCCGCTTCCCACTGTCACACAGTCATCACACACACACACACCAGAAACCGGCGAGCAGCCCACCACCCTTAATGGAATACAAGTGAAGCCAAATGCAAATTAACACAAGTGAAGCAAAATGCAAATTAATATGCCTCACCAGGGTGAAGACTTAATAGAAGCTTATGATTGACCCACATTTAACGTAAACTCTCGCCGGGTAAAACCTATCCCCGTGGCAGCGCTCGATTCTCCTCGCCGACAGCCACCATTCAAATTGCCTTTCCCAATCACACGGTTGCCGTGGAAACACCGGCGGCTGCCAGGCAGTCATTTAAAAATTCCAAAACGAGGCGTCTGAATCTCTGGAATTCCAGCGGGGGGAATCTCCTCTGCCGGAGAAACATGGGCCCACAGTGGAAGGATAACACACAGCACCACATACTGGCAATTTGTTTTCCACAGCGATGAATAATTGAATAAAAAGGAGCGCGGCTAAGCTGTGTACTTGGCGGTTTGTGTTTTATGGAGTGCTCACATGCTCCAGACCAGCTTTTCCCCGTTTGTGCAGGCGCTGTGCTGAGCAGCGGAGTTTGTTCATTTTTACGGTTTATTTATTTCATTAATCACAAACTGCTGCAGCAGAAGAACAAGGCAATTTACTGGGCAGACGTGTTAACAGGGGCTCCGGGTCGACTGGGTGCTATTCCAAGCAGACAGCAGAAGTATAATGTCCCACTGTGTACAAACACTTATGAGTCTATAATAAAGGGGCAACAGTATGAGGCCATTAAAGAAATTAATAGTCCACATTGCTAAAGAACAGTCAGGTCCATTTAGTAGAAGGGATGGGTACCGACTTTTCAAATTGGCATTAAGCTTTGTTTTTACCAGTACTTGTTATCAAGTAGAAGTATTGCCATTGCCTGAAGGTGGCAGTAATGCACCTTATAGCCGATTGTCAACCAGCATTAAACAACCAAAGAACAGGTTATGTCAGGGCTCTGGAAAACATGAGACTAGATGTAAAAATCGGCAAAGTCAAAGACGACTACAGCCGTTCTGTGTTAATTCCTATTTAAATAGTATAAATTGCAGTCACTTTAGCTATTGATCATTCATATGTCTGTTTTTTAATGCTCACTTTAGGGAGACGTATAACACATTGCAAATGGTGTAAACTTTTTAAACCTCACAATAATTTAGGTATCCTGTGCTCCCATGATGCATCAGGTGCTCAGGGTTCAGTAGAAAGCGATATGAAGCATCTCGTGATATGAGGCAAAGTGAGATTTGGTTTGACGATACAACGTGATTGACATCATAGGAGGTTTAGTGTTTAGTTCGGCTGCTCGCTCGTACAGTTTTGCCCTTCTGATGCCTCATATTACTCAGAAGTCCTGAAGGTCAGTTGATGTCTTCAGTCTGTCGCCTGTATTGTGTGTTATTAAAGCAGAAGGTCACGGCTGCATCGGTCGGCCTCTCTCACAAATTTTTATCCTGCAGACCCTGAAACTTTAATGAACGCCCCAGCCCGTCCATCAAACTTAGAGTCCCCAGACAGCTTGCATCAGTGTTTGAGAGAAGGTAATCAAGGACAAATCTAAAAACTATGTTTGAATCATTTAATATTTGTATGAAATCAAGAGTTTTTCTCTCGTCGTCCTTCTAAAAACAGACAACTAGTAGAAGAGGAAAAAAATGAACACGTTTACTTCCAACAAATCCATGTCAAGCAATTTGTCAAGTAAATTATAGAGACAGCTCCCTGGTCGTCTCGCTGTTTCCTCAGGACCACACCTCTGGAAAGACGAGCGTGTCACCACGGCTCGGTGCGGGAACAAGTCAAACTGCTCCAAATTATTGCTTACACGACGAGCAAAGTAAAACGGAGGCCGCGCTGATTACAGCTCTCCCCGACCTCAAAGACCACAGGTTGCCCAGACAGCAAGTTACCCTCCGGATTTGGAACAGCGTGTCCTTGGGCGGACAAATTAGGACAATGAACGGGTTCCCTCCCAGTTGGTGATTGGTTTTATGGCATTTTGATAAAAGGGCACCTCGGGGAGAACAGGTTAGTGTCTATTTTTAAACCATTCCCCATTATGCCATAATTATCCTCAAGAACACTTCCGACATACCTGGACACCTAATGTGAGTTAATTAAACATCCCTCTTTGACTCTTCATTCTGCGAATGGTAAAAAAAGATACTGAGGATAAATGGCTTAATGCATGTTCCTGAATTTGATCGTCATTAATGACGAGCGCTGCAGCAGCTCGCACAAAGCAACGGCTCTTAAACCTCCCCATTGTTCCCAGTTGGGAAATTACAGGCGTTTACATTCTGGACAGATGAGTGCTGTGTCTAAAGAGAAATGATAACCCCTCTCTTCCTGAGACAGGGGGATCTGAGTGGCCTAGATAAGGATCATGAGTATTTATTACTCCCACAAGAACCCTTGGACTGAACCTGAGGATTATGGGTCTCCGGGGAATATTGAACAAATATTTGAGAAGGAGCCCGGGTATTTGTTACTCTGCACACATCTTACCGTTCTTTATACCAAATGGGGCTCAGTGGTGCAGTAAGAGTTGCTGCGCTGCAACAAACAATGTCCTTCCACACACTAACCTGAATAATATGGACAGTCTCTTGTTGCTGCACAGGATATATAAACAGATACCTCACTGAGATTGTCAATTATTGATAAGGTGCAACAACCAGATCAGATCTCCTGGTATGATCAAATATAGATTATAGGAGAAAGGACAGTGGTTGCCAGATGTTGCAATGTGGCTGTTCCTGCTCCTCTGAGTGTCCACCACTTTCTCAGAGACAATTTTAAGTATATATAGCGTGCTCTTTAGAGAATGTTCCTCTTCATATTAATCCACATCCAGTCATAACACAACATTAAAGCAATAATTAAAAGCAGGCAGTAAAAATTAATTACATATATGATTAAAAAGAAGCCGCAACTCTCTTGAATGCAGTTACGGGTTAATGATGGTACAACTCAGCGGAACGATCCCATGCAGTCAAATTATCTGGTGCTCGCTGCTGCAGCACAGCGCCGAGCTTTCAAACCAGCCATTAAAGTTTCATCCCTTTTATGCTAAAAACACGGCATGCCTCGCATATTGAAACGGTCCCTCTCCAGAAGCAGCGGAGCCACCAGCCTAAACAGAATTCAATATTTTGACAAGGATTTTTTTTACAGACACAAATCAAATCCTCGCACAGATCGACCCAAGTGGCACACCCATCTTTTTTATTAAATAAAGGAGAAGCACACGACAAATCATAAAAAACCCACTCGTCACTTCATTTGACGCCAAAATCAAACCACACTGAATTAATTTCGTTTTTAAAGCCCACTGTGTTATTGAACCGCAAATAGTGCTTTTCTGGAATAATACGACCTCTCAATCATGGAGAATAAAGTCTCCAGCAACTGTGTGAGAAGGATCATTGGGAGATTGTGATTTGATAAAGAACAGATTATGCAGTGTTAAAAATATATCAGCTACAACATGACGGCGACATTCAAGGCAAGACAGGAAAAAGTCTTCTTCCATGGATAGAGATATATATATATATACACACACACAACACATATATATATACATACACACAGCCTCAATTTGTGTTTATTAGTGCTGTGGTATTTCTGAACCACAAATTACAACAAACTGAAATTGGTGGCGCAGGCTGAGGGTTTGGATGGCAGCCATTTTGTGATGGTAGGAATTCCTCGACTGTAGTTTGCGTGCATTCCTCTTCCATCTCTGCAGAAGGTGAGCACTTATTTAGGTTGTATTTAATTTGACATTTTTTTCCAACGTAACTCAAAGGTTTCTTTGGCAAATTGGATCGATGACGTTTTTGCAGAGGCAGACAGGAGACCAACAATCCCCGGCTCTTCAGACCGTTCACTCCACCAGGGAGCGAGGAACGGAGTTGAAGCCATTTTAAAATTACATGGTCAGACTTTCAACCACACCCATGCCTTCTCCCTCCAGCCACACACTTTTCACCATCCCTGTGGGGGACACTGACATTAAACATTCCCTGGTTCTTTAACGTCTAAATATCACAAATTAATGCTTCCCCCTGACCCTTTATAACCAAGTCCTGACCCTCATAAAGGCATCTCCAACCATGGGAAACTCAATGTTTGACAAATCCTTGGTGTATATTCAAATTGAAGTCCCCAGCAGAACATAAAAACAAACACAAACACACACACACCACAAGATGATCTTCCCCTCATTTCCAAAACAGATGTTTCTTAGCTTGACAGATTGAAGCAAATGATCCTTCTAACACATTTCCCCATTATGTGCAGGCTAGAAGTTAACAGGGCACAGTTACACCAAACAAACATATGTATTTAAATGAGCCTTGACTAAAAAGCCAAGTTCTTGCCTCTTGATTAAGGGAGAAAAGACGCTTGTGCAGCAGAAAGTGAAAGTCGGGTTGAGCAGCGGCACACGAGGAAATGCTGCATTTATCCTGACAGAACTGGAGATAAAACAGTATCCAGAGACATTTAATAATCTCCTTATTTGCTTGTTCAAAACCAAAACCTTCATTCAGGAGCAAACAGTCTTTGAACTTAAAAAGAAATAATGACTTATGTGAAAATATTCATCAAGATATACGTTTATTATATCGTCCAGCCCGACTCTCTACAGTTTTAACTTCAGTCAAGGCAGAAAAACTCCAAAACGAAACAAGCAGCCAACAGACACAAATGCTTCACATGCACTGATTAAACAACCCAGAAGACTGTAACCACAAACCAGCTCTGTGCAGGAATCACTGAACTCAACAGCAACACTCCAGACAGCTAGAGCTCACCTTAGTGTTGTGTACAAGTCATCCACATGTGTGTAAATCCAAAATCCAACGTCATACAGCAAACTACAGCACCCGAAATGAAATATATATATATATATATATATAGATAAAAGTAAAAGCTGATATATATATTTCTATATAAACGACTGCAGCTAAATGACCCTCATCACAGCAGGTGAATCTAACCCACCCGATGACGCCCATGGCTGGGTTCCATTAAGTGTCCTGATTACAAGCGCACAGCACTGAACCTGGCTCAGCTTGATGGAACGCAGCCATGATGGATGTTCTCAATGACGCCTGTGAACTTCTCCTGCCAGGACCCTTCAAAGGCTGTGTCCCAAATCGCCCACTAATCACTATATAGTGCACCGTGTAGGGAGTTCGCCATATTGTAGGGCGGCCTGAATGTTTAGTGAAGCTATTTATACCCTATGTTGTTTCCCACAATGCATCGCGATGCCGTTAGATTGGATTGATTTTGGTCTTTAATCCAGGAAACCAAAGTTGAAATGGTAGGTTCAGTTTTCGTTAACCATCAACAGCAGGTAATATTATTTGTTTAGTCTTTGCCCGTTATTACTCACTGTATGATTTATATTTTTACAGGTTGTAAATTTATGAAATTTGAAATATTCACCTCACAGTCAAAACTATCTTCTTTGTGATGGATATAGTGAAATAATGGCGTCTTGCGCAAAAACAACAAAAAAAGTTCCCCTGTCTGTGTGTGTTATGATCTGAACTTCTCTGGTTTTTGTTTTGGTAGCTGGTCCAGGCACATTTGAGACCCCCCCCTGAACAAAGCATTTGTTTTGTACTGTCGTGCTAGTGCGACATCTAGTGGCAAAGAGTATTATTACGTGTAACCTTTGAATATGATACAGTGTGATAAAATATAAAACATCTTATATTTACGAGAGTTCTATTTAAATCCTCGCTCTCCTCCTGCCCCACCTCGGTGTCATGCTGATTCCTGCCGTGCTGCCGACGTGGCTCAGGGTCAGACGTGTTTCCAGTCGCCACAGCAACGGTGACACTCTACGTGTCACTTGCTGAGCGGCGTGTGCTCGGCTCTGCGTCGCCCAGCCTATATCTGTGTGTGTTTGTGCGTGCGCTAACAAGGTCAGCGGTTCAAACAGTATACATCACCAAACATTTCTCCCTCGTGACCTTCTCTTCATGTCCTCAGTCAAATTGAACAAATCAATGTGATGTTTTCTTTCCCCCTCACCTCCCACAAGCTCCCCTCCTCCGTCTCCATCTCCCACTCTCCCCTCATCTTCTACCCTTCAGCCTTTAGTAGCCCAAGGAGCTTATCGTTAATGAAAAACACATGCACTCCTCCTAATAAAATTATGACACCACTTTATCTGATAGTTTTGTTTATGTAAAGAAGGAATGTTTTCGAGCCGCGGGCCCATAACCCCCTATCCATCATGTGAGAAGAGAGAGAGGAGCGGAGTCATAACTGGTTCCTGTAAAAAAGCATTATGGTATTGTTTTCTTGTGTTCATATAATGTGTCATCTTAATTTGAACAAACTCAATTTGTGTGTTGCCAGTTTTTCCAGACGATCATCTCATGGATCTATTGTATATCTGATTGTAGTCCGATGGATCATAAAGCAGATATAGAAACGATTTCCAGTACGGATCTGCTTTGTCCCTCTCGCCAGCAAACGGTGTTAATTACAAAAGAGGTTTATATGTTGGCTTATAACCCAATAAGATTAAGAAAAGAAAATCTATTCCATTCTTCAGTTTCATGCCTGGACTGATTATTCCACATTGAATTCCACGTACAAGTCACTGGGCGTGAGTCACACATGATGTCAGGAAGCATTAAGTGACAACGTACGTTTACACTCCGTAAATCCGTCTTTCCACAGGAAGTCATCGGCCAAGCTGGAAGCCTTCAGCAGTAAATGATCCACAGCGTTAAGTCCCTGCAAACACAGCACGGGATGGATTCACTGACCTGAATTGGCAGCTTGACTGAGATTAGCACAATTGTATCTCTGATTCAAGAGGTCTATTGCTCGAGGTAGAGGTCTATTGTACGACAGTTAAGTGGAAAAACACAGGAGAAAAGACCTTAGTGTAAGATGACTGTTTCCCATGGCTGACACAACATTTACCTCCATGTTGTCTGTAATTCAAGTAGAAAAACCGAGGAAAATCAGCCACGAGCGGAATAAAACTCGCATTTCAGAAAAAAAGGTGACCCTCGAGAGCGCCACCTGTGTCACGAACTCGAAGAAACCAGAGAAGACATTTGAAAGCCTCTTAGTGTGATCAATACAGGATTGTGTTGCTCTGGGAAAAGAGGCGATGCAGTCGAGACAAAGCACCGACCGTATAAGCTCCAAAAACAAGCTTATACAATGACCGATATTATACTTTAAATGGAAAAATAGAACAGATGGCGGCCAAAGTCAAATATCATCTTGTTAGATCACCTTAATATTTCTCATCAGGCCTTTAGCATTACATCACTTTTTCTACCTCGCTTCATGTTTTGCTTGCTCAGTCTAAACGCCAAGGAAGCAAATGTGCGTCTGCTGCCATCTAATGTACAGATGCGATATTGCAACTCTCCCATTCTCAGCATTATCTAAATGAACACTATTTGTACATACACCAGTACACTTGTCAACACTCTCTTGTTGTCATCCCTAATATTACAAAGCAGAGACATGGTTTTATTTCATGTGAAAGCAGTCAAATATTCATGTTTGCACGTGAACTTCAAATATAAGATTCGTTTTTTTAAAAGATGCTTTACGCCAAAAATACATTTTCCACTTTTATTTTTCCATTGCACAGTAATCTCTATCTACAGAATTTCTAAATTTTTGTGGCAGCAGATAAAGTCATAAACATCCATGTGAAAGTTGCATAAAACTGTACAAGAAAAATTGGCTACAATGAGAAAAATACTGCAACTCACTGATAACTGTTGAATCCGGGGGACAGAAGACGGCATATGGCAGATTGACAGGACTCCCTCTTGTTTGTGTGAGTGTGTGGATTGTATTGGGCGGAGAATACTGCATACTGTCGGGTATGGACGAGACACTCAACAAAAACATAAAATGAATAAAAATAAATATAACATTGGAAAAGTAAAAAAAAAAACAAGAAACACGTAACAGTAAGGTGGGAAGGAAGAGACGCTGAATGGGTGTTCAGGGTTGACCTCTATTTGTCCTGAATCATTTTTTTGGGCCTCTTCTTCACCATTGGGGGGGGGGGACAGATCTATACCTACCAACATCCACACTACGACGCTTACGAAACACAGAAGGCCATATCTGTAGCTATGAGAGAGATGGAGCCAGCAGTGGAGGAAGAGACATGTCAGAGGTCAAAGGCCGAAAAGGGAGAAGCATGTGGATGAAGCCCGAACATACGGAAAAGTTCAATTAAACCAGAATTCAGAGGTCGTCGTCTAGGTCATCTAATGCGGACTTTACTCGTTTTGTTTTTGTCATCACTGGTGGCTTTAGTGTAACAGACACTCAACTGCATGGACACAGACTGGTGAGGACATCAACATCAATTATTAAACAAAAATATCTCTTAAATAATATCACTTAACTTAAATGGAAACACAGCCTAACACAGACAGACAGGCATATAAACACACACACACACACACACATAGGTGAATACCGTAAGTCATGTGTCTGAGCTGCAGTGGAATGGATCAGGTTTCTGTTTGAAGGGGAAAGAGCCTCGTCGACCAACAGTTAGG
The DNA here is from genome assembly GCF_022539355.2 of Hippoglossus stenolepis. Classification (NCBI taxonomy): domain Eukaryota; kingdom Metazoa; phylum Chordata; class Actinopteri; order Pleuronectiformes; family Pleuronectidae; genus Hippoglossus; species Hippoglossus stenolepis. The sequence goes on from NC_061502.1 coordinate 13,091,772, forward strand.
CCACTTTTTAAAACATTAAACATTTGTCCAAGTGTTACATCTCATGACAAACTGTGACACAATGTTACTATAAAATGGCTGAGTTCCATTGCAACTTGCTCCCGTTTCTCGAAACCCCTGAAAAAGGTGATGAAGATGATAGCAACTCCCAGAAGAGGGTCTGCACTCCGCGGGGACGAAGCCATGCGGAATAACACGCGACCCGTGGAGCGGAGAAGCCAAATGATAGTGCAATGGAAAAGCTAAAGCAACTCTTTGGCGTCAGAAAAAATATGGCCTCTCTCCTCTTTTTTTTTTTTTTAACGTAGCAACCTTGACATGTACTTTCCGGTTGGTCTTAGATTGTCAAACTATTTACTTATATACAAATAAAGGTTAAAAGCCTGGTAGACAGAGAGATACACCACATCTGAGCGTTACCGCAAACATGGACATAGAAACGAGATATTGATGAAGGTGGAAGTTTCTGACACCGAACCACTGTTCTCTTGCACCTCGATAAATAAATATATAACAAAGGAGATCGCACACGCACAACTTTCTCACATAGACAACTGAAATATCACAGATCATACATCCACGTCTCTGCTGTCCTGCATATATACGAATACACATAAATATCCAGAATTTGTAAACCAACAAATCTGGCTGGACTTTCAGCGTATTTAATACTGATCCCATCAGCATTTGCACGGTCCCACTCGCAGACGAAGCCAAACTGCGGACGTTCACGACATTAGAGGGTGAGCGAGGATTATTTTCCATAACATCAGATAATCTAAATCCTCAGGTAAACTATTAAAGTGAGTCGCTTATACGCTTTTCCCAGTGAGAACTAAATGATACATATGCCTTTTATATCCTTGCCCTCCTTTGAGATTCCAGCCCTTTTCATTAGGAGAAAATAAATCTGAGTTGTTTGACAAAAGCCACAAAAAAAAACACGTCTTTTTTTCAACAAATCAAACATCATCCACTTTCACAACGATAGAAAAATAAGAGATTTTCCGATAATACAGACGGAGCGAGGAAAAAAAACAAACAACGGATAACAAATAGAGGAATGGCGAGAAAATAGAAATGAACACACACACGCACACACACTGTCGGTAACGATATGAACGTTTGTAAGATACAGAGGAGAGTCTAGAGGTTGAGTGAGATGACGAGATATCCAGTGTACATCAGAGTAAGTTGCTTTTTATCCCTGCGACTCTCTGCATAGAGGAGGCGTCGCTGTCGCAGCACTTCCTGTGGATCTCGGACGCCGCCTCCTTCGGGCCTCCCACCCCGCTCCTGTCTCCTCAGTGAGTTATCCCAATTCTTTTGTACTTGTCACTTGGAAGTGGATACAGCATTGCACATTTATTAGATTTATGTATATATAATGTTGTATTTAGATTCTTTTTCCTTCTTTTTACATTTTAAGAATTTTTTGTAGTCTTTGTTTCTTCACTAGGTGCCTTGTCTTTTCTCGGCTGTGTTCGTCGGTTTGAATCCCGCCCACCAGAGGCTCCGGGGGTGGAGAAAACGGTTAAAGGATGCTTTTGGCAAATGAGAATGAAGGATCTCCAGGTGCGCTCGCCAACCGGGTAAAGAGACGAGAACATAAAATAAAAAAAGACACCATTTATCTGATCCCTCTGAGGTCGTCCTTCTCCTCCGTCAACCCCTCAGTTCCACCTTCAGACTGAGGTAGGAACAGTGTTCAACATTGTGCTAGGGAAGAAAATCCCAAGTGTCTCGGTGAAGAAGGCTCGGAGGGACCGGTGAATGGACGGGTGGGGGAGGGCGGGGTCACGGTGAGTCCGAATGAGCCGATGAATGGTGAAAGCCTTGTCCGCGGAGCTCTGCTCCTCCCCTGGTGCTGATCAGAACTGGTACCATTTCTTGTCTTTGCACTTCAGCATCATCTGAAAACATAGGAAATGTCGGAGAGAGAATATGCATGAGGAAAACTTAAAAAACTGTGTTTCACAATCCATGACTCTTATGATTAATTCAGGGATTAAACAGCATCAACAACTAACTTTACACATCATATAATTATGATATTCTTGCTTAAATTTTGGTAAAAATTCAAATTATGAATTTAGTTCAGATTCAGATCATATTTCCTCATCTACATCTCAAGTCCTTAATCCAAAGTACTGTGAGCTTTCCACAGATACATATTGCCCTCTAGTGGGTAAATAGTAGAACTGAGTAATATATCTGCAGAACATTCATTGCTAATATTATTCATTTCTATGATTAAAATAACACACACGCAGTGATTCAGTTTCCCTCTTGTGGGCTCAACAAGTCTTAAGCTCTTAATAAAAGAAACAAACGATTTTGCACAACTATTGTAACGTCTGATGCTCAAATCAGAGCTGAAACCAGTGAACCAAATTACACACAACCACAACCACGAGCAGCTGGGGCGGCTGTGGCTTAAGGGGTAGAGTGGTTGTCCTGTCCGGCAGTTTGATCTTACCCATCTGCATGCCGAAGTGTCCTTGGGCAAGATACTGAATCCCGAATTGGCCCTCATAGAAAAAGTGCTGCCCATAAAAGCACTGTATGAATGTGTGTGTGTGGATGGGTGAATGGCAATCACCTGTACTGTAAAGTGGTCATCAAGACTAGAAAAGCACTAAATATAATTACAGACCATTTTCCATTTAGCTGTGACACGTGGGCTTCACCCTGCAAACTCGAAAGCATTTTCTCTTACGTCATGGGCGTGTTTGGAGAAGGAGTCTGCACTGGCCATCATGGCGGCCGTCCTCTCATCCAGCTCGCCCAGCTTTTGGCCTCTTTCGTCCAGCGCTATTCGGGCGCGTGCCAGGTCCCCGACCACACCGGAGGCCGCCCCCTTCATGCCCTCGAGGCCACCGGGGCCTGGGATGTGCTGGGCCAGGCCTCGAGACGCCTTTCCAGATGATATCTCGCCGACTGAGAGGAGGAGGAAAGGAGGGAGGAAACAGAACAGGATGAGACGTGTGGATGAAACTTTACACCAACAAGGGACTGAAGTGCTGAATATGTGGGCGTGTGTAGGTTAGACGTACAGAGCTCCTCTCTGTCCAGTGACTGCGCTCCTCCCCCAAAGAGGCCTTTGAAGAACCCTCTGTTGGGAGCCTCTGGTGTTTCTACTGGTGTGAAAAGTTCACCCAGCATCTCCTGAAACATCAACACGTTATTATGAAATGTTTTCCATGCAGTACAATCTGCAGCTTTTGTGTTTCATACAAATCCACATACATCTACAAGGTGTTTACTGACCTGCAGGTTTTCACAGGTGTCCTGACTGTAGGTGATCCTCTGAACCTCGGTGGGGGAGCAGAGGTACATGGCCTGGCCGAGGTTTGTGAAACAAAACGTCCTGGCTATCCGCATGTCCGTCAAAGGCAGGTAGTTTACATCCATGAGCGGTCTCAAGCCCGGCAAACTGGACACGGGACACAGGAATAAAGATGATGAACGAATGAACACTTTCTTTTTTTGTCAATAAAACATTTCCAATCCTGTTTTTAGAATGAATCTGTCCAGAAACACAATGTTCATGCACACACACACACACACACACACAGCTGGACACCCTTGCTCTATCAGACACCCACAGAGAAGGCTGCTCTGTCTCTTTCCTCTGGGGAAGTGAAGATTAATGAGGATTAATGACAGACTAATACGTCCAGAGCAGAGGTAACTGACATCATGAAGACTGGGATCAAACCGCCGACCTTCTGGTTGGAGGATGACCGCTCTACCCCCTCAGCCAAAGCCACCCCTCTTTACAATAATGACCAACACCGGCAAAAACACCTTCCAACATATTTTCTTTTTAAAAACACAAACTCTGATACCACTTACTGGACAAACTATACAACATACAAAGTCACACTAGAGTTCACATCTGCTTCAATCTAATACTATGACCATGATTTATTCACACTGACTTTGATTGATACATTCATTAATAACCCACTATTTCTGCCTGATCTTTGATGCAGACTGACGTCTCTCACCTGAGGGTCATGATGTGGCCGTTGGCGCAGAAACAAGCCAGACACACGCCCAGGCTCATCTGCACCACGTCCGCCCGTAAGATGAACGACGTCTCCGTGATGCTGTGTTTGTGGATGCAGGTCTGCGAGGGGAGGGAGATGACTTTGGCCTGTTTCTCCGAACACACCACGGCGTACTGGCTCTCGTTGAGGTCCTGCGAGGTGGAAGGGGACACGGAGACGGGCCGGCGCTTGCGGACCTTCTCTCGCTCTTCACCGTCTGCTGTGACGTTAGGTTCAAACCAAGGCTCGAATGGGGGGGGCAGCACGGACCCTGTGGAGTCCAGGACAGCCATCCGCATGATGCTGCCCTTCAGTCGTACCAACATGCCTGGTGAACAGAAGGAAAAGAGGGAAACTGAAATTTGAACTCAAACCCAGTGGATTAGACTTTTTTCCACAGGGCTGCTGATATGTGAAAACCCTTTAGCAATAATATCAGATGGACAGTTATTATATGGTTTGTAAAACATGATGGTTTCTTTCAGTATAAAAGTATATCCTCCCTTTTTTTTAAATCATCAAGTGTTTTGATAAATGGATCTTTGTTTTGTTTGAGTTCAAGGCCGAAACAATCCTCTGTTTACCTCAGAATGTAGAGTGGGGGCCAGGTAATTGCTCAGTTTAATGCAATTTTACTAAACGCCAATTGGTGGCAGCAAAGGACCAAGAAATGTAGCAATACCTCAGTGGACAAATACAAAATGTGGATGAAAATAAAATACATCCAACTAGTTTTTTAGGCCAAGAACAGATATAAACACTAGATAAACACATGTTCTTCTATTGAGAAACACAGAATGAAAGCTAAACATAACTATGTCTTGTTTAGAATAGAATGTGATACTTCTAACTACAGGTTTTTTACATTTTATTCATTAGTCCATCTGTTCATTTATCAGAGCTACAAGACACTTATCTATTTTCCATCTCCTCCTCCCTCCCACGATCCCATTACCCACCAGTAGGTGAAATGATAACCGGCTGCAGCTGCCGTTGCTCCCCAGCAGGTGGCAATGTGAGAGCCAGAGCCAGCACGGTTCCCAGGGTCGTGCCCACATTCAGGCAGGGTGTCAGGGCGTTGTCCCCCTTCCGGGCAAAGGTCTCGCAGAAGTGGAAGGAGCTGATGGCCTCCCGGGCTTCCTTGTCGATGCTGGTGACGCTGGAGGAGCGAGAGCGGCTGAAGGAATTGTCCCGGTGGTCTAATGGGTTGGCACCCCGCGGCGGGCATACAGACAGGAGGACAGTAAGGAAGAAAACAAGAGAAGTAAAGCACCCGCAATGCAACTGCAAGACAGGCAAGACACATGTGGACATTGTGCTGCTGATACAAAATAAAACCCATAAATATTCACGGGTAAGATTTTAGAGCTCGCAGTGAGTTCAAATAATTTAGTTTGGGTTAAAATTGTACACAAACCAAAGACATACCAGCTGTGTAACATCTGTATATATTACAGACTGATCTACCGACAATGTCGATCCAGGAAAATTAGGGAGAGAGCGTTGTTATTTAACAGTTGGTAAAGACATGGCGTGTATAAATCTCTAGGAAAGACAGATCTAATAATTTTACCTGTCAAAAAAGAGGCATCACCTGAAACCAAATGAACTGCCATTTGCCATATAACAGTGGCCCTATAGTCTGTTGCACAAGAGAAACAAATCCAGTGCAAACATGCATTTGCACCTTTTAAAATGTTCCCCCTCAATCAGTAGTTCTATGAGATAACTGGCTTTCAGGTGCTTTGGTTAGAGGTGTAAAACACTGGGACTCAGGTTGATGTCTTGGCACGTTGACCCCTGACGGATCACATGTTCCATGCATTGTATTGCAGAAAAAAAGTCGCACACCCCTGAAGAAGAAAGAGTCTCTTTCCTTTTTAAAAAGTTACCAAATTTTGGTAAAATTGTAAAGGAACCAATCGGACAGAGAAAGGAAGGACATGAAGGACACAGAAGAGAAAAGAGAAAGCTGCAAAAGTTACAGAAAGCTTTACGGTGAGATGGAGTGTGCAAAGTTTATCTTAGCACCACTGACCTCGAATAAAGACCCCCCACCGAGGTCAAAAAGGTGGGAGTCCTGCAGACAATTTCACATCCAATTTATGCCGAAGCTCGAGAGATCAGATGAGTGCTACGTTCGTCTCATGCAAACTTAGAAGAACATCTGCATAGCTTGCCAGTGTTGAGGCTAAAAACCTTTTAAACTGGACTCATATAAATGTGATGGGAGTCCAGTTGGAGTGAGAGAGATATACTGTATACAAATTGCTTGGAGGCACGAAGTTAGGGCTTACCCAAGTCTGGCTTTAGCTCAGTAGGCAAGCTTAATTTCCGTGACATCTTTGCTGGAAAAAAGAGAACATCCCTCTTTACAAACACACGTCTAAGCTAACACACGATGCCATGCAAAGCTAGATAACTAGCACTGGGATAGGACTGTGCATAAAGCTGGAATACATAAAAAAAACGACAAAAAAGGCTGCGGAACAAAGTGCCCGGGGATCGTTTCATCGGGCTAAAATGCTTAACACAGGAGAGGACACTGCGTGACGACGACCCCGTGTTTCACAGAGGCATGCTGCGACAGACACAACAAAGGAGGTGACCTCTGGTTGCACAATGCCCTGGAAGAGAGGACTGGTAAAAGAGGTATATCGAAAAAACTGCACGGCCATTCAGGACCCTCATGCCACAGGAGCATGCACCAAGAACAGGGAGGTAAACAGGAAACAGAAAATACTGAACAGCAGATGGAAGAAGACGGTGGAAAAGATGGTCAAAAGTTACTATGGAAATCTACTAGTTCACATAAGTGGATTGTGTAAACTTGGAATACGGTTTATAACTTAGTAGTTCACCAAAAATTGGAAAGTTGTTTACTGTATAAACTCCGACCATGATCACCTCATTCCACGTCTCCATCCCCATATGAATCCATATTTTACATACGAGACAAAAATAAATTGTCTTTTCATTCTGAGGGTATCGATGAGGATATTACTTATTATTTCTCTGTCTGTAGGTGAAAAAAAGTAGATGAATCTTCAAATAAAAACCTAAGTAAATAAAAATAGGAATACCCTATGAAGCAGGCTTGAATACATTTTCAGATTTCCTTCAATGCCTGATGCTCATCCAGTTTTTCTTTTTACTTAAAGATTGTTGTTATCCAGCTCCAAAACATTACCCGTTTTCATTTTAGAATTTAAAAGCTCTGGACAGTTACTTGTTTTAGAGCTAGGTGGCGCTATGCTGAGAATGTGTGGTCACTAAACGTCATGAAACCATAAACTTGCCTGAGCCTGCAGGGCTAAGGTACTTTTATATGAGTATATAAGTATACTGTAAATGTGAATTATCTGGTTACAGCAGGCGTTATACTATTTAAATTAGTCAACGCTTGGGCAAGTCAAAGGATATATATATTGAACTCTTGAACTTGAACTTATTCAGGTTCATAATTTTAATATGGGTTATTAGTTGAAAAGGTTTACATGCTTTAATGTTCAGAAAACCTTCCTCAAACTGTCCATTGCTGCAGCTCCTCTTTTCAGCCTCTGTCTGAAACTCTTGGTTTTAGCTCCTGGCTCTCTAAGGCCCCACCCCCTACTGATGAAGCCTCGTCTACTCCGTTGTGATTGGTCAATTTATTAAAGCACGTACAGGAAATGTCAGCCTTTGCTTTCGCTTTATCTGGTTTCGTTTGGGGGTTTGCCGGACTAGCTGCTTGCCGCGCGTTATTCATACGCAAAAAAACTATAGAACATACTCAAGGAGAAAAGACTGAAAAAGCATAACATGTCTCCTTTAATAAGAATCCTCAGCTTCTGGTTAAGTCGTAATTTCCAGTCTCTATTGCAACAGACGTTTTGTATCCCCTCGTTCGAACTGAAAGAAAATGCTCTGAATTAAACATTGGATTTAACAGTAGTTTTGTCAACAACACACTGGAGGTTCACAAAGACACACAGTTGGACAGATGAGTTGCTCTCCGCACTGAGGTGTCATCATACTGCACTGTACTATGAACAATCATATTGGGACAGATACCAAACGCAAGCACATTTACAGTTTGACACTCGTGCTACATACATGTAGCATGCATAGTGTGTGCATAAGAAAACTAAGGTGTATTGTATAGACAGCTGTAGTCCCACGCTGCTTCCTCGTTAGCTTCTGCTCCAGGAGCTTTTAGTTCTTAAAGTATGTTTTACTGTCCGTACGTATACATCAGCGCTAACAGTACTACGACTTGTTACGACTAAAAACAGTCAGAACCAGAAGATAGTGGAAGAGAAGCCAACAGAAGCGAGTGTATTTCTCCCCGCTGTGGTGACTACAACACGGACGACAGAGACAGTTTCTCTACGACAAAGACAGAAGAAGAAACAAACCGAAGGGGACAAAATCTGGAGCGCGTGTGTCCTGCCTGCACAGCCTCTCAGGAAAATCTTTGGCCAATCTTACCTCCTCTACCACCTCCATTGTAGAATTGCTGTAGATTGCTGTTTGACGTCAACACTTAAGGGGCGTAAGGAGGAAAGTAAAGTACAGTGAATGTGCAGTTAGAAACACCCTTGGGCTTGTTACTACTCACAAGCTATCACTGCAAGATGAGTCAATTTATTTGGTCCTCAGCAGCAAAACCACCCTTTGGATTATTTAATTATAAATACATTTGGTTGGGTAAATCAAACCAGGTGGAGCTTTAAACCCTTTTAATGTTATTACCATTGACATTTCTAATGGGTTTGTCCTACACACTGTATAGAAAGATGACCGACATGACTGCTTCCCAAAAGTAAAGCCGAATCCAGCGACCCCTAGTGGTTGGCTGTGGTATAGGTCATAAACCCTGCCTCCTCTATGTTAGTAGATGGGACATGGACCTAACTGCAAAGTCAAAGTACTTTTAGTAAAAGAAGTTAGTTCTTTTCACTCCGGTTCTCATTTTCCTGGTAAGTTTAGTGTGCAGAAAAAACAATAAAATTAAAAGGGGGTCAAATGGGGATAACTTACTTCGTTTAGAATCGACACTTGTAAGAGATTAAGTTGTTTAAAATGTACATAATACTATTTAAAGAATTGTTGTTTTGTTTAGTTCATCACATCGAGGTAAAAAATGCAAAAATAAACCTAGTTTAAATTATTTTCTGCCATCAGCAAAACGCAGAGACTAAGTGACTTTTAAAGGCAGACAGTCTTTTTTTTTTTTGCAGGAAGGCACCTTATCTCTCTCTCTGTCCGATGAATAATGCAGAGCAGACAGATGTATGAGACCAGAGTCTGGTGAAGCAGACAGAGGGGGCTGGGACGGTCGTCATACCTGGGAATATGTGGAAGGACTTCAGACTTTGAGATTTGTTCTCTGTCTGACCTTTCTCAGCGTGCTAATGCCAAGTTACACCTAATGAGATGGATGTGGGCTTTTCTCCCCAAGCACGTTCAGCTGAAAAACTAATGATGTAGATTAAGAAGGAGGCGAGTTAAAGGGCAACAGAGCGTCTTGTTGCTGCGGAACACAATGAGCTACTACTTCATCAACAAAGACATAAATAATCCCACTTAGAAGTGGAGGTTACATAAAACAATGAAAATATTATTTTTCCCGAAAGTAAAATTTGATTTGTTTGATTTCATCTGAAATGAAAACAGTGTGATGTAATATTGGTTTAGGAAGAATCTGTGCACCCACACAAATGTTTATGTTAAACTGAAAGATGATCTCTGCACGATAGATTTTGATTCACATCATCTTTCAGAGTGATAAAGGTTTAGTGTTTTCACTCTAATGGAATAATGCAGAAAACAAGTTTCATTAGTTTCAATATTCACTTCAGTAATACTCAGATTAATGTAAAATAATGTGTTTTTCTACCGAAATGCAGAGTTTTGTTTTGCAGTTTCATTGAATTTATGATCCTGAGCTGCCACGCTGAATTAGCATCACAGATCGGATACGTTCACAAGCTATAACCCAGTTTTCCAGGATACCGACGGAGATTAAAACTAATTTATTCCCGTCAATTGAACTCTGAAAAGTGGTAAAAGAATGTGAGTACAAATGGGGAAAATACTCTTAAAATACCTACATTTATAGTATTGAACTCAAACAGTGCATTTATACAGACTGAGGTAGAAGGAAATTGACAACTTTATGGATCAACAAGAAAAACGCTGAGCTACGATGTCAATAAAACTGAGGCTCTTTTGAAACGTGAATCTTCTTCCCCCACAAATGCTTCTCTTGCTTTGAAATATATTCTATTAGAGGTTTTAATGTTGCTTGATTCTCTGTTTGAGTTTTGTGTCTAAAAAGAACAAAATCAATTTTTTTGTATTTTCCCCCACGTTTCTCTCGATCAGTCACTGAGAGACATGTTACCTGAAGTAGGCGACTTGCAGCGGTCCTCTGATGTGGCTGAGCCCTCGTTGATGTCACATAGACCTGCAGCGGAGAGCACACAGTTCAACCCGTTCAATGCAACTTAAAACACCACTGCATTCAACACTTAGATGGATAGACTCAGTAACGTGCATACTTCTGCCAAGGCCCAACAATGAAAGACTTTCAAATATCAGTTCCCTAAATATCATCAACGAAAATGTGGCAATACACCCTATCCCGTAATATTAGAAGATTCGCTCCCATATTTATTGTGTTCTTCCTTTTGGGTCATGCCCCGCCCCTCCACAAATTTCATGATAATCAGTGGAGCAGTGTTTGCGTAATCCTGCAAAATAACAGACAAACAAATGTAAACATAACATTTAATGCAAAAAAAAAGATTTTCACTGCAACTTAAATGTTTCTTCACAGATTTCCCCCCCCTTTCCCGGGTGCACGTTTGCGTACGAGCGCGCACGCTTGTGTGACATTGTCCTGCGAGGCAGAAAGCCGAGCACGCAGCAGACCCTGCTGGCGGAGAAACACAGCTGGATGCCCGATTACTGCTTAACTCGCCAGACTCTGACAGGTGCCAGCCCACTGGTCTCCAGTCGCTCACACCAGATGAGTGTGTGTGTTTACACGTGCACGTGCTTGTGCGTATGCACGTCTCGATGCGTGCTGAGTTTCTAAACATATCTGTGCACAAACATCAAAAAGAAATCAGTCAGCGTCCACACATTATTAATTCATGCATCTACTTTTGCTGAAGTGTGGGCCGAGCATCACCATGACACTGCGGTATCGTCTACTTGGCTGCACTCCCATCCTCTAACCCATGGTGGCAGTGTGTCCATACTCGAAGCCTCCGATTATCTATCAGTGGTGCGACTGTATGGAGCTGCAGTGGGGATGTGTGCACAAGGGATGGGCTGTGAGAGTGTGTGTGTGTGTGTGTGTGTGTGTGTGTGTGTGTGTGTGTGTGTGTGTGTGTGTGTGTGTGTGTGTGTGTGTGATGACAGAGAAAGTCAACCGAAGCCCAAAGTAAGAGTTAGTGTGCGTGTTGTCGTGTGAAACCTCGTCAAGTTCTGATGCCGTCATTTCGCTGCTCTATGACTTCATTCGTTCTCATGCTCGGCTCAGGGAGGTTGGACCTGTGAGGTAACTAGAGTCTCAGTAATCATCGTTATTCAGCTCCAGGGGCAAAAAAGACAAATAAGCTATAATGTTCAATGAAAGACTAATTATCATTTTGACCCAGAACATCAGTGAAAACAAACCGTGAATACCTGAATACTAAATCTGACTTTGCTTCTCAGATCATTCCAGAGGGTAACCTTGTAAAAAACTGCACTTTTTCAGGTTTATCAAAATTAGATAAAAAAAAAAAAAAAACAGGAAAAGAGAAGACATGAGTTTCACTGTGCTTTGTAAAGTTGACAATTTTTTACCTGATGGCTTGTTTTGCCTTTAAGACGAGAGGAGGGTTTGTAAACTTAGTCAGACGCTGAGACACAGTTTTTGTACAGAACATTAGACTCATGCACGGTTACTTCTTGTTCCTACTGAAAGAACAGACAAGCAGGGCCACGTGAAATGAATGGCTTTAGTAGCTGGACATCGACAAAAAGTGGAAAGTCTATAGAAATTACAAATATAAGAAATGGCTGATCCTACGCTTCTGAGCGAGTGAACTTCTGCAAACTAAATGACATCACTATGAATTCAGGAGCCATTTCGTGTATGTGCACAAAAGATGACGGGTATAAAGCGATAAATAATCTTTTGCTCATGCCAGAGGGACTTGGAAATCTTGGGTGCAGCCACTTAGCTTTTGAGTGAACAACTTGTGGTTTTACTGGAACAGAAACAAAGTAAAAAAACTAATGGGTAATGGGTGTGTTAAGAAAAAAAATGTTTTTCCCCTTATCTTTTCTTCTCCCTACCTCCAGACGGCTGCCTTGTCTTTCTTGGCGACCGGGGCTGCCTCTGGTAGGGGTCATTGGCGCCGTAAAGCTCGACCGTCCCCAGGTTGAGCACGACCGTCTTCTGGATGTAGTCCACAACTGCCAGACCGTTACTGTTGCCAAACACCACTCTGGGGAGGAGGAGGAGGAGGAGGAGGAGGAGGAGGAGGAGTGACAGAGACGAGGAGGAAGCAAGAGTGGGGGGGCAGGGAGAGAGACACAAGGATGAAAATGCAAAAAGATATAAAAAGGTAGGGATCGGTAAAAAAACGACTGAAATAACCACATTTCTATTTTAAAAATGTATGCACATCCACTTTGCATGTTTTCTCCTTATAAGACTTCATATATTATTCTTATAGGTTTCCATTAGATTCCAGTTATGACTAAAGCGTTGCAGTGTGTGTACTTACAGGCCGTAGGAGGAATTGAGCGCCAGGCTTGTGATCTGCTGGGGAGGCTCTCCACTCACCCACACTAACTGGACCACCAAATCCACCTGGTAGCCTGCGGACTGCTTCAGAGGGGTACTGCGCACTCTGGAGGAAAAGAAGACAGTCAGGGATCGAGACAGCGAGAGAGAAACGAAAAAGGAGAAAATAAAAAGGAAAGGGAGAGAGGGAGAGAGGAGAGAGAGAGAGAGAGAGAGAGAGAGAGAGAGAGAGAGAGAGAGAGAGAGAGAGAGAGAACAAGTGATGCAGCTGCAGTTCTGAAGCGATTGTGTGTTGAGGGCCTGGCATGAGTGGTGGCAAGGGGATGATGGGAAGGCTGAGGCTGAGAATGCTTCAGGCGCTGACTAAGTCCGTGCAAGTGTGCTTGAGGCAAAAGGCAAGACTCTTGTGTGTCTGTGTGTGTGTGTGTGTGTGTGTGTGTGTGTGAGTATGGGTTTGCAATCGCTCCTGGTTCTTATGACGGCTAATGTAAGTGCCTCTATGTGTGTGTGTGTGAGTTTCGTACTTGAGGCAGGGCATGTTGCCTCCGTCAGAGTTGTTGCTGCTGGTGGAGGGGTGTGAAGGCGGCCCGCTCGTCTGAGGGGAGGCGCCGGGTGTTGGGAGAGCCGACGTCTGCTCCCCCCCTCCGCCCCCACCATCTGGAGACTCTATGTCGTTGAGCTCGTACTGCATTCGCACCTCAAGTAGCTGTACAGTCACACACACACACACACACACACACACACACACACACACACACACACACACACACACACACACACACACACACACACACACACACACACACACACACACACACACACACACAGGGAGAGAGAGATTGACAGAAGAGATGATATTAGAAAATGTATACAAGAAAACTCTGGAACATATAAGAACTATAGAAGTCATGTCACTTTGAAGTGTGTGTGTGTGTGTGTGTGTGTGTGTGTGTGTGTGTGTGTGTGTGTGTGTGTGTGTGTAGGCAGATTGAGAGTCAAAGAGGTCCTCCACTTCTGAAATACTCCATTCCTTCTAAGTCCTACTCAAGGCTACTTCTCTGCAACCTCCACCTTCGCACTGACACACATCACCTACCTACACACACACACACACACACACACAGTAACACACAATGCTCCTTGTGCATTCCGTCAGTCTCATTAGCCCCACTGACATGTGGGAGTGAAGAGCAATCAGTGCCCTTCTTCAGATCATGACTGCCGCCTGCCTGCCGTCCACCTTCTGCGAGGTTACCCAGCAGCGTCTGACCTTGTGCGAGGGGGGGGCGTTCTCCAAATTACAGCTCGCTACCACCGCTCACCTCCTCCTGATCCACATTCAAACACTCAGAAAACTATAACTGTTCTTAAAATCTTTGACACGTCCATGAGAGCCGGCCAGTCACCCCACAAAACACTGCTCGACTTCAAAAAGGGACATGGCTGCGCACATCTCCTCCAACAACTAATGCCAAGGTGCCCTTAAGCAAGGCACTGAAGCCAACAGATTCAGGACAACCTCTGGCTCTAGGCTTCGTTCGTTTGGATGAGCAGAAGATTTAAATATTTAGGAAAGACATAAAGAGCTAAAGAGTTAAATAAAATATTCAAATTCATCAACACATCACAGTACTGCCCACGGACATCGCTTTGATTGACAAGTGATCACAGTGAAGTCCAGAGCAAACAGCAATGAGGGATTATATCATTATTTATTAATAAATAAAGTATCTTGCTGGTTTAACACTCCAGCGCTCTAAAGAACAACAGCAGAAACCACTCACACACGCACACGCACACGCACACGCGTAACAATACAGTATATCTCTTTATGTCATTAAACACCATCACACCCCCACAAGCGCTTACGTCACCTTCAGAGCAGATTATAACGACAGCCAGGCTTTGCTTATTCACTGTCTGTTGGCATGGCAACCATACTGCCTTTGACTCGGCAGATGTGCGAGTGCACGTCTGCGCTTGTGCCCGTGTGTCTCGCAACATCTTAAGACAGTGCTGGGGGGCAAATAACAACAAACAGCGGGGGGGACTTGTGTCTTGATGGAGAGCCACAGAGTCGCTGTCCGTCTCATATCTGTGTTCCGTGCCTCAGAGTCTCAAAATGAAATAGGTGTGTTTTATCCCGCTGCTCCGTCACCCACCTGCACCACCTCGGTAGTTACTTCCAGCTTGCTGAAGCGGTAGATGATAACGTTGGCCGACACCCCGGCCACGCACAGCATCCGGCTCTCGGGGCACCAGGCCATAATCTGAATGGCGAAGGGGTCTTCGTCCGACATGTCCGCGCTGCCCTTGTCTTCCTTGGACCGGTTCCTGTCAAACACCTTGGCTGTTTTCAGCTTGTAGAGCACCTGGAGCATTACTGAGGATAAAATAGAGAAAGTGTCAGTTTCCATCCGCAGCCATCAGACATACATGTGAAACCTGTCTCCTAACGATACGAAAAAAGCTGTATCGTGCTTTTGAACTTGCTGCAACCATTACACAGTGTTCAAATGTATTATTATCATTTTTATTCCCATTTCGATTTCCTCTCCTTCATCCACCCATTCTCGCTCAATTTTCATTTGAGAGCTCAAACACGTCTTTTGTTGTCTGAACATTCCAGACAATAATGATCGTTTAACAAAGCCTGAATAAGCCGTCGAGAGAACTCACTTGCAGAGGCATCCCAGAACTTCACAGTTCCATCAGCGTGCCTGGGAATTGAAGAGGGGGAAGAAAGAAGAAGAAGAGGAGAGAGAGAGAAAGAACACGCCATGAATTAAAATTTGCCACCTGCTGTCTTTCTATTTCAGACATAAAAGTTCGAGAATCCACAAATATGAGGCATGAAATCATCTCTGGAGCATCGATTAAAGACGCTGCTCAGTTACAAAAACACTTTGCTGTTCTGAGGCACTTGGAACTAAATCTGGATAGTAAACCAAAACAAACTAAATATTTATACCGCAAAATATTTTATTCAGTCCCAAATTAATCAGTCAACCACAGAGCTCTGCTTTAGAATAACTAGGTGAAATATATGGCTTAAACTTTAAGGACATTTTTAAAAAGTTTTTACATAGTTTATAACACTTAATTACAATAATGGGAACTTCTAAATATTTTAATACATTATACAGCACTTTTCAAAGCTATTAAAAAGTGCTTTACATGGTCAAGAATTAAACATTTCAGGGCTGAGGAAAATAAGATTGGGGAATAAAAAATTTACTGGAATTAATAAAGGGCTTTTTGAAAAACGATATGTTTTAAGAAGTAATTTAAAAGATGTCTGCAATCTAGATTCTGCATTTTAGACAAAAGTTTGGCTCCAACTTTCGTGGTGGTAGTTTAAAGAACATCCTCTCTGTGTCAACATGACTTTCCTCCATGCACAAGACATAAAGAAATGTTTTCCCAGGACGAATATGAACTGTCTGCACAGACTCATGACACACGAGCCAGACTCAGTGTCCAACATCAGTGCTTCACGTCTCTAAAGCTCTTCCAGGACGCACACAAGAGACCGTTTAAACAAGCGATTTAAACGAGTGGCGGTTCCTCAGATTTGAGAAGTTACAGCAACTTCCTCAATCAAACGTGACTTCAGAATAAAAGCAGACATGGAGGCGGACTGCTGCCGTTGTTTCGCACAAACAACAGATCACGTTGAACACTCGTACCGTTGCCACAATTCCACAAATGCATCCTCCTTTTTCTACCGTCCTACTTGTACTGACAACATTTTCTGGACAGAATAGTAACACAGCATGTAGGAGTGAGGAGGGAGGGAGGAAGAAGAGGAGCGAGAGCCTCCCACCGCCAAACCCATACCTCAATGTCACTTCTTCAGTGCGTGTGTTAAGTTAATACAACTATTCCCCCCCCCTTGTTTACAGCTTAGTGTGAGATGATAAATTTCAAAATGGAGTATAATGCACATTATTGGCGTATATAAACATCTCCATTAAATGTTTTAAGACAGACTCCTCTCTTCTCCCCCGCGTTGACCCGGCAGCACGGCAGAGATGAGAGAAAATGGAGTTGCGGCGAGACGATAACGACGAGGCTAATGAAATCAGTGTCGTCTTACCCAGTGATGATGATCTCCGGGTAGCTTTGTGTGCCTTGACCCCAGTTTCCACCACTAATAGGCCATTCCTGGATAGATAGACACACACACACACACACACGCGAACACACACATTGCGTTAGAGAAAATGGGAGAGAACAGGAAGGAGCACAGCTTTGTCAATAAACAGCGTGTCAGCAGAAACATCGATGTGAGAAATAGACGACATGATAAAACTGCAAACGTGTGAGTGTGCATGGGAAAAACAAAAAAAAACAACAACACGGCCAGGACTCCTTGCAATTATAGATTACACAGCTCAATGAGTATGCGCCGCCATCTGAATGTGTGCGTGTGAGCGAGAGAGAGAAGAAAGTGTTGGTGGGGGGGTTTGGCTTTGAACACGTTGACACATACAAAGGTCACCAGGATGACTCATGGTGATCTTTATGTGAGAATGCCCTCCTGCAGCTCAGCCAGGCCATCGCTGCACACACACACACACACACACACACACACACACACACACACACACACACACACACACACACACACACACACACACACACACACACACACACACACACACACACACACACACACACACACACACACACACACACACAAAAAAAAAAAAGAAAAGGAAAAGCTAGGCAGCGAGTTTGGGTCAGTACACGCTGACATTTCCGACAGAGAGCTAGAACAAGGCGACGGGGAAAAGAACACAGGCATATACATAATGGCTGAAGGAGCAGGGGGTCTGCCTCAGAAGATACAGGGATAAAGAGATGAGAATGAGAGGAGAGACGAGGCGGGGGGTTGTTAGGTAATACGACACTATTATATAGTCCATTTACCTTCATGGAAACACTGAGGAATATAATTCAGAACCTCGAATACAAATTAACAGAGTCTTTGGAGTGGAATGTTCTTTATCATGTAACCTTGTTGTTCCTGGAGTACAGCGGGATGGTTAGAGGGCGCAGTGTGGGACATTTACATTTCTAATTTAGGCATTTAGCTCTTTTATGTCACCGCTAACCAGGGCGACATGAAAGAAAACTCCACCCTCAGGATACTATTAAATTTTCATACATCATAAATCTGGGTGGGGGGGTGTTCAGAGACCTATTTTGTATTTTATTTTGAAAGCGAAACCCTGTCTTTGCAGTTCCGGCTCAAGTATTCAGGAGCAGATTGTGATTTTTCTAGCAACAGAGTCACATTTTGGGGATTTCAGGACAATTTCCAAATAAGTTCCCAGAATAAAAAACGTTATTATGGTTATATAACTATAAGAACAAGAATCTACATCTCTGAAATAGGGCGCGGATGTTGTCTGCAACCATGAAGAGAGGTGGAATACTAAAACGTATTATTCAGAGGGAAAGAAAAAGGGTAAAACACCTGGTGCAAACCAACGTACGCGTCTCTGCTGGGTTTCATTTTCCCGTTCAGCGCCTGTGTTGCCGGAGCAGAAAATACACTTGTGCCCATATGAGCACCCATGGGTGTGCTGGTCTTAAAAAGAGGTGTGGTCAGGCACTTGGTGCATTGCTATAAAAAAAAGCAACTGTGTCTACAGTCCACAAAAACCTGGTCTGAAGTCAGCGATGCAGAATTTAATTGTTATTTTAAGGCACGTTATCTAGACGGTAACATGCACCTACATATGTGGGTGCACAACGAGGACACACTTGTTACAGAAGCTTTCTTTCTCACTACCTGACAACACACTGACTAACTAATAACACTAATTACAACCCTTTTGAACCACGCACCAGGCGTAGTGACCCCTTTTCCTTTAGGACACATTGAATCACCCAAACCCAAAATGTTCATCTCAATGAACAACCTGAGGTTCAAATCAAAAAATGCCTAGCTCCCCAAGTATTATTATATATTCCCCTGACTATGACCCCATCGGTACACTGTTAAAAGTTATTCAATGTATATTGGTGCAGCCGCTGCAGGAATATCGGTGAATGGTTATAGTTTAGACTTTATTTAAACTCTGTAATTCTTCTCCTCTGCATGTTTCATGTTTTAAAAATTCATTTATGACGGTAAATGTATTTGCAAAGTACAAGTCCCTGTATAAACAACAGAAATTATACGAGTAAACAGTTTAGAAACAGATTGGACATTTACCCGTTCAAATTTAAAATTGCTAAATGTCAGTCCATAATGAATAAAGTGTCTCATTAAATGATTTAAATATGTAGTGAAGATGTGTCTGCAGTGCATAAAGTAAGAAGGGGCTTTGCAGAAGTGTGAGTGTGCACCAATGCTACTGAATCGGTTCTGAGCAGAAGGAAAAACATGTTAATATAATCCAAGGAAATGAAAGAAGGTTTTTCTGTTGTTTTTATCATTTATGACCTCTTTCCGATGTGTGACCCATCAGGCAGTATCCTGAGGCCCCAAGCTTTTACCTTCACTGTCCAGCAGCAGCAGCAGTTCTGAGCCTATGTTTAATTCTGGGTCAGGACTATTATATTAATGGGTCAGGACCTATTGACTTCACAGCAGGTCCGTAAAAATGTAAATGTGTAAAAATCTGTCTACAGGTGAGAATACAGCTCTTTGAAAATGGAAAATGAATAATGAATAAATACATAACATTTACTTGGTATTAAATTAAACTTGTCTCACAAGGACATTTATTTTTTCCATATAATTGACACCAAATTACACAGAAATTGCTTTGCAAAAGCCTTTTTTGTTTCTATTTAGGTTTCCTCAGCATCAGTGGGAAACAAACAACCGGATGCAGTTTGCCTGCATTGTACCTTTTTGCTGTAGCCCTGTCGTTTCTGCCGCGAGCCAACGGAGTAAAGTGCAGGTATGAGGTCCACAGGGCAGTCGGCAAAGTACTCGCAGCAGGTCACAGGAGACTCGTGGATGGTCAGAGGATAGGGGTTTTCGAATATGGGGTAACTGGGGACAAGAGAGCACAGGAATAAATCAATAATAAGTCATATTTATGAAAGTAAGTCATGTCATGATGTAAAGTAGAGGCGACAACCCCTAGTTTGTCATATTTGATATTTGAGACCCTCACCCATTTTGTGCAAGGTCGATCACCACTAAATCCTTCTCCAGAAGGACCACCACAGCGTAAGGTTCCTGAAAATCTGAACACAGAAACGCAACCTTAGTAATTTTCCAGTTCCTCGGAAGAGAGAGAGAGCTTTCTTCCTTGAAATCTGCAAACCACAGGGGGAAGAACATCTCGGAGTTTCTATGGTAAATGTATATACGCCCTGTAGACATATATATTATTCTAAGTGATTTATAACTGCAGGGGATATTGCTCTGGTTAAATATTTGTATCAGTCTCATTAAAGATTAGACTTTCATATGCCACCTTAAGACGAATCTCCCTTGAAATAGATTTTTGAACTAATGTAATGAATATAACAGCATCCTCGACATAGACACAACAGGGGAGCGAGTCCAGATTTCACCATAATACTCAATAAACTACTTGCGTATATCTCCTCCTCAGTCGAAGGCAGTTTTTTAGCTCATCTGTATTAACGGGTATCCACATACGAATGCAGATGAATGAAAAAGGCGATCGCTGATGCATTTCAGTCAATATCCTCTTCATTGCTCTCCACACAGACCGTTTACCTGCGGGCAACCAAAGCCTGCTCAAACGTGATTGGTCGAACTAGAAAAAGAAATCCTGTCCCTCCCCTATAGATTCTGAATATTCACATGCAGAACCAGTTTATAGAGATTAGAAAGTGAGAAGACTCAAGATAAGACTCGTGGTGTGGTTGTCATGCAGGTAAATGCTAATAAGGAATCCAGGAATCTGACAAACAGAAGATTTTTAGAGAATATATGCAGCGGCTGCTCCAGTTTTTTGCTGAGAAACATTTAACCGCAGCGGCTGGAGGTTAAATGCCTTGCTAAAGGGCACCTCCCTCATCTATGGGAATAGAGATCAAGACAAGGCTGCATCTCTAACCTCAACTCGCCTGCTGCCCTGAGGCCATGTCCACCGCAGTAATGAAGCACAGGTCTCTGCATTATGTATACACAGCAGCTCCCATCCCCCTGTTTTGGGGGATATTTGATTTGGAAAAAGCATCGCGCGCACACACTAACATTTAGTTATGTCCTGTTTGAGTGGATGTGGATGAGTGGCAGGTCTCAGACTGTCACCAAGGTTAAAGCTCTTTGACAATTCTCGTCACATCTCGGCCGCCTCGCTCCTCTTTACTTCCCCGGTGCTGGTCGACAGGGGATTTCACATTCTGCTGTGAATCAACGTCCGACCACTGTCGCCACGTCCGTCTGCGCTGGGATTTAGGAGCTGGGAATAGCAACTATAATTACGGCCACTTTCAAGGCTGATTAAGCTAAAGACACAAACAAATTACAAATCTAATCAAACACTTGTTTTTAAATTACGAGGAGAGAAAAAGAAAAAAAAGGATGTAGACGACAAATAAGGAATAGAACAAACAAAACAAGGAACAGAAAGATGCCATAAAGTCACACAGCCCGGAAGGAAATTATTGGATGATAATTCTCTGTGGATTTGTTGCCATTAGTGACCTCTTTCATAAAGGGTTAGTTATGTGAGTCATATGATCCACTAAACATATATACAATTTTGACTATAGTAGATTTAAGCTTTAAAAATACAGACTTTAAGTAACTAAACTTTATTTCTAAAAAGGCAGGTAGCGCACATTTATTATAGGTTATATTAAATTGACTATGAGAAACTTTTAAACGGTTACTTTGTCTTTGTGACACTGAAGCACTGGTGTCTATATACTGCAGCATCATCTGCAGCCCCATCATCAAGGATTACACATTATAACTGCTTTACTCAGCCAGACGTGTATTGTGTAATCCACAGACCCAGGAATGTCCATTACCAGATGAAATCCGCCGGTGGTGACATAAGGTTGCCAGTGTAATGATGAAGTCACCATTGTTACATAACTCGCTAATCCTTCCTGTGGCTGTATATGTGCCGGATAACGCTGCACCAGAGTTTACGTACTGGATTTCAGACGCACAGGATCCTGCACCAATTCATCTCCACGCTGTTGACTTCTCCATACAGGAAATAAGATCATAATTTCATTCATATGGAAGGATACCGTGTACAAAAAGATGAAATGAAAATCTAATATTCTGCGTCGGATAATGAAAACGAAATCGGATCCTTCCCCCTTGGGAAATTTCATATTTATTACAGAAACACACAAACACAAGAGGAAGCAATCCAACATAATTAAACACCAGATAGGTGTGTGTTGGCGTTTGCGTGTGTGTGTGTGTGTGTTTTTCCATGGATATGATGACAATTTCCGCATAAACGTAATACTCAAGACATGCTCACCATTAGGGTATGGTGTCTCACAGAGTGTGAGGAAATCTACTATGGGATAGTCCATCTCCAGCACAGCCGTACTCTTTCCGTGCATTACCGTCAGACATGGCCGCCGGCCCACCGTGTCGTAGGACAGCCCACCAGACAGGATTATGAAGGGTTCCCTGGAAAGAACACACGCATGTGCATAATACCATTACCTAAAGGGCTTTGATACACTGGCCTTATATCTAAGAGGATAGATTAAACAGCAGGTCAACATAATGACAATACGGATTTGCCTTATGCTATGTTACCAGTTACCAGATGAGTTAATCTGACTACATATGAATTTAACTGTAACTGGAGAGAACACTTTGAGGAGTCTGGATACACAAAAATAATAACAGCAAATAATAGCAAAACAAGTCTAAATCCTTTTCCAGAATAGTATTTAATATTATATTAACACATATTAATGATAATAATCATCATAATCATAACTTTATTTATATGGCACTTTTCAATACAGGTAACCAAGTGCTTTAAACAAACAATATGAAACTCAAAAACAATCAGAGTAAAAGTAATAATAATAATAAAGAGACAGGAAATAAAAGCCATAGACATCATATAAGAAAAGTATTTTATAAAGAAGTGAGATAAAACAGATCTGCAGGTCACATACAAAGCAAATAACATCCTAATGATTGAGACAAAAAAAAAAGCCTGTTGTTTCTGTTGGAATGATAAAAGACTGAGTTGTGAGTCATTGTCTACGGCACATGCACAACATGCAGGGAATATCAGGGTGTGTGTGTGGTTGTGCGTGTGTGTGCGAGAGCATGAGAGACCGTACCCATTTCTTGTGGTTTTGTACTCCACTTTGAGAATGGGTTTACAAGGCTCTGGCTTCTTCCCGTCCTTGGGCTGTTTTCCTAAAAATAGCACAAACAGAAGTTACTTGAGTTTTGCCAGTTCGCTCCCGCTTCACCTCCTCTTGTTTATCCTGTCATCCAATTTCTTTCTTTCTTTCTTTCTTTCTTTCTTTCTTTCTTTCTTTTGGACTCCCCACCACCAGAAGCGTCACTTTAAATGCAGCTCTGAAGTAGTGGCATGGACAATAATAATAAAAAAGGCCTATTCAAAGACAAAAGCAGGGGCAGGAACATTTAAAGACGGTGTGTGGATCATTATTTACAAAAATCCATCTCCTCACACCTCAAAGGCATTCCTGCGAGGGGAATTCGCACATCCATCATGCGCGCGTGTCTGCCGACGCACATTCTTGTAACAGAATGCACAATAAGAGGCTGAATATATCAGAACTATTACCGACAAGCCAAACTGGGCCCCGAGGCAGGTTGTACAAGGCAGGTCTGTGTAATAAACAACAACTTTGAATAACTACATCTAAATAACAGATATCTGAAAAGACAATTAAAGGAGGACTTATAAGCCTTACTTAAACCTGTCAAAGGAATTTGCATAATTGCCCATTAAATACCAAACTAATTATGCATGCAGCAGTGGGAGAAACAACTAATTAAAAAAAAAAGCTTGTGTGGTGAAATCCTCTCTGCAATCCCATACACACAAACCCAGGTTGAGAAAGTGTTAGAAGTTTTTCCTTTCTCTTTGTTCCCCTCTCTGACTCCCTCACTCTCTTTGTCCATTTGTCGCTCTCACACTTCCTCTCTATTTTCCTTCCAGGTCCTTCATCTGGGTGAGCTGTCAAAGTGCTCGCCGGGATGAGTAGTTGTGTGGG
This sequence comes from Hippoglossus stenolepis, assembly GCF_022539355.2. Classification (NCBI taxonomy): domain Eukaryota; kingdom Metazoa; phylum Chordata; class Actinopteri; order Pleuronectiformes; family Pleuronectidae; genus Hippoglossus; species Hippoglossus stenolepis. Next base: position 13,115,808 of record NC_061502.1, read on the forward strand.
GCGGGGGGGGGACGCAGAGGAGTGTGGATTAAAATACATCTTCAAAAGAGCAGACTTGCTTTCTGCAGGAAATAAACAGAGCACCGGCACTAATGTGTGTGTGTGTGTGTGTGTGTGTGTGTGTGTGTGTGTGTGTGTGTGTGTGTGTGTGTGTGTGTGTGTGTGTGTGTGTGTGTGTGTGTGTGTGCACGCAGACCCAGAGCAGAGCAAACAGAGGCAGGACATAATTGAACTGACAATAATCCTCTGACTGAAATGAGGAAACGATGAGGGAGCCGTGTGTGGCGAGACTTTTGAGGGATGGCTACGCTGAATATAGAGCGGGTCGTGTGACTCGCAGAGGTCGCTGCTGTGACGGATTTCTAAAACTCGCACTGTAATAGTCGTGTTAGTCGCCCAAGTAATCAGACAAGGCAGAAGCCAGTTTGAATTTCATGACAAAGGAAAAGATGCATCTAACATCCAAGTATATATCAGCAGATATATTCCGATTTTTTTTATTCCCAAATATTGGTATGAGCATGGGCCCCCAAATCCATATCAGTGGAGCTCTAATACAAAGCACCACTTCACCACTATCCCCTAGTTACTGAATTCAGAATGTAAAAAACGAAAGCTCTTCCTTCCCAGATTTCCCACCATGCAACACTTTATGTAAACGCAGCGCAGCATCTGTTGTACAGGAAGCAACACACGAGCGAATGGGGTTGTAGTTGTCATGACACACCCCTGTGTTTGTGTATGAGTGAGTGTTTGTGTGTGTGTGCGACCAGCTCCTTACCGTGTGGGGTGATTGTCTGTATGGGTTTGCCCTGGCCTCTGAGGTTCCATATGGTCAGAGTTCCATCCGAGTGACTGCAAATGAACTGCTTGCCCTCGTGATGCCAGGCAACTGAGTGGATCGCCTAGGAAATGACAGGAAGGAAGCAGGAGGGAGGGAGTGGGTCAGTGGTTCAGCGGGATGAAGCATCGTGTGCCACCATCTCCCTTTCGCTACAGGTTTGTTGTATCGCCGCAGCCATACGGCCCATGGTGTTCATATGTGGGTTAAACGCCCGTGATTCTGGATTACATAGACTCGAACAGATGGTGAAAGTGAGAAAAAAGGAGCCTGGCCCCTGACATCACTGCACTTCCTGTGGCATAAATGCATATATTAGAAGAAACCTTTATATGACCCATTTACTGGAAGTAGAATGGATTGGTCATTTATCCAGAGATGCAAAAAGAAAGCTTTAATTAGCATGCTTTAACATTAAATTCAATTCTATTGAAAAAAGATTCCTATTAACTCAAAGGAGGAAAAAAAGTCAGCAAACACAGTTGATGTGATGCATTCAGGTTCATCTGGTGTCATTTGGAGGCATGGATTTAAAATGCTAATTATTAATTAAGGGCAATATAAAGGATTCATTGGGTCTCAGTTCAACTCAAAAAGAAGAAGAGAAGTAGAGGAAAGTAAAATAAAAGTATAAGGTTGAGAGTAGGGTTGTGCGTTGGAAAGGACCTAACGATACGTATCACGATACATGGATTACGATATGATACATCAGGTTGTATACTGTATGATACAATACGATACATATCGCAATAAATTAAGATACGATGCATCTCACTATATAATTGCGATAAGAAACAATACTATACATATAACAATATATTGAGATACAATACAACACGATAAATATTGCAATATTTAGTAATACGATATATGTAATACAATTTTTTCTTCCTGGAAATGTAAAAATAGAGCTGAAATTACAATTTGTTGTGTACCACCTTGATAGTCTAATATGTACATTAGCTGAAAACCTCTCAACTTGAGAGTTTGTCAACCAGATACATTTTGGAAATAAACAAGGAAGACAAAAACACAATTGAAGATTCAAAATAGGAAATAAAAATAAATGCAGTTATCAATGCAAACAGGGCTTTGGTGTCAGGTTTTCAAAACCAAGACAAAGCTGCAGGTGAGAAAAATTAGGAACCAAATGAAGAAACTGATAAAGAGACGAGCCAAAAAAAAGACAATGTCCCCTCTGTCCTCTCATCTTCCCTCTCATCTCCCCGACCATCTGAAACAGTCCTGTTGCTGCTGTAAACCCGGCTCACGATGATTTATCTACTGACAAGCGATCGCTGAGAACACAAACACATCATGACCAAAGTATGCCAGTAAAGGGCAACCTTGCTTATTGATGCCCTTTTCATAGCTCGTTATTAAACCCGCCGAACGTTTTGACATTAAGTAAATACGATGACGTGCGCCAAAATCTGTGTGAAGCTCGCAACCCCACTTTCAAAGCAGTTTTTTTTAATTTTTTTAACTACATCCCATCTCAGGCCCCGGAGCTTTGTCAGGGAAAATGCTTTTTTTCTTTCAGAGACAATGATGGGGCACATTCTCCTAAAAGACGCCTAGAATGTGTTATACCCTTATTTTTGAGAAGCACTCTCTCCGTATTAGATTGTTTTGACAGTTGAGTGTTCCTCTAGTTGTTCCCGCCTTCCGCTGTTGTGGAATATCACACAGCCCTGACAACAGCTCCACTTATCGTTGAATTGTTAACTAGCGACAGGTTTTCCACGTCCTCGTCTCCCATCGCTCATCCGAAGTGAATGATAGCGTCGCCGCCGATGCCGACGTGAGCACACGGTCAGGTTGAGGCAATTTACTCTAATTGCACCCGCCGTTTATCGTGTGTATCAGTTTTGCCTTCGCTGTGTCATCAGTCATAATTGGCGCCATGTGTCAGGCTCAGCTGAAGGTGCTGAATTTTCCAGAAAACAGCTAAACATGTGACACCAGTGTTCACCACAACACACCTAATCGTATCTGTCCCACAGTAAAGCGTTTATAGGTTTGGTGGGTAATGACGCCCATCTCTTGCTCGCTGGTAAAGTCTGTGATCCTTTACATTGTGGTTCTTGGCCAGATCTTAAACTCACAGAGGCGACGGTGGGGAATAGTTTGCATCCAACAAAGGAGAAAGAAAAAAAGAAAAAACAGTTCAGGTTTTCTGAGGTGCATGTTTTTGGATGCACGCCGTCTAGGTCTCATTATCCCAGTTCTCTCAGTGGGACTTCCTCCAGGTCACTGTTAGCTCGATGAGGCAGAGCTATGGTTATGTGACATCAAGCTGCAGCCGCACACGGACTCAAGTTGTCTCATTACGCAGTTAATGACTCATTCCCTCTCCCTCCCTTAAAGACACACAAATCGAACATGACTAAAGTTCTAAAAAGCTATCGTCCTTTCTCTGGCCGTGGAGTTTCCTGATGTCCTCTTTTGCGATGTTTGTTTCCTCGGAACTAATTAGAGGTGTGGTGAGTAATGGCTTAGGTGCCTTATTTAAGCTGGTGGGGGATGTGTGTCCTTTGTGGGAAAAGCAATGGGCTCTGTAGGACGCAGCCGTGGCCAAGAAGAGGAGATTGTTCGTCAATGATTTGTTGCCAGAAGTGATTCATCGGTGCGGAGTGCCAGTTGGTGTGGATGTGGTTTCCTCAGGTGTGCTGAATGCCTTGTTGAACAAATTCGTGATTCTGTAAATGTTTTTAGCATTCCACCTTCTATCCCACACCATGTAAGGTACACTTGTAAATAGACATATAGTGTATTCTCAGGGATCTGGGTCCACTGTCTGTGTTTGATGCTGTAGAGATGGGGTCTAAGATATTTTCTTTATGAAACATCTAGCGGCTCAAACTTTTTCACACTTTAATGAGCAAGAGCCCTTATCCACCCAAACAGCGATGGGGCCGACAGGGAGAGACAGACTTTCTAGAAATCTATCAAATGCATTGTTTACTGTGACAGTCCCAAGTGGGAACACTGTGCTGTGCTTAATGGGAAAATGAGCAGGCTAATTGAAACACATGGTGCTCATCATATCAAACAATACCAATTAAAAAGACTAATTTCATGATTTATTGCATTAGGTCAGTTTCTCGCAGATTGGTCTTTGGGGGATGAAAACACTTATTAAGAGTCACAAGCATCAGCATCACACAAACACAAACACAAACTCACTACTGTATGGCAAACAATACATAAACACAAACTGTGATTGGTAAAGGGAAACAGACAACTACATAAACATGCATATCATATCATAATTACCCGTAATTATAATCATTTCTGCCAGCATTGTGTCACATGAGGAACACAAAGACAGCGTCACCCCTTTAGACACATACACACACGTGGGCTCTCACAGCAAGGGTAACGCAGCTCAAGTAGAAAAAAAAAAAAAAAGCAGGGCAAAATCTTTCTGTTTTGGAACAGGAAATTTATTCTACTTCTGTTTTTGTGTTGTGCTCATTATATAAGACGTTGAACTTCAATTTACCAATCAAGACTTGTGCTACATTGAATAATGATGATGCACGTGCAAGAAAAGCAGTGTAAGAAATCATCTCAACTGAGAAACGGATAAAGTGGATATTTGTATTTAGCTTAAAGCTATTGCTAACTACAGCTATCAGACAAACAGCTTTATTATTATTATTGCCAATTAGCAAATCCATATGAAGATGAAAACATACATGCTAACGATTAGCTTCTTTATATTCCTTATATTCATTGGCATTAACCTCAAAGCACTAGTGTGTCTTCTGTGATTACATCCACAAAGTCGTCTTAATTACATTGTTGGAGAGACAGAAGGTTTTAGGTGTAGCCTACATTAGCTTGTGTCTCATTGACAGAAGGTGGTAAAAAGTTATGATTCTCCCTAGACACTATAAGTACGTAGTAAGTAGTTGGCAATCCAATCAATCAATCAATCAATCAATCAATCAATCAATCAATCATTCTATTCGATGATCAATATTTAACCCTGCACAAAAGTATTGAACCCAGAGTGACTAACATATCTAAAAATGAAATCAGCCATTACAGATCAGACACAGCAAAGAAAATGAGTCATGTGAGGTAATTTCTCAACAAATCTCGAATGCAAGATGAGTGTGAGAATGTGTCTCACAGACCATTACATAGATATTCTATTCACTAATGGATACTGCGCCAGACCTGCTAAATGACGCATCAGCTATGAATACTTAAGTCACATGTCTGTATTCTCAACAAGTCTTAGGGGGAAAGAAAAATATTTCCTAATGAAGCCAGACTCTGGTCCAATACAAATGAATTTGTATCATTTGCTTTTAATGTTATTAGGCAACCAGATGGTAATTTATGGCACACGAATACATCATAATTAAGTCAACTGAGCCGTCTGGCATTATACTGTATTGGCCTATAAGGGCGACATCACACTTTGGGAACTAGATTCAAAACGTGCTACTTATTGGTTTACAACAACTTGTTTTAAATCTGACTGAATCTGTATGATGCATTTAATGCTGTCAGGTTGTGTATTATGCATTTTGGTGTTAACATGTCGATAACACAAAGTCGAGAAAACTTGCTTTGAAATAAAGTAGTTAATATTTGTGGGAACTAGTTAACACTTTATTACTGTGTTACTATTTGCCTTTATCCACGTTTTACTGTGTTGGTGCATTTTTTATACACACGGTTGTATATTTATATGTGTGCAGAAACATTTGATGATCATCATATACTGGGCTAAATATGGCACAGACTGCTTTTATGACTTTTCTGTGATTGAAGATGAGATGAATTGTTACAGACGACTTTGGGGATTTGAAGTTTGGCCGTTTGTTTTAAGCAGACAATAGAATAAATTGCTGAGTTTTAATTATGGGCCTATAATATTCATTTCGAGGGGGGTGAAGAAGGAACTCCATTCTGTGTGCAATATCAGCCAGTCATCCGGGCTGGACTGTGATCAAGGTGTTGAGTCAGAGCGGAGCAGGGTGGGGGTGACGGATGCTCTCTGGCTAGCACTCACTGGAAGCCCATACTTCTCATCCACAGCTAATAATAGACAACCCACTGAAAGGCACAGTGAACGACGCGTTCCGTCGACTTTTTGAGAGCATGTGAAATCATACGTTTTATCGCCTGTGCTGTGAGAGTGAGCTCATCGCTGTCGGGTTAAGTTCCCTGATTTGCTGACTTGTCTGCAGGTTGACAGTGTCTATAACTAACAAAAGCTGCCTTTATCCGAGCCAAAACTATTTTATCAGTTCCCTTCTTGTGTGAATTATGCTTGCTGATATTCTGTGAGAAAGTTTTTTGCGAAAAATTGTTACCAGCATGCCAGGAATACAGAATCAAGCATTACCCACAAAGTTATCACCGACTGCCTTGTTTCCACACATTTCCATCAGAACTAAAATATACCTTAAGACATGCTTATTCTAAAAGTCTCAATTCATGTCTGCTGGCTTACTAAGCTGCTGAAAGGAAGAAGAGGAAAAGCTTCCTTGTTCATTTCAGTCAACAACTTTGATACTTTGCAGCAGGCTTCCAGGCAAATGGAGTTTGAATGAAAGCGCACAGCGGGGGGAAAAAAAAGAGCGCGCAGCAGGAAACATATAGCTTCAGTGGATTTGATGTCTGGGAAAAAGTTATTTCACTGAGCAGCATTGTTTGAAGAGGCTTTACGGGGGTTTGCACAAATTCATGATGTCAGAGAATGACAACTAATTATTCTGATTGTACCAAGTCATCCATGCATTACGAATTTCTTATAATTAAACATATTTTATTGCAGTAAAGCAAAACATCGATATCATCACATCAACTTAGACACATGCTTCTATAGCAACGCACATTCAGCCTTCACCGTCTCGGTCATCGTTCCGGAGTGAGTCAGTAGATTTCAACACATATCTCTTGAAGCTTTTACACAACTGACATTCCGTCACATAAACAGTGCTGGCCAAAGTGAAAACAACCTATTTGCACACCCTAAAGCATTGATGTCAAGTTTGTGGGGACAGAAATTTAGGGATTTCTGGCAAGAGACAAACAATTAGTTTCTGTATTTTGCCAGGCTTAGGTCAGCAAACCTTCCTCAGATAAAAACAGTATTATCACCAAACATAAACACATCACTTAAGACCAACCAATCAGCAGAGGTCAGAACTATCTTTTTGCAATTCCTTAGACCAGGACTCATCAGTCTACTTACGGTTCAAGGACAAAGGATGTATTTTTTTTTTTAACCAGAGAAGACTTATGGTTTAAAAAAAGAGTGAAAGAATCCATCTTTGTCCTTGAACAGAGGAAGTGGTCTACAGCACCAACTATCAGCCACCTACAATGCAGGGGCAGTGTAATCAATACTTCAAGTGAGATGAAACATAAGAGACCATAGGAGGAAGATATTGCGAGTTCATAATTTGGATCACTGCCGTTCCAACGTCACCACGTTTGTTGTTGTCAGAAAGTCTCGACTCTGCACTGCCCTCTAGTGGATGTATCATTTTGTGTATGTAAAAGCAGCCTAATTGAGCCTCGACCCTAACAAAGCCACCATCACTCTCTAGTCCATCTCATTTGTGTTGGTTACACCACGGTCCACTACAGAAATGTCATGGAGCGATTATAACAGCACTTGTGATGCAGCACAGCAGAACACAAGAATCGTCCTCAGGGCCTTCGAAGTCTGGTCTGGGACAAATTGAAACTTTAAAGATATCTGACAACCATCCGAAAAAACCATTTGGATAAATACAGTTTAAGCCAGGACCCCGACACATTCCAGAACAGAGGACAGAGCGGCCGCGTGTCGCAGGCTCTTTGGCCTCGTCAGTGTGAGCCATAATTGAGTGAAGTGAGGAGCAGTAGCCTCCCAAACCCCACCCCTACCCACTCCCCCCTGACCGCCTCCTAAATTCCAACCCACTCATGCACCAGTCTCTGGAGAGGTGTAACTGTAGGGGTTTGGAGAGATGAGATGAGCTCCCTTGGGAGATTCAACACTAGCGACTGTAATGCCCTGGGTGCAGCGAGAGGATATTAGCTTATCAGAGAGAGGGAAACGGAGCAAAGACACAGGGAAAGAGAGTTTGTTGCACACTGAGCGTACAAAGTGCTCTAATTTCTGCAGTCCTCTGTGACTCTTGTTATCTCAGCGTGCTTACAGCTCCACAGCGCTGCCAGTGAGGTGCGCACCAGAATAAGCGTTGAGATAATCTAATTATCTTACACATGTGGTCGGGCTCTGTGTCTGAGTACTACGCACGGCACTGTATGACCGTGCACACGACGACTGTGCGTGTGTTTGAGATTTCACACGTGCACTCACAGCCATTCGATTGGCTTGGTAAAACAAAGAATCTTGGGTTGTGACAGATCCGACTGCACCGAGTCTGTCACAAATCTATAATCAATTATAAAGCAGTCCAGATACAACTACATGTGGAAATAAGACATTGATTGCAAACACATCAGGTGAAAGAACAAACAGCTTGGACTATAGCCTGTGTACAAAGATGGACGACATGACAGCTGCCAAAATGTCTCAATCACCCACAAGAGGGTAGCTGCAGTATTGGTCATGAGTGAAAGTCAAGGATTGTTTTAAATCAAAGATGGTTTCTGTCATTTTAGGTAGTTCTCATTATGATGTGTGCACAAGTGTTTGATTTATTTGTGCTTTAAAAATGGGATGAATCATCACGATTGACAGCCTAGACTGACTCAGGATCAGTCGAACGCGTGTATCAGCGGGTTTTTGCAACCTCGGCTCCATGCCCCGATAGCTATTGCCAAAATTCTGACTCAAAATGCACAAGATGGCAGCGTTTGTATCCCGGATATATTGGATTCATTTCTGGAAAGTGGGAGGAAGTGTGGGGGGGGGGGATTCAAATAAATTAACTAATCTAGCCTCGACAAGCTCCATCCCCCAATCACTACTGTGCAGGCTTTGGCTCCCGATGACATCATCGGGGCAAGATGGCAGAGTTGGTGTCCGGGATATTTCGGCTTCATTTCTGGACAGTGGGAGGACGATAAGACACGTCGTCCATCTTAATACAGGCTTTGGCTTTGACACTGATAAATATGGATGTGGCAGACGTATGTAATGTATTGTGACAGGAAACACAGATTTAATCTAAACTCAGGACACTGTCTTGGTTTGACACATGCCAGGTCCAGAGGGAATCTGAGCAGCTCTGACACTGTCTACTTTTTATTGTTGTGTTTTCTTTTATTTATAGACGCACACACTGTAGCCTCTGGGGAAGCCAATAAAGCCTCATGACTCAGTGCTTTAAAAAGTGGACCTTTTGCAGAACCCAGCTGCCCTTTTTACAACCATAATATGCTAGAAAAAAAAAAATCTCCCAGCAACCTCACCTCAGCGACGTGTACCTGTGGCACTCTACAGGATAAATCATAAGAAAAGGTGCATTTAAACAAACTGTTCTCTGTTACTGACACCATTGTGAAAAATAAAAATTTCATTAGTCATTTAAGTGCCAACAAAATACACTGATTTCACGGGGTGAGTCATTTTATGGTTCCTACTTTCTAAAGCTAATGTTGAGGAATTATTTTTGATGAGCTTTTCAACTCTTCTCAGACATGAATATCTCATTTAAGCCATTTTAAGATATGAGCTTTGACGATTAGGTCTGAAAATGTTTCCACTGTTTGCCTTTTCACATATGAACAACAAAAGCGGGAGCGTCTGTGCTTATGACTAAACGCTTTTGAATTCCGTTGTCATTCCAACTTGACATCTTCGTCGGAAACGTCTACGAGTGTGACACCTCTTTTTCATCCTGAAATAGTTTTGTTTTTTTTACGTTTTGCATCCATTGCATGTTAGAAACACCTTCAACACGCCGACTTGCTTACTGTGGATTCTCAGGACAACATCCTGCTGTATTCTCACATGGGCTCACTAAGACATTTCAGCAGAGGGTTGGCCGGACAAACTCAGGAGAATAACCAAAGCAACTGACTCAGCGTTTTTGCACACAGCCCTTCTGGATAAATTCAGTGGGGAAAAAGCTTCGGTGAGTTTGCTTAAAATTGGCTGTAAAACACTAACAATAGAGCTGGTATTTCCTATGATATCCCGTAAACCTCCACCCTACAGGAAGTAGTAAGTCCTGTTCCTTCCCAGTCAGCACTCTCCGTTTGAACTATCATCAGCTTTAAAACCCAGGTGACAGAGGACACAGAGGTGTGTGTGTACACTACGTAAAAACAACTCAACGTGAGCCTTGTCATCTGCAGTAAACTCTCAAGCTCCGTTTTCTGTTCCAAGAATAAACTCTCTTACACGCGCAACCGAATACAGATCAGCTCATGCATATGTGATTTAATTTCCAAGTTTCTGCATTAAAAGATACTCCGTAGATCAGAAGCGGCGAGAACGACCGAAAGCCGCTCGAGAAGAAAGGAAATAGGGGAGATTTGCCTACCTCATCGTAAGTGTAGCGATAGTCGGCCTTCTTTGATTTCAGATCCCACATGACCACGATGCCAGACTCGAATCCAATTAAAAGCTGGAGAGGAAGAGCGACAGGCGAGTCAGTGCGATAGGTGGGAGAGATGACAGAAGGGAGATAGAATAGACCCCGTGATGGGCAGAGAAAGAGGTAATACATTTGACATTCAAACACAGCATGAAAGGAAGTCAGGTGCGAGTAGATGACACCGGCTCAGGGAGACACCTGCTCTCCTTGGCTCACAAGACATGATAATGGAAAATGCAAAGAGATTTTTTTTTTTGGGAGAACATGAAGTGTTTATTTACAGAGACAACATCTAATCTCTGTACTTTAAGAATCAGATATGTATGACTAAAGTAACGGGACATTCTGTTTTGAGCCTGGGAAATTACCATCTACTTCCGCCAAGGGGGGTTATGTCTCCAGCCGTCTGTTGGTTTGCTCCTCAGCAGAATTACTCAAAAACTACAGACTACTTGGTGGAAGGGACGGGACGCGGGCCAAGAAAGCATCCATTAATTTTGGAATGGATTCAGAAAAATGGTGCAGATGCAGAAGTTTTTTTATCACGGCACAATTTTTACCAATTTCCCAGGGAATAATTCATGGGTCTTGGTTGTTTTGTTGGTTTGTCGGCAGGACTACACAAAAACTACCAGGCAGATTTCTATAGGTAAACTCTACTGAGTGCCTTTTATTGAAATAAACCTTTATGTTTAAATGTGATCTGTTGGAGACCATGTAACCAAACGTTTTTATTATGACCTGAAAGGATTCCAGTGGAGTTTTTGTCAGTTATTAACACTATGTAGATTTCTTAACGAGTGTGTTGTTTGTTTGCATCGTGTACGTGTGGTTTCTTCTGCTGACTGAAAAAGGAAGCGTGGAACCCAGCAGTCCAGTTAACATGGATGTAAATGAGGTATGGAACCACTTTAAAAAAACAAGCTCAAATGTTTATGAGGGGAGTTTGTTCAACTTGAATGATACTGAACACACATTTTGATGAGAAACACTGAATGTAAATATTACTTCAAGAAAACCTCCACAGGGAAATTAAGCATTGCAAAAAATGTCCTGCTACACATTTCATTCACGTTCGCTGATGAAATCCTTGACTCCTCAAGTAAGATTATGCTAAAAAACAGACTTAATCCTTGATCACAGACTCTGAAACACAGACACATCTAATCTCAAATAGGACTAAATGCTTTTGAAACCAGGGTGAGGATAACCTGTTTAATCTTGTGAATGCATATGCTGTGTATGATTGATACAGGAAGGAGATTAGTATTTAGTCAATGAAATTTAAGGTTTACCTTTCCCTCATCCATTGGGTTGTCACTTATATGGACGACAGGTCCGGGGTGAGCCTTGGAGGACCTTGAGAGACACAAAGATGAAGAGAGATCAACATAAAAAAAACGAGGCCATAGACGTACAGTTCTCTCACATCACATGGGGACAAAGAGAGGGTTAAGGTAGGATACAAGTGTCTTTGAACCTGAGGAAGGTCCACGAGGGAGGACAGAGCTGTCAATCACTCCAAGGCTCTAAAAGGCTGTTCAAAGACATAAGCTCACTGAAGGTTGTGATGGATGGCTCTGTCAGGCCAGGCGATCCCCAATGGCTGTGTGTGTGTGTGTGTGTGTGCGTGTGTGCGTGCGTGCTTGTCCGTGCAAGTGTCCATTTGCATGTCAGCAAAGAAGACAGCTCCAAATGCTCGGCTGCCCCCTCATCTCCCCTTCCTGTCTGCGCTTTACCCTCCAGACAGCCTTATGTCAAATCTGCTCGCTGTGTGCCACGTGGCAGCGCAATTTACCTAACCTGCCCTGCCTTAAAGATATGATGCGGGCTGAGGAATGCAAGAGAAGGTCACAGCTTAAAGAAGAGTGACTGTTAGAGCCTGAAACACGAGGGGAGGAAGGGCGAGGGGGGTGTCTGACGAGGAGAGGAAGCGGAAGGCGCTGCAACCAAATGTAAGTAATGTAAAAAAGGAGGGAAGGCAAAAGTCCTTGTTCTGGCCTGTGTCTCAGCAGTGCAGAATTTTGTATTCATGCTATAGTCTGACAGTGAAAGACAAGTATGAAAAGATGTGTACATGTCTCAATATGAAGAATATATTTAATGGAAATCCATACAAATTTGAAGCCAATTGCTCAATTTACAGCAAACTGTGTGTGTGTGTGTGTGTGTGTGTGTGTGTGTGTGTGTGTGTGTGTGTGTGTGTGTGTGTGTGTGTGTGTGTGTGTGAATGTAGCAGGTAGTGGGCAGACAGTCAGTCAGTCAGTCAGTTGTCTCTATATTTAGCCTGTTAGAGCCTTATTACCTAAGCTCTGCTGCAGCTGGAGCTGTTGATTTATCTAATCCCCCTTCACTGCCTGTCTCCCAGCTAACAGCCGGCCACAGCAGCATGCACACACACACACAGATACAGGCACACACACAGAGATACAGACACACACACGCACACAGAGAGAGATACAGACAGACACACAGAGATACAGCCACACATTTGCATGACGGCACAATTAAGACACATCTTTAACACCGAGTCCATTTGTAAAACACACGCCCATAACGAGTACCCTCTTGCTGCGTTGCAAAACACAACGTGATCGCATAAAAGCCCCTCTCTCCTGTCCCACATGGTTTATCTCCTTTTGTTCGCAGGAATTGAGACGCAGTGTTCTCAGCGATCCCCCGCGAGGCTCCGAAAACCAATCTGAATTTGTTAAAAAACCTGTTGTCGTACGGTAAATAAATCGGACATGAGCATATTCGCAAAGTCCACAAATGCACGTTCAGGTTTGGGAGATAAAGGAATCACCATAGCAACAGAGGCAGGACGGGCAGAGCACAGGCTCCCAAAAATCATCCACATACTCTGGCACAAACACACAAACCCACCCACACAAACACACACATCTTTGTACTTCTATCTTTGTGAGGACGTTAATTAACATAATGCATTCACTACCCGGTAACTCTAAGCATCACAACCAAACACCGGACAGCAACCTGTGTCTGAAACCTAACGCTATCCCAAACCCTGAAATCAATGCTTCACTGCCCTTTAAAGTTATGAGCACCTTTCCCTAAATGCCCTTATTCTGAAGGTCGTAAAATTGTAACTGGTCCTCACAAAGACAGAAGTACACACAGACACACACAAGCTGCCTGCTTAACTACTTCAACACGCTCCTGTAACCACACATTTCTGCCTGTATACTGCTATTAACTCTGCATTCTGCATACTGAGTGAAAAGGCCTTCAGGGACAGGAACATTTGGGTATGTGTGTTTATAAGTGCATGTGTTGTGTGCATGTTTGTCTCTCTCATTGCATCATTTGCAGTTTCATTCTTATCTTTCAGCTTTTGATTCAAGGTCTCGCATATCTCTCACACACACACACACACACACACACACACACACACACACACACACACACACACACACACACACACACACACACACACACACACACACACACACACACACACACACACACACACACACACACACACACACACACACCAAAGGCCCAATGGAAAACATGAGGTTCATTCAGAAAGTCTGACTCTTTGACTCCTTCCATTTTTTTGTTACAAAGCTTTATTGCACCACATGAACAGTATGTTAAATATCTCCTAACCCAATGATGCATCAACTACATCAAAGGGAATGTACACATGCAATGTAAGCACACACACACGCAACATAATAGCATTTGTGTGTAAGCAATCAGAAGAGCGACACCTCATTGAATTTAAAAAACCTCGTCGGTGCTAGGACACACATACACACACACACACACACACTTGACACTCATTGACATATTGCATTCCTTCGCCACTTACTCTCACCTTAACCACAACTGCATGCCGAACTCCAGGGGGAGTCCTCAGGATATAGCTTTCAATTTCAACCCTAAACCTAATTCTGACCATGACTCAAAAACTAATTCTTAATAATAATTCTTAACCCTCAAAATAACAGGTATTCCGTCAGCATGCCTTATTTAAGGGCTTTACTACACACACACACACACACACACACACACATACATAACGTGCACGGTGAAGTCCTGAACATCTGGTGTCACCACGGGTGACGCTCTCTCAGGCGGCAGAGGCGCAGTCACCATGTGTCACCGCAGCAACATGGTTTGAAAAACCTCTTATATACCACATGTGACCTCAGAAAACTCTACATGTGATTTTCAGTTCATGAAACTGCAAAAAGTCTTTATGAAACTGACCAAACCAGTGAGATCTGCTCTAACTGGGGCTTGACCAGGGGAGTCCCCCCTGCAGAGGCCGCAGGTTATGACCCTGACTGCTACACTTCTCTCCCCCATTCTCTCTCCCATTTAACTCCTGCTATCCAGTCTATAAAAGCTAAATGCTCCTCGACAGACACTCGAAAAACAGCAAATCATTTTACAAATCGGATGTTGATCAATTATTTGTTCTATCTCCTCACTGTGTTTGCACAATGCATAAGCAATATATCAATATTGAAAAATCAAGCTGTGATAGTTACTGATTCTGTTCATATCCCAGCCCAAACTGACGTGCCATTATTTTCAAAACTGTGACAAACAGTATGTGGCTGGAAAAACAGAGAATGTAACAGAGACAAAAATTAAGTATGTTGTTTACCAAGTAGTTGCAAAGCAATACTTGGTAAACATGCAGCAGTTTTAGTTTTGGCGGGTTAAGTTTTGTACTGAACTGAACAAAACAGTCAGAACAAGCAAGAGATGGAACTTATTTAAAATTCAACACTGCAGTGAAGACTGAGGCCGGACCATATGAACAATAATATCTTTTACCAACACAAATCCTTGCACTGAGCAAAAATGATTTCAACATCAAACTTGTAATTTGTCATTCCTCCCCTCGAAGGACATGGGTGTTTTGAATGAAAGCTGTGTCCCCTATAGGAGAGTTGACTGTTGGCTGACCCCTGGAGTCACTGCGGTGAATGGCCTACAGGACACTGGATGCTGAAGGATACTCGGACCCTTCCCTGATGTGCTGCACCAGCTGATGAACCCACACGTGCTTAAATCCACATTATGCAGGAACATACTTAGATGCAAACAAAGTATTTACAGTAGCTTCAGGGTCCTGAGTGGGAGAGCGGGAGAACATGAAAGAGGTCAGAACAGGAGAGGCCTCTGGGCGCACGTATTCACATGAACTATGTGTCATAGTGAGCCGTTAACATTTCACCACTCCTGTCCCACTTCCTCCTCGCCTCTCTGTACCCAGTGACCATCAAGCTGCATCAAATCAAAACGCACACAAAGACACAACCAAACACATGCTGCCAGCTACACACACACATTAACATGCATATACGGAACCCTGCATACATGCCGACAATCATGTAAACACAGGCAGATTTACATGTGGCCCTGCTGCAGTGCCCTTAATGTGTACAGCACTGAGTGAACTTTAGTGCCATGTAATTACTGCAGGATGTGTGTGTGAGTCTTTTCAGTACAGTGAGAGGGAACAGAGGTGTGAGTCACACACACACACAGAGCAATTGGCCAGGCCAGGGCAGGCCCGGGGCCACTGGCACGGCTTCTGCAGCTCGTCTCCAAATAGCAGGGCCCGAGGGAAGATGACCCCCGAGCTCACCACATCCTAGCTTCATTACAACAATCGCAACAGAGGAGAGGTGTAGCTGGCAGGGCTTTAGGTACAGTCTTCAAATAATGCTTTCACTCGCACTTTACAGTATGGAGCTGACAATAGTACTAATGAGAATTCCTGCAATGGGTTCATTCATTTGAGAAAAAGCAACCCACTGTTGCGCTTGATAAAAATAAATCATTTTTTACGGATACATTTTCTGTTGCCCGACTAATCGGTACAGCTCTTATTGCTGTGAATTTATAACGAGTGCTAGCTTCACCTGACAAGCAGACAAGATGACAAGCAGGCGTTAGAGGAGAACAATGGCGGAGGAAGGGTCGGCACCCTCCTGACCCTTCACAGCTGGCACAGGAGAACAAGAGAGCAACCCCACACCTCTCTGATCTGCATCAAACCACAGAGACCCTCTCATACACTCACACACAGACATGCAAACTGAGAGCATCTGCAACAAACCCCTGGAACCGCCGCCGTCTTCAAAACATAATAATATTGCACAGAATGGCCGCGCGAGCGATTGAGGCGGAACCTCATTTCCTCAGACTAATTGTGCAGAGCTACGGTTTGGATGGAAACAACGTCGTGTCAAAGAAAGTTGTGGTGGCTTAACAAAGCTGTTAGGGGTGGCAGAGCACGATGTGAGGACAGATGATGGGCGCGTTTCTACAGAGAGTAATTATTGTTATGGGTGGCCTGCAGGAACTGACGAGAGAGCAAAGAGAGGAGCAGATGTATCTGTAAAGCCGTTTCCAGACATGAATTATACAGACTTTCTCTTTCACGTATGAAGAAAGCAGCAGAGCGATTCTCCAGCTCAGACACATTCACAACAGGAAAAGGTCCGGAACAATCAGGTGAGGGGTGGCTCATGGGTAGATCACTGCGGAAATCACGTGTTTTTCAATGGCGCCGGCCCATTGTCGCCAAAATCTCTGGAATCTCAAGGACATCCTCTATCAATGGCGTCTTCTACATGTATGACACCTCTTTTTCATTGTATTGTTTTGGGACGTTTTGCATCTGCCACGTGTTTGAAACATCCACTTGCCCAGACAATATCCATGGCCTCATTCGGACAGCGTCCTGAGTTTTAACTAGGACCCTCTGACTGATTTCTGTCTGGAGTTCAGTGCATGTCTGAAAGCAGCGTCACAAAACAGAAAATATTGGGAGGGTGAGAAAGGCAGAGGTTGAATGTGCAGGTCAATGTTGTACGAAAGTAACATTAGCCATAAAAAAATATAACTGGTATCCTTTATTGTTTTGAAAGTGCATGTCACTGGATTATTGCAAATATAAATGGAAATTTTGACTTTTATTATCTCGGACAGGCAACACGCTGAATGTTTAGAGGACGGAGGCTGTTTAAAGTCCCACTTACAGACTGTCTGACCTTTAGTTTGATGCGAAAGTGGCACAATGTTCAATTTCTAATTCCGAGGAAAACTCCAGCATTTTAGATAAGGCTGCTTTTTAGCAACGTCCAGGCTGATGTGGCCAAAGGGGATTTGTCATCAGAGCAGAAAGTAGACAAGTTAAAGTGTGATTCCCACTGACGGCTTTTGTCTGCAACTGGCCTGGATACAACCAGTCACTCAGGTGTGAGAGCTTCTTGGTTTCTGGTTCATTTGTGACAATCTAACAAGATTACTTCTCTACTGGCAATAGGAAAGGAGTCATTCCCCTTTTTTAGTGGGTAATCGTCGTTTAAAAAACCTGCTTTTACCTACTAATTTTGGTGTAAGAGAGCTACATCTTACTGCTGCATCGGTGCAAAGATGCGGTCCATTAATTCAAGATGCGTCTGCCAATTAATTTATTATTCCCAGTGTTTTTGAATGCACCAGATGTTCCTATAACCCGATGGTAGAAGTTTGCTTTTTTCACTTTTTTCTAACTTTTCTAACCTTTGGATATGTTGGAACAACGTGTGGGTGGTCGTGGTTAAAAACACTTTAAAAAGGAGAGAAACGTACTGTAAAGGCGAAGGAGAAAAAAAGGAGAGATTAGAATTACACCAAAAAAAGTAAAAGTTATTGCTCGTCCTTGTCAGGAAGAACCTCAGTATCGACCTTCTGATCTTATCTATCCTCCATCTCATCATTATCACTGCTTACCTTCCTCCTCTGCCCTCTTTTTTTCTTTAATTGGAAACCTCTCTCTCCGTCCTACACTCATCTGCACGTCTCCTTCCTTCCCCAAACCGTCTCCCGCTCTGCCCTCTGTTACCTGCATTTATCCTTCTGTCACCGCTCTGTTCCTCTCCTCCATCACACATCCTCTCTGCATGTCTTTTTCCCAAGGCGGAAAAAGCACCGTCTCATCCGACCCACTCCTCTCTGTCATACTCCCCTTCTCCTCCTCCTTCTCTTCCTCCCTCTCTCCCACCGCTCACTCTCGACTTTCCTTCCCTGCAGCCCTGTCGACGAGACGAGACGTCTGTGTGTGCCATACACTGATCTCGGCAGACACCTGTTTCAACCCCCCCCCCCCTCCTCTCCATCCCTCCTCCTCTTATCCCTCTCTCTGAACACACACACACACACACACACACACACACACACACACACACACACACACACACACACACACACACACACACACACACACACACACACACACACACACACACACACACACACACACACACACACACACACACACACAGGGAGAGGGGGATGAGGGGATGGCAAGAAGCAAAACGCTCCAGTGAATAATTTAAGTCGCTACAGCAGGGAACCAAAATGGAGCCTGTCAAACTGACAGATCCATTGAAACAGCGAAGAGACAGGTCGCTCACTACCTGAAGTCGGATACTGTGCCTGGAAATGATAGACTGACTAATGATTCTTTCTCATCTCATTACATTTAAACTACAATAACCTTTTCGAAGGCAAAAAACGCTGATTGCACAAACATCCCTCGCCTCACTTAAGGGCTGCAAGGTGAATCAATAGACCCAGGGATCGGTGTTGCAGTATAGGCAATATGAGTTGGATTCATACGGAGTTCAATAATTGATCAGGGCATCAGCGGTTTACTTTGTACACCGACCCCCTTGCATGGGGGCAAAAATCTCGCAAAATCACGCCAACGAGAAAAAGCAACTGAGGAAGAAAGTTTGAGGTGAAGATGTGGGCGGGCGGCGACACTTACAGTTCGATGGCTTTGTTCCACATGATAACATAGCCTGAGAGGGTAAAGGACTCCACGTTGACGATGTGGATGTTCCCTCGTTCCGTGCCGATGTACAGCCACTTGCTCTGGAAGGGCAGGTGGCAGTAAGTTATTCTGCGGAGAGAGACGGAGAAGAGACAAGCGTTAGTGAGCGACAGGTTTGGACAAACGGGTTACAGACAACCGAGAGAGACAGACTCCGGTTGAGAAAATCACCCGACGACCTATTAGGAGAAATTAATTATGAAAAACTTCGAGAGGATCATTTACCACTCCGCGGGGTCAAAGCAGCGGCAACCAAAGAGATTTGAGTCATTCATTCAGCTCCTTGTCTGCAGACCTACAGGATACATGAGGCCAGAGACACCCAAAATTCTCCTGTTTTCATCGTCAACCCCCTAACCTCCTCCTTTCATCCATCCATCAGACTTAGGCTTAATGAGAGGTTATAAACCCTTCCCTCCTTAACTGCAGCCATCCATTCATCTTCTCATCCCTTTTTCATCATTCTGTTCCTTCATCCATCTTTCCATTCCACCTCCGATCCATCTAAGGAATAATAATGTACAACCTTGGTAATCCAGCTCGCTAATATTTCAAGGTCGTCCAGCTCCGCCGGTGATCCTTTTTGGATTCTGCGCGGCGGTTTGAGCTACACCTGTGGACGCCAGTGGCCCTGCGCCTTTAAGACGAGGCCCCCCCATGTTTCATCAGCTGGGAAAACCCACCTAAGTAGGAAGAGGGAAATGAATCTGTAACCATTTCTTTTTACAGCACTTTCTTCTTTGTCCATTATTCATAGGAACGACACACTGGAGTGTTTTTACCCCGCAGATTAACTCACATTCAGAAATGGAATCACTCAGCACAACAAGTTTAATATTTGAATGTAATAACGGCTGTCAAAGAGGGACTAAGTAGATATGTCAAAAAATAAGATTTAATGGTGTCTTGACACAAGTTGCTGTTCCTTTCACAAGATCCTCTCCAGGAAACTACAGCATGGTTAATATTTGATGATTAAGGGCTACATTTACTAAATGGTTTTTGTTCAAATTGTTAAGAAACTCTGACTAGAAGCACAAGATGAGTCTCATTATCTTTTACCAAAAAATATGGAATGAACTAAATGTAACAGGCATTTGGTTTTTTGATTTTTAAAATATAAAAATGTGACTTTTCCTCTGCTGGAAGAACAAATTGAGGATGTAAATGTAATCAGGACAAAAATTGTGTTTCCTCTTGAACCTCTGAACAAGTCAGTGGTGTCCAGATGTGGTGTATGTTGTAGAGGAGAGGGTTACAGACGTATCAGTACTTTAAACACAAACTGGAGCAAACATGTCCTTGCATTGACCTTAAGTCCTGTGTTTTAATGCTCACAGAGCTTGTATCTCCCGCTCTCTGTCGCTCCCACACTTTTGCTGCAGGGCTGTGTTGAGAGTAACACACACACACACACACACACACACACACACACACACACACACACACACACACACACACACACACACACACACACACACACACACACACACACACACACACACACACACACACACACACACACACCTTCCCTCTCTGTCCGGCTGCTCCGCTCTAACACATGAATATATTCATATTTCTGAGCAGAGTTGCTGGGCTACTTAACATAAATCTCCTCCACACAGTCCAAATGTACGAAAAGACACAACATACAGGAGTAACCCGACCTGGCCTGATCAAATATGGGAGTTTTACGAGTTGCACATTTCTATCTCATCTAAGAACAACAAGGTTTTTTTTATTCTATACACTATTAATTTGCCTGGATTTTCAGATTCACCCACGTGTTTTTCAAATCTCATCCAGGAGAGAAAATGTATTTGCCGGTGCTAATTAGCTGTTTCTGACCATGTTTCATTTGAAGACAGTGTCGCATGAGCCGACTCACTGAAACATGGCCAGTTGAGTACACACTCACACTACAGACTCACTTAACCAGGCAAGATGACTAAGAGCAACATGACTTTTCATGACAACTTGTGGCGTCCTCATATCCAGTAGGCAGACTGTCGACTGGATTTAATGTCCTTTTTCCATCTGCACAAACAGATGTGCCTTGTCTATGTATATGAGGCTGGAGTGTGTTCATGTGCTAGTTTTCATGGATGTGATTTTGTAATGTGCGTGTGTACTGTATATTTGCGTTCGTGCTTCTTAGCTGCAGATATGAATTAGTGTAGTTATATATGCATTGTATGTAAATGTACGTTGCATATATGTGTGATCGGCGAACGTGTGCACATGCAAGCTCGATGATTAAGTGTTCAGAGAGCCAGTATTTGAGGGCCAACTGAGAGGCAGTGTCGGGAGCATAATTATACAAATTTGCTCGCAGTTTGTGAGAGTGTGTGTCTCTTTGGTGTGTGTGTTCGTGTGCATGCAAATACAAGTGTTTGTGTACTTCCGTGCGTTTCGCCGAGTTCACACTTGTTGTGCACGCACGAGTCTCCTGGTGAAATCTCCAGCTTCAAGTGGTCACGACACACAAAGGCAGCTGCCAGCTTGCAGGCTCAGGGCCAAACACATTGCCTCGGAAATGACAGATGCCTGCCACACACAACACGCTGAGGCTATCTGCACTTTGGGCTATAGTTGCATGAGAGCACAGTTCACTGCAAATTAATTGGGGAGAGAGGGGAAACTTTACAAAATCGCCGTTTGTAAAACAGGGTTTTCTGTGATGTTCCCATCAAAGAGAATTATTGCCACAATGAACCTGCTTGTAATAAGAAAATCATCAATTTGAAAACTTTGATCCAAACTGCTTTTATCTTGTGGTAGGTTCCTTCACTGAACAGATTTTTTGTAATTCGCCCTTCAGCAATGCACCGACCACTTCACTGGCTGACTTCATAATAATGTGGTGTAAAAAAGATGATTTGGGTCCTTTAATAAAGGCGTGTCAGCAAAAACAATAATCACAGACATAATATAACATGAATCATTTTAATATCATGTAGAATTATCAGAATTTTGTATCATATTGATTATGAACAATTGGCAACCCAGCATGATGTCATCCAAATTGCGGTTTTGAAGCCTCAAAGTTTTGCATTTTTTCAGCGCCATCTTGTTTTTTTTAAACCAGAAGTAACCATATTTGGAGGAGGGCAGGACGCCTACACTTGCGACCTGCACCCATTGGACAGTACTAGCTGTCAATCACACGTATCCATGCTCAGATGTAAATGGGACCATAATTTACATCATGCCGTACTTTAGAAGACTTGGAACTAGCGATTGAGACCATAAATTCCCAATTAAAACATTTATTGAACGTACAAATTAAGTGAGAATTAGGGTTAATTTCTGAAGGATCTCTATCGACACAGACTCCTTTTAGGGACTTTCTGCTTCGGTCATTCGAAAGGGAAACTACTTCCCAGGAACTTAATTTAGACCCAGCTCCCTGCAGCGCCTCAAATTATAACAGCTGTCATTTTCTGTATAATAATCAAAGCAGCCTATTTTGGTCCTCTACGATTTTAGCTGCTCATCTCAAATAATCTGAACACACAGATATTTTGCATTTATTAAGAGAACATATGCCTTTCAGCAAATATTTAGATGAAGACAATATAAAGAACTCAATGATGATCAGGCACCAACAGCAAAAAAGTTCCATCCAACATCCATCTGAGAGAACAGAGACCCCAATCTACCTACAGGGTCTCAGTGAAGAGGAATCTAATCTGATCACACACACACACACACACACACACACACACACACACACACACACACACACACACACACACACACACACACACACACACACACACACACACACACACACACACACACACACACACACACACACACACACACTCTCTCTCAAGCACTTTCACCCCCCCTGCTACACAGACAGGGGTGTGCCTCCAAAAATGAATTAAAGTATGTGCCTTTATCATTAATTACACCAATGTAGACGTTGGTTCACCCCCACAGTTCTTTTAATATATGCATTGTTACAGTTAGAAGGTCAAGTAGAAGAAAAAAGGGAGACAGAAATAAAAAAATAAAAGATTCTGGGGGGGTTATAATCCTAACAGTCCTGAAGTAACCTTACTCAGTGAAATATCTCAGCGTAAACTCCGCTCTGCTGAATAATTCATTTTTATCAACCATTTTCAGTCGTGTGCTTGATGCAGTACCAACGACGACAAAGTACTGAGAAGATATTTTTAGCTTTTTTGTGCCGTCTTCAAAAATACTTAAGCGAAACCTGAGATTTATGTTGTTTGATTATCAGCATGACGTGACTGAGTCGTTCCAGAGACAGAGAGATAAAAGCAACTCAAACCAAATATATCAAGAACACACAGTTATTGCTCCGATAAACAAAATCTCCTTCAAAAGATCAAGACACATTTGTGTGAGTGGTGGGTTTAGGTGTGACCTAGCCCCCCCCCCCCACCTATTATCTCCCATCATATCACCCTGCATTGACGATAGCATCCGAATCTGCAGTGCATTCCTGTGAGGCCGGGAGGTGACGAGAGCATCCTACGCCAGAATGACTCGACAGGATTTCTTTTTTGCGCTCGCTGCATCCCCACACTCCAGCCCACAGACTGACTCACCGCTCTCTGGCTGAGGCCCAGTCTGTCTCAACTCCTCCTCTCCTCCCTTCTCTCCTCTCTCCTAGAGCCTGTGATCTGATGTGAATGGATGCTGACGCTGGGAGGGCTTTCCGCCACGCTGCTTTCACCCATCAAACGATGATTCTCAGCAGTGGGTGGGGGGGAAAGAAGGTGGGGAAGGTGGGGATCTGTTCGGAGGAGTTTGGAACGGGTCCTGATGATGGGCAGACTTTAAAGGGTGAATTATTTATTTATTTAGAGAATAAATGTATGAAAATGTAAAAGCTACTGGAGGAATTTTTGGCAGCATTTTGGGCCTGTGCTGACATTATACCTTCTTTTTTTTTGTTTCGTCCTTGTCAACAGTGAAAGTGCTTTTATAATTAAATTGCTAATCTAATCTTTTCTGATGCTAGCTGGCTTCAAGAAAGATGCTGTTAGCAAGAGAGCTTTATCCATGTGAATGTCACCCAAACACAATGTATGGAAGAGGTTTAAAAAATTTTTTTAAGTACACTTAATCAATTTCTGGCTAATGGTAAGATGAGAAAATCAATACCACCCGCTACCACTAGTCAGCGCACTTATGTTACATTACATTACATTTCATTTAGCTGACGCTTTTATCCAAAGCGACTTACAATAAGTGCATTCAACCACGAGGGTACAAACCCAGAATAACAAGAATCAAGAAAGTACAATTTCTTCAAGAAAGCCAAACTACAAAGTGCTTTAAGTAAGTGCCTTTTAAGTGCTACTAAATTGCTAGTAGGCGTGTTTACAGTTTTAACGAGAAGAGTCCACACGAACACGGGACCTCATGTGGTTTTCACGACCTTGAACGTGTGAATCTTCTGAACATTGAGTTCAACAGTTGTTACATATGTTCTAAGATTGTTTTAAAATCACCACATGGACTATTTCTCTTTGGTTTGTTTGGTTGTTGGGTCTCTGCCTGTTCATAATTGAATGTGTTTGCCAGT
The DNA here is from genome assembly GCF_022539355.2 of Hippoglossus stenolepis. Classification (NCBI taxonomy): domain Eukaryota; kingdom Metazoa; phylum Chordata; class Actinopteri; order Pleuronectiformes; family Pleuronectidae; genus Hippoglossus; species Hippoglossus stenolepis. Next base: position 13,140,617 of record NC_061502.1, read on the forward strand.
TTTGGACTGCTTGAGGGTCCAATCTCTTGTGTAGCTGTGACCCTCCCAGCTGTAAATTAACAAATTGTCATGTTTGCATTGTTTATCATGTACGGATCAAACAAATGAGCAGTAGCCTAATGTGTTGAATAGCATGATTCAAGTGTAGCTTTATTTTGGAAGACTGGAAGCTGTTTACCCATGATTCAAGTCTTAATGCTCGACCACACAGACGCCAACGTGACGCAAAAGATCTAAATCTATGTGATAACAAAAACAAACTCTGTGGTTAATAATGTACCTTGAAGTATTTGGGTCAGTTTAAACACGAGCGCTTCATTTGGCTTGTGCCAGGCTGTTGTATCTTTGTATTCTGTTGCACCCGGTTAGGAAGCTGTCGCTGCAGTTCTGGTTGGGTGACTGTGCTTTTGTTGATGCAGGAAATGGCTGCCCTGTCCTCTTCACCCTGACAAGTTAAAGTCAAGCTTTGAAACAAACAGTCAGCGAGAGGGGAGAAACAAAGCAGCAAAGGTGGTGCTCGACGAAACAGACCCTTAGAGGTTTTTACAAATCTGTCAGTTTCAATCCTGTTGGTCTTAAAATCTCCACTACTCCTTCTACAGCGATTGTTAACCTTGAACTATGATCTTCTCAAAGCCACTTGGAAATGCAACCTCATGGGTTTTTCTTTTGACAACTGTATTAAAAAGTCTTGATCGGGACAACAAGAGCTGGGCGCACATTTAATTAAAAACAAAAAAAGCTGAGATAAGCGATATTTGCCGCGTTCGGAGCCAGCGGAGATCTTATAAGCTTATCAGAGTGCAAGACACTTTGCTGAACTGTGTGATAAGAAGGTTGAAAAGAAAAGAGCATAACAAAACCCTGATGGTCCCGTTAAGTTTGAAGCAGTTGTGTTTCACAAAGTGTTGATCTGCAAACAATATATAAATCTTTTCATATTCTCTGCTTGACTAAAGAGGTAAAGACTGAGAGGTTGGTTGCTGGGTAGGATTTCTTCTACACAACCGAATCAGCAAAGCCACATCATCGTTAACAGCCCAAATAAATTCATTAGAAGCAAAAACTGGAGCAATTCCGAGTCAGATGAAAGAGGTGTGGACTCAAATTAGTCACACACAAAGTTAATGCAGACTTTCATGTATTTGGCCAAATTTGTTCAGTGGAGGACTTTCCTCAACTCTTTCTTATGACGAATATATCATTGAGGGAATCAGACCACCTCCCTTTTTTCTTTGATATCTCTACTTCAGGAGCAAGACAATAATGTGTGGAATTGCTCCAACCTCCACTGAGTGTCATTCTAGTTCCTAAGCCCCTAAGGTGGCCAGGTCTGGATGCACTTCATCAAAGTTTGAAGCCCGTCAACATCATCGTGTGAAGTTAAGTCGCTACGTTCAAACTGAAACTTTATCACGTTCACTTCTCGGATCAGCACAGCACGACACCGCTCCTGTGCTTTGACTGCTTACGTGACTAAGCAGAGACTGGTACTATGTGAGACAGCAAAGCCCTCAGGTAAAAACCGCTGTAAGTGGCCGAACATTATTTCTTAAGTGTCAATATCTTCTCCTCTAATCGTCCAGTCCGTACATATTATGTATGGATGAGGAGCGAAAGGCTGAATTCGTCCTCGTGAATTTTTAACCAGGGATTGAAGAGTAGACTTACAACTGATCGTCCTTCTCCGTCCTCTCAACTTTTCAGTTTCTATTTTTTCCTTCTTTATCTATTTTACCTAACAAGCATCATTTTCTGCTTCTTCCACTTGCTGCCATTACTTTCTTCTCCTCTCCCTAATGTCTGTAGTGGCTTTGCAGCATCTCCGCCCCGTCTTGTCGCCCCCTCGCTCGGCTCCTCTTCAGATGCTGTGTCTCAGGGTCGCTGCGTTGGACGGCGGTGCTTTCTAAATGTCAAAGGCGGTCAAGCGCCTCCGTAAGAACACAACCCGCCCTGAAAGTCGCTGCTGGCCACCTGTCCATCACATCAGCGTTGTCACAAATCATCAGCCGTGACGTTTAACCCGTGAACCACTTTTCACGATGACGGAGCAGTGGCCAGTGATATGATTGCGTCTGATGGGTAATCACTGCATTTGTGATTGGAGGAGACATTGGAAGGCGACTTCCCGGAGGTGAAGTGATTTAGCATTTTTGTTGATCTTCATTTGATATTGGAAAGAATGCATCATAAGCTTTCCTGGCTGTTTTGCATGTTTTTAACTATGCGATGATTAACATTTTGCAACCTTGCTGACTTATTGCAAAATTCTGTTATCATCATGTTAATACTGAAAGACGGAGCAGTTATTAACTCAGCGTTGGGGACTTCAAGGACAGTCAAAATATAATTTGAGAGTTGACTGCTAAGTTATTGAAAGGAAGAAAGATTATATATCCTGCGCACGTGTAGATGCGCGTGCTTGTAAAATAACGTTGATAGTTTGTCAGCCAAACATCAATTCGTTCATCACCAAGAAGAAATTTAAAAAATGACCCTGCAGGCATAATGTACTTTAGTGATATTGATGAGACACTAACGCTACTCAAGGCAGCAAAGTGTTAAAGCTGAGGAGAAATTCATCACAAGCTTGTTTGGACTCTCTGAAGGTTAATCATCTTCAGCATACTGAAGTCAAGAGAGCCTAGTGGTTTCTTCAAAGGACGGGAATTAATCTAAAAACGTTATGATGTGCTTTTAAACATTAGTAGTAATAATACATGGTGTGTAAGTACTTAATTAACTCAAACGTATAAAATCACCTGTAAAATGGTTCCTGAAAATAAAAATGGGCTACAGACTCGGTCACCATCCGGAAGCGTGTGTGTATTTATGTTCCCTGTGAGTGTGTGTGTGGGCAGCTGCGGATATTAATTGCTTGTTTATAGTTTGTGCGTCTGTGTGTAATATCCTGCTGGTGAAGAGCTTCAGGTGCTCGGGTGGGTTCACACCTGTGGCCCAGTGTAGGGGAAGCCTCAGAGGCAGAGCGGGTGACCCAAAAGAATGAGTGTTTAGTTGGAGGGCAGCAGACAGAGAGAGAAACAGACACAGAGAGAAACGGAGATAGAAACGGAGAGAGAGAGAGAGAGAGAGAGAGAGAGAGAGAGAGAGAGAGAGAGAGAGAGAGAGAGAGAGAGAGGGCACTGTCCTGCAGGCGCACGGACACATTCGCCAAACGAAACGCCGTCTGCTTGCATACAGCGTGGCAGTCGGCAAAAAAATCTAACATTCACACACAGGCGGCAAACTGTGACACTGCCCCCTGCTCCGAGAGCCGCGGTTCATGTTGCACCAGAGCGAGTGTGACAGCCTAATTGAGGAGGGAGAGGACAAACTGAGAGGGAGAAAGAAAAGGGAGAGTGGCAGCAAGATGGACACATCGCCTCTGAAGGCTTCCGCATCATTTGCACTTTAGTGTGTGTGTGTGTGTGTGTGTGTACCTCTCTGTTGAACTTAAGGGAGTGAAGGATGGCCGGTCTCTTCTGCCTCAGGTTCCACAGGTGGACGCTGTCATCGGCCAGAGCACTCACCAGTGCTCCCTGTCATAACAGAGGAGATGTTTAATCTGATATTCAAGATTAAAGATTATAATAAAACAAAAACAAATGTATTATAATTGTAATACATGCAGGCACTAACGACAGAGATGTCCACACGCATATCCACAGACCGCACATTTTGTTTCTGACGTGCATGAGTCAGACATCACTCTCTGGAAGCGGATTTTAAATCAGGCAGCTTCCTCCCAGGTCGCGATGATGATTCATTAGATGTATATGAGTGTATGTGTGCATGTAGGAGGCACTAAAAACCTTCTCCCTCTCCCTCAGGGTATGTTTGAGCTGCTGAGTCACAGTCACTAACACACACACACACACACACTCACTCAGAGACACACACGACTGACCATGAAATGCTGAATTTCTCATACATATAAAGTTAGTCAGAAAAAGTAAGTCAAACTCTGCTCTGCTCTTTTCCATATAAATCAGAAAGTGCTGTCTGTATTCAATACAAGTTTCCAGCTTGTCACTCAACACTTGACAATGCGACAGGAAGAGAAGTGCGTATTTTATCGGAATCTATCAGTTGTTCAATAAAGGCTGGTTGAGTTATTGGTTTCCACATATGTGTTACACTATGACCACAGCTTATTTTAATGTATTCCTCGTGTAAAGTCCTTGTTAATAGCAATAATAGTTTGTTTATATACTGGATATGAATGAATTGTCATTATTCATTCTTTGTTTTACAAAGAGAACGTCTGACTAAAAAATGGCAGAAATACATTGAGAACAGGTTTCTTGGTTTGAGTAATACAGAATTTTTACATTTTCATTTAATGAAATGTAAAGGAGACATTTGGGTTGATCATTTTTATTTGGGTTTTAACTTGTAAAGGTTTTCCTGCTCTAATGTTCAGATAACACATCACTTTCCTCAGACTGTTCCTTGCTGCAGTTCCTCTTTTCAGCCTCTGTCTCAAACACTTGGTTTTGGCTCCTGTCTCTTTAAGTCCCTCCCTCCTGATAAAGCCCAGTCTTCTCTGATTGGTCAGCTGGCCCTCTCTGTTGTGATTGGTCAACCACTTCCAGTGCGTGTGGTAAATGTCGGCCTCTGCTCTCGCTTTACCTGGGGCTTTGTTAGGGGGCGTGTCGGATTAGCCACTAGGCGTGCATTATGCAGATGGTGGGGGGGGGCAAATCGTGATGCCATGTAACATCACGATTCACCAGAAGCATGAGACCTGACTCCTGGTCATCACGTCTCCTGAAGCATCAATATTTTATGTTTTAATACAAGCAGCAATGACATGTCTAAAATTAGCACAAAGCGGACTGTCAGTGCCAACTTTCAGTCCTCAGTACAGTCTTAAAATCTTAATGCTAAGAAGACAGTGGTCCTCTGTACTCACAAACTACTAAGAACCACTACCCAGCTCTACTGAATCCAGGGGAATTTGGTCAAATGACCGTTTCGGCAGCGACGGCTCTCTGTGTTAAACATGGAACGAGAGGAGAGAGATGAGCAGATAAGGCAGCTGAGCTATTTCACACATCCACTGAGATCATTCATCCAGCCTCACTTCCAACGGCACACACAGTAGGAACCATTTTTTTTGCACATTTTACGGGTGGAAATGCGATTACCAGGGATGAACATCCATGAATCAGCCCGCAGGTCCTTCTACAGACTAAAGTGGAACACTAGAGCAGAATAAGAACTTTTTTTTTTAAAACACCATTACCCCTGGAGTTACCCGTCTTTGTAACACAGCGCTATTCACTGGTGAGAGCAGACATATCACTGGAGAAAGTGAGCAATGAGAGAATTTTATGTTTTTTAAACTTACCTCATTGATGAGAAACTGCAGCTGGATGACGGCAGCTCCGCTCTCGTGCTGACAGTAACACTCCACACCTGGACGGCCAAAACTGAAAGGTTCTCTGTCAAGGACCATATCGCAACACACAGGGAATGTATCACCAGGACCAGCAGTGCCTTTGTGTTTGTGTAGCCCCGTTATTACAACTCCACCACATGTCTTTTCTTTTTTTGGCAAATACGGTGCCCAGGAAAAAGCGCCTCAGCATTGTAAGGTCATTTGCTCCTCGCTACACCCGATTCAAAGGTCGTGACATCTGTTAGCTGGTTACCTACTGGGAAGGAAAATGGAATATCCACGGTGACATATTTATGGTCTACCGGCAGAGCTTGAAGATATTCATCACCAACAACAAGGGAGGCTCTTCACATTGCAGCAATGTGCCCTTTCAGAAACCCCAGCATGCCCCGTACATCCCATTTCTTTCCTGAAAGCACGATTGGATGAAAATATTGTAATTATGCAACAACTCGTTATGTCAACCCAGCCTGTCGGGTTTTCTCTTGCCACTGTCACCATGTGTCTGCCCTTTGCTGTATGGGTCTACATGAGATAACTTCTATTCTGATTTGACGCTATATAACTCGAATTGACTTTCCTCATGGGCCCTGCAGTTTTAAGCATTTTTGAGAATAGGTTCTTCAAATTGTAGGCACACTGGGGCCAATTACCAAACAGTGTGTGCAATTCAAGTGTTCATAATGACTCGGGAATACGGCTGTTATCCAGGAGAAAGTGGCATGTTAGACAAAAGAACGAGAGATTGCTGAGAGATCGATAACTCTGAAAGAAGATGAAGAAGACGGAGGGAACAGGCCGGAGGATGGAGGTTGGTCGAGAAAAAAAAAGGAAGGAGAGGAAAAAGGAAAGGAGGAAGGAGCGACAGAGAATAATGAGCTCCTCTTCCGGGAAAGAGTGAATAGGTGAGCTTACTGATTATATCCATTCATTCCCCCCCGTGACTCCCAGGACTGAGGTGGGGGGTGACAGTTTTTCATACAGGGGGCACATAGAGGTATAACACCCCAGGGGCGACACTATTACTCATAATTAGTGTATATGTGAGTGTGTATAAGTGTGTGTGTGTGTGTGTATATAAGGGCACGAGGTGGTGTGTGTTCCTGCACGTGACCAGGTACTGTAAATCGCCTACAGTGCTTTCCAGCTGAAACACAGAGACACGCAGCTCCTTATGAATACAGATTGATCAGGATGAACTTCTGCATTTACATCCACGCAGAAAGAAACCCCATCAACTGTGGGTAATGATGATGGAAGCAACAAGAAAACAAGCAGAGCCCTCCCCCCCAAGAATCTAATTCAGACGTCAACAGTCGAGTCCTCCTCTCTCCCGCGGCGCAGACTGCTCCATCAGCCCCACAGAAACACACTGTGTAATTTATTAAGCTGTAATGTGTGTAACCATTCCTGAGGTGTGCTGTGACCGTCCCAGTGGATAAAGACAGTCTGCACCACACAGAGCTCGTTTCTCTGCAGCCACACGTCCTTCTATATGTTCATTTTACCTTGAAACTGAAGAAAACTGTTTTTATGCCTTTGTTCTCCCCTTACTGGGTCCAATCTCATTTCCTGGCTTTTATTTCATATTCGACATCAAGGTGTTACAATCGATATTCTTCTTGTCTTGTAGGAACGACTCCAGAGAATTACAGGGGAAATCGGAGAGGGCGCCCCCCCATCAGAGTGCCCAAGTTTTCTAGATTCGTCCCAATAAGTAACAGTAAGAATATTGATCATGACAGCTTTAAGCACAGCCCCAATACGGAGGCTTGCAACATCCACAGGTTCAATTTTGTCCCGGCCCCTTTGCACCATGCCGTTCCCATTCCTGTCCCGTCCATAAAAGCAAAATGCCTGAAAACATATCTTTAGAAGACGAGCACTCAGAGAGTACATATCTTGCTCAATCTCACGATGACGAAGTGAAAAAAATGCCAAGATCTGCTCCAAAATGTAATACTTTCTTTCTGTGGGTCATGCCCCACCCCCCTCCAAGAGGTACCATGGGAATTGGTTCAGTAGTTTTTGAGCAATCCTGCTGATGAAAACATCACCTCCTTGGCTGAGGGAAATATCGCCTGACTCAGCAGCTTTTTTGCATATTTCAGCTCAGTGTGTTGGTCTGGATTCACTCTCACCAGTCTCATCAGCATCATTTTCATCTGTTTTCAAAAAGAGGGGTAAAAAAAACAAAAAAAACGCTGTACACTTTCTGCCCAGTCCCAAACATCAGACACACACACTTGGCGACCAGCTGGTGAACACACTGGAGCCTTTACAGAGAGCCAGATATTTCCCTCGGGAGTCAGTGGAGCCTGGAACAGAGCTGAAAGGACGGTGAAAACTGGTTCTGCATTCTTTCAGATGCCTGTTATCAAAAATCTAACAATGGTGAATATCTCATTTGTTCTGTAAATTACTTTGGAGGTGCTACATGTGATATTGAAGCCCTGAACCTCAGTCTGAGAGACTCATGGCTGTAAATCCAACCTTCAGCTTCAACACAAAGAGCTTTGGGTCGATCTTAAACCATCATCTTCTCAAAGGACATGCTGGTTTTCTTCCAATCAGCTATCAGAATATTACAGTAGTCTCTGTTCTGCCTGCAAAACCTGCCCCTCAACTCATCAGGTGGATTAACCTTTGCCCTCAACGTTCTGGACACTCAATTAAAGGAATAACCCTAATCCCTAACCCTAACCCTAATCCTAACCCCGGATTTCAGCTGGTAAACTGTCTGGGGGAATTAACAACACCAACACAGAGTCGGTGATGATCAGCATCTCCAGTGCAGCTGTATCCTGGACACCAATAGAGGATCATTTCCCTTTAATTCGCTCTATGAGCATCAGCTTCATCCATATCTGACATTGTTAGTTGTGCCTGAGAAGCTGTGAACCAGTCATTTCTCCAGCAGGAACATTGAAAGGATGCACCGTCCTCATGTAGCCTGCAGCTCACTGATCTGCTTCCACGCTGCAACAGTGCGCCACGTATGCCTCGAGTGTTACCACAGTAACCAAAGCACATGGGTCAACGATGCCTGAACACATAAACCCGAGCTGACCACTTGAAAATAACAGTGTCAATATACAGTCATTACTATTGGATTTGTGAAAGGGGAGAGAGGAAGAAGCGAATAAGCTTGGGAAATTCCTAGAAAGCTAAAATCAACTCCTTGACCTGCGAGAGAGAGACAGGGAGAGAATTAAAAAAGCCAGAGGCTCATATTTGTATTTTTTGTTCTGCATTCACACACACGTCATTATGAGTTCATAAAATATCACACACAAGACACATTTCTCAAAATAAACAGCAGAAATTCCTCACAAACATGCAGAGGAAGTTCACCGAAGAATATTGATGTTTGCAGGTCTCAGCAGCGTCGTCTCAAATAAATTGAAACATACCGAGTAAGAGGTCACTGGTGCACTGAAGCGTCATACACTGGAAAACAAAAGGTTCTCTGACTTTAAGAGAGAGGCAAAGCACGCAGCAAATCCCTGTGCCAGCGAGCGGATGAGGACGGAGGACCCCAGTGCTGACCCAGTACTCTCACTTGACCTAGTACGCCCGCCCTCCTCCAGGATACTGCTGCTGGCCAAAGTCTTGTGAAGGGACACTGAGCAAGCTTAGATCAGCTTATTCAATGGGGATCATAATGTACTGTATGCTACATCTAAAAGCTTTAATTATGTTTCTAAACTCAGAAAGGGGAAGTGATGAGAGAGAAAATGGTGCTTGTGTCATTGCTGTTTGCCAAAACACAAGACTCCCACTTCTGAGCATCAACGAGTCAATCATTGTAGATGAAGGTTATAACATATCCATTATCTACTGCTTAGCCTTTGAGGGTCTCGGGGTGGGGGTGTGTGTGTGTGTGTGTGGGGGGGTGTAAATCCCAGCTAATCCCAGCTGACATTGGGCGGGAGGCAGGGTTCAGCCTGGACATGTCGCCAGAGTATCACAGGGCAACATCGGAGACAAACAGCCACTTACATTTACACCAACTGTCAATAAAGTCTCCAATTAACCTGACCCTGATCTGCACGTCTTTGGATTGTGCAAGGAAGCCGGAGAAAGTACCCAGAGAAAACCCACGCAGACAGAGAGAGAACCTGTAAACTCTTCAGAGAAAGAGACCGGTTAAATACAGTAATGTTGCATTTACTAGTAAGTCTCTAGCAAAGCAACAAACTGTTTTGCTAATGCTTGATGTTATTCTTAGACATTGCAGCTGTGTCCAAAACCAAAGTCCACATCCTTGAAGACTGTTTATGTCACAGCAACACAACCAGGCTGTTCCATTCCCATGGATCAGTCCCTCCATTCCCAAGCAACTTAAGATTCAATGGGCGGATCCTTCTCGGGCAATTATCCCAGGATCTCGACCCCCAGCCAAAGACAAGTAAGTGCAATGGCTCAACATAGCTAATGATGGAGGGTTAAGGGCAGGAAAAGTCTACATGGTCTACGAAGGCGTAGGATTTACGTCATCAACTCACAAAATCCTGCAGTTTTTCTAATAAATCTGTGCTGGTTGTTCAGGAGAGTAACCATCATCTGATCAGTGTTTCCCACAGAATTATTTCAATCCACAATTGTAACGCTGGCGCAAAGGTACGAAGGTCACTCACACATGCAACAGATTCCGAAAGACGGGGACAAAGAACTGCATCGCATGCCACAACTGCAGCAAGAGCTATGAGATCTGACAGCCTGCGTGAATGGGAAAAACGTTACGGACCACAGCACGCGCCTAAAGTAGCGCAATAGTCTACGCGTGCACGGGGCAAACAAGTTGCTGCAAGTTGCACTTCACTCACCAAAGTTAGAGATCTCATGTGTTATTATGTGAAGTGTGTGAAACTGATTTTGCTTCGTTATGAAACTGTGGTGGGACAAATTAGAAAATGACGGGCCGCCACGCTCTAGATGATAAACGGGAAACACTGATATGGTTCCATCTCTTCACAGAAAGTTTCGGAGCATCCTTTTCATATATAACTATCATATGTGCAGCAGTGTGTGGTGTTAGTCAGCTGAGCTTTGGGCCCGGTGACAGCGCATTCCATCTGACTCAAAGTGACTTAATTGAAAACTCTTTCCCAACGTTGCCTGGCAACCTAATCTCCCAGGGCCTCAGAAGGAGAGAGGAAAGGATTTAAGGTTGTGCTTTTTAAACTGCTCATATTGCCTCCTCTCTGAAGACAGGCGGCCATCCCACAAGCATATAATCATGAAGCGCGCACACACACATCGACACAAAAAAACCAAACAACTGGGCAAAATACAATTCACACCATCAAAGAGGGAAATACTGGCATTTGTTCATATGTTTCAAGTGGATGTTGCCATTCTAATTACCATAGAAATGAGGGCATTCCTCCGATGTGAGGAGAATAAGCTCTGTCTTAAGTCCAAAGAAACCACAGCCACATTCATAGACCGCGTTCGACCACAAGAACATTACATTTTCAATTTGCGCAAAAAATAATCTCAGTGCAAATACTGGAAATTAAAAGGATTTTGCACTCGGATGAGGTGGAGAAGTTGGTGTATCACTAAAAATACAAACACAAGATGAAAATAATTATATCATCTTTCCTTTGGGACTGGGTCAGTGTTATCTATTGGAAACATGCAATTTCCTTCTGCGGAATTTATGGAAATTTTATTCAATTATATTTGAATATAAACTACGCTATTGACCCTGTTGAACAAATTATTTTGCCCCCCGAGGTAAAATGTGAAAATGCATGTTAAAAGTTTAATTTATTTGTAATTTGACAACAAGTGAGAAGGATTATCTCTGGAGTTCACATAAGGATTGAGTCAATTCCTGTTCATTCATTGAAGTGATTTACAGTTTAATTATTATAAAATATGGCAAAAGTCATTAAATGCATTCATTTACATAACTAATTACTGAAGTTTTTAGATATGAGTCACTGATTAATACTTATTATTGTTCAACTTTTACAAACAAATAATTAATCAGTACAGATGTAAATGAATGTTTTGCAAATGAGACGTTTAAAAATGATAATTATTAAAAAGTTTTGCTCGAGAAAAAAGCCCAGACTCCATCTTAAAAGAAACACACAGCCCAGTGTTATTGATTTAATCGCCTCTCATGTTGCTCTCCATATCTGATGGTAATTCAGTCTTTACCCGGTGCATGAAAGCTTTTACATTTGCTTTTGAAAAACCCCTGGCACTGGTTTAACACTGCTGTGTCAAAATGTGTTTTCCTTTAAAATACACGTTTCCTCTGGCAGTGCGTCTTTGCCTCAATTTCACGCCACAGTGGGAAATAACACAATTTCAATTTCTGTGGGTTGTTTTCACATCATTGGCTTTTTGACACGATAAAATAACAAATAACAAAAATATATTTCATGGGATTACATAACAGGGGACGGCAGAAGACACGGAGTACCTACATTAAACATGGTTATCTTCTTTTTATGATACTTGATTGAAGGTGAATTAGCTTACATGTAATTAACTGAATGGATGTTAACCACAATATTTCCTTGGGGGGAAAACATTTTGGACGACGAGGATGAATTTTATGCCGTTTTATGAATTCTATGGAGCTTTATGGAACAGAAAGAAGACGATGGGAACACAGATGTCACATCAATGGTCACAGTGTAATTGACAAGTGATTACAAATGAGTTTTCCTATGTTTTTGCATATTGCAAAATATATTACGGGACAAAAATATACTGCAGACCTGACTAAAAGTTACTCCACGGGCCCTCAGGTCGATCCACATGTGACGTTTTGTCCCGCCACACTCACCACGCTGCACTGACACTAAAAGTGGACAGACTGACTGCAGGCAGCGATAGCAGCAAGACAAGTAAACAGGAAGACGGCGAGCGAAACGCAGAAAGTGGGTCAGCCTCACGTCTTGTCAAGTTCGATGAAATTTTCCCGAGCTGCTCCGGAAGTCAAAGATGACCGATAATTCACTTTTATACTGCTGCTTCCTTTTTAAAAAAATTATTTCCGTACAAGCCACGGGCAACTCTCCTGACACGTAAAGGTGAGTCACTGGGCATCCGACAAAGCAAAGTTGTCATAGAGAGAACTGGCCGGGTACGGTGGGAAACAGACGGCAGGTTTTATGAAACCCTGTCCAGGAATAGAGCTGATCTTGATAAGTGTAATTGAATAGGGAACAGGCTGTATTTCACATGGGAGAGGGGCTGGTTTTCTGCCTGTCAGCTCACCTCAAACATGTCATGCATCTGTATATTTGTACATCTGTGAATGGAATAAATAGAAGAGATGAAGGAGAGGATGCAGCTCTAAGCAAAAAAAAAATCAAAAAAAGGAAAGCTCAAGACAGAGGGTGGACAAAGAAGTCAAGAGACCGTGAGCCAGAGCAATGAAAAAAAATGATGGACAAGATAAAGAAATGAATTTGGAGAAGAGGAAACAGGAGATATAACAGAGGGGGGAGATAGTAAAATAGAAAGGGGTGATTAATGGGAGATAAAGGGGAGAAGGAAGAAGGGAGAGGCACTCAGAGAAAGCGGCAGAAAAGAGCCAGCCTGGGAGCGCTGGGTTGCTATGACGTTCAGCCTGAGGTGACGTCAAAGCCAGCCACTCATACATCACCCTGCCACAGAGCGGGGCGGGGCCACGGGGCACAGGCTGCTCTGCGCTGAACCCACAGACAGGAATGAGGCGACGGAATTCGGAAGAAAAGAGGGAACACAAGAAAGGCATTGCAAGGATAGTAGTTAAAGAAATGGAAGACAGAAATTGAGGAGGAGAAGAGGAAAGGTGAATGTCTTGTATATCAAGGAAATAATGGATGAACAACAGGCTTGCCGTTCCTGCAAACCCCCATCGCATCACACACACTTACTCAGCACCTATTTGGAGGTGATATCCTACAAATCATCCATAATGCTGCAGCCCAATTTGACCTCAACCTGCCTGAACGCTCCCATGTCACCCATCTCCCGCCCTCCCTCCGGCTGCCTGCAGCTGTTTGCTTCACATTTACAGGCTGCTGAGGGAGCCGCATTTCCATTCCTCCAGGCCACGATCCAGCCCCCTGCACCGCGGCCGGCACTCAGCTATTACCAAGCACTTTGCTCCGTACCTTCCCTAACCAAGCATTTTGTCACCAACCCTGACTTTGCACATTTAATGATGTTTTAACAGTTTTTTATTTTTAAGTGCATCATTTCACAGGAATAAAAATGCTCTTAACACCTTTTAATGTTTCAATTAATATATTCTTTATATGACACATTCCAGCCCCCATACAGCCTCGCCGGTTCAGCCCAAAATCCTCCATTTGGACACATCTCTCGAGGCAGTCATGCGTCAGATCACTGTTCTACTTTTTTTTGTAGTGACGGGATAAAAGCGTATCGCGTGCGTCCGCCAGGGACCTCTCTTTACAATGCTGACATGGTTTTCCTGGTTTATATGAAATAAAACATGCTCTGGACAAAGAGGGTAGGGCATCTTTTTTGCTGAAGCAGCACATCGGTCAATGAAATTTGAAAACGTCTCAACTTGGAACAAAACTGTGCTTTAAACGGGTCTACAGCTGTCGCTTAGCAACAGCAAGAACAATGACTAGCATGGCACCAAGGTGCTGGTGCACGCTGCAAGCAACAACAGCTCTCTGGACATAGGTCTCTGCCCCCTGAGCTTCAGATATGTCCACATTGCAGCTGTAAACGGGCCCGATGGCTTGTTCATGTTAATTTGTTTTCCTTCCCCCTTCCCCTGTCCGACATATTCAGGCAGCGCCAGATCCATCAATGACAGAGGGAGCACCAGGAAGCCATGAGATTCATGCTCCTTCCTGAATATCAAGAGTCATGCATGAAAAAAGGACATACGAGCATTGTCATACTGAAACGCAAGCAAATAACAGACAAGTGCAACCTGCAGGCAATGTCACATAGCTACAGTGCGCACGGCGAAGAAAATCCTAGAGTTGAGCAAACTACTGATTCATTTGTTCAACACGGTCCTTGTATAAATAATCTCCCTTGACACATTTGATTTATTATGCAGGCAAACAATTAAACTGCGATGGGGCCGCTGAGTATTTGTCGCTGCCTCAGCTTCCACACAATCACCTTGGAAAGCCTTACGATACACACACACACACACAGACACACACCTAAATCCATTATAGCCCATGTCCCCCAGCTTCATCTAGATGACATTCTTGACAGTGGCCATTTGCTGAGGTGCACAGTTCAACGTTTGTGGTAATCCACAGTCATGTAAAAAATGAGCCGTGTTGGGAAGGTCTGCAGGTAGAAGGAGGCTGATTAGGGGCCAAAAGACACAGCAAACTGATGAATCCACCTGTGGTTTCCTATTCTCTATAAAATGTGAGATGCATGATTTTAATGACACTTTACAATACAAGATACGAATATCAGAGATGACTATTACTGGAGTATCACTTGAATACTTTCTTGCTCGAGAATAAAAATATTACAAGGAACTAAGCTAGTAAACATCCTCTTAGGAATTTGAGGGTCCCATCCTTTGGAGGCTGATTTTGAATTTTGCCAACAAATGCAACCTTCCATTCCCATGCAACAAAGGGTCCAACGAGTGGATCCTTCTTAAGCCAATTTATCCCAGGGTTCATTGCATGGAGTTGACAATGCTATTGAGGTAGCTATGCAGGCTGCAAAGATGGAGCAGCTCGAGGTAGCTTACGATGCAATTGTAAGGGTGGAACAAGCTGTTGGCGCAAATGGAAAATCCTGCATAGACCAGACCATCTCATTTCAGTTTGGCCTTCACGATCTACAAAGGCTTGGTCCGAGTAGACCAAGGCCAAGCAGCCCCTGAATTGGAGCTAAACTCTCCCTCACTGACCTGTGTGCGGCACTATACTAAGACACACAGAACTATGTGGCCAGTTGTACTAGAATAACAAGTCTATTGAGAAATATTGTCTATAAATTAGTCTGGGTCAGAGCCAGCACAGGCGAGACTGAGCACAGTGGTGATACCCAGTAAAAGTGTAACATCCCAACGCTGTGGGGATAATGTGGATTGTAGGTTTCTGGAGCATGGCCAGCTCTGCCCTTTAGTAGGGTGTTAATAATCCAGGACATCATATAATTTTAGCAGGACAACTCAGCACCGAGGCTACTGCGGGCCACTCGAAGGCAAATATCTGAAAAGAGATGAGACAGAGGGAGGGGGAATAGAATAAAAGAGGTTTGAAAATTCAGTGGATTGAAGGCAGGAAAGAGAAAGGGAGGGATGGGTGCAGAGAAGGAGTGAGGATGAGATGGAAGGGTAGCGGCGGGGGGGGAGCAAAGGGGTGAACTATGAGGGAACAAATGTAGAGTCAGCAAAACAGCTCGTGGCCAAACCCTGCTGCAAGAGCATGCATAGCATAGAGGCGAAAATGAGAGATGACAAAAAAAAATGTGAGGAAGAGGTGAAATCGAAAGAGGCAGGAGGAAGAAGGAGTGCGGCAGAAATAGAGGGAAGGGAATGAATCTGCTACATAGAGAGAGAGAGACAGAGATACTTTATTAGTGGAAGAGAGAAATGCAAAAAACACATTCCGTTTCTTTACCCTGAGAATCTTGGATTGGAATGACGTGATTTTTTGCCTCTGTAGCTGTCACTCTGTTAGTGCAACAGACAACGGCTTAACAGAAATCATAAATTCTGCTGTTGTGATAGCGATGCAAAGCCAGTTAAAGGATTATGCTCCAACAGGCGATGCTGCCCGACACAACAGTGAGGCACAAGAATGTCTCGGCAAGTGACAAGTGGCTGCAGCTTCTGCTGAAAAAGTCTCTTTAATGTTATTGTGGCCCGTCCAGGACTGAAAACAGGGATTAAGATTTTATCCATTTTGAAGTGACAATGTCTGTGTTTCTCACAGGAAACAAGAATAGAGGACGATTCAATGCCAAACTGAAATAAATAATCAGTTTCGACTGTTTTTTTGCTACGTGGAGCCCTCACACAGGGCACCAGATCTGCGAGGTCCAAGTCGATTCTATATTACCTGTGGCCCCGTGGAGGACAGTAGCTGACCCTAACCATGACTCTGGAGAGCATAAAAAACCCTCATATAACATCGGTGCAGGCAGCTTACGACCAATTGGTATGTTTTACTGTTTGGTGGCATGTCGCAGCCGTGTGAGACAGCATCATCATTTCCAGCTAAATACCCCAAACAGACATGTTTATGTTCATGTGATAAAGCCCTCTAGTGGCCGTATAGCCAGTAGAGGGAAAGCTGTGTAACTACTGGGAATCAGGCATTTCATGGGAAAGGAAGGGGAAATATGAGATTTTATTGATAACTATGCAATTATCTATTCTGCTTTCAGAGCGATTCTTAATTTCTGGTCCTTAGGCAATGCCTGATCCATTTTCTGTGTTGTGAAAAAAGGAAGGCTATTGTAGTTTTATTCATTTGTTTTAACACAGGATATTTACCTTCAGTGACAGACATGCTGCACCGTTGGAAAACAGCCCATGTTGGGGAGAAATATATTGAAGCATATTGTTCCTTTGAAATTGCTATTTTTACAACAAGCGCTGTCAACATCTTTCTTTGTGCAATGAAGCAGTGCTTTTGACCATTTTTTTTCTTGTTGCAAAATTAAGGTCTTTATCTTGCAGTGCATTGCTAACAAAAAACATCCCAGCATCGATAAAAGGAATTGATAAACTCAGACGAGTACAATTCCAATGGTTCTGACATTTAGAAACCGATTCTTGATTCCCATCCCTATTCCTGTGTTTTGGCTGTTTAATCCTATTAACTGATTAGCACGCATCTTGGGAAGCGGCAGAAACAAGCTATGAAAACAACACTGACATATCGTCATGTTTTTAAATAAGTGTTCATAATGAATGGCTTATTACATATCCAGTACATACATTAGCGTTCATGCTGTTCATATAAATAAAATATAACATTCATATAAATAAACAGCGTCTAATTATGTTGTGTTTAGATTGATATGGCTTTTGATCTGTGTCTACACTTCACCTCTGTTTTCTTATGTAATACGTGAGATCTGTGATATAAATGAAACATGAACCACGTCACTGTCACATGTAGTTCCTCTGCACGACGACAGCTCGTTGCCCTCTCTCACCTCACACGTTCAGCCCATTGCTGCCAGTGGATTGTGTATTCTCAGCAGAGAGCATGTTCAATCCATAAACACACAATCTGATATTCCAAACAATAGGGTATCTAATGCAAGCAGGGCCACAGAGAGGAGCAGATACAGAGCTCTCCTTGACATCTGATCAATTTCACCGTGTAAACACCATGTTTTACAGTGACACATGGTGGTTATTGGATATGATAGATGGGGAGAGTCGCTTAAAGGACACGTCCGGATTAATTACTTGTATATTATATGTAAAATATAAACA
Organism: Hippoglossus stenolepis; assembly: GCF_022539355.2. Taxonomy (NCBI): domain Eukaryota; kingdom Metazoa; phylum Chordata; class Actinopteri; order Pleuronectiformes; family Pleuronectidae; genus Hippoglossus; species Hippoglossus stenolepis. The sequence continues at coordinate 13,158,457 of NC_061502.1, forward strand.
TCCTCTGACTAGTTACGATCAACGTCTGCCTGACACAACTGAGAAATTAAGGACGGAAAGAAAAGAATCCATCATGCTATGATAGGGAGGAAAAAGTAAAGTTCCAAAGTTTCAAAGACGAAACTCAAGTGGACATTTAAAATGACAAGGGAGAGAATCATTTAAGCGGAAACATGGTTTGGCAATATACAGAGAGAAGAGAGAGATGGAGGAAAAAGAGGGAGAGCATGAAGAGATGGGAAGGAAGACACAAGCAACTGCAAGACTAAAAGTCTGTGACGGGGTTTTTCCACCCGTATGAATAATGGATGTGGCGAACGGGAGCCAGCATATGCATTTAGATGGCTTTATGTATTACCTTCACAAAGTGATATAGGGAGGAAAAAAATGTATTACCATGAAACTTGATGCCAAATTAACCTTTAACACGTTCACACTGGTGAGACCATGCCTCTTTGTTTTAAGTCGAGCTCCACGGGCAATTAAAGGCGTCCAAAACTAAGGAGCTTTCCTATCAAACACGTCTGTTTATCTCATTAGAACAGCGCCAGGTACTGTACCTCACTGTACCTCGCATTGGCAGGTGTAGTTGGCAAAATAAGTGCAGCACTAACATGAATGGTGCATCATTTACAAAGCTGAAAACACTGCATAAAACAACACAGCCACGAAACCTGCTCCTGGAGCTATCCTCGTCATTAACACTGTCCCAAAGCAAACAAAATGCACTCCGTGTGTTTGTGTGTGTGTGTGTGCTTTTCAGTTTGTTCCTCCTGCCCGACACAAACATCACACATTCACCCTCTGGGAGTGATATCTAACAAATCTTTTTAAAAGCTAAGACCACGGGACATGAGCCACTGCTGGCCGCTAATATGTTTTAATGCACCAACCAGTGAGTGCAGAGCCAGGCCCAGTTTTCAAGGACAGGTACCTGTCAGCTAAAAAAGATGGAGCAAGTGGGAGAGATGGGATAGAGTTTGACTTTCTAAAAACTGTTCGGGGGGGGGGATCAGTCCGATTTAGTGCTTCAAACACAAACAAGGTCAGATGATACTGTTGAGACCGACTCACCTGGAGGAGGAGAACAGACGCCACAGTCGCCAAAAAGCAAAGTGGATTGCTGATTTCGGTGTGCATCTTAATCTTAATGAAATATAAAAAAATGTGATCATCACACTGGCATTGCGATGACTTTAAAGACCTAAAACACTGGCATCTATGGTGGTATTAAGACTGATGGATTTAGTTATCTATACAGCAATCCCTGCCGCTATGAATTCTGTTGTGTCTGCTTCAGGACTAATTAGACACACCGCTGGTATATTGTATGGTTGTCACTTCGCCAACGGCCCCATGGACGAGGGCACGGTGCCAAACGTGTCATGCAGCATATAAAATATTAATCGGAGTGCTGTCCTTTGCTCTTTGATTAATGCGAGACAGAGGGCCAAGTGTACGCAGCACTGAACTGGAGGCTGCCAGTAAACTTGCATGCACACACACACCTACATATACGCACAGATATAGAGGCACCGCTGTGCTGCACTTTGTGAAGCATCTGCATTTTCTCTCCACCCTGATCTTTGACACACCCATGCACACTCAGGGCGGGGGGGGGTGGCACAGTTAGGCGAGAAGATGTCCTTCAACTTGGGGTATAAGGTTCAAGGTTCCCTGCCTTGGGAACCATCTGCCCTGCTCAAGAGTTCTTGAGCAAAAAGCTAAAACCTTAACCGCACGGCCGTTTTGGTAAAATTGATGAATCTGTAATTTCTAAAAAAGAAAAGTTCTAACAAGAAAGGTGCAAAAAAATTCACAAAGAAATGTAATAATGTAAAAAAAATCAAATGAAGATGCTGCGATGAGATTATATATTTATTTCTGCAGTATTAATCTAGCTACAGCATTCTAATGTGAAAAGAGACACATCTCATTGATTCAGCTGGAAACCAATCCCAGCTGACATTGTGCGAGAGCCTGGTTACACCATGGACAGGTTGCCAGTATATGGGAGGGCCAGCACAGAGGTACACAGCCTATGGTCAGTTTAGAGTCTCTGATTAACCCAACCCCCCCCCCCTGGGAGAACATGCAAACTCCACACAGAAAGGCCCCAGCCAAACCGGGATAGTCGTCACACTATTGATATGCTGTTGTTAAAAAGGCACAAAAAAAAAATCAGGTAAAAGGATAAAAGCCAAATCCAACTGTGTGCAAACCAATTAAATCTGATGGCAAGTCGTATTGCTTACCTCATGGTAAACCTGTAAATGATGATGCAAGAGTAAAGGTCAAAAGGTTCATAAAAATCATTAAAATTCTCTGTCTGAGGGATTGATGAATATTTACAGCATTTTCAAGGCCAATCAAATAATTGACCTCAACCTGTTGGGATTCTTTTCCAGTGGTCGGCCACACTAGCGGATGGAAATACCTCAAGTAAATAAATGCAGTATAACCTTCACCGTGAACAGGACAAAATAATGAATGGGTGAATAGTTGAATATAATAGTGCACGAGAAAAAATGTCAATACTTTTAAAATGTCAGTCTTCCACAGGCACCAGAACATTCCCTCTTATTAGCTGAATCAGTAATAAAACACAGTGCATCTGTCTTAGATGCTGCAAATACAAGTCACTAATGTGTTGTAATGATGGAGATAGTTTCATCCGATTAACACACACACACACACACACACACACACACACACACACACACACACACACACACACACACACACACACACACACACACACACACACACACACACACACACACACACACACACACACACACACACACACAGTGCTGCACTGCCGGGGAACAGACCGGCTGGGAAGCATAGAAAGAGAGTGACTGTGGATTCATGGAGATGATGCATTCAATTGGATTAAATAACGTGGAGCTCCAGAGAGGAAGATATCGTGTCTGAATGACAGGATTAATCAAAATGGACACATTCACACATGCACTTATTCCAACAACCACCACTTTGATGACTCACGTCCATCTGTGCAACGGGAAAAGAAATGACAAACACCACTGTGCGTGTTTGTGCGTTACCTCGTTCCTGCCGTCGCTGGGATTATACCAGACAGGTTATGAAAGAAGAGGAGAGGATGGAGAAGAGGCAGACACACAATCACATCACACACCATGCACAGGCCTTCACAGGGAGGCTTCTACAGTGAGAGCATAGTGCAACAAAGGCAGTTACATAAGTCAAGAGGATTGTCCCTGTTTGTGCGAGTGTGTGTTTATAGACATGTGCCGTGCAGCGTGGAGGGCGCACAGACCAGGATGTATTCTGGCTCATCGCTGTGTGACAGGCAAAGTGCCGACAGTGTGCGAGGAACACACACTAAAAGCGCAAAAGGAGTGAGAGCACGGGAAAAAAGAAAGAACGTCTTCCTCGCTCCGCTGCTAATCCCCTCTGTCGCCTCCCTGCCTCTCTCGCTCATACCATATCTGTCATTTTTATCTCCATCACTTCTCCGTCTGATCTCTCTCTCTCTCTCTTCTCATGTCCTCCTCCTCCTTTTATTCCGTTGCTCTTCCAGGATGTCGGCTCGCCAACCCAAGCATGACGGCTGATAGTCGACGAGCACATGTGCGCCATACATGCAGACATGAACTGTACCACAGTGCAAGCTGTGAGCCGTGAGCCTCACGAAGGGGAAACACATGAGGTGCAGTAATGTGATCGCGGGGGACTGTTCTTTGAAACTGTGCGATAGATCATGGCTGTGTGTGTGTGTGTGTGTGTGTGTGTGTGTGTGTGTGTGTGTGTGTGTGTCTGTGTGTATAGAGATTTATTTGCAGCATCTTTCAGTCCTGTCTTCTCTTTCTAGGTGTTATAAATCCCAGAATTCCACAAGGCTACATTTACATGGAAGCAGTTGTATTTCTCCACCTCTGTCCTGAGACCGAGCAGGAAGGAGGAGTCAGGTCGGGTGTATTTAAAAGGTGAATTTCAAAAATACATGGATTTAATATAAGATAGTAAATGACAAGGAGGTTTTGCCCTCATTACTTCCATCAAGAGGGTTATGTTATGTTTTCAGCTCTGTAGGGTTTGTTTGTTTGTTGGCAAGATTTCGCAAAAACTACTGGACAGATTACCACGAATTAAAAAAAAAAGGATGTGGTACAAAACAGGGAAGAACGTTTGATGCTGATCCGGATCTTTCACATAGTGATCTTTCACAAGTGTGTGTAATATTTGTGAAAGTGTGTAATTTGGTGCAGATCCCTAAACAAAACTGGATCTAGTGAATTTAAATGTGGTTTCAAAAAGGGACTGTTGGGTCTTGGCGGAGGTATGAGTGCTATTCTAGTTTTCCCAAAACAACATCTTAAATCAAATTATACTTTATAGTCAAAACATGAACAACTAAATCAATAGTCTCAACGATACATTATAATATTTATGCATTTGTGAAAGTACTGGAATCAATTATGTTTAAATGTAAGTCAAGAATTTTCTCTGTTCGCAGTCAAAAAGGTTTTGTCCATACTATTCTATTTCATGTACATGATATGTTACAGTTACTTTGTTCAAATTCATGAACACACAACTGAAATACACACAGAGTAAACGCAACTACGATAAATCCAGAGCGGGTTATTGAAGCAGCTGTATGGAGATTACACACGCGTGTAATTTATGTTCAGTTTTCCGTTACGTTTCATCATCACTCAATCTCTGCATCACATAGTTAATATGCGTTTAGATAAGACTTTCTGCTCCCGGTCTTAAATTATTACCTCTTTCCACGCAGCAGCGAAATACGCACTGGCTTAAAGCTGTGGTGACTCTGGCAGCCAATCATATGTGGGGGAGAAGGAAAAGAAATCCAGTCGTGTGACAGCTCGAGTTGATGGTGGCTTCAGCTCTCTAGTCATAATGTAAATCAAAAATGGGAGAAGATTAGGACGTTGAAGTTCAACCACTCTATTTGCCCTCTGCAATCAAAGAACAAAGTGAGATTAGGATTAAAAGATCATGCCATGTACAGGCTAACACTATATTAGCCTGGATTAATTGAAGCTGCAGTACATATTTTTCTGCCTTTTCTTTACAACTGAGACTCCGGAGCATCTGGTATGTTTCTGAAGAGCAAAGAGCCTATTGAGCTAATTGTTCTTGGCATGCAGTGATGATGATATATTTAAAAGACAAAATGGAATTTAACTGCATTTCAAGCTGATTGCATGTGTTTTGTTTTCCACAGAGTTGTAAAAAATTGTGTGAAGCATCAAATACATTTTGCAGAGATAATAGAGAAAACTCTGGGTGTCATCGGTTTTATTTAAAATTATTGGGGAAGTGTGTTTGAGGCACAAAACTGCTGCATCACATTAGTGTCCACATCACTGTTAGCTAGTAAAAAGATTTAAAGACATAAATGGTAACAGAGGCTGATGTAAAAATGTGCACATAGGCACACACGCACCCACGCACACGCACACGCACACACACACACGTAGACGAATGACTGAACACAAGTGCTTCGTACCAGGTTCCTCTCTACGTTGTGCCACTCGAGCAGAACGCACACGTAATGCACAGACGCACATTATGTGTAGGGCGCACGTACAGTACTGTACATGTGCACTACTCATACAGTAAATGCACACGTACACAGAACAGAACACAGCCTGCCACAATGGCCTTAGCCATTAAAAATGCATGGCACTGCAGCAACAGTTTCTAAAATTGAGCACCGGGGCCAGCTGCTGATCGGTGCGCGGAGAGAACTGCCTACAGAGAGCAATGTGAGATGTGAAATCTCTCCCACAATGTCATCTTAGTGTAACACAATATGAAACACACTCACTGTAGAAGTCTACACTACAGCCACTTGTATGAAAAACAGCCCCTGCTTCATTGTCTGTGATTTACCAGGCAGAGAAAGGGTTAAGAGTGCGTGTTATCTCCCTGGATGCTAATACGGTCGGGTCTGCCGCGGTGCCAGCGAGGGTTAATGCGCTCACCGTTGTCCTCCCTCGTCGTGTTATCTGCAATCATCGACACCCGCGTCTAATGTGAAAGCAAAAGCGTTGCCAAGCACCAGACAGGAAGAGAAATCAGGCCAATAGACCCCAATCGAGGCTTAATGGGGGCCTCGTGGCACGGCTAGCTGGGACCTCTTGCACCGCCTGTTCATCATTCACTCCCGCTTGTGTCTGGGAGATGGCAGGGGCTTCTGGCTTATCAAACAAATTAGCCGCTTCATCACTGGAATAGAAGCAGTGAGGCATAAGCTACAAAGTTGTCCTTTTCTGTCGCGGGGTGTCCTTGATATGAATCAAAGAAGCAACATAGATAAGGAAAGGAGGCTCTGTGGATGGTTTGGGGGGAGACAGCGGGGGATCAGGGTGAGAGAATGTTGGTCTTTCACCTCGCTGCTTAAATCCGACGTTGGGTGGCTTCTGCTCGGACAGTGGTCTGACTGCTGGAGCCAGTTATTGCCCCTCCCCGATCTCTGCAAACCCCACCCACACAACACCAGGGCTCTGACTCACGAAGCCGAATGGCTGTGACCACTCTGGCTCCTCTCCATGTGCAGCCACTCCTACAGCACACTTTATCTCCTTCTAATTTCTCCTCCTCCTCTTCACTTTTCTAAACTTAGACGCAACTTTCGTCAGTCCGGGGTGATTTCATCCCTCCGCTCTTCCCGTCGCATTTTTCTCCCGTCTTCCATTAACTGCTGGGACTCGGGCCTGGTTGTGCTGCACTGAATGACAAACCAAAGACACATCTGCAGCTCTTCCACGTGTTTGTGTGTTTTCCTGCTTTGAACTATGAGGATGCTGCTCGAGAAATCTCTGCTTTTGTTAATCACAGCGCACTTGCCTTCTGCCGAGTCGGCCAACTCCCACTGGAGGATGCTACAGAAAACACATACAATGTACCGTAGTGCTTTGTCTCTAGACGAGCACAAGTGTAACTCTCTTCTTATTCCTCCCCCCATCCTCCCTCCCCTCCATACATCTCTTCAAGATTTGAAATGTCTGCCTCAACCTTTGTCCCCCTCCCCCATCGTTCCCACAATTCACATCACAACATAATCCACATTCGGCTTCAATCAGACGGAAAAGCAAAAACAGCCCCTCGGCTCTGTCGGTCACATGCCGGACATAAACAGCGCCTATTGCACACTTACATGTAAGCCTATATCACACACACACCGACAGGCTGAGAGCTGAGGAAGGGGGGGGAAGGGCTGCGCGCATGACAGCCATGTGGCAGAGCATTAAAGCCTGAGTCATCACGTCATGCGACACGTGTGTCTCTGCCCCTACAGGGGCTTAGCATGATGGCATACTGAGGGGCAGCATACAGAGGGGTTAAATATCATCGCAGCGACCGGCAGGGCGGAGGAAGCCAAACGTCAAGACTTGCGTCGTTCTTATCGACAGGCAGAGGCCGTGCCAAGTCCTCGGCAGAACCACAGCCTCAGTCAGCTAAAGTTGGTCTAGGACAATGGCTTCACTCGAGCAAAGTCCATTACAAAAACGCCATCTATTTAGGCTGGCAGCAGTGAGGCTTAAGTCACTGAGCGGACATTTAGAGCCCTCTCTCTCTCTCTCTCTCTCTCTAAAGAACATTTCCAACATTTTTGAGATGCTACTGTCAGCAAGAGGAAGAGCAAGTACAGAAACACTGTGGACCCACGATGAGCTGTCAGAGGAGGGAGTTGTAGGCACAGCTCAGCAGACACACAAACACACGGACACACACAAGCACACTGTTGTTGAAGATGCTTGAAGCATCATGATGTACCAGTTTGTCTACTGATACATCAAAGATTGGTGTTTTGCCATTGGGGGAAGCAGAAACTAATTTATAAAAACATTGATAACAAATGAATCTGGCGAACAAGTTGCGTCTTTACACATCCAGCAGATTCGGAGCAATATTAGTATGCATTCAGATTTGTGTTTAATGTAAATCCCACATCCAATCTCCACAATCTCCCGAGGGAAATATCTGGCTCTTTAGCCGCTAAATGCTCCACTATGGTCACATGGTGCACATTAAGTCATTGAACCTGCTGCCAATGAAAGCAAAAGCAAGTGAAATATCTAGTTATAGTACATATGTATTCCTTAATATGCCTATAAGCAACTTTACCCATGTGGCCTCACTGGCAGTCAGAGACACTAAGATTCTCCAGCTGGAGTTGGTTTAGTGGAGTATGTAGAAATTGGCCTTTAGCAAAGAAGGTGAAATGAGCATGAAATAAACCAGGCAGGCTCAAATTGTGTAGCACTATGTCTGATGCTGTGAAACTATAGAGTAATGTGTGTGCTTGTGCCATAACAGATGGTTCACCTGGATGCACGTTCTGGTGGATGTGGAGGCCTCGCTGAGGTTAACTGCACATAAATATAGAACCTCAGTTAAGGACACGCAGGCGCTGTACGTGTGCAGCCGAAGTCACATACAGCTCTGTCTCTGTCGGCAGGAGCCTTGGCGCACACATACACCCACAGCGCATCGCACACACTAACGCAGTGACAGGCAATTCCTCAAGGTCTGGTACCTTGGGAACCTCACTGTCTGAATGGTGTGTGCGCGCGTGCATTTGTGTGTGCGTGTGTGTGTGTGCGCGCGTGTGTGTAGGACCCTGCAGACAGAGACCGAGTGTCTAGATTTTAGTAAGGTCATAACCAACCATTTACACAGCCCACGGCCATTAGGTGTTCATGGTCTGTTGCCTGCACACCTTCAAACCAGGAAAGTCTGTGTTTCTTAACACACGTGTTCTACTGCAAACACACAGCGGCTCAGAAAAGGATTATTGCAATGGTACAATCACATCCTGTCCGAGTGCACACGTACGTATATACCTGAGTGACTCTAATATGCAGCAGCATGAGGTAACTAGTGCAGACTGGCACTAGTTTATTGTCTCATTCATATTAGCGCAGAAATAATGAATGAGTCGATCGGTCAACAAACTGACAACAAAGCAACGAACATTTTGATAATTAATAATTTATCGATGAAAAAAGCCAAATGATCCTTTTTGTATTATTGTTTATTGAAGATCTGTGGATTAAGGGCTGGTGGTTGGAAAAAATAAGCAATTTAAAGACATCTTAGGATCTGATAAACTGTTGTGCTAATTATTCAGTATTTAAATTTTTAAAAAACATCAATACATTCATCAATAAAATCCCATTAGATGTACTTATTGTATTGTGATTTATTTTGTATATAATATGTATATATTTGGATATGTTTGTAGGTAAAATTGTAAATGTTTGGCACGACAACATGGACTTTTATTGTTTGAACGGACATGTTGTCTGAAGGTGAAAACAGTAAGTCGAGCTAAATAAGACCATGTAGACGAGGCTGTATTCAAACAGAGGCCCAGAGGTGGACGACTGGCTCGCCTTCACTGCCAGGCGATGTCACAAAAGATGATTTAATGGCTACAGACACCAGCCAATGGGAGGAGGCTGGTTAAACAATCCATGGTTTTACCTGTGGTTAAGTTTTCAGAAAAAGATAAATATTTCTTGGCTCTTTTGCTTAATGAATGTGGACATGAAATCGCTCAACTTTTAATGCTCACAGTACAGATGGAATGTGAGCAAACCTCTACCCCCTTTTTATGCCCAATCACGTTCGGTTCACAGTAAACCAGACATCACATTATCATAAAATGAAATCCTAATATATACATTACAATCACGTCTACATGTATGACCTGATTAGATACTATCAAACCTCACTATATAAAAGGTTTGCTGGCAGTAAAGAAAATCTCTTGAATTCTTTATCGTGTGAGGGTCAGATTAACATCACCTCGATGTTAAATGGGTGATAATAGAGAACTCTTTGCTGATTATAAGAGCATGTAGTGAACATTAAATACACGTAACCTCTTGCCACATAAGCCTCTGAGTGTTTGGTTACGGCACATGGGAGTACAAGTGTTACAAAAATGGCAAGGATACGTATGAAACATTGGAACATGGAGGGAGCCAAGTCCCCTGAGACCCGGTGGAAGATCACCGACAGTAGCTACACAAAAATAATGAGCTGCAGAGAATCAGCAGGGGGACCGGGAGCGCGAGAAAAAAAAAATTCTGTAAATCCCATTAGAAAAATCCTACAATCATAAAAAGAACAAAACAATTATATCCCTGGGAATGAGAATTATAGAAGAGATTACAAAAAAACGTAGCAAGCGTTAAATAGGAGAAAGAATAAAGGAGGGAGGGATAGTTGTAGCGATGTGGCCCTGTGGAGACCTAGAGGTCACATGAAGGGCGAAAAAGCGAGACAACAAAATCCCTGTGCTTCGCAGCATTCTGTGAGCCGGGCCGCTTACAAGCCCCACAGGGACGGTGCCAACCTGACCACATACATTAGACTCAACCCTGCCACATTTCAACACCTCACAGTATTAAATAAAACCAACCAATGCCACTTTCAGACCTGCAACTCCAGACTTACTCCGGAAATTAGCCAGAGGCGCTGTATGGGAGGACGCAAAAGTTCGAGCTTCTCCTGCCAGCGCTCCCAGGAGAGAATGAGGTGAGCCCATGTGAGAATACAGCAGGATAACATCGGGAGAATTCACAGCGAGGGAGTGGGCGTGTTGATGACGTTTCTTACTCGCAACGAATGCAAAACAGTAGACTACAAACATCAGTGGACGAAAAAGAGGAGCCATTCACACAGAGGACGCAGATGAGGACGTCAACTTGGGAATACAACGAGATTCAAGATGTTTGGGTTCCAAAGCCGGTGTCGATGTGCTTTATGCGCAAATGTGATTTCTGCAGCAGAATGTATAAGACATGTCTGGCCTCCTGCTTGCTCTATCCAAATCCCACTCCCCGCCCGAACGCTCCGGTCATTGTTCTGTTGTTGCGGTGAAAAGCAAACCCGGAGATGTCTAGACCCAATTGTCCGGACATTTCCCGGAGTTCATGTCTGAGTCTAAGTGTCAGCAACTTGCAAAAATGTTGTATTCAAACAAGACATTACTTAATTTTCAGCTTATGAGGCACTTTCTTTTCATTCTGTCAAGGAGAAACCTTTAATTCAGTCAGGCCACCTTGAGAATAAATAGAAACAGTTTTCCAGTCAAGAGATTTCTTACACAAAACTACGTCCTACTTTGTTTTTTTATTCTTTTCCCTCGAGAGCAGGATACAGAGAAAGCTTCAGTCGCCGACCTGCGGACGAACTCATGCTTACCGACCAGATGTCTGTTCGCCACAATCCCTGAGCTGTGTAAACTCAAGGTAATTGAGAGGCACCGAATCCTCATTCAACCTCGACAATGCATTAAAATTGATCTCACACTGCGACTCCTCTGTCACTGTCACGTATGATTTCACCGAGACACTAGATTTCCAGCACGTACTGTATGATGAGAGGATATTTATACGACCGGACAGGCAAGAGCCATCACCGCATTCCATAATCTGCTCAGGGCATGTACCCACGACTTGTGTGTGGTGATCGCCTTGACGCTGCGTTATTTATAGACAAAGGACAACTTGAAACATTTGTTTCAGTTTTGACAGCTGTAAAGAAATTGTGGCTAATCTGCTCTGAGAAGCACGAGCATTTCTTCTTCAAGGAGTTTAGTGTGTCACGATAATTAAAGCGTCAGACTTACAAATGAAGCACAATTTATAATCAATAGGAGGCACTGGGTTACCACATGCAGAGCCCACATACAATAACTCCTGAATCAGACTCCGTGCCGTACACAATGACACATAATAAATCCATTAGAGCGTCCAGGGTCATTTGCTGTGGAAACTGTACCCTGGATGATGAGGGTCCTCTGTGGTGTGGGGGGACTGGACAGTGGTCATAATGGCACTGTAACAGTGAAGGAGCATATTGACCTAGGTCCGATATGAGTGTAAATCAATACAGGAGGAACATGGTCCTCACGACGCTGGAAAAGCAGTTGTTTGAGGGTAAATCACGTCATAAATCCCCACAGGCTGACAGCGCTGTGTGTCCCACGTTGTCGCTCCCAGTCAAGGCCAAACAGCGACTCTGTTTCCGAGACCACGACGCCCAAATTCAAATCTCAGATCACCACCATCTTCAATAGCACCTCTGCTTATCAATAGTGAAAAGATCATTCTGGTTTATTTCAAATTAAGGCCTGATTTTCTGCTCTTCTTCCAAGTTAAAATATGGTAAATATTGACTCTTTATAAAAATGGGCGACAGGACAGCTTCTAAACCGTCCCCATCGCCCCCCTAGTTGCTGGCTGCAGTATAAACCCTGTCTGTCCTTTGAGGGAGTTCTTATCACACTGATTGACAGCTGAGACTGACTCGCCATCGATTGCGTGCGTATATATAGTCGGAACCTGTCTACCATGGCTCCAGACTCCAAATGCACAAGATGGCAGCATTCATATCTGGGACATTTTGGCTTCACTTCTGCAGGACAAACATTCAACTATTCCTGAGAGGTTAAAAATTCTGATATGAACAGAACTGAAAGTACATTTTACATTTTACTTTGAATTAATCCGTTTTTATCTGCACTTCAAAACATTATGACAAACAGTTCCCAACCAGCAAAACACTGTAGCTTCACCCGTCAGCTCGGAGCCAACCAATAGCCAGCGCTGTGAGGTACGCCCTCTCCCTGCGAGTGGACGTGTGGAAATCCGAACCCATTTATTCTCTGCAGCCAACATGACACTGTGTATTTACAATGAGCCACTCGAGCGTTGCCTGCCGTCTGCTGGGAGTAATTAGTGCACAGGTTGGTGACCTCTTAGGCATTGTTGCTCCGTATCACACACGCGCACACACTACACTACAGATTGCTTTCTATTATTTTTTGTGTAGGGGCCTGATGAGAAATACAGGAAAATCAATCTTCCAACTCCACCAGCAGCTGTTTACACACACAAACACACACAGAGTATTAAACTTTCACATCAGATGCAATGAGTCGACTTCATTTCAAGCGATTTTCTCTCCTCTTCCTCTTCCCAAATCTTTGTCCCACTTGTGTGAAAAGGGAATTGAGGTCAACTGGGATGAGATTCTAATCCCCGTTGATTTTGTGTGATACGTCGCCCTCACTCCCAATCCTTTATCCCCCATATGCTACTGTTAGCTGCCACGCTAACCACTGACACACTGAGTTTCCTGGATATCACCGCAGGGGCACCACTGCATGTTGAAAAAACGATATAAGAAGACAGGGAACATGTATCGATCCCAAGTGTTCACGGTCCACTCGACATACAGTACACGCCACTGTGTTGGCAGCGGCAGCTTATCTGCTCTGATGAGGCTGCTGCCGTCTCCGTCAGCCTCGTCATTGCTGCGCCAAGCTCCGGCACATTGCATAACTGAACGCAGTCACAAACACACAACCCCAGGCCTGATCTGCACCGTGCAGCGCCATCTCCAAGAGTTGGCCGCGCGACTGGCAAGCCCGTTAAGGAGAGAGCAAAAAAAAAAGGAAATTTGAATAACGAAGCAACAAAACAAACAGAATAACAAATAAATAAACAAATGATCTGTGAGCTCCACTCTTTAAGCGATGGACTGGAAGGAGAGAGAGAGAGAGAGCTGGATGTAAACATGTTTTTTTCACCATTCACTGTCCTTCTGTCTGTGGAGACGTCCACAAAGAAAGAAGCCACAGAGTCGCCGTCATCACTCATTACAATCCAAGTCCATTAGCGTCATCACAGACATACGTTCAGTGTGCTGTTTGATTAATCTGTGGACTGCTCCGTAATAATGTCCATATCACATCAGAATCCTTTAGAAACGTATCACAAACATTGAAATACGCTTAACTTCTCCTTGTAATAAAGATAAACATGTATGCAGCCACTCTGTGAGGCTTTACGGGTCGTAAATTACAATTTAACACATTACTTTCTGTGTCCCATGCCAATAAAACATCTACTGCTGAACTATAATTTAACACGTATGGCGTTGCGTCCAAGAACTCAAGGTTCTGTCGTGAGTGTAGGCCAAGCTTGGAGGGTGGCACAGTGACTGAGTGAATCTGAACGAAGATTAATGATGAAGATATGTCATAGTCACTCTGTGCGTGGGGGCTACTGCCACTCACAGCAGTTACTGTACTGCAAAGCCAGTGTGTGTGCGAATGTGTGTGCGGTCAAAGTTGTCTCTGCAAACATGTGTGCAACAGCGTCCGCCTGCGTGTGCAAACGTTGCTCCCTGTATATGTCAGTACACAGACAGTATTTGCTTGCTAACATTTGTAAAAGTCATCCACCATCAAATGTGTGTGTGTATGTATGTGTATGTGTGTCATATGATGCCCTGCGCCTGCCGATGAGATAATCTGGCAGAGCATGGAGTGACAATTTGATCTATTGATCCGCGTCTTGCTCGCTCACAGGGAGCCTCTGAGTTATAGCGCTGCCATCTCTCGTGGCCACCACCAGTAAAGAGCCGTCTCCCCGGAGAGGTGAGCCACCACATTGTCACACACACACACACACACACACACACACACACACACACACACACACACACACACACACACACACACACACACACACACACACACACACACACACACACACACACACACACACACACACACACACACACACTCAAATGGTTTTAGTAGAAAATGGTTTTAGTAATGGTTAGCTGGCAAAATCGGCTAAGCCCATGATTCCTCCGACTGAAGAAGAAGTAAAGATTTGACACCGAGTTCTACAGTTTGAGCATTTTAAACAAAATCTACCGATGTTTTATACCCTACCTTATTTCTCCTGCAGTATGAGAATGCATTTCTTGCCGCCCACACACATTAGTATATTAATCTATCATGCAAATGAGACTCAGAGTAATAAACAGGATGTATGATATATAATATCTTAATCTTATAGCTTTAGACTCGGCTCAATTTTTACATTTATATTAGAGAGAAAGTGTTCTCCCCCAGATTAGACTGAGATCTTTGGTTAATTGGTTTTTCCTTTTAGAGACTGATGGATCACACCATCGTTAAAATCATCATTTGACGAAGGCTCTAAATATCATTACATTATACGATGGATACATGGACGTAGCTAATTGTGTTTAACGAGCAGTTAAAGTTGTCACTGGCTTATCAACACAACTAGTTTGTTGTATCCACAGACGGGACGTAGAAAAAAATCCAGGTCCAGAAAGTTAAGCCAATGTGAAAGTGCCTAAAACCTGTACCATCTCAACTGACCAGCAGAGGGCGACTCAACTGGTTGCAAAAAGAAGTCGGTTTCTGGTGTAGTCGATGAGAAAATGACTCGACTACTCACTTAATATATAACATCAGAAAATATTTACTCAAGGAGACTATGGGCTCATCATTTGACAGCTGGTACCATCCAATGGGTGCAGGCCATAGATCTAGGTGTTCCAGTCAGGCTCATCACCCACTCCTTCATATATGGTTACTCTAGCTTTAAAAAACAAAAACAAGATGGCACTGGACAAAATACCAAACTCAAGGCTTCAAAACAGCATCCTGGTGGTTTGCCTCTTGCCGTATCAGTGCAAAGAATCTAGACTTGTCAAGAAATAAAGGACATACTGAACATGGATGGTCTCATCGACTCCTTACAGCTTTGTGCCCTCATTTTAAACACTGCTTTTCTGCCTATTTTTTAAATTACGCTGCTACTCCAGTGGACAACTAATATTCCTAAACTGCTTGTACAGTGAAACCTGTTTTCCAAATGCTCGAAACTTCTTTTTGCAGTTGAGATATCATGTAGAAAACAACTGAGAGCAGTGTGTGTGTGTGCGCAAGTGTCTGTGCATGTTCACTTGGGCATATCTGTCTCAGTGCATTACCATACACAGATCAATAAGGGTTCTATTCTTGGCCATTAGACCTTAAAGCAGGGGATAGCCTGCCTCTCTCACTCTTTCCCATCTATTCCCTCTCTCCCTCGTCCATCGGCCTGTCCCCTCCGCTCGCTCTCCCGCCAAACCTCCCTCTCTTCCCCTCTCTCCCTCCTCCAGACAACACCAAAGGGACATTGTCATCTCCCCAGCTGGACAGTGGAGGCAGCAGCAGAGTCAGTGGTGAGCATCAAACGCAGGACAGTTTTGGGGGGGATCACAGAGATGACTGGCTTTGTGGCTGGAGGGATGAGCCGTCTCCTCAGTGCAGTCACGCACACGCACGCAGACGTGACACACACACACACACACACACATATTCCCTGCTCGCACACATGCACACACTCCTGCTCCTGCTGTAATTCTCAGTCCTCTGCCACGCTGCCAGGCTGAGGCCCTTGATCTGCCACTTCCTGTAATCCTCCACGGGACAGGGGTGCAGCCAAATGTCCTGGCAAGCCAACCGAGCAAACAGGCACACATAGCCACAAACATGCACGGACACCGAAAACAATGATTCGCTGCTAACTGCTAAAAGAAGAATCACCTGCAAGATATGTATCAGAGCAAGAGTGTAGCCTTCGAGAACTTTAACCAAAACCCAAGAGCTGCGGTCCAGCACCGCCTTAACGATGAATCATGAGATCTCCATATTGCCCCCTTCATCTGTGCCACGTCTGTATCACTGTCATCAGATTGAGAAACAGACTAAATAGCCAATGACAGGGGAATAGAAGCAGCACCAAAGAATAAATGAATGACATACAACTCACCTCCCCGACTCAGATAAGACTATCTGATCCACGTCGCTCGAACACAAGAGAGATTGCTCTGTTCATTCAATTTCAAAGTGACCACCTTCAGCTTGCAGGAGCCACCTGACAAGATCGTTTCACCCAAACTCAGGATAGTCTGAGAGGAGGTGTCTTCCCTGCCTCCTCTAAGCTGTTTGGTTATGAGATACTTCTGATGCCACGAGTGCAGCTTTTCCTTAACACCGAGTTTACCCAGTCTGCGGCTCAAAGGAGTAATGTACCAGCCGGCAAGACATAAGCCCCATTAAGCTTATTCACCAGTTCCTGCATCAGCTTTCTACCAGAGGACGGATTTCAACTCATATCTACTAATACATGTCAGAACGAAATAATTCATGGTTTCTGTTGAATCTGTAAATCTTTAGGAACAGTTAGTCATCGCTAGAAAACTTGGTGCCTCATTAGAGAACAAGAAAGCATAGCTCAGGCACATGGGCAGCCCAGTGTGGTGCTTTTTTTAAGTCTGGTAAACATAGCTCGGTAGATTTTAAGCTCATCCCCCTGCCTCCTGTGAGACTCTCTGTTTGTATCCTCACCTTTCCAGCACAGGTGAACGAGTCTGAGTCACAGCCATAGCTGCCGGCAGGTGGGAACGAGGGACAGCCAGGAGGACGGCTCTTCATCACACCGTAATGAGCTGGCAAAGGTTGTCGGACAGGCAGGAGAACACATGGAGGACCTGTAAAAGCAGCCTCACACAGGCGCACTCGCAGGCGTTCTCTGAAGCTATACGACTCCCCGCGGTGCAATTTCATCGCAAGCTGTTGTCCCCGTTTGTGTAAACGTCCTCATATTGCACGAAAGTTGATGCGAGCTACCTCAGCCACATACTT
Source organism: Hippoglossus stenolepis (assembly GCF_022539355.2). NCBI lineage: Eukaryota > Metazoa > Chordata > Actinopteri > Pleuronectiformes > Pleuronectidae > Hippoglossus > Hippoglossus stenolepis. Next base: position 13,176,017 of record NC_061502.1, read on the forward strand.
CAATATCCAAATGAATGTGGACTTTTCAATGGGGTTTCCAGTGATTTTGAATGTGTGAGACAGTGTGCTTCAATGTAAGTAAGCAGCTTAGATATGGAATTCAAGGGAAACTCTGTTCAGCTTCTTCTTGGCCTATGTTTCAAGTGTTATTGTTCCACGTGACAACATCTGGAGCTCATCCAGGTGAAAGCAAATCAAAGAAGCCCGATGCTGAATCTCAGCAGCACATACAGAGCTCCAGGGGACTGTCAACCCTTCAAATGCTACGAAAAACTCTTCAGCGCGCTCTTAAAATACGCTGAAATCCAACCAACTCACATCAGCGTCTGCACATGGCAGCTCAGACATCTGTTCACTTACCTGCTGCCTCGCAGGGATGCAGCCGCCCAAAGGAGCTGCCACGCGACGCACCAACCTATAACAGCTCAATGGCAACGGAAAGGATACAATCTGAGAGCTCCGCTCTGGGTGCCGAAGGCCAGTATCTTCTGCACGGGGTCAAACGCCATGGACGACGGCTGATAGGGGAAACCATGGCGGACAGTCTGGGAGATTTGCGGAAAGATGAAAAAAAGAAAGAAAAAAAAAAAAGAGGATGCGTCAGAAAGAAATAACAATTTGCATTTCACAACAGGGGTGTTGTTTTGTCAGAGGATGTCACACACACCTAAACAAACGGCCCAGATGGATGTTATGAAACGTAAAGCCTGACATTGTGCTGACAAGAGAAAACGAAAGAGAAGAATAAATGCTTTTTCCCCCCCATGCACGGGCACCCTGTTCTTCGTGATAGGTGGATATTTGGCTTCACTATTTAGGATCCTTGTATATTCATGGGGCCTATTTTGAGATTTTCTCCTCTCGCTCATTTCTCTCGTTTTATCTTGTTTTGCTTCTCTCACTCCCTCCCACATGAAGTCGTGATTACACTGATGTCTGAAAATGAAATATACAGAAAACCTATCAATGAGGGGCTGCAATGCTGCTGCAGGGCCTGCTATAGGCATGTGTCCCTGTCGTTGTGTGGATATACAGTGTGCGACTGTGGCTTTATTGCATCAGTCAGCCAGTGGTGGGCCGTTGGATTTGTTTGTTTAGTGGCAGAAGGCTAAAGCGCGTTACATAAGAAGCACTCAGTGCAGCAGAGACACCTGCCTGCCTTGCAGAGGAACATGACAGCGGGTTTCTGTCCAGACAGACTGTGAAGGTGGGGGGTGGATGTGTGTGTGGAGTCCTCTTCAAAGAGACTTCAATCAGATGCCTGGCTGTTGATACACACGTTTCGGCTGCTGTGGCAATCAGACCTCTCTGCCGGGGCTCCCGAGCCATCCCCTCTAAGCCCTCAGGTGTGTTGACGCTCGGTGATGTTATCTCGATTTCTGCTTATTACTTCAGTCGCTCTCACTCAGGCACGATTACGTTTTTTTTATAAAAAGGTTGATCTGCCCTAAAGTTGGACTTAATGTTGGTGTTTTGGTTGGTTGTTGGCATCTGTAAAAAAAACAAACAGCCAACAGCCAATAGCAACAACCATATCAGTCTTTTGTGATTTTGACCTCCAGAGGCACAAAGACACGACGCCATGTGAGATAAAGCCTATCAGCGGCAGCGGGCTGTGGCAGCTGAAGGTTGTGTTTTCAGCACCTGGTCCCACGTGAAAAACAAGTGCACTTACCCACAAATCGCAAAGATATTAAAACCTACAATTGCTCGGAGAAATCCAACAACTGAAAACCTTGCAAAAAGGATAAACAAACAACCTTGACGGGGTTTCGATTATGTGGGATAACACACTGTGGTGTCGATTAAAAAAGGCCACACCAAACCATTAGGGCTACACTTGGGGAAACACTTGATTTACCATTACGGTGGGATGAGGCGCAGAACGCACAGCATGTAAATTGCATGAGTGTTTATCAACCTCATCCGTTGTTTCGGCAAATTCAGACAGAGGAGGAGGGCAAGCCAGTTTTTTTTTTTTCTTTTTCCAAGCAGGCTCCCACTACAGGCGCCACCAGTCCCCACTGGATCAATGATGTGGGGGTAAAGTAGAGACCAGAGAGTGTGTGTGTGTGTGTGTGTGTGTGTGTGTGTGTGTGTGTGTGTGTGTGTGTGTGTGTGTGTGTGTGTGTGTGTGTGTGTGTGTGTGTGTGTGTGTGTGTGTGTGTGTCAGAGTGTGTGTGGGGAAAGAGAGGGAGTGGATGGAGAGAGCAATAAGGTGGCATCGACCAGAGAGCACCGTCCCTCTAATCCAAACCCAGTGTATTATGCAAGAGGGGATCAGTTTGGCCCTGCCCCTCCATATGACAGTTCATGCCAAGGCGCACACGCTTTTTCACAGAGGGTAGTAAACCACTGCTGCGACACCCAATGTGTGGACATCCTTTTAAAAAATCCAAGTGCAATTTAAAAAATGCGTCCAAATATGAATTCGGTGAGGTTTATTGTCCCGTGGGCTGGAGAGCTGTGTTTGCGCATAGTAGGAAGGCATGTCACAGTAAGTACGATGCCTCGGGAAGCACTGAACGCTTCACTGATCCTCCGTCCGAGAGGGATTTTAAACAAACCTTCAATCAGCCTCGTATACATGTAGGAAACGAACATGCTCATCAATGCATTTCACTGTGCAGAGCTCATTCCACCTGCTGGACGGAGATGCGCATCCCCAACAGTGGGGAAATAAAACTACGCGCAGAGGACATGGCACGGGGAGATGACAACATAGGAATCGTGTGTGCGTGTGCGTGTGTGTGTGTGTGTGCACGCACCTTGCAGAGCTGGAAATGCTCGGACTGGAGGCTCTCCTGGATCAGATGGTTCTCCTGGGGCCCCACTTGCACGGACGGGGTGGAGGAGGACGCCTCTTTCAAGCCGTCCAGCACCTTCCTGATGTTGAACTTCTTCATCTTCACACTGCGCAGACACACAATTCAGAATCACCCGCACAAGATACAAGGGGGATGCCACTTTCTCTCTCTCTCTCTCTCTGTCTCTCTTTCTCTCTGATGCACGCACATACATACACACACGCTCTCTCTCTCTTCTGATTCCCTCTGTAAATCTCACATTGTTAGTGCTCGGGTTTTATCGCAGTCTCCATGCTGGAAGGGCTCTGGTGCGCACTGCCTCGCTTACGGGGGGCCCCCCCTCTCTTTGCTTGACGCGGAAATCTTGGAGAATCTGGAGACGGAGGTGGTGGAGGAGGAGGAGGAGGAGGAAGAGGAGGAGGAGCGGTGTGTGGATGATGATGATGGTGGTGGTGGTGGTGGTAGTGCGTCGGTGGTTAATTCAGCTCGGAGTCCGTGCTGTGCCCCACTGCGTCTCGGTGTCTCCGCTCGTCCTCTCTCGGCGTCTTCCCTCTCCCCTCCCCTCGCTCCTCGGCTCGCTCTCGGCCGTGCGCACCGCTCAGCCAAGGCGGAAACGCAGAGCAGCGGTGGCGGTGGTACTGCTGCGGCTGCTGCTGCTGCTGCTGCTGCTGCGGACGCTCTTGCGCATGTCTGACAGAGCAGAGGCTTTGACACAAATCCCGCCACCTTGCCAGCCCTCTCTCTCTCTCTCTCTCTCTCTTTCCCTCTCTCTCTATTTCATCCCCTCATCCCTCCCCTCCTCCATTCTCCCTCCCTCTCTCTCTCTCTCTCTCTCTTTCTCTCTCTCACGCACACTGTAGTAGGTTTTTGCTCCACTGCACCTGGTGATGCTGGTGTTGTTGGGATGCTGCAGCGTTGTGTGTGTGTGCGTGTGTTTGTGTTTGTGTGTGTTTTTGTGTGTGTGTGGAGACAGACGGGACTCAAGTCTCATTCTTTCCACTACACCCTCGCCCTGTATCCACTCCGCCTCTGCTTGTGTGCCTGCGTAAAAAACACCTCGCCATGTTCAAGACCACTCCAGCTTAGTGGGCAGGATGGATGGATGGATGGATGGATGGATGGATGGATGGATGGATGGAAGTGGACTAGTATCCACTGAGGTTTGGAATAATGGAAACACAAATTTCATTGCACGGCATTTTTCTCGGTGGGGTTTAAGACAGAAATCCATGACATTGGGCAACATTCAAACATAAAGAGAGGGAGAGAAAAGAATCAATTGACCCATTTGACTTGACTCAAGATCCATCAGCACACAGTCCAGTGATTTGTTTCAAAGATGCTACAGGACGCATTTGCAGCCCATAAACTAACCCAACAGCTGAGCAAGCAAATGCGTCTGTTAGTATCCATGGTGACGATGCTTTCTTGTTCATGGCGTAGTCCCACAGTTTACCTGTTATTTATACCCACCCCCCTTGATGTGGAGAAGCCTCCACAGCTGCAAGTGTGACTTCATGCAGGAGTAACACTCGCATCGTGAGAAGCTATACTGAGGAGGGGGAGGTTTCTCAAAGGCCCCCTGTGTCTGACAGCCATGGCGACATTAACCCTGAAACAACCTATCAGAGACAAAGGCTATAATGTGCTTATTTAAAGGTTCAGTGTGTAGGATTAAGTGACATCTAGTGGTGGAGGTGCATGTTGCAGCTGAAAACCCCTCACCTCACCTTCCCCGTCCAAACATGAAAGAGAACCCATGGTAGCCTTCAGTTGTCATAACAACTCAAAAGGTGTTTAGTTTGTCCAGTTTGGGCTACTGTAAAAAACATGGCAGCCTCCGTAGACCCGCTCCTGATTAAAATATAAAGGCCCATTCTAGGGTATAGAAAACAATTTGTACAATTTAGATGAAACACATTAGTGAAAACATCACTAGGATTATTTTATATTCAATTTTTGTCAATGGATCCCTTTCACCTAAATCTTACACACTGGAACTTTAAAAATACAATTTAGGAACCAACATATATGCTCAGGACTAGTTTTCTATCTCCTCCAATGTTCAATGTTGGTATGATGGAGCGGGCAGCTGGCACAACACAAGAAAGTCCTGCTAAGTGTGTGTGTGATGGTGAGTGTGAACAGTCGTTTATGTGTGTGTCAGCCCTGTGAGAGACTGGTGATTTGACTAGGGTGTGTTTGGCCCTTGGCCCAAAGTGTGCTGGACCCACGCCCTGGTATAGATTATTCTGTAGCTGGACGGCCATATTGGAGCCATCACATAATTAAGGTAACTACAGAATTCCTCGGATGTGTCATGAATGTGCAAACCCTACAAGAATAATTGTAGTTTCTGTCAAGCTGTACATCTCTGAATTTACACCCGATATCCACGGCACTGGGCTGAGGCCAAACGCTCTGTGTTGTACTCTCGAAAATGAACTTCTACAACGTGCATCTCCAAACAAACACCATTAACTCAATGACCTCCCTCATGATGATACTCGATCAGTACTTCTGAAAGCATCTGGACCAACTACTCCGAGGATCTACTCGCTCAGACAACTTCATCTCGGGTTGTTTCCCCTCGGAGCGTCAGCGAGTTGAGTTCCGAACCTCAGTGCAGCTGCGTATGGCTGAAAGGTCACAGATGAACGTATCATCCTTCACAATCTCAGCTGAGGCTGCTCATGCTTGAGTGACACTGACATTGCCACCTGTCTCGGCTGTTTGCTAACATGCTCATCCTCGACAGGTCCCCGCCGGCAGCGGGGACAGGGGTGCCGTAGTGGAAGTAATGGCTGTTTGCGCGCTTGCTAACAACACCTGATGCCAACTCTGTCCCGAAGTCCAAAAAAGGGCATTTCTACGTCCACCATAACTGCAACTTCTTATGATCAATGCTGATTATGTGAGCCGGTCTCCACGTAAGCTGTCCTTTGTTGAGATGCAGCTGATGTAAAGAATGCATCAAGGAAATGAAGGTGCTACTGAATAAAAGGGCACAAAAAGATATGAAGAGGACCGGGGAGCAAATTATGAATTCAGTAATCATACCAGGGAGGCTCGAGAACAACAGTCGCAATACTGATTTGCATAATGAACTGAAATTGACCAAACGCACCTTCCAACCACAGCGGATATCGCCTGATCCAGAATACATTACACAGGCAAACAAAGAGGTGCTTATTAGTCAATTCTTGCATGTGTGTGAGTGAGAGTGATGTGTAAGGGGAGGGCTTTTTGCGACTCTGACATCAGTGATTTAATTTAGCACCATTGTGTTGGGCCGAGGCCATTCATCTGGCCGCATTGTGTGCATGTGTGCAAGTGTGTGTGTGTTGTATTTAGAGTCTGACTGCTGTGTTTGTGTTCTTTGATAAGGCTTTTCCACTGAGGCAGCGCTGTATTCACCTTTTTTTTGGAAAAGGGCAAAGTGCAAAGAGAGCAGGAGGACAGAAAGAGAGAGAGGGGGGGGGGGGGGGACAAACAGAGGTGTAAAATCACTAATTTATCCACACTGAAAATGCAAGCAACGACACCAGAGCAGAAAATGGCTTTTAACTCTTGAAGCCAAAATATCCAGCATATGAACGCTGCCATCTTGCCCTGTTTGGAGCCAGAGTCTGTGCAGAGGTATGGAGGGATGGAGCCGTGGCAGCGATGTCGCACCGATACACTTGCTCGACTAATCGCGAGTCAGTTTCAGGGGTCAGTTATTATGCTTCACCCTGTTTTTATAATATTAAAAAGTAGTAATTAAAACCAAACTTGACGAATTAAAAATCAAATTGAACATCCACCAATAGCTAAACTGCCTGCCTACCTTAAATGACAGAAACCATCTTTAAGAGAAAAAAAAGATTTAACGTGTATTTAGATTTTTTAGTTTTGCCTGTGTCCCATCCACTAACATGGAGGAGGTGGACACCTATACTGCAGCCAGCCACCAGGTGGCAATCAAAACGCTTTGGCTTCACTTTCGGGGAGCTATCATGTCATCCAGTTCGTATACAGACTATGGGGAAAAAATATATAATCTGATTCTACCTACAGCATAACAGCAAAGTTTCAGAGTGACAGCCTGCTGGTCACTGTGCTCCGACTGTTAAAACAACCAATGTGTCTTTCTGGGTTGATGTGACCATGTAACCGAGGTTATTTCATTTTCATAATCATTTGGCTGCTGAGTATTTGTGAATTTCTGCTTAACCTTCTCCAGACACTCAGCATCGTTTCAACGGTTCTTTCAAATCTCCCCCTGTCTCCCAGTTAACTCCATTCTTAAGATCAACTGTGCTGGCTAATAACATCAGTGGAAAACACTCTGCCGTCCATTATCTATGAATTATCATTCAACACAACAACCCTGGGACGTGTGCACATTGAGCACATACAGATCTCACAGCCCTCATGTACATTAGCCGAGCGCTAATTCAATGCTAATCCCAGGTCAGAGGTAAGCATGGATGAGCCGGGAGAATCTACAGCCTGACGACCACGACTGACTGTATCAAACAGCTCGTGCATTAGTGTTCTGCCCAGCCTGAGCTCAAAGGACGTAATTATACATCAACAGGGGCTCAGGTACGTATCAGGCAACATGAACATGGTAATAAAATACAGTCTAAGCTACATCAGTGTATAATTTACATGTTATTTTACAGCTTATGGAGAAACACTAGCACGGCAGAGGGGGTTTGTTGGACAGCAAATTGCAGAGTGAAGCGAGGAAACCGACCTACACATGCAAATTTGCATATATTACACAGATGTTTGCATAAAGATGATGAATATGCGTCTGCATACGTCACATACATGCATCTTGACACTCCGATCCTACAGGATAGGATTATATGTTCTCTCATTATGCAAGGTTGTAGTTTAATTGCATTGCCGTCACACTTTTTATGTAATTATGTACTCATTGATTTTTATTAAATGAAACCAGACAAATCAAACGTGCAGTTACATAAGCCGACAATGCTCCGATGCTGCACATATGCAGGGAGAGTGAAGTGTCCTTACACACAGACTATTCACCTCTGGTGGGTTTGAGCCACTTAAAATCTTACAGATGACCTAACAGGGAGAGAGCTTGTCACACTCCAACACACTCAAGACTGATCCTTCCCCAGCACCACACTGCGCAGCCCCAGAGCTCAGCATCACAGTCAGCCCTGTGTGACCCCTACAGCGGCAAAGTCCCTGCGCTGTCTGCGGAAAGTGAGAAACCCAGGGGGACACAGGGGACAACGAGGAGTCGCTAAGAGTCGGGGCGTCTGCCTGTCATGCAGAAAGGCTGGAGGGACAAGGACCTTCCGCCCTCACTGACAGCCGTAGTTAATCAAGCGAATCATAGCACACCTGAGTTTAGCGCCTACGACCCCCAAGCGTCCCTGCGGCATTCAACCACTGTGTCCTCATTCCAAAAGCACTGTATATGCAGTGTAGCACTAACGAACACACGCTCACACAAAATGCTGGGGGCTCGTGATTAAAAGACACAAGTCAGAGGAACTCCACACTCACAAAAGAGTTCAAGAGCAAAGAGGAAATGTATCAATAACACACGCTCACTCACAGACAGACACAGACACACAGACAGACACACAGACACACACACACAGACACACACACACACACACACACACACACACACACACACACACACCCCAAGGGGATTGTAAGTTAATGAGCTACTGCCCTTAAGGGAACCCTTGATTGTCCCTGCCTGGTTAAATAGGAGGATCCTTTCAATGTCAAACATCCCCTGTGCAAACACACATGTGTTGCATGAGGAAGGAAACAAAACTCACAGGTACATGTGTCTATGTCCTTCCCCACAGCCCCCACCGGCCCACCAACAACCCCTATGGTTACAGAGGGGCTTATAAATATGGATGGGATGATAAAAGAGATCAGGAGGCGGGGGTGGAGATATTGAAAACACCATAAAGCCGTCATCACGTCCATAGTGCTCCTAATCAAAAAGCTCCAGTCTAACACAAGCAGGAGTTTACGATTCTGGCGTCCCGCCTCATTTCTTAAAAGAGAAGCGGAGACCGTTAAGGGAAACTGTCTCCGCCTTGTTTCATCAAGCTTTCAAGGTCACAAGGTCACAAGGTCGCGTGTCCCCAACAGCCCCTGGGGGTGGATGTGATACACAGTGATAGCATGTCTCCACTCTATCATTTCCAATAATCAGTCAAGGTGATAAGCTGACAATCAACACGCACACGCACACGCACACACACACACACAGTGGAGCAGATGGATACCACACTGAAAGAAAAGGGCGATGCCAATGTTAGGCAGTGACACAGGACCTCTGGCAGGACGGATTCTCAGAAAGAAGCTGCAGCCAAAAGTTTACTTAAACCAGTCAACCTGAGCAGAGAAGAAGAAAGAGACACAACCAACATTCTATCCTCAATCAAATGTTACTGCCTCAATGAGTCGAAACCACGACTACTGTCAGTCCCAGTCCTCAAAAGGAGCAGGTATTAGGTATTACTGGTATTAGGTTGGATGAAGAACCGAAAGTATCACAAGACTTTTTTCCTGATAGAAAGAAGTATATGAGGAAAAGGAGGACTCTGTGTGTGTGTGTGTGTGTGTGTGTGTGTGTGTGTGTGTGTGTGTGTGTGTGTGTGTGTGTGTGTGTGTGTGTGTGTGTGTGTGTGTGTGTACGAGAGAGAGAAAGAGAGGTTTCCTGTCCTGTTATCTGCGATGGCAACGATCAATGCTAAGCACAGGACAGGATATTGATGACTCTGGTGTACAGCTCCCCCCTGTTGGTTCGGCTCTGATCAGTTCAGCACTTTACCACAATCATGTGCGTGACGCTGAACCGCTGTGTGGCAACATGGTGAATTGAGAGTCGTCTCTTTCCACACATAAAGGGGGCAGTCAGAAAAGTCTCAATATCCTTTGTGTTAAAGGAGATATATGATGGTCCTATTCGAGTTCTTAATTTTAATTTGGGTTATCGCTTGAAAAGGTTTATTACTTTCCTCATTCTATTCGTTGCTGCAGCTCCTCTTTTCAGCCTCCGTCTGAAATGCTTGATTTTAGCTCCTGTCTCTTTAAGCCCCCCCTCCCGAAAAAAACAGCCCAGTCTGCTCTGATACCCTCTATATAACAAGAGGGTAGAGTGAAATCCAGCTCATGAGCATGAAAAGCACAACCGAACAACGTTAAATTCCTTTTCTCTGAGGGCGACAGTGGGAAGATGGTGAGCCGCCACTCATTCCGCCCTCTGATGGTAAATGAAACCGCACAATTATCCCCTTGTGATTGTCAAAGGCGACTGCTCAATTCAATAAAGTGGGATGAAACTTGAGACTCCCGTTTTATTGGCAACCTGACACCCCACCCCCACCCCCACTATCTCTGGTGTGTGAACTGAGTCTGCACCACAGAATTAATGCAATCACCTCTGACGAAGGGCAATCGGGTTTAGATTCCCGCAGCCTCTGTGATGCTATTTCAGGAAATTGTGTGTATCCTCCCATTCAGTCAATCTATCTGTGAGCCCACCTTTCATCCACACACATGGGCTGAGGTAGAGCTTTAAAGTAGGGACATCAAATGATGCAGGATTAGTGCTAAACAGATGTTGCTTAACACCACCAAGAGCATGTGACCAGATATTTGCATACACCCAACCGAAGCACTATTCATTTGAAGTAAACTCTTTGGATAGACTGTGACACAACAGGAAGTTGCATCTGCTGCACCCTGACAAGCACAATCACTTCTCTTTAATAGCCACAGACGTGCAGTTTTCAACACAACAGCGGCCGTCAGAAACAAGTCCGCTCATATCAGTAGAAGTTAGTATAACTGTCAGTGAGTGTAGTTGTGCCTAAAATATACCGGAAGGCGACTCAGATGCAAAAACAGATTTTGATGTGTGTGTGTGTGTGTGTGGACATGTCTCGTGATTCCTCCACTCACAAGATCCTTCGCCAAACTGGTCCATGGACAGTTCATCCAAATCCTCCCTGATACGAGGCTCCTCGGCCCTGCTTAAATATTGACTCAGTTTGACCTTCAAATAGAAAAAGACCAATCTGAACAAAGTACTATCTAATAGTCGAGGGAGCATCTTGTAGACATTGATAAGTTAGCCCCATTGGGAAATAAGGAAGACGCCTGTAGAAAGCTAATCTGTGCACGTTACACTAGAACACACTCTTACGTGGGATTTATTACTCTATGAGCCTCTCGTCACCTAAATGTGATGAACTGTTTTACTTATTTTATTCCCTCTGCACTTACACAACTGACCCCCCCCCCAGGTGGTAGTGCTGCTGGCGAGTGGGCCAAAGAAAGGCAAGGTTGATGAAATGGTTGAGTTCCAAGACAGAGGCTCCGACCAGGTCAGCGTTTTCTGTGTCTGTAAGTCTTGGGGATCTCTCCTCTCTTGTATGTGTGTGCTACATTAAATCATAAAGGCTTTTGGATTACTGCAGTTAAGCCTGGGTGTCAATCTGTGAGCTCTCACCTTTTTCCTTTCAGTGTATATCTTTCTGGCACCATGAAGACTTGGTCGTCAGCTCCTCCTCCTCCTCCTCCTCGTCTGAGCCGAGTCTGAGCCAAGGAGGTACAAGGTTCTCACTTTCGGGGAGTCTTGCTCTTATCAGCATGGACCCCCCTGAGATGTTCTGTCCCACGGGGAGGGAGCAACAACAATGGGACAATGTCACAGCATGTTTAGCCAATAAGCCAAAAGGATGCTGTATCCCCCTGCTGCCAACTGGAAGCGTATGTGTGTGCGCAGGGGGTCGAGGTATTATCCATGTTCTCGGGGACCTAAATCGGTTTAAATACACAATGACAATATGGGGACTTTTCGATTTTAAAGTGAAGACGTGTTGAGAGTTAATAAGTCAATGAGACGTCCTCTGAAGTCCTCAAAACATGTGTTTGTGTGTATTTACGTGTATGTGAAAGGCAGAGAGAGGTGAATGAAAAAGTAAGAAGTTCAAGCTGAACACAAAACTCTTGAGGATTTGAAGGGCGCTGCGTACTCATTGCACGTATTACAGATGCATAGATTAAATGTAAAATAAGTCCACATTTTTGTGAGAATGAAAATCACTGGGTCTATAATTGAGAGATATAAACTTACGTGAAATTCATTGCAGAGAGTTAGATTGGAAAATCCCACTGATGTGTTTGTGCACGCCCTGCGACAAGATGGTGACCTCTCCAGGGTGCACCCCGCCTCTCGCCAAATGTCAGCGGGGATTAGCTCCAGCTCCCCGTGGCCCCGGACAGATAATGGGTATAGATGATGGATGGATGGATAACCGTGCATTAAATGAGCACGAGTCTCTTTGGTTTAACCCATACCTGGAGTGACCCCCTGGAGCCAGGACATCTGTCTCGTCTTTCAGTCATGACGCTGAGCTAAGAGAACCTTCTCCATGCTCTGGCTTCATATTGATATACAGGTGAAAGTGGTATTGAGCGTCTTATCTTCGTTAGGTAGAAAAGCAAATAAGCAATTTCCCGAAATGTTTAACAATTCCTTTCAAACAACCAGATCTCTCTTGCATCTGTATCCAAGAGAATGACAAGAGTATAAAGATTCATTAAGATGTTTTTTTGTTGACTCAAATTGATTTCTTGTATACTTTAGCTGATTGGGTGCTAAATTGCTGCTATAGAATTGATAAGAGACTTTAAATCAGCTTACTTACACATACAGAATCTGACTGAAACAGATTCTGACTCCAGATACGGCCACATGAGAGCTGATGGAGGTGGGAGTGGACGGCGCCACAGATTTAATGAATGAAAGTCGTATATAGGAGCACGAGATGTTGAGTAAATGAGAGAGAAATCCCAGACAGGCCATATCCCTGCAAGAATGGACCTGTCATCATTCACAGACGTAACAGCACAATGGCTGATTAAAGCATTATTGCCTCCAAATTGAAAAGTGAATTAAAGAGCCACCGCAGTCTGGACACCGCGCGGGGGAATGTGTATCTTGTTTCACTTAGTTTCATCATCCGTCCATGTGGGTCCGTTTACCAATCAAATCTTTTCCCATTACGTGTGTGGGAAAGTCAAACGCACGCACGCAATTACGCCGACTGTCCCGTTGCTTTTCAAGGTCACACCAGAGCTCACAACACATTTGCATCAAACCACCAGTAAACAGCTGCCAATTAACAAACAGCCTCTGCGTTAATACACACACGTCACTGCCAATTACAGTGTTGGGAGATCTCTCTCACACCCAACCACTATACCTCATTCCCATTGGAGATGGAAGAGGTGGAGGAGGAGGAGGAAGAAGAGGAGGAGGGTTTAGGTGTACAGCAAATAACAGCTGATGTTTGGGGAATCGAGGAATGAATCAGTGGAGAGGGAGCGGTGGGTGCAGAGAGGATCGGGAATGTTCTCTGCCAGGAACAAGACTTTCAGGATTAGCTCTGTCACGCAGCCACGGGGGCAGAAATAGTGGCTGGCGAGATGAGGCCTGGTAGACTGAGCGGGCACATAAAAAAACGCAGTGTGAGGTACACACAGCACAGTAGCACACTTTTATGAGCAGAGAAAACACAGAGTAATGCACACACGCAGACAGAGTAGAGCACTGGGCGGTGGTGCGTCTCCAGAACTAAGGTCTTAGTCATAGGCTGTGTTTTCCTAATTTGGCTCCAACATCATAATGAAAAGAGAATAATTTCCCCTCAGAGAAGAATTTTCATAAGGGCGTCGTCAGCAACAGGCAGCGAAAAGCCGTGGAGCAGAGCAGGTTGCTGCTGCAGAATGACTGTGCACATGGCCATAAATACAAGGCACAAAGAATTATGTTCATCCTGCCTGTCTTGTACACACACAAACAAACACACACACACACAAACACGCACATCCCCACTCCCATCCAACTCTCACACGTGCACACACACACGGCGAAATGATCATTTTCTTCATGCAGCAGCACAGAATTGAACTATTCATTATTGTCAACCTTGAAAACAACCTCGTGCAGGCGTGGTAATGAGAATTTATTAATGTCCACAGCCACTAGATGGCACCATCTCCCCTTTCATTTCCAATTTGGCTTCCCATTCCTCAGCGGCTCAGCTGACCCTCTGAGGGACGACCGGCAAGATGCACTTCATATACTCAGCTGAGATGAAGAGAACTTGTTTTTTTCCATGTCATTCTTTTACAAAAACGTAACAGATTATATTTACAAAACAACAGTTTAATGCACATTAGCAACCTAACCATCTGTTCTGAGACACTTCAGCCTGGAGATCTGTCACCTGCCCGTGCTGCATTTTCATACACATCCCTTTTTCTCGGCCTCCAACAAATGGACTCTTGTGGGCTTCTATCAATCAGACAATCAATCAGCACCACTCAGCTTGTGGGAGGGTGGCTGTACCCAGCATGCCTCGGGTCGCGCAGTCGATACAGTGACCTTCAAGAAAACAAAAGACTCGCGGAATATATTCAGGCGAAACTGGGCATCCGAGTCAACGTCATCCCTTACCAATCAAACGGCTTGACATTCTCGCTGGGTTTACATGTCCGCACACAGCCAGTAACAGCCATTTGGTAATGTGGGATTGATTCTATATAATATGTTCTACAGGAAATAAAAAAGATTGGGTTTGTAGGCAAACAGTGGCTCTGTTAAAGCAAGATATAGACGATGGATGAAAAATATATATATACTGTACCTATAAATCCTTGTTTTTGTGTTGGCAATCTCTGTGAATCAAGCACAAAGCCAAACACTTATTTCTGTAAATTTAATTCAGCGTCTGCAGATGGACTCACAGTACAATCACGTGAATGACATGTACAAATGAGCAAAGAACAGAGGTGAGAGCTGTGTTCTTACATCCCACAGCCCCCCTCCCATTGGGTATGTAAAGGTATCACTCTCCCGATGTCTTATCAGGGTGGGAGACATCCTGCCTCCACGTCTCTGTGGACGAGATCCCAACCAAACAGGCCATCAAGTTCAAATCTCTGAGCAACAGACTGTAAACCTAAAGTTGCCCTTTTAGATAAACAATCTGGTCGATCCTCCACACACACACCTCTGCTCATGCAATATCACATCCACAAGTGACAGAATTTCAATTACATGTTCATATCCATAGAGTGAGTAAACATAAGAAGGAGATACTAGCGATCGTAGCTTTGAATTAGGAGCAGCAACAATCTTTTCATCACGCGAAAGCCTCGAAGCTGTGATTAAACGAAGATCTTTCAGTGTTCAAACAGACTTGTTGAGAGGAGAACTGAGACAGGAAGCCGATGCCAATGACCATCATTTCTTCTTGCCAGCTTTCTTGGCACTTTTGCTCGAATGCTTGGAGCCAGCGGAGGCGGGGTTTGTTTTTTCCTGGACTGCGTGCTGGGCCTCCTCCAGTGCTTGTTTCTCCTCTCGTTCCTTTTTCACGGCCGCCATCAGACGGCTACTAAAGGCCTTGCAAGCGTTGAGAAATTTCTTACGGCGCTGCCACAAGACCGCCTGGAGACAGGGGAGAGAAGCAGAGAGAGAGACAGTGCAGAGTCATGTTTAACCAGCGGGACAGAGAACTGACAAAGACGCTATCACACTGTGATGGACAAAGATGCTCATTAGTGTTGTCCACATCTACTATCTCACCAATCACATTTTTCCCATCTCTGCTGAGACTGACCTGCATGTCGTCATATATCTCCAGCTGGCTGCTCATGAGCTCCTTCCTGTTGAGCTCCTGCTCTTCTTGTTTCTCCAGCACGTTGTCTCGAACCAAGCGGTAGCTCTGGATCTTTTCTAAGCGCTCCTTCTCCTCCATCTTCTCCATCTGTGTGTCCATCAGCACGGGAAACTCTTTGTGGCGTCTACGATCATACACAAGGACTTAATACAATGAGCATAATCATACTATGATGGGTTTTTAATACACCTTTTCGATATCATTTCTAAAAAATATAGCGTCATGCTAATTGCAAATGTTTATCGAATTGTAAAAGGGATATTTTGAGAGTTAAATTGTCATCTCAAACTATTGTGCATCTTATCAAATCCCACCAGGTTGCAGATTTTACAGACTATTTTTTCCTGAGATGGAACAAGCGACAATGTTGACACAGGCAGAGCAAATAAAAATGGAAATGTGGCAGATAAGTGCAGAGACGGGCAGAGGAAATGATAAACTCAGTCCCATGCCTTATCTCATATCCCAAGTTGTGTATCTAGATTGGTATCTGTGAAATCTATTGGGATTTGATTAGAAACACTGTATGTGGGTATTTCCCTGGAAAGATTGTGTGACTAAAATGTAATTTATTTGTGTGTTTGTGTGTGCATGCCAAGACAGACAGGAGCAGCAAAAGATGGAGAAAAATGAACTTTGTGAGGCAGTCAACGTGTGTGCGTTTAAACACGCACACACGCACGCACGCACACGCACGCGCACGCACACGCACACACACACCTACACGGGAGGTCAACAGGAGATTACCAGTGTTAAATGTGACTTCCCATTTCCTGAGCTGACCTTAATCAAGAGGGGAGGCCACTAGAGGTGATGATGAGAGTTCATTTGGGTAATGAACACTGTCATGTTCCCACTCTATCACTGTGCGTAACAACATGTGTGCTAATGCTGTAAAGATAGCGCGTGTGTGTGTGTGTGTGTGTGTGTGTGTGAAGCTATCACGTGCCCTGCAGTGTGTCTTTGTGAGACAGAGTTGTTTTGCAGACTCCTCTAATAGACTACACCTCGGGATCTCTCTCTCTCTCTCTTCCTCGGCTCGGATAGCAGGTCACAGCGCAAGCAGCCATTAGCGGCTGGACCCGGACCCACGTGTGGACAAAAACACACACAAACACACCCACACCAGGAGAGGGTGGAGAGGTGATGGGTGAGGGGCACATCTCATTGGAGCGACGGGCTCGTTGGGGTCCTGAAATAGCTCTCTAATTACCAGACCCAAATATCACCTCATTTATCATGGAGAGGGACGGACAGAGGGAGAGCAATGGGAGACTCAGGGGGGGAGCTGAGGAGGGAGACTCTTCCCTTCTGAACACTCGCCGACAAATGTCACAAGCTGACACTTTACATGTGTCACAAACGAAAATATAATAATCATGTATTCATGTTCAAGATGTTATTCATTCCCTGTTAGAAAACTCTCCAATAAAAATGTTGCTCCGAGTGATATTACTAATTGGGGTCCAGTTATATGGTGGAGTCGCTGTAGTGCAATGCTGCAGGGCTCGTGATGATGTAGCAGAATTTGGGCATGAAGCAGAACACAGATCACAGCACCGGAGAAACAGCATCAGACAGAATGTGAAGCGTAACAGTTGTTTATAATTTGGGAGCCCTATTTAACACCTTCAAATATTAAGGATACGTTTTTTTTTTGTACATTACATTGTGAGATTTGTTCGAGAGGTTGAGAATATTTGAGCTAGGAGAAGATCTCGTTTTCAGGTCTATACATCGGATACATCACCATCCTCTGGAGTCATTGCCCTTTCAGGCCAGGGAAAGTGTATAGTCTTGTTACACTGCTGTTCACAGCACTGATGGGAGCAAAGGTTACTGACACAGGAAATCCTTAACAACATCCACAGCAGAAACCAATCTGCTGATGGGGAGCAGGATGCTGGTATGTCCAACAACATAGAGACATGCATGGTGAACATATACATACATGCAGAAGGACACAAGAAACCCCAGGTCTACTGGAGTCAGGACTTTTAGCTCAGGCTTAATTCAGGCTCACAAAGTGAGAAAAGCAGAGTGATTCAACAGCTACATTAGGGCAACTGGACCGCACACTGAATATTCCCCACAGGAAACAAAAAGAAACTGCCCCTCAGAAAAATACAAGAGGATGAGTCTGTCTTGGCTCTTTATGTATTGTTATCCAACTCTGCCCTCTGAGCGCATGTGTCTGTGGGAACAAGCGGAACTGAGGTCTGTTTATATAGAGGAACGCAAGGGACCAAAAGAATAACTGTTCTTAATACAGCTTCTAGATGACAGATAAAATATATATGTAGTTGTGGGCTATAATTCTTTTGTTTCATATTTGAAAAAGAGTGAACAGACACAAGAAAGAGACAAGAGCAGTCGCAGCGACAAACCTTTGCTGTTGTTTCATCAAGTACAAGCCACAAAGCTGTGATTAAACAAAGATCCTGCAGTGTGCCAACAGACTTGTTGAGAGGAGAATTGAGACAGGAAGCCGGTGCCAATGACCATCAGTCTTCCTGCCAGCTCTCTTGGCACGTTTGTTCGGCCGCTGCGTGACAGGCTCAACTCAGGTCCGTTATAGAACGGTACCCAAGCAGCCATAGTGGTGCAGCAAAGTAAATCAGAGAATTCTGCGACGTACAGGCATGTGTAACTTGTGATGGCTACGGTTTACATTTTTCCAACTTTACACTCGTGCTGTCCAAATAAAGTATGCAGTGAAATAGATAATAGTAAAGAAAGAGAGAAAGGGTGAGAAAGCAGTAGAGCACCTGATAAAGGGCGTGTAGTCCATTTGGGTAAAGGTGAAGGAGGTAGTAGCGTGCTTCTGATTGGCTGGAGAGGTGTCAGGACCAGATGTGGGAGCAGCTGTAAAAGAAACAATTATTGAAGGGCTTATTTTCAAACTGCATGTGACAATCAAACCAGAGAGTGCTGAAATACATACTTGTGAGTTCAGTACCGAGCTCTTCGCCGTCTACTTCTTCTTCTTGACGTTGGTCTGGGTTTAGAAATTGGAGACGAGACTGTAGAGCCTGGAAAGACAGTGAAGGATTCTGTTTATGGTGCATATGCATAGAAAGACAAGTTCTATATTGAAAAGAACTTCAGATTTCAGGACTAAAAATCGTATCTAAAATACATTTTTCTAAATTTTACTTTTCACATTTCTACAGGAGATCCAATAAATGGGAAAAAGGTCATAAAGATGTTCAGGGGTCACAGTGAATCTCCATTTCAAACTCCATGTTACCTTGGCAGAGCGGCCGGGCTCCACCATCTCCCAGGCTCTTTTAATGGATTGAATCTGGTCCACTCTCGCTGTGTCCTTCTTCACCTCCACGCTCTCTGCTTGACTCTCGTCGCTGACCACACGCAGCGTCCAGTGCGGCTTAGTCAGGTCAAGGCTCTGCCCAGGGATACACACACAGACAGCACAAAGCTCGGACTAAATACATAATGCACATACTCAGGCACACCCAGCTGAAGGTCACTGTTCCACAATGCATTATGATTATGTCTCTTTCAATGAGCAGCTCAGACAGTCTGGCACACAGACAGACGGACAGACAGACCTAGGATTACATTATAGGTCCTGTTCATCTCTTTTGTCTTCATTGTATATAGCGGAAAGATGTTTTACTTTGTTTACTCAGAAATCATTATGTCCTCTACCTTCGGCAGTGTTGCGCTGCCGATGCTGGAAAAAATATTCGAAATGGAAATTTATTCGAAAGCGGCCAGTACTCGGAAAATGTGCCTTTCAGATTTCATTGTGTTTAGAGTTTGACATGTAGAGCTGTGGAGAATAACAGGCACCCGATGTGGATCAGACATTTATCAACCCAAGGCCGTTACACTGAGAATCACAGGCCACACGATTACAGTGCGTTTTAAAACAACTGTCTCCTACTCAGTGTAAATACATGCAGGTCGTCTTGGCAGCTGTAGGAAGTCTGATAAGGTCACTTCCTCCTATTAACATTTCAGAGTTCACTTAGAGCAGAGTCGACCAAATATGTAAATACTGACCTGCCTGATGAAATAAACTATTATAAATATTACAACAGAGGTGCCAGAAAATGAGTTCAACAACAACCTTGTTATTTTGGCGTGGATGGCAATTTGTGACGAGGAGTTAAATATGCACTTCACTGAAAGTGCCTGAACCTCCTGCACTCAAAAAGGGTTACAAATACTATCTTTACTTATTGTTGTAAAGTTTTTACAAGACAACAACCACTGTACCTTTTCCAAACATGACAGGACTGTGGAAAATACATGTGGGCGTAAGTTAAGAGTATGTTTTGAGTGCATTCTGTCTGTTGAATTTGCCCACGCTGCAACATAATTGACTATAAGTGCACCTGATGCAATAGAACTAATGAAAGACAAACATTTATTCTATCTATCTAATACCTATCTATAGATGTTGTCTCTAACTTATAGCTGGCCATGTTGTGGTGTTTTGTTGTTGTGCGTCACAGTGCTGAAGTGATGTCTCACCGTTTCCGGCTTGGAGCCAGATTTGGACGTGGCACCTGGCTTCCCCTTCTCCTTGTCCCCTCCGCCTTTGCCTTTGGGCGTGCTGGATGAACGCTTCGAGTCCTCTGGCTTGTATGCTACATTTAGCAAAAAGGAATTAGGTAAACTCACTTTTCTATTGTCATCTACAAAACCTGCTGTGTACTACTGGCAATATGCTGTTAAATACCACATGTAAAAGCACTGTTATCATAAATATCCAATTGAAAAAGAAGCTTTCAAAAGATGTACTCTTTCATCCTTAGAATTCTGAAATCAAGGAAATGTTTTTAGTCTGTTAGAGTACGTGCATATAACTTAACATTTGTGTAAAATTAAGAAACTTCCAAAAGTTTGGCATGTTTTGCTAGATCTAATTATAGTGCAAAAGGCTTAAAAACCTTGTTTGACAATTCATACCACGTCCATTGATAGAACCATCTTCAGAAAGAACCTCAGCAGTTTATCCAACCCGAGTAGAACACTCTGCATGTGTTGTGTGTTTGTTTGTGTGCTAGATGGCACTGTTGTACTTTACAGCAGAAGATGAGCAGCAGCCCTCAGCACAGATGAAGCATCAACTCTGAGTCTCACTTCTCTGATACAGAAAGGCATAATAATCCATCATTTAGCTGACACCCTGTCATTCTGCCTCAGCAGCTTTGGTGCACGCTCATCGAGTTACTCTTATCTCAAGTCATACAGAAAATTCAACGTTCAAATTGGATCTAAATATCAATGAGTGTAGCTGTAATTTGGGGTTTATTGAAAACTGATTTTCATGCAGTTTGGTAACTAAAACTGTGCTCTCGTATTACCACAGTTATTGACAACATGGAGGTCGTCAGGAGACTGAAAACGACATCTGACTGGTTTAATGGTGCATATACTGGGTTTTAAAGCAGAGATGCATAAATGTGCACGCTTGAAACATGCGCAGTACAGTGTTTGGACTGCAGCTTGTTAAAGTGGTCTCAAAGCTTGGCATGGCATGTAGTGATTGTGTGCATCCATGTAGCATGTAGGGAGCATGATCAAGGGCACAGCCTCACCACTGAGACAGAGTTAAACTGGGTGAAATTAATTCACTTTCCTGCTGAGATATTTCCCAGGGCACCAGGGGGCAAGAGCCAACTTCATTTGACTTCCCATCGACCCACTTCCACAAGCTCATCGGAAAAAAAAACCCACAGAAGACCCATGTGGACATTGGCCTGCACATACACACACAGACAAATCTGCGCACACAACCTTAACGAGCTCACAAATCTATGAAGAGAAAATGCACGCAAGTGACCATTACTGGAATAAATAGCTAGGTGGGTTTTGCTCTGTAGTCAAAATACGTCTAATAATTATCTAGCTTGAACATTCATGCATGCCACGAAAAAGCCACACACACACACACATCATCATCTGCAGATTTCATGCCATGCAAACAGGATGGGTAAATACTATAACCATTGTCAGGAGCAATAGAGAAAAAAGCGATTGAGGATTCAGCGACAGCCGGCTGGGCTTTCTCTCTTCAGGCAATCATGCAAATTGTCAAGCATCCAGCACCTTTTTCACATCAACCTCCACCCGCGACGCAATTAATTCGTCCCCTCAGAATTTTTAAGGAGCTTCTGCAAAATTTCAAAGCCGTGATTTTTTTCCATCGATCTAATTTGTGCAGCGTGATTAAAGGCAGAGCAGCAGAGTTGGTGGCAGAGGACAGGATTAGCGCCTCAGCCAAACAACCAATCGGCACAAGATCTCCCACTCTGATCTGTGAAAGCAGTTGTATTCATTTGGCTTTCATTAGGCCTGTGATTACAGACCCCTGGCTGGCGGAAGCAAAGGAAAGAAACAGCGTCGGCCCTCTGACACTGCCTACTGAGTATCTGCCACATTTCACACGGAAAACATAAATAAGCAGAGTAAAAAAAACAAACACGAAGGGCATATTAGAAAATGAATTCCTAACCTACGGCTCAAAAGCTGGAAACTTCTGAAAGCAATAATAAAAAAGGATAAAAACAGCAAATATATGGAGATGTCTGAACCATACATGGTGCATGTTTAGACTTAGTTTTGATGTTCAGATCAAGATTAATGATTGTGATGACTTGGTGTTGATGTAGCATTTGTCCTGAGTATGTACCTCTCATCTCAATCTTCTGCAAGTCTCTGAGCTGATGGACAAAATCCAACTGAGCTTCATCCAAATCCCAGCTCTTATGAAGCACATATGCCTGCACCACATACGTGCGACCCTGCGAAACACAGACAAGCAAAGTCAACGGACGACTTCTTCATTACACTTTAAAACACAGCATAGACACAGAGAGCATGAGGAACGTGGAATACGGCACGTTAAGCTGAAAGCCGACATGTGATGAGTGCTATTTGTGAACATACAGCTGCAAACTGCTGATGATTCAGAGAGAGACACACGGGGATCTTAAAGAAGAACATCACATTTTGTGTTTGCTGTTCTCTGCCCTCGTTGACAGAAGCACATGCTTGGCACAAAGGGAGAGGAGGCAGTGGGCTTGTTAGCCAAGATTATATCAGGAGCGGTAACTCCTACATCCATCACACTGAGCAAAGAAGACAGAACTCAGACCGCAGTCCAAGGTGAGACTCAAACTAATGCAGAGAGACGCATGCTATAAAAAACAGCCAATTATAGCTTTTATATATAGTATATATATAATGCATAGTTGCAATACAGCCTAAATCATTTTTTTTTATCGATGTAGTTTGTGTTATAATGTATTATTTATACACCATAGGAGACTTCAATCCATCATTAGTGTGCATCAATATGTCTGCTGTGTGTCCCTGTGGTGCGGAACAGACCTTTAATCACTGACCCTTTGCTCTAAGTCTTGATCAATGTTTCTAGTCCGGATCGATAGCTGTTTATTCTGGCCTGCCGCTGATCTGTGAGATCTGACATGATCCGTCTCATTACTATTGATGCCACTACATTGGTGTGTCACTTCAGAGGAGAGATTTATCTTCCTTAAAAAAAGCACTGAATTTTGGAGCACATGCAAAGTGTTAGAAAAGGCTCAATCCACCACGGTATCACGAGATTAATTGTGGTTATTCAAGAGGTGAAAGCAGTTGCTGAAGGACTTTTCAAATAGTTGCTTTTTCTCCACATGTATCAGTGACAAAAAAATAAAATTAAAATAAAGTCTGTTTTTACATAAGTGAACAATGCAGCCAGTGTGTGGGTTTTTTTCCCCAATGATGATAGTGCCTGCTATATACTTAGGCAATAGACAAACAAATGACAACAGGTCTGTTAGATATAGGACCTTCAGACAATAGAGTGACTCATAAATCATGCACAAATCCCTGCACAACAAAACCACCCCTCCGGTCTACGCTGCTCTCCTCTTGCAAATTTTGTCTTGTGTGAAAAAACTGTGTGTGGGTGTGAGTAAGTTCTTCGTGTGTGAGTGTGTGCACGCGCATGCCTGCAAAGAAAAAGGCGTTATGTGTATCTTGGAGTGAAAAATTGATATGAACACAGGGAGAAAGAAAGTGGGTGACAGGAGAGAAAGTGAGATGTGTGCGTGTGTGTGCATGTGTGTGTGTAACTGTGTGTGAGAGAGCGAGATCGGTGAAGTGTTTGACTAACAACACCAGATAGCACACAGTTGTCAGTGATACCATAGTCTCTGTGGGAGGCTGGTCAGACGAGGAGTCCGGTTTCTCAGCTTTTTGTGGGGGAGTGTCTACCACTTTGACCCCCTCGTCCTGGGTGGGGCTCTGCTGGTCCATCTCATCTGTAACAGAGAGAGAGATGATAAACTACGAGACCATATGTGAGACGGGACAGGAGTGATCAGCAATGTGTCAGCGTACGACTAATGGAAAGCAACAGAAAAGCAGTAATTAAGTTGAGTGGCAGGTTTTAAAGAGCTATTGTGTGTTGTAGCTTTACTCCCTGCCATCATTTTACTGCTCATTAGGCTAATAGAGCAAAACGCATGTTCATTATTACCTGAAAGAGTCAGTTCAACCAAATTTATCAAAGTGGTAAAGTTTTCAGTGCAATTCAACTATATTGCTTGGATGTTGCTGTAAGTATTATGCAGAGTGTTACATTATAAAGCTGAGATTATCACGTTAAAATAGAGTCTATACATTTTCCAACATGCAGATCAGAAGCAGACTGACAAATCTTCTGCCATGAAGGGATTCACTGATTAAGTTATTTTCGATTTCCAAAAACCCAATGACTGCTCACCTTTGTCGACCAGGAACCAGACGACAGGAATGACCACGTGGCCTTTCCCTGTTTTGCTGGCCACCTCCTTCTCCTGGTCCAGAATCGCCAGATGTATAAATACGTCTGGCGAGGAAGTCTGAATCTGAACTGTTCCCTGGACGTCTTCTGTCACCTGCACAAGGTAACTATGGAAACATCTCAAATGACTGTGGGCACCATTAGTCTTTATGTTGTTCCTGAGCTGAGGAAATGGGTCTGTTTCAACAGCTCCTTGAAGAACTTAGTCAGATATGTTCTCTTTGCTTGTTACACCTTGTGTTAAATAATAAAACATCTCATGTCATATACTGTAGTGTAAATAATTTATATTTTTAATGACACACATTCAGCACAAGAAATCTAAATTGAAAAGTATAAATCCTATGATGACAATTTTATCTAGACTCTCAATAAACTATGTATCTGATATTTCTCTTACCGACATATGCGGTTGTCATCATTGGGAATGTAATAATCCCGGATTTCCTTCACTGAGAAATTGTTGAGTGGAGCCTCCCGGGCCAGTTTTGGGAGAGGTTCCCTTGAGCTAATCAGGCGCAACTTCCAATTGGCACCAACAGGGGGCGATTCAGGTATGACAGCCTCTGCTACAAAGGTGTAGCCAAGCTGGAATGACAGATACAGAGGGATTAAGTAATATTTTCTATTACAGAGGGATTGTGGAAGACAGGCGAACAAGGAGAAATTTTAAACTTGAACCCAGTGATTGGTTAAGTGAGACAGGAAACAATCCTCCTTAAATATAAACATATATTTACCCAGTTTTGCAACATGTACAAAGAAAATACGCCAAATACACGAAAGCAACCAAGTGCAAGTCTTGATAGGATCCACAGACCTTGTTGGGTTGATAGACACGAGTTGCTAGTTTGTTGTCCAGCTCCTCTCCTGTGTCATTATCTATGACGTGCAGCAGACAATTAGGGATCGGGGAGTAAATCTTCGTTACCAGCAGCATCTCCTTAGGAATTAGGAAAACCTCTCTTCACATGAAAGAAACAAGATATACAATTATATTTTTTGTTAAAGTTCAGGAACTCGATGTTATACAAACAGACATTTCCTGATATTAGCTTAATCGGCATATATGAGAGCCGAGCGCACGGCTCAAAGGCAACGTTACGACCTTTGGTGAGAGGTGGACATCAGCCATGTATACCTGGATTCATCCAGATGTTTCACTGACAAGCCTCAACCTTTAAGTTACAACGTTTACTAACCTGAAAACCAGGATCCAGGAGTTGGCCGTGTCTTGAAGAGACACAATATAATCATCAAAGGAGATTTTGGTCCACTCATCCTCCTGACACGGGTAGAGCATTGCGTTCCCTTTACAGTGGTGGTCAATTATATCCCTGTGCAGGAAACACAGGAGACAGCGCTTTTAGAAACACATATTTTAGGAGAAGACCATGACAAAATCTCTGCTATAATTTACACAAACATTTAGGAGGAAACATAACTCGCATGTGGCTCATTATGAATGAAATCCAGTTAAAAAAATTTAAAAAAAGACGACATTGAAGGAGAATATGTAGTATGCACTTCACATCGCAGCATGAACTTTGGCTGAAGTGGATGTTTCTGTCAGTTTCTGTCAGGCTCACAACACCCAACAAACCCCCGCCCTACCCTCCACGCAGACATTAACTATGCTCGGAATGCTCGTGCACACACATACAGTACTTCCCCAGGCAGCAGGTCATTCAGCAGACGCTGCTAGCCGATTGGAACGAGGAGAGGATAAACAGCAGATGGTACCACTGGGAAAAGATGGAACACAATGTGGAAAATGCTCCCTGCCTGGCCGCCACAGGCCGCCACAACCAGGAGAGAGAGCAGATTCTGGGCATGTGGTGCAACAGGGAGGCTAAACTGATGCCATACGATGTACAAAGCACTGGCACAGGATTCTGAAGGATATTCTCTCAGATAGTGACGTGTCCGAACCATAATGTGCTATGTTAACAAGGTGCATGGTATAAACATCCAAAATCAGCACATTACTCATCAGAGTCATTCCAATCATGCCTTTTTTTACGATATGCATGTTTCACGTACCGTAGCAGAAATACCGCATTTTCTTCTGCATGTGTCTTAACCTTCGTCCACATGCCTGAAAGGATCTTTGCAGCACTGAGGTTCTCCTTCGTGCCTGAATGACAAAAGCACACACACACACACACACACACACACACACACACACACACACACACACACACACACACACACACACACACACACACACACACACACACACACACACACACACACACACACACACACACAATTAAAGACGAACATTTCAGGGAAGTCATTTACACCTGGATGGACTCCGATTTGTTCAAGGCAGGTTGGAAATTCTCTTTCACTGACGAGCAAAATGCATTTTTGTCTAATTCAGTGAGAGGCGAAAGGGGATTATTCACACTCATCCCAAAAGACATGTTACCGCTGTGACAGGAATGAAGCTTTGATAAATGATCTTCGTACGATGTGTTTATGGGTGTGCATGTGTGTGTTTGCATATAACTGACAGGACCGCTCTGAAGGGACAGCTGAAAGATAAATGTTTTCACATCCGACATGTGGCATAGGTGTCCTCATATCCTCCCCCTGAAACGCCCTCCCTCCTCTCCCTCAGCTTTCTCCTTTCAAATGGCCACTTTCCAAAATTGACACAGCCATTGGAATGGCCAAGGCAAGCGTTAGAGAGATGAGATCTCCTATCATTTTTATGACGACAAGATGACAACTTTAAAGAGGCGACAGACAGAAAGGGAGAGAGGTAGAAAGAAAAGAGGGGAAGAAGAACAATAAGACTAGAATAGCGAGGAGGAAGAAAGATATATCGAGATGCTGGTTGAACAGCGAATTTGACTTTCGGAGTTAATAAGTTTAGTTCTTACTTTCCTTTAAATAAAAGCTTTTTTTAAAGTGCAGGCTGAGAGAGTTTTTAAAACATGATTGGTGTTTCTGCCGTTTCCCTAAGTGGCACTCTGAAAGTACAAAGTGCTCTGACAAGTGAATGAATAAAATTAGAGAGAACTTAACTAGAACAGGTCTGTTTCATACAAGTCAAGCTATTTCTCCTGTGCGTGTGTGCACTCCTACTAATGCTGCATAACCAGCGACACAAGCAGACGGGCTCTGTAATGATGTGGATATTTGGGATATCTGGTATCTTTGAACCACATTTTCTGGCCATGAAAACAAGGTAAAAGCCGATATATATGCTATAGAACAGCACCGTTTTGCGCAAATGGTCCATATGTGTGCGTTATTCAGAGGGGGCGTCAGTGTCATCTGTTGTGCCTGGAGAAGGCATAGATCGCTTCAAGCCCCGGCAAAAAATAGACAATGTCTGGGCAGTGTGTGACGTCCAGCGTCTCCACTGGATTCAACAAGGTGCAAGTACAAGAATCAAAAAGAAAACATGATTCCAAAGTAAGACGGATAAATAAATTGAGAGAAAAAGCTGCTGTTCCTGTATTTATTCTCTCAATCTTTCCTACAGACCGCCCAGTGTTGTCTTGTCTCCTTTTCTTAATCTTTCACTTGCTGTCACTATTGAGAGATATGGCTGTTGTTTGTGTTTGTGTTTGTGTGTGTGTGTGTGTGTGTGTGTGTGTGTGTGTGTGTGTGTGTGTGTCTGTGTTTCCTACATGTGTGTATCCCCTCTGTGGCCACCCCTCATCTGTCAGGGTGTATTAGTGAGAGTGGCAGTCTCATCAATACATATTTGTGCCTCTGCTCAGAGGCTCAATAAATGCCATCAGGCTAAATCAAACAGTGAATGTAAGAAGCAGAAGGTGTTTTGTGTGTGTGTGTGTGTGTGTGTGTGTGTGTGTGTGTGTGTGTGTGTGTGTGTGTGTGTGTGTGTGTGTGTGTGTGTGTGTGTGTGTGTGGATAATACTAATAATAATCTTCATATAAAACACAGACATTGTTATTGTTTTTCTACATTAATTTAGCTCATTTAACCTGCTGCAGATGTGACAACCACACATCAGACAGTGCACTAAAGAAGAACAGATGAACTATTCAGATGAAAGGTAAGATTGAAATCTGATCATATAGTTAAATAGAAATATTTTCTACGAGTGTGTTTACCAGGCTTTGTGGCTTTGAGGATTTCTCGCACCAAGTGTCCTCTGAATCGGGCTTGCAGAACAGTGGCTGCTTTGACCTCCTGGATCGAGGGCTGCCTGTCTCTCCAGTTTTCTGGAGGCTTTGACTCTGCATCTACTAAACAGCAACGTAACAGCGGTAAAACACAATTAGGACAATTGTGAAATAGCATGCAACGAAAGCCAAGTTTTAGATAATGTTTAAAAGTGTTAAGATCAATTCAACTTACAGTTAAGATCAAAAATTTGAGAACACACAGGTTTTTATATATAAGTTTGAAAAACTTTAAATATTAAGAAAAATAAATAAATAAAAAGGTCCCTTTCAGTCGATTCACTTATTTCAACACACAATAAATGGGATTTAAATGCCCCTTGGTGACCTGATACATTAAGCAGTTACATTCATTATAAATGGGGAATGATGAGTGCAGTTGCATATTTATTTAAACATTGGCACAACTTGCAAAAACTGCTGTGACAAATTACATGGTTTCGAAATATACTCACAAATTAACAGAAATAGGCAACATCTAGAATTCCTCAACACATAAAGGGCACCTACATTCAGGGGAGTCCTCTATGCAGCCATGGTTAAAGAGGTAAGGGTCAGCGGTGAGGGCCATGACAGCAAACCGCTCCTCTGCAACCAGCTTCCTGCCCAGAGCCTCACACAGCATGTGGTAAACTGCAGAGTTAAACACCTGAAACACACACACACACACACACACACACACACACACACACACACACACACACACACACACACACACACACACACACACACACACACACACACACACACACACACACACACACACACACACACACACACACTTTGATGCTACAGTATATGCTGTGTTTTGATGTGATTTATCTACCTGGGCCTAAAATACCCAACATGTATTTATATGGTTGTAGATTGTCAATTAATTACCAAGATATAAAGTAGTGTGAGGAATTCCCCAAGTACAACTGTGAGGCACCATTAGCAAGCTACCTTTTGGTGCTCCCATTTTGCCAGGGGGGTGTTGATGTTTAGCGGCTGATGAGTCTCCTGTAGGGCTCTTCCTGGATCCGACCGCTTGTGCCTATTACCGAAGGACGTCACCACTCTGGCCAGGGCTCGCAAGAGGGACGTATCCAGATCGGTGAAACGAGCACTTTCCTGTTTAAGGGTGGAAGGCAGTGGTGAAGCATCTATTTTATATCTTTATTTACTGCTGCAAATGAAATGGGATGCAAATGAAATGGAAGAGCGAAGCAGCAGGCCCACAACAGCAGAATATTTCATTGAATTACGCTGGTGGAACACGTCAGGGAGGTTTAAAGGAAATTTGCTACAAGCCTGTAAAATGTGCTGGATGATAAAAGCAGCCACATTAACACAAATTTGAACCTGAAAGAAAATCTATCGTTCAATTATACATTCAGGAAAACAAATACTGGGACAAAAGAAAGTCTCTTTGGTTTTGTTTCTTTTGTTCTGTATGTTTCACAATGCAGTGATTAAGCAGTCTATTCTGTGTTTTTTTTCATATCTATGAACACACACCTGTATATCTAATAAATAAAAATAAATGCAAATTCCTTGGTTTAACACACATCTAGATTAAGACAGCAAAATATACATTTTAATAGGTTTGAGAGCTTAGACAGAAATAAACAAGATATAAATTATGGAATGTTTCTTTTAACTGTGGTGAACGTTTAAGCTGAAAATTGCATCCACAGATTTGTCCAGAGTTTGAAAATATATAAACATAAACTGCCTCTTGTCGTCAGCCTCTAATTGAATCACTATCTCTGTCAACTGATGACTACAGGCACTGGTCACCTTGGTAAGATGTGACATCACGGTTTCTTCATCCCCAAAGATGAACGGCGTATTGCCGCACAGGTGGACATGGTAGCCCAGTGCTGCCTTAGTGTGGAAGGACAACACATGACGCCTACAGGGGACCGAGAGGAAATGGAGCATTTTAAAAACAAGCACACAAGTGATTTAGGTTCACTGCACATTAATTACTCAAGAAACTGTTTTCAAACCTTCTCTGTGTGTGTTATCCTCTAAAGAAACATAAAGTCTAATTGTAATTCTTTGTCGAAGGCACTTCAACCAGTAGTTTAAGTGTTACGCTGTTAGAAATACAAGAAATTAGTGATAAGATGAAGGCTTCCCTTTACCCACCACCCTGTGGCTCAATCTGCGGTAACAGTAACAGTGCACTCAGATCGAAAATGCATTCCACTGAATTTAATCCCTTTCTAGTCTAAATAATGGAATTTTCTGTCACGTTATGGTGAGCGGGTCAAACAGTCAGAGGAGCTGCAGCCTAATGTCCTCCACGCCAAGTGCCAAGCCCAGTTCACAAGGCCTGGACGGACATGAGAGAGTGAAACCCCCACTTGCTTGGCCCCCATTAGCTTTACATAATTCAGCCATCGCTAGTCTAGCTAGATGGATGAGCACTGAAGCAGAGCAAGTGTAGTAGAAAAGGACGGCATACAAAGGGGAAAGGGATGAGAGAGAGAGAGAAAAAAAGGTGAAGAGTACAGGAAGAAAAGACAGAATAAAGGAAGGACAGAAAAATAGAGGAGGGGACATTATAGTAGTGACAAAAAAACAGTTCACAAGACAGAGCAGTAGGTTCAAATAGTCATAAGAGGTAGAGATGGTCTCACAAAGGCACATGACGTGTAGAGGTGTTTACAAAATGATTGCTCCCCAACAGAATGGACATATCAGCCATTATCTCTCTGAGTGTTCTATGGGGCATATGGGCACGATAAGTTGAGTGCTATGTGTGTGATTATGGCTCAGTGGTAATTGCACTGCTGCATACCTGCACCTGACCCCAGAAACTAGGCCCTCCGCTTCTAGGCCAAGTAGCACCCATTAATAGAGACTAGGACAGATGCGTTTTACTGCTTTTTAGAGCATCCGAGGGAGGCAGATCGCCGCTGCTAACTTTAACTTCATGAGCCTTAACTAGATCTCTGCATAGCTGCAAAGTCCACAGCAGCAGTGAAATGCTTTTACATTCATTTCTTTCATAGGATGTTCTCAAGGGTGCTGAGGTGTATTTGCGAGTGTGGCAATTAGAGAAAGGATAACATTTTGTTTGGATATATTAAGGAGATAAGATATTGAGTATTTATTAGCACTGCATTTGCAAATGATGCCAAATGATTACTTTAAAATGTAATTGTGCAAGTATAATATATAAAATGGCTTGTAACATATAGGCAACGGGGATCTTGATGAAAAAAAAAAAAAATCTAAATCACAGATTAGTAAAGAATCAATGGAGTCCTACCCTGGAGGTAAGTCAAGCACGGCTGCCTTGGACGAGGTGGTTTTGATGGTGAGAACAGGCAGCTGAGACTGTGCACTCTTCCAGGAGTGTGGCTGGGCGATGAGAACTCCAGATCTACACGTTGCTGATATTTCCTTTTCTAAGCAGTGTTGCAGAGGGAAGTGAAAATGTGTTATTGATCACATACTATAATCAAATGTGACAAACACAGTAGATCATGTTAATTAATTATACTGGTTTTATGAATATTGATTTGTAAGACTCGCTGTTGAAGACTTGAGTGAAGCTCTTTATGGACTATCAGACAATCCCTTTGTATTTGAGTATCTCTATCTTTGTGCGTGCATGTGTGTGTGTATGCAAGTGTAGATAAATCCTTACTCTCCTCAGCTGTAAGTCCCCAGAGAAGCAGAACTGAGAAGCTTATGAGGATCTGGGAAGGTTGCATGCTGTCCACACACAGGTAGTGAGTGCCTCTCACCTCTGGACACTAGATTGGAAACACACACACACACACACACACACACACACACACACACACACACACACACACACACACACACACACACACACACACACACACACACACACACACACACACACACACACACACACACACACACACACACACACATTTATTTATATATATAAAAAGAGATAAGGAGAGAGAGGGGGACAAGGGGGACAAGGGGGAGAGAGACACGAGAGCGAGGGATGATGGATAAAAGGTGACTTTGTATCAGTAAAAGTGAATCTGGAGGAATTTACAAAGGAAGGGAAAAGAAATGGAAAGAAGGGGAGATAAGAGGAGATAGAAAGGAGCCAAGTGAGCTAAATAATCATTGAGGAGGCGCCTACATATGAGAGGCTAAGTTTGAAAAATCTAGCGGAAGAATTTTTTTTTCGGCCAATGAGTAAGACAGATAAAGACAAGTCAGGGTACAAAGATGCTGTAGGTGCAGAACAAGAGAGACGAGAGAAGAGGTAGAGTCCAGGATCAGTACTAACACATACAGATGGACACTTTCACTTTGAGATGACAGTTGTTGCTTCCACTGAATTATTAGGTTCATATACTTTATGCCAAAACACGAAAATATCATGAAGGCTCATTCTTGACCTTGGACATACTGTAGTAGTTCGACAAAAACCCTTGAAGTTATAAAGGTGAGCTTGAATCCCACATAGCATAACGCCTGTGTGTGTTTTTGTGTGTTTGCATGTTTGTACTTCTGGGTTTGCAAAATCCAATGTCACAGAGGGGCATCCGGTGGTGAGAGACTGTGACGACGACACCGAGCAGTTGCTACCGGTTGCACTTTTGGGCACGACGTTGCTCTGCAGACAAGAGTCAAGTTAACGGCAACATGTCAAATGCAAACAATATTGTGGCAAAACACTTTCAATAAATGGAAAGCTAAGAGAGTATCAGCACAGGAAGAAATGAATCACTGGGTTGTTTTGTGACACGTGCTGTACCTTAAAATGACATTTGTGGACGTGACGAGAGTACAGGTGAGGTTTATGGAACACAAACAGATTCCTGGAAGAAAAAAACACAAATAAATGCAGGTTATTTTTACGCTTAGGCAATAAAAGCTATTATTAATATTGACCACATAATTTTTTCATCTATTTTCATGACTATTGTGTTGCTTTACCTATTGACACAGCATGATTTCAGTGTGCAGGT
Organism: Hippoglossus stenolepis; assembly: GCF_022539355.2. Taxonomy (NCBI): domain Eukaryota; kingdom Metazoa; phylum Chordata; class Actinopteri; order Pleuronectiformes; family Pleuronectidae; genus Hippoglossus; species Hippoglossus stenolepis. The sequence continues at coordinate 13,209,537 of NC_061502.1, forward strand.
GCAGATTTGTGTCTGTGTGTGTGTCTCTCACTGAAAGCATTCCGCAAAGTCATCAAGGTCCATCCAGATCTTCTGTAAGAGGGGGAGGACAGGAACTAAGACTTCTTCAGTTACAGGCTCCTCTGTTCCAGTTATGGGTTCCTCTGGAGTCGGATTAAAAATAAATAGGTATTTCAAATTATTCAGTACTGCTAATACAAATGTGCAGCAACTCAAACATGTCCTTATCACGCTGAGAAGAATGCGAATCGACTGGTGCTTTTCAATAGAAAATTGATGTTGAAATTGCCAGTGAAATCCTCCACCTCAAAATGCTGTGAGTAACAAAATGCCTTTCCTCTTGTGACTCATAGCAAGTTATCCTAGACTCAAATCATTATCTTAAACACAGTGAGTAGAATTGGCCACACTCCCACATAATGGCATAGTGTAAGCGCACATGCACATCCATACTCCCACTCACCGACTCCCACCCATCTCAATGCATGCAGAGCAGAGGCATAGACATATGCACACAGACACACACTCCACCCAAAACACACACACACACACACACACACACACAAACATTTGCTCTGCCCCCGAGCTCGACTCAAAGTGAGAGTCTGATCAGAAAGCTGAGGCAGTGAGGGCCAGCGTCTCTGCTGCTGAGCAATGGTGGTCTGCTCACTCAAACTGCAGGTGTTACTAAGCAACTAAACGGGGGCAGGGAGAAGGCAGGGAATTGGCTGGTTGTCATAACGCATAATTTCAGTCCCGTCGTCTTCAAAGCGTCTTGGCCAACCGATGGACTCATGGAGAGAGACGGAGATGGAGGGAGCGGAGGAGAGAGGCAAATTCTTCTCATCAAATTAGTTGGACTACGCTGCACAGATGCTGTTCAAGTCCACCGATCCTTCAGTACTCCACTACATTCAATGAGCGTACGCCAATTCCGGTTGGGCAAATATTTGACCTGGGCTAAGGCGATCTTGTGTAAAGATATGGTACAGATTGCTTTAAACATGAATGATGGGCCCAGCTTTGCAAAGGAACAGCTTTTACCAGTAGAAATGTCATCGTCGTCCTTCTCCCTGTCCTCTGCAATAACCTAGAGGGACAGAGAGAGAGAGAGAGAGAGAGAGAGAGAGAGAGAGAGAGAGAGAGAGAGAGAGAGAGAGAGAGAGAGAGAGAGAGAGAGAGAGAGGCATAAAAAGTGAGTTACTGAGCAACAGTGCCAGAGATATCCCTCCACCCTCGAGTGATTCCACACCAGCTGTGGTGTCGCGCCATTCTTTGCCGAACACCACAGGCCACGAGACACGGGTTAATGTGACAGGGGCTGCTCCTCCTCCTCCTCCTCCTCTGCTAAAACCACGACCAGGGATCACCAGCTCTGATTAACTTCCACCGCCAGTGACAGATGAGGAGTTATTATGATCTTACGCATGCTACTTCTCTTAGAGGGGGAATTATTCAACAGCTCTGATTCCATGCTTGTCTGCCTGACATAATACAGAAATAGAGCTCATTATCAAATCCCTCAAATACCATATAGTTCTGTCAGAGTAAGGCTGGACGCGATGTGGTCTGGATTAATGCTGCTTTGATAACGAAGCTGTATTTTCGAGCACCTGCATCAACAAGCTGAACTTTCTTTGGGGCCCTCCTAGAAGTTTTACGTTTTTCTAACAATGCTCCCTCGAGGAAAAATCCTGACGAGTGTCCAACAGTTTACTCAGCTCTGAATAAAAAACCATGGCTTTGTGCCGTGTAACTTCAAAGTAACCCCTGCCAAGACTCTCAGATGAGTCAGGGTGAGTCTGTGTGTGTGTGTGTGTGTGTGTGTGTGTACGTGTGAGTCACCACTTATTTGACTAAGTACCCAGAGACCCAGACGGGAAGAGGCACAGTGATTGGGAGGCACACTTGACCTCCTCTCCACCAGTATAGACACTTTCCTGCAACACAATACGTATGCGTCTGTGTGTGTTCACCAGAGTGCAGAAAACGTTGCACTAAGCTCCAAGGCATGGTTTGTCACGTCCGCCCACAGCGTGCAATTCTATTCCATTGCTAGTTCTACCTGCTGTACAGTGAGAAGACACAGACTGATCGCTCTTACACACAAGACTCCAGAGATTTTAAGCTGCTGCTTTCAGGAGGAGGAGGACGTTTTTTTTTTTCTGGGATCCAATCACAGTCATGGGTTGAGAGGCCACATTTCATTAATCCCACTTTTTATGGGGCCGTTACCAATCTGCCCCTTTAGTGAATTTATGCCTGAACTGCCTGAATGTTTCAATTTCCTGTTTTATTTTAGGCACTACTTTCCATGTGCGTCTTGTATTGTTGTGTTTTACATACTTTACATACTTTGACTTCCCCTCAGTAGAGTTTTCCAATCTCTGCATATCCCCTTCACTCATCAGTTTGACCGTTTAGTTTCCTTCATTGTTCTCAAGTTTTCCCCTTTATATTTTATGTCCCAACTTGTTGGATTACCAGAGTTTGGAGATCCTGAGTAATTTTCTCCTGTCTGCATACAAGCCGACTGCTTGTATGCCTCTTTAATTAAAACTGTTTTCAGTGTAACTACCAGCCTTTGTGTGTTCGTCAGCACTTGGGTCCAGAAATCATTGAATTAAAGCAGGGGCTTTTCTACACAGCCAGAGTTAAATCTTTCCACTCCGAGGATTCTCCATATTTCACATTTTCACATAAAGTGTACCCTAATATATGCATGAAAAATATATGTGTGTCTGTTCACAATTGACAGCCACAAGAACAAACTCGATGAAATGTTTATCTGGCATAAGTGAACAAACCATTTGAGGGGCTTTAGTGATTAACCACATTCCCAGCATATCAGAGGTTCAAACTGCTCACTCCTACTGCAGGGTCCAATGCTTTAACCCACATTATAGTTGAGTGAGTTGACCACTGAGGGTATAAGCGAGATCATGTGACACCACCTTTTTCATTTCTCTGAGCGAGGCACAGAGGTTGAGTCTGTTGTCCAGCACTGACATAAACGGAGGGGGGGGGGTCAAGACAGCAAAGACTCACTTGATGTACAGTCCCCTCGGCATGTGACGCACCATCGCGGAGTGGTAACACATGTGCGGTTTAAATGTGGCCCACATACACAAACCGATCCACACGAGTGCACGTGCACACGCAATAAGCGACACATCAAATTAGCTTGGCCATATTGCCCTGGCCTAACCGCTCTATAACTGGTCACACAGTTACACAAGAGGGCGAATTAATATGAACTCAATTTTTTCCCTCTGTATGCTAGGAGTGAAGTGTAATAATGAACCCCCAGGAGATGCAGACACTGATGGCTCACCATCTAATTGCACTCCTTTTTTCATCAGTGCAGTACACGACCTCTCCCTGTATGAAACCCACGCGCCCCGTTTACCGCCACCACACACCAGAGATTCCCATTTTCCCATGTCTCATCTCTCCCTGTCCAACTGTCATTTTCTTTCCATTTTTTTTAGTCCCCCTCCTTTCTTATTCAGTACAGTTGACCTCCCTCCCCGCTTTATTCCTCTGTCTTTGTTTCTATCCTCGTCTCTGTGTCTATCCGCTGCTGCTCTGATCCCCAGCACCCCACCCCACCCCACCCCATCTCCCTGCCGTCACTGGCTCTCTCTTTAGTGCAGATGTGCCCCTGGTCAGTGGTGGCCTGGCTGGGAGACAACAAAAGTGACTTTGAGACTGGGGGATGGCAGCCTTGTTTTCAGTGACACACACAGCTACTGTGATGTGCTTTCAACTGCACACTTGCAGGGTAGACAGAGGGGCGTATGAAAAAATATTAAGCCTGAAAATAACAAGAAGAGGCAATACTATTTTACAGACAGCTTCTACTATCATATTTTTGGGGAAAATGGTGGTACTATGGAAATGGCTAGGGGTAAACAAAATTGATTAAGGTCCTATGTTAAACGACAAAATTCTCTGTAACACGTTGTAGATGAATAAATGAATTCTTGTCCAGCAGACAGGGATTCTTTGTACCGTTATGTTGTCATAGTTGCTTGGTGGGTTAGGGGTGTGTTCAGCTACATCAGGCTCAAGGCCGTCTCGGAAGTCAGTCTCCTCTCTCTCAGCAATGCACACCAGAGGGGATCCATGGGAACGCATCCTCTGAGCACCCTCTCTGACACACAAAGACACAGATTCATGCCGTGTGCACATACAGTACATGCATCATACCGTGTCATCGTCATCATGCCATACACGCACCTCATCTCATGGAAACATATATAGCAGCAATACACTATATCATTTACAAATGAGTCATATGTGCCACATGCTAGACGTTAAATGACACCGGAACACCATTTCTACCATAACAATGCTGTGAGCTGTGACGCGAGTCATAGCCCTGGTGGAGGTAGAAAAAGGAGAAGCCGTTTTCTGGCTATCATTCCTCCACAGGTGGGGTCAGAGCACAGGATACCTAATGGCTAAACGTGCAGTAGAACAGAAAAGCAGTTTAATTTCTCAGTTTTAGATCATCTCGGTGTACGCACGATTCTGGGATCGAGCCAACGCTGCCCTTCAAGCCGTGGGAGAGAAAAGGACTGGCAACCTCAATGAACTGCTCTGGTTTTAGCAAAGGAGGCTCTGCAAAAAGAGAAATGAAAAAATAAATCCTCATGTATCATGCCAGCGCTGCTTTTTCACACTTTTACTGCATTTTCTGATTTTCACTCCAAGAGATCAGCTGATGTCAGATATGCAGGAACCAGCAGCTATTTACGATACAGAAATATACCTATCCTCCTCCCATTTTCATTTCTACATGTGGTACTGGATGCCCTCTTAACTGTAGATTCCAAAATCTCCCGCATTTACTCTCACCTTCCTTTCTAGTCATGTTTATTTATGACACTCACCTACACTCCACCACATAATTTGTGCTTTTCTATTTGTTTGATTTCCTCCCCTGCATCCTCCTCCTGGTTTCCCCTTCATCACCTCTTTTTCTCCAAACAGTTTTTTATTTCCTCTCTCACTCACTCCGCGGTTCAGCTGTGATGACATACTCCTTGTGCGGGCGGACGAGTTTCCATCGCGGTACCGGTAGCGGCTGGGGTGGCACCTCCAGCTGGCACGAACGGGTTCTGGTCAACAGGGCGATGTGGCTGTACAGCAAGGAGAGATTGTACTGACGCAGGACCTCGGAGGAATTAGCCTGCGATGCCGGAAAGACACAAATACACAGAAATAAATGCACATGCACAGCTAAATGTTGAAAAATGGCAATTTAAAAGCTATTCCCCCTACACTGAGATTCACTTGTCACCTGTAACCAATTCTACAGGTGAATCAGCTCAGATCTGATCCAAAATCAGTGTCGAGGTCAAGAAACTGTCCACCAATTAGGTCTAGCGTGGGTGTAAATAATGGAACAAGGGAAGCCTGTTGAGGGAAACCATCCAAATAGAACACAACATGCCCCCAGATCACAAGCGCTGTTATGTTTCAACCCCACCACCCACCGCCACCATGGGTCTTCAGTGCATTTTCACATTGCTGTGCTAAATAACAGAGGTGTCTGAGTAGGTATTTTTAAAAAAGTATTGAAACTCAATATTCTTTAGGACTTCAATGATGAAATCATAGTTAATTCAATAAAACTGAATAATTTAAACATTGGTCTGTGTTTTTATATATTTGGGGACATACAGGTTAACACAAAAATGATAATAAATTTTCCATCTTCATTGCTTAGCTCAATAAGAGTCAAAGTTGATGTTGTTCTCTCTTTGAAATGCTTATGCAAGACTACGCAGCATTTGTATAATAATGTGGATCTGTGCTGCTTCCAAATCTGTATTGAAAACCTAACTGCAATCTACAGTTTTCACGGACGCAGATGTGTCACAAAACAGTGACACATCTGCGTCCGTGAAAACAGCAAGTGTGGTGTTCCAGATCAGAGGAAGAGTGAGAAGACGAACCATTTGTCCAAACCTAAGGGGGTCGTTATGTGGCTGAAAAGCATATTGGCTGACACACAACACAACATCAGGGCAACCTGAAAAACAAACAAAAAGAAAACAGTTATATTATCAGGTAATGTTACTAACAAAAGCACAGATAGGTAAACCCTGTTAGAAAATGCAAACAGCGCAGACACACAGCTACACAGGCACAGAGGTATGACTGATATTGGATTTTAGAGACACTCTGAATCAACAGCAACAGTCTAATCAATTTCAAGTGAATCCCTTAAGATTTGAAAGCACCACTCGCCTTTTCAGGTATGAATGAGGCAACAAGAGAATATCTAGGTTATCTATGGATGGCCCTGCCCCCTATAGTGCATCATAGAGTATGTGGCATGAGGAACACATGGGCCAGGAGACACGGAAAATCAATTTGAAGGGCCGCGGTGCAGAGAGATGGGAGCACTGCCATACTAATATAAAGGCTACACATTAAGAATTGAACAGAGAAGAGGTTTTCACACTGCGTTGTGATTTATGCATTTCCATATATGCATTTCAATAGAATACAACAGTGAGCATGGTAATGGTGGAAGAGAAAGTGTGTAGTGATTGAAGGTATAGTGTGGAAGAATTTTCCTAAAAAAATAAATGCTTTGTGACATACTACTACTTTGTGCATGCTTATTTACTGTAAAATGTGAGAGACTGTCAGAAAGAGCAGATGGGGGGTATGAGAGAAGCATGTATTTTCTAATAAAATATCAATTAATTATTCAAAAAGACAACAATTTGCCTCACTTTGAACTAAATTACATACATTGTGTACTTTGCCATGTATGATAAGCATGATGATGTTAATTCAAATCTCTATTTCAACTAATTCTAATTTTACCACTTCAATAAAGCATCTACCTCCCTGCCTCCATAACCACACTTACCTCGGGAGGCTCTTCTGCCCTGCGGGAACACCAAATAATTCACCCTGCCACTGCTCCCTCTGCTGGTTTATTTATAGTCCACCATACACGCATTAACCCTTCCTGCGCTTCATAATACATGAGCTTGGGAAAACAGGAAGTGATGCTTGAAATGACAGGAAAGAGGCAGCAGAGCGCTGTCTGAACGACGGCACCGCTCAGAAATGTAGCTATTTTTTACGACGTGGCGTGATGGAGACTTAAGGCCTGTGCTGAAGTTAATCACCACAGTAATACTTTGAATGTGGTAGTGGTTTAAGGGATATTACTGCTGTAACAAACTGCAATCATTGATCAATGCGCGGTTCTGTGGGACAATTAAATATTCATTGTCACGCTCTATACTATTTGAATTATGGATGCAGAGGGAGAAATGCAGAGATTGTACACTGTACATCCGCATACACATATACAAAAGATAGTAGGCTACAGATACACACAAAATATACTCACCCCTTTATACAGAATATACGTGTATGTTTATGTATAAACGATGAATTGATACATTAAGCAATACAAGTATTCTGTGCGTACAGATGATCAGGATTTAATGGATGATTGATTTGATTGACTCACTCAATTACATGCGGAAGTAGAGTGTGTAATTGAGATGAATGTTTGCAGGTGCATGGAAATCCAGCTGTGCCTGTGTGTGTGTGTGGGTGACTGACTGTGGCACAGTCTGGACCTTTACCGTTTTCTCGATCTGAAATCTGCCTCCTGGTTCTGTTCATGCTGGAACATCTCCCTGAAACTGAATCTGAAGTCTGAGACTTCGTGTCTTCTGGCAAACTCTCAATCGGGTGTGAAAATACAGGAATGGTATCCAGTAAGAAATCCCAGGTTTTTCCAAGGTACAAAGATCTGAGAGGAGGTTAAAGAGAATATGATTGCAGGTTGCAGTTATTAAATTCCACAAAGATTTGTGAAATTGCAAGTCACAGCATCTTTATGTGGATGTTTTGTTAGTTTTGTTACTTTGTCAAATATAAAAATTCAACTGTTGTATGAGCAGACAAGCTCTCGTGTCTATTGTTTAGCACACGGCACTTGTAACACCACGACAGCTCTTGTGTTGGATGAAGAGCACTGCTTCTGCAGTCTGTCTCAATCCCATTGCAGTGATTGTCCCTGTTTTCTGAAATGTCTCTTCATTTCCGATACAATGTGCTGCACCATTTACATCAGCATTTCTCCCTCTCTTGAAAATAAAGCACACGGTACAATCTTCTCCAACACGTCCCACAGAAATGAAACCAGTGAAGTAAAAAATGGTTTGTGTCAGTTGCCTCCTTATCTTGCTAGATATGGGCAGCGACACAGGGAGCATCATCTTTATGTGTGATAAGCTAGGTGCACGGTGGGGAGTTGTGTAACCCTACTTGAAGGACACCACTTGAGCTTTCATTTCAAAAGGAGCCATTTACTGATTTTAGTCTGACAAGTCATGTGAGGACACGTGCAAGTCCCTCTGTGGTTAGAGTCTGCAGAGCCCATCACTGGCGGCTATTTTCTGCTGCCCACCGGTTAAAAATCCGAATTACACAATGTACTTCCCTTTTTTTGTCCAGCAGCCTCCAACGGTGGGTTGATCTCCAAAATTACACAACCCCAAAAAATGAGGTCTTGCATTTTGTTAACTCAGGAGTTGTGAATGGTACAAACAGCGGCTATTACAGCACAATGCTGACTGTTTTTCTGCATTACAATAATAGCTGCTGTGTGTCAGCCTGAATATTAAACATCCCCTGGTTTCTCATACCAACCGGCTGCCATTAGTGATTACAATAATACAACAAACATACATTTACAAACCAAATCATGAGCAGAAAGCAGAGCTAGAATTGTTTTTTTTTTCGTATTACGGTAGTAGATGATGTAAATAAAACCATCTGCATGGGTGTGTTCGTGGGTTGTGTGCACGTAGTACTGCATACCCATGTGTCACACAAACACAGTCATGCTGAATGCCTGTACGTGTTGAGAGATTCCCCCAGGCGACTCACTAACAGCAGCTAACCTGCTGAGCTACAGAGAATAACATTCAGCGTTTCCACTGCAAAACACCGTTGCCCCATTAAAGTTCCATCACTGACAAGCTGAGATTCTCCACCGCTCAGGGTCTCTCCTCCCCCTTTATTACACATCTCCTTGTTTCCATTTTAGTCATTTCCCAAACTGCTGTAGACAAATACACTTCTCAGTAGGATTTTGCTGCAGAGTACAAAAAGGTACCTAATCGTGAGTCAGTTTAGTGCAACGGCCTTTATTGTGATAAGCTATAACACACACTCAGGAGAAATTAAAAGCCAAAGGAAAAAAGGTGAACACCCTATAAAAAAACCAATGAAGAGGGACACATATGTGTAATTTCTAGGACAAATAACATAAGATGAACAAGATGGAGAGGATCTTACTGTAAAGGCCTGATTTCGGGGATCCAGCCGGTGAGGGCGTTGATGAAGGTGAACTCGCCCATCTCCCCCTCTGACACTACACTGTAAACAGAAGCATGAGAAAATGATTAGAACAACAAAAAAGGAAAAGAAAATGCAACAAACTACACACTCAACTCAATTCACCGATAGCAGCACGTAAACAGCTTCATTTAGAACCTTTGAGGACATAGTTTTAACATGGTGTATCGATAATATGCTTAGTGTCCACAATCGTGAAGGATTGTGTGTTTTCTCTCTTTATTAACAACATGTTTAGGAACGATGAAGGGAATGGACTCTGAACTGTGTCATTTAAAACAAATTGTGATTACATTTTATCCTGAAAAGTCAAAGATACAGAATCAATGGAATTTTTAAACTGACTCTCAAACTAGTAATTGGCATCATAGCAAGAACAACCCCAAAAAATATTAAATAAACAGTGTAGCGTTTGACAAATCTTTTTTTGTTTTACTATGTTCTACATCTTGAAATTTGCACTATGTGGGAAAATCTCAGTTATCTCTATAACTGGTTTTGAGGAGTGTAAGTGTGGTTCCTTCAAATCCAATTTCCAGTCGAAGCCGTCTGGCTGCAGCTGCTCTAATTGCTCCTCTTGGGATCCTGCGGTCAACCTGTCCGATCCCCAGTCATGACACCCGAGGAAGTGAAATCAATAAAACTTTATCAGTAATGTCACAGTCCATGACCACTACAAAAAAAAGCTGCTCAGCACCAACGTGAAGGAGCCCCCCGAATTTGGCCTTATTGGAAAAAAACCCCACTAGTGCTTCTCTGAAGAGGCAGACACCTGGACAAAGTTGGGGCCTAGTTCAGTACAAAGAACTTTCACAAAGGCTCATTAATGATTCATCAGGAGAGAGGCTCCTTTGTTTCCTGTCCCGAATGAAACATTTATGCTTCGCCTTTCCACGGACACTGGAACAGCCACCTTTACACACGCCATGTTGCCCCATCACAGACGTGCACACTGGCTGTCGGTCACCAAATTCAACTCGGCCCAGGGCAGAGATTAGGTGAGTCGAAAGTTTGGCCAAGTCAGCAAAAGGCGCTGTGGGGGGGGGTGGGGGGTTCATGTGTAGGAGTGTGAGCTTGGATTTCATTCCTTCACTTTGCTTCCACAAATATATTTTAAATGCCTTTTTACAAACATTTCAGCATTAAACATTTTTGCGATTTTGAATACATTAATGTACTTGATCAAAGAAGGTCAAAAAAATCGTTGTATTAAAACCGGGAATTTAAAGCTGGACAACCGTGTATACTACTTTGCTTGAGGAGGTTTGGTTTACAGATTTAGTACAAAAGGCTACTATGCTTGTGTGTAATTCGTTTTTTACAGTTATTAGGAGGCTGTATAGTGGGCATATACTTGGATTTAGGTTGAGCATGCTCTTAAACCCTCTTACTTTAAGACTATAATAACTGTGTCCCAACTATTTGCGGCAGTGATGAAATGCGTACAGAGTTAGAGTAACTGACTTGGAGTTGGCCACTTTAATGAGAGCCTTGGCCAACAGCATCGGCCACAGCTCTGCCTGACAGGTGGAGGCGGGGAGGAGGAGGTTGTTTTCTTCATCAAATGGCATGCAGTCATCAACTGCTATCTTCCTCCAACTACCCTGAAAGTAAGGAGGGAGGACAGGGTGATGTGGTAAAAACAATGGGTACGGCTCAAATAGATGTTAGTTTATCTCTTTAAATTAGTCATTATTCATTTTACAACAGTACTTGATGTAAAAGTTCAGCATCTTGGGAAATATGTTTATTCGAGACACATGGCTCTGTCCAAGGGGAACAAAAACGGTGCATAGATTTACTGAGAGATGATACCATAGAACTAATTGATGCCTTATTGACCCTTAAGTAAAGCAAAGAGGCAACCTCTATTGTTTTTAATATTCCCTTGAGTGCCACATATGGATAGTTGTGTTTCCAAATTGTCCATGTTGACACAGCTTAAAAAGAAGGATTATCTGACACCATATTTGTAATATCATTAAATAAATGCAATGCAGCTTTGTGCTACGTGCATTCATAGATTGAAATTAAAGCTGCTGTGCATTCTCACTTGCAAAACTGAGCCTCTAAAGCAAGAATGAAGCATTTAGTCAAAGCAGAGCAGTGGAGTAACAGTTGCATCAGCTGATCAGCTATCAGTAGTTTCATCCACGCTCTTTATCATCCAGCCGTCGTCTGGCCATCAGCTGACCGGTAACGTCCAGTCCCATTCATACAAGTGTACTAACTATCCTTATAATCCTTTCACAAATCACTTATTCTGCTCAAATCTTCATAGCCACACTGCCTGGTGAGGCAGATCCTTCCACCGCCCTAAACTCCTCCTTCTGTGCGGATCTAATTTCAACAGGCTTCTCCGAATCTGGACTGAAATGATATTTGAAATTATTTCTCCCAGCAGAATTCTCCTCGCTGCTCAGATTCCACGTGAGCTCCCTGAGAAACAGAGTCCGTTCTGACAAATGTAATTCAATAAACATTTGCAATAAATAGTGAAATGACTTAAATGTTTTGGACAGAAATAGCAATTTCATGTAAGAGTTTGTTGTGATGGGAAGAAGACTGCATTTAAAAAGGTAATAAGAGGAACAAATTACCGGCCCCTACATGTGTCAGATGTGACTCAGATCATCACAGTAAAAACCCTGCAGGTGGATTTTTCCGCAAAAGGTTGCGTAACAACCCACAAAATCTCTGATCTATGGCTCGTATTTCTATTCCATATTTCCCCAAGCATTAGCCTCCTTGTGCTTGCAGCTTTGCATCTTGTGTGGTGTCAGAGCTTGTTAGTGTCTGCGGTGTGGTTTGTCTACCGGCCGTCTGGTGGAGTTTCACACTGACGGGAGAAAATGCAGCAAAAGCAGGTGAGAATCTGACTGACTGCTCACAGGTGTTCTGCCTATTATCCATGAGAGCACTGGCACAAGCAATGCAATCCTTTATCGAGTGCGGGTCGTCACACTCCCTTTCTTTCCTCCTCATCCACTTTCTTGTCAAACCATCGCCCAGAGGAAGAGCTTGATGCGTTCGCAGATGGGATAAAATAAAGTGCGAAAGGGCAAGTTGGAGAAAGAAGGGAAGGGAGGAATGCAGAGACAGATAGACAGTTGCAGGATGGGAGAGACGGGGTGACAAAATGAGGATGGGATGGATATTCACAGCGGCGTAAAGGAGGCAATGTTAAAAAAAAAAAAATAGAAGATAGGTGAAGAACCACAAAGGATGAGACTGGCAGGGGAGGAATGGAGAAGCCTATAAGCAAAACAGGCGAGGAAACGGGAACGAGGGTTGGGGGCTGGGTGCTTAACGGCATCTCAACAACCATCTGTTAGTGTGCTCTGGTTGGCACGGGAACTGCTGCCTACAACCGTGTCATGCCTGTTTGTCAAGGCAAGAGTCATAGTGTTACAGAACACCATTTTTAGCTGTGTCTTTTTCACTGTCTCGCTGACCCAAATGGTTGCGCAGGGAAGACGTTCCCCCCGAGATTGTCACAAAGATGTTGTGTCCTCTACCCCGAGCGGCACACAACACACATCCAGAAACTCACAGGCCGGCAACTTCAAGCTTTGTCTCAGTGGAAAGACGACCTTTGTTTAGAACCAGAAATCTGTGAAATTTGTACACACTAATAAGTGATATAAATGTCACTGTTATGTGTGAAGCCCTCCCAGGGTTGACGCTGCTCTCATAGACTGACTGGACATTAATATCCAACTTGAGCCACACTCACCGCAAAGCTGCTAACTCCTGTTAAGTCATATCTATTCATCAGGAAATGGATGAAGCCCGGCCACATTGGGCACAGCAGTGTGACTGATTGATTTGAGCTCTGACTGGATAAAGCTCCCCCACCCCATTCCCCTGTGATCAGCTGCATCCTGAGGGGTCCGCCGCACAATACAAATGCAATTTTATGAGATCCGTTGCCTCAAGTCAGAACAGAAGTGTGATTAACAAAGAGGCATTGTGACACAACAGCTTCCTCTGCAAGGGTGTAAGATTTGCTTTGGACCATTTCTTTCCATTTTCTCATCAGACTATGTGTGAACGGGTGTTTGCTCGAGCCCGACTGATATCGATTTTTGACAGCTGATGATGATGATACCAATATTAGAGATAAAAATGACATTCCGGTGCATGGGCGGATGATTCCTCATCCCAAGATGTCCTTAACAAACCCTCCTGACAAAGGGATGTAATTGAGGCTTATATTCTCGTTAAACCACAAATGTCATTATGAATAACTATATGAAAAATATAGAAATAATATATAGACCTTGAATTAAGAAAATAAACATATTTTCTTTTATATGCATGCGTCTGTCTTACCATCCAGTAGAGCTTGACCAAGTATTTCCCAAAGCTGTTGTAGAGTGGCATATGACCTTTCACCACCTTACACAGCGAGTAGATGTGCTCCCAAGGTTTCCAACGCTCCTCTTCTCTAAATTTGTTGCCACACAGCGTCCAAACGATACAGATTTCACTGATGATCCACCTCATCAGCTTGACCAGGGAGGGGAGAAGGGAAAACAAAAGTAATCACCGGTCTATTAACTCCAAACCGATCTTTAAATCTATTGGCTGAAACATCAATTATCTCATCTATCATTCACTTGATCAATAGGGCACTGCATCGCCCCGGTCTAATTCATTTCTGTCAGTCAAACGTCACCCAGTCTGACATCGGAATTAGTGAGATCTTCATTAGAGAAGGAGAAAAGTTGAAAACTAACCTCACTGCAAATCAGATGATCGTTGTTGGAGAGGAGGTCAAACGTCCTTTGACTTTCAACAACGGTGGGAGTCTTAAAGAGAGAGCACATCCTTAGAGTATGTTCTAGCATTTGTACATATCAGAATCAAAAACAAATCACACGTCACCTGTTTAAATAGAAACACCGGGTTTGGAAATACAGAACGATTAAGTCGGTTTTAGAGGAAGTATCACAGAGGAGCTGTTGCCTGCTCCGGCACAGCTGATTGCTTTTGTGATTAGCCCGTGTTCATCTTGTATGAAATTAATAAAATGCTTTTTCACATCCTGAGTGAAAAGGCAGCGTGTGACCTGGCAAGGACTAATTCAAAGAGCAGGAAGCTTCCAGTAATTGCTAAATACTGCAGTGAGAGCTGGGTAACAGAAAAGGGGACTGATGCAATTACAATTTGACTGGAGGTGACTAAAGAGCAGATTTCTTTAACTACACTTCACACTACGTGGCAGGGCAAATGCATTTTGTTGATATATGTCAAGGTTGCAACCATAAGATCAGTTACTTTATTAACCTGTTAATATCTCTGATTAGGAGATTAATCTTCAAGTCAATACAAGATCATGGCATCTATTAATCCGTCTAGTCTACAAAATGGTAAAATAGACAAGTGAAAGCTTAAGGATGTAAATATCGTGCTGAAACTGGTCATTTTCTCTGACGATTTACCCAAAATCCCAAATGTATTAAATGTATAGCGATAAAAGACATAGAGAAATAGCAGCACTTGAGAAACTGAAGGATTAGGATATCTGTATTTTAAACTCTGCCAAAGCGGTTACGTTTTTGTCCGTTTGTTAGTTAGTTAGTTAATTAGCAGGATGACACAAAAACCACACGACCAATTCCCATGAAATTTTGTGAAGGCGTGGGACATGACCCCTGACCCCTTTCATTTTGGCGCGGATCAAGATCAGGAGGCGAATCCAAATGTCTTTTTTCACATATCTTTAACAATGCAAGATAGTGTGTTTTTCAAGATTTAGGAGTGAGTGCAATTTGGTGCAAATAAAATCTGAATGGAGTGAATTTAAATGTGGTTTCATTAGGGGACTGTTGGGCCTTAGCGGATGAATGCATACTATTAAGTTCATCATGTAATTTTAGAGCGCTACAGAACCAATAAATTCAAGGTCCATGCATTCCTAGAAAAAAATGACCTGTCTTGCAATGTTAAAGAGGAACAAACAAACGTGCAGGGGGGTAAGGACAAAACCTCCTTGTACATTAAAAGTACAATAAATCTATTTCCCGTCAACTGCCATGAAATCATTTCAATCCTAAAATGTTTTTAACTGCAGGAGACACAGTGCAACTGCACCATGTTTATTGTTAAACTGTCATCTCGCTGTGGCTCAGCGTTGCCAATCAGCACACGTCATTTTGCATGTTCCATTAGAAACCATATAGGTTTTATGGAAGCGTGAAGGTTACCTTGTCCACTATAAACTCTGTGGGCCGTTTCCAGCAGTGCACTTTCAGGGATGGAGGAATCTTTCCCTCGGGATCTTCAAAAAATGGCTGCAGACAAAAAGCAAATGTGATTTTAAACCAACAAAGACGCGACCAAAAGAACGAGAAGTGAAAGTGGACTTGGGGAAATTTGATTTACAGCATTGGAACTCTTGCTGCTCTTTTTGTCATCCTCGGCTCCTTTACTGGAGTCCCACTTCTCCTTGTTGACTTCCGCATCGCTCCACTCGGGCCACACGGGGAACCTGCACCTCCACGCACCCCCCAGGCTCTCTGAGGAGGTGTTGACCAGGGACCCGGATCTGAAACCATCACACACACACACACACACACACACACACACACACACACACAATTCACTGTCTGTACTCTGAGCTCCTGTCAACATTTAGCAGCTGATTAGCAGAGACTCGGTGTCTCTCATGATGGACACCAGCTCATGTTGGTGTCCTCTTCCCTGCTGACACTTAACTTTCATGGCATGCTAGGCTAACGCTAATGCTAACCACGGATGCTCTCTCTCAATTAGCACCGCTTGCTGACGTTAGCTTAAAACTCACGACGCTTGCCGGTCGGCTAGAGACGCTTTGCTGGGGGAGGACTCCTTCTTCTTCGCCTGAGACTTGGACATGGCTCTTGTTGTTGTTGTTGTTGTGAACTCCTGAAGACACGAGGACGTCTCAGTCGCCTCCCTCCCGCAGGTGCGTTTGTTTTCCAGGTGACTCCGCTTGTCAAAAGTTGACCCGTTGCCTAGCGACGGAGCCACAGCATCGAGGGGAGTGGTCTGGGGGCTGGGAGTCGTCACTTGTTGCCACGGTGAGGGATGGGAAGATTCTCCTTTTAGGTTTATATGTATTTACAGAAATATAAATTAATATATATTAATAATAATAATAACAATAGAGAGAGGGCGAACAATGAATTATCTTTTGGTTAATAATAATAATCAGACTAATAGATATTGTTCAGGTCAGGTCAAGAAACCCTCTCTTGTTTTTCTTCAGATCTTATAAATCTTTCACCTTTGCAACAGTCTAAGACATCAAAGGAATCTATGACCACTGACACTGTGACATAAAAGCAAACTGACAACAAGGAATTATTTGCTTGATGAAACCTTTAAAGTGTTGCCTGGGCGGAGTTAAATAGTAACACACAACCAAGTGTTATTCTTTCAGTTTATTAACATATTCAAAGTAATCACCTGAACAACTAAACTCAACAGTGCAGTAAATCGAGGAATCAGACCATAACGGCACAAGGTACATTTTCTGCTGTACCTTGCAGAACTGGTGACAGATGATGCTATAATTCTAGAAGCAAGTGAGCTAGGATCAGTAAGAGATTCTGCTAAATCAAATTCTGGAGCTCTTTGAATTGCTGGTACAGGAGAAGAGTTTCAGTGCTCACCTCAATATCCATCTCTGTGACACAAAGAGGACTCTGCTGGGTTTACAGACGGACTGGAGAACACTTCAGGAGAGATACTATGAGGTCAAAGCATCATCTTAATAAAATCAACCCAAGAGTGTGATTTCCTTGCAGCCACATAGTGTTGAGCTGCATTGTTTTGCCACCATGTGATGTACATGTGGCTCATGGAAACACAGGACTGAAGCAGCACTCACAGAGAAACACAGAAATACACACTAAGATAATAAAATAAAAGGGGGGAGCGAGTGCATCAATACGCTATCAAGGTTTAAACTCTTTGAGATGCATAAGTGGTGAATCGCTTCAGTGACGAGATTTGGATTCCAGCGTCGCACACACACACACAGCTACAGCTGGCCCGCCTCCACTGCGTGGTTTCTGCTCTGCTGACAATTAGGTGTGTGGAAGAGCACAAGCAGCGATAGTGTTGAGAGCTTAATGTCTGATGACTAGCACACACATTCTTAAGAGGAGTCACATGATCTTCCCTGTCCCGCTCTCTCTCACACACACACAAACAGTAGGAGTTGTAATTTTCACACATAGAGCTTTATCTATTGTTCTTTGTGCTGAGAGTTTCTTCCAGGGACACTCAACACTACAGCTTTAGGATTCATTTTGTATACATGCACACTGAAACAACTTTTCATTAATGCAGTGCTGGAGCATGAAGAATCGAGACTTCTGCGGTCATGGAAGTGAAACTCATGTGGCTATTAGCCATTCTGTTCTTTATATTACCTTAGAACATATTCAGGGCTGTTTATCAACTGATGTGTTCATTCTGAAGTGTCCTTTGGTGAGATACTGAATCCTTGAATTCTCCCTGACGACTGTGCCAACACTGTATGATGTGTGTTTGAATGTGTGTGTGAGTGGTTAACTGATTTGTGTGATCGATAAGACTGAAAAAGCACTTTATCAAATACAGTCTGTACCATGTACTCTGACATTTTACACCTATTTCCACTCTTGTGTTGTTGCAGAAATTCTGCCGAACCAACTTCACTGCCATTTTAAATCCAAATTCCACGAACCTGCAATTAGCAGCAGCAGGCATTAGTGCTTGTACATAATGCTAATAAGAAATGTGTTCATATTAGAATAATCCCGGCTAAACTGACTTGATCCAAGATGTTTACGTGGCAGTAAAAACTATTGAACTTTTATAATCTGAAATGTTTGCTTGGGAAAATGAGCCATAAAATCCACACAGGGAAACAAAATGTTTATATTGTATTCGAGCCAAATACTGAGCTTTAGGTATAATATATGGTACAGGCATCATTTACTCATCCACATAGTTTATATGATTTGTTTCTGCAATATAAATACATTATATAAACACATTCAATCATCTAGATAAATACATGTGATTAGACAGGCTCATTACTACAACCCAACACAAATCTGTTAAAATGTTTATTCTTCTTTGCTGTGTAGATTTTAAGTATTTTCACATGTAAACTCTATTTCATCTCCATGTTAAAAAAAAATCCTTCATATTTCATCTGAACACTTAACAGATTATCTCATATGTACAAGAAAACATCGTCCTCTGTCGGATTTTTTTTTTTTTTCTTCAATCTCACGCCCCAGCACATTTAAAAAACACAGACACTTAATCACATCTACATTTTTTTTTTTACTGGCGGACAATCAGATAAACATTTCTCAGCGTTATTAGAGTTTTTTTCTGAAATACCGTATTTGCCCGTCAGTGTTTGAGTGAAGAATGAAAAGTGCGACCAACCCTGATATTAAAATTGTGGGAAAACAAAAGTGTATGATAGCACATCATTTAAGAGAAGATATGCCATAAAGACAACAATGACGAATACTACAATAATACTAAGCTCTGGTGCTTTACACGCAAACATGAATGTGCTGTAAGATGATGCTGGAGGTCCATGTTAACTGATGAAAGACTCAGAGTGTTTTAGTAGTGAGACACTGAGACGAAATGGACCAAAGAGGCTACAGGTTGTTTTTTGTGTTTCTCAGTGTTGTGCATAGTTTGTCACCCCTTCACAGGTGTCGTACAATCCTTCATTGGCTGTAAGGGCAATGGCAGGAGTGGGGAAGGTTTGGGTAGAGTTCATAGTTGGCGTTATAATACACAGTCAGGAGAATACGTGAGGAGATAAACACAACAATCAAAAACCCTGTGGTTTGGAGACGTGGGAGAAAGAAGGTAAAGGCAACATCAAGATAAAACCGGGCTTCTGTTCTGGCCTATACGGGGGAGATGCGGTGAGAAAGTTGGATCTGCAGCGTCGCAGGGAAGAGAAGTTCCCGGAGCTTTGAGGACCAAAAAAATCCATATTCCTGCGAGAGGCTGCAGTCGAGGGCCCGAGAGCCGCGGGGTGGGCACGGGCACCGTACCCCGCCGAAGGGAGGCTGACGGATAATGGGAGTGGATCGAGTGTTAGCAGCAGCCCGACTTGCTCTCAGCAGCCACAGTCTCCTGGTCCAGTTTGATCCGGTCGCCGTTGCTCTCCTCGTACGGCAAACCTTTGTCGTTGGCCAAGATGTTCTCTACCAGGAAGTGCGCTGCCCCGTCCACGTTGATGTTGTCCTGCGAAAAGGTCACAACAGTGTGTCAGAGAGGTGATAAAATACTTCGTGACAGTGCAGACGTTAGTCTCCCCCCCATCCTTGTTCCTGTTTGCCTGTCAACGCTTGTAGGAAACGACAGTGGCTTTATTAGGAGCCATCACAGGGTTTTATAGATGCTGCAGTTCTTCTTTCCAGAATTGCCACTAAACCCCTTTATGTGAGGCAGCCTGTTAAAGCAGCAGCTGGGAGATGTGGGCCTCATTCAGACCTGGCATTAACATTCGTCTAAGGTGATCTGAACACAAGTGTACAGCGCTAAGTATCAACGTATTCATGATGAACTGAGATTGGATCACCTGAGACATTACATTAAATTTCATTTAGCTGACGCTTTTATCCAAAGCAACTTACAATAAGTGCATTCAACCATGAGGGTACAAACCCAGAACAACAAGAATAGAGAAAGTACAATTTTATCAAAAAAGCAAAACTACAAAGTGCTTTAAGTAAGTGCCATTTAAGTGCTACTAAATTGTTAGTTTTAAAAATGTTATTCAAGGTATAGAGACCACATTCACAGTTGGTCTGGGCCACGTATGACCGTAAGCTTTTTGCAGCATGAACGTCATTGTGGCACACGGTCTACTGGAGGAGCGCCTACTCAACCTACGTCCTCTGGCCCACTACAGTTTCATGATTAACGCGATATCAACATTGATTTTATATTTATATTTTACTATTCCAAATAAGTAAAAGCTTATTTCCTTGTAGAGCTGTGCGTGATGCATTGATTCGCTCAAACCCTCTTTGCCCTGCCACCTGCACACATGCACCACAGGTTTGCACAGCTATCACTACTAGGACTTTGCATTGACTTCCATTTATTGTGGGCAGCCTAACCACAACCTTGAGTGTCTGTGCCCCTGTATCACTCATCCAAAGGGCTGCGTTTTTTAACCTAAACTGAGCTAAACCATGACCAATTCATGCCTAACCAAACATAATTCACATGTTAACCCTAAACTTAACCAGGACCTCAGAAATCATGTTATGCCTCATTAGGAACGGAATTTGTTCCCCATGAGGTCGACAAGTCCTGACAAGGTCACTGTTTAGTGGAAAAGGTCCTAAACAGGTAACAAAAACAAGCACACACACACACACACACACACACACACACACACACACAGAGGACCTGTCTGTCATTGCAGAATTGGCCAGAAACAGGAAAAACATTTGGTCTACGCAAACAGCGATGATGTAATACTATGTTTTTATTTGCATATAAAGCACCAACACGTGTGGAGATGCATTCTAATGCCAGGTGTGAACGACGAACCATCCACTTGAGATCAGATCACCCACGTTGCATGTTAATGTCTGAAGAGAACCAGAGATGTTTTCCAGAGAGCCAATCGGAGGACAGCAGAGACGAGGTTTAAAAAAAAAAATACTGCATCTGCTTTTGTCCTTCAAACTGTTGCCAAAAGCTTTGATCCCTTGGGTTGAGCAGGTGATGAATATGAATGGTCTTCTACACTAACAAAAGGCCCGGCCATCTTGGTTAAAGATGAACAGATGATAAGAGAATGTAAAAAGAAGGAAAAGGATCAAAAGAACCTAAAACCTTAATATTTAATAATGGAATCAAACAAAATTACCAAAACATTTTTAAAAGCTCTATTCTTTTAGGGGGGAGAACTTCCCTTTTACAGGATCAACCCTGAACACATTCACACCAGGAAGCAGCCGAGTACAACCGCAGTGTGACGTGATGGCTGCTGAGCACTCAGGGGTTAAGAACCTTGCTCAAGGGAACCACAGCAGTGTGGATGAGGGAGGGGCCAGCACTGCTTTTCCCCACCCAGATTTAACCCTGTCGGTCTGCGTATTGAACCGCTGACTTTCTGGTCACATGCTCTCTTCTCTAATCTACAGGCCCCCGCTGCCTCATATCTTGATTAACTGCTGTTGCATGAGAATAACAACCCCATGATTATCATGAGCCCCGTCTGTGTCACGTTTCAACCTCCATGATTCATCCAAGACATATACTTGTGAACCAATCAGAACCAGAGCTTCCTGTTAAATAAGCCGTGGACTTCATTTTAGAAATGTAAAATAACCACCCCTCAACATCTGCTTGTCATCTCCCTAAGATTGTTTAGAATTCACATTCAGGACTTTTGAGTTTTGTCCCTTCAAACCTACTGCACTGCTCCAAAACAGAATTACTATCACATGTTCTTGTGGGTTGACACAAACCAACTAATATAATGTTGCACTCACAGAAAGGAAACGAGCAGAAAGACTTTGCACACAACACCCACACCCACACACACACACAGACACACACAGACACACACTTCACATGACACAGCACGTGACACAGCTGCAGAGCCTAAGGTTATGAGCGAATAAAGTTAACTCTGGCTGGCTAAACTTCAACAATCTGCAACTTGGAAGCATTAAAGACGAGCATGTGCGTTTCAAAGTGTGTGTTTCCAAGCATCTGTAAACAATCCCTAGAAGGACAGAACCATGACGGGGGAACGAGTTCTGGAGTCTCACAGTTGGAGACACGAACATTTCAAACGAGGTAAGACTGCAGCATTTAAAATGGTAGGATTTATCAGTGTGAGTGTGAGCTGGCACACGCAGGCATTTGTTTGTGCCAAACCTGCGTCCTCCCACAGTTACCTGCTGATCATTCTGACAGGAAGTGGAAGAAAGCTTTACAGCACACAAGTGTAGAAAGGAAGGAGGTTCATTTGTTGGATTTCAAGGTATTTGTTAAGCTTTCTTACTGCTTTCACCACTACAGCCATTTTCAGACATGCTCCAAAAGCAGCGTTTATGTTTACAGCAAGTTTTCAAGTTGACATCTTCTTCGACACCTCTTTTTCAACCCTGAAATAATTGCATCAATCAATTTTGACGTCCGTCACGTGTAAGAAACGTCATCAACACGTCCACTCCAGACATTTTCGGCCTGTTATCACTCTGACACTTTACTAGTGGGGCTGGCAGGAAAAGTTCCGGAAAATATTAACAAGTAACTGATGCCAACATTTGTGTTCTCAGGTACAGCCCCTCTGGAAATATTTCAGGAAGATGTCCAGAGTTCAGCACATGTCTGAAAACAGCATCAGAGGGAAATATTATACTTTTGTCACACTTCTATAGTTACTATTTACTTTTCAGACAAATTATTTAATATTATATTATAGTATTATACTATTTACTACACAAAAAGTTCTACTTTGCTATAAATTTACAGCACAACTTTCCTGTTGATGCATGACCAACAATAATAATAATACACTTATAATAATTCAACATTCACAGGGAACGTTCTGGACACGACTATATTATATATTTATATGTTACCGCCTCTTCCGACGCTTTAAGCTAATTTACGTATTTAAAATTTACAAACTCCAACTGGACGCTTAACGAAACGAGCGACAGATCGAACATCAGACCTCCACGCAGTGTAAACACACAAACCCTGTATCACCAATCATGTGACCTAAGTTGAGGAGAAACACTGCGGCACATTATCTCTCGGAGCCCCGCCCCTTTCAACCCCTCGCAGCTCTGGGCTGCAACATCCATCAACGTCATGCGATACCGTATCACACCAGCTGTCCGACAGATCTTTCTCACTGGTCGGGAAGATAAATGTCCGTTGATGTTATGCATGAACGGCAGAGACAGCAGGACGATGACAAAAAAAACAAACATGCTTCACATAAATTTCCTGTCACAAAATCCCAGCTGTCATTCAGTCATTTCAGAGATTTAGGGAAATATTGGCGCCCTCCATTTCGTCTTACGTTATTTTGATCATCTTTGCATCAAAACCTCTCCATTGAATCAGCGCCAGAGCGTAAAAAAACCAAAACATTACAACATGTTACCACATTTTCACTACACCATTCAGACAATGTCACATGTTAACATCAGAGGATTTCCTGTTTGCCACGGGGAACAAAGAAGCCATTCAGTAAAATGACAAAAACATATCCTCACAATTATAGTCTGGTGGCTCCTTACGTTTCTGACTCCGCGATGTGGACTTCAAAGCTCTTATTACGTCCGAATTACCACAAACACAACTCATGTTCTGCTGCTGATCGCTGGTTCAAAATGTACAATCAACCGAAAATAAACATAAAAAAAGGTAATGGGTAAACACTGATTTTAAGAATTTATTTCTTTCGTATTTATTGGTTGGTTCATTGTACTGATTTATCAAAAAAGGCTTTGTATTCCATTCTCTTCCATTCAAGAGTGCTGATCCACAGGGATTGTAACACCCAGTCTTGTGTTATTAATTCTATTCTATACTATAGAATAGAGTGGAAAACAATAGAACAATATTCCGTTTTATTCTATTCCATATTAAGAGTAATGTATTTCAAATCCCATGGGTCTGTTTCATGCGTGTTATCGATAATCTCTTCCTCCCGTGTATTGATCTCTCACCTTGGCAGAGGTTTCAAACCAGCCCAGAAATCCAGTCTCTTTGCAGAAATTGTCCATTAGCGCCGTGTTGTTGGTGCTCTCCTTCTTCTGGTCACATTTGTTGGCGAGCAGCACCGAGGGGATGGGGTTGCCGTTAGCCAGCTTCACCTTGCTGTCCAGGTCGTTCTTCCACTTGGACACGGCTTCGAACGTGGAGCCCCGCGTCACGTCGAACACCACGAACGCCCCCACAGCCTCCTTGTAGTACACCCGCGTCATGTTCCCAAATCGTTCCTGACCTGGGGAGATGGGAAGAGGAAGTCGGTGGAATCAAAAAATCTGAATCAAATCACCAAAGTGGAAACCAAATGTCTAACCCTCAGCTTTGTTGCAGTAGATTGAATTTAGACGCTCAATATTTCATTCTCATTTTTTCCCTCTATACAGTATGTGGCCAAAAATAATGATGAGGACAGAGATGGTTCCTATTCAACCTACTTTCCCTTATTGGCCATGGGGCTATTCCGCTCAGAGAATGGCCGAAATAACCTGCCATGATAATAAGCCCATTCTCTGAAGTCGTTCTCTTAGACAATGTGAGGGGAATTACCAGAGAGAGGGATGGGGTGTCACTGTCAATCTGAGAAGGCCTCTTCTTTAACACAATAAAACCGCTTTTAGGTTTTATTCTCAAACTGATCTCCTGATTTAGTCGGATCATTTCAACTCCTCAAAAGGTTTATCAGCCAGTGAAGAGATTTCAATTGCCACACTCCTGCCAAACGATGATGCTCTAACTCAACTGACTACTTGCAGTGTTTATTTTGGAACGGCTTGTTGTATTTCTACTATGTATTTGTGTTTTTAAGCTGTTTCTAACCAGGGAGAAGTTACATAATCATAACCAATTCAAATTTCCATGGACGTTTTGATACTTTCATTATCACATTTAAAATCAAAGGGGTAAATACAAGTTTTGAAGTGAGACAATAATTCCAGGAACATCACGCAAACATGCCCTTAAGGGGGGGAAACAGTGGCTCAGCAGAGGAGTGAAGTTATCTCTGGTAACACTTAACACCGTCTTATGGGTTCACCACATGTCGCATGTCCGCTGTGATTATTTGGTTACCTCGAATAACCAAAGGAGGTTATTTTTTACTGAAAGAAAATGGGCCCTGCGATGCTCGCTCGTTCCCTGCATGCCTCGACAGTTAGGTGTGTCAACGCTGCCTGAGGCCCGAGGAACGGAGAACGGGGATGAGAAGCCTGTCGCTGGGATGATAATCTGTGACTCAGACAGTCTTCTGTCGCAAATGTGAAATGAAAACAGACAGTTGTGGAGAATGTTCCCAGACAAAAAAACATCTTCGTGTCAGGAGCTTACAAAATGACACGTATACTGTATATATTTAAGACAGAAAACCAAAAAAACATATTTATATTAAACGTTTGGAGGATTATGGTCTGTTTTTGCTCTTTTTTGATGACAGAAGTGGTTTTTCTTCCCGTAGAAGTAGCTTCACAGACGTGCACATCGTGTTGCATAAGCATACGGCTCCTGTTTTTAGCTGCATGTGGTTAAAAAGGTTAATTCAATTACTGAGGTATGTTCATGCGAGTTTAGTTTTCTGATGTAAACGCACCTGCAACAGCATCCACAAACATTTGGGACAGATTTACACTAGTTGTCAGCAAATGCCTTAATTTACTTTAGATGCAGTCTCTGCAATTACATATAAGGTTTCCAATATCTTGAGGTTCAGTAGCTTTTGGCGGATTTAGCACATGTTCTTGCTGCACCGCTCCAATTTAAGAGTCTAAAGATCAAGTGTAATCGTATATGTCTGTTACACAGTTAACACACTCCACCAGAGTCGACTTACAAAATACATGAACCAGGAAAAGCTTTTGAGGAACTGTGAGCGCAGCCTTTCCCAGCATACTTTCACTTTACTGCAGGTACTTACCCAACCACGCAGGAGTGGCGTGGTGCAGTGCCGGCGTGAGCAGGAGAGCGAATACACTGTGGGGCCCACAGGCCTGTCGGTAATTGCTCATAATTGAGAGTCTAATTTTAGCTGAGATAACCCCAGGTAAATTCACCAGAGACACGACACAATGGGATAAAGGGCCGATAGACTGAAATAAGGCTCTTTCATTTCCAGCCCTTGTGGTGCTCATACATCCGGTGGAGTGGAGGAAAAAAGCATAAATTAAATAACTGGCTCCATAATTTTAAGAGAAGATTCCCCTCTTATTCTATTGAGAGGTTTACTAAAGGGACAACACGGAGGCAAACATGAATATTTTCAGATATAAAAAGGCATAAAAGAAGAGAGGCAGAGATCTCACATGTGAAAAAAATAAAGTGCAACATGTTTTATCCATCTAAAAATTCCACAAATCTCTGGGTCTGTCTGTATTAGGAACCCATATCTCAGCTTCACACTTAGCCTGCAAATTATTAAGGGCCCAAGGAAGTGCAATGTTGGATTTGGCTATTTAGACATGAGATGCGATCAGTACTAAAAAACCACTGCCTCTCTGAAAAAGTACTTTTCCTCACCTTCGACTAAAAATGTGCAGAAGTGCAAGTTTGTCCTGATTTGCCCAAAAGAGCATTTTTTTGCATGTGAACTTTATGCAAATCAGCATTTTCTATAATTATTTAATTCCTGTTTTGTAGTCACAAAGAAGTTCTGAGAATAAATGCCACAGGTTTGAGTTCTACATGCACTGAAGAGGCCATGGCAGTGTCATTGTCTACATTCAACACACTGATTTTCTGACACGTCCAGTCCTTATAGCTGGGTCGATATGTGAGCAGAGCCAGAATGGGGGTGGTCACCTCGCTCCTCCTGGGGGGAGCGAGGTTAACGAGTTATTTGGGATATTGACCATGTGCTGAGGATTCACACAGAAGTCACTCGCATTAAATGACAGCAAATCAAACAGTGCCTGAACTCTCGAGTGCCATAAGTCCTGGAAAATCATTCTGTTGTCTTTACTAAACCTAGTCCTGGTGAATTGTTTGCTTTGTTAATTAATGTCTTGGGAAAGAGGGACAGATTATATAAGATTATAATATAAGATTTTGTGTTTGCTTTATAAATTTAATTTAAAAATGTTGTCCTGCTTCAGAAAAACAACACATACAGCACATTACACTATTTTGTGATTTGATGATTGTTAAATAAAAGCTAATTACAACCATTTTGATAATGGATTCATCTGTATATCAATTTTCTTGATTCACAGTATCCCAGAGTTTTTTGTTCAACCCTGATAAATTATATTTACACACTTACATACAAACTTACATCTTACACACATGGCCGATTGTTATTTGGCAAGAATGAGTTTTTTTTTAACAACAGTAGACAATATTTTCTAGGAAAGTTCACACTCAATTATAAATTGTTGATTTCCTGTTGGCCTGAAATATCTGTCGACCACATGTAGGTGAAATGTACCATGAGAGCTACGTCATTGAAACTGAAAGGGGGGTGCTAGCGAGGCATCTTGCCACACAGAGGCAAAGTAACCCGATGAACTTCCAGCCTCTAGGTCTTCTGAAGTGTCTGCCAAACGTGGTGAGTTATAAAGCATAACCGGCAACCTTAAAAAACTGCTTCCTGTTTCATGGGGAATGATGTGTCGTCATGGCAACATGGTTCTTGAAAAATCAAACGCTTGGCTCTGGAGCACAGGACTATTCTGACCAGATTTGAGGGCCATCTTATGAACCTGCAAGGAGATAATGTCAAAGTAAGACAACAGCTAATATGGCCTGTAGATGTCTTCAGGCCTGGACTCTTTTAAACATGACATTTCATAAAGCAGATGATAAAACTTAATTGAAATAAAATAGGGTTCTCAAACCATACAGTTCTTAGGGCCTGAGGATTTTCTATTTCAGTCCAGCTCTCACTCTGGTCCTCTCCCTTTCAAAGCTCTGCCTTTAAGGACTCAGGAGAGGTCATAGGTCACGGACTCTATTCCTCAAAAGATGCTGTTCTTTTTAATGCTGTCACCATCACCCAGCCAAAGAAAGACATCTCTCTCTGAATATACAGGGGGAAAAAATTATTCTAAAAGCACGTGTCAAAAAAATGTGTGTCATACACTGCTAACCCAATCAGCATAAAATGCAGGAATGGAATGAGCTCTATGAACAATGGAGTATTTACCCAGTGAATACCACAGAGGAGCATGAGACTGCAGGAGGGAACAAAGACGTGTGCTCAACATGAGGCAACTGCCTATAACCAAAGAGAACAGAGTTGGAATCTGTCCGGAAAGAGAGGCAGTGAACTGCTGTGGAATTTCAAAGACATTTCAGTCGAGTCCACCGCGCTGATGAATACCGGTGCATGACCTCAAGTACAATTAGGCTCTGCGGTTACGAACATGAGAAACCTTCAGTTATGGAACCAGCAGATGAAAAAGAAAATGGTTTAGCTGCAGCCACCGTATCATCTCTGTTGGCTGTGTGGGAGAAACAGAAAGCAAGCAAAGTCTCATCATTATCCATAGCCCTAGCAACCCCAGTTTCCTCTACGGCCGTACATATTGCTATCCTGTGGGTGGGTTACCATAGAAACTGTCCAAGCCAGACAAGCCAGTCTGTTGTCGGGAGGGAACTGGCGGAGAAACTTCCCCACTCGCCCTAACGGCGGCATTAGAAAAACAAAGACAAGCACAGGGTTCGGTCGTTAAGGTAGTCTCCAGCAAGAGAGAGACTGAGGAGCACATGACCGGCACGTTCAGATTTCTCTGAGCAGCATGTGAGAAGTGACTTACAGCTTACTACGGCCTTTAGCACCGAACAGAGTCTGAATTGAGAGAAAATCCTCAACCTCTAAGTGGTATTACCCTCGTCCGGCCCCTCACTTTCAACTGGAGGGTTTGTGGGGGCTGAGCAACGTAAAGCCCTGGCACAAGGTTGGAGGAATTAAGATCAGAATGATAATATTTGTAGAATATTAAGCAGAATTATTGCACACAACCCATTTTTAAACCATTCGACCGACCAGGATACTCTCTATTTACTGTGTGGTGATAAATACTAAAGCTTCTTTTAAAAATTATCCTGAGACACAAATGTCCAAGTCAGCTGCTCTGGACAGCGCCCCCAAGTAAAATGTCCAGGGAGTGTCCATGTGAGCCCATGTGAGAGTAAATCAATAATAGACACCTATGAGGATGTCAACATGGTAAGACCACAAGATTCGAGAGCTTTTAGTAATAATGACTGACACTATGCTTTTCCCAGGTCCCCCCCCCCCCCTCACCAGAGCATTCAGGATATTATCCGGTTGTTGTGAATGTGTCTAACTCGGGAAATCTCCTGTTGCTTTCTTCATATGTGAACAGCAATCTCTGGAAAGTTGGGTCCGGAC
Organism: Hippoglossus stenolepis; assembly: GCF_022539355.2. Lineage (NCBI taxonomy): Eukaryota > Metazoa > Chordata > Actinopteri > Pleuronectiformes > Pleuronectidae > Hippoglossus > Hippoglossus stenolepis. The sequence continues at coordinate 13,239,067 of NC_061502.1, forward strand.
ATTTTGCGGAGTTCATGTAAGAAAATGCATCTGAAATATCCACTGCTAGAGTCAAATTAACTTGTAATCATACCCTATTAAAAACAATTAATTGATAAATGAATTATTTGAGTGACAGCTGATCATCTATTTTGATAACTTGTTTCTTATTTGTCTTTTTCTCAAGTGATAGTGAAATTATCTTTGTGTTTTAGGCCATTTTATAAACCCTACAAATCAGCATATATGTTCACTACACTGCTCCGATTTAATAAGAACATTGATTGATGATAGAAAGCATTACTTGGGACCCTATTTCAATTTTGAACGGTTGGATTTGCCGGAATTTGATCGATTTCTAGAAACTGAAAATGGTAAAACCATCCCAATACTTATAAAACTATAAATACAATTCAAGAGGAACACCAATTAAAACATTTTTTTTCCCCTTTAAACACCTTGGGCCCCCCTCAGAATTACCCTGGACCTCTTGGCAGGTTCCCTATTACCAGGTGGAAAGCTCCGGATTTTTCTGATCACAGATATTTTCGTATCCTGTTGGGAAACAGTGGTGTTTGAGAGAAAGAGGAGAAGAGTTCAAGGTTTTTCTGTCTAGACTGAAGGTTACCACTGTGATGAGAGCCACTGCATGCATCCCATAATGTGCAACCTCCTGCTCCCGCGGGAATGTTTGGTCCTATAAAAGGTGCTGCCGTTTTTACTCTGTGTCATGGTGGTAATCATCCTGTCCACTGGCTGAGACAAATCCAGAGGAGAGTAGCAATTCTGGGAGAAAAGGGGGTGGGAGAGCCACAAGCGTCACACTGACTTCCATGGTGCCCCCATCTCGTACAGTCCTCTGATTACTATCATTCCTCCCAGGCTGTAATCATTATTAAGGTTGGTAAAAAGACAACGAAACTCTGAAGTTGCTCTCCGTGTTGCCAAGAAGATAATTTCCCCTCCTTTCCTGCACGATTAAGTGGCTTAATGGCTGGTCTTAATGACTTGGCAAATATACCTCCAGCTTTCACTCTTTCACACCCACACGTTTCATTACTGGTTTTATGCTCAGTGTCCTCGGGCAAGGCCTTGGTGTAGGTGTGAAAAACGAGGTTTTTCCTATCTGTGTCATCTAACCTCAAAATGTCTTTGCGGTCGGAGCGAGCGCGTGTAAACGGCCCTGCTCACCCAATATGTGCCAGCGTGTTCCCTTGTCTCTATGAATGATATCAGTCCATCTAAGTGCGGAAGTGCGGCAGTGTTGTATTTACCCTAGCAGGTCCTCTGAGCGAGGGCTGTCTGGCTGTGACAGGCAGACGGCCCTCCCTGGCGCTCAGTCACAAATGCCCCTGCTCACTGAGTGACGGCGGGGGAACGTAGCCCTCACTGCCAATCAGTCTGTGACAGACATGCAAGTTGTTCTGGCGACACCCCCCACACACACACCCCACCTCACATCCAACTGTCCGCCCCCCTTTCTGTCACTGCTGTAAGCGATGGAATAAATATAAAAACAGCAGTCTTCTAACCATCTGTCCTGATCTGTCTCAGCATATGAGGTTCGTTTGATTGAGGGAGAAGATGGACCCGCACATCCGCGTTCCAAAGTAAGAATAGAACACGTCTAGAGGCAGAGACGATCATTTCTTCTGTCAATAGAATACAAAAAATATTGGAAAAAAGACAGATTAGGACTTTTCAACTCCATTTTAAATCATTACCAGAAAATCAAAGCTCCAGTAGGATCATTAATCCTACTGGAGTTCCATCAAATCATTAATGTCTAACTTTTAACTTTTGATTTCTGAAATCTATACCAAAAAGGGTAAACACATCCTCCAGCAGAGTTTACGTACTGTATATACATACAATGGATGAAACCAAGTGATATTCAAGATAGATTAAAAATCGGACTACAGATAGTTTGGCCCAAAAAGACCTGTTCTTGTGTCTTCAAAAAGCCATTTGCACATTTTCAATAAATTAAAGTTCATCCTGTGGTTGAGGATCATAGTCATTGTGAAGCAGGTCTACTTTATTAATTAAAATATATATATTTATTTAAATTTTTTAAATATAAGCATAGGCCCCTGTATACAACCATTATCTTGTTATGTGAGAGCTTAAATATGATACATTTTCAAATCTAAAATGGCACTTGACCCGGTGCTGGAAACTCAGCTGAACACTGAAGAATCTGAATCCTTGTGTCCTTCAGACATGACAGAAGCCTTTAACATGACATCTTCTCACAGAATGATTAACTAACCCTGCTGCACACATAACTCACAGGACTGTTACGTGTGGTCAAACCCATGACTGACAAAACAACCACAGTGAGATTTTTACAGTAACATAAAGTCCAACGTTTCCGCCTAAAGACGGACACATTCTTTAGAGCTAATAAAAAAAGAAAAGAACACATAGGCACAAGTGTTGGGACGCACATGCCCCTGAAGCCATGGAACCTCATTTCACCCAACATAAAAATATTCAGCCTTATGATTTCTTGTATGTGTGACCAAGCAATTTCACAAGACTTAATGTCAGATGGGGTTTTTTGAGGATATTAAAACATTAAAAGATGGAGGCTACCCAGAAATCACAGACAACCCATCTCCCCCAAAACATTACACCCCACATCATACCCTCATTTCTGCTGAATGAACTGTAGTGAGCCTGTCAGCTTGGTGGTGATTCCTGAAGTTTAGTCATTTTGCCCGTTGGTCTCTCTGCTTGCTCACTTCCCCTCTCAACAATGTAATCCTCAACCCCCCTCCCTGTTAAACAGTGTGATATTTATTTTCATGCCTGGAGATGACAAACAGACAGTGAGAGTTTGAGCGAGGCCGCCTGCATGTGTGGGGAACTTCTACACTGCTCTGATTTCTCTGGGCTTTGCTTACTAAAGCTGCGGGAATGCACAGGTTGGTGTGCGAGTGCATTTGTGCCAGGTTCTGCAGCCACACAAGTTGAACCGGGGACTATCCACACACACACACACACAGACAGACAGGGACATTAGAAGAAAAAACCCACAGTGTGAAGGACACACCAGGGGCCTGCATGAACACTGTTTAATCCCCCACAGAATATTATGGTGAGTCTCATTGAGAGGGTTGGGTGGGGGGGGGTGAGCTCTTACAACGTGACCTACATTCCTCTGGCAATTATGAGCTGCCATGATCATAAAGTGGAAGAGACAACAGGCGGACATGATCAACCGGTCTCTTGGTGGAAACTCCACATCATTGCTTTCACTTTTCACACCGTGGGCCTGAGGGTACAAATCAGGAACAAATCACTTCCAACACAGAAGTGGTTTGGTGTGAGGGAACTTTTGAGCTACGGCCATCTGCGCAGACGAAACCCCAACAAACCCACAACTAAACATGAGCGTGACATCCAACCACCACCACCTTCACCACCTGATTTGCGTTTTGCAACGTGCAAAAAAAAAAAGCCCACGCGTACCCATGTGTCTCCTCCGTCCTCCTTACCTGCGATGTCCCACAGCTGTAGCCGCACCAGGGTCTTGCTGTCCCAGTTGATGACTTTCAGGGCGAAGTCGACCCCGATCGTGGCCCTGTAGTGCTGCGAGAAGAGCTGGTGCACGTAGCGCTTGATGATGCTGGTCTTCCCGACGCCCAGCTCCCCGATCACCAGCACTTTGAAGAGGTACTCCTTGCACTCAGACACCGAGCCCCCGGCCATGCTGACACTGACTTTAAACTCACGAAAACTCTCAAACACAACTTCTGCTTTTTTTTCTCTTGCTCGCGCTCATAGGCTTCCTGCAGGCGGAGGAGAGGGGCTGCTGCAGGAACTGAGGGGGTGGATGCAAAAGACTTTTACGGTTCGTCTTCCCGGAACTTTTCTCATTCTCCTCCTCCTCCTCCTCCTGCAGCCCAGCAACCACCTGATAAGTCACAGGACCCGGAAGTGACAGGGAAGCTTGGTTTACTCTATGTCTGCTGCAGATCACGCTGAGTTTTGCATGTTTGCATGTTTGATTTATGGTTCTTTCCCCCATTCAAACTTTACGTCTACAGAGTTATGGCATCGTGGTTGTCAATGGAAGCTCATTTCTGCCACTTTGATACACAATATCCTGCAAGTCCTCATGGGAAACTTTCTCTAACACTGACTAACTAACTCATAAATAGTGACTTATTTTTACAAATAATGAGTTAGAGTCTGTAAATCAAGTCTTGGTATTTCAAAATAATAAGTGTGTGTAAATAAAGACTTAGTATTTCAAAAATAATAACTCTGTATCTTAAAAAAATTATGGTATCTCAAAATGACTTACTATCTCAAAATAGTGACCTACTAACTGGACAAATTTCCCTATAATGGCTTTTATATCTAAAAAATAAAGACTTAATTCTGAATAGTGACTTAAACTCAAAACAATGACTTAGTATGCCAAAATGTATACTAAGTGTTTCAAAATAATGACTCAATATATTTTCTTACAATTTTGCAATACATTTTTTCTGTCACGGGCGGAAATGGGCTTCCACAGTTATCAACTAGTAAAACTAAAACACTGAGATTTATTTATCTCATATAGAATTTTATAAAGAAGAAAGAATGAGACTCAGAGTGCACAGACCTCCACCAAGGCCTCTTGTGAAGCCACATTTAAATTCACAAGATCCAGATTTTTATTTGGATCCGCACCAAATTGCAAACACTCATAAATATCAGTCCCCTCATCAATCAGTTGTGTAGTTTTTACGTAATCCTGCTAACAAAGAACAGCTAATGAACGCAGACAAAAATATAACCTTCTTGGTGAAGGCAACACTAATCCAATATGTGATCAAAAGTTCTGTTTAACTTAATTTTCTTTTCTTCAGTTTCTGTGAAAACTTAATACAAATACCCCCCAAAATCCCATCAATAATCTAACGAGGCTATCACAGGCAGGAATCAGTCTTCTTAATATAAATAGTTTTCCTTTTATTTTACAGCATTGTTTAGCTTGCCCAAAACAATAAAAGGCCTATTTCATTCTATAGAGTTGACAGTGTTAAGCAGGTGGCACCCTCGTATATTTTATACATTGGTCAAAATCAGTTAACAACTTACACTATAATAGACTAAAAACATTTGGAAATACAATACAATTGCACTATGCACTGTATAGTCTTGTACTCTGAAATAATTTGTATTCTTATAGATAAAGAACTAAGAAACTTAACCTCAAGTAAACTACTTAGGTTCATAATGCAAGATTTAAGCAAAAAATTCGAAACATGTATAATGTCATTACAAGAAGCAACTAATCATTGGTTACTTTAACAACTGAATATTTTCAAGAGGATACAGTCGACTCAAGTTAAGCTTAAAAGTTACCCAAAAACCAAACACACTGCTCCTTGACAAGTATCTGAGGACAGCTTCAAAATGTATAAACTTTTTTTTTCAGTTGACATTCTAAATATAGAAACATTTATCAGTATTACAAACATACCACCTGTGTGAAAAAACAAGAGATGGTTTTAACAGTATTACAAACTTTGAGAACTTGTACAAGTACTGTGTTTTCCATTACAATGACACAGCAAACTCACTTTTATCACATCCCATGCTCATAAAACTTGTTCTCAGGGTTACGATCGAGTGTAAACTGAATAAACAACATCGCCATCATCTACAATCACGCTAACCTGTATCAGCTACATCGTAAAAAAATTATAATAATCCAAAAAGCAGGGATGTAGGTTGATAACATTATTTTCTTTTCTGGATTGGCACATTGTATCCATGTCACGTATCGTACAGCGCACGTCTTCGGTGACGTAGAGCACACCTTGCAACACATTAAAGTAATATCTAACCAGCTTACTTCACTTTTCAAGTTAAACTACCTCTTTGTGATATTTAAGCTGCGGCGAGGTCTGATGAGAGAAAACTCGTTAATGAAAAACAAAGTCGGAGAGCAAATAGTTATCCGATGAAGCTGCGACCCCAACGCACATGAACATGAAATGCACTTGAGCTACTGCAGTCCTTATAAAGCCAGTTTGCTCTCTGGTTGTGTCTTATGATGCACGTGTGCGCACATGTACTGTACACACAAGTAGGCCTTGCTTTACATATGTCGTTATAGACCAATTGATTGCACTGCCACCATGGAAACCACAGCTTTTTTACTATAATTCCCAGTGTTGCGTAAATCATACAGAGGTTTGGCATGAGAGCTGATTAGTTTTGGCACTGTTCTCAGTTTAACGTTTCACAGAAAGGCTTTGTGCACGGACAGCCCTTCAGAAATGTAAGCACTCATGGATGATTCCTAGTGTTTTTGACTTGTAGTTTGGCTTAACCCCTAACTCATAACAAGCAGAGTAATAAATACGAGCAAGCGAATGACAGAGCAAAAAATATATGTTTTTGAAAGGTAAATCATGTTGCGTGTATCTTTATCTGTGTGTGTGTGTGTGTGTGTGTGTGTGTGTGTGTGTGTGTGTGTGTGTGTGTGTGTGTGTGTGTGTGTGTGTGTGTGTGTGTGTGTGTGTGTGTGTGTGTGTGTGTGTGTGTGTGTGTGTGTGTGTGTGTGTGATGTATAATTGTGCTGACAGCCACTGTGTGAGTGCCTGTTTTGCTCTCACAGTGTTGAGGAGCTGTGTGCGAAGTCTGGGAGCATGTTTGAGGTGTAGACGGAGCTCGGGGGACTCCCGAGCATCGACTCAGTGACAGGGGAGCCGCTGACGGACTCCCCCGAACACACAGAGTCTCTGAAGGGGGAGGGAGGAGATAGTGCAAGGGAATCCTCCAGAGTCGGCTTGTTGTGAATTACATCCTCCCCGTCCTCCTCCTCCCCCTTGGCATTATAAATATAGCTGTGTAAGAGGTCCAGGTCCTCGTCCTCGGGCCCCTGCTCGTCAAACGCCCCCGCATGTGGGACCAGAGGAAGGTGAGAGGGTGTCAAGCTCAAAGGCTCGTTGGCGGGGGCGTGATCATTCAGCGCAGGGACATTGGAGCTGTGTGTGTCCACCACAGCCCCTTGCAAGCGCTCCGTGGTGCGGCTCGCCAAGTGAGAGGGCAAATAAGAAGCCGGCCTATCTAAATCAGACTCCATCCTTTGCGTCTGTCCAGAGCAAGTCGGGTTCCAGAGGGGGCGCTGCAAGTCGCCCTCGTCGTCCTCCTCTGCCAGGTTGTACAAAGGCTTAGCACCAGGTGGTTCTTGGGGGAGATGCGGGTCTGTCCGAAGGTCGCAGGTGGAGGGCTCACAACTGTGGGGGTCGGGGGTGTTAGTTAGGGGCCTGATGACCGCCATCTGATTCAAGCCGGCTTCCTGTTTCCTCACATGCACAGACAGTCTGTGCCACACATTCCCCCCCCTCGGAGGGTGTCTTGCACCTGATTCAGACCATGACACAGACTTGCCATTAGAACTATGAACGAGATAGAGACCCAAGTTACTATCACAGGAAGGCGGGTGGTGGAGACATACAAAAAAGCAACATCAACATAGCAGCAAAATGGCACAGAAAGCAGCAGCATTTCAACATTTCAGATGCATGTTAAAATACTTTCTAACCACACGTCTTGACGCTAACAGCTTCGCTAAGGGGAGACATAGTGATTCATAATGTGCTGCGGACGGCATTATGATCCTCCAGTTGCTTCAGACATTTAGCTCGGGACAGAATTAGGAGCCGCACAGCTCAGTTCCTCCTGTCTTACAATTTGCTTCTATAGTTAAAACGGGAGACATGCTTTTATTGCATTATTTGTGTTGGTGTCTGAAGACGACAGAGTTCAGCACTGGCTCTAATTTGATTAGTCGGGGAGGTGGGGAGGGGAGGGGCTTTCATGCTGAGAAAAGTTAAATGTGAGGTTAAGTCGGGATAAATAAGAAGCAACAGGGCGGCAGATCTCTTTCTCGGAGGGCTGCAGTGTCGGAAACGTCCTCGCCAGCCAAGGAGGGACACAGAGGTAAGTGATCCCTTTAATTCCTCACGTTACTGGCTGCAACTTTTTCCTTTATTTCACTCAGCAAAATGAAGAATAATTAAATGCACTGGAAAAGCAAAGAAAAAGTGAGGAAGTAGAAAAGTAGGAAATTCATCTTTAAGACTTTTTGGCTGAGCTGAGTGATATTCTTCGTGATCAATATATGATTATCTGGCTGGTGAGGGCTTTAAACGTCTCCCTTGGTTGCACATAATAATAACATGTGTCCTCAGATGACAGTGCAGCTCTCCAGGAAAGGAGCTGAATGACCTCCCATGCCGGAACATTTGCCAGCCTCGGCACTCTGCAGACAGTGTTCAGGCTAAACGCTTCACGGGTTAGACGATTAGAAAGGATGCATAGCAAGGGTGAGAGACAACACGTGAACAAATCGGGGTCACTCTCATACTCCTGCCCCGCTCCTTACTTTTAGACACCTGTCCTCGTGTCAATGCTGTGGAGCTCAAAGAAGTTATATGCAAGTCTTAAATCTAATTTAAATGTGGGTAAATCTGTGGAGATTCCTGGTTTAATCACCGCTGACATGTTGGCATAGCCCATTGGCTTCAAATCAATGGCATCAGTTGAGTCTTCCGTTAAGTTTAGCTTGATTTCATTTTGAATATTTCACTCTCAGGGGGAGGGGGATGTTTCATTGGACCACATACAACATGTATAAACAGTCAAATATCATGGAAAATCCATCAATCACCTACATAATACTTGTAAATAAGTGATGTTGTCTTCGGGCAGCTCGCTGCACCATTTGAGTGGTTACGCATCTCATCATTTTGTCTCTAGCCAGTCACCCCAGGAACCAACATATAATCAATAAGATAAACAACATAGAGGGTCACTCACTTAGCGTTTCCAGTGCTGGGCTTCTTCCGCCGGAATATGCTGAGGAAGCTGTTAGTTCCGCATTGAGCCGACTTGCCGTCCCCGACGTGCATTCGCACCACGTCGGACGTGGTGAAGGCGCTTCGGACGTTCCTCTCTGGTTTGGCAATGATAATGTACATCTTGGGGGTGAACATGCACCCCAGCGCCACTGTCACACTCAGGCTGACAGAGAAGGACGTGGTGATGATCTTGTAGTTGGAGCCAAAGTAGATGGGCACGAAGGCCAACCAGATGATGCAGGTAGTGTACATTGTAAAGGCAATGTATTTAGCCTCGTTAAAGTTGGCTGGCACGTTCCGCGTCTTGAAGGCATAGTAGGTGCAGCTCATGATAAGCAGGCCGTTGTAACCCAGTGGCGCCACCATGCCTACGTTGCTGGTATTACAGATGAGGAAGACCTCACTTATGCTTGGGTACGACTTGATGGGCAGTGGAGGCTCCAGAATGATGAGTGTGATCTCCAGAGTTAGCTGCACACTGATGAGCATGAAGGCGATGATCACCTGGGCCCAGGCGCTCATGAAACGAGGCTTTCTGGTGCAGATCTTTTTCTTGCTGCCGGCCAGAATGCGGGCAATGCGGTTTGTTTTGGTCACCAGGGCGGAGTAGCACATGGCGGATGAAAGACCCACCAGGAGCCGCTGCAAGTAGCAGGAGGCCACCGTGGGGTAGGCGATTAATGTGAATGGACAGATGTAGCCCAGGAAGATGCCTGCCAAGATGATATAGCAGAGTTCCCTACTAGAGGACTTAACCACAGGTGTATCACGGTACTGGATGAACACAAAGGTGACAAAGGAGGTGATTAGGATGCCAAGACAGGAGAAAGCCACAGCGACGATGGATTCCACATCGGCCCAGTCGAGGTACCTCAGAGGCAGGGGCTGACAGCCTGGAGAGAGCAGAGGAAACGTCAGGTACATTTTCTGTTGGTGCTGCAGCACATCTTTTGTTAATGAAAGCTACATTAGAACAGAGAGGAAAACCGACGTGCAGACAGTAGGTGGGAAAGAGGAGAGCGACACAGCTTCAGAGACACGAGGGGAGTCAGGTCTGCAGCAGAGATCAGGCCTCCAAGATGGAAACTAATTTGCATGTGACATCATACACATCCCACAGCTCCAGTTCTGTCAAATTTCCTCCTCATTTCGATGGTAGGCCAAATGTGTATGTGCAGACATGTAGTGTCAACTCCGTCATGATGCACTAGTTGCACACTTGTTATCCAAACATTCAGAGGAAGAAGTTTGTGGAGCTTAATGGGAGAAAACTGACATCCCTAGACTTCCCTGGCTTAGCGCTCCATAAATTACATGCTGCTACTAATAGCATTACAGTCACTGCCATCACTGGAGAGGCTATGCTCGCAGAAACCCACTTCTGGCCTGCGCACTAACTCCCAATATGTCAAATCATGAGAAATCTGAAATTCTAAAATGCTCTTCGACTTAAGCTCGGGAGCTTTCAGCAGAAAATGCGAAACATACTAATATGAATTTTAGGGCATTAACCAATCATCAAACTGAACTAGGGCTGCCCCCAGAAAGTTGAAGCTTTAAATCATCAGTCGAAAACCTCTGAGTCGCCCCAAGATTCTTCAAATTGAGTATTCCTTAAAAGAAATAAATATATAGTATTTTCTCAGTCAGTGTGCAGTTTGCTTCAGGGGACATTCGGGGGTGTAGAGTGAGCGCTTCTCACTTTCACGCTGGGTCAAATGATTCCACTCCTTCACGTCATGCTCTTTGCTTGGTGAATTCGACAGGTAGAGACATGGACCCAGGGTGAGTGTGATTGAGAAGGAGGCAGCTGCCCAGTCAAGCTCCGAGATGTAATAATCCTCTGCTTTCTGCTTCGAAGTGAATTCACACCTCACAGCAACCTCGAGGTCTTTGGCTTCTTGTTTGATATCGACTGACGTTGTCGCACATTTCCAAACCATCATCAACCTCTTCAGTATACATGAGGGATAGCTTAGCTTGTTGTACTGATGCACTATTTTACGTGAGCGTCCCTGCCGAACCCTATTTAAAAAATCGGGGAGTTTATTGTAATTTACGAAAAGTAATTAAAAAATCCCTGCACCTCTATTTGAACCAGATTTGCACCAAAACCATGCTCCATCCATCCATCAGGTTTGGTGCATATCAGTTTAGTACTTTCTTTGTAATCCTGCTAAGTTACTAATAACACAGAATGGCAGTAAAACACCGCCAAGGTCAATGTTATACATCCGACATCAGGTGCAAACGTAACCTCCTCGCCCTCGTCCTGCCCTAAATGAGCTTGTAAGTAAACATATGGACAGTGCGGCCTCTCTCTGTGAATAGGATAGCAACTCTCTCTATTAGTACTCTCCAGATTTGGACGTGCATTAAGAGCGAAGCGAGATTTGCTTCCTCGACAAACTGCCAAAATGTCTCCCCAGGCCTCTCGTGGTAGTAATAGCATTTTACACCTGGGAATCGAGAGCTCCTCTCAACTCAATAAATCACTGTCAAAACAACCACTGGGTCACAACAAGGCAAAGAGCAGTGAAGAGCGATGTGAGCAGTGTCACTTTTGGGAGAGTGGTGTGGAGGTGTGGGGGGGGGGGAGCAAAAGAGAGCAGGGTCACAGGACCTGGATGATGAAAAGCATCAGCAAAAGGAGGTGTCAGGGTGTGAAGTACAAAGAGGCTGATGGGAGGGGGAGGATTTCGGAGGGCGCAGAATAGAGTGTGCGCTGTTGACAGATATAAATGTCCTGGCAGGAGAGTGTGCACAGGGTAGCAAACACAAATACATTAAAATTGGTAAGATGGTAAGTCCATGTTGATTAAAGACGAGGAAGAGAAGAGCGTGGATGAACGTTGCACATGAATTTGATTTGTTTTCTATCCCCTACCTGCCAGTTCGTCATCGGGCCACCATCCCAGATCACATGCCTTGCAGGTAAACTCATCCTGGACGATTTCATTATCCTTGCATGTGGTGCAGATCCAGCAGCAGCTCACCTCGCCCTTCCTAATCACCTGCACGCAGAGAGGCGAGACATCAACAACCAGGGGTCACGGACATCTTAGTATCCAGTCGCAACACGGATTTAAAAAACAGCACATCACAGCCTGAAGCAGCATAAATAAGTAATGAGTATCAGGGGGATATCAAAGATGGGGATTTGTTGGTGCAGGTTTTTTTTTTTTTTCCTTCCTGAGAACCAGACATACTGTTTATAAAACAAGGCCAGTTGCATTTACATTCAGCGCCCAGAGAAGCTGTTACCAGCACTGTGATATGTAAAGCAGGGTGATAAGTAGGGCAGGGAACAAAGCAGATAGAGGGGGAGCAGCCAGGAGAGAGGATGCACCCTCCCTCAGGGCGACTTAGTGTATAGACTGAAAACAATTGGCCCCAGATGAAGCAAATCAGGGCATTTCTACAAACTGGGCTTAATACCAGATTTTAATATTTACTGTTCGGAACCGGCCGTCTCCTCAACCAGGTAGAAGGAATGGCACTGGAATTCATTTCTGCAAACTTAGTGTGCTGTAGCATAGATTGATTCAACTTGAAATCTCATAAGTGATTGTGAACACTACAAGGATTCATTTCCTTTAATCCTCAATCGTGTTTAATGAGACTGTTTGCGATTTTTGTTTCTCCTTCATTAAGCATTTCTGAATAATCTCTGATGATCATCATCATCATCACCTGCTTCGAAGCAGGGATCCAAAATGTAGGAGTAACATCCTGAAACTTTACTTTCCTCTTCTAGATGCGTTGGATGAAAATGAATCCAAAATGTTATGATTCTTTGCAACAATGTGCTAGTAGTGACATTGCTGCTTATATTTAGCGCCACTAGCACATGAATCCGTGGATGGCAATGTTGATGGGTCAGATGATTCAAACAGAAATACCTAAACAACTATTGGTATTGGATTGCCATGAAATCTGGACTTTCATTGTCCCAAGAGATTGAATCCTAATTACTGTGATGCCCCCCCCTGACTTTTCCTCTAGTTCCAGCTCCAGAATCTCCAGAAACCAATCACGAGTCAGTCTCGGCTGGCATTTGACTTGAATAAACAACTTTGAATAGTTTTGAACAATTCCTCCAGAGTCACCACTGATTCTCCACTGTTAATGACTATTGATTTTGCCGACTTCAGGTTTCTCCAGAGTAAACGAGCTCCGGCACGGTTGATTTAACGCTGGAGAATTTGCTGTGAGGAGGATATGAATTCCTACTTTGATCTGTCCTCTGGAGCACGGCTCGCTGCACACGGAGCGGACCATGTCGCTGCTGTTTATCCACAGCTTGCTGTCGTCGATGTTCAAGATGCCCTCGTGCCAGGAGCCCACATTTAGGTAGTCATAGCGCTCGTCTTCCACATTCTGCAGATTCATGATATCGTACCTGGGTGGACAGAGGGAGAGAGACAGAGGACCATAAAGAGCGTAGATTAGTTTATTAAGTGAGAAAAGAAAGAAGAAGACAGTATATGAGACAAGGTAATAGATCGACGTAAAAGGAGGAAGAGGGAGATATAGAAGATGGGAGGTGGGTAAGAGTGACAGGTAATTTAATGATAACAATTCCACAGCTGAGCAAACCTTTTTTTCCCTTATCCAGAGTCACTTAAACAGCTTACAACCCTGTTAGTGGGACATCAAGAGCTTCAATTTCTTTGTACTGAACCAGGATGTGCTCCACCTGACCTCTAGTTGACGGAGGAATGACATGGCTGTGTTTTCACACTGTCAAATGCTGTCTGTCGGACTGAAGAGAGATGAAAGTGGCTGCCACGGCCGACAATCCACTGAATCTGTTCCGGTCCAAAATAATTACATCCTTTTGGACTCGAGATTGGTGCACACGTGTGTATGTACGTGCACGTGTGCTAATGAGTGGGAGAGTGTGAGAGGAGAGAATTTCACAAATAAAGACAAAGCAATTTTCTCTATATTTTACTACTTTCTTAACACCTCCCTCATCCTCTTACCTTCCTGGGGTGTCTCCATTTTCATCAAAATAAATGTCCTCCCCTGAGACTCCTTTGAAGGACGTCTTTAAGAGGTAGTCCAGCAACTTGCTGCCGTCGATGGGGTCCATGGCCTCACAGAGCCCGGGCTGTCCCGGGCACAGCTCCAGGTGCATGTCGTGGAGTCCATGAGCCATGGCGTAGATGGCGTTGATGACAAAGCCCATCTTACTATCCTGAACATAGTTTTCTTGCAGGCTTTCATTTCCTGTCGGGGAGGAAAAGAACAAGTGGTTTGTCACCGTGGGAATGAAGAAGAGAAAATCTAATGTTTTTTCACAATGCACGATGGAAATTGAACCAGACGTGGAGAAACTATTGCAAAACAGAACCTTCTGCAGCAAAATATAATAAAAGCATTCAGGGAAATCAGAATAAGATGTTCAAACCTCACAGGGAACCAGATGTGGAGAGCAACCATTGTGTGGGACTGTGGACGCCTAATGTACCTCACCGTCATCTAAAGGCACTGTCCCACAGTCAAACCTCAGTGTTGAGTAAGACTTCTGTTTTTGCATCTTTGCATGAAAATACTTCCCAATGTTTAAAAATGGATTCTGTTTGCTTTAGACAGTGCATTTAAAATACAGATTTTTCTGTCTGTGACATTTACATGCATTTACAGAAAAGGCAGAAAAGATCGTTTTCAGGATTGCTAGCTGCTTGGGTGAACAGTGTGTGCTCGGTGCCATTCCTTGGTGCAGTTCTTCAACGTGTCAATTTCATGATTCCTCGTACCGTGTGGACAAGCTCAGAGTTTGACTGATGCGATCCTCGCTTTGACTGAGAGCCGGAAACCGTCCGTTTGAATAAATCACAGTTTGAAGACATTACAGGGACGTAAAGCATGAGTCAAACTCTCCCTGTTCTTGAGGAGTGGAGTGCAGGTGCCGTTCCGATCATCACTATAGCAGTGGCCATGAAAATGCACTTACCACCTTGAAGGTCTATGGAATAAAAGCGGGAAAAGTGTGATGCAAAGAAAATAGAACCACAACCATGACTGTTCTGCTCTGATGACGAAATGTCAACCACAACCGCAAATTGATTTTTGATGAATCCTCTGAATATAAGCATGCTGAGCAAAGAATTCTAATGTGATTCTGATTGCAGTGCTCATTGGATGATCTGTTTTTGATTGGATTTTGCTGTGAGTCATTTTGAATTGAGATTTAAATGCTGCGAAACAAGTCAAGAACTCAATTTACCGTGATCACCTTTTTTTGAGAGCAGAGGGAGAAAATATTCAGGGAGGAAAACAGAGAAAGGAAAAAAATACACAGTTTTTGTTATTATTCCGTTTTTTGCGCTCTGGTTAGATTTTACCCTCTACTCTCATTTACAGCTAAATGAGAGAATACAGGATGATGCCCGAGAGCAGCACAAACAGTTTGCCTATTCATTACAAAAAGAATAAAAAATCATCAAATATATGCGTTTCTGTGTTGTCACCCACCGGAGCAGACTTTCTTGTAGTTCTTGTTCTCCTGTGGATGACCCGGCAGGCGGCACTGGAAACGATACTGCCAGAACTCAGAGAACCAGGGGTTCCTGGTGTTGGTGTCCAGCCGCAGCTTCAGGTAGTAGTCGTCGAAGGTCTTGACCACCTCCGATTGCAGCTTCATGGTGATTCCTCCCTTTGCCTCGTGCTCGTAACCCTCGACAACCTCGTAGCGGTCCGCCCATCCATCACTGCAGGAGCGAGAGAAGAAGCCATAACGTATAATGAGGTGGAAGCCATAATGTAACAATTGCAGCGGGAACAGTAAGGGACGATAAAAACGATTTGAGTGACACTAAAACATTTTCATAATTTAGAGTGTGAGGAGCTGCCACACAGCGATGACACTCGCTGTCATGAGTCCTTTATTTTGTATTATTGTTTACCATGAATTACCTTTAACTGCTGATTGACAGCGACAAGCCCATTAGACTGTGTCAAATGAAAAGTAATTTCATCTCACACAACGTAAACAGACGCAGCTTCACTTTAAAGGGCAGATTCCCTATTTCATTCATGACATGAGGTGTTTAACACATGTGCGAGTGAATCTTCACCAAATCGTTAAACTGAACTGCCGACACTGAATCATCATCACCAAGCGAATGTGCAGTGGTGATTAAATTGTTCGTCAGCTCAACACCTAGTTCCTGTTTATTCCTAGTTTGTTAAAAGACCGAAAAAGATCCACAGACATGAACATGATGATGTGATAATAGTCACCTGCCGAGATATTAAGATATTAAGCTTGCAGCAGAACAAAGTTCACATTTATACATATACACACACAAACACATTCAAAGAAACACAAATCCATATGTACAGTATCTGCACATGCACAATAGATCGTATCTAAAGATGGCTGACATGAACCACCTCCTCCATGTTTATAGATGGGACATGGGCCAAACAAAACAGCACATGTCAAGTTAATGTTTTCTTCAAAGATGGTTTCTATAACTTTAGGTATAGTTCTAATTTTTGAGTTTGGTTTTAATTAGTTATTTGATGCATCAAAGCGAGGAGGAACGTCACGCAAGACAGCTGAGACTGACTCGTGATTGGACTTGTTCGTATCCGGGATCATTTGTCTTGATTCGTGGATAGTGGGAGGAAGAGTTGAGTGCAAATTTGAAATGGATGCAGCTTTTTTACAGTATGTTCAATACTTCCATCAGGTACTTTACAGTTCCCTCTGATGGTATTTTACAGTTGACAATCCAGAGGAATGCAAATGGTTACTCCTGTCATGTGATGTGATTGCAATGCTTAAAAAAGTGAACAAACTACATAGCAAATAATTATGTGTATTTGAAATGTATTGAATGATTCAAATTAGCAAACTGATTTGTAATTTCCACCTTTAAAGTGGCAGGTGGCTTAAAACTGAAACATTCAAAAGTCATCTACATTAAACATAAACAGCAGTAACACAGCTTAAAAGGCAAAATTGGAGAAGCTGTGGACTTAACCTCGTGGTGCATGTGTTTGTTCTCGACTTCCACTACATGTATAGGTAGACTGCAGCTTCCACTCTTGTACAGTGTTAAATTAGCACAGCAGCACTGGTTGGAGGCTTATCTCGAGTCCACTGCAGCGATACTCAATTTCAACAATAGTGCCTCTGCCGTAATGGCAGGCTTTACACAATCCCTTCAGCTTTGCTTGTTTGTTTGCTTGAGTCACCTTCTGTGCAAGAATTTCTACCCTACCAAGTTAATTTGGACAGGCCGCTGCCCAGTGGGCTCTGAGAGAAATGGAAAACACCAGTGAAGGGGACGGTGGAAAACAAATTAACAGATAACCGGCGCTGCCCCGAGCTCGGCTCTCTCTCTAAATCGCAGCCGGCGAGGTTCTCCTCTCTGCTCTCTGTGTCTCTCTCCGACTTTAATACGGGCCGAGGGCTACTGCCTTGAAATACCTGCACTATTGACAGCTACGCTCCAATTAGGTGCTGTGTGACTCACCATGGAATCAATTACCCGGCACACATGGGATGTTCTGGTTGATGGATAAGGGCGTGTGTGCGTTGGTGTGCATGCGTGTGTGCAGGTCAAAGTCTCTGACCTTTATGTCAACAATTATTGCGAGTCAAGAAATAGGAGACATTCATACAAATTTGTGAGAATGTGAGAAGGACACTATAAAACCAGAGGGATTGGGTAGTATAGACAGACTCAAGCTGGAAGCCCTATAGAGTCCTATATACAGTATAGGCAGCAGGAGACAGACAGAGTGGAAATAACCTGAAAATAGCTTCCAACTGACCCTGACATCTGTCTCTCTGATTCTCTCTCCTCCACACTGGTAATCAATCACACGTCTAAAAGGTAGGTGAACTGCCCTCTGGAGTTAAATAAAATACACGGTAATGACCGACCAGTGTCAAAGACCATAATAAGACAACAGTTTATAACAGAACGTCGTTGTTTTATAATTTTCTTACATTAAAAAATTCCATGAAATCACCACTTTGGCACTCAGCCCTCAACTGGTGAGTCCACACTGAAGCCGTAAATCTTTAAAAACAGGGCAAACGTACGTCATGTCATTCCCTGAAAGAGGCTGCGTGATTTCCTAAAACATCCGGGCACTGCACTTGGATGAAAAACGTGACTCAAACAGAACTAGAGAGCGAATCTGTTTAGGGACTATTTTCAGCTGTGGATGAATACACATTTGGTGCACTGATGAGTATTTCCCACAGATGAACTATGTTCGGTGTGTCCCAGTAAGACAACACTGTCGTGACAGTCACAATGAGAAACACCAGGACCCTGAAACAGCTAAATGGAACTCAGCCGTCGTCCAATTTATTATTTACATCTGTGTGCATCTTGTTTTTTGATTTGTTTAATAGTATAAAAAACTGATGAAATGTCATGATTGAGAGCTGAGGCTTCATATGATTGGTCATTGGTGTCAGATGGCAGCGCAAGTATCTGGGATATTTTGGCTTCATTTCTGGATCGTGGGAGGAAGTGGAGTTTGTGGTGTGAAGATTTATATTGAGGCTTAAATTTGATTTATTGTAAAGCGGATAAAAGTGTTTTTAGTTTAAATCATTTGGAGCAGTGCTTAGTTGTGAGAGGACAAAATGAAAGCAGCATGGTCCCCTAAGATCACAACACAACATACTGTGTGACTTATTCCTCGAGTAGAGACCTCAGCCTGTTCTCTCTTTAAAGATGTTTGCTGTACATCTCTAAAGACCAATTTTGCTGAGTCATCCTTTTCACCATCCTAATTGAGTTTAGAGTCAGAAGCACGTGAATTTAATTCGCACTAGTCACATTTTGTTCATTCACTCCAAGTGAATACCGCCTCTGTCCCGTCTCTCTCTCTCTCTCTCTCTCTCTCTCTCTCTTACTGTATACTCTACAGAGAGAGACACAACAATACATGCATCGACTCGTACTTGTGTGTTTGTACTTGCACTTATATCTTTGTGAGGACATTTTGGCCTCACAAGGGCTGTTTGAGGGTTAAACCTTGCTTTTAGGGTTAGGTGAAGAGTTAGGTTTAGGTTAGGGATAGGGATAGGGTGAGGGTTAGGTATTGTGGTTGTGATGGTTACGGTTACATTAAGGGGAACAGGGAATGCATTATGCCAATGACTGTCATCATTTAGGTAGACGTACAATAATGCCTTGGGGGTTAGGCATGAATTGGTCAAGGTCAAGGGTTGAGGATAAGGGATTGGTTAGGCTGTCTGCAATGAATGATGGTCCTCACAAGGATAGCTGTGTGTTTGTGTGTGTTCCCAGTATTTATTGTACCTTCCCTCACAGGGTAACCACATTTAATATAGTCTATTCAATACAATTCAGCTCTTTACATGTTTGTTTTATAGAATAGTGCGGATTGGTTTTTAGATAAAAAAAGAGAGAGAAGGGCCGAGAGAGGGAGAGGGTAGAAGTGCTGTTCAGCGCTCTACATGAATAATGCACGATGCATTGACTCCACAGTGGAGTTTGCGATGAAGTCAAATGACATTCTCTCTTCTCGCTCTCCTCCCGTGTTATCTGGCAGGACTCCAAACAGCTCATCAGGACTCTGGGACAACCAGAGGGACACCTAATGGGACAAAATCTGATTTAATGTCACCTCAATGTTCCGCGGCTTCACGCTGCGTAGCGGAAGTTCTATTATTACAAACACTGAGTCAGATATACTGAAGGAGCACCTGTTTAAGCAGATTAAGGAGTCAATGCTGTTCAAGTATGTTATTAGTTTTGTTGCACTAAAGGCAGACAAGGCAGGTAGGGGTGTGTTTATAAAGCAGCACATAGCTGAGATGATTACAGCTGAAAATGTATCAAAATATGACGTTAGTTTTCTTTTTCATAAATAAAGGCGATTTCTATGGTAATAATTCCAAAATATAGAAGAGAAGAATCACAAATCTAGGTCTTTTGGTCCTCATTGAGATTCCAACAATCGTCTCACCTTCATTTCACAAAAACAAAATAACCATTTTTCATTTTGTCATTGCCAACGTATCAGCATTGTCTGACTTAGTGTCCCTAACAGTATTTTCCCTTCCAAAAGCGACGTATATGCTTAAATTGGTTAAGTAAACAAAAACATGGGTGAGGTCAAGACTGTGGTCACGGCTAAAAGAAATTCCCGCGGCTGTTTGTTAAAGTCTAACCTCAGTAATAAGTGACTGAATTATATTTACTGAATGAAGTCTATTTACTTAGACTCTCAGCAAAGACCCAGCATAATAATTTGAGCCTTTTATTATTTACAAAAAGTACCATAGCTCAATATTCCGTGGCATTTCGCAGTTGGCCCACAAGATCAAACTGCAGCCACTTCAAGTGGAGGCTCTTTACTGGACCTATTGTTGATCTAAAAAAGACGCCAGCAGTGCGTTTAGCTCCCAGGGAAACTTTACATGATCAAAACCAACAACACACTTAAAACCGACGCAGATTGTTTGATGACCTAAGAACCAACTCTGTGATTTATGGTAGGATCAAACTGTGCAAGACCTTTAAAATATTTTAAAAGATGTTGAATTCAATCCTAAATTTAACATTAGGCCAGTGTAAAGTCAGCAGTTGGCATATATAAGAGTTGTGAACATCCATCCACACAGTTACAGTGCGATTTAGGAAACTTTAGGAACCAAACAAGTAAAATGTTGTCCCTCTTTTTTCTTGAAACTGAGACTAATCTTTGACAGTATAAACTAAATTGAATTTCTTTTTTACCCTCAACTTTCAAAAACATTTTATGACCCGGTTAAGTCCCTACTTATCTCTGCAAATACAATCAGCAGCCCACGCTTCCTCTGAAGTCATATGAGTTAAGTTTGTATCCCACTGATTTACTGAAACTTGGTGCTGCGTGGCTTTGTTTAGAGGAGCGCGGAACACCACTGGCTGGATAATTTATAGAGTAGTGTACAACAGTGAGTAGACGAGAGCTCCCGCGACTCTCCCGGATGATCTACTTCCAGTTTGATAGCACATTTGTATATTTATGAAGCCATGAATTAATTGGCAGGGCAGAAATTTAATCACATGCGCTGTTTCCCCTGGAGGTTGAATGGGTTACTTTTAAAAAGAGAAAAGGGAGCATAGGGGAGACAAAGAGTTTCCTAATTGTTCTATATAGTGAGTGGAAAAACTTCAAATCCGTCTCGTCATTCACTAACCACTAAGATATGAACTGGCCTAATGCACATACTAATATCACAAACGTCTGTCTGCCTATATGAGTGTATGTGGAACTCTCATCTTATCAACTTCGTACTCGACATGTGTTTTGTTAAGCGTCCAGGAAAGTGCAGTGTCGAGTGTGGTGCAATTTGGGCACATGGATATATTCAATATGAATAAAAATTTAATTAACAGGCGCCCAGTGCTCTGTAGCAGTCAGTGGGGGATGTTTTCTCCTACGTCCTCGCATGAACGACAGCCGTGTAACAGGTTATCACATAGAAACACTTCCTGTTTGGCAGTCTGTCTTCAAATCAAAAGCACCCCTTTGTTTTGTGGCTGTTTTCCTTTATATTGAGCTGAATTGCAGACGTTTTAATTGGGAAAGTTGTGAACTTGGGTCTGAGGATCGCTTTGCTCATCAGATCTCGGAAATAGCCAACATGCAATGTTTCCTAACTTCACTCTGCACCATAGACTCATTATATAAAACAATCAACCAGCACACAAACAATAAAAAAGTATAACTGACTTACTAATGACAAAGAATAGTGGTAATAGCTTTACCACAGGCCAAGCAAACAGCGCACTACTTTATCTAATAACAGTAAAGATTACAGCTATACTGAATGAACCATAATTTCTATTTTTGGTAAATTTGCTGAGCTACTCCACATTTGCTCTGCAGAAGAACTGAAAACTATCTCTCCCCTCTCTGCCCTCATCTCTCCCTCCATCGTCTCCCATTATCCCCCATTTCTCTCATTCCTCGGTGGAGTTAAAACAAGAGTGGCGGTGGCTTGTTAGCGTCATGGCGGCAGCAGCAGGACTCTCTTGAGGTGACATAGAGGGCCCTGGGTGAGCCGGGGAGCCTTTAAAAGCCCATCCAGGCTGCTTTTACTTATTCATCATGCCCCAGTTTGGGAGATCAGTCCTCTCCACGCTGACAGAGAACACTGCTGGGAGAAAATCCTTTTTGCGTTTTACTACCGAGGGACGTCAATTCACTTCTAAACCCCTTGACAGAGCCTATGCATTGAATATCAGCTGTAGCAGTGACTGATGGATGACAAGATCTTACTATCAGTAGGTCAGTTTAATGTTAAACCGTTATGTGAGGCTGAAGACACGGCTACTGAAGGAGTCCTACATTTGACATATGACAAAGGAAAACACACCGCTAGCCAGTTAGCTGTTGTCCTCCCACTGTTTGTATCGGTTTATTCATGATTATTCATTGCTGTAAGAGTAAGATTACGGGACAAGAAAACGGTGATGAAGACAACTTAACTCCCATAATCCCACACTGCTTCGTGACATCATCAACATAGGTCTCTTGTAATTGTTTTGATCCAGAGACAGGTTACATGCTGTACGTTTAAGCGTCAGCAGGTGTTATAAAGAATAAACACCTATCTAAAGCTGCTGGTGAGAGACCGATGCCGTCTGTCAGGAGAAGCACATTCAATAAGCGCCTTAAACATTTGCAGAGATGTTTGATTGAAACGCTTATAAAACGCCGCCTGAGCGGAAGAGTGCGTGCGAGAGAAGCGTTTAAAAAGCGTCATCCGTCGTTTAATAAGCGTCTCAAGGCCTTTGAGAAACGCCTATCCAAATGCCACTGCCATCTTACAGACCGAGTTAATTGCTGTGCGAGAGAATGGAATGCGTTTTAGCACTATACAGTATTCCATTACGGAAGATCCTGACTAATTTTGCGGTGCGTCTCCATTCACTAGTCTCTTTGTGCGAACGTATAATATCCACACGCTTTGGTTCAACGTTCGCTGTCTGTGCGAGGGAAGCGTTTCAGCGTCTGTGAATCATGATGTGACAGCTATGTCCAGATGCAGAGCCAGCGTGCTATTTTTGATCACTCCAATGTCATTCAGCCATCCCCTCAGCACCAGGGAACACAAGGCATCAATTGAAAACGCAGTGATGTCCTTGACAATGTGTGGCTGCTTTCAATTAACATCGGAGGCGTGTTATAAATATT
Source organism: Hippoglossus stenolepis (assembly GCF_022539355.2). Classification (NCBI taxonomy): domain Eukaryota; kingdom Metazoa; phylum Chordata; class Actinopteri; order Pleuronectiformes; family Pleuronectidae; genus Hippoglossus; species Hippoglossus stenolepis. The sequence goes on from NC_061502.1 coordinate 13,262,121, forward strand.
CAGATGCGGCTCATTGTGCTCCCTTGCTCAGTGGCACACAAACAGATGCAATCACCGATCCTGACTCAACTCGAATCTACTACCCGGAGCACCCACATGTGTGCACGAGCAGAGGGAGCAGGGCTCCGTTACTGAATGAACGTCGACAGCGTGTCCTTATCTCATAATTACGATCTTCGTTACTGTTGTTGCCAGGAGGAATTTCTCAGATGTCAGCCATATTTTCTGAGAAGGGACTATTGTGCTTGGAGCCCCTGCTGACAGACTGAATGACAGATCCACAGTGAGACGATCACACCGACTCTGTCATGAGTCCAAAACACATAATCTCCATGGAGACAGTGGCAGCACAGTCACACAAGCCCTTTTTTTCCCTAGCAAATCCCGCCTCGCAAACAGAAATGATCCCGAGCTTGATTCCTGCATGACTCGCCCCAGTGAACTCTGGCTAAACTTCCACACATTGGAGGGTCACGTCGTCAAAATCATGTGGCACGGAGAGAAGAAGGTGTTCAACATCAACTCTCTTCTGCTTTTTTATTGTCTCAGACTGCTCCTCTGCAATCCACTCTTTCCCTCTCACGTTCATAACTAATGTATCAGTCGCTACTGGAAGACGAAGTAGGGAGAGATGTTTATGGAAAGTGAGCTGAACAAGAGCGTTCAACACGCTGTGGATTGAGCGTATCATGCTGCACACATCTCAAGATAATACTGGAAATGGAAAAAAAGAGGATTAGATTGGAGGATCTGGAAAAACCTTCCAGTGATTTTAGTCTAAACACAGTCCTCCAGTGTGTCAGCAGAGAATCCCCTCTTCTTGACAATGAGTTGAAACTGTTACTTTGTCAAATGAGAAATCATAAAACCTGACTATATTCTTTAAACATTAGATTCAGGAATGATTGATATTACACTGTCCTGTATGTCGCCCACAGTTCTGGATGAAAACGATTGATTTTGTTGTCTTTGCCAGAGCTGCTGCCAGAGATAAGGTCTCTTTTTGCTCATGCCCCCGCTATTTGCCAAATTATTCGCGAGAAGAAGAAGTCAATCGGCAGAACTCCACATCCTCCTCGCTCTCCTTCCTGAGATGGGGAGGAGATGAAAGCTTTGCAGATGACAGGAAAAAGGCAGCTAAATGTGTCGTGCCACAACTCCCTCTCTCTTTCTCTCGCTCAAAACATTTCATTTATTCAAGCTCCGAGCAAAACCTGACCCCCCCCCCCTTGTTGCAGTGAATTGAACAGGACTGCCAAATGCAGAAATGCATGTGACACACACAATATGGGTTCACAGCTTTCCTTGCACCTCAGCGCAGCCTCGGAAGACACTGTCGTAACCTGCTAATGACTGTTGCCAGGGCATAACAGAGGCAGAACATCCGCGTTCCTGTCCCAGTGTCCATTTTGTCAGGAATCAAACATGAGGAACCAGAATGTGGGGTGTTTAAAATGGGACCCCGACCAAGACTGCGAGCGTAAGACAGGCACAGAAAAGGGTGTTACATGTGGAAAAGCAGCTTATGCAAATGATGTTTAGTAATAACAGCGTTGGAGCGGCATTAGAGGGGGAGAGAAAACCAGTGCTGCTAATTGCAAGAGAGCAAGCGGGCGGGCAAATGGATAGGTGGGTTTCCTCCATGCTGCCATTCAGAATCTAGGACTGAACAGACAGAGGAAGCAATGAGAGAAAAATATTTTTATTATTATTATTATTATTATTATTATTATTATTATTATTATTATTATTATTATTTTACTATTATTCATGGCTTTGTTGTATATTTATTTTACCTGATTGTTTTGTGTGTTCTATTTGTGTATAAACATTTTAAATGTATGTATATACGTAGATAATTCAACTGTATTTTACTTCGTCTTAATTGTTGTTATAGTTTTATCATAGTTTGTGATTATTTGCTTTTATATGTTCAGCACTTTGTGTTGCATTCTATGTATGAATTGTGCTATACAAATTAAGTGTATTATAAATTTTATTATAGATATTAGTAATCATATAAGATCATATAATATATAAGGTCATGTTACTTGCCTTGTTAACACTGGCTAGGGCTAACAGATTGATGTTAGCTTATGTATCTGACTCTGGCTTATTTACTGTGTTTTTTCTGTTGATTAATGTGCACTGTCCCTATCAAATGAATAAATTCATAAAAATATGGAGTCATGTTTCTGGCCAAAAGTCAAATATCTTCCATCTTTTCTGGTCTTCACCAACTCCTGAGGGAATTATCTGGCCCTTAAGCCCGAAAATTGTCAGCTGTGCTCACCAGTTAGTAGCAAACTTTGTCTGACTGTTGTTTGGTTCTGTAAACTGCCGTCTACTGAAGCTGGAGATGAGATTGATGAGTGCAGAGAGGTCGAACCAAAACACAAGTCTGGGGCTGTGAAAACTAAAAATTTGCTGAAAGCCGTTAAAACCCTCCTCAGAGCAAAGAGGAACGTGAAAGTCAAGTGATAATTCTCTCTGGGTTTGTAACTGCACATTACACACGTTATTTTATCCACTGAAAGTATTAAAATTATGCTTAGTGCAGTGATAGATCCACCCATATCCATGCCAGTACCCAAAAATCTACTGTTAACCATCTCCTCTTCTAATCTGCTCACACAATCATTTCCGTTCTTAAAAACAAAGTTTGAATCGTCAGACTGTGTTTCTAATCCAAGAGAAATCACTTTGAAATGTCTTCTTGACTGGAGTGACGCGGATGATCTTTCTCGGCGGTGCGAGTCTAAATCTCTACGTGCACGGAGTGAACGTTGTCTCTTTATGTGCGACGGCGTGTGTGCGCAGTTACAGAGTAATGGAGGCAGCTGATTGGTAAAATCCTGACTGACATCAGAGCGGGAGCGAGACGAGAGCCCTTCTGACTGACAATAGCAGGGCAGAGTGGAGGTGCAGTGTTGGAGTGATGCAGAGCTGAGTCTGCAGGTCAGGGATAAAGTGGGTCGAGCACGCTGCCACACCTGGTCCTCGTCTGAAGAGCGGGTTGGCCGAGCAGCAAAAAAAAAAACACCACACTCAAAACTCTCTGCATGTCTACTCGCAGTTTACGCGGCCAACATTGTTTCGTGGTTCTGCTGTGGTTTTCTATGACGAGATGAAGTGGAACAACCACAACACTGCCTGCTCTTGATCGTGCACTATCTCTTATGTGGTTTTGTCTGTTTGTGCCAAAGTGTAATAACACGAGGAGCAATGCATGAGGAAGTGTAAATTACAATCCAATAACTGCCTTAACTGCTAAGTGCTACGATTTAAACACCAATATTCAAAAACATCACAAACATTCCTGGTCGACTTTGATGTAGACTTTGATGTGTTGACATGTATATTGTTACACTGATTGGCCTGAAGAGTTTGCTGTAAGTGAGAGTTAAAGGAGACATGTTATGCTTTTCCAGTGTTCTATTTAGGTTTTTTGTGAATGTAAAAAGTCCCAGGGAACCATGATGTCACATGACATAACGGTGCCCCACATTTGCATAATGAACACCTAGTGGCTGCGTCCCTATAAAGCCAAGTAAAGCAAGAGTGGAGGCCGACATTTCCCTACACACGCTGGAAGCAGTAGACCAATCACAACAGAGTGGGACTGCTGACCAATCAGAGCAGACTGGGCTTTATCAGGAGGGGCCCTTAAAGAGACAGGAGCTAAAACCGAGTGTTTCAGACAGAGGCTGAAAAGAGGAGCTGCAGCAATGGACAGCCTGAGCATGTAAACCTTTACAAGTAATAAACCAAATTGAATTAATATGAATATAAAGTGCCTCCTTTGAAAAACTATGAATGTTTACCAGTGTTGGAGCTGACTCATACAAAATCTCCTCAGACATTTAGCTTTAACTTTAGCCTCTTCCTCTTTGCTACATTGCCAGTTTTGATATAACCACATTTGTTTCAGTGTGTTATTCTTGTTGTGTCGTTTTGTTTCATTCACTCCTTGTTTGTCTTTGTGTATTTCACCTCCTCTTCCAACTCTCTGTAGCTCTCTGTGCACACACACACTTCATGAAAGAGGTTTTTCTTTTTAGAGGTGAAAGCATAAACGAAGAGAACAAACTCCTGCCAGCATCATTCACTTGTTCAGTAATCACCCGGAAACACACACATGGCTTTGGCCCAGACGTCCTCTGTCATTTTTACACTCTTTCCCTCCATCTTCTGCCTTTCTCTTTGTCTCTCTCTCTCTCTGTCTCTCTATCTTTGTGACCCAGAAGCCTTTCCTCCGCCCATGGAGACTTTCACAAAAGCTAAAAAAAGGCCCCACTTTTCCATCCCATCCTATAGAGGGAAGAGGAAAGTAGAGATATGGGAATGTGACTCTACAGTGTCATTATAATGGATATTTTAAAAGGCATGTGCTGCATCTGAAAAGAAAGAGTGCTCCCTGCCAACAACTTAAATATGCACTGAATATAACACATGCAGCATAAACAGAGGCTGGTAAGAGCTGCACTTGTCTTTCTACCACAGGGAAATATTATAGGAAGGAGGAAAGACTTCTTCAAAGATAACGGCAACGACAAGGAAACAAATGTCTTCATGCCGGACAGCAGAGAGTCTGTATTTCTTAAAAGGAAAAACAACATGTGAACTGCACTGAGCATTCTCTTTACATTGTAATGATGTCTCCAGATTGTACATTGTAAAGAAATTCTTAAAGCTAAAATCTACCCCTTAAATGTAGAAAGGTACCGATCCCGATGTTAGAACTGTCAGACGACTATAGGCCAGGTTCTGTGAGAACACGCAGCAGTGATGGAGGTTACTCTCCTGTATTTGGTCTCTTAGGTTCTTCCTTTTGGAGAATGATGGGACAGCTTTAGAGCTGCACTCCTGCAGCATTCAGCAAATCTCCAATGAATACTGCTTAGCTGGGCTACATGCCCCCTGTCATCCTTAGCCGTCTTATTAATGTGCCCCTCATGTAACATACAGCTGACAACTGCTCCACAACAGACCGGTGCCAAAGACCTCGTCCCGCTCTGAAATGGTGGAGGAGGGATATTGCATGAATGAACTGAAAGTAAGCATCAGGGTCGGTGGGGCTTTTTACTGACAACTGTGAACATTCCTCTCCGGCTGTTTCTACGGTGCAATGTTGCACAGTGCAAGTGTTTGAGACAACTCGACTTGCCCTTTTCTAATGACTAAGATTACCACTACAGTCAGTCACTGTCACTCAGCCTTGACAAACAGAGGAAGAGAGGGGGAGGTGGAATGTGAAGAAAGAGAGAGATGGAGTGAATATTCAAAGAGGAGGAGAAATCACAAAAGCAGATCGTGTTGACTCTTGCTCTTCTTATAGACATATATATTGATAAGGAATAAATGCTATTGTCTTAAAGAGGAAGCACAAACAGGGCGAGAACAAACTCAAGGTGCTGTTCCCTTCTCCAGTTTTGCGTCTGTGACAGAAATACCAATTATTCATTGCTGGAGAACATTTCTATTCACTGCTATCGGTATGTGGTCTAATTCTTCTCAGTTGCCCTGGTGACACGCACATCAGGAAGACAAGGCAGCATCCTGTAGCCTTCCAGCCTGTTAACCGATTTCTTGCCATCCAGCGAGTTGCTCTCAACTGTGAATTAAAAGGTTAAAAAAAACGAAGAGAACAAACATACCTGCCAATGAGGAGGAACTCCCCAAACACCCCCAGTCGCCTCATGGCCATCAGGAGGCCTCGGACAGTCATGCCCTCGCAGAAACACACCACCACGCGAGCTTTGGGCAGACGCTCCCGCAGTTTCCTCAAAAGGCGATCAAAGTGCTTCTCCCCTGCGTTACTGTAGATCTTGTCCGAGTGGGCGATGCATAAGCCTTCCAGAGAGGCCAGCTCCTTGAAGGCCTCCATGCCGCTCTCCCCGTAGTTCCCTGCAGGTAACGAAGGAGACAGACTCCTATTATTGAGTAATGAGAATTAGGCTGGAAAAGAAAAACATGGTGTCCTTGCTGGAATTAAACAATAAAACCTCTTCCTTGTGTAATGAATTTTTCACTGTCTGGTAATCCCATTTCATAAATGAGCCTTTGCGGATAATGGATAATGCCCTGGCTGTGATCATTTCACTAATTCTGACATGAATATGCGCTGTTTAACTCTCTGATTGTGAGTGGCACAATCAATGACTCTGAAAAATAGCAACAATTACATACCATCTTACATGCAAAAACACATTGACATCATTAAACAGCATGGGTAATTGCTTTTCAACCAATACGTTTCTATCTATTTCACTGATGGACAATCAATGGTTTGCTTAGAGCACCACCCCTCATCCCCCCAGAGTTTGTTCAGTGCGTCAAGCCCCTGAGTGAGCTGCAGCTCTGATCCTCTGATAATGAGTGTCAGAGAGTTTCCTGATTGCAATCAAAGCCGAAGGGGGGGCCAGATAGAGAAGATCACTATCCTTGTTTAACCATCCCAATCAAGAGCCCATACAAAATCCGTTTGAGTCTAAATCTGCCATTTCCATGTGGACTGCAGTGCTTGACTAATGTGTCACGGGCTGGATTGTTGATAAAGCCCACGGCTCTTTAGCATGACAGCTGGATTACACGGACAATCCAATCACTGATGCATGCTTGAACATGTGTCTCTCTGCGCGTTTGCGTTTGAAAGTGCATGTAGTCATAAGGAAAATTAGGAGAACCTGTTCAGAAAAATCTTTGTTCCGCAGTTGTCTCGATGAGAGCTCCTAAGAGAGCCTCCGCGCTGCATTCCTCTTTATATGGGCGATGAGGAGTAAACTCACCGTGCAGGCAGGACTTCATACAGTGAGGAAGACACTGCATTTACTCTGGCACACAATGGGCCCATGAGTCGGTTTTCCAACAGTCCTTTGATGATATTTTCATTTGCCTCATTTCATTCTCTCACTGTAGTAAATGGAAATGATGATATCCAATTATTTCACTTTTTCCATCTCCTCTGTCAGACAGGTGGGTAGTGGGTGCATTAGCTGACGGGCCATTTTACAATGACCAGTGAAAGCCTGCTTTTTGAGTGTTCCCGTCAGACTGATGATAATCGGAACAGGTAATTTATGCAATTTCACAGCCCTAGCTGTTGCTACGGGCAACAAGCTGCATTTATAACTTGTCTAATGTGGAGGGGAGGGAGAACTCATGAGCTTAAGCCAGTCGTGACCACTATTTACAGAGATAGAGCAAAACAAACGAGTGGATTTAAATAGGACTTCTTAAAGGTCAGGGTAAGGTCTGCATCAGGAGAGATTTTAATAGGAAGTCTCCGATATTCAAATTTACTCTGTCTCCAAACTTCTCGACTGTTTATAAAAAATATATTCAGTTTGAGATTTTATATTTACAGAAGGTCTATGTGTGAAAGAAGTTAAATCTCATAAGTTTGAACTTTGAACGATGCCTTTTTCGGATGATGTCCTACTTTCACTGCTCACGCTGCAGCCTGAGTAAGTGATGTTGCTTTCAATCAAATTCATCCGTCCCCAGGCTGGTCTTTCATTACTCTTAAATTATTACTTCAGTCCCACAGGATCCTCCTGTAGGTGTGCTGAAGGTCAGACAGCTGACGCCACCTAGTTAAGCCGCCGGGTACTACAGCTCCCTAACTCCCTCTCTTCATCTCTCTGATAACAACCTGTGTCGCAGCCCCTTTCCAGCACCTGACAATAATAGGACTTTCCAAAGATGTTTTACACTCCCCGTGAGTCCGCAGCTCCAGGGGGATCCAGGGTAATATAGCCTGTCAGTCATCGTTTCTCTGCACATCACCGACTGTTCTTCACTGAGCCATGGACATAATTGACAGTAATTACTCTGTCTACCCAACTCATATCTCCACCAAAACTGTTGTGCTGCTCAGCCAAACAAAAAGGTTCTCAAAAATAGAAAGTCAGCCCAACGTGGTATGAAATATGGAACACACTTAAACATAACGTTTCTGAGGAGACAAGACATTTCAATTCATAAGGAACCTGGTGAAATTTGACACAATAATGTAATTTTTCATCCCGGCCTCATCCTCGTGACTTAACCATGGAATTCATTTCTAACTGAACACCGAAATTCTTAATGCTAAAATAGTCCCTGTGTTGTTAGCAACAACATCCAAGGAACTCAAGTGCAGAGGAAGAGAAAAGAGAAAAAGTAGCAATGCATTTCACAAAGAAATAAAATAAGAGTAACACCATATTAACACTCCGCTTAGGGTCCATACCCCAGTGCTGGTTATTTAATCCACGCTCACACAGCTCTGTCAAGATGCATGGGATGTGTGTGAAACTGTGTCAACAATGGAATATCCACACAAAAAAACTCAACTCCAGACAACTGCAATAAAATCCCAAAGAATATGTACTCAAGTATGGAGATATATGGGCACAACTAAGACCTGAGAGTGAAAGAAATAGACAGAGACAAGGAGATGTACATTATAATGGGAATGAACCACTGTGATTGGTTCTACTCAAGAGACAGATAAGGAAGTGCACATACAAAGTTGCCCAAACCTGTAATTATGTCAATGTGAACAGTTTGGGAATGTGGGCCACAAAAATTAGCCATGTAGAAGGCCTTCGTACAAAAGACACCCTGTCAATTCTTATATCAAATAAATATTGAGCCAGTGGTTTCTAACAGGCTGATATCGTCCCAGCTTCCCCCTACAACTAAATTTTGACGCAAGTGATGGGCTAGTGAATATCATAGTCAATGTGCTCTGTGTGTATAACACTAAGAAAAGCATTTCAGTGACACCATGAGGTCACTATAAACTCACTGCATCACCCAAAAGTCTTAACACACAACATGGCCGTGAATCAGAATATCATGGTGGTTTTGATGGAGGTCAGTGATGGAGTCTCACCCTCAGTGTGCACCGCAGACACATAGGTCCAGTTGTATCGCTTGACAATGTCCAGCATGGCCCGGGCCTGCAGGACGTCTGAGGGCACGACCCTCAGGAAGTACTTGAACAGCGTCTTGTCACTCAGGTCGATGCTGGTGGCAGAGTAGGCGATCTGCGGGATGTTGAAGAGCTGCAGGAGGTTCTGCACCTGAATAGCCACAGAGCTGGATCCAGGTCCGATCACCCCTGCGATGGGCTTCTTGGTGGGCGGAGGCTGGTTGGACGGGGTACCATCAATGCACCACTTGGACCCGTCCTTGTCGTCCCGGATGGAGATGAGGGAGTCCCGGATGAACTCGATGCTCTGCTCCAGGGCCACGGAGGAGTGCCAGCAGGAGTCCCGGATCTCACAGCCCAGGCTGATGTTGGGGAGCAAGTTGGGGTCGGTGTTGATCCGGTCCAGCGTGTGGAACATGGCTTCCACCCTCTGGATGCCGTACTGCTCGCGGACGTCCCCGCACTTGCGCTCGGCCACCTTCTCCGCGGACGGCTGGTGGTGCACGGAGAAGAGCGCGCCGATGATCACGTCCCCGTCCATGCGGGCCACGGAGCGGGCCACGGCGCGGGGGACCACCGAGCGCTCATAGATGCTGCTGCCGTGGCAGAGCACGAGGACGCGGAAGAAAAAGAGGAGAGCGAGGAGACCCATCTTTACGCGTGCCATGTTGTGCCACATCGCGTGTGCCGTGCCAAGTGTGCGGGCATACTATCCGCTGTCTGTCAGTACATCCACGTTTATCCCAGCGACCATGATCCGCGCGCACGACACCTGGAGCATATCCGCGTGCACCTGCAGAGGAAAGGAGACAAACTGCTGTGAGGGAGGAGGACAGATGTGCTGAGCGTTTAGTTGACTATAAGCACGCATGCTCCTTTCTATCGACGCCCTGCTTTACATTCCTGCAGCTGGAAGAGTCATCAAGCATCAACTATCATGGAGGGGAGTTCAGTGCCTTTGAGCAAGGCACTCAACTCACATCCATCGAAACAGGACTACTGTTTACTGACGGTGGAGGCAGCCAGGTCTTTAAAAAAAACCACCTCAAACATGTTGTGTTTTCTTCCAGCAGCTGTGTGAGTGAGTGGAGTCTCGGCGCACTGGGCTGCTGCTCCATTGACAAAACGAGGCAGATTTCAGCACCGCGGACAGCGAACACGTTTTTAGGGACGTGTCTTTTCGGGGGCTGATGAATTGAGCTCGTGCATCCTCTCACATCACAGCCACTGTGTTCACCACCTGACTGAGACATGAGCAACAAACATCCACCCATGATCGAGTGATGTTTGATTCCCACATGAGGACTGACAATAAGAAATCCAGCTGTTATAGCCTGGCTGCTCTTGGTTTAAACGCACCCAACATTTTCTACCATATCTGTCGTGCATAAGGTGGCATCTGTCACAATTAACAACAACAACAACTCTGATGATAATAATTCTACTGATAATGTTAATGATAACAGGAGGAATAAGATGAAGCACACACAGACTAATATCTTCATCAGAATGATGCAAAACAATGATATCCTATACATTATATATGTTTTAATTGTCATGTTAACACTAAACATATATGTGAAACTGCATTTTACTGTGTGTTGCATTAAAACTTGCCTGAATCCTTGAGACATGTCGCGTGCCTTCCTCCTTCTTCTGTAGCGCGTGGTCCTCGGCTCTATCATTTGAGTCTCTCTCGCTCTCTTTCTCTCTCTCTCTCTCTCTCTCTCAATGTTAAGCATTAAGACCCCCCATCTCACACCCCTCCTCGCCTTTTTTTTCCTACAGTATTTATCCCTTCATGTCTGCCTGTGTTATATAAAGATGTATGATGAATAATGATAAATGTTGACACGTGGTGATAAATACGATGGAGATAAAAATGAAAAGACGTAAAGGCATCGATTGTCACATATAATACGTTACATTTCATTTATATGATTTCATTATAATATTATCCTGTAATATCACAGATTATTAAATAGACACTATTGGATGTACCCAGGTAAAAAAAAAAAAGGGTTGGAATATGGTCTGTAGCACAATGAGTTACAATGTTTTCAAAAGCACAAACCTATGAACCTGAACTGTGTATTGATTGAAGCTATTTACCCCATCATCAGTATCGGTTGCAACTTAACAATCAGCATGTCAATAATTCTGTTGTTTTTGAGTGAGTCGTGTTGGTTTCAGGCGTTTAGCAGCTTTTGAATTACATGATGTCTCACAGTAAATGATATGATGCTGGACTGACAAGCGCTAACAAGCCGCAGACAGAATTATAGTGAGGCTATAATCTGATATATTCACTGCTTCAGCCAACTCATGCAAGACGCGACCTAAGCCACGATGGATGGTTTCAGCACCATGGACAGCAGTGTTAACAGTGTGAGTCGCACCACCCAGCGTCTGGTTGAAGGTCACAGACGACATTTCAGGTCTCAGGTCAGTGGAGGCCACTGTAATCTACTATAAATAAAGACGATTTATGGAATTTGCCACCTTGATGATTTTAACTCCGCCCAGCGTTTGAATTCTAAAGTCTCTACCCTACGGCCCACTCCCAGGGGGCAGGCGGTTTATGTGGCAGGGACGGGTCCGGTCGTGACTCACGCCAGGCGGTATAAATCACAAATAAACTTTTAAAAGGAGTCGCGATGGCACTGCCAATGCTGGTGCCCGGGGCTTTGGGGGCGAGCTTCTCATATTGAACCTGAATAAAAGTGACATGTTTTGAGAAGGGGAGACTACTTGGATGCTGTAGCCACACTTCAGGGCAAAAGGCGGTTCTCGGTTTATTTCAGGACTGGGGTCTGCGGGGTCTGACCAGCAAGACTTTCCAACAATGACCTAAGTAGAGTATTATTATTGCTTTGATTGTGTTACATAGGCTAATTATCAGTTAATGTGATGGTCATTTTCATTAGATTCATTATAGGCATTAGAGTGAATTCCCCTTTCCCTCAGTAATATTGATATCAGCGTCATTGCTTACTCTTGTGAATAAATAGATGAGCCAAAGAAACAGACAAACATTTACATTTTATTTCCTCAAATATAAACCTCATCACTTAATCTTTTGGCAAGTCAATATTTCATGTTAGACCTTGCTTTGCACAAGATCGGGAATGTTGGCACTTATTCAGCCACATCTGTCCTTTTCATCGATGGCAACCTAGAAAAATGCAACAGACAACAGCAAAGGGAATCTTGCAATCAAAAATGCCACAATGAACCAATTATAACTTGCAAAAGAAAAGGGTGGTTTTTACTGGACAGCTTCAAGGAAAAAGCAGGTGCACGGGATGAAGGTGCAAAGATAATCGTACCATCACTGGTGAAATGAAGCCACTAAGAGACAAAACAACTGCACTGCAGGTGGAAGAGGAAACCAAAGCTTAAAATTAAATAAAAATAAGTTATTCAACATAAACATCTTTTTACCACATACAATTAAAATAGCTGCCCTGAAATCAGTGCAGTCTTACAACAAAAAGCTGAGAAACCGCAATTCCATTTAGCAACAGATGAAAAACATCATTGTTGTCGTGCTATTTATCCATAAATGCTTAAAATGTTTGAACTGTCTGGATTAACAACTATTTTTATCTCAACAATCCCAACTGGCCTCCAGAAGCAAATTTGGCATTTGAGCAATTTCACATCATCCACACATCACATTGTCAATACCGATTCTCTTCACGGTTTTATCATGTCTTGTGTGGGTAAGTAGTTGTCAACAGAATGCAGATGTTCAAATACTGTCTCTGTGTGTGTGAGAGTCTGGTTTAGTCAAGCTACATCCTATGGTTGCCTCTTATTCTCTAAATGTTCAGTTCTGCCTTATCAGCAGGGCTGAAGCGACAGGGGTTTTCTGGTTGCCTGGGTTGAGTTGTCTGGATTGTAGCCTGTATACAAATAAAACTGTAATTTTTTTCATTTCTCAAAAGTACGAAATGTTCCGACTCCTTTTTGTAGAATATTTATGTTCGGTTTCATACCAGGTAACGTTGACGGCCCCACTGACTGCATGGCTTTGCTTCAACACCTCCTGACAAGTGTGCGGCTAAGCACTGTCCTGCTGATGTGTCCATGGTCCAGGTCCTCTGGCTCCAGGGCTTCTGTTTTGTAGGTGATCCCGACCTCGGAATGTGGCGTCTCCAGGCCACGGTCTGACCATCAACAGCCAGGAGGCCGGTCCGCAGAAATAGTGCATTGCTGACCTCTCCTGTTTGTAAGTGGTTACTGCCTGCAACAACAAAAAGAAGATAGGTAAGATAAAATTCAGGTGAGTGATCTGTGTTTTTTAAGACATGAGAGAAGTCATTTTATTCATCAGTGGTCTTATTTTGTTTCTATCTTATAGGTTTAAAGTAATAATATTATAATAATAATATTTGTATAGCAGTTATTTAAACAAGGTTACAAAGTGCCTCACAAAACCCATTGCCAAAAATGAATGAACTGAAATAAAAAGGTTTGGAATTCAGTTCCATTTAAAGCACCGAATCATAACATATCATGGTCAAGACCTTAAAATTTAAAGAGAAACCCATCATTATCCATTTGTCTATTTGAAGGTTTGCAAATAGCTGATGGGCAGTTAAAACAAAATAAATCAAGTTTAAGGAAAAAAATCCAAATATAGTGTTGTTATCCCACTTGATTTGAGACCTTCAAAGTCTTTATGCCCCACACATCCAGTTCTTCAGTTGTTCACCAGTCCCATAGCTTGTTGGTGGATGTCAGAAATACCAGAATTACAAGGCCAGCGAAGGCAGCAGCACAAAATAGGTGTGGGGTAGCTGGACTATATTATTTCCGTATTGGATGTATTTGTTGATGATGGAATAAAAGCCTATATATTTAATACGAACAGTCATGGATGTATGCTTGAACACTTTCCCACTGTGCACATTTGTAATCTATAATCTCAGTTTATCTAATTTATTAGCAGTATAGATATGGCTGATTATATATACATAAATAACAGCAAACAGATAAGATATAATAAAAAATATTCAATTCAAAATGCAAATACATCATGCTTCAAGGTAATCCAATTTCAATTTCCATTTTTAAATAAAGGGCATAGAGTTTATTTGTAATTTTGATTGTTATGGCCAATTATTTATTTAGAAACATTACTTTTATTTAACTATTTGTAATTTAAATATTGTATCAATCAACACGATTAATTGAATTTAAAGTTTGACTCTTTCTTTTTCCCTCAGTGTAAAATGGATGTTCTATGCCTTTGTCAATAAAGTTTTGACAGAGGGGAGGGGGGGAAAAAGCAGCAGGCTAACTGATGTAGCTAGCTGCCATTAGCAGTAGCTCCACAGAGGAAACTACAGTTCACAGCTGCTTGAATTTAAACGTATTTTAAACCAAACACGTCCAACCAGAAGTTTTCCTGCCAACACCAACACGAGGTGAGAACACAACTCCGACGCCAGCACGACGTGCACGGAGCCGCGTTAGCTTGTCGAGCAAGCGGCTCAACTTCGGAGCTGGCTAGCCGCTGTTAGCCAGCGTTAGCCGCTAGCTTGTCATTGTTACAACAACAAGTTGGTTTAAAAAGGAGCCAAAGAGGGTTCGACACGACGCTGGAGTTCAGTGCGCGTGCGAATACAAACAAAGTGTTCACTTTAGCGACAGCTTCAATAGTTACCGGGGGTCGTTTAGCTGCAGATGTTTGATGGAAGTTAACTTCGAACTGTCAGGAAGTAGCGACTGTTTTAGTGTTGCTGCCTCTGTTGTCAACACGTATCAAGCAAAGCAAGTGTGAACTGCTGGGTGACGTTTCATAAAGTACAATAACAGCTGGGATGGAAGTTGACTATTCAGTTAGCTTCCATGCAGCCCTGCAGTGACACCACAGATTAGCATCTCATTATGAAAACATTGGGCTTTTTGGGGGTTCCCCTGTCTTCGCGTGCAAACATCACATATCCTGTGTCAACCCTGGAGGATTGACGGGAGAGAAATGTGCAGGAGATTCTTCCAGTTCTTCGTGATCTCTGCAGAGATGTTGTTCAGCAAAGGGGACGAGAAGGAACTTCATCCATCGAATATCAGCAGCTGAGACCAAGTTCCACACGACAGACTTTCAACAATGTAATCATCTGTACTGTGCGATTCCTGCAGTTAATTGCAATTAAATCAAATTTTCTCATTTCACACTAACAGACTCTTTACAAGCTTTTATCCAAGTGTGATTATTGAACCTAGCCAAGTGCAATAATACCCTAACTGCAATATTCCTCATCTGCTTCAATACCCTATATTTGATTATCAATTTAATGTCTGTTTTTTATATTTATTGATTCAATTGTAATCTGTCTGTTAGTTACATTACCATGTGAAGCACTGGAACTGAAGTGCATTGTGCCAGAATTGCACCCAGCTGCACACTGTGCGATGACAATAATTGAATTGAATTCCCTGACCAACAGTACTCGCATCATCAGGTTTTTAGTTAAACTGCAACTTTAGAGTCAATCTGCCGACTTTAGTTTCACAAAGAGAAAGCTAATTATTAGTTTGTGTTTGTGATGTCTTTCTGGGGGTTGCTTCATCATTATGTGTTTTTAGTTTCCCACAGAAACACTTTGAGTACTTTTTCATTTTCCAAGTGTGAACACACAACTGAATCGATACCCGTTACATTCTGAGGTTGACGTTAAGAGAGGAATCTGTTTTATCCACGTGAAAGGTTGGGACCTCCTTCATATCAAGCTGGGAAACCTAACAAGGTTTTTGGATGAGACAAGCTTTTGTCTGCATCACGTGACTGCTGTTGATTTCCCCCACACAACCGAGTGGGGGCGCTGTTTCATAGCAGGCTCTAAAGAAAGAACACCAGCACCTCAGACACTTTCAGGTAGTTTATTCTGTGTAATGATTTGTATGAGGAGGCTGTGCCGTTACCATGTTACCCATGTTTTTTTTAAATCATCGTTACAGCAAATGGCAACAGATTTGTTCTGCCATGTTAATATTAAGATGGCACTGACATCTGGTGGTTAAACATAAGGATAGCAGCCATACAAGACAGGCCCAAAGCTGTGGTACACCTCAATACTGATTTCATGGTTTTAATCTCATATGAATTCCAATAAAGTGTAAGGACAATACTTTTAGAAATAAATATTTGACAGTATTCATGTTCAGTACTTTGGTTAACACTTAAACTGTTTTCCCTTTCCATTTATTTGGCAGGACAGTGGATTTTGTCACCGTCCCATTCAAGAGCTCTCCACACCCTCAGCTCTGAAGATGGAGAAGGATCATATTCACTGCATCTCCTGTGTCAACCAGAGATGCATGGTCAGACCTGATCCAGGAATTTCTTGTGATCTCATCTCCTGTCCTCAAATGTGTGGGGCAGTATTTCACTCCTGCAAAGCTGGCGAGCACCATCTTCTTTGCCCACTACTGAGGGTCCCCTGTCTAAACAGTGGCTATGGCTGCCCCGCCATGCTGGTTCGCAACCAAATGTATGGACACCTCGAGGTGTGTCCAGCCGGCGTGGTGTGCTGTACTATGGAGTGGAACAGATGGCCCATTAGCTGCCTGGACTATACCTCCTATGAGAGCCTCAGTCGCGGGGTGGAGGAGGTGGAGCAGCTGGATATGGCACTCGCTCTTCAGGATCAGCGTACACTCCTCGAGTCCCTCAAGGTGATTTCCATGGCACCTACTGCAGAGGGACAGCCACATGTTCCAGTTGGTAAGGAGACCAAGGTAAAGAACTCGCCAGCGCCTGCCCCAGGTTCGGCAAAGGAGAAGATTGCCAGTGGAATTAATGGCTTGAACGAGGAGCACTTCGGTAAACTGTATGAGGCCACAGTTGAGACTGCAAGAAGTTTAGCTGCTGCTTTAGACTTTGTCAGCAGTGCTGGTTCTGTTGATGGCAGCTCAGTGTGTGTAAACAGAGGAGCTGCTGGGCAGGAGAGTAGATCGAGCAGCAGCACAGACCTTCAGAATGGACTGGAAGACAAAGCAGAGGCTGACGGTGTGATGAAAAGAGAGATGGAGGAGAAAAGTGTTTGTTCTAGCTGTTTAAGTGGAAACGGCGCTCCTAAAACAAAGGGACCTCAGTCAGGAGCAACAGGGGCCTGTTTAGATGCAGCCTCTTCTGCTGAGGTGCAAGGTGACATGAACGCTGGTGTTTCTCAGGAGGCAGGGACGCCTCAAATGTCATCTCCACAGCATGTCAGCCCAGGTGTGGCACAGAGGGCTGGTCACGTGGTCCTGGAAGACAGGGGGCTAGTCCTATTAGAAAGCCATGGGTCTGAGCGGAGGTTCCACAACTACCAGTATTTTAGAGGTCAGAGCCAATATCCGTTACCAAATGGACGGATAGGTTTCCACCCAGACAGGTCACCATATAGATTGCGACCCAAAATGGAGGACAAGGCAGTGGACACCTCCGATCTGGAGCAGGATGACGACCCAATGGGTCTAGGAGAGATTGATTTGATCACAGCAGCGCTGCTCTTCTGCTTAGAAGAGTCTAGGGAGTGTAGGAGGATCTCTGACACAGTCTATGTTGATGGCTACTGCGTCAACTTTGGCACACAGACGTTCACTTTCCCCGCAGCGATCTTGGTAACAAACACAAGAGTGGGTGACATGGCCTCTGCATCGGCCTGTGATCATGCTGCCCCCCAGCTCGCCTACCCAAGCCCTTTCCGCACCCTCCGCCTCGGCCTTGTCCTGGAAGCTCTGGAGGTGGAGGCGGTCCCACATAACCGTTACCTCCCTTCAAACCCCCGCTACCAACACATGTTCCCCTTCGTCTGTGGCCAGTCATTCCGCCGGGACCAGTTTTCTTCCCATTTCACCAACGTCCACGGTGACATCCACGCTGGTCTCAATGGTTGGATGGAGCACCGCTGTCCACTAGCATATTATGGCTGCACATTTTCCCAACGGAGGTTTTATCCATCCACCCAGGGGGCCAAGGTGGTTCACGACAGACACCTGAGGTCCTTCGGGGTTCAGCCTTGCCCGAGGGCCAAACTTCCAAATGACTCCCAGTCTGACCAATTTAGCGGGCTTCCCAATGAGATACTGTGGCACATAGCTGGGTTCCTGGACAGTTTCAGCCTGTGTCAGCTGTCACTGGTTTCCCGGACTATGAGGGAGGTGTGTGCCAGTCTCCTACAGACCAGGGGTATAGTGGAGCTGCAGTGGGAGCGGGGACAAGGACCTGGTGCTCATGGCACTGTGTCATGGCAGATAAAAAATAGAGTGAGTAGAAAATTACATCTGTAAACATGAACTCTCTCTAAATGACTTAAACTCGTCACAAAGATGTGCTTTTGCAAGTGGAAACATTCCAAATAGCTGCCAATAGCCTAAATCATACAATGAATAACAATTTATAGTTTTACAGTTAAATTTATAAAGGAAAAGTGATAATTTGTTTTCGTGCCAAGAAGATTAATTCCATTGTTGTCTGTTTGATGTATGAGCCAGCAGCTAGTTACTCAGGAAAGTAGGGCTCTATCCATAGGTATTAAAAATCCACATACCACCACCTCTAAGGCTCGTTACTAGTAAAGTTAAGAACGAGTTGTTTAAAATGAATATATAAATCTGCAATCAATCAACGCAGTGCCCCTCTTCACCCCAACATCCTTTTCTATTCACTGTTTCAGGTGTGGAGATTCAGCACTGCCTTCAGCCCCGTGTCGTCCTGGGGTTTCACCGATCTGCCCAGCATGTCGGACCACCTGAAGAAGTGCCACTACAACACGGTGGAGCACAAGACGGAGCCCATACCCCTTCCTGCCATGTGCACTGCACGCGACGGACCATCGCTGCGTCGTGTCCTGCGTCCCGTTTACACCTGACCAAATGGGGCTGACCGCCCGCAGAATCACTGTAGTATTAGGTGGATGGTGCAATTTCAACGTTTTTCAGTTTTGAATAAGCAATGAACTCTTCCTGCATTACACTCTAGATATGAAGAAGCCTTAATGAATGAAATAACACTTTACCTGTCACAACGTGTTAAATACATATTAACCTTGTAGCTTTGCATGAGTTTTTTGCTGAATATGCACCTGGTAAGATAAAGTCTATTTTCTTGAAGACAAATATGCACAGTAGATTTATATTGTTCTATTTGATGTAATGAGAAAGTGGAAAGAGATTTGAATGTTTTCACTGTCTAGTCGTCAAGTTGTAGCCTTGAGGAAAAAGCAGGTTATTGGTTATTGCATTATTTCTGTGTGACAGAAAGTTATGCCAGCACTGTACAAGATTTGCTTGTGTCCTCTTTCTCGTCTTTCTGATCCCGATTTATGATGTCAACTCCAATGCAAGTCTGCGTCTGTAGGACAGAGTCAAAACAGATGGATATTAATATGAGGATAGCCCCATTAATGCATGTGATTTGCTACCATTCAATAAAATCTTTTCAACCTTCTATATGTTTTCTTTGAAGCTTCCTCCGGTTATCTTTCAGGCAGGGTTTTGTCTACGTTCTCACAGATTTTCCTTGAAGATTCTTGCATTCCTAGACCTCTGATATCTAGGAGAGATATGCGTTCGATTGAGTGCTATTATCATTAATGTACATTTGAAGACCAGGCAGATGGATGAACTGTTCTTTGAAGTCTGCAAGAATAGCAGTGTATGTGTGAGAATGTGATGCAACTCAAAAAGCATATATATATATATCTCAGGTGAACATGCAGCAGTAGTTGGGAAAACTAGAAGCAAATGATCTATGATTTGCGATTACAAGAATAAAAACGTGTTACATCTTGAAGCTTCTTTAATTGTCTTGTTTGACAACTACTCCTGGTTGCTCAATGGAAACCCCCCTCTGTGCAAACCTCCTCCTATCACATTCCACAATCATATGCGGTCTGGCATGAGGCAATTTTGAACACCCTGCAGCTGCGTTGGGCCACAGTTGGACTTGTCTGATTAAGTTTCTCACGCACACCGTTTCATAATGACCGTGGGAAAAGTTACCACACAGAAAATGAGAGGATTCACAGATTGTTGGATGCGCTGCTGGTGACTCCTCTACAGGTGAGCATTAAGAAGATGAAAACATTTATATACCATTACTTTATACTGTAGACTTTCCCAGAAATTGATTCAATAAAATAAAGTATTTACATTAACTCTTAACTGTCCACAGGCCAGTTAGAATTCATTGATTCTTTATTGCTGTGTGTATTTCACTGCAAGAAAAGAGTGTGAATGATAACAATACCAGGTCAGGTTAGTGGGCGTGGCCCAGCATGCCCAAACCTGTTTTCAGTACCAGGCAGAAATGTTGCAGCGCTGAAGGCAAATCAGGTCATTACCTGAGGCCCTGACCTGATTCCACCCCGAGAATGGCTGATTACATAAGAGATAACGATTGTGTAGGGTCCCCATGCAGGTCTCTTAAAGTCCCAAAAGTTTCTGGAAACACCCCTGTTAAAAGGTCACATCTCCCCCTATCAGAGGTGTTCGGTCTTTGAGTACAAAGTCAGTACTTTTGAGTTAATTTAAAACATGTAAACAGATGTGAACTAGTGCAGACAAAGCAACAGGACAAACCTGATCACATAAATGTCATATCGTGGTGTAAAGGACTTCAAGCTGAAAAAAACCCCAGAAGCACATGTTCCACCACCTATGGAGCGACGCCTACGACCTAGTTCAGGCTGCCAACTCGAGCTGCGCTGCTCCAATCATGTGACATACATCATGTGACATACCCCACTCTCCACAACCATCTATAATACACACCCACCTTATCAGGTGGTCTATTTAAGCAGAGAGAACTTTCCCATCATCCCCTTTGCTCGCACTGCTGCTGCAGTATTGCTACCAGTTGCTTCAGCCCCTCCACCACCCCAGCATCCACCTGTAGGCTCCAACAGGGTTAAAAGTATTTGCTCATCACTCCCATCCTTCCTGTGTAATCATATGGGGGTGTGATTAAGTTGGAGCCTAGATGCCAAACACTAAACCTGTTGTGTTGCAATAAACGTTTGATCGTGAGTTGTCTGACTGAACTATTGTTAATGACCAAACAAGGTGTGGTCTTGTAAAGGTCCGAAATAGGGTGGAGGGTTGTGAGGGAAAGAGGCAGAGAGCAATAAAACAGAGCACAGAGAGGAAAAATCTGGACCTGGTATCTTCTGGACCGGATCCACTGAGTGACCATGGCTGAGTACAAGCTACAGGTGTCAACAGGTGACATGCCAAGTGCAGGAACATGGGATCACGTTTCTGTCACTCTAATTGGAAGTGACGGAGAGAGTGAGAAAACTGATCTGGACAACTTTGGCAAAGACTTCTGCACCGGGAAAGTAAGTTAAATCCACCTGCACGACACTCTAAAATCTATTCACAAATTAAAGGGATAGTACATCCAAAAGGTGACCAGGCCTTTCCTGTCAGGGCTCCCACTCTCTGGATCAATATCCTTGAGGTGGTCAGTCCAACAAACTCCTTATACTCTTTTAAATCTCTCACAAAGGCCCATTTCTACTGGTATGCTTTCTCCCTGGTTCTGATCTTTCTGTCTATTTTAATCATTCTATATTTTATTTTATATAGTTTCTACTTAATCAAAGTTTGATCAACAACAATTTTTCAGTGAAGATGAGCAGATTTCTGCCAGAACAAATCGATTTAGTTTTTGTGGATCACATTTATGGGCGGTCTTTCAGCAAATTCCAACCACTTGTTTTGTTTCGTAGGTTTATTCAAGGTGTGGTGTTTGTCCCACTTTCACCAGCCAGCTGTCATGTTTGTCTATCTCTGTGTACTGGGAAATGCTTGTGAGACTGATAACATCAAACCGAACCCTTTTCAACCGATGTCGCACTTACTTCACTGTTTATATTTACATTAACTCTTACTTCCAGACCGGGATCTACACAGTGAAAACCAGTTCATCTCTGGGGAAACTTCTGCTGGTCAAGGTGGAGAAGGATCCCTTTCTCTTTTTCCCAGAAGACGAGTGGTACTGCTCCACCATAGAGGTGACGACTCCAGAGGGAGACGCAATTCTCTTCTCCTGTCACAGATGGATCTCCAGGGGAGAGTATGTGGAGCTGAGAGGAGGGAGAGGTCTGATATTATATTATTATTCATTTTATAGATCTTTTTTATTAAACATATATTTTGGGGGGATATCAAATCTTCACATTTTTTGACAGTTGAAATTTGACTGCCGTAACGTTCTTTTCACTTCTCAGCCATGAAGTTTTTGGATGAGGACCATCACCTGTTGATGGAGCACCGGAAAAAAGAGCTGACACTTAAAAAGAGCTTGTACCAGTAAGTGTGCAGCACAGTACGTCGTGTACCTACAGATCCAGGCATGTCCGCTTTGAGACCATTTACTTTTATGTAACTTTGTTCCTTTGTTTTTTTCAGGTGGAAGCCTCTAGCTGAAGGACTACTCCACACAAGCAGTTTTGAACAAGAGTCTGAGCTACCAGCTGAAATCCGCTTCTCTGAGGCCAAAACGGACGAAATCCATGACACAAACAAACGACTGTGGGTCGACTGTAGATAAAGCTTTTCAACACAAACTGGTTCCAATATATTCACGCTCTCTTTTTCTCTTTCCCTTTTCCCTTGTCTTAATTCAGTGGATTGAAATTCAAATTTAAGGGAATGGTCGGATCCACCGAAAAATGGGAAAATGTTGACGACCTGAAAAGACTCTTTAAATTCGAAAAGACAACAATGTCAGGTATTTCATGTTTTCCAGTACTGCAGATTAGATCATAGACTTCCTCGACAGAAATGTCTTGTCCTGTCAGGTTTCACAAATCAGGGCTGGCTGTGGGTCAGCGGGTAGAGGTTGTCTTACTAACCAGAAGTTCGGTGGTCTGATCCCTGGCATTTTTTTCAGAGTACGTTGCAGAGCACTGGAAGGAGGATGACTTTTACGGATCCCAGTTTCTGAACGGAATCAACCCCACTTTGATCAAGCGCTGCTCAGAGCTTCCCCCAAACTTTCCTGTCACAGAGGAGATGGTGAAGCCGTTCCTGGCTGAGGGCAGCAGTCTGATGAGTGAAATTGGGGTAAGAAAGAAGAGAGAATAAAATAATCTTGTCTCATCCTCAATCCTTGAATCATTGATTCAGCTTGAAAACAGCAATTTAACATTTGAAGATTATTGTCAAAGTGATGCCATTTCTCTTTGAGCAACACTGACAGACAAATGCATGTTTTTATAACAAGCAGAGACAACAAACAACATAGAACACAATTAATCTGCGACAATTAATTTAAAACTCTGCCTCACCAGTGCTGACAAAGCCCAAAAGGACAGCACACATCACACCTTTTTCAAAATTTTACACTGGCTACCTGTTAGTATTGAAAAAGATAATAAAAAACACTATAGAACATGTTAATGTGTAATACTGTTACTGGTACAGATAGTTTAAAGTTGACTGGGTCACAGACCTACTGGTGAGCACATTCAAACACAGGGATCCAAGAGCCATTTAACCATTTACTAAGATCACAATAGGTCAATGGATGAATGGATGATTTTTCTGTACGACAAACAACATTAATTAATTCATACTAACAAAATTATAAAATAAATAAAATATACATTAAGTTGCTTACATATGTGAAACATCCACTAAACCAACAAAGCATCTGAAATGCATGTGGTTTATGAAGCTGGGGAGGAAGACCCCTCAGATTGGTTCATATTTAGTTTGGCTTTAATGCAGTGTTTTATAATTTATGGTTTAATTATATATATTTAATTTCTTAACTTTGTTTGTTTGCTGTCTTTTCGATTATTGATTGCTTTGGTATGCGTTAGTCTTTACATCTTAACATTTTTTTACTTATTTTCAATTCCTTTTTACCGTCTTATGTTTTGTCAATCACCTGTAAAGCACTTTGAATGCATTAGTTTAGTTTGAAAGGAATGATTTAAGGTTGATTGATCCATTGATTGATTACAAATCTGTGTTGCGTCTTGATTCCTTCCCATACAGAAAGGCAATATATTCCTCTATGACCAAAAGAAGCTGGATGGAATCCCCACTTATCTCTACAATGGAGAATCTCTGACTGTGACTCCTGGTCTCTGTTTGTTCTACTTGAATCCAGAAAAAAAACTGATGCCAATTGCAATACAGGTATATTCATATGAAAATCCAGTGTGGTCATTGAATCACATTATTTTCCACATAGCATTATTATTTTTATTTAATTTTTTCAAAAGTCCTGTTCCACCTTTCAAACATTTTAAATTCAATATTTTTTCATCACATTCCAGCTGCATCAACAGCCCTCAGAGAAGAATCCCATCTTTCTGCCCAGCGACCTGGAGACCGACTGGCTGCTGGCCAAGATCTATATCAAAAACGCAGATGCAATGGATCATGAAGCCGTCCATCACCTCATGAATACTCACTTCATGGGAGAGGTGTACACTGTCGCCACTCTGCGCTGCTTCCCTGTGATTCATCCCCTCTACAAGGTACGACGACACAGCAGAGATCACTCTGCTCGTACGTGTGTTTTTCTTTTGGATCTGACCTGATGTTTGACTGGTATGTCAGGTTTTTGTTCATGAGTTGAGGGAAACCTGTTTTGTTATGGTTGTGTCTTCTCTTTGCTGATCAACACAGCCAGGATGTGCTGTCTGCTGTTTATTTCCTTGTTTGTTATAAATATATCACACAAAAACTACCAAACAGATTAAGTTGGTGGGAAGGATATGGTATGGGTCAGGGAAGAATCCATTTTTGTTGTAGATTCTGTGCCATTCTGGCTTAAATAAGCATCTTAACTTGACGTTTAACATTTTCCCTCTTTCTCTTCAGCTGTTGATTCCACACTTCAAGTCCACTCTCTACATAAACCTTAGAGCCCATACAAGTCTAATAGGACCTGATGGGATCTTTAAAATAGTAAGGCTCTTTCACATATATAATACAAAGCGGGACTATTCTGTTCATCTTGAACTGTTGAAAAACTGAATTTCTATAAGATTCACAACAAAGTTATATTTGTCTTATGGTAAATATTTCTGTATAATTTATTATTAGAGTACAGTTGGAATTGATGGGATGATAGAGATCATGAGAAGGTCCCTCCGTGAAATGACCTACAGCTCCGTCTGTCTGCCAGAGAACATCGCTGCACGAGGAATGGAGTCAATCCCCAACTACTACTACAGAGATGATGGATTGAAGCTGTGGTCCATCATCAACAGGTAACTTCAAATTTAGGTAATAAATATTGCAGATATCCTCACTGATCTGTTTTACAATCAACAGCTTGTGTTCAGTAAAGAAGTGGTGCAGCATGTAGGAGACAGGAATTAATGTATTTATTCTGCTGAGATTTGTTTTTAAATTTTTGCACCTATCGCGTATTAGAAATGTCATCAAAGCCTGAATCCTGTGGAAGAAATTTGACATACTTTACACTAGGTGGCTGGTCGGAGAAACACCAGGTGTTGATTGAAATGCTTTGGCCTCACTTTTGGGGAGCTGTCATCATGTCCATGTTTAAATTCAGTCTGTGGGTTTTGATAGGGACTTCGTTTTTCCACATTCTTCCACATAATTACTCAGAATCACATTGTTTTGTGTTAACCAGCTTTGTGAGGGCAGCAGTGGAGTACTACTATCCCTCAGACGCTGACGTCTGCAAAGACACAGAGCTGCAGGATTGGATCCGTGAGATATTCACCTACGGCCTCTTGAGCAACAAAGCCTCAGGTATTTAACCCATGTTCTGTATACAACATATAGTCTATAAAAAATGTCCAATGCAAATTGTGAATGCCAAACATTAACTAATGATGGTGGTGCTGCCGACAGGATTCCCATCCTCCTTTCATTCCATTGAGGAATTGATAAGATTCATCACCATGGTCATCTTCACAGTGTCGGTTCAACACGCAGCAGTCAATAGTGGACAGGTGAGGCAAGAGTGAAAACAGTTAGGACACTGGAATATGTATTGAGGTTTGTTTTCACATTTCAAATATATGGGACGTGTGGCAGATGTGTAATCTGTTTCTTCAACTATCAGGTTTCATTTCCTACATTTACATCACTTTTTTGTAACTTTTAATGAGATTCAGTCGATTCAATTAGTTTGACATCAAATTTGCCACAACCTGACTACATGAAATAAAATAATACATAAATACAAAAATGTTTAATCAGACATTACATGCATGTTGAAACTTCTCTCATCATCTAGTTTGACTTCTACTACTGGACGCTGAATGCTGCATTTCTATTGCACAAACCTCCTCCGACCACCAAGGGGCAGTCAAGCATGGAGACAATTATGGAGACCCTCCCGAATGTTGGAGAGACTGTCGCCATATCAGTGTTAATAAATCAACTTTCAGGCGACTACAGTAGTGTTGTAAGTTTTATTTAAATATTAATGCATTTGTTAATTCATACTTGCATAATTCAATAAGAATTTGTCATTTTTTGCACCATGATAAACTCTGTTGCTGTAATATTTCTGTCTCGACTTTGTCATTTCGGCAGATTCCTTTGGGTCAATATCCTGAGAAAAGATTTGACGAGCCTGAGCTTACACAGGTGATTCAGGAGTTTCAAGCGGAGTTGTCATACCTCGGTGAAGAAATCGCAAAGAGAAACTCGCAGCTTGAAGTGCCCTATGACTATCTGCACCCTTCTCGCATTGAGAACAGCGTGTCTATTTGAGAAAGTCAGAGAGATCAATTCTGTATCATTAACCGATTGTATTTCATCCTGGGAGGTGTTTTTGTTGTGGGAAGGTGTTGCATGATGTGATTACATATTTTAGTTGATATGTGGGCCTGTGGTGTGGTTGTTCAGCAATAACTTAATTGATGGACGTAGGAAATAATAGCTTAAACATTACTCTGACCATATTAAACAAAAAGGCGATATATAATGTTACTTTTTACTCTTTTCTACCATTGAGTTTTAGCTTTTTCCATTCCTGTAATGGACACGATGGCAGAGATGAATTAGCTGTAATAAAACACACTGATGTTATGTTTTGGGGAAATACATGAATTCTTTGCTTTAACAATAAAGATAAAGATGTACTGTGTATAATTGCTTCCTGTCACCTGTATTCAACTTCGAACCCATTAAACTTATAGTCGCTCATATTTGCAACCTCCCTTTAGTTTTATATCATCATGCGTAATTTATCAATTCATGTCCCTCAGAAGTAAAGTGCATGACTGATGCACATGTTGAAACCATTATGTTAGGGCTCTTTAAAATAAATACATCTGGACAGAGATGCATCAGACATTTTGGGAAGGTGAGGACACTTTGGGAAAGTGGGGACATTTTGGGGGAAGTGAAGACATGTTGAGGAAAGTGAAGACATGTTGGGGGAAGTGTAGACATGTTGGGGAGCAAGGGACACTTTGGGCAAAGTGATGACATATTGGGGGAAATTAAGACATGTTGTGGAAACTGAAGACATGTTTGGGAAGAGGACATTTTGGATAAAGCGAGGACATGTTGGGTTAAGTGAGGACACTTTGGGTAAAGTGAGGGCATTTTGGGAAAGTGAGGACATTTTGGGAACGTGAGGACATTTTGGTTAGGATAAGGGGCTAGGAAATGCATTATGCCAATCTGTGTCCTCACTAAGATAGAATTACAAACTTGTGTGTGTGTGTTATATTTAGAGGACACCAAACATGTATGAATGAAATTTCTGTGGGAGTAATCACCACACAGACAATGAGAGGACTCACAGGTTGTTGGATGCGCTGCTGGTGAGCATTAAGAAAATGAAAAAATAAATATACCATTACTTTATACTGTAGACTTTCACCAGAAATTGATTCAATAAAATAAAATATTTACATTAACTCTTAACTCTCCACAGGCCAGTTAGAATTCATTGATTCTTTATTGCTATGTGTATTTCAATGCAAGAAAAGAATGTGAATGATAATAATACCAGGTTAGCCACCTGAAAATTAACATTGACAAGACTGAACTACTTTTCCTTCCAGGGAAAGGCTCTCCCGCCCACGACCTGACTATTACCTTGACAACTCCGTGTTAGCCCCCACCAAGACTGCTTGGAACCTGGGTGTGACACTCGACAGTTAACTCTCCCTTATTGCCAACATTACTGCAACAACACGTTCCTGTAGATAGATGCTGCACAACATCAAGAGAATACGTCCCCTTCTAACTCAGAAGGTGGCGCAGGTTCTGGTCCAGGCCCTGGTCATCTCACACCTAGACTATTGCAACTCCCTCCTGGCAGGTCTACCTGCTAGCGCCATCCGACCTCTGCAGCTCATCCAGACTGCAGCAGCTCGACTGGTCTTTAACCTAAATTCACTCACACTACTCCCCTCCTCCGCTCCCTTCACTGGTTACCAGTGGCTGCCCGCATCCGTTTCAAAACATTAGTACTTGCGTACCGTGCTGCGAACGGATCGGGTCCAGTCTGCATCCAGGACATGGTCAAACGTTACACCCCAGCCCGTTCACTCCACTCTGCATCTGCCAATCGGCTTGTTGCTCCCTCACTGCGAGCTAAACACTCAACAAAATCACTACTGTTTGCTGTCCTGGCTCCTAAATGGTGGAAGGAGCTCCCCAATGACATCAGGACAGCAGACAGTCTAAACATCTTCCACCGCAAACTAAAAACCCACCTGATCCGACTATACCTTAAATAAAAGTTTAAACAAAAAATTTTGTAGCACTTAAATGGCACTTACTTATAGCACTTTGTAGTTTGGCTTTCTTGAAGAAATTGTACTTTCTTGATTCTTGTTGTTCTGGGTTTGTACCCTCATGGTTGAATGCACTTATTGTAAGTCGCTTTGGACAAAAGCATCAGCTAAATGAAATGTCATGTTAGGTTAGTGGGCCGGTTCCCAGCATGACCAAACCTGTTATTATCAGTAGCAGGCAGGAATGTTGCAGCGCTGAAGGCAAATCAGGTCATTACCTGAGGCCCTGACCTGATTCCACCCCGAGAACGGCTGATTACACAAGAAATGACGGCTGTGTAGGGTCCCCATGCAGGTCTCTTAAAGTCCCTAAAGTTTCTGGAAACACCCCTGCTAAAAGGTCACATCTCCCCCTATCAGAGGTGTTCGGTCTTTGAGTACAAAGTCAGTACTTTTGAGTTAAATTAAAACATGTAAACAGATGTGAACTAGTGCAGACAAAGCAACAGGACAAACCTGAGCACATAAATGTCATATCATGGTGTAAAGGACTTCAAGCTGAAAAAAACCCCAGAAGCACATGTTCCACCACCTATGGAGCGACACCTACGACCTAGTTCAGGCTGCCAACTCGAGCTGCGCTGCTCCAATCATGTGACATACATCATGTGACATACCCCACTCTCCACAACCATCTATAATACACACCCACCTTATCGGGTGGTCTATTTAAGCAGAGAGAAATTTCCCATCATCCCCTTTGCTCGCACTGCTGCTGCAGTATTGCTACCAGTTGCTTCAGCCCCTCCACCACCCCAGCATCCACCTGTAGGCTCCAACAGGGTTACAAGTATTTGCTTATCACTCCCATCCTTCCTGTGTAATCATATGGGGGAGTGATTAAGTTGGAGCCTAGATGCCAAACACTAAACCTGTTCTGTTGCAATAAACGTTCGATCGTGAGTTGTCTGACTGAACTATTGATAATGACCAAAAGAGGTGTGGTCTTGTGAAGGTCTTAAATAGGGTGGAGGGTTGTGAGGAAAAGAGGCAGAGAGCAAGAAAACAGAGCACGGAGAGGAAAAATCTGAACCTGGTATTTTGGTAGTTTATCTGGACCGGATCCACTGAGTGACCATGGCTGAGTACAAGCTACAGGTGTCAACAGGTGACATGCCAAGTGCAGGAACATGGGATCACGTTTCTGTCACTCTAATTGGAAGTGACGGAGAGAGTGGGAAAACTGAACTGGACAACTTTGGTAGAGACTTCACTCCCGGGAAAGTAAGTTAAATCCACCTGCACGACACTCTAAAATCTATTCACAAATTAAAGGGATAGTACATCCAAAAGGTGACCAGGCCTTTCCTGTCAGGGCACCCACTCTCTGGATCAATATCCTTGAGGGGGTCAGTCCAACAAACTCCTTATACTCTTTTAAATCTCTCATAAAGGCCCATTTCTACTGGTACGCTTTCTCCCTGGTTCTGATCTTTCTGTCTATTTTAATCATTCTATATTTTATTTAAAATACTTTCGACTTAATCAAAGTTTGATCAACACCAATTTTTCAGTGAAGATGAGCAGATTTCTGCCAGAACAAATCGATTAAATTTTTGTGCATCACATCTATGGGCAGTCTTTCAGCAAATTCCAACCACTTGTTTTGTTTCGTAGGTTTATTCAAGGTGTGGTGTTTCTCCCACTTTCACCAGCCAGCTGTCATGTTTGTCTATCTCTGTGTACTGGGAAATTTTTGTGAGACTGATAACATCAAACCGAACCCTTTTCAACCGATGTCGCACTTACTTCACTGTTTATATTTACATTAACTCTTACTTCCAGACCGGGATCTACACGGTGAAAACCAGTTCATCTCTGGGGAAACTTCTGCTGGTCAAGGTGGAAAAGGATCCCTTTCTCTATTTCCAAGAAGACGAGTGGTACTGCTCCACCATAGAGGTGACGACTCCAGAGGGAGACCCAATTCTCTTCCCCTGTCACAGATGGATCTCCAGGGGAGAGTATGTGGAGCTGAGAGGAGGGAGAGGTCTGATATTATATTATTATTCATTTTATAGATCTTTTTTATTCAACATTATATATTTTGGGGGGATATTAAATCAGTGGAAATTTGACTGCCGTAATGTTCTTTTCACTTCTCAGCCATGAAGTATTTTGACGAGGACCATCACCTGTTGCTTGCGCACCGGAAAAAAGAGCTGACGTTTAAAAAGAGCTTGTACCAGTAAGTGTGCAGCACAGTAGGTCCTGTACCTACAGATCCAGGCATGTCGGCTTTGAGACAATTTACTTTTATGTAACTTTGATCCTTTGTCTTTTTCAGGTGGAAGCCTCTAGCTGAAGGACTACTCCACACATGCAGTTTTGAAAATGAGTCTGAGCTACCAGCTGAAATCCGCTTCTCTAAGGCCAAATTGGATGAAATGCATGACACAACCAAACAACTGTGGGTCGACTGTAGATAAAGATTTTCAACACAAACTGGTTCCAATATACTCACGCTCTCTTTTTCTCTTTCCCTTTTCCCTTGTCTTAATTCAGTGGATTGAAATTCAAATTTAAGGGAATGGTCGGATCCACCGAAAAATGGGAAAATGTCGACGACCTGAAAAGACTCTTTAAGTTTGAAAAGACAGCAATGTCAGGTATTTCATGTTTTCCAGTACTGCAGATTAGATCATAGACTTCCTCGACAGAAATGTCTTGTCCTGATCTAACGAAATTTGGCAGATTGGTAATCATTTCAATCTCCAAAGCTGATTATTATACAGCTTATATATGGACTCATTGCTGTAAACCACACACGTGAATTGACTAAGCCTACCTCCAAAGTTAAACCAATCATTCATATGTTATAATATATGGGCTAAATGTTTCCAACATACTGCTCGATATCATGAAAAACAATGCACCTACGATGTGACCAACATTTATTCTATGAACAGTTTTTCTTAGGTTTTTTGAAAACTTTACAATGCACTGAAAAAAGATAATTGTATATAGTATATATGTATATATAATATTGTAAAAGTTATTGAGCATTAAATAATTTAAATTGTTTAGTTAACACCTAACTACAGTTTATTTTCGCACAGGCACATGCATCATTCCATATCCCTTGTTATGGTTGTTGCATCTCAAATTTCAACAATGAAATCTATTGAAATCAGCTGATAATGTTGAATACATTTTCTTCTTTTTTGTTAAATGAAAACTTATGTCTTCTAGTTTTTTTCAAAATTTAAAAAACATGAATTTTATATGACTAGGATCATGTCGTACATCAAACCTGAGCAGATAAAACCTTATATCTCTGTTTCCTTTTTTTTCAGAGTACGTTGCAGAGCACTGGAAGGAGGATGACTTTTACGGATCCCAGTTTCTGAACGGAATCAACCCCACTTCGATCAAGCGCTGCTCAGAGCTTCCCCCAAACTTTCCTGTCACAGAGGAGATGGTGAAGCCGTTCCTGGCTAAGGGCAGCAGTCTGATGAGTGAAATTGGGGTAAGAAAGAATAGAGAATAAAATAATCTTTTCATTGGAGGAAAAATCCTTGAATCATTGATTCAGCTTGAAAACAGCAATGTAACATTTGAAGATTATTGTCAAAGTGATGCTGTTTCTCTTTGAGCAACACTGACAGACAAATGCATGTTTTTATAACAAGCAGAGACAACAAACAACATAGAACACAATTAATCTGTGACAATTAAATTAAAACTCTGCCTCACCAGTGCTGACAAAGCCCAAAAGGAAAGCACACATCACACCTTTTTTAAATCTTTACACTGGCTACCTGTATTGAAAAAGACTTTAAAAAAGACTATAGAACGTGTTAATGTGTAATACTGTTACTGGTACAGATAGTTTAAATTTGACTGGGTCACAGACCTACTTAACCATTTAACCATTTAAATGAGCCATTTAACCATTTACTAAGATCACAATAGGTCAATGGATGAATGGATGATTTTTCTGTACAATAAACATTAATTAATTCATACTAACAAAATTATAAAAAAATAAAACATACATTAAGTTGCTTACATATGTGAAACATCCACTAAACCAACAAAGCATCTGAAATGCATGTGGTTTATGAAGCTGGGGAGGAAGGCCACTCTGATTGGTTCATATTTAGTTTGGCTTTAATGCAGTGTTTTATAATTTATGGTTTAATTATATATATTTAATTTCTTAACTTTGTTTGTTTGCTGTCTTTTCGATTTTTACTTATTTTCAATTCCTTTTTACCGTCTTATGTTTTGTCAATCACCTGTAAAGCACTTTGAATGCATTAGTTTAGTTTGAAAGGTATGATTTAAGGTTGATTGATCCATTGATTGATTACAAATCTGTGTTGCGTCTTGATTCCTTCCCATACAGAAAGGCAATATATTCCTCTATGACCAAAAGAAGCTGTATGGAATCCCCACTTATCTCTACAATGGAGAATCTCTGACTGTGACTTCTGGTCTCTGTTTGTTCTACTTGAACCCAGAAAAAAAACTGATGCCAATTGCAATACAGGTATATTTATATGAAAATCCAGTGTGGTCATTGAATCACCTTATTTTCCAAATTACATTATTATTTTTATAATTTTTGTTCAAAAGTCCTGTTTCACTCTTCAAACATTTTAAAGTCAATATCTTTTCATCACATTCCAGCTGCATCAACAGCCTTCAGAGAAGAATCCCATCTTTCTGCCCAGCGACCTGGAGACCGACTGGCTGCTGGCCAAGATCTATATCAAAAACACAGATATGCTGGATCATGAATCCGTCCATCACCTCATGAAGACTCACTTTATGGGAGAGGTCTACACTGTCGCCACTCTGCGCTGCTTCCCTGTGATTCATCCCCTCTACAAGGTACGACCACACAGCAGAGATCACTCTGCTCGTACGTGTGTTTTTCTTTTGGATCTGAACTGATGTTTGACTGGTATGTCATGTTTTTGTTCATAAGTTGAGGGAAACCTGTTTTGTTATGGTTGTGTCTTCTCTTTGCTGATCAACACAGCCAGGATGTGCTGTCTGCTGTTTATTTCCTTGTTTGTTATAAATATATCACACAAAAACTACCAAACAGATTAAGTTGGTGGGAAGGATATGATATGGGTCAGGGAAGAACCCATTTTTGTTGTAGATTCTGTGCCATTCTGGCTTAAATAAGCATCTTAACTTGACGTTTAACATTTTCCCTCTTTTTCTTCAGCTGTTGTTTCCACACTTCAAGTCCACTCTCATCATAAACGTTCAAGGCCGTGTCGATCTAATAGGACCTGATGGGATCTTTAAAATAGTAAGGCTCTTTCACATATATAATACAAAGCCGGACTATTCTATTCATCTTGAACTGTTGAAAAACTGAATTTCTATAAGATTTACAACAAAGTTATATTTGTCTCATGGTAAATATTTCTGTATAATTTATTATTAGAGTACAGTTGGAATTGAGGGGATGATAGAGATCATGAGAAGGTCCCTCCGTGAAATGACCTACAGCTCCGTCTGTCTGCCAGAGAACATCGCTGCACGAGGACTGGAGTCAATCCCCAACTTCTACTACAGAGATGATGGATTGAAGCTGTGGTCCATCATCAACAGGTAACTTCAAATTTAGGTAATAAATATTGCAGATATCCTCACTGATCTGTTTTACAATCAACAGCTTGTGTTCAGTAAAGAAGTGGTGCAGCATGTAGGAGACAGGAATTAATGTATTTATTCTGCTGAGATTTGTTTTTTTCATTTTTGTATTACAAATGTCATCAAAGCAACCACTAGCTGGTGGTGAATCCTGTGGAAGAAATTTTACATACTTTACACGAGGTGTCTGGTTGGAGAAACTCCAGGTGTTGATTGAGATGCTTTGGCCTCACTTTTGGGGAGCTGTCATGATGTCCATGTTTAAATTCAGTCTGTGGGTTTTGATAGGGACTTCGTTTTTCCACATTCTTCCACATAATTACTCAGAATCACATTGTTTTGTGTTAACCAGCTTTGTGAGGGCAGCAGTGGAGTACTACTATCCCTCAGACGCTGACGTCTGCAAAGACACAGAGCTGCAGGATTGGATCCGTGAGATATTCACCTACGGCCTGTTGAGCAACAAAGACTCAGGTATTTAACCCATGTTCTGTATACAACATATAGTCTATAAAAAATGTCCAATGCAAATTGTGAATGCCAAACATTAACTAATGATGGTGGTGCTGCCGACAGGATTCCCATCCTCCTTTCATTCCATTGAGGAATTGATAAGATTCATCACCATGGTCATCTTCACAGTGTCGGTTCAACACGCAGCAGTCAATAATGGACAGGTGAGGCAAGAGTGAAAAAGTTAGGACACTGGAATATGTATTGAGGTTTGTTTTCACATTTCAAATATATGGGACGTGTGGCAGATGTGTAATCTGTTTCTTCAACTATCAGGTTTCATTTCCTACATTTACATCACTTTTTTGTAACTTTTAATGAGATTCAGTCGATTCAATTAGTTTGACATCAAATTTGCCACAACATAACTACATGAAATAAAATGATACATAAATACAAAAATGTTTAATCATACATTACATGCATGTTGGAACTTCTCTCATCATCTAGTTTGACTTCTACTACTGGACGCTGAATGCCGCATTGCTATTGCACAAACCTCCTCCAACCACCAAGGGGCAGTCAAGCATGGAGACAATTATGGAGACCCTCCCGAATGTTGGAGAGACTGTCGCCATATCAGTGTTAATAAATCAACTTTCAGGCGACTACAGTAGTGTTGTAAGTTTTATTTAAATATTAATGCATTTGTTAATTCATACTTGCATAATTCAATAAGAATTTGTCGTCTTATGCACCATGATAAACTCTGTTGCTGTAATATTTCTGTCTTGACTTTGTCATTTCGGCAGATTCCTTTGGGTCAATATCCTGAGAAAAGATTTGACGAGCCTGAGCTTACACAGATGATTCAGAAGTTTCAAGCGGAGTTGTCAAAACTCGGTGAAGAAATCGCAAAGAGAAACTCGCAGCTTGAAGTGTCCTATGACTATCTGCACCCTTCTCGCATTGAGAACAGCGTGTCTATTTGAGAAAGTCAGAGAGATCAATTCTGTATCATTAACCGATTGTATTTCATCCTGGGAGGTGTTTTTGTTGTGGGTAGGTGTTGCATGATTTGATAAAATATTTTTGTTATGTGGGCCTGTGGTGTGGTTGTTCAGCAACAACTTAATTGATGGACGTAGGAAATAATAGCTTAAACATTACTCTGACCTTATTAAACAAAAAGGCGATATATAATGTTACTTTTTACTCTTTTCTACCATTGAGTTTTAGCTTTTTCCATTCCTGTAATGGACACAATGGCAGAGATGAATTAGCTGTAAGAAAACACACTGATGTTATGTTTTGGGGAAATACATGAATTCTTTGCTTTAACAATAAAGATAAAGATGTACTGTGTATAATTACTTCCTGTCACCTGTATTCAACTTCGAACCCATTAAACTTATAGTCGCTTGTAATGGAAAATTCCACTGACCAGGTGTCTCACTGCTGTGATACTGTCTACCTGACAGGATGGAACCCTTATTTGGCGTTGTCTCACTGCTGTGACCTTGACAAACAGTGTGTATGCCCTTATTCTGTAATGTTTTCTTCCAACTGCTACAGGGGACGGACACAGCAGATAGACACAGATGATGATTTCATGTCTTTTTTTCATGTTGTTTTTTTTAAAACTCCTCTATGTATAAGTACTGGCTTTTTTGGACTTTGGGGCAGATCCACTTTGAGCACCCGTGCTTGTTGTGTAACCTCTGCAGAGCTTACTATTAAAAAGACTCAAAGGCAACTCCAGTCTGAGAATCTCATTATTTCAAATCTCAAGATGAATTTCCATCACACGCTCATATTTGCAACCTCCCTTTAGTTTGATAACATTATGAGTAATTTATCAATTCATGTCCATCAGAAGTAAAGTGCATGACTGATGCACATGTTGAAACCATTATGTTAGGGCTCTTTATAATAAATACATCTGGACAGAGATGCATCAGACATTTTGGGAAGGTGGGGACCATTTGGGGGAAGTGAGGACATGTTGGGGAAAGTGTAGACATGTGGGGGGAAGTAAAGACATGTTGGGGGAAGTGTAGACATGCTGGGGAGCAAGGGACACTTTGGGGAAAGTGAGGACATATTGGGGAAAGTTCGGAAACATTGGGACAGTGAAGACATGTTGGGCAAAGTGAAGACATGTTGGGGAAGAGGACATTTTGGATAAAGTGAGGACATGTTGGGTTAACTGAGGACACTTTGGGTAAAGTGAGGGCATTTTGGGAAAGTGAGGACATTTTGGTTAGGATAAGGGGCTCGGAAATGCATTATACCAATCTGTGTCCTCACTAAGATATAATTACAAACATTTGTGTGTGTGTTATACACCAAACACTATCGACTCCACTGAATACTAACCGCGCTATAATCTAACAGGGGCTATAATAACCGTGCCGTGCCGTGTTAAACACCCGTGACCATGT
The DNA here is from genome assembly GCF_022539355.2 of Hippoglossus stenolepis. Classification (NCBI taxonomy): domain Eukaryota; kingdom Metazoa; phylum Chordata; class Actinopteri; order Pleuronectiformes; family Pleuronectidae; genus Hippoglossus; species Hippoglossus stenolepis. The sequence continues at coordinate 13,299,314 of NC_061502.1, forward strand.
TGTTCAGATTCGGGGTCATTCTCGCTCCGGACAGTGCGGACGTGCAGCTCTTGGTCCTGGGCTCTCGTGAGGAGATGGGTCGGTGGGACCCGGACAGAGCGGTGCACATGAAGCCCGCACACGAGCTCCTGTCGCCGCATGAACCGAACCTGTGGCTCGGCGACGTGCAGCTGGAGGAGCCGGTGAAAGACGCGCTGTGGTTCAAGTTCTTGCAAAGAACCAGAGGCTGTTACATCTGGGAAGGTAACACAGCAGCACTGAGCTCCTGTGAGGATGTTCACGCTCAAAGCTGCGATTCACGAGAAAAGCACCAAAACAACTCCGCCATGTTTGGTTTGTACTGTGTAATGTGCGCCTGTCGCCTCATGATGGCGGTACAGCGACACTTGTAATTCAGCAACCTGGCTCTTTGACTTCACTGCACATCTAATTTTAAATATCAGTGGAGTTTTGTAGTAAAAGTAACTGTTCGATGTGTCAAATATTTTATTGCATGTAAAATATTATACATGCAAAATTAGAAATATATTATACATTATTATTGATTCTATAGAGTAAATTATATATAGACACTGCTGTACAAACACATTTGCAGTGCAAGAGGAATGTGGTGAGTGATATGTGATACTGTATATACTCACTGTGTTTATAGTATTTATATACTGTGTATTCAATTTCTTTTTAACTTTTAATGGTGTGTACAGAACATGGTGTATATTGTGTATGACTGCTAAGAGTCCAAAATGAAAATATGAATCGATGAATCAACATGTGTTGCAGAGATATTAGAGGAGTTCAAGTCAATATGAATTGGGCTCGAGTAAAAAATTATCTATTCAGTCAAACCACCATTATGTTAATTTCATTGGGAATTCACAACCAAATATTTTTTTTTTCCATTTTTCAAAGCTAAAATGGTAACAGGTCTGTATTTATATACCACTTAAAGCGCTTTACAATATAGTCTTACCACTCGCACAAACACTCATACAGTGCATCTATCACTCAGACAGCAGCACAGCCTTAAGGCGCAATTTGGGGTTCAGTATCTTGAACTGACATGAGAAGAATCTGGAATGAAATTTCTGTGGGAGTAATCACCACACAGACCATGAGAGGACTCACAGGTTGTTGGATGCGCTGCTGGTGAGCATTAAGAAAATGAAAAAATAAATATACCATTACTTTATACTGTAGACTTTCCCAGAAATTGATTTAATAAAATAAAATATTTACATTAACTCTTAACTCTCCACAGGCCAGTTAGAATTAATTGATTCTTTATTGCTGTGTGTATTTCACTGCAAGAAAAAGAAAGTGAATGATAATAATACAAGGTTAGCCACCTGAAAATTAACATTGACAAGACTGAACTACTTTTCCTTCCAGGGAAAGGCTCTCCCGCCCACGACCTGACTATTACCTTGACAACTCCGTGTTAGCCCCCACCAAGACTGCTTGGAACCTGGGTGTGACACTCGACAGTCAACTCTCCCCTACTGCCAACATTACTGCAACAACACGTTCCTTTAGATAGATGCTGCACAACATCAGGAGAATACGTCCCCTTCTAACTCAGAAGGTGGCGCAGGTTCTGGTCCAGGCTCTGGTCATCTCACACCTAGACTATTGCAACTCCCTCCTGGCAGGTCTACCTGCTAGCGCCATCCGACCTCTGCAGCTCATCCAGACTGCAGCAGCTCGACTGGTCTTTAACCTACCTAAATTCACTCACACTACTCCCCTCCTCCGCTCCCTTCACTGGTTACCAGTGGCTGCCCGCATCCGTTTCAAAACATTAGTACTTGCGTACCGTGCTGCGAACGGGTCCAGTCTACATCCAGGACATGGTCAAACGTTACACCCCAGCCCGTTCACTCCACTCTGCATCTGCCAATCGGCTTGTTGCTCCCTCACTGCGAGCTAAACACTGTTGTGTTCTTTTATCCTTAGGTATGAGAAGGGTCGGTCTTAGTTCAAAAAGTATTTATTTAGAAGCAATGAAAAAGGTACAGCATAGCTATGGGCACTCAATGCACAGCCTCAGCTTTTAGTCCGTAGCTCGGGGTGGCCAAGAGTCGCCCCACGGATGACAGGTGCAATATTTATAATAGTAGGTTGAAGGCGTGGTCCCAGCATCTTGGAACTGGAATCCACCAATGATGAGGAGCCCTCCCAGGTTCTCGCTACTTTCTTTGATAGTAGCTGGACAAATCTTCACATTCTGACAGTGTTAAGTTTTGTGTATTAAGAAAAAGCCTTTATCCGGCTGAAGCTTTGTGAGTCTTCAGTAGTTTTGCAGACACAGTGTTTTTGTTCATTGGAGTGTGAAACATTGTGTTTTTGTTTTATCGTCTGTATGTTCTGTGTGTGTAAGCATGCGTATTTATCAGACAAGACAACGCCTTTCCTATCTGGCCTTCAGAAGCTGGGGCAGCTTCTTGATTTCTTTCTAAGGCATAGGTCACAGTGTCTTAATGAGCACAGTGCATTCATGTATGTGTGATGTTGAATAAAGCTAAAGGAATACTGTAATATATATAAAGGTTTATGTATGAGAACAAGTTTAAGTACAGTGTATTGTATGCCACGGATTACAGTCCTAACACATAACAAAACATAAATTCTTTCTGTTAAGGTACAAACATGGTGCGTGTAAAATCGATCCTTTTCGGGGCTATAGTGTCTAATTATATTATTAAAATCCTAACAAATCCCTCCTTTCACACCATTTCATGGTGTGAACAATTTACTGGGGATCATCCATGAACTCCCCAACCTCCATCTCATCCAATGCAAACTCATCATCATCATCATCATCATCATCATCATCATCATCATCATTCAACAAAGGCAACTGATAGGGTGGGGGATGGGGCATGTGTTCTTTGGTCAGAGCCGTGGTGATGAGTCTGTTGAGCAAGGTCCTAAAGCAAGGGATGCAGCAGCAGCCACAGGTGACTAGGATAGCTGAAAAGATAGCTAGGGAGAGGAGGCAGGATGCAATCAGCCCTTTCCATTTGCCGAATGCAGTGTTCATCCAATTATCTAGGGGGTTGTTAATTCCAGAGTCTGCGGCCATGTTCTGTGCCATGGTGCGTAAGGCGGAGAGGGCCCTGGTCACCGAGCCATCAGGGGCGGTATTGTTGGGGATAAATGTACAACAAGAACTCCCTATCATAGTGCACACACCACCCTTTTCTGCCAGTAGGAGGTCTAGGGCCATTCGGTTTCTGTGTGACCATAAGGGAAGTAGGGGCGAGCTGTTCGGATAGGCCTGTTATGGCGTCTCGAGTAAGGTTGGTGAGGCGTTGGAGATTGAAATGGACGTAGTTAATGCGATCCACGTTTTTGTTGGGAGTTACCCATATCCAGATAGACTCAAATCCCGCTGCAATTTGATCCGCTAATTTATATTGGTCTGGAACACCCCGAGGAAACCTTATGTATGTGGGTGAGTCCCTATTTAAGTCAAAATCCGTTGTTCTTCGTCGACGGGTGCTAGTGGGTGTTTCTGGGCGGGGAGAGAGGGTAGTCAGGGGCATGGCCAATTGAACAAGTGTGCAGGAAACCTTCCAGTTTGAAGGAAGGCGGTTCCTCAAGCGTTTTCCTCCACAGTACCAGAAGAGGTCACTGCGGGCCCACTCCAGCTGTGTGGCGTTGTGCCAGTCGGTAACATTGATGTTTCTAGAACACCAGGAGGACGGTATTGAACCCACCTCTCTGTGAGATGAGTTACCTTTTTGTGTAATTTCCCTTTACTGGAGTAAATATAGGGGGCAGCGTGTTGTTTGGCGCCGGGGGAAAGAGATGACTGAGAGTAGAACAGTTGGCGGGACTGGCTTCCATGTGTAAGCCATACATGCGATCAAAACCGGGTCGATCCGAGTCTATCAGTAGGGGGGCCGGGGTGGTGGTTAAGGTGGGCCGGGGCTGACTGCAGACTATACAATTAGTGAGGTTTTGGGAACAGGGAGTAAAGTGGACCCATTTTAGCCATATGTTTTCATCAGTGTATCCAGTCTCTATTTCTACCACATCTTCAACGGTACTGGCGTCGTAATATTGTACTGCAGGGGAGCTGGGTGGGGATGGTAGTGGTGAGGTGGATTCAGGGGGAGAGTTCGTGGAGCTAGTAGTAGAGTTATCAGACGGGGAAGGGGAAGGCTGAGTTCTAGGGGAGGAGGAACGGACGTCTACCCTAACGATGCCCATGGGGTCAGCTCCTGTCATGTCTACTCCTAAAACAAAATAATAAGGCAGTGCGGCTTTTTTAGTCAATTTGTTATAGTGGAGATGTTTAAGAGTCTTTAAGAGACTATTGTCGGGGGAGCCGGCAGACGTGATCCTCCGGGTGAGGGTGACGTTTCTTTGGAGCTGTCCTAAGGGGTTTTGTGCATTGTATCTGTGGGTGTAACCTCTGGGGCCTGTGTTCCACAAAACGTGTTATCAAAGGTTTATCATTTTGCATTCATCTCTAAACCATTGTTTTTTATATGTGATATCAGGAACCATATGAACATGTGATGTATAATGCAGAAAAGTAATTTTCCATTTCTAAGCATGTGATTGCTTCTAATATCAATGTGTGTGTGTCAGTGACATTTGGTGTGTCACTTTCATGTATGTGTGGTGTGGGTGCGATACCATGTATCTCAGGCGTCGAATGAATCAGAGTTTCCACCGCTCTCTCCTGGCCCCCCCTCCTCAAATCTGCCTGAGCAGCTGCACCTCGTTCCTCCGGACGCTCCCTCGCCCAATGTCCCCTCCTTCCACACCTGTAGCAGGTGTCTGCTGTTCTGTTCGTGGAGGAATACAGGGCGGAGGTCAACTGCCGGGGCTGAAGCCACTTCAGGTCTCTGAAGAGGGGCACAGTCGAGATCGTGGTCCACTCTGACACACTGAGGCACTGTCGGATACAAAGAAAACTTTTTCTGTGCAGATTTATCTGTTCGTTCACATTCATTGGCCATTTTATCACAATCATTCCCTTGGGTAGCACACTGCATTTGTAGTGACAAAGAAACTGTTGCAGGCGTATGCTTTTTATGTAGATGCAATGAAGAGATGTGTGTGTGTGTGAAGAGTTGAACTGTGTGTGTGTGTGTGTGTGTGTGTGTGTGTGTGTGTGTGTGTGTGTGTGTGTGTGTGTTGTGAGAACTACGTGTGTGGACTGAGTCCCAGGAGATAAGACACAGACACATGCTGAAGGCCTCTTCGAGGTGTTGGGGGAGACGAGCACAGTCTCAGATTTGTGGCTCTGATGTCATTTTGGCAGTTTACACAAGCAGAAATAGTATGCATAAGCAGAGATAATATTTAGTGTGGTATAATGGTAAAATTTTCCTCTTACATTCCTCCCTTTTGATCATAAAATGATCACAACATCAGATACAAAATTTACTTGCAAAATGTCAGCACATATTATCTCTAAGGGTGAAAATCTCAAGTAAAATTCTTAAGTAGTCTTTATCTTCCAATTTTAAAAACAAAGAAAATTAAATAAATAAAGAATTTCTGTGTGGAAATTGCTTCTTCACTCCAAATTCGATCTCTATTCAGTTAAGGATATATCATTTCACAGTACCAATTTTGCTTGGATATGTGTAACAGTGCAAGGAACCTCTCTAATTTTGTGCACTATAAAAAAATTTTGGTTGGCGGTCTCAATAGCAAATCTTGTTGGATTATATATTGTCATAACTCTAAAACCTTTTAGGAAAAATTATATTATAACATAATCATGCAAGTTCACCTTTTCAAAGAGCAATGAACATTATTCAGTCTGACATTTGAATTTGAATTTTGAAATATTAAAATATTAAAATATCCTTGTTTGAATAAAACATAAACAAAACAAATAAAACAAACATCTAAAAACCAATAAAAAACATAAATAAAATAAACAACTCCAACTGAAATACCAGATAAGATGGACTCTCTAGTCCCATTAACGAAAATTGCTCTTGAATACATAAAACATTTGACACAGAATATATGTTACCAGCTCAGTATACTGCTTCTCTAATTGAATGCATGTTTCTCTGCTCATATGGAACTCAGATGTGCGTAGCTGAGTTTAAAGTACAGTATACAAGCTTATATTTGGAAATAATCAAGACAAGACATACAGATAGACCCTCCTTTTGTGGTCAACGTATTACTTTAAGATTTTGAGGAGGAGTCGGCCAAATCAGTGGCTACTTCTCGTAAAGACCGAGAAGGTGGGTCAGTGGGTACACAATGTGTGAGGTGGTGCCAAATTGCTCCTGTTTTTTTCCTTTTACTCGGATCGCATGTGAGGTACACTCTGTTACCTCCCAAGGTCCTGTCCACCTAGGGTCGGGCCACTTTCTCTTGTGAACTTTGACCCTTACCCAATCACCCGGTCTTACTGGAACAGGAGTCTCCGTGGGTGTCTCGTCAGAACGTCCAGCAGCCGCCTGGACCTGTGCAGACAAAACTTCAGTAAGATTAGTTAAGGCTTTCATGTAGTCAGTCAATTTCTCCTGACATACATCCAACCCGGGTCCATACCCAGGGTCTCGAGGAGGCCCTGGCATGGGCCTTCCTGTGAGAAGCTCATGTGGGGATAGATGGGTGACACCATTGGATGAACTTCTCATTGACATGAGCGCCAAGGGCAGTGCTTCAACCCACGTGAGTGAGGTGTTGTGACATGCTTTGGCTATCTTTCTTTTTAATGTCTGGTTTGCTCTTTCTACCAATCCTTGCGACTGGGGGTGATACACGGAACCAAATCGATGCGTGATCCCTAGTGCGGCTTCTACCGTACCTAAATGTTTGTTGGAGAAGTGGGACCCGTTGTCTGATCTGATGACTCGGGGAACTCCATACCTGGGTATGAGTTCATTTCTTAACCATTTGATCACTGTTTTAGCGTCCTCCCGTCGGCAGGGTATTGCTTCGAGCCATTTGGTGTATCTGTCTACCATTACTAACATGTACCTATATCCCTGTACTCGGTGGTCAGCGCCCATGTCTGTGAAATCAATGCATATTTCTTTGAATGGCGCATCAGGAACAGGGAAACGGCCCATGGGGCATTTGTATGGTCTTTTAGGGTTGTGTGCATTGCATGTATCGCATTCGTGTACAAAGTTCTCTACCAGGGCTTCCATGTGTGGATGCCACCAGAGTGTTTCCATGTTCTTCTGAGTCTGTTTCTTACTGATGTGTGTAGGTCCATGGGCCTGTTTGAGAAGTATCTGGGCTAGTTTGGCTGGGACTGCTAACCGTCCGCTGTGTGTTCTCCATTGGTGTTACAGGTCACTATGGGGTCAAATTCGGGGGGCACAACGTGACCTGCTGTGGACACTGGGCAACTTCATTGGTCATATTCGTAGCCGTATTCCCAGGCGGAAGATGGCATCTGGTGGTTGCGGGGCATGCCTCTTCCTCGGCCTCGTCCTGGGGGCCTCCGTGCTGGGGGCCTTGTCCTCTGTAGGGGCTGGTGTTCCTCTTGTTCCCCATGAGGGCAGTCTCGGGCCCAGTGGTCAAGCTGGCCGCATATGAAGCATCCGGTATTGGGGTCTCCGGATTGGGGTTTCCTCTGGTTTGACCCCTATACTGACCACGGCCGCACCCTTCTCTTGGTCTGAATGGAGGGGACCCTGTCCCCACTGATCGTAGCTGGGAGGTGGGGGCTGCGGGCGACCGGGGTTGACTGAGTCTTTCAGTTTGCATAGCCCGTGCTACTGCCTCTGCTATTTCCAAATGTAATCCTGACACGGCCGCCATTTGTTTAAGGGGCTTGTTTTTCTTGTTGCTGTTGACGTATGCCTCTTCTCTGCCAGTTGGGCTTTTAGTAGCTGTCTGGCGAGAGAGTTTGTCCTCGCCGGCCTCAGTTTTTCCTGTCGCCGATATTTGATGAGACTATGTGCCACGGTGCGTCTCCAGTCTGGGTCGGTCTGGGTGTCCAGGTTAAGGACGGCTTCTAGGTTTTCTTGGACTGTTTCAGGAAGCCCACCCACCACCTGGCGGCGCCAGAGAATAAGGGTGGTGTCTGATGTGTCGTGTCTGGTCCCCATTGCTTCCATCCAGAGTTTGCTGGCCCTGTCCAGGTAGGTGTTCAAATCTTCCCCTTCTCTTAGGGTGATGGAGCCTAAAGCCTGTGGGTCTAACTGTACAGGGTAAAGAGCCCTCATGGCATCGTGCAGCGGGCCTGCACAGGTCGTCAGGGGGCTTCGGTCGGGGGAGTCTGTCAACCCTGCTGCAGTCATTATTGCGTTGCAGACATGTGCCCCTCCTTGTCGGGTGATCAGTCCCCTGTAGTCTCCGAGGCACAGCGGGTCGCCAGCTGTTAAGGTCACCAGGTTCCTGATCCAGTTATCGGCGCCTTTTGTCAGTGGGGGGAGGTTGTTAACTAGGCTGGTTAAGTCCTTCATGGTATATGGTAGGAAAAGAGTTTGCCCCTCGAGCCCCACTCGCAGTGGAGCTTGAACAGGGACTTTCCACGGGGCAGGTTGCTGGGGGTCCAAAGGGTTTTTGGCCCTGGTGCGGCTGGCGGGGTGAGAGGGCATCGCAGCGGCCAGGGATGGCGTATCGTTTTCTTCAGGAAACAGGCCTCCGTCTATCATCCCCACGAATTTTCCTCTGGCAGGGAACCAAGCATCGGTCGGAATGGAGGTCTGTTCTTGCTCATTGTCCTGATCCTGTGGTGGAATAGATGCATTCCTCCTGGGAGGGGTAGTACTCCTGGAAGGGGGAGGATAATTGGTTGTGGGGAGGGCATGTGGAAGATCAGGTCCGTCACTTAAGTGATTCTGTCTGTTGTCTTTGTATGGGCTCCTGCGGGGTGTGGATGAAATAATTGGGGGGTCAGGGTCCATAAGCGGAGGGCTGGCTGCTCCGCCTTTTGACATGGGTGGTTCTCAGATTCGGTCTCCTCGTCTGCTCTTCTTTGTAATTCGTCCAACTGCTCAGCCAGGCACGCCACGCTTCATTCAGCTCTCGATGAGCTTTTCCTGCTGCATCTATGATGTCACTTTCCAGGCCCACCTCTCCACTGATGATGCGGAAAACAGGGGTTTGTAGTGGTGGCTTTGAGCTGCAACAAGTGTTGTCATATAGGGGAGGGTCGGGGATGTCTGGGTACAGGCCGGTGGCGGGAGGAGGGGGTGCAGAGGGAGTGTATATCTATATAGATATATATATGTATATAATTATTATTTATTATTATTATTTTTTTAATGGTAATATCGCCAGAACAGCACACATCAGTACATCAGTATTCCAAATAGAAGGTACAGCCACAGAAGAAACCAGATCATCCAATTGTCAGCCACCCGATGTTTTCCTAGTGCTGTGACACGTTGCTGTAATGTGTGTATCTGTATGTCAAGGGTGTGTATCTCTGACTGTAAAAAGTTCCCGTCGTCTCTTAGTGGAGAAAAAAATAAAAATTAAACAAAATTAAATAAAATCAAAAATTCAAAACACAAGCCAATCCAATGATGTCAAACCAGTTGTAACCCGAGCTGTAATGTCCTTTGGTCTCCCCCAGGTGGCGTCCTTGTTTTATCCCTAGCTGTAATACCCTTTATCAGCCCCCAGATGGCAGGCGTACACCGCTAGTTGTACTTTCTTTTATCCGCCACCAGATGGCGACCTCGCTCTATTTTTCTTATTTCCTTATTTATTCTGTCTCTGTCAGCTGGGTGACCTTCCTCTTGTTATCTCCTCCTAATTTGGTTCTCTCTCATTTTCCACACACACACTTTCATTCACACTTGTATCAGACTTAGTGCTGTGTCACCATAGTTCCTTTACATGAAGTTCATATTAGGACTACTCAAATCAGTTCCATTACCCACACGTATTAGTTACCTTAAATTCTTTAATCAATCTCCAAAACGCTATTGTTTAGTATTTAGTAAATACCCACACATTCAGACCTCTTAAATCTTATATTTTTTATGGTCAGTTTTTTTTGTCTGTCAGTCTTTTTATTCTAGTCAGTCTTTTCATCTGTCAGTACTCGCGACATGTTATGGCCTTGGCGTCTTTTTAATTTGTGCCCGATTCAAGCAACGGTGTGTCTGGCTAGTTAAGCTCCTCACTCGTCAGTGCCGGTAGCCCCTTCCTCCAGGTTCACACCCTAATCCCAGATTTGGTTGCACGGATGCAATCTATTGCATGAATCGTCTGTCTTTTCTCCAATCTGAATTAGTTTTAAGGGTTGGTGCATCACAGACTTTTTAAGTGTGGCGCCCGTCCCGCGCAGGTCCCAGACCTCGCTTTTTTATCTTGTTTCTTTTGCGCCAAGACAGGGTCCCAGACCCCACACAAGGTCCCAGACCTTTCACAAGGTCCCTGACCTTTCACAGGGTCCCAGACCTCTGTTTAGTACTTTTATTTTACATACCCTTTCATTGCTTCCATAAAACACAGAACTTTATTAGTTTACCTCCTTTCTCCTCTCCGCACACTCACAATCTATATCAATGCCTATATAACTAATGCAGAATTTGTTTTAACAGGTTTCTGCTTACCTTTTAGTTTGGCGCCCGTGAGTATGTGGAGAATCGATCGGAGCGGCCTCGACCTTTGGGTCTCCGGTCTTTCTGGTCAAAAGTTCCCTACAGGATCACGTCGGGGTCACCAATTTTGTCGTGTTCTTTTATCCTTAGGTATGAGAAGGGTCGGTCTTAGTTCAAAAAGTATTTATTTAGAAGCAATGAAAAAGGTACAGCATAGCTATGGGCACTCAATGCACAGCCTCAGCTTTTAGTCCGTAGCCTGGGTGGCCAAGAGTCGCCGAACGGATGACAGGTGCAATATTTATAATAGTAGGTTGAAGGCGTGGTCCCAGCATCTTGGAACTGGAATCCACCAATGATGAGGAGCCGCTCCCAGGTTCGTCACTCCTTTGATAGTAGCTGGACAAATCTTCACATTCTGACAGTGTTAAGTTTTGTGTATTAAGAAAAAGCCTTTATCCGGCTGAAGCTTTGTGAGTCTTCAGTAGTTTTGCAGACACAGTGTTTTTGTTCATTGGAGTGTGAAACATTGTGTTTTTGTTTTATCGTCTGTATGTTCTGTGTGTGTAAGCATGCGTATTTATCAGACAAGACAACGCCTTTCCTATCTGGCCTTCAGAAGCTGGGGCAGCTTCTTGATTTCTTTCTAAGGCATAGGTCACAGTGTCTTAATGAGCACAGTGCATTTATGTATGTGTGATGTTGAATAAAGCTAAAGGAATACTGTAATATATATAAAGGTTTATGTATGAGAACAAGTTTAAGTACAGTGTATTGTATGCCACGGATTACAGTCCTAACACATAACAAAACATAAATTCTTTCTGTTAAGGTACAAACATGGTGCGTGTAAAATCGATCCTTTTCGGGGCTATAGTGTCTAATTATATTATTAAAATCCTAACAACACTCAACAAAATCACTACTGTTTGCTGTCCTGGCTCCTAAATGGTGGAAGGAGCTCCCCAATGACATCAGGACAGCAGAAAATCTAAACATCTTCCACCGCAAACTAAAAACCCACCTGATCCGACTATACCTTAAATAAAAGTTTAAACTAACAATTTAGTAGCACTTAAATGGCACTTGCTTATTGCACTTTGTAGTTTGGCTTTCTTGAAGAAATTGTTGTTCTGGGTTTGTACCCTCATGGTTGAATGCACTTATTGTAAGTCGCTTTGGATAAAAGCATCAGCTAAATGAAATGTAATATTAGGTAAGTGTGCCGGTTCCGAGCATGAACAAACCTGTTATTATCAGTGCCAGGCAGTACCTGCAACAACATGTTCCTGTAGATCAGTGATTCTCAAACTTTTTCTGTCATGCCCCACTTTGGAGCTAGAATATTTGTCATGCCCCACCCGCTCCCCTGCCCCAACAAAATGATGACAAAATGAGCCAAGTTTAACATTTGTATTTACATGACATACACATGAACATTAAATTCACATTACTTTCAGGAATTTCTGATGTGCAAATAAAAAACCTTTTTCAAACAACTTTTTGTGACATTTGTCGCTTTTTTCAAAAAATAGTGCAATAACTTTGCTTAAATTTAACTTAATTGAAGTACTTTTGGTGACATTTATCACTACATTCCTCCATCAGTCTGTACTTTTTCAAAAATAGAGAAAAAATGAATTCAATTCATAATCACTTTGTTACAAAGATGATAAAGCTCAACCAAAAAGAACACATGCATGTGACTGGGGTGTAATGTTTCTAAGTGTCTTCTTAATTTGTTGGGTCTCATAGAGTTTTCAGACATAAAATACACACTGGTCTCTCCTCATGTCCTACCGCATTCACTGTGAACCCAAGAGCAAGACAGGCTTCATCGTACTTTCTTTTCAACTTGGTTTTTGAACACTGTAGCTGTGCTGCGAACGGATCGGGTCCAGTCTACATCCAGGACATGGTCAAACGTTACACCCCAGCCCGTTCACTCCACTCTGCATCTGCCAATCGGCTTGTTGCTCCCTCACTGCGAGCTAAACACTCAACAAAATCACTACTGTTTGCTGTCCTGGTTCCTAAATGGTGGAAGGAGCTCCCCAATGACATCAGGACAGCAGAAAGTCTAAACATCTTCCACCGCAAACTAAAAACACACCTGATCCGACTATACCTTAAATAAAAGTTTAAACTAACAATTTGGTAGCACTTAAATGGCACTTACTTAAAGCACTTTGTAGTTTGGCTTTCTTGAAGAAATTGTACTTTCTTGATTCTTGTTGTTCTGGGTTTGTACCCTCATGGTTGAATGCACTTATTGTAAGTTGCTTTGGATAAAAGCATCAGCTAAATGAAATGTCATGTTAGGTTAGTGGGCCGGTTCCCAGCATGACCAAACCTGTTATTATCAGTAGCAGGCAGGAATGTTGCAGCGCAGAAGGCAAATGGCTGATTACATAAGAGATAACGATTGTGTAGGGTCCCCATGCAGGTCTCTTAAAGTCCCTAAAGTTTCTGGAAACACCCCTGCTAAAAGGTCACATCTCACCCTATCAGAGGTGTTCGGTTTTTGAGTACAAAGACAGTACTTTTGAGTTAAATTAACACATGTAAACAGATGTGAACTAGTGCAGACAAAGCAACAGGACAAACCTGAGCACATAAATGTCATATCGTGGTGTAAAGGACTTCAAGCTGAAAAAAACCCCAGAAACACATGTTCCACCACCTATGGAGCGACACCTGCGAGCTAGTTCAGGCTGCCAACTCGAGCTGCGCTGCTCCAATCATGTTACATACATCATGTGACATACCCCACTCTCCACAACCATCTATAATACACACCCACCTTATCAGGTGGTCTATTTAAGCAGAGAGAAATTTCCCATCATCCCCTTTGCTCGCACTGCTGCTGCAGTACTACCAGTTGCTTCAGTCCCTCCACCACCCCAGCATCCACCTGTAGGCTCCAACAGGGTTACAAGTATTTGCTTATCACTCCCATCCTTCCCGTGTAATCATATGGGGGAGTGATTAAGTTGGAGCCTAGATGCCAAACACTAAACCTGTTGTGTTGCAATAAACGTTCGATCGTGAGTTGTCTGACTGAACTATTGTTAATGACCAAAAGAGGTGTGGTCTTGTGAAGGTTTTAAATAGGGTGGAGGGTTGTGAGGAAAAGAGGCAGAGAGCAAGAAAACAGAGCACGGAGAGGAAAAATCTGAACCTGGTATCTTCTGAACCGGATCCACTGAGTGACCATGGCTGAGTACAAGCTACAGGTGTCAACAGGTGACATGCCAAGTGCAGGAACACAGGATCACGTTTCTGTCACTCTAATTGGAAGTGACGGAGAGAGTGAGAAAACTGAACTGGACAACTTTGGTAAAGGATTCTGCACCGGGAAAGTAAGTTAAATCCACCTGCAGGACACTCTAAAATGTATTAACAAATTAAAGGATAGTACATCCAAAAGGCGATGTCGCACTTACTTCACTGTTTATATTTACATTAACTCTTACTTCCAGACCGGGACCTACACGGTGAAAACCAGTCCGTCTCTGGGGAAACTTCTGCTGGTCAAGGTGGAGAAGGATCCCTATCTCCATTTCCCAGAAGACGAGTGGTACTGCTCCACCATAGAGGTGACGACTCCAGAGGGAGACGCAATTCTCTTCTCCTGTCACAGATGGATCTCCAGGGGAGAGTATGTGGAGCTGAGAGGAGGGAGAGGTCTGTTATTATATTATTATTCATTTTATAGATCTTTTTTATTAAACATTATATATTTTTGGGGGTTATCAAATCTTCACATTTTTTGACAGTTGAAATTTGACTGCCGTAACGTTCTTTTCACTTCTCAGCCATGAAGTTTCTTGAGGACGACCATCCCCTGTTGATTGAGCACCGGAAAAAAGAGCTGACACTTCAAAAGAGCTTGTACCAGTAAGTGTGCAGCACAGTAGGTCCTGTACCTACAGATCCAGGCATGTCCGCTTTGAGACAATTTACTTTTATGTAACTTCGTTCCTTTGTTTTTTTCAGGTGGAAGCCTCTAGCTGAAGGACTACTCCACACAAGCAGTTTTGAACATGAGTCTGAGCTACCAGATGAAATCCGCTTCTCTAAAGCCAAAACGGACGAAATGCATGACGCAACCAAACGACTGTGGGTCGACTGTAGATAAAGATTTTCAAAACAAACTGGTTCCAATATACTCACGCTCTCTTTTTCTCTTTCCTTTTTCCCTTGTCTTAATTAAGTGGAATGAAATTCAAATCTAAGGGAATGGTCGGATCCATCGAAAAATGGGAAAATGTCGACGACCTGAAAAAACTATTTAACTTCCAAAAGACAGCAATGTCAGGTATTTCCTATTTTCCAGTACTGCAGATTAGATCATAGACTTCCTCAACAGAAATGTCTTGTCCTGTCGGGTTTCACAAATCAGGGGTGGCTGTGGCTCAGCAGGTAGAGGTTGTCTTACTAACCAGAAGTTCGGTGGTCTGATCCCTGGCGTCTGGTGGCTGTGAATGTGACTGGAGAACCGCTGTAGAAATACAGTAACAAGTGGCTACATGTTAGGATGTGGGACACACAGAATTATCAGTTCACAAGTGATCTAACAGAAATTGGCAGATGGGTAATCATTTCAATCTCCAAAGCTGATTATTATACAGCTTATATATGGACTCATTGCTGTAAACCACACATGTGAATTGACTAAGCTTACCTCCAAAGTTAAACCAATCATTCATATGTTATAATATATGGGCTAAATGTTTCCAACATACTGCTCGATATCATGAAAAACAATGCACCTACGATGTGACCAACATTTATTCTATGAACAGTTTTTGGAAAACTTCACTATGCACTGAAAAAAGAAAATTGTATAGAGTATATATGTATATATAATATTGTAAAAGTTATCGAGCATTAAATAATTTAAATTGTTTAGTTAACACCTAACTACAGTTTATTTTCCCACAGGCACATGCATCATTGCATATCCCTTGTTATGGTTGTTGCATCTCAAATTTCAACAATGAAATCTATTGAAATCAGCTGATAATGTTGAATACGTTTTCTCTTTTTCATTAAATAAAAACGTATGTCTTCTGTGTTTTTATGCAAATAAAAAAAACCTGAATTTTATATGACTAGGATAATCTCGTACATCAAACCTGAGCAGATAAAACCTTATATCTCTGTTTCTTTTTTTTTTCAGAGTACGTTGCAGAGCACTGGAAGGAGGATGACTTTTACGGATTCCAGTTCTTGAACGGAATCAACCCCACTTTGATCAAGCGCTGCTCAGAGCTTCCCCCAAACTTTCCTGTCACAGAAGAGATGGTGAAGCCGTTCCTGGCTGAGGGCAGCAGTCTGATGAGTGAAATTGGGGTAAGAAAGAAGAGAGAATAAAATAATCTTTTCATTGGAGGAAAAATCCTTGAATCATTGATTCAGCTTGAAAACAGCAATGTAACATTTGAAGATTATTGTCAAAGTGATGCCATTTCTCTTTGAGCAACACTGACAGACAAATGCATGTTTTTATAACAAGCAGAGACAACAAACAACATAGAACACAATTAATCAGTGACAATTAATTTAAAACTCTGCCTCACCAGTGCTGACAAAGCCCAAAAGGACAGCACACATCACACCTTTTTCAAAATCTTTACACTGGCTACCTGTATTGAAAAAGACTTTAAAACAGACTATAGAACGTGTTAATGTGTAATACTGTTACTGGTACAGATAGTTTAAAGTTGACTGGGTCACAGACCTACTGGTGAGCACATTCAAACACAGGGATCCAAGAGCCATTTAACCATTTAGTAAGGTCACAATAGGTGGATGGATGAATGGATGATTTTTCTGTACGATAAACAACATTAATAAATTCATACTCACAAAATTATAAAATAAATAAAATATACATTAAGTTGCTTTCATATGTGAAACATCCACAAAACCAACATGTGTTTTTTGAACCTGAGGAGAAGACCCCTCAGATTTGTAAATATTTAGTTTTGCTTTAATGTAGTGTTTTATAATTTATGGTTTGATTTATTTTCTTAACTTTGTTTGATTGCTGTCTTTTTGATTATTGATTGCTTTGGTATGCGTTAGTCTTTAAATCTTAATTTTTTTTTACTTATTTTCAATTCCTTTTTACCATCTTATGTTTTGTCAATCACCTGTAAAGCACTTTAAATGCATTAGTTTAGTTTGAAAGGTATGATTTAAGGTTGAGTGATCCATTGATTGATTACAAATCTGTGTTGCGTCTTGATTCCTTCCCATACAGAAAGGCAATATATTCCTCTATGACCAAAAGAAGCTGGAAGGAATCCCCACTCAAGTCTATAATGGAGAATCTCTGACTGTGACTCCTGGTCTCTGTTTGTTCTACTTGAACCCAGAAAACAAACTGATGCCAATTGCAATACAGGTATATTTATATGAAAATCCAGTGTGGTCATTGAATCACATTATTTTCCACATAGCATTATTGTTTTTATTTTATTTTTTCAAAAGTCCTGTTCCACTTTTCAAACATTTTAAATTCAATATTTTTTCATCACATTCCAGCTGCATCAACAGCCCTCAGAGAAGAATCCCATCTTTCTGCCCAGCGACCTGGAGACCGACTGGCTGCTGGCCAAGATCTATATCAAAAACGCAGATATGCTGGATCATGAAGCCGTCCATCACCTCATGAATACTCACTTTATGGGAGAGGTCTACACTGTCGCCACTCTGCGCTGCTTCCCTGTGATTCATCCCCTCTACAAGGTACAACGACACAGCAGAGATCACTCTGCTCGTACGTGTGTTTTTCTTTTGGATCTGAGCTGATGTTTGACTGGTATGTCATGTTTTTGTTCATGAGTTGAGGGAAACCTGTTTTGTTATGGTTGTGTCCGAGCAGATTAAGTTGGTGGGAAGGATATGGTATGGGTCAGGGAAGAACCCATTTTTGTTGTAGATTCTGTGCCATTCTGGCTGAAATAAGCATCTTAACTTGACGTTTAACATTTTCCCTCTTTCTCTTCAGCTGTTGTTTCCACACTTCAAGTCCACTCTCGACATAAACATTAGAGGCCGTGAAGGTCTAATGGGACCTAATGGGATCTTTACACTAGTAAGGCTCTTTCACATATAAAATACAAACCTGGACTATTCTATTTATCTAGAACTGTTGAAAAACTGAATTTCTATAAGTTTTACAACAAAGTTGTATTTGTCTCATGGTAAATATTTCCTTTATAATTTATTATTAGAGTTCAGCTGGAATTGAGGGGATGACAGAGATCATGAGAAGGTCCCTCCGTGAAATGACCTACAGCTCCGTCTGTCTGCCAGAGAACATCGCTGCACGAGGACTGGAGTCAATCCCCAACTACTACTACAGAGATGATGGATTGAAGCTGTGGTCCATCATCAACAGGTAACTTCAAATTTAGGTAATAAATATTGCAGATATCCTCACTGATCTGTTTTACAATCAACAGCTTGTGTTCAGTAAAGAAGTGGTGCAGCATGTAGGAGACAGGAATTAATGTATTTATTCTGCTGAGATTTGTTTTTAAATTTTTGCGCCTGTCGCGTATTAGAAATGTCATCAAAGCCTGAATCCTGTGGAAGAAATTTTACATACTTTACACTAGGTGGCTGGTCGGAGAAACTCCAGGTGTTGATTGAGATGCTTTGGCCTCACTTTTGGGGAGCTGTCATGATGTCCATGTTTAAATTCAGTCTGTGGGTTTTGATAGGGACTTCGTTTTTCCACATTCTTCCACATAATTACTCAGAATCCCATTGTTTTTTGTTAACCAGCTTTGTGAGGGCAGCAGTGGAGTACTACTATCCCTCAGACGCTGACGTCTGTAAAGACACAGAGCTGCAGGATTGGATCCGTGAGATATTTACCCAGGGCCTCTTGAGCAACAAAGCCTCAGGTATTTAACCCATGTTCTGTATACAGCATATAGTCTTTAAAAAATGTCCAATGCAAATTGTGAATGCCGAACATTAACTAATGATGGTGGTGCTGCCGACAGGATTCCCATCCTCCTTTCATTCCATTGAGGAATTGATAAGATTCATCACCATGGTCATCTTCACAGTGTCGGTTCAACATGCAGCAGTCAATAATGGACAGGTGAGGCAAGAGTGAAAAAGTTAGGACACTGGAATATGTATTGAGGTTTGTTTTCACATTTCAAATATATGGGACGTGTGGCAGATGTGTAATCTGTTTCTTCAACTATCAGGTTTCATTTCCTACATTTACATCACTTTTTTGTAACTTTTAATGAGATTCAGTCGATTCAATTAGTTTGACATCAAATTTGCCACAACATAACTACATGAAATAAAATAATACATAAATACAAACATGTTTAATCATACATTACATGCATGTTGAAACTTCTCTCATCATCTAGTTTGACTACTACTACTGGACACTGAATGCCGCATTGCTATTGCACAAACCTCCTCCGACCACCAAGGGGCAGTCAAGCATGGAGACAATTATGGAGACCATCCCGAATGTTGGAGAGACTGTCGCCATATCCTTGTTAATAAATCAACTTTCAGGCAAATACAGTGGTGTTGTAAGTTTTATTGAAATATTTATGCATTTGTTAATTCATACTTGCATAATTCAATAAGAATTTGTCGTCTTATGCACCATGATAAACTCTGTTGCTGTAATATTTCTGTCTCGACTTTGTCATTTCGGCAGATTCCTTTGGGTCAATATCCTGAGAAAAGATTTGAAGAGCCTGAGCTTACACAGATGATTCAGGAGTTTCAAGCGGAGTTGTCAAAACTCGGTGAAGAAATCGCAAAGAGAAACTCGCAGCTTGAAGTGCCCTATGACTATCTGCACCCTTCTCGCATTGAGAACAGCGTGTCTATTTGAGAAAGTCAGAGAGATCAATTCTGTATCATTAACCGATTGTATTTCATCCTGGGAGGTGTTTTTGTTGTGGGTAGGTGTTGCATGATGTGATTAAATATTTTAGTTGATATGTGGGCCTGTGGTGTGGTTGTTCAGCAACAACTTAATTGATGGACGTAGGAAATAATAGCTTAAACATTACTCTGACCTTATTAAACAAAAAGGCGATATATAATGTTACTTTTTACTCTTTTCTACCATTGAGTTTTAGCTTTTTCCATTCCTGTAATGGACATGATGGCAGAGATGAATTAGCTGTAAGAAAACACACTGATGTTATGTTTTGGGGAAATACATGAATTCTTTGCTTTAACAATAAAGATAAAGATGTACTGTGTATAATTGGTTCCTGTCACCTGTATTCAACTTCGAACCCATTAAACTTATAGTCCCTTTAGTTTTATAACATGATGAGTAATTTATCAGTTCATGTCCATCAGAAGTAAAGTGCATGACTGATACACATGTTGAAACCATTATGTTAGGGCTCTTTATGATAAATACATCTGGACAGAGATGCATCAGACATTTTGGGAAGGTGAGGACACTTTGGGGAACGTGGGGACATATTGAAGAAAGTGGGGACATGTTGGGGGAAGTTAGGAAACATTGGGACAGTGAAGATATCTTGGGCAACATGATGACATGTTGGGGGAAATGAAGACATGTTGTGGAAAGTGAAGACATGTTGGGGAAGAGGACTTTTTGGATAAAGTGAGGACATGTTGGGGAAAGTGAAGACATGTTGGGGGAAGTAAAACCTAACCCTAACCCATGTTTGGTTTGTACTGTGTAATGTGCCCCTGTCGCCTCATGATGGCGGTACAGCGACACTTGTAATTCAGCAACCTGGCTCTTTGACTTCACTGCACATCTATTTTTAAATATCAGTGGAGTTTTGTAGTAAAAGTAACTGTTCGATGTATCAAATATTTTATTGCATGCAAAATATTATACATGCAAAATTAGAAATATATCATACATTATTATGAATTCTATAGAGGAAATTAGGTATAGACACTGCTGTACAAACATATTTGCAGTGCAAGAGGAATGTGGTGAATGATATGTGATACTGTATATACTCTGCTCACTGTGTTTATAGAATTTATATACTGTGTATTCAATTTCTTTTGAACTTTTAATGTTGTGTACAGAACATGGTGTGTATTTATATACCACTCAAAGCGCTTTACAATATAGTATTACCACTCGCACAAACACTCATACAGTGCATCTATGTGGATCATACATCACTCATACAGCAGCACAGCCTTAAGGGGCAATTTGGGGTTCAGTATCTTGAACTGACATGAGAAGAATCTGGAAGGAAATTTCTCTGGGAGTAATCACCACACAGACAATGAGAGGATTCACAGGTTGTTGGATGTGCTGCTGGTGACTCCTCTACAGGTGAGCATTAAGAAAATGAAAAAATAAATATACCATTACTTTATACTGTAGACTTTCCCAGAAATTGATTCAATAAAATAAAGTATTTACATTAACTCTTAACTCTCCACAGGCCAGTTAGAATTCAGTGATTCTTTATTGCTGTGTGTATTTCACTGCAAAAAAAGAATGTGAATGTTAATATTATCAGGTCAGGTTAGTGGGCGTGGCTCAGCATGACCAAACCTGTTATTATCAGTACCAGGCAGAAATGTTGCAGCGCTAAATGCAAATCAGGTCATTACCTGAGGCCCTGAATTGATTCCACCTGCCCCGAGAATGGCTGATTACATAAGAGATAACGATTGTGTAGGGTCCCCAAGCAGGTCTCTTAAAGTCCCAAAAGTTTCTGGAAACACCCTGCTAAAAGGTCACATCTCAACCGATCAGAGGAGTTCGGTCTTTGAGTACAAAGTCAGTACTTTTAAGTTAATTTAAAACATGTAAAAAGATGTGAACTAGTGCAGACAAAGCAACAGGACAAACCTGAGCAAATAAGTGTCATATCCTGTTGTAAAGGACTTCAAGCTGACAAAAAAAACAGAAACACATGTTCCACCACCTTTGGAGCGACGCCTGCGAACTAGTTCAGGCTGCCAACTCGAGCTGCGCTGCTCCAATCATGTGACATACATCATGTGAAATACCTCACTCTCCACAACCATCTATAATACACACCCACCTTATCGGGTGGTCTATTTAAGCAGAGAGAAATTTCCCATCATCCCCTTTGCTCGCACTGCTGCTGCAGTATTGCTACCAGTTGCTTCAGCCCCTCCACCACCCCAGCATCCACCTGTAGGCTCCCTACAGGGTTACAAGTATTTGCTCATCACTCCCATCCTTCCTGTGTAATCATATGGGGGTGTGATTAAGTTGGAGCCTAGATGCCAAACACTAAACCTGTTCTGCTGCAATGGACGTTGGAATGTGAGTTGTCTTACCGAACCATTTAAAAGACCAAAAGAGGTGTGGTCTTGTAAAGGTCTTAAATAGGGTGGAGGGTTGTGAGGAAAAGAGGCAGAGAGCAAGAAAACAGAGCACGGAGAGGAAAAATCTGGACCTGGTATTTTGGTAGTTTTTCTGGACCGGATCCACTGAGTGACCATGGCTGAGTACAAGCTACAGGTGTCAACAGGTGACATGCCAAGTGCAGGAACATGGGATCACGTTTCTGTCACTCTAATTGGAAGTGACGGAGAGAGTGAGAAAACTGAACTGGACAACTTTGGCAAAGACTTCTCTACCGGGAAAGTAAGTTAAATCCACCTGCACGACACTCAAATTAAAGGATAGTACATCCAAAAGGTGACCAGGCCTTTCCTGTCAGGGCTCCCACTCTCTGGATCAATATCCTTGAGGGGGTCAGTCCAACAAACTCCTTATACTCTTTTAAATCTCTCACAAAGGCCCATTTCTACTGGTACGCTTTCTCCCTGGTTCAGATTTTTCTGTCAATTTAAACATTCTATATTCTATCTTATATAGTTTCTACTTAATCAAAGTACGATCAACACCAATTTTCAGTGAAGATGAGAAGATTTCTGCCAGAACAAAATGATAACATTTTTGTGGATCACATTTATGGGCGGTCTTTCAGCAAATTTCAACCACTTGTTTTGTTTCGTAGGTTTATTCAAGGTGTGGTGTTTGTCCCACTTTCACCAGCCAGCTGTCATGTTTGTCTATCTCTGTGTACTGAGAAATGCTTGTGAGACTGATAACATCAAACCGAACCCTTTTCAACCGATGTCGCACTTACTTCACTGTTTATATTTACATTAACTCTTACTTCCAGACCGGGACCTACACGGTGAAAACCAGTTCATCTCTGGGGAAACTTCTGCTGGTCAAGGTGGAGAAGGATCCCCGTCTCTTTTTCCCAGAAGACGAGTGGTACTGCTCCACCATAGAGGTGACGACTCCAGAGGGAGACGTAATTCTCTTCCCCTGTCACAGATGGATCTCCAGGGGAGAGTATGTGGAGCTGAGAGGAGGGCGAGGTCTGATATTATATTATTATTCATTTTATAGATCTTTTTTATTAAACATTATATATTTTTGGGGGATATTAAATCTTCAAATTTTTTTACAGTTGAAATTTGACTGCCGTAACGTTCTTTTCACTTCTCAGCCATGAAGTTTTTGGATGAGGACCATCCCTTGTTGATTGAGCACCGGAAAAAAGAGCTGACACTTCAAAAGAGCTTGTACCAGTAAGTGTGCAGCACAGTACGTCCTGTACCTACAGATCCAGGCATGTCCGCTTTGAGACCATTTACTTTTATCTAACTTTGTTCCTTTGTTTTTTTCAGGTGGAAGCCTCTAGCTGAAGGACTACTCCACACATGCAGTTTTGAAAATGAGTCTGAGCTACCAGCTGAAATCCGCTTCTCTAAGACCAAAACGGACGAAATGCAAGACACAACCAAACGACTGTGGGTCGACTGTAGATAAAGATTTTCAACACAAACTGGTTCCAATATACTCACACTCTCTTTTTCTCTTTCCCTTTTCCCTTGTCTTAATTCAGTGGATTGAAATTCAAATTTAAGGGAATGGTCGGATCCACCGAAAAATGGGAAAATGTCGACGACCTGAAAAGACTCTTTAAGTTTGAAAAGACAGCAATGTCAGGTATTTCATGTTTTCCAGTACTGCAGATTAGATCATAGACTTCCTCAACAGAAATGTCTTGTCCTGTCGGGTTTCACAAATCAGGGGTGGCTGTGGGTCAGCAGGTAGAGGTTGTCTTACTAACCAGAAGTTCGGTGGTCTGATCCATGGCGTTTGGTGGCTGTGAATGTGACTGGAGAACCGCTGTAGAAATACAGTAACAAGTGGCTACATGTTAGGATGTGGGACACACAGAATTATCAGTTCACAAGTGATCTAACAGAAATTGACAGATTGGTAATCATTTAAATCTCCAAAGCTGATTATTATACAGCTTATATATGGACTCATTGCTGTAAACCACACATGTGAATTGACTAAGCTTACCTCCAAAGTTAAACCAATCATTCATATGTTATAATATATGGGCTAAATGTTTCCAACATACTTTTCGATATCGTGAAAAACAATGCACCTACGATGTGACCAACATGTATTCTATTAACAGTTTTACTTAGGTTTTTTGAAAACTTTACAATGCACTGAAAAAAGAAAATTGGATATAGTATATATGTATATATAATATTGAAATAGTTATCGAGCATTAAATAATTAAAATTGTTTAGTTAACACCTAACTACAGTTTATTTTCCCACAGGCACATGCATCATTCCATATCCCTTGTTATGGTTGTTGCATCTCAAATTTCAACAATGAAATCTATTGAAATCAGCTGATAATGTTGAATACATTTTCTTCTTTTGTGAAATAAAACGTATGTCTTCTGGTTTTTATCAAATTAAAAAAACCTGAATTTTATATGACTAGGAATCACGTACATCAAACCTGAGCAGGTAAAACCTTATATCTCTGTTTCCTTTTTTTTGAGTACGTTGCAGAGCACTGGAAGGAGGATGACTTTTACGGATCCCAGTTTCTGAACGGAATCAACCCCACTTTGATCAAGCGCTGTTCAGAGCTCCCAAACTTTCCTGTCACAGAGGAGATGGTGAAGCCGTTCCTGGCTAAGGGCAGCAGTCTGATGAGTGAAATTGGGGTAAGAAAGAAGAGAGAATAAAATAATCTTTTCATTAGAGGAAAAATCCTTGAATCATTGATTCAGCTTGAAAACAGCAATGTAACATTTGAAGATTATTGTCAAAGTGATGCCATTTCTCTTTGAGTAACACTGACAGACAAATGCATGTTTTTATAACAAGCAGAGACAACAAACAACATAGAACACAATTAATCAGTGACAATTAATTTAAAACTCTGCCTCACCAGTGCTGACAAAGCCCAAAGGACAGCACACATCACACCTTTTCAAAATCTTTACACTGGCTACCTGTATTGAAAAAGACTTTAAAAAGACTATAGAACGTGTTAATGTGTAATACTGTTACTGGTACAGATAGTTTAAAGTTGACTGGGTCACAGACCTACTGGTGAGCACATTCAAACACAGGGATCCAAGAGCCATTTAAGGTCACAATAGGTCGATGGATGAATGGATGATTTTTCTGTACGATAAACAACATTAATTAATTCATACTAACAAAATTATAAAATAAATAAAATATACATTAAGTTGCTTACATATGTGAAACATCCACAAAACCAACATGTGTTTTTTGAACCTGAGGAGAAGACCCCTCAGATTTGTAAATATTTAGTTTTGCTTTAATGTAGTGTTTTATAATTTATGGTTTAATTATATATATTTAATTTCTTAACTTTGTTTGTTTGCTGTCTTTTCGATTTTTACTTATTTTCAATTCCTTTTTACCGTCTTATGTTTTGTCAATCACCTGTAAAGCACTTTGAATGCATTAGTTTAGTTTGAAAGGTATGATTTAAGATTGAGTGATCCATTGATTGATTACAAATCTGTGTTGCGTCTTGATTCCTTCCCATACAGAAAGGCAATATATTCCTCTATGACCAAAAGAAGCTGGAAGGAATCCCCACTCAACTCTACAATGGAGAATCTCTGACTGTGACTTCTGGTCTCTGTTTGTTCTACTTGAACCCAGAAAACAAACTGATGCCAATTGCAATACAGGTATATTTATATGAAAATCCAGTGTGGTCATTGAATCACATTATTTTCCAAATTACATTATTATTTTTATTTTATTTTTCAAAAGTCCTGTTTCACTTTTCAAACATTTTAAAGTCAATATTTTTTCATCACATTCCAGCTGCATCAACAGCCCTCAGAGAAGAATCCCATCTTTCTGCCCAGCGACCTGGAGACCGACTGGCTGCTGGCCAAGATCTATATCAAAAACGCAGATATGCTGGATCATGAATCCGTCCATCACCTCATGAATACTCACTTCATGGGAGAGGTCTACACTGTCGCCACTCTGCGCTGCTTCCCTGTGATTCATCCCCTCTACAAGGTACGACGACACAGCAGAGATCACTCTGCTCGTATGTGTGTTTTTCTTTTGGATCTGAACTGATGTTTGACTGGTATGTCAGGTTTTTGTTCATGAGTTGAGGAAACCTGTTTTGTTATGGTTGTGTCTGCTCTTTGCTGATCAACACAGCCAGGATGTGCTGTCTGCTGTTTATTTCCTTGTTTGTTATAAATATATCACACAAAACTAGCAGATTAAGTTGGTGGGAAGGATATGGTATGGGTCAGGAAGAACCCATTTTTGTTGTAGATTCTGTGCCATTCTGGCTTAAATAAGCATCTTAACTTGACGTTTAACATTTTCCCTCTTTCTCTTCAGCTGTTGTTTCCACACTTCAAGTCCACTCTCACATAAACATTAGAGGCCGTATCGATCTAATGGGACCTGATGGGATCTTTAAAATAGTAAGGCTCTTTCACATATAAAATACAAAGCTGGACTATTCTATTCATCTTGAACTGTTGAAAAACTGAATTTCTATAAGATTTACAACAAAGTTATATTTGTCTAATGGTAAATATTTCTGAATAATTTATTATTAGAGTACAGTTGGAATTGAGGGGATGATAGAGATCATGAGAAGGTCCCTCCTGTGAAATGACCTACAGCTCCGTCTGTCTGCCAGAGAACATCGCTGCACGAGGAATGGAGTCAATCCCCAACTTCTACTACAGAGATGATGGATTGAAGCTGTGGTCCATCATCAACAGGTAACTTCAAATTTAGGTAATAAATATTGCAGATATCCTCACTGATCTGTTTTACAATCAACAGCTTGTGTTCAGTAAAGAAGTGGTGCAGCATGTAGGAGACAGGAATTAATGTTTTATATTCTGCTGAGATTTGTTTTTAATTGTTGTATTAGAAATGTCATCAAAGCTGGCGGTGAATCCTGTGGAAGAAATTTGACATACTTTGCACTAGGTGTCTGGTCGGAGAAACACCAGGTGTTGATTGAGATGCTTTGGCCTCACTTTTGGGGAGCTGTCATGATGTCCATGTTTAAATTCAGTCTGTGGGTTTTGATAGGGACTTCTTTTTTCCACATAATTACTCAGAATCACATTGTTTTGTGTTAACCAGCTTTGTGAGGGCAGCAGTGGAGTACTACTATCCCTCAGACGCTGACGTCTGTAAAGACACAGAGCTGCAGGATTGGATCCGTGAGATATTCACCTACGGCCTCTTGAGCAACAAAGCCTCAGGTATTTAACCCATGTTCTGTATACAACATATAGTCTATAAAAAATGTCCAATGCAAATTGTGAATGCCGAACATTAGCTAATGATGGTGGTGCTGCCGACAGGATTCCCATCCTCCTTTCATTCCATTGAGGAATTGATAAGATTCATCACCATGGTCATCTTCACAGTGTCGGTTCAACATGCAGCAGTCAATAATGGACAGGTGAGGCAAGAGTGAAAAAGTTAGGACACTGGAATATGTATTGAGGTTTGTTTTCACATTTCAAATATATGGGACGTGTGGCAGATGTGTAATCTGTTTCTTCAACTATCAGGTTTCATTTCCTACATTTACATCACTTTTTTGTAACTTTTAATGAGATTCAGTCGATTCAATTAGTTTGACATCAAATTTGCCACAACATAACTACATGAAATAAAATAATACATAAATACAAAAATGTTTAATCATACATTACATGCATGTTGAAACTTCTCTCATCATCTAGTTTGACTTCTACTTCTGGACGCTGAATGCCGCATTGCTATTGCACAAACCTCCTCCGACCACCAAGGGGCAGTCAAGCATGGAGACAATTATGGAGACCATCCCAAATGTTGGAGAGACTGTCGCCATATCAGTGTTAATAAATCAACTTTCAGGCAAATACAGTAGTGTTGTAAGTTTTATTTAAATATTAATGCATTTGTTAATTCATACTTGCATAATTCAATAAGAATTTGTCATTTTTTGCACCATGATAAACTCTGTTGCTGTAATATTTCTGTCTCGACTTTGTCATTTCGGCAGATTCCTTTGGGTCAATATCCTGAGAAAAGATTTGACGAGCCTGAGCTTACACAGGTGATTCAGGAGTTTCAAGCGGAGTTGTCATACCTCGGTGAAGAAATCACAGAGAGAAACTCACACCTTGAAGTGCCCTATGACTATCTGCACCCTTCTCGCATTGAGAACAGCGTGTCTATTTGAGAAAGTCAGAGAGATCAATTCTGTATCATTAACCAACTGTATTTCATCCTGGGAGGTGTTTTTGTTGTGGGAAGGTGTTGCATGATGTGATTACATATTTTAGTTGATATGTGGGCCTGTGGTGTGGTTGTTCAGCAATAACTTAATTGATGGACGTAGGAAATAATAGCTTAAACATTACTCTGACCATATTAAACAAAAAGGGGATATATAATGTTACTTCTTACTCTTTTCTACCATTAAGTTTTAGCTTTTTCCATTCCTGTAATGGACACAATGGCAGAGATGAATTAGCTGTAAGAAAACACACTGATGTTATGTTTTGGGGAAATACATGAATTCTTTGCTTAAACAATAAAGATAAAGATGTACTGTGTATAATTACTTCCTGTCACCTGTATTCAACTTCGAATCCATTAAACTTATAGTCGCTCATATTTGCAACCTCCCTTTATTTTTATAACATCATGCATAATTTATCAGTTCATGTCCATCAGAAGTAAAGTGCATGACTGATGCACATGTTGAAACCATTATGTTAGGGCTCTTTAAAATAAATACATCTGGACAGAGATGCATCAGACATTTTGGGAAGGGGGGACAATTTGGGGAAGTGATGACATGTTGGGTGAAGTGAAGACATGTTTGGAAAAGTGAAGACTTTTTTATGAAAGTGAGGACATGTTGGGGAGCAAGGGACACTTTGGGGAAAGTGAGGACATATTGGGGAAAGTTAGGAAACATTGGGACAGTGAAGACATGTTGTGGAAAGTGAAGACATGTTGGCGAAGAGGACATTTTGGATAAAGCGAGGACATGTTGGGTTAAGTGAGGACATTTTGGTTAGGATAAGGGGCTAGGAAATGCATTATACCAATCTGTGTCCTCACTAAGATAGAATTACAAACTTGTGTGTGTGTGTGTGTTATATTTAGGCGACACCAAACACTATCGACTCCACTGAATACTAACCGCGCTATAATCTAACAGGGACTATAATAACCGTGCCGTGCCGTGTTAAACACCCGTGACCATGTTGTTCAGATTCGGGGTCATTCTCGCTCCGGACAGTGCGGACGTGCAGCTCTTGGTCCTGGGCTCTCGTGAGGAGATGGGTCGGTGGGACCCGGACAGAGCGGTGCACATGAAGCCCGCACACGAGCTCCTGTCGCCGCATGAACCGAACCTGTGGCTCGGCGACGTGCAGCTGGAGGAGCCGGTGAAAGACGCGCTGTGGTTCAAGTTCTTGCAAAGAACCAGAGGCTGTTACATCTGGGAAGGTAACACAGCAGCACTGAGCTCCTGTGAGGATGTTCACGCTCAAAGCTGCGATTCACGAGAAAAGCACCAAAACAACTCCGCCATGTTTGGTTTGTACTGTGTAATGTGCGCCTGTCGCCTCATGATGGCGGTACAGCGACACTTGTAATTCAGCAACCTGGCTCTTTGACTTTACTGCACATCTAATTTTAAATATCAGTGGAGTTTTGTAGTAAAAGTAACTGTTCGATGTATCAAATATTTCATTGCATGTAAAATATTCTACATGAAAAATTATAAATACATTATTCTGCAAACATTTGTACATTATTATTGAATCTATAGAGGAAATTAGATCTAGACACTGCTGTACAAACAAATTTGCAGTGCAAGAGGAAATGTGGTGAGCGATATGTGATACTGTATATACTCTGCTCACTGTGTTTATAGTATTTATATACTGTGTATTCAATTTCTTTTTAACTTTTAATGGTGTGTACAGAACATGGTGTAAATTGTGTATGACTGCTAAGAGTCCAAAATGAAAATGTGAATCGATGAATCGACATGTGTTGCAGAGATATGAGAGGAGTTGAAGTCAATATGAATTGGGCTCGAGTAAAATATTATCTATTCAGTCAAACCACTATTATGTTAATTTCATTGGGAATTCACAACCAAATTGTTTTTTTCCATTATTCAAAGCTAAAATGGTAACAGGTCTGTATTTAAATACCACTCAAAGCACTTTACAATATAGTCTTACCACTCGCACAAACACTCATATAGTGCATCTATCAGTCAGACAGCAGCACAGCCTTAAGGCGCAATTTGGGGTTCTGTATCTTGAACTGACATGAGAAGAACGGTTGTGTGGGGACCCTACACAACCGTCATTTCTTGTGTAATCAGCCATTTGCCTTCTGCGCTGCAACATTCCTGCCTGGTACTGATAATAGCAGGTCTCTTAAAGTCCCTAAAGTTTCTGGAAACACCCCTGCTAAAAGGTCACATCTGACCCTATCAGAGGTGTTCGGTCTTTGAGTACAAAGTCAGTACTTTTGAGTTAAATTAAAACATTTAAACAGATGTGAACTAGTGCAGACAAAGCAACAGGACAAACCTGATCACATAAATGTCATATCGTGGTGTAAAGGACTTCAAGCTGAAAAAAACCCCAGAAACACATGTTCCACCACCTATGGAGCGACCCCTGCGAGCTAGTTCAGGCTGCCAACTCGAGCTGCGCTGCTCCAATCATGTGACATACATCATGTGACATACCCCACTCTCCACAACCATCTATAATACATACCCACCTTATCGGGTGGTCTATTTAAGCAGAGAGAAATTTCCCATCATCCCCTTTGCTCGCACTGCTGCTGCAGTATTGCTACCAGTTGCTTCAGCCCCTCCACCACCCCAGCATCCACCTGTAGGCTCCAATGGGGGGTTACAAGTATTTGCTTATCACTCCCATCCTTCCCGTGTAATCACCTTGAATAAAATTTTAAGGAGCACTTAAATGGCACTTACTTAAAGCACTTTGTAGTTTGGCTTTTTTGAAGAAATTGTACTTTCTTGATTCTTGTTGTTCTGGGTTTGTACCCTCATGGTTGAATGCACTTATTGTAAGTCGCTTTGGATAAAAGC
Source organism: Hippoglossus stenolepis (assembly GCF_022539355.2). Lineage (NCBI taxonomy): Eukaryota > Metazoa > Chordata > Actinopteri > Pleuronectiformes > Pleuronectidae > Hippoglossus > Hippoglossus stenolepis. The sequence continues at coordinate 13,330,337 of NC_061502.1, forward strand.
GTCAGCTAAATGAAATGTAATATTAGGTAAGTGGGCCGGTTCCCATTATGACCAAACCTGTTATTATCAGTACCAGGCAGTAATGTTGCAGCGCAGAAGCAAATGGCTGATTACACAAGAAATGACGGTGGTGTGGGGACCCTACACCACCGTCATTTCTTGTGTAATCAGCCATTTGCCTTCTGCGCTGCAACATTCCTGCCTGGTACTGATAATAGCAGGTCTCTTAAAGTCCCTATAGTTTCTGGAAACACCCCTGTTAAAAGGTCACATCTCCCCCTATCAGAGGTGTTCGGTCTTTGAGTACAAAGTCAGTACTTTTGAGTTAAATTAAAACATTTAAACAGATGTGAACTACTGCAGACAAAGCAACAGGACAAACCTGATCACATAAATGTCATATGGTGGTGTAAAGGACTTCAAGCTGAAAAAAACCCAGAAACCCATGTTCCACCACCTATGGAGCGACCCCTGTGAACTAGTTCAGGCTGCCAACTCGAGCTGCGCTGCTCCAATCATGTGACATACATCATGTGACATACATCATTCGACATACCCCACTCTCCACAACCATCTATAATACACACCCACCTTATCGGGTGGTCTATTTAAGCAGCAAGAAAACAGAGCACAGAGAGGAAAAATCTGGACCTGGTATCTTCTGGACCGGATCCACTGAGTGACCATGGCTGAGTACAAGCTACAGGTGTCAACAGGTGACATGCCAAGTGCAGGAACACGGGATCACGTTTCTGTCACTCTAATTGGAAGTGACGGAGAGAGTGAGAAAACTGATCTGGACAACTTTGGTAAAGACTTCTCTACCGGGAAAGTAAGTTAAATCCACCTGCACGACACTCTAAAATCTATTCACAAATTTAAGGGATAGTACATCCAAAAGGTGACCAGGCCTTTCCTGTCAGGGCTCCCACTCTCTGGATCAATATCCTTGAGGTGGTCAGTCCAACAAACTCCTTATACTCTTTTCAATCTCTCACAAAGGCCCATTTCTACTGGTACGCTTTCTCCCTGGTTCTGATCTTTCTGTCTATTTTAATCATTCTATATTTTATTTTATATAGTTTCTACTTAATCAAAGTTTGATCAACACCAATTTTTCAGTGAAGATGAGCAGATGTCTGCCAGAACAAATCGATTTAGTTTTTGTGGATCACATTTATGGGCGGTCTTTCAGCAAATTTCAACCACTTGTTTTATTTCGTAGGTTTATTCAAGGTGTGGTGTTTGTCCCACTTTCACCAGCCAGCTGTCATGTTTGTCTATCTCTGTGTACTGGGAAATGCTTGTGAGACTGATAACATCAAACCGAACCCTTTTCAACCGATGTCGCACTTACTTCACTGTTTATATTTACATTAACTCTTACTTCCAGACCGGGACCTACACGGTGAAAACCAGTTCATCTCTGGGGAAACTTCTGCTGGTCAAGGTGGAGAAGGATCCCCGTCTCTTTTTCCCAGAAGACGAGTGGTACTGCTCCACCATAGAGGTGACGACTCCAGAGGGAGACGCAATTCTCTTCCCCTGTCACAGATGGATCTCCAGGGGAGAGTATGTGGAGCTGAGAGGAGGGAGAGGTCTGATATTATATTATTATTCATTTTATAGATCTTTTTTATTCAACATTATATATTTTTGGGGGATATTAAATCAATTGAAATTTGACTGTCGTAACGTTCTTTTCACTTCTCAGCCATGAAGTTTCTTGAGGACGACCATCCCCTGTTGATTGAGCACCGGAAAGAAGAGCTGATGTTTAAAAAGAGCTTGTACCAGTAAGTGTGCAGCACAGTACGTCCTGTATCTACAGATCCAGGCATGTCCGCTTTGAGACAATTTACTTTTATGTAACTTTGTTCCTTTGTTTTTTTCAGGTGGAAGCCTCTAGCTGAAGAACTACTCCACATAAGCAGTTTTGAACATCAGTGTGACCTACCAGCTGAAATCCGCTTCTCTAAAGCCAAATTGGATGAAATGCAAGACACAACCAAACGACTGTGGGTCGACTGTAGATAAAGATTTTCAACACAAACTGGTTCCAATATACTCACGCTCTCCTTTTCTCTTTCCCTTTTCCCTTGTCTTAATTAAGTTTTATGAAATTCAAATCTGAGGGAATGGTCGGATCCACCGAAAAATGGGAAAATGTTGACGACATGAAAAGACTCTTTAACTTCGAAAAGACACCAATGTCAGGTATTTCATGTTTTCCAGTACTGCAGATTAGATCATAGACTTCCTCAACAGAAATGTCTTGTCCTCTTTGATTTCACAAATCAGGGGTGGCTGTGGGTCAGCAGGTAGAGGTTGTCTTACTAACCAGAAGTTCGGTGATCTGATCCCTGGCGTCTAGTGGCTGTGAATGTGACTGGAGAACCGCTGTGGAAATACAGTAACAAGTGGCTACATGTTAGGATGTGGGACACACAGAATTATCAGTTCACAAGTGATCTAACAGAAATTGGCAGATTGGTAATACTTTAAATCTCCAAAGCTGATTATTATACAGCTTATATATGGACTCATTGCTGTAAACCACACATGTGAATTGACTAAGCTTACCTCAAAAGTTAAACCAATTATTCATATGTTATAATATATGGGCTAAATGTTTCCAACATACTGCTCGATATCATGAAAAACAATGCACCTATGATGTGACCAACATTTATTCTATGAACAGTTTTACTTAGGTTTTTGGAAAACTTCACTACGCACTGAAAAAAGAAAATTGTATAGAGTATATATGTATATATAATATTGCAATAGTTATCGAGCATTAAATAATTTAAATTGTTTAGTTAACACCTAACTACAGTTTATTTTCCCACAGGCACATGCATCATTCCATATCCCTTGTTATGGTTGTTGCATCTCAAATTTCAACAATGAAATCTATTGAAATCAGCTGATAATGTTGAATACATTTTCTTCTTTTTTGTTAAATAAAAACTTATGTCTTCTAGTTTTTTTCAAAATTAAAAAAACATGAACTTTATATGACTAGGATAATGTCGTACATCAAACCTGAGCAGATAAAACCTTATATCTCTGTTTCTTTTCTTTTTTCAGAGTACGTTGCAGAGCACTGGAAGGAGGATGACTTTTACGGATCCCAGTTTCTGAACGGAATCAACCCCACTTCGATCAAGCGCTGCTCAGAGCTCCCCCCAAACTTTCCTGTCACAGAGGAGATGGTGAAGCCGTTCCTGGCTAAGGGCAGCAGTCTGATGAGTGAAATTGGGGTAAGAAAGAGGAGAGAATAAAATAATCTTGTCTCATCCTCAATCCTTGAATCATTGATTCAGATTGAAAACAGCAATTTAACATTTGAAGATTATTGTCAAAGTGATGCCATTTCTCTTTGAGCAATACTGACAGACAAATGCATTTTTTTATAACAAGCAGAGACAACAAACAACATAGAACACAATTAATCAGCGACAATTAAATTAAAACTCTGCCTCACCAGTGCTGACAAAGCCCAAAAGGAAAGCACACATCACACCTTTTTAAAATCTTTACACTGGCTACCTGTATTGAAAAAGACTATAAAAAAGAGTATAGAACGTGTTAATGTGTAATACTGTTACTGGTACAGATAGTTTTAAGTTGACTGGGTCACAGACCTCCTGGTGAGCACATTCAAACACAGGGATCCAAGAGCCATTTAACCATTTACTAAGGTCACAATAGGTCGATGGATGAATGGATGATTTTTCTGTACGATAAACATTAATTAATTCATACTAACAAAATTATAAATTAAATAAAATATAAATTAAGTTGCTTACATATGTGAAACATCCACAAAACCAACAAAGCATCTGAAATGCATGTGGTTTTTGAAGCTGGGGGGAAGACCCCTCAGATTGGTTCATATTTAGTTTGGCTTTAATGTAGTATGGTTTAATTATACATATATTTAATTTCTTAACTTTGTTTGATTGCTGTCTTTTCCATTATTGATTGCTTTGGTATGCGTTAGTGTTTACATCTTAAATTTGTTTTACTTATTTTCAATTCCTTTTTACCGTCTTATGTTTTGTCAATCACCTGTAAAGCACTTTGAATGCATTAGTTTAGCTTGAAAGGAATGATTTAAGGTTGATTGATCCATTGATTGATTACAAATCTGTGTTGCATCTTGATTCCTTCCCATACAGAAAGGCAATATATTCCTCTATGACCAAAAGAAGCTGGATGGAATCCCCACTTATCTCTACAATGGAGAATCTCTGACTGTGACTTCTGGTCTCTGTTTGTTCTACTTGAACCCAGAAAACAAACTGATGCCAATTGCAATACAGGTATATTTATATGAAAATCCAGTGTGGTCATTGAATCATATTATTTTCCAAATTACATTATTATTTTTATAAAATTTTTTCAAAAGTCCTGTTTCACTCTTCAACCATTTTAAAGTCAATATTTTTTCATCACATTCCAGCTGCATCAACAGCCCTCAGAGAAGAATCCCATCTTTCTGCCCAGCGACCTGGAGACCGACTGGCTGCTGGCCAAGATCTATATCAAAAACGCAGATATGCTGGATCATGAAGCCGTCCATCACCTCATGAAGACTCACTTCATGGGAGAGGTGTACACTGTCGCCACTCTGCGCTGCTTCCCTGTGATTCATCCCCTCTACAAGGTACGACGACGCAGCAGAGATCACTCTGCTCGTACGTGTGTTTTTCTTTTGGATCTGAACTGATGTTTGACTGGTATGTCAGGTTTTTGTTCATGAGTTGAGGGAAACCTGTTTTGTTATGGTTGTGTCTTCTCTTTGCTGATCAACACAGCCAGGATGTGCTGTCTGCTGTTTATTTCCTTGTTTGTTATAAATAAATCACACAAAAACTACCAAACAGATTAAGTTGCTGGGAAGGATATGGTATGGGTCAGGGAAGAACCCATTTTTGTTGTAGATTCTATGCCATTCTGACTTAAATAAGCATCTTAACTTGACGTTTAACATTTTCCACCCTTTTTCTTCAGCTGATGTTTCCACACTTCAAGTCCACTCTCCACATAAACATTCAAGGCCGTGTCGATCTAATGGGACCTAATGGGATCTTTAAAATAGTAAGGCTCTTTCACATATATAATACAAAGCCGGACTATTCTATTCATCTTGAACTGTTGAAAAACTGAATTTCTATAAGTTTTACAACAAAGTTGTATTTGTCTCATGGTAAATATTTCCTTTATGATTTATTATTAGAGTACAGCTGGAATTGAGGGGATGACAGAGATCATGAGAAGGTCCCTCCTTGAAATGACCTACAGCTCCGTCTGTCTGCCAGAGAACATCGCTGCACGAGGAATGGAGACAATCCCCAACTACTACTACAGAGATGATGGATTGAAGCTGTGGTACATCATCAACAGGTAACTTCAAATTTAGGTAATAAATATTGCAGATATCCTCACTGATCTGTTTTACAATCAACAGCTTGTGTTCAGTAAAGAAGTGGTGCAGCATGTAGGAGACAGGAATTAATGTATTTATTCTGCTGAGATTAGTTTTTTTCATTTTTGTATTAGAAATGTCATCAAAGCAACCACTCGCTGGCGGTGAATCCTGTGGAAGAAATTTTGCATACTTTACACTAGGTGGCTGGTCGGAGAAACACCAGGTGTCGATTGAGATGCTTTGGCCTCACTTTTGGGGAGCTGTCATGATGTCCATGTTTAAATTCAGTCTGTGGGTTTTGATAGGGACTTCGTTTTTCCACATTCTTCCACATAATTACTCAGAATCCCATTGTTTTGTGTTAACCAGCTTTGTGAGGGCAGCAGTGGAGTACTACTATCCCTCAGACGCTGACGTCTGTAAAGACACAGAGCTGCAGGATTGGATCCGTGAGATATTCACCCAGGGCCTCTTGAGCAACAAAGCCTCAGGTATTTAACCCATGTTCTGTATACAACATATAGTCTATAAAAAATGTCCAATGCAAATTGTGAATGCCAAACATTAACTAATGATGGTGGTGCTGCCGACAGGATTCCCATCCTCCTTTCATTCCATTGAGGAATTGATAAGATTCATCACCATGGTCATCTTCACAGTGTCGGTTCAACACGCAGCAGTCAATAGTGGACAGGTGAGGCAAGAGTGAAAAAGTTAGGACACTGGAATATGTATTGAGGTTTGTTTTCACATTTCAAATATATGGGACGTGTGGCAGATGTGTAATCTGTTTCTTCAACTATCAGGTTTCATTTCCTACATTTACATCACTTTTTTGTAACTTTTAATGAGATTCAGTCGATTCAATTATTTTGACATCAAATTTGCCACAACATAACTACATAAAATAAAATAATACATAAATACAAAAATGTTTAATCATACATTACATGCATGTTGAAACTTCTCTCATCATCTAGTTTGACTACTACTACTGGATGCTGAATGCCGCATTGCTATTGCACAAACCTCCTCCGACCACCAAGGGGCAGTCAAGCATGGAGACAATTATGGAGACTATCCCGAATGTTGGAGAGACTGTCGCCATATCAGTGTTAATAAATCAACTTTCAGGCGACTACAGTAGTGTTGTAAGTTTTATTTAAATATTAATGCATTTGTTAATTCATACTTGCATAATTCAATAAGAATTTGTCGTCTTATGCACCATGATAAACTCTGTTGCTGTAATATTTCTGTCTCGACTTTGTCATTTCGGCAGATTCCTTTGGGTCAATATCCTGAGAAAAGATTTGAAGAGCCTGAGCTTACAGAGATGATTCAGGAGTTTCAAGCGGAGTTGTCAAAACTCGGTGAAGAAATCGCAAAGAGAAACTCGCAGCTTGAAGTGTCCTATGACTATCTGCACCCTTCTCGCATTGAGAACAGCGTGTCTATTTGAGAAAGTCAGAGAGATCAATTCTGTATCATTAACCGATTGTATTTCATCCTGGGAGGTGTTTTTGTTGTGGGTAGGTGTTGCATGATTTGATCAAATATTTTTGTTATGTGGGCCTGTGGTGTGGTTGTTCAGCAATAACTTAATTGATGGACGTAGGAAATAATAGCTTAAACATTACTCTGACCTTATTAAACAAAAAGGCGATATATAATGTTACTTTTTACTCTTTTCTACCATTGAGTTTTAGCTTTTTCCATTCCTGTAATGGACACGATGGCAGAGATGAATTAGCTGTAAGAAAACACACTGATGTTATGTTTTGGGGAAATACATGAATTCTTTGCTTAAACAATAAAGATAAAGATGTACTGTGTATAATTACTTCCTGTCACCTGTATTCAACTTCGAACCCATTAAACTTATAGTCGCTTGTAATGGAAAATTCCACTGAACAGGTGTCTCACTGCTGTGATACTGTCTACCTGACAGGATGGAACCCTTATTTGGCGTTGTCTCACTGCTGTGACCTTGACAAACAGTGTTTATGCCCTTATTCGGTAATGTTTTCTTCCAACTCCTACAGGGGACAGACACAGATGATGATTTCATGTCTTTTTTTCATGTTATATTTTCTGAAGTGCCTCTATGTATAAGTACTGGCTTTTTTGGACTTTGGGGCAGTTCCACTTTGAGCACCCGTGCTTGTTGTGTAACCTCTGCAGAGCTTACTATTGAAAAGACTCAAAGGCAACTCCAGTCTGAGAATCTCATTATTTCAAATCTCATGATGAATTTCCATCACACGCTCATATTTGCAACCTCCCTTTAGTTTTATAACATTATGAGTAATTTATCAATTCATGTCCATCAGAAGTAAAGTGCATGACTGATGCACATGTTGAAACCATTATGTTAGGGTTCTTTATGATAAATACATCTCGACAGAGATGCATCAGACATTTTGGGAAGGTGGGGACAATTTGGGGGAAGTGATGACATATTGGGGAAAGTGAAGACATGTTGAGGAATGTGAAGGCATGTTTGGAAAAGTGAAGACTTTTTTATGAAAGTGAGGACATGTTGGGGAAAGTGTAGACATTCTGGGGAGCAAGGGACACTTTGGGGAAAGGGGGGACAAATTGGGGAAAGTTAGGAAACATTGGGAAAGTAAAGACATGTTGGGTAAAGTGAAGACATGTTGGGCAAAGTGACAACATGTTGTGGAAAGTGAAGACATGTTGGGGAAGAGGACATTTTGGATAAAGTGAGGACATGTGTTAAGTGAGGGCATTTTGGGAACGTGAGGACATTTTGGTTAGGATAAGGGGCTCGGAAATTCATTATACCAATCTGTGTCCTCACTAAGATAGAACTACAAACTTGTGTGTGTGTGTGTGTGTGTTATATTTAGGCGACACCAAACACTATCGACTCCACTGAATACTAACCGCGCTATAATCTAACAGGGACTATAATAACCGTGCCGTGCCGTGTTAAACACCCGTGACCATGTTGTTCAGATTCGGGGTCATTCTCGCTCCGGACAGTGCGGACGTGCAGCTCTTGGTCCTGGGCTCTCGTGAGGAGATGGGTCGGTGGGACCCGGACAGAGCGGTGCACATGAAGCCCGCACACGAGCTCCTGTCGCCGCATGAACCGAACCTGTGGCTCGGCGACGTGCAGCTGGAGGAGCCGGTGAAAGACGCGCTGTGGTTCAAGTTCTTGCAAAGAACCAGAGGCTGTTACATCTGGGAAGGTAACACAGCAGCACTGAGCCCCTGTGAGGATGTTCACGCTCAAAGCTGCGATTCACGAGAAAAGCACCAAAACAACTCCGCCATGTTTGGTTTGTACTGTGTAATGTGCGCCTGTCGCCTCATGATGGCGGTACAGCGACACTTGTAATTCAGCAACCTGGCTCTTTGACTTCACTGCACATCTACTTTTAAATATCAGTGGAGTTTTGTAGTAAAAGTAACTGTTCGATGTATCAAATATTTCATTGCATGTAATAAAGTCTACATGCAAAATTTGAAATGTATTATTCTGCAAATATTACTAAATTATTATTGATATTATAGAGGAAATTAAATCTAGACACTGCTGTACAAACAAAGTTGCAGTGCAGGAAGAAATGTGGTGAGAGATATGTGATACTGTATATACTCTGCTCACTGTGTTTATATTATTTATATTCTATTTATGTTTTTATATTTCACTGCATTTATATTGCATGTCACTTTGACAGGTGTCTGTTTTTGCTGGTGCAACACAGCACGTTTCCTAGTAAAATAACAAATAAACTATTATCTCATCGTATGTTAAATATAATAGGAATAGAAAAAGAATCCTCATATATAAAAGAGATTTAAAAAAACACGTCGTACAGATGTTTTCTATGGATGAATAATATGTCGGTGCAATAAACTAAATACAATATTGAGTAGAACTATGACCTACTTGTGCAACATGTGTAGTTAGTAATGACTTAATGAGCATGTTTAGACTATGATGTTATTTATATTATATTACTGGATCATTATTGTTATTGATTTTAGACACCTTTACAAGAATTTAATGCTGGTGCATTTTGGTGGAGGTTGGTTGTGTATAACACTGCAACATATTTTTTAATCTGATTATATATTTTCTGTTTAATAAGTAAATGCTCTGTATTTGTATCCATAGTAACTAGATAAGTTACTTGTTACTGTACCTGCTTGATGAATATGGAGGATTTAAGTGTACAATATTTCACAACTATCTTTTTTGGAGTTAAAGCTTCAAGTTTAAGAAACATTTTGTCCGTCTGTTCCTGATGCTACAAAGATGCTTTTCCTATTTAATGCAAAACAACACATTGTATTTTGTCCCTTACAGAAAAACATAGGTGACATGAGACTGTATTTGTTCAGAAGAGACATCTTTTAAACAAGAAACATCCTTATTTGGTCACTAACTTACACAAGTGCTGTCTTCTTTGTCACCAGGTAGCGGCCCCAGCCATGACAGGTTCTGTTCATATGATGAGAGGAACGTGGTGGACGGAGTGTACTGCCACCCGATTGGCCACTGGATAGAGGAAACTGGACACACAGACGAGATGAAACATACCACCCGCTTTTATTTGGGTGTGGCGGGTCAGGCGGCCATGCATTTCTCCAGGTAAAACTACAGAAACCCTCCCTGCATGAGCGTTAAAGAGGGCAGCATGGGTGCCAACTGCTGAGGTGTCATTTATCAGGATGTTTACCAGCCTTCAGGGTGTTTCGTTGTTGTTATTGAGCTTTATCTCTGATTTTGTCAAGGGAGTCAATCAAGTATTATACCAGAGACAATGCACTGACAGACTTTGATGATATATTTATGTTTTCACAGTCCATGATCTGGATTGTTGAATGCTGCACAGCTTCTGTACCTGTATCTCATTCTTTCATCTGGATATATCATAGATTTAACAACCATGATATCATTTTTGTATTATTGGGGATTAGAGGTGTTAATAGATTGATTCCCCGATGAAAAAAAGACCTAAAATTCCAATGGTACTTAGTAGAGCGCATACGTCCGACATGACCCAACAGTCCCCTTATGAATCCACATTTCAATTCACTAGATCCAGATTTTTATTTTGATCTGCACCAAATTTCACGCACACCTAACATGTCTGATTTTCCTTATCCAGATCCATGAATTATTCTTTGAGAAGTAAACAAAAATGTTGAAAAACACCCAATATTACAATGTTAAGTGAAAAACAAGCATTCCTGGATCTGCACCAAAGTTAAATGGGTTCTTCGCTTAACCATACCACATCTTTCCAGCAAGTTCCATGGTTACCTGTCCAGTAGTTCTTGTGTATTCCCACTTACAAACAAACAAACAAACAAACAACCAGACAGGGGTGAAAACAGGTACAAATTACAAAAGTGTAAAATAACCTTGTGGTCTGTAGCAAATACAAACAAACACCCAAAGAAATTTGATAGTTGTTGAAAGTTTTTTGCCTTGCTGATGTGAGATCTGATACCAAAGTTAAGAATAACAAAAGTTAATCTGGTCCCCTGGGGGCCATGCAGTGAATGTATCCATGCTGGAAGTGTGAGGATTAAATCAGCTCCTCTACCCTCATCTTTTTTTTACAGTTTCCACACATAACTGATCTTCTATAGTAAGGATCTTGTGTTAATATGTGTCCTTAGAGAAAGCTTGAATTAAACTTCATTCAGATATTAAATCTGTCCCAGCAAATACTTCTGTTGTACTTCAGTGTGCTGCAAAGAGCACAGGGCAGTCATGTTGTGCTTTTAGGGAACAGACACCATAACTCTGACCAAGATCAGATTAGATTTGCTACATCACTTACTGCTTTCAAATCAATTCTTAAAAATGAGCTTTCATCAACAGGTGAATTACAAATATTAAGAATTTATTTTTACGCCTCTGTGAAGCCCTTTGTAACTGTTAAAAAGTGCTATACAAATACAGCTTTACCTTTTTGTTGCAGGGCAGGCAATGCCCTCTGTTCGCTCCCTTGTTTTTTAACCTTGCTCTCTGCCATTTAGTTCTAATCACTGTCTGTCACATTGAAAACGATCGCTCTTTAAATAAGTCGACCACGAGCAGTGAGATTATTAACTCATCCAGCTTGTTGGCCATGTCAGTGGAGAGGGCAGGTATGGTAATCAGAAAATTCATTTTTATTTTCAAGGCAACTCATTCAGTAACTGTCTCTTTTAGTATAGGTGACTGATAGTTAAACAATCTTTGTCTTCTTTGTAGTCCTTGTTTTTTTTTTTATCTGACAGGTCTATTAGACAGTAAGTCGTTTGTCAGCTCATAACATCTCAATGACTTTGACTCTATTCAGCCATTTACAGCTTCCACCTTGAAGAGTTGCATTAATCCTCAGTTACTAAGTCAAAATAAAGCTAAACTTTTCATAATATTTACAGTTTTTCACTTTTCACTTTTATCAGATAGTGTTTCATCATTTTAACAGTGCAGAGGATTCATGTTTACATTCGTGGAATTAAATCTGTAATTTAGGAAAATAAATGGTCATATACTCAACCAGGGCCGTTGCAACAGGTTAGGCAAATCAGACAATTTCCTGGAGCTGAAAGGGACCCCCTGAAAATGGCTGATTACATTAATCCACAGCAATGAGAATTTTGTGACAACCCCCTTAATTTCCATGATTGGTTACGTACAGTGAACTATAATGACACCATGGTCAGAGATCCCCTAACGAGGCCCTGTGCCACTAGCTTGCTGCCACAGGCTTCGTAGTCTTAGAGGTTTGGTTGATGACGAGAATGTCTAAATGTGTGTTTGTGCTTCATATAGTGGTGTGTATGAACAGTATTCACTTTGTGACAATAATCGTTTGAAGATTAAAAGACCGCAATTTCAGGGGGTTCATTTTGGTTCAATGTCGGCCCCTCAGGTTGAGGAACCCCCAAAAGTCCCCTCGAAACCTCAAAACATCCAGCATGCAATGGCTCCACCTACCCCATGCACGCCTTCCTTTCACAATGTCATACACAGAGAGCATCCCAGGTACAGCCCAAATTAACCCCAGACCCCTGAAGCAGTGAGCTAATAAAGTTGCATGGGAATAAACAGTGTTGGCTGCTGCCATCAGGTTCTAATTTGTGCCCCAAGACCTTACAAGGCTTATGTCAAGGACCCCTGTTCAGTAGGAAGCACTGTGCCCTTTTATCTGGCCTATAAATAGCTTTTTAAATGAGTCTCGCCAACCTTGCATCCGTGTTGCCCCGAGTATGATTCAGACTCACCTCTGTAGTAAATCATTATACGATTCAAAGGGAATTTAACTCAACTTTAATCTGGTGCCTCCTCTCTAATGTTCAAAGGAGAGAGGGCCTCAGAGTTATGCAGCCTTTTTTTAAAACTGAACAAGTGGCATATTTCAACAAACAGAGACCGAAGAGACATCATTTTCATTTAGATTAAGTTATGCAGTCATAAAATGACAACGTAAAACAAGAGACCTTGTTATTTGATTTTACTTTAATAGATTGAAATAGTGAAACTGTTATTTATACAAAGAAAAATATTAAAACAGCTTCTGCACAAGTCAGGGTTATACCTTTAGACATATTTAAACTCAGAGTAAGAAAAAAGGTATAATTCTTCAGTGGTGAGGAAAGAAGATTTGATTCATCTGAATGCTGTTTTGAAGGTATTTTTAGGTTTAAAACACACACACACAGATCATCTGGTAACAAGTCCAGACCACAGGCTCTCACTGCAGTGTGACTCTGAAACATCACAGATTAACAGCCGTCGTTTCATCATTTTATGTGTCACCTCCTCTGGCTGTTGACTTTGTGCATGCTAATGAGCGCTAAATGGAGTCTGCCACCGACCACAGTGGTCAGGAAGAAGATTAGAGGGACAGGAGGTCAATAAAACCTCATTGCTCTGAGGGAGGAAGGTAGGATAGAAGAGAGAGGTGAGACATTTTGAGACTGATTGGAGACCTGCTTAAACTAGTTGATCAGCTTAAATGCAAGATCGGGATTCAAGAGATTCAGATTCACTTTACTGTCAGTCAGAACAAGAACAAGACAAGTGCACAGTAGAATTAAATAACATTGCATCCAGCTCAAATCTAAAGGAAGTGGAGACGCAACATCTCTCTTTTTATACAGTCTATAAAACATACACGTAAATGATTGATGCATACGTGTTTATTTGTCCGCAGGGTGCTTCCACGTGTTTGGCTTGGCAGCTGCCCTCGACAGGTAGAGCATGTGACGATTAAGATGAAGCATGACTTGGGCATCACTGCGGTGATGAACTTCCAGACTGAGGGCGACGTGGTGAACAACTCCTACGACTGCAGACGCAACCCTGGGGAAGCGATGACGCCGGACACCATGATGCATTTGTACAAAGACTGTGGCATGGTGTACCTGTGGATGCCCACACCTGACATGAGCACGGAGGGTAAGTTACAAGAGGTCTTTCCGTGGGATATATTGAGATATAATTACCAGCCTTCTCCTTTACACGTATTGTACGTTACTCTCTTCTTGTGCAGGTCGTATCAGGATGCTTCCCCAGGCGGTATTCCTGCTTAAAGGTCTCTTGGAGAATGGCCACACCGTCTATGTTCACTGTAACGCTGGAGTGGGCAGGTCGACGGCTGCCGTGTGTGGCCTGCTCATGTACGTCCTCGGCTGGAGCCTGAGGAAGGTGCAATACTTTGTCGCAGTCAGGAGGCCGGTGGTGTACATCGATGAGGAGGCTTTGGTCCAGGCTCAGGCAGAATTCATCCAGAAGTTTGGACAACTGAGGCCCTCCCTCTCTTACCTGGAGCCATGAGAGTTTAGAGTCTTTGCACTGAAGTTTTCACATTTAAAAAAGACTGGAACTAAAACAAGAAAGACTTCAGCCGTTTTAGTAATAATCAACGAAGAGCGTTGACATTTTGAAAAGGCGACTTCTACTTTAAGTGTTGAACAGCAATGATTGAGTGGGACACACTGCAAAACAAACCAAATATCAATACACTAAAACAAAACCAGATGTCTCCCTTTCCACAGTTATTCTCTATATTTCACAATTCTGTACCAAAAATCAGTTTTAATCTCATCGGGAAATTATTTTGGAGAGAAGTCTTGATGCTGCCTGAAAATGGCAGCCCCTTGCCAAAGCAACAAATCAATTCTCCAATGACAATGCCTCTCCATATCTGTCAAGCAGGTATTCTGTTCCCAGACATCGAAGAACACAGCTCCGCCCCGTCTTTCTCGGAGAGCCTGATCGCATTTCATCTTTATTTATTTATCCGACAGATGCTATTCCGACCCTTCTCCTAAATAACAAAAAACAACATCCCTGCCAGACCATTTTAATGCATACATAATAAAGCATTATCGGAATACTGTTCTTCTGCCTTGACTCATAATGAGGATCCATTGCTTTTTCTTTTTTAAGATGCAGTGTTTTTGTTACCTTTCCCTGATTTAAGAAAGTTGGTGGATTAGAGAGGAGGGAAGATTCTTCTCCTCGAGCGTGTCTTACAGCCTCTCATTACTTTTCAGTGAGTACCTGCGGAAGACAGCAACTTAAAAGAGCGTCAGTGGGGACGGGTGGGTGGATTGAGCCATGCAAAAAAAAAGAAGCAAAGTTGTGGATTTCCAAACGCTCTAAAAATATGCATAAAATCCAGATTTGAAATGAGTGACATGCTTTTCCTTTTTGAAGAAGAAGCAGAATGTGTAGAGGTTTGAAAACAAATGCGTCTATACCTTACTATGTGTGTGTGGCTGCTGGTGTTTTTTCGCCGGATTGATGCAAATGTAATTGGAAAACATGTTGCTTTTATTCCACTGGGTTGTTGTCAGTGACTGATGTTATAAAGTATCTGTAGTCCACATGATTTCCAGGATCTGTCAATCACCTCTGCCTGTTCCCCGAGATCCTTGCATTTAAATTGGAGAAGGTATTAGAAAGCATTTGCAACTGTCACAGAAGACAGATTTATATAGTGCAGTGTTCCACACTTATACACTTCCATCTCTACCACAATGTGTCATGCACGTACTTGTGTTGTTTCCCAAATGTTTTGTCCCTGCAGGCCTCGGACTAGTACTTATTACCTATATTTCTGTATCTATATGCATTCATTTTGCTGATTTGAAGCATCACAGAGGCAATCTTTAAAATTGTGTCTGTAGTTTTCTTATTCTCTCTGACTGAAACAAAACTATTATGAAATAAAATAATCAGAGGGGCACAGTAATAATATATTTCCAATAATTCGGACTGTATCAGGATATATTGCTTCTGTCATTCATTCAAAGGTTGACAAATACCTCAGTTTATATCCAAGATCTGCACGCATGTAGCTGATTGACCAACATAATAAGAAGATGAACTATACACACCAGATTATAGTACCTTTACTACAACAATGTTAAAGATTACTTTATTCTTGTGTTGGTCCACAGAATGCAGATCTGAATTTAACTTCACACACTGAAATGTTCAAATCCTTTTTAATTTACAGTAAACTAAATATTAGGGCGCCACACAGAAGTGAGATTAAAATAATAACAATTGATGAACTGATTTCAGCCATTAAGCTGCTTGAATCATGTTGGGATGTTTATCAAAAGGAATCTTGAATTCTTGCTGTGCAGTTACTGCCACAGGTTGGTGGCGGTGTTTTCTAATCAAACCTAAATGTATGTGTGTATTTAACAGGCAGAAATCAGGACTTTTTTGTTTATGCTGTTATTTGTCCTCAGTGCAACTTTACTGGTCACTCAGTTTTACATTTCCAAAATGCCTCCTCCTCCCTCAGGTTCCCCCGACTATTTAAGCTGTCTCCCTCTGTGTGTGACTCACTGTGCATTGCTGCCAAACAAACTCAGCTTAATTAAAGCACATAAACATGCACAGTTAAACTCAGATTGCAAAAGCAATGTCCACATACTTATAGAAAGGGATAAAAGAAGCTGAGTAATGTTCATATGTGAACAATGATTTGCACAAATAGAAAGTTGCTCCTTAGTTAAAAACTATCACAAACTTCTGATTTTGTCATATTGTGAAGTTGGTGTCTAAATTCAATCCAGTGGAACACAGGCACACAAACACTATACAGATACCTGACAAACACAGTCAAACTATACATTAAATCACTCTGTATTGCCTCATTTCATCCAACCAGAGCGGTTATCTGAAACAAGACTCATTAAAAGCCTCATTGAATGTTCTTCTGCTTACTTTGCATATCTGTGAGATGGATGAGCAGAGCATTTTAAAGTCAATAAGACTCAAAGAAGACCAGGTTTGTGTACTTCCTGTATTACTTCATGGGCAGTCAGTAAGCTTTGAAGCGTGAATTGCATTTTGTCCACTGAGCCTTTTGTTTTCATGATACTTTGAACATGAACTTTGCCCCTTTGCAAACACTTACTATTCGTCTTCCCCGCAGTTCTATTAGCTTGACCAGTCTGCGCTATAGCCATTCATTCATCATAGAGAGAGAGGGTAAGCGCTTTACATAGAAAGAGCCTCCAATGATTTATATGCATCACCTCAGTCAGGACACCATCGGCCAATTAACTTAATAGATTCCAGGTTCAGTCAAATGATTTGCATTGTCTGGGCTCTCTATATGTACTTAAGAAAAAAATCCAACAATGAAGACACTGCACTTGACTTTGCTCGCAGGCAAAACACCCAGTCAGGTAAATTACTGACTATAGCTCCAGATTCACAGAGAGGTATTCCTCCACGCATGTTTTGGCAGGTGCACCAGCCGCCCATCATTGAAGGTCAAGAACATCTGACTGCGAGGCATTCAGCGCAAAATGAACAGTGAACAGAGTGATATCAGGCAGTTGGAAAATATAGTTAAAAAAATCTGGGAGGCTCCAGGGTAACATTGTTGAATAATAGATAAATCTGAAATTGCAATATATAGATAGACTCACTGCATGAGACGGTGCCGTGCCAAAATATGGCATGTGTTCGTCGAGATAAAGAACCACACAAGATTTGACGGACGTGAATTCTGTATCGTCTCTGACGGCGGTTAAGTCTGGAGAATGGTCAGCATTTTCCAAAAAGCTGGACTTGTTGGCACACGCTGACAGTTCTCTGCATTTCACCTCCACTTAAACTGTGGAAAGAATTATATCTAGATGGAAGGCCCATTTTTTATGCAACAAAGATACAGCGAAGTTTGTTATCATTAGGGTTGGGTATAGTTTGGGCTTTTTCCGATAGCGATGCTAAAAACTTAATTATACAGCAAAACTCTTACGATTTTACATAACAAAATCCCACAATAAATAAAACTTAACCCAACAACAATAATTGATTTCAAATGTATCCAGGTTCCCCCGCCCTTAGTTATTGCCTGGACATTTGCTGCATGTCCCGGCGTCAGAATCCTTTCACGTGAAACACAGCCACACTTTTGACCATTCGGCTTTAGGCATTTTGTTGTTGTGTTAAGTTTGAGGTAGCTACTAGCTAACTGTAGGCTAACGTTACGTGCTGTCAGAGCCATGTAGAGTGTGAGAGCTACACCTAATGTTAACTAGGGAGGTGCAGTGATGTTTATGTTGCCTGGAAGCAGAGCAAATATTTCAGTTCATTGCTCAGGTAGCGAAATCTGCAATAGGCACCGGTGCCCAAACCTGCTTATGACATACCTGAATCAAATGTCTTGCAGTTCTCCATCCCAACTTTCAAGCATTCTGCAGTTGCACGAGCTGTGAAGTTGATTTATACAGGTTGGAAAGTGGTAAGTGAAGGAGATGGAGCCATCAAAACATCCACCAGAGCCAATTGGAGGGATTATCCAAGCAGCAAACATCCGCTGAACTGAACTTTAATGCATTATTTGCAGCCTGAGTCATTCCACAAGGAGCTGGTGGCAGTGCCCAACTGATATTCAATAATATCCGGCCTTTGTCTCCGGGGAACCATAACAATGACTGGGCTGATATATGCAGGCTCGACATTTTTGTGTGAATGCAATCTGAAAATCATTTATTGCTGCAACACATAGACCATGCACCCAATTAATTTCCAAATCAGTTGGTGAGCCTCTGCCTGTTCTTTTCTTTGCCTGTACCCTGAGTGCACTTTTGGTTTTATTAAGAACATTACTGAGATTTTGAATTATTCATTTCCTGGTTGTTGTTTTTTTGCAGATACAAAACTGCAAATCTCTGTTTTGCAGAAGCGGAGTATTCGGTTTGTTGCAATCTACCAATTTATATACTTTTAAATAAGGACATTTTATATAACTGACACTATAAAAGACTACTGACTAATAATCCCTAAATTGAAATGTGGAACTAAAACCATCCTGATCAAATGTAAAACATTTAACCCTGGTTCGGATTTTCAGTTGTGAAAAGGCTCTTACAGTGGTATCATCGATGAATGATCGACTATAGATCTTAATGTTGCTAATAAACCTAACCAATAATTAATTTATTCATAAGTTTGCGTGAGTAGTGTCTTCGAGATTTCTTAATCAACGTCAAAAATGTTCTCCATGGATGAATTGAATTGTTGTATTTACAATTATTTTTCTTAAATCTTCCTGTTTCAGTTGTTGAAGGTTTTGCTTATCTAGAAACGAGTGTGGGAGTTTTGACGCATCTTAATCAAGCGCAGATCACTTATGCTCTCAGTACGTGCATGTCTGATGTTATTCAAGTTAATGACACCAGGCTGCAATGAAATTGTTAATTTCCCGACATGAGATAATTGCTGCTGGTTGTGATGATTGCCTCAATTGAAGATACTCGAGCACTTCAGTCAATTTCAGCGCAGTGCTGTTCATCACGAGAAAAGGACGAGTGGTACGGCGGATGGGGCGAAAAATGAGAAATGGACTAAGCAAGTCATTTGCTTTGACAAGACCCCACTAGAGTCTATCACCCGGCGACTGTACTGACCGGCTTCCCGTGAAATCCATCTCTTGCTGTCAATACCTTTGTTGTTACCTCCATCTTCTACATCGCCGCTGCCATTGATCAGTGTCAGCGGGACAGATTCTGATACGAACCAGTGGGAGGGGGCGACGTGTCACTGGATAAAGCATGACAGTTAAAGGATTGCGCGTTGTGCACCAGGCCTGATTTCAACTGTGGTGTCTTTATCTGTACTCTGTCATGACATTTTACTGTAATATATAAAATTCTGCAGGTCTATATGGACAGAATGTCATGATTCATGTTGGGCGCAGACTGACGACACCTCACAGGGAGACGCTGGGGTCAATGACCTTGGAAAATAGAGATATATCCCAAATCAATAAATTCCATCTGCTACCTGGAGCTCTGTTCTGGGTCCATGCACACAGTCCTGACTGGACTCTGTATTTCACTCTCCCTCCTCATCTCATTCCTCACACAAGAAACTGGTTCACACAAAGGACAGAGGAAGCATATGACGAACTGCCATTCAACTGGTAAATTAAGGTCTGCCACTATGATTATAACCACTTTGATTTAATCTGGATTTGTTCACCGTAATAGTTTTTTGTCTGTAACTAACACTGCAAATAAAGATGGAAGATATGACAGCTCGCAAAAAGTGAAGCCAAAACATTTCAAATCGCCCCCTTGTGGCTGGCTGCAGTACAGCTCATGGAACCTGCCTCCTCCATGTTAGTGGATGAGCCATGGACCCAAACTAAAAAGTCAACAAAAGTATTTTTGTAGGCAGGACACATTTTTCGAAACGGTCTTTAGCAGTACATTAAAACCAATGCAGTGATAAATAAATGATATAATCGGTTGTCAAATTGAGCAGCTTTTAATTTGTTAAACCAACATCATACCTGGATAGTTTTTTTTGTATTCCAATCAAGCTAAAAGGGTTTTGATTGGAATATAAATCAAAATCTGGACCCCTGAAGCTATATTTGGCAAAATGAGTTATACTGAAAGCTCTTTGTGTGCGAGGAGGAAAGATGCTGCACTTTTCTTTTCAATGCTAAAATGCAGATTTACTACATCATAAATCAGAGTCTCAGATGAACTAAAATAGTATCGTTAAATCTTTATTGATGGTAAAATTCAAAACAGTTTCTCTCTGATCCTGAAGGTGGATAAGCCCGTTTGACAATTTGACAAAACAAATCACTCAGACGTCTGCGCTCCTCCAATCTTATCTGATGCTTTTCTTTCCTTTCAGTTAAATTTAGCAAATCGTCTCCTGATCCCCTAATACATCATATGATTGTGCAGTAAACCACAGCAGCGACATAGTTTAGTCTGTTTGTGTTCATATCTGTCATCCAGCTTGAGCTAAACCGGAGCGGACAGGTACACGTCACTTTGTGGAAGGGGCTCGTTTGAAAACGTTTTTAGCGCGTAATTAAGTTGGCTAGCCTAAAGAGAAAGAGAGGAGAGAGTGTGTGGCCATGCATGACAAGTGGGGCGGCCTCCCCAGTTTCTTTCCCCCTGTCTGAGTGTGTGATGCCAGATGCCAGGGCTGACAGCTCAGTTAACATGGTAATCAAGAGATCAATGAGCACTAAATGATCCAATAAAAGACAGGTCTATCATTTTTAGCATGATTCTGCAGGGAACATGTGATCAGTGGTTTGAACGTGAATTTTAGTTATAAGTATCGTCATCTGTATGATAATGGAAACACCTCTGCATAAAGACAAATTCAGCTTTTACATTACGAATCCTCATCAGAATGATTGAACTTGCTTATTTCCAGAACAATATGATCATTACCTTTGATTTCAGGCACAACTCTATTAACTCTGGAATAAAATCTGCCTAATCTCTGTGCACACATCTGACATTTTATCTGTGAGAGTTTACAGAGTTTTCCCAGGTGACAGCTCTGAGGAAACTAGGTCTAAAATGCCTGTATACAATGACTAGTCCAACATGGCCGTTCTAATGCCCTCTGTAGAGCCGCGTTGCCGATCTGAGGCTGATCAGAGCACAATTATCTGAGCCAATGAACATGTAGTGTGGAGGGGTTTAGATGTATAATCTTAATGTCACCGACTGAATTTCAAATCGCAAATATCAAACATTCGATGACTCACGTAGTATGAAAGGAACAGCGATTAGGTGAGTGAGCCGAGACGCCCAACAGCCAATGAGAGTGAGCTGTCAACTGAAACTGCCGATAGCGTAAATAAGATGTTTCTCTCCCATGTCAATTGGAATCAGTATGAGTGGTGTTTCTCAGTGCAAAACATTGTGACACCAGCTGTCCGCCTCCATGTTTACTTTATTTTTTTAATCACATTTGATCGCGCAACTTTTTGTGAGTTCCGAAGTGTGCAGCAGACCTAATCCCATCTGATGCACTTGCTCGAGTTGTCCCCGATCACAGCGTCACAGACACCCAGCAGGCCACTAGGGGCAGCAGGGTGACCTGACGTGGGCTGACAGGGGACAGAGCGTGACTATAACCTGCTTCGTCACCCTCGCACCATTTGACATGGAGTCGCTGCCAGAACGGATAACATTTACAACAGAGCGGCTCAGACGGCGACCGCACACAAGCGGCCGCTGAGCTCCACGGCACTGAATATATTCACAGCCTGTGCTCACAGGAAGAACATGGTGGTGAAACAGCCTCGGCTAAATTAGTCTAATTATTTAAAGAAGGTCTCTGAACTGACCGGACCATCAAGGGGACATTAGTTAGAAACATTTTTATGCTAATTATATTACACATAGTTTGGGGTATTCACTGTGCTGAAAATTGATGATGCTCATCTTATCATTCACATGGTTTTAGGGGGGGGGAAACCAGATAATGACTCACTCAACACAATGGGAAGCAAATTTAGATTACCCACCAGCTAATTGACATCTTTGGACCTAATGTGATTTGCTCCATTTCAGCCTAATACCACAGTGTCTGATGAACTGAATTGGAAATGGGGTAATTTCTCCGTACGTGTTTGACGACAACAACACCCTTCACAGGAAGCCAAAATTGCCCGATGGAGCTTTTTCTCTCCCTTGATCGAAGCCTTTCTCTTCTGCTTGTTTAGCAGAGCCGGGCCTGAAAGGAGGAAAGAGCCCGGCCGCTGTCGATACCATTAAAAGTTTATTCGGGGTGTTTATTGTGTCTGTGGATGATGAATCCGAGCATCATCAACAGGACGGTGCCGCATGTGTGTATAGGAATGAGGAGACATATGGTCGCCTGTACCCGGGACCACCAGACTCATAAATCACTAGTGACAGCAGATAATGAATGCCAGCCTATCAGAGAAGATTGGTTTGCTCATCTCTATATCTGCTCTGTGAAATGATGGCAGAATAAGAAAATTTGTGTCCAACATGAAATACATGCATTGATATTTACGAATAAATACATTCAGACGCAGATGAAAAAATTATTTAGCTACAGATTACGACATGTGGCCCCAAAACAATCCAGAAATAAACTCATTTGCTTGTTTTTTTCTTGTATTTAAATATAAGATGCTGCGAATTCTAATAAAAATACAAATATAAACATGGATTTTAGAGTTTTTTTGGACACTGTGCATTTGGCTCATTCCTGTCCAGAATTTCTATCTTCCCTTGATTATTGTTCCTCATCAGCACATCTGGACCCCACTGCCAGACAGATGGGAAGTAGATGAGGCCTGTCTTTAGTCTGGGGACTGAGCCAGGTGGTCCGTGCTTACTTCAGGATTATATTGGTAACATCAAGTCCCGGAAGGTGCTCAGTAGAGGTCTTTGGCAGAACCTTAGAGGCGTCAGTGTCTGGTTGTTGAGCCCAAATATGACTGCAAGGCCTCGGGATAATCGTCAAAGGCAAATTAGTCTTTCAAAGTGGACTATTATTCACTCCAAGTTGGCGTACTCTGTTCAGACAGCTGTATTAAAGGAGAATATGTTGGTGAAGCTCATAAAGTAGTTCATCAGAGTTTATCTTCACTGTCAAATCACTTACACCAAGTCAGACTAAGACGCCGCTAAAGTGACTTTGCAAATAAAGAAATTGGCACTGCTGGACTCCACCTATCGGTCTTTATCTTCAGAAATAAACCTCCATTCTATTCAATGTCAATCTTTCAACCTCACTATTCCAGTTATCTCCCTCTCTCATTCCTTCACTGTCTCACACAC
Source organism: Hippoglossus stenolepis (assembly GCF_022539355.2). Lineage (NCBI taxonomy): Eukaryota > Metazoa > Chordata > Actinopteri > Pleuronectiformes > Pleuronectidae > Hippoglossus > Hippoglossus stenolepis. The sequence goes on from NC_061502.1 coordinate 13,353,879, forward strand.
TCACACACACACACACACACACACACACACACACACACACACACACACACACACACACACACACACACACACACACACACACACACACACACACACACACACACACACACACACACACACACACACACACGAAATCCCCCCCTAAATTATCCTGCAACTCTGAGGGACTGTGAAACTGCCAAGCTGATGGGAGGGCAGAGGGGGATTGTGGGTAATTTCATGTCACATTTCCAGCAGACTGATGTTTCTTTGGACAGATAACAGCCTACAGCACACAATGACAGAAAAGTCACAGTGAACCCTCTCTTCAAAAAAACCTTTTACGAAATGGTTCTATATATTTTTTTATTTGGAAAGTATTTGCTATTTTTCCACATCTATAAATTTGCATAGGCAAATGAAAATAGCTTGTTTCTCTGAATGTTGACATTATTGGCTGCCATGTCTCATTGCCTCCGCGAATAATACGCTTCCATTACCGAGCGCAGAGCGTGGAAAACTTAGACGACACACCGATTCTCAGACTTGTTTCCATCCCATTAAAAGGGCAGAATGGAGTGAACCTCCATCAACCTCTGTGATGAAGTCAAACATGTGCACTCAATATTGTTCCACTTTTTCCAGGCAATCCACATTCACATTAATATTTCAGTGCACAGCTGGAGCAACACCAAGGTTTGGCCGAGCATGAATCATCAGAACAAAAGATGAACAACTGATTGGAAAAAGTTTTTGGATTTGATAAGGCTTACTTTCTAGAAAGATACTAATATAGTTTCCATTTTAACCCAATAAAACCAGAAACACCAACATATGCATTCCGTATATATCCTTATAGGACTGGGTGTGACGTCTGCATGTTTCTTAAAGCAGGTGAGGCGTAAGTTTTATATTATGCTGTCGTTTTTTAAGAAACGTGAACAATGAAATGCATCGAGATTAACTGTTTATGTCGAGATGGTGAAATGCATTCTGGGACAAGTATGTGTTTGTTTTTCTAGTCCAGACGATGGCTGAGGAGGAGAGCGAGGAGAGGGAGGAGGTGAAGATTGGCCCGATGTAACGTCATTACACTCTCATCAAGATCATTACATTTTTCAACCTGTGACAAAGACAAAAACATGTATTTAAAACCAACTGAGAGCTTGAAACTTTCACTGCAAATCATTGCATTGCAAAAGTTGATAAACCACAATGACCTCAAAATGTAAAATAAGTTGTAAATGTGCTTGTAAAAAGCTTTATTTAAAGAGCGCCTCAGGTCTTAACTGATTAAATAAATGTACTTTTAGAGTCTGGGAAACTGGTGACAACTGGCTGCATTTGTTCTCATTTGCAACAATTAAGTGTTGAAGTTAATTCTGCGCACCTCTGATTCTCTCTCCTGACGGACTCCTTCTCTTCCAACAAAGATGAACTCACCGCTGTATTTCGGCCAAACTAAACCTGTAAATACAGTAACACCACCGACGCCAGCTCATTTGAAATCAACTCTTCAACAAAGCAGGGAGCAGGAAGGATCCACAAAGGTCTGTAGTTGCAGCAGTGTTGTTCAGCGCTGGCAGAAACAGCAGCGGCATTAGAGGTAACGAGACCGAAAACTTCGGGCTAATTAAAAATAATGAGCTCCGTTTGTTGTCCCTCGTTCTCGTGACTGGTTCGAACCTTGTCCCAGTTTAACACAATATTATTTGAGATATGTAAAAAAAATAAAATTCTGTTTACCACCGAGATCCACCTGAATCACATTCACCTGCAGCTCCTTGACAGCAACCTGAGGAGAAAACACTAAGTATGTCAGGCTGAAAATAAGGAAGTGTCCAATACTATTCATCCCTTTCTGATTCAGATACCTGGAAAAACCTTTTTGTTATTGTTCTCCTAACCCTGTATGGATGTAATGAATGCTCTGGCTAACGCTCTTAAAACAGTACTTCCCAGTGGCAGTACAACACAACTGCTGATTTGGAGCAGTTAAAAGAGAGTGACCTCCGGTAAGAGGAAATTCCAGATAATTATTTTAAAGACGTGGCATCGGATCGGTACATAGATTTGTCATTTTCTGGTATCGGTATTAGAACATCTCTAGTGTTCACGCTTACTAATTGGCTTATTTGACCAATTCCAACACCATTTTCTTAAAAGTAAATTAAAGCTGTATGCAGACACTACAGACAAGTACTGAAAGGTTTAAACATTTTTGCTGACCTGCATCTGTGCCACAATGCTTCCTGCATTTCCACAGCCGATTATCACTGACTGTCAATCAGCTGCATATAAATGGGATTCGTAGAAAACAGGGTTACATCATTTCTGCCCTTTGGTCTCTGTACAAAACTTGATTATTTTTAGTTCACCTCCCTATTCACTCCTCTTCCTCATCTTATTTTCAGTCTTCTTTCTCTGCTCTGTTTGCAGGTTGCTCAGGTAAAATAGCGGTTTCTGATCTAATCTGGCTCCTCTGCTGCATCACAATGAACCTCATTCCCTATTCTATCACCCCCCGTTCCCTTTCACCCTCCGCCTTCACTTGTTCCTTTTTTTTTTTTAGAGCTTCTCTCTTTACATTTAAAGTCTCATCACTTTTTTTCCACTTGTACTTTCCCCATCAGCCACTTCTGGTATTGTTTTCCTCCATATTTTGTAGAAAAACAACTTATTCTATAATATTACAGGAATGTAAATATGCATTGTCCTGCTGAGAGAACACATCCTTTAAAAGCTGTAATTTCTAATCAAACAGATGATTTATAATGTTTTATTATTAAAAAAAGACTCAGGGCAGTGGGGGGGGGGGCTGACAACCCTGTCTCATCGTCTTGTGTCTGCTGTTAATTTAGTTTGGCATCTTCACGGGTAGGAAATGGGAAAATGTTTGGGGCTGTGCTTCAGTGGACACAGTAAATGGTGCATCGTCACACACAAGCAAGAGCAGTCAAACATTAACTTCCCCAGCCCTTCCTTCAAAACCCCAAATGTTATCCAACACACACACACTCACACACGTGATGTTGTCAGCACACGATATTCAAGTGTTTCACTTCGGCATGAAGGTCGTCATGGCAGGAATTCACAGTATCTCCTGCCAAAAAACAATCAGGAATGTTTTTTTCCTTGCTCGCTGGTGTGGAGGGCGAGAAAAAGATCGAGGTGGGCCAAAATCAATGGAGAATAAGAACTTGGTTCAATGCCTTCAAAACAGCGGCTTCACGTGCCAACCCCCATGTGAAAAACTCAAAGTTAAACGCAGAGGTCTTCAGTTTGCTTCCTTGCTTCCCCTATAAAGACTAAGCCTAAACACATCACACAGTGTGTTGAAATGTTGGATCAATTTGCATACATCCAGGTTTTTATGCCGTACTATTTGGAACTTTTGAGGCATAAAATAAAGCTTCCTCCCAACGCTCTTGTCTGTCAACGATTATTCTCCCTGTACATTTGCACACAACAGAATAAAACATCTACGGGCTTATTTTTTATTACGTATTCCATGCAGGAGTGAATTCTAACTGCCAGTGATGATGAAATCCAACTGGCTGCTCAGCATCTATCAATGCAAAGACTCCAGAGTATCATGTCGGGTGGGTTCGACTATGGAGGACCACTACGGCTCAAACTCACTCTTATTAACAGCCATCTCCTTTTTGCTACTTCAGGCTGCTCTGACATGTCCGCCACTTTGTGTGCCGGCTGCCCAAACTACTGCCCCAGTTTAAGAGCCGCCCTGTCAGCATGAGGACAGAAGCGGTTTAGCTGAAAAAAACGAGACAGAGATAAGAAGTGGAAAAAAGCTGAAGTCCTTACATATGGTCCTTAGACTCATGTCATGGAGCTATGACTTGTGGTTACAGCAGTGAGCGTGTGTCTGTCCTTCTTTGGCCATTTTGTGCTGCATCCGAGAGCAGTCGGGTCCAATTCACTGCCGTCAGTTGCAGGGACAAGGAAGCAGCACAAGTGAGATGCATTTGCAGGACATTGTCCCGATCTCACCACTTTGAGATGCTTTAGTTTGCATCACCCTTGGCACGTAAACAACAGACACAGAGCTATGTGCTCTTACGTAACAACTCTCCACAGCCTTCTGCTCCATTTAATAAACAGTCTGCTGACGCGTGGCAGCGCTGGAAACATCCCGCAGGCAACAAGCAAGCAAGTTGAATGAATTTCCCTAAGTAGTTGGAAGTTCTCGTATTCTCAATGAGCAACACAGAGCTGTTTTGGGGGAATGAGGGAGGTGGGTAATCAGAGCTGCGCATCCTTTTGTGCTTGAGTAAAATAGAAACAAGATTTAGTATCAATTATTTTGGAGAGGATTAAGATGGCAATTCAAGTTGAGCATGAATTTAAATAAATGTATACTATCATTTTCTGGATTTGCAGAGTGATGTTGCTTTCTTTTTTGTTGCTGGTCCAACAATTCACTTGTTTTTTCTGTTAACATTTTTCACTGAGAAAAATATTAGCCAATTTTTAAAATTAGGTTTTTACATATTTCACCACAGACAACTGTGTGTTTCAGTTGTGTTTGCCCTTTAAGAACAATAATTCTTTTAGGACTATTTTGAGTGTCTACTGCAGGGTCTCATTTGAAAGATGTGATTAATTGATGCTAATTATTTTGAAGGTAGGATTGATGGAGAAAAATAATTGCCACAATGCACCACACACGCACTCTAACTAACAAAGTTATTCAAGTGAATTCAAACTTTGGATTAATTCAAGAATAAGGTTAATAGGATAAGGTTAGGTCATCTCTCTGCACAGGTAACAGGAAAAAAATGATTTAACCCTCAATTCTGAAATCAAGAGTAAACTTTAAACTCTCCTGGACTGGGGCCAGATGCAGGACGTCAGAAGACAAAAAAGAAAGCAGAGAGCGTGAGCTGTGAGACACAACAATACACTTCAAAGAGGGATTGGGAAATAACCATCACTACATCGATGAAATTGAGAATCATCAGTGATGTATACGATGATGAGTATGAGATTGGTTTTACCCATTTGCACTGTGCAGGAAAAGAGAGATCCACTCAGGAGTCGACCTGAAAAGTGCGTCTGATTGAGTTCTGTAATTTGGAGGCAGAGACAATAGAAGACTCTGATTGCCGGGATGCAGGGAGACAAAAGGGAGACGGATGGGAATGAAGAGACGCTAGAGCGAGAAGAGAGGGCTGATTTTGTACAAGTGATTGGGCCACGTCCTGAGGTTGTCTGCCACTTTCATCTAAGGGAAGCCACTGATGGCTAATGATGAGCATAAATTCGAAAATGGAAAGTAGAAAAGAAAGAGAAATAACCGAGAGTGTGGACACAATGACGTTAGAGAAGTTAGAAATCCTCTCAATAATATTCTGGAGACTTAGAAACCACTGAGGTGTAATGGCAGTGGTACTTAATGTAATTAAAGCAATATAGTTAAGTAGCTACTTAACATTTAGAATGAAGATGACCAAAGAGTATTTTCCAAGTGGGCTGCTGGAAAAGTGGGCCATCAAAAAGAAAATCCATTAGGTTTATACTGGGGCCGTTTTCTGTGTGTCTGTCCCAGTGGATATGTCCAGGCAGGGGAGTTGCAACAGGCTAGGGAGAGCAGGCCGTTGAATAGAATCCTTTTTATTGTCATTGCACAGTGTACGAAGAAGTTTAGCAGCAATCCTCAAAGTGCAATATATACATAACAAAACAAAAAAAATAGAAGTAAATACTCATATAAGTGTATATATGAGGTAGAAAAAGAGGTGAAATTTAAATATAAAAACAGTAGAGACAGGCCCCATGGGAACGTCTGATTACAACAACCCAGAACCCGGCTATGTACAGGAGACAGCAACAACTCCATGGTCAGAAACTCACCAACGAGACCCAATGCAACATGCAACCCACACAGAAAGACTCCGGGCAAACTGGGATTCAAAAACCTCTTCATGTTCCTTGTGCCGTACTCCCAATTCAATTATAGGTCCACTTTCCATCCTGGGAAAGTGGACTTTTAAAGACTGAAATAATCCCAATAGTTTGGAGTGAAATACAAGAGCAGAAATATAAAGAGCCCCGATTAATCAGACGAAAGACACCCCCAGCCCATGTTTAGGAGAAAATGCGAAAACACTATTCAACAGACACAAGAATATGAAAGAAACTACTGTAATCTCATTACAAACACTGTGATACAATGCTCTGAGTGAGGCGGCCTATTTTAATGAGTCTCTAATTGACAAGCACCCCAGTCCCACAGAGCGTCCTCAGTGACACGCGCGCAGCTTTCATGTTGCTCTTTTCTTGCTGGTGTTTTATTATCCTTCCCATCTGTGTCTCTCTGTTTTCGGCTCTCTGGGGGTGGGGCAGCCAAGGCTGCTGGTGATTGCATCAGGTTTTAATATCTGTCTGCTGGATGTTTTCACAGGCAGAACACAATGGGCGAGAGTGGAGGATATTGAGTGTGTCGAGAAGGGAAGCATCTGTCCCATTTCCACCCACATATCAGCACCCAGTTCCCGTAACGAACACAGAACACTGGATGCACACACTCACAGAACTCCCCTGTTGAATGTGAGACTGTGTGTGTGTGTGTGTGTGTGTGTGTGTGTGTGTGTGTGTGTGTGTGTGTGTGTGTGTGTGTCTGAACAGAAGGATTTTTTATGGTCTGGGCAGGCACCAGAGCTGATGTATCAGAAAAACAAAATGGCACAGTCATACTGGTGATACATCACAGTCAGCCTGTGTAGCAGAGCAGCTGGTGACCAACGGTGTATTATAATGCCAATGACTTTTCCCATAATGCTCACAATGCCGCATGCCAAAGTGTTAAGATGTCTAGACAAACTGAGAATGTGGCCTTCTTCAGGACACAGACAAATGATAACCTTCTTGCACAGGAGGCACATAATGTAGCTGCAGTTGCATTAAGGTTGCTCTGATTCCACCCATCAAAAATGCTGCATGTCAGACTAATAGTACTGTAAATAATGATAATACAGCTGTGTATAAGTAGTAGATCACTCATACTGGGCGATGAAAACACGTAAATTCATCCCGTCTTTCCTCAACCACTTTTCTGGAAGAGAATCTGTAAATATTTCTAGTGTAAACTCAAAAAGGAGCTTTGTGTTTGGTCTGAACGCAGATTTGTACCTTCACTCAAATTAGTGACAAATTAGTTGAACATTTGTAGATTTGCCAGTTCTTCTTTGACATATCGTCCATTTGGTATTTATTTCAGATTCCTCATTTTGTCCACATCTTGCTAGCAGAGCTGCAGCTTGTGAGCCTCGTGGTTACGTGTCACTTTACCAGTGTACGTAATTCTCATAATGCACAAAACTACATTTGTCTCTTTTCAGCATAAAGCTGGTGTTTTTGTATTTACAGTTTGTTCCTTACATCTCAAAGTTGTAAAGGGTAAAATATATAAATATATTATAAATCGTGGGAGTAAACACTGTAGAATATAATAAAATAATGTATATAACTTTAATACTGCAGTGTTTTCAAGATGAGGGAAAGACAGACACACTGAGTTACTGACTGCAGGTACACACCACTGATAAATTAGGAAATAGCTACAGTACAGACTTAAGTTGTTCATTCCTTCAGTTCAGCCTGGAGTCAATTTTCATCCTCCTGCCACGGTTGACCAACTCTGTTGTAGCTTGCTACTGCTGTGGTACCTGGATTGTCTTCACAGCCTGTGTGTGTGTGTGTGTGTGTGTGTGTGTGTGTGTGTGTGTGTGTGTGTGTGTGTGTGTGTGTGTGTGCGTAGGCGAGCCACATCAGTATTGTCTCTTGCTTTATCCTCTCAATTCCATCAGCAGTTTTGTATAATTACACTTTAAAAAGAAGCAATACAATAAAAGTTGCTTTTTTTGGTTACCCCATATGTTCTTTAACCTCATTGTTCTAAGTGACATTCAAATGTGGAGAAATGGTTATTATAATTTACCTGTGTGTCTGAGAGGAGAAATAGAACTCTATATGATCTATGATCTATGATCCCTCACCTTGTTACTTGCTTTGAGGAGCAGATTTGGATGTATTTATGATTCAATGCAAGTTTTTGCAATTACTAAATAACCAAGGTCAGCATTTACAGAGTTTTACTTACCAATCCAGCAAAATTTGATGATAATGGTGCAAATAATGTGAACATGTATATTTCCACACTGCGAACTGGACAAAGCCTTCCTCTAAAAAGCCACACAGCACCTAAACACCACAAAAGATCACCTGACGCCTTAAAACCCGAAGCTTTAAGAGCAAATAATCCAGAAAGATATAAGATATTAAAAAAAAAAGGCTATAGAAGCCATCTCAAAATAATTTCATGTTGACATGTGTTGTCCTACGAAAAACAAACATTAGGAACGTAGATGTATTGATTCATTTATTTTTTCCGGCTTTTTACATTCTGCTAAGAAACTGTCCAGATCTTGGCTTCCAAGACAAATCACCCACTGGTGCATCCCATCAGTCAGAGCTGTGCAGCAATGCCTATTACTGATATCTATGTGACGTCTGTTGTTTAGTCCCGAGCTCCTTAAAACCCTCAATCATGTTCTGTAGTGACGAGAGAAAACCCAGATATGGAGAAATCATTTTTATGGTTTCTGGGGAGGAAATCAGCCTCAATTTGGAAAAGAAATCTCAGTGCTTGATGTTGGATGTTGTTGAATAATAGACAGTCCAACTGGCAGCAGACACGCCACTCTGTCCACATGTCTCCTTTTAGTGAGGACACCAGCTTGTGCCCTGAATGCAGTTCAGGAATTAGATGCCAAATCCCCAGTGATCTGGCAGTGGTGAAGCTTAGATAATGGTCAATGATTGCTACTGTCAACTGGAAGGATATGAGGATTTGAGAGTTTAGCTCATATCAGCCCCCAAACGTTGGTATAACTCTCAGTTGTAAATTTTGTAGTGTAGAAGCCATTTATTCATATTTTTCATTGGGGACATAATGACACAGGAAATAATTTAGGGAACATGACTGCAACACAATAAAGGCACAGGATGTTATCGAGACGTCCTGTAACATGGACAATAGTGCAAAACAAGGTTGCAGAGACTATCGAGGGGGTGACTCACCGAGATACAAGATTGAAAACTGAGCATCTTTTGAAAATCGTCCAAACAGCAGAAAACCCGTGCCAGCAGGAGGAGTTGGAAAGCAGTGGTGCAGATGTAATTACCGACCTGCAACAAGGGGTAATCCAACGGAGATTAGATGTTGCTCATTTGGAAAAGAAGAACAAGGACTCAGGAGTGAGGTCTCGACGTAATGAGCTCATTATCAACCTGATTACACCCAATAGGTCACAACCCAGCGGGCTAAGTTCAAAGAGGTGCAAGGGATACTGGGAAACACTGGGATTGCTCTACTCGTCAGGGTTTAGGCTGTTTTTTGTAGCGAAGAACCGGAAACCACAGACACAGGGTCAAAGCTAAAATATAACCCAATTTCCAGGACACTGGATTTAGCCATTTAGGAGGAGACAGGCAGACATTAGGTGGACGGAAAAGTTTAATTGGAAGAGAAAAGGTTAATTTGGTTCCCCCTGAAAGAAATGCTACAGACCAGAAACCCTCTCTGACCGACCTCTACACAAACAGAGGTGGACACTAACTACAGAATCTAGTATGAATATGAAGACCGAGGTGATAAATTGCCATCTGCTGAATCGGCTTATTCAATCAGCTCACAGCATAATCACTGATCAACACTGTGGGTGCTTTCATTGACTCCATCAACTTGGGTTGAAAATATGTGAAGAACAGGGATTACTCTGGGTAATCCTCGGCCATAATTCTCCTTTGTATGTCAAGAAAGTAAAATCCGTGTTTAATGGACTGCACTGTATATTCAGTTAAGTGAAAAGCTCATCCTAGCTTATAGCTAGTCTAATTCTCACACCTACAATACAAGAAAGAGAGGTGCATATAGTATATACTGACTTTAATAAAGAATTTGGACGAATTGTACAATTACAACAAAATGCATCTTTATATTGAAAATGTATAAAACAGCCTGATATTGTATATAGTATTTTCTTTTTTATGGTTTCTATTCTTATGTGTATGTATTTCTTACAATTCCCCTTGAGCTGCTGTGTTAATTTTTTCTATGGAGGACCTATAAAGGTGCATCTTATCTAATCTGACTGTCAGATCTGTTCATTCTACTTATTTAAGTGAAGTCAAGCTGAGTACAGTTTGAAGGTCTCGATTGTGAGGTTTTTATGAGGCATTTGCACATAGTGTAAAATCACAAGTGTGTGTCTACAAAATCAGGTGACAGCAAACACTGACTCTTCTTCACAAATGATTCCACTTTGTTAAGCAAAGAAAATAATATTGATTATTCCCCCTTCAGAGTGAACATGTCTCAAAACCTTCCAGAAACCCAGAAGCCCTTTAAAAATAAACCCATTAGATAACTTTTAAATGCCTAACAGTAAAATGGTGGCTTATTTTCTGGTCAAGGAACAAAACTGAAAAAGGGTTAAAACTATGTGTCTAAAAGCTTGAACTTTAATAAAAAAAAAGAGAGCCATGTTTAGGCTGCAAAAAGTGCAGGGCAAAGAGGTGAGAAATGTACAAAAATAACCAGTATTCTACTCAGTATTATAGGCGTCAAACATTCATATGATTGGAAAGACTGCTCCCTAAATCAGTTCAAAGTTACTGCTGACGTTCTGCGATTCTAGCCTGGAGGAGAAGAGACATGTGGGGGTGCAGAGTGCACGCCTGTGGAGACCAATATTTAAAAGCAGAGTGAAGGATGCTCTTAATCTTCCCATTGGTATCTTGGAGTCTGTGTGCACCGACCCCTCTCTGCACGCATGGTGTAATGAAAGCAGGAGTCAGTGTGTCAGCGTCCCGATAGCACCCTTCAGTTCCAGGACGGTGGCTGTGCTCTCGCCCTCGGGTCCCAGAGCAGGATCTCTTTATTCCGCTTGGATCCTCGGCTCTTTGTAGCCAGCTGCTGCCCTACTTGGGTTTCTCACTTTCGCCCCACTGCTTACAGCTTGTGCCACTTTCATCAGACGGCCCATTTGAATCCATCCCACCTTGAATAATTGTGCAGGTCAAGGCTCTGTGTGGTTTGGAAAATTGTTCGACATGCAAGTTTTACTGCCGTTTTCAGCATGTGGGTAAATAGGCTCATTTGGAAAAAGCGGCATATGGCGCATGGGTCTTGGTCTGGCTATAAGTGGCACATTGGTTTTATTTCTTTCTTGTAAAGTATTTCTCACCCAGCTCGTGAATAAGCCGTCTGTTTGGTATTCAGTTTGAGCCGCTCACGCAGTAATCGAGCCCGTATTACCCCGTTACATCAGCACGGGCCATTTAACATTACTCAAGCAGGATTGCGGCTCATTATAAGAGGCATGGGAGAGAATGTCTAAAAACGAAAGAGGTGCATTGTATTTATCATAAATACAGTCAGAAGGTGTGCAGGTGAAACATGAGCCTTGTTAAGAATTTTGCAGCAGGCAGCAAATTCAGAACCTTCTTTACGACGATATGACGTCAAGACGACATTTATTAAAGCTTCTCTCCTGTTATCATTAGCTCGGTGAATTTATGAAGCTGGTAATAGATGTGGTTCCGTGCTCGTTAGGAGACCCCGTGTCCGTTTGTCAGGGATTAACGAGAAGCGGTGTTCATTAAGAGCAGATAAGCTACGGGAAGAAGGTTAACCAAGGTCGTCCCCTTCTCCCATCCATTTCAGGTGAGTGTCTCATTTATTTTCCGTTTCGTTTGTATTTCGTTTGTTAATATTTGTTGTATGATTACGAGCATTTGCTGAGATAAACACTGGGATTAACGGCGATGGGACAAGCGGTGAGTCAGATCTGAGGTTGGACAGAGAGCGAGGGCAGACGGGGACAAACAGGAAGTGCAGTCGTGAACAGTCGCCCTTTGCCGTCCCTTCAGTCCGTTACGGTTCAACTCTTGAGAGATGGATCTCCTCTCTCCTGTAAAATCAGCCCCTCCAGCCACTTCCTGCCTCAAACATTTCCCCCCCCCGGTTTCTAATTTTGTGCTCGTCGGAGTTTACACGTTCAACTCTACCTGCCCTCATCCCGTCTCAGGCTCTCGGCTCCTATATTCATCAGCAGAAGGGTGAAAATAACGCTTTCCCTCTCGTACACTCTAAAACTGACAATTTCCTCACACGATTCAATGCGGACACGTTCCAAATGTGACTGGCAGTGCACAGGATGTGTCAGTGCTCTTCAGGTCTGAGGTGTGTGCATGTCTCAGTGTGTGTTTTGTTGCATTGTGGGAGTGGAGGAGGAAAAGGGCAAGGTTCAGTGAAATTCAACAGCTATAGTACATGACCTTTACAACAAATGAATCCCCCCGTTTTTTTCAGGCCAGAGAGGGATAAGCAATTCATCCATCCAGTCAGTCGCAAGAAAGCAAAGTTAAACTTTAACCGAAACTTTTTGTTTACTTTTACCTGCAAGGTAAATGTGAACTAAGGGCACTGGAAAAAAATGTTGTGCAGCTAGGCCTGAATGCACACGCAAGTTGTTAGCTGCTATATTAATATTTAAAATCACAAACATTCACTCTTTAAATTGTATAGATAATTATCAACAAATTAACAAAACCCCATGATTTCATAGATCTCTCTGGTAGGCTATTAGTTTCACTTCACATATTTCTCCAGACACAATTATCTGCTGATGATACCGTTTGTTGCAATGTACTGAGCATTGAGTAGCACTCCTTCTAATCATATAATGTTAAAATAATATAGTAAAACTAAATAAATAACAGTAAAAATGTAATCCATACACAGGACACTTAATATCTTGTCCTGGTGCTGTAGCCAAAGATAACTAGTGTCCAGAATCCTTAGGCTCCACCCCCTGGAGGAGAGAAATTGTGGCCAAATAACTGTCATTCACTAAATTTACTCTCCAAGATTATGTCGGATGTTCTCTGCCAGAAATTACCAAGAAAAGAGATATTTCACGTCGCAGGTAGCAGCTCAGTTCATCATCGACTCAGCCTCTCTGGTGAACTGCACCTGCAGCTCGCTGGCACTCTGAGTTTCCCTCGCATCGTTTCTCAGACGACTGTTTCAGGACACCATGGATCAGTGAGTGTGAAAGCATTCCTACAATGATTCACACAGTGGCTGGAACTGACTTTATTTAGAGATGGGGGGGGGTTGGCATCGCAATTGAGTCATACACTCGCCAGTAAGCTGCAGTTTTCTGTGAAAAAGTTTCATTCCATTTGTGAAAGCTTTACCACCTGTTATTTCCCTGTCTCGCTTCATCTCAGTGAAGTGGGTGGACTGCTTCGGGGGGGTTGGCTGCGTTTGGCGCACTCATGGAAAATGCCATTAGATTGTCCACAAGTGGCATTAGGAACCTATTTCTAGGTGTTAACAGGGTGGATACTGGCTGGTTCCTGCATTCCTCAGAACCATCTGTTGGCGGTTTGAGAAATGCCATTACTGGTCATAATCATGTCTGACGTGAATACACCAAAGTCTGAATTATTACCTGCTTCCTGTCTTCACAGGGCCGGAAGACAAACAAAGACCTATAACATCATATCATCCACTGGTCTGACATGGCTGAGGAGCATTTTGATGATTCAGACACACAATAGGTGCAATTAAGAATCGTGTGTGTGTGTGTGTGTGCTTTTATAGATTATATTTCCTCATAATTTCATCAGAGATTTGAATGACTTGTTCATGACATTTAATGGAAGCTATCTATTGAACCCTAAAGTGGGTAGAAATGGGAGTTGGGGATTCTTACAGTGATGAATAAAATCAGACCTGACCAAGCTTTTCATACAGTCACTAGACCAAACTTACTATGATTACTTAAAGGTCTAATGTGTGTTTTTCAATGCTTCAAATTAAAAAAAAACTACAGGCAGGTTGCTTGAGTGTATTTGATTCCTTGTGGCTTTTCTGTGCATAAACACCCACAAACTGTTTGAATGGGCCTTATTATAAACAGGCGGTGGCATTTTCAACAAAATGACAAGAAAACAACCACTGCAGCTATTTTGGTTGCGAAACTGCCTCCATGTTGAATGATCACATTAAATAAATGAAAAGAAAAAACGTTTAAAAAGGATTAAAATGTCACAAGAGGAAGTGAATGTGCACTGTACAAATTGCACAATGTGCAAATTGGACCTGCAATAAAACGCAGTACTTTTGTCCTATTAACAGTTAAGAGTTTGTGCAGTGTGGCCTGTGCACACTTTATTCTGTGAGGGAGCCACGGAGCCTGATATTGCCAGAATCAATTTCGGGTAATATACAGAGGGAGTCTTTAAGAGCGTGGGCTGGCTGGCAGCAATATCAGTCCCTGGTAAAGTGGTTGCTTTTACAGCATTGCACCCTCACTAACACCAACAGGACACTTTAACATTAAAAGGTGACGAGCAGCAGAGCAAAGGCAACGGATAAAGAAACGGGTATTAAGTGATCAATGACTTTAAATCGACTAGGTCAGCAAACGTTCAGTGCGACTAGCGACCTGAGGAGATTGGGGAAATGCAGCCACTCCTTGTAGCCGACGTGGACACGACCTGGGTGCTGTTAGAGGTCAGAGAGACACGGGCTGGACAAGGCTGCAGAGGAAGTACATGCAGACTGGCAGCCAATAAAGGGCTCTACTGTGTTTGGCTACATGTTTTTTATAAATGTAATATCAAAAATGAAATAGCCATTTATTATAATAATCATTTCCTCTACAGATTCACCCTTTGATTCACTGTTATTGATGCACCTTCACTCTGACAAATCTAGATTAGTCACTAAATACAAGAGTTTAAATGGAGTAAAATTATGTTTTTCTGGAGGCATCTCAGGGGTTTGTCCTCTAATTAAAATGTTGACAGCCTCTCACTGCTGGCATGTGTGGAGGTTTATTATTAACATTACCAGCCAACGACCCAAACTAAATTAGTTTAAAACCAGAGGGTTTTCTGGCCACTGCTCAGAGCCACTTGTCTCGATAATTGGCAGGAAGAAAAGACACTCAAAACTGAAACAATATTATAGTAAGTACCACACGTAACTAAAACTGATCTCATATGTAACTTAATTTGCCCAAACAGGTGGCGCAGTGCTGTGATTCCCGTCCATCCAAGCACCTAAAATGAGCGACGTCTGTTGCCTTTGATGAGTAATAAACAGTTTACTGCTCATGACATGTTTCTTGGTGAAGGTATTCTTTGTATCATTGGTATTGAAACATCGTCCTCCAGCTGCCACAGATATCACCAGGTGTTTGAAACAGCTTTTCCAGGCGAGGGCATTCGTTTGAATGATACTGTGATCAAAACCAATTTTCTCTCGGCCTCCTGTTATTGGCCACGAAAGAATTAAATATCTAATAAGAAAAGAAAGGGAGCATTGCTATCATGCCTGCGAAGATGAATGCAATTTGAATTGATCCTGTTTCAAATAAATGAAATGGCGGCCCGGCATCGACACAGCCTGAACCAGCTTCCTTGAAGATAAACTGTTCATTAAGGGAAAGCTGGGGGAATTCAAAAAAGTTTCACGTACGTGGAGAACTGGTCGCAAGTGGCAATGGTTTATTTTGGCCTTTCTCCAACGGAAGTAATTGGATTGTTAAGGTAAATTACTGCCCTGGGCTGAGGCTCAAATCTACATGGCTGCCACCGACTTCCACACTTATACTGAGGTCCTTGAAAAATGGATGATTTGAAATAGTGGATACCAGCTCTTTTACAGGGGGTCGGACCCTACGGCTCCGTTCCGAGAGCCTTTCAAAGGAACAGCACATTGTTCACACACAAATCCTCTCGCTGTTCACGTGAAGGGGAACAGCCCCGAGAAGCTGACGTCTCGGCTCCATTCATTCTTACCAAAAGAAGCAGATCTTCCATGAACATCACATCATTAATCTGAGATATACATCAGTTTGGAAAAGTATCAGCTAAACTTTAAAATTCTTATTTTCGGTGACACTGGTGTGAAACTGAACTTTCCTCCCCAGACCGAGAAGAGAAAATATATTTACTTTGCAGGTAAATGTACCATCGTGTTTGCTTCTCAGGGCTACACACTCACATTTCCACTGGTCAAACTGGTGATAGCAACTGTCTCAGTAAAATGCAGCAACTTTAAATGGGAGTTCCTCTATGTTAGAGACAGTGTTGAACCTGTCCATGAGCCTTTCATTCTCCTCCACTGAGCAACTTCTCTCATCTGGAAAGGAGTGGCAAGGTCTCAGAGCTTCAGGTCAGTCCCTGCAGGATTTGTGTTTATCACTGTTGTCGTCAACATCAAAGTTTTAAACTGTGTTGTCAAGCTTAAACTCTGTTGACATGGTAACCGGCCTGAAATGAACAGGCCACATTTCCTACAATGCACTTGCCCTCATACTGCAACCATGGGCACTGTGGTAGGCGTTGTTGTATTACTTTTTCCTCCTCAGTCTTCTCTCTGAGTGGGGGCTTCTCATTGGCTCTCCCTTAATTTCCCCCAGCCTCCTCCTCTCTATCCTCACTTAGATTTCTTAAATAATTAGCTACATACTGGTGCAGATTGGGTGAGACCAACTGGGACAATTGGGGGGGAAAAGTGCTATTTTCAAAACCACAATGGTTAACACACAACATGCGCCATTGGGAGACCAGACAATCATCATCATGCATCCAGACAAATGCGATGCTTGAAATTTTAATTTGCACACCGTCAGATGGTCCCATTTTTGTTGCAGCCCTGCTAATTATCCTGTCCTTTGTTTCATCATCGCATTCATTCAATGGAAATGCAAAACCAGGGCAAAGTCAAATCCTCCCATCTTTACCCTCCTGACTGTCGTGTTTCGTCTTGAGTGATGAAGCTCAGGAAACTGAAAATGGTATTTGCCAGAAAAGCTGTACATTTTTTCCTATGCAGAATATTCAACCCTCCTCTGTCTGGGAGGGTTTGGTTGTGGAATTAATAGCAACAAAATAATTTATATACAGCTAATACTCAAGAGATCTGTGTGGCTGTGCACAATGACCAGACCAGTGCACACTGTGGTAAGACCTATTCATGGGCTGGAACCACAGCAGCTCTGAGGTACTTGTCTGAGGATGTAGATAAGGAATGTCACCTGGTCATGATTGCCAGAGAAAATACACACAAGTACACGCACAAGTACACACGCGCACACACACACCAAATTCAAAGAAAGAATTGAAACTATGACCACATCAGCCGACCATGACGAGCCTGACAGGTAATCTTGCGAAAGCAAAGAAAAGGGCATTCAATATGTATCTGCCTCGAGTCTGTGTGTGTGTGTGTGTGTGTGTGTGTGTGTGTGTGTGTGTGTGTGTGTGTGTGTGTGTGAAGATGGGAAATTGATTTGGTCACGTCGGTGTGTGGAAAGCCCAAATGTCTCAGACTCTTCAAACCTCACAATAACATGCAATGAAAAACTAAGGTTGGGAAGAAGAGAGAAAGACGTGCGTACAAAAATGTTTTTTCTTAATTTTCTAATGATGCAACGCAAATGTCCCACACCAGCAGTTGTGTGAGAATTAATATGTGATAAGGTTTATCTCACTTGTTTATGTAATCTAACTTTCTCTCACTTTCTTTTTATCTCCTCTCCCTCCTGCTTTGAGCTCCAGCTGCGGCTCCAGTCACTTCTTCACCTTGGTAGTGTTGCAACATGACTCTACTTCTGTAATTGTGACTTATGACACTGCAGTGGCGATGATGATTTTGCAGCAGCGGGTTCACCACTGCATTATGTATATAGTGGAAACACCAAATTCCATTTAGCTTATCTCTATCCTGGATGGATGCAACAGCCTCGCACATTCACCAGGAGCATTCATAAAAGCTTTTTACTGCTCCCCTAGAAAAAAAAAATACAGGAAGCAATGCAATTCTACAACAGTTAAAGGAGACATTATGCTCATATTGCGGCTCCCAATTTTAACCTAGGTTATTACTTGATAAAGTTTACATGCACTACTGTTCAGAAACCACATCACTTTCCTCAGACTGTCACCTGCTGCAGCTCCTCTTGTCAGCCTCTGTCTCTTTAAGCCCCCATCCTGTTCTGTTCTCTGTTCTGATTGGTCAATCCAGTGCGTGCAGGAAATGTTGGCCTACGCTATCGCTCTACCTGGCTTTGTTAGGGGGCGGGGCCGGACTAGCCGCTGGGCGTCGATATGCAAATGTGGTTAATCATGGTGTGGAAGTATCAGACAACTGAAGAAATGAGAAAATCCTTTTACTTACGGCTTTTTGACTTTAAAGACCTTTTACAATTTAACCCACCTTTAAAATGAGACCGTAAAAAGAAAACCATCAACTACACATGGTCACCTATGAAAACTAAAAAATAAACACATGGCAACCAATACTCATGCACGACAACACTGTGGTCTTATAGTTTTCTATATTAATAGAAACCAAAAATAGCAGCATCAGGTCACAAGAAGTAAACACAGTGAGGGGGGGGGGCCTAATTACACTGGCTCACATCCCAATCTCAGTGCCAAAATTTGCCAAGACATTGGATCAATGTTCTCTTCCAAATCACAAAACAAACAAACAGAAAAAATCGATTCCTTTCCTGTGCAAACAGAGGACGTGCTAATTCAGCTGAAGCTCATCTTCAACGTGATTAGAGCAAAGCAATGTGGTATTATTACGACAAATGGACCTCGGTGTTCGGCAAACAAACAAGACAACAGATTTATACGGTAAGGAAATGAAGCTGCGGGGGGAAAAACATCAAGTATTTTCCAAGGCCCTCAGCACTCCATGCATACACACACACACACACACACACGTGCACATGTGGGATACATCCACACCCACAAAGAAAGTAACACTAACAACTAATTAGCTTGCACACATCCTTCTGTCGGAGAGGAATGAGCCATGTGAGGGGAGCAGAGGTGTCTCACATCAATCCATCTCTTCCCACTGAAAATCTCAGCTCATCACATTAGCATGAGACAGTTTTTGATATAAAACAGCGAGCTCCCAGCCTCCCAGTACACCGCCTCGCACTGGGCTTAGTCCCGTGCGACGCCACAACCTGCCTGGAAAACAAAAACAGCACAGTAGCACAGGGGGTGAAGGTTTTCACATACACAAACACCAACAGTGCATCAGGCACACACATGGGGGAAAAGTCCCCAAAGTTTAAATCAGTTGGAGGAAGATCAGACAATTTGGCATCAAGTAGTGGCTGCCGAGAGAGGTACTATACAAGCCAAAATATATGTGTGTGTGTGTGTGTGTGTGTGTGTGTGTGTGTGTGTGTGTGTGTGTGTGTGTGTGTGTGTGTGTGTGTGTGTGTGTGTGTGTGTGTGTGTGTGTGTGTGTGTGTAGTATGTTATCAGTGAGGTTTCTTACTCTTTATTTCTTTTTCGCACTTCAGGCCAGAAAGTGAAGTGTAACACGGCCTGAAATCATTATCTGCGTGCAGCAGGTCGTCTCCTTCCACACCATCGACCCCCTCAATCCTAAAATGTGAGGTGTCACCATGGCAACCTGCTCCGGCAGACCCCGTCATCGGCGAGATTAGCACAGATTAGCGTAAAGCTGCTGCTCCGATTCTGATGAATTCTACCGGGCTTTTCCGACGCATTGTCTTGTCTCTGGTAAACAGTGGTTTGTACAGTGTCCGACAGAGATAATCCTGTTCAAAGGGGAGGGATAAGCCTGAATCAATAATGGCCGCACACCGCGAGCCTGTCATGGAAACTGGCGTCCGCCTCACTGAGGGGTACAGGTGTGTTTGTCCAGGGTTTGTTTTGAAATCAGGGGGAAGAATTAGCTTTCAGGATTTAGAGGTAAATCTGTGGATTATAATGTAACACGTGTGTGTGGTCCGGCTTTTCATCTGGCATACAATGAAACTAACTATTCCTCATTTACTCAACACTGAACCTTTCTCGGCAAAGATCCGATCAAAGTTCTAAACCTCATCAGTTAACCTTTCAATACAAGGAACAGTTTTCCATATATGTTTTCTTTGGAATCCAATGATGAGGACGTACAAAAAAGCTCAGGAAATCAGCACAAATAACAGCTACAGTAAATACCTGCAAATTCAAGTCTCTCATTTGTAACAGTGCTCAGTTCTGCCCATTGGATTTGTGTTTGTATTATCTGAAGACAAAGCAGGAGTCAGAAGCTTAGTCTTTGTAGATTTGTCTTTTATTGTGTGATGCACATTCAAAGCCTTTTTGTGGCTTTTGGCTACAGGTTTCGGTTTATAGAGGAGAACTGGACGATCATTTTAGGAAACGAGAAAGGCTCTCAGTGGGGTGTATATCACTGCCAGGTCCAAACAATCGTGAATGTCTCGTTCTTATAGTAGACACATAAAATAAAACTACTGCCCTGCTGTTGTAAACATCCGCCAACCAGTGCAGCTCTACATAAAATAAGTTCCCAGACTCAAGTTTAAGAAATTCAACTCAAGGTGTTCTCGCATTGACCTTTGACCTTCAACCATCAAATTCAATGTGAACATTTGTACAAACAATTCCCTGGAGGTTTTTCATGAGCTCCTTAGTCCGCATAAAAAATTGTATGTGTTTTTCTCCGGCCCCTTCACTCACCTATGTTTTCATATCTATTTGGTGTTTATATAATGTTGCTAAGAAACAGATGGGTAAAATGTAAAGTAATGAATACTGTAAACATTGACAGGGCACACATATAATAGTAAAGTGTGATCATGGAATCGTTTCCTTGAATCAAAGTGTGGAAGTCTGGACTACTGAATAAATATTGGTTATAGAGCACATCCACCATCCGTATAACATAAAGTTCTTTATATGTACTTTAACTGTGACTTTAAACCAATACGTCCCTTCAGCGTTTTATTCAAACATGGACAAGAAAAATGAAGACATGAAGGACAGAGCAAGAGAGACAGTGAGAGAGAGAGAGAGAGAGAGGACGTGGAGCAATGACAGAAAAAGATGAGGGAAGTGAAGGAATCAGTGCGAGACAGTGGGAGAAACGTGGGAGAGGGATTAACAGAATTTCAGCAGCAGAGATGCGAGCTCGAGGGTGGTGGAGGAAAGCGAAAAGGGAGCAGAGAAGGAGAGAGATTCATTAATGCAGGGGATTGATATGGCCCATTACGTGATTCCCAATAAGACTCTCTGGGCCGAGTAATTCACCTGCAATCATTTACCCTCCAGTAGGTTTGATCACAGGCACAAAGGCTGCATGGTGATCATCATGCAGGAGAATTAAGACCGTGCCGTATGCATGTGTGCACGTAGATCACATAGCTCGTGCACTTTCTCTCCGTCTCAACACAAGGTCGCTCTCACAACGTCTCAAGGTCAAACACTATTTTGTTTCCTTCCTGCTCCTTTATTGCCGTTTCTTCCAGGAGCTGTGATAATTAACAATTAACCTTAAATCGACAAAGCTTGTCAGTGCTCACACTTAACTCGTCCATTGGTTTCATGTCAGCGCACGGCCGACATTAGCAGCATTCACACACTTAATATCTCACACAGGCCGAAGTACGTGAAGTCCGACCTTCCAGCTATTGAACAGATGATTAACCTTAATGCTCGTTTAGTCTCTGGTTTGCTTCATTACTCTATGAAATTTTAATTACAAAGCTGAAATCACGTTCTGAAAGCCCTCCCTAGAAATCCATTTCCAAGCTCTCGCTTGAAGACTATCAGCTAATTTGTTAAATTGAATCTAACCCCATGTTTTTTTATAGCTCATTACAAGAGACAAAAAAAGCTTCCACCGGAGTTTGGGTCGAGGAAATTGTCAGCTCAAACTTGGAAACGTCTTTTGTCCCCGGTTTTTGTCATTTGTTAAAATTTCCATATGCCAGATTAGCTGCAGCAGAATCCCACATTAGACACTTCTTCAAACCTCTTTGCTGATTCGAGTTCCAGAGCTTGACAAGGAATTCTCCAAAGCAGATGTTGTTTTCAATAGTTAATGGAAAGATGTCTCCCAGAGAAGAACTTGCAAAACTCCAAAGCTATAGACATGTGATACATCTAAAACAATACTCAGGCCCACAAGAGCACACAGCTAAACAAAGCCCTGCGTCAAAGTACACAACATATATAAGCCAAAGCAACTGCATCCGTGTTCGTATTACTTGAGTAAAAACACAAATGAGCAGCAGCTCCGCCAGACATATGGTAGATGCTCACACTCAGGGGCACCACTGATCATTGGGCAGTAAACAGGTTTATGTTATATTTAGCTGTTTTGCTCCACTTTTGCACTTTGGCTTGTCCCTTGTCAGCAGGAAACAGAGTGTGCACACAAGACAGGGCTTACCGCTCTGGTTCAGCTGCTGTCAGTGCACAGCCTCTATTGTTCACCTGAGGATTTGGCAACACAAACAAGTTGTTGTGTTGTGCCGTGTCATCCCGAGCCGCCGCCTGTGAAAGAATAACCTGCTTTCCGACCGCAATCCGCGGGTTCGGAGCCCGATTCCCAGCTAATTCTCATTAAGACTGCACCGCAACACGAAGGCCCCACCTGATTGGTTTCTGCTTTTTGACAACATGTTTGCAGACGGGAGGAAACGGAGGAAAAGTGGGGCAACACTTTCCCTGGCATCTCTTGTCACGCATGAATAATGGAATAGAGACATGTAGGGGGGGGCGCGAGGAAATGAAATAGGGACTGAGATTACAGACAGATTCTCATTTTATCACGAGAATGAGAAAACAAAATAAACATATGACTCCTCCCTCCCACACCTCAGAGCAGAACTAAGGCTGTACAATAGTGGTTTGCTGCAGTCAATAACAAATGCATTGATGATCCTAACTATCAATTTATGTATCGGCATGTCTTCTAAATTTCTGCCATGTCTCACATGCTGTGTTATGATCTTGCTAAAAGGGAAGTTATTTGGTTTCACAGTGCAGCGTCACTGGTTTTCTGTAAAGGGATTAACGAAGCACTGAAATGAGAATAATATCATGTAGGTCATTAAACTATTCAAGGTTAAGGTAACTAGGGAACAGATGGCAACAGTGGATGGAGGTGAGACACAATACAGATTGAAAAAAGAACAAATACGTCAATGAAAAATTGAAGATGGAAGGTGGTTAGAATGTTGATGGAGTTCTAACTCAACTTCCAGGCTTGAGAATTTCTCCCAGAAAGTTCCTCTAGAAGAAAGGAAAAGTCAAAAGATTTTAAGAAAAACTATAATTACCATCTCCACCAATCAGAGCAGTTTGAGTGTACATACAGTACTTATTACTTCCACAATCATATGAGGTCACAGTGACCTTGACCTTTGACCACTGAAATCTAAACAGTTAACCCTCGAGTCCAAGCGAATGTTTTTGCAGATGCATGTACAGACAATCCAAAGACACAATATAACATAATTCAAACAATAACACTGAGTTAGATTCACATCCTCCTGAATGAAAGCTTCTGTAGTAAAAATCTTTATTTCTAGACTTTTTCTTTATTTTATAACTTCACTTTTACTTCCTCTCATGTAGTTCATCTATATTTTACTTCAGTTTAGGTCTTTTCTGTTGTTTTTTTTACCATTTCTATTCTTATACCATCATTGTTCACCACAGCTGTGCTGCCACGTCCAAGGCCGGGTCGGAACCAGATAAGAAAGCCTGAGCTGCTTCACCGCTGCCAAAGAAACTGTTTACAAATCTCTGATGCTCCTCTTCACTTTGCTCATTCTCACATCTCATGTAGCCGATGTGTGAGTCCGTCTGCAGACGCTGGATTAACCGACAGAAAGACCGGCGTTGACTTTTCTCTGTGTTCAACTGAAACTGCCACCATGACACGTCACTACCTCACCCGACCCCCACACTCTCTGGCAGAAAGTCTCGAGGGGAAAACATCTCCCATGTGCACGTTTCAGCGCCTCTGACTGAGCAGGATCACTTCTTATCCGCAGCTCCTGGAAATGCCAATTTAGAAGAAATGAAAATAACAGACGCCAGGGATGGATATCTCCTGCACTCCTCACCTGGCGGATTATTGGAACAATTAGTTATTCAGGTATGATCAGAAAAAGGAGCAAACAAGCGTCTGTGTCTGAGCTCTCATACTGTATCACAGAGCAGGGAGATGAATGACAAGTGATTCAATATTCAGTTATTCACAGCAGAACTCATAAAGATGGACTGAATCTGAAGTGGCTGCCACCGGCTGACAGCTTGATACTCGACGTACTTTTCTCTTTGCTTTGTCTACTTTATTATTTCTGCTTATATATGTCATTGCTACTTTAGCTCAGCGAGAAGCTTTGAGTCTATCGGTTGAAATAAACAATATTGTTGCTTTGAGGTTTTAAATCACACACACACACACACACACACACACACACACACACACACACACACACACACACACACACACACACACACACACACACACACACACACACACACACACACACACACACACACACACACAGCTAACATTATTCACTGACATCTTCTCCGATTCCGCCTCAGAGGGATTCGCTAACAAAAAACTGATAACCACCTGTATTTAATCAGCATGATCGAGAACTGAAACTGTGCCGCTGCACGTCTTATATCCTCCTGTCACATGTCAAAATATTTGTGAAAAGGGCCTAATGCTCTTACTGCATCTATACATCCTGTTCTCCACACTCTCTATGGCAGCTGAGGTGTGGCTGCTAGTCATTCTGTGCTGCTTACACGTCAGGTGAACCCCCCCCCCCCGGCTCAATCAGCTCAAAATAATGGAAATCAAACACTATGACGACAGAACGACAGAAATATAAATCATCGCTCCGGCAAAAAACCTTTATCTCCCGTCTGTTTGTATTATCTGCGTTTCTCATCTGTTTTCCTGCTCATTTTCTCTGCAGCACTTGTGATAAAGCTGCAGCACGTTCAGACGCTTCATTAACAAACTTGACAACGTGAGTTTACTACAAAGAACCATTAAGGAGACAGACGTCATTTCAAATACACAACCTCGGGCTAATTTGGAGCGTGTAACTGAACCTGTCTGGCACAGAAGTGTAATCATCGCTGGGTTTGCTGGCAGCAAGTGTGTGTTTAATTTTTATATACATGAAGAAGATCGTGTAAAGCCGGAGTCTCAAGCGCTCTGGTTTCGGGGCATTTTTACGAAATTGACGATGAGCAAAACACCTGCGAGCACATTTGCATGTCAGGAGTTCAGCCGCATTCGAACATCAGAGAATCATCTGCATAGCAAACAAATTATCATTATGCAACAGTGATCACAGCCCCCTACAGTTCTAGAAACTTTTTGTTGTAATTTCCCTGCACCCTCTCAACCTTCGCTTTCAGAACATGGACCACACAGCTCACGGTGACATTTTTCCTTTTCAGCGCCTCCTCTCAGATTCCACCAGTTCTTCTGTATCGTGGATTCTGCATTTCAGTATCGGACTCGCATCTACATGCTGGTGATGTGGCAAACGCCCAGCACCATGACCGAGGGCCATCTTTAAATTATTCATTGCTTCTCATTCTCAACCTGCAGGATTCTGGCAAAGTGTTGTGGTGCATCGAGATCAACCACAACCTGTCAGCCAGGAAGGTGAGAGGATTCGCCCCCGGCTGATGGTTTGTTGGGAAGAGGGTTGATAAAAAACCACCTGGGATGCTTCGCCTCAACTTGCCAACTCTCACAAACTGTACAGGGAAATGTGTAAATCAAACTGCTATCGATTGGACAAAATGGATTTGGGCCCCGTGATTAGTAATTCTTGTTAAACAATAAAAGTCCATTTTCTATTTCCCCACATATATATTTCAGCAAAACTCCCTAAAGCCCGAGACAAAACGCCCATCACATTCTGTTAGAAGCTCATCTGCTGTGTTTACAACTGTGTTTTGATTGGTTGGTGCCGGCGTCGCGGCAGCAGGCCACTAAATACTGCGAGCAGGAATGCCAACGACCTGCCTGAAGCTAATGGTCCATGCTGTAATGAAACTGGGAAGATACTGACTGATGACCTGCACACCTCCCACTGCTCCCATCTCAAACACACCCATTTCACTTTGTCTCACTTCATTAGTCCTGGGCCCTGACCAGGCAACCTGGCTGAGGCTGTTACACACATTTATCAAGTGCGCCATATTCAATAGTCTTAAAAAGCTTGTTAAAATCATTTGGGCTTCAGAGAGAAAGAGAGTCGGAGAACTCCACACAAGTGCATCTGTTCGAGGGGAGAATCAGAAAGAGTTCAGACCACTTCACTGTCTTCACACTCGTGCAGTGTTTACTTGGCCTGTTTGAACGTTGGTTGCAGCTTTCTTTCTGAAACTGTTAAAGTGACCTGCACTAATGGAGCTGTGGCAAATTAAGAGCTTCACCGCTGCTGCTGCACAAAGAGCTGTTCACCTGTTGATCATAGTTTGGTGAAGCTCGACTCAGTTCGCTGAACTGGAGACATTTGAGACAAAGACATTTCTGGAATTATAAGAAAGATTTGTCATGTTTGCTAAAATTATTTTTTAATTTCCCCTCATCGATCTCAACTCAATATCCCACTATGACAAATCTGAAAACAGAATTTTTATATATATATATTTTTAAAAATGAATAAAAAAAAGGAAAAACTGAAACGTCAAAATGAAATAAGAATTTAGACCCTTAACTCAGAACTGTATGATGCAACGAGCTGCACATACCGGTCATTCTTCTCTGCAGAAGCTGTGTCAGGTCAAATGGAAACAGACAGTGTCAGGTCCCTGCAGTGATCTTCGACTGGGTTCAGCTCTGGGCCACTCACAGTTTCCCCTGCGTCGTCTTGGCTGTTTTCTTAGAGTCACCGTCCTGTTGGAAGATGAACATTCGGCTCAGTCTGAGGTCCTGAACGCTGTGGAGCAGATTTTCATTAACATCCTCTCTGCACATAGCTCTGTTCTGCTTCCCTCCACCATGACCAGTCTTTCTGTCCCAGTACAAAATTATAATGACCATGGATGGGTACGCCTCTGCAGCCCTAATAGGATTTTCAAAGTATGTATGCATTTCTGAACATGAATATTTAATATACTAAACTATAGGACTGTACTTTAGGGTATTGTTAATCATTAGCATCTTTTAACACTTCATTGTGATCACATGCTTTTCTTCATATTTCATATAATAGACTCTGAGGTATTGTTTATGCTTGGGATCATTGTTTACTGCTCATGGTTAAAGCCAATGTGTGTGATCTCTGAATTTCAAATGGATCCCATCGCTTCCCCGTCCACACAAAGGAGAGGATGTCAGTTGACCTGACTCGTCTTCACCTCATAACTTTGGGTTCAGCTGCGAGGGGCCGGCTCTGAGTCGACCCTGCGAGAGAAGGCGAAACGTGACTTCAGCCGCCTGTGATGAGTCGATGTTGGGTTCTGCTATGAATTATTCATATCAAACCCTGGAGTTCCCACTGTCCTCTAATAATTCTGAATTCTACATTTGATTCAAACTAAATTCTACTTTATTCATCTGTTTGATTAAGTCCCTTTTGTTGTGTGCCCATTATGAAAGTGTAACTAATGCAGTTATTCATAGAAACGGAGCTGTAATCATCCTCCATTCATCGCCCTGATATTTAGAAACAGGAGATGGCTGAACAAGGAGCTTAACTACCTCTGATTATACACAGGGTTCCCACACCTTCTTAAATATCAAGGTCTGAGTCACAGATCACAGCTAATTACTGTTACACCAGCAACAACATCATTTCATAACTGGAACTAGCAGGAAGCTCACAGACCACAATTAAAAGTGAAGAGGATTTAATGTGTGAACTCCTCTGAACTGAGCATCGGTGAAGTGATGGTCAATTATCTTCATGCAATCAGCGCTTTTTTGCTCACATAAAAAGAAGAGGAAACATATGAATTCAATTTCAAATTTTCTATTTCCTATCTAATTTTTATTTTCAATGACTTTTCTAAAATTCACAAACTTTTAAGGATATTAAAAAAGCTATTTTAGCAAAAGGCTGCAACAAAACAAAATGCATAAACACTAAAGAAGTCTAAATACTTGAATAGGGATAATAATAGTTAGCATATGACCTGGTGAAAATGACTGCCTGCTTGAAATATGAACATGTAGAAGAATGAATGAGACATTTTACAAAATAACAATAAAAACTAATTATCTAAAGTAAAAGGAGCAACAATTTGAAAAGTCCTTGTTGCTCTGTGCCGCACTCAGTCCGACCAGCACATAAAAGTGATATAAGAACGTCCACTTGACACATCTCCTCTGTTTGTTTTTCTTTAAAAGCTCACAAGACAAAATGCTGATATCGGACAAACGCCCAGAAAATTCCCTGAAGCATCCAAAGTGAAAAACCTGAGGTCGATGCCCTGCCACGAGAAGGTCCGGTGCAATTAGCTGCTGAAAATTAATTGTCAAAGAGAGAGCTAATACTTTGCTAATGCTAACTCACCATGTGCACTCAGCACATTCTTGAGATCTAAAGTGCACCGAGGACAATAAACTTCAGCAGGGCAGTACAGCGCGGGAGCTATTAAAGCCGGACGCTTCAGGAGGACACGAGTCTGACTGGAGTTTGTGTTAAATTGGGACATTTACATCAACGACTACTGTGTCAGCATCGCAGAGATTCAACTGCTGACAGGACACAAATAATGAAAGAAAAACTGGCTCTCCTTCTGATCCGTTTCAGCTTGTCCCCTCCAGGCTAGCTTGCCTTGTACTTATCCCCTCTTCCCTTTCCCTGACTCCATCTCTCTGGGGTCCAGCCTGCAGCCCATATCCCAAAAATGTCCTAGTGTCCTGCCTCCGCCCTCGTCAACATCTGTTCCCCATCCCCGCCCGGTGCCAGGGACGGCTTCCCGCCAAGTCGCCCAGTTCCAGCAGCACCAGCTCTGCCGCTGCCGCCTGCCAAGCCTCCGATCAAAGGGGGCAGCTGTCGAACGGATCTGCATCGAGGCAGCAAGTTTAGCCGCATGAATAAGAAATGTGCACAGAAAGAAAATAAACGTTCAATATCACCACCGTCCCATGAGAAAAGTGGTTTGATTGGTCGTGGACAGCTGAAGCCATACGGCCAAAGCCTGGAGGAATCATCGGAGTCTGTCCTCACACCAAAGAGAATAATTAGCCGATCCCAGATGGTGATGCTCAGAGGAGAACAGGGGGAAACAGGACAAGGAAATTAAATTGATTAGATATTATCTGTTCTCCTGTGAGAGGCCTCTGCACAACAACAATGTTTCTGCACAGTATCTAATCCTCTGGGGGGGGGCAGCTATCGTATATAAGGTGCCACACTGGGAGTACTTTAACGGCCGAGTACTTCGGGACAAATGTATCACTTTATTGCTGTTTGTCATCTATGTCACCTGCTGCCTCTGCGCTCGCTGGCTGTCCCACAGCAACATGTCGGGGAGGAGGGGGTGTTCACCGCTACTCCATTATCCATGTGTTTGTGTGGGAGAGAAAGAGAAGTACATGAAGCTGAGTGGATCAATGCTTCATACACAGCTCCACAGTGAACTAAGATACATATTCGAAATATTAAAAGAAATAGGAAAATCAATATGTGGTTGTTCATGTTGATTTTGAAAGTGGCCGCTGCGAATAGATCGATATATGGGAAATGATGAAAGAGAACTTCCTGCGTAGTTTACCTCAAGTCAGTGAGAGAGAGTTTGGATACACGAGTTGCTGACGTCATCACTTACAGACCAATGAATCAACATTGTTTTACAATCCACTCTAAATAGCAGCTTCTGACGTCAACTTGTCAAATGTTACTTTTGTCACTTGCAAGCTGCACGTTCATGTCTCACAAGCACCGAACACCAGACTTCATAGCCAATAAAGATGTTAATGATTAGCAGTCGTACATTTTAAATTATATCTACGTCTGTCCCACCTGATACTTTGTGTCGTTTAAACGCTCTAAACACAGTTTGTTTTCAGCAACCGTGTTTTTTCTACGTTCCGATTTGAAAGCACATGAACACACAGAAGTCGGAATAGCGACTTCTCGACTTGGGAAATGAGAACTTCTGTAGACACTTGTGCAGCAAAAAGTCACAACACATGCAAATACAGGTACGCGCTGCAAATTGCATAAATGACATCAGAAATGTTTCCAGGGGACCAAAAAGTGATGAACCTGGCTGTAGTTCAATGCTTTGTTAAGTTCCATCACCACTGACGAGTAGCAGACTTCAGTAACTTCACAAAAACCTCCTGTACCAACCTGGAAGACACGTTTAAAGATGGCGCCTGATCCTCCACAACACCCGGCAGGTGTGAACAGGTGGAACAGCCGCTGATGAGCGTCTATTAGTGCTCTTACGGTAAAGGTCCTAGGAAAAAAGGCCCAACACTAACAAAATGTATATTTGACCATTTATTTGATTTCCACACAACACATTAACAAGTGTAATGACATTAATTATTATATATATATATGTGTTTTTAATGAAAATAAGAAAAAGTAGCTACTTTTTCTTTATAGTATTCAAAATGTGCACTTATTAAATTTATGTTAAAAAAAATCCTTGTGAGGTGACAAAGATATGTCTCCTCACTCTTGTTCATGGTGACCCCCCACTGTCTGTGTGTCGAGCTTCAGAAAATTGTACTGAAGACATTTTGAGAAATTGAATAGAGAAATATTTGAACACAAAGTGGGTGCTGAGGCAGAGGAAGACTGACAGCTCTGAGAGGAGCTTGTGCTGGGTTCATGCTGGTAACTGTTATTTCTAAGGTGAAGAATAAAGTTTCAGAGTCAGAATCTGAACCTCAGAGACGCTCTGATGAACAGACATGATGACCTCACAGCTCCGTCAGCTGAGGAAGGTCATGTGATAAGGTTAAAGCTTCAGAATAATCACCAAACTGACCTTGAGTTAACATCATTTTATACCTTTCCCTTTGCTAAAAAGCAAAATGCACTGTAAAGCGTAGAGTCACATTTTTTGCCTCAGTGAAATTGTCTCACTCGTCTCCATCCATTTTAATCATGTAAGTAATGACCATCACAGCCCCCTGGTGGCCGCTTTGGCAGTCGGCCTTTAGTCCTGCGGTCTGATGAAGTCTGGCAGGATTCTGTCGGTTAATGTTTCCCGAGGTTCAGTTTTCCACGTCCACAAGCTACCAGCTCCAAGCGCTGTTCTGCAGCCGGGCCCGACCTCTGACCTCCATTAGGACGGACCAGAGGATTCCACTAACGCTGTTATCATATCATTAACAAAACATCCATTATACGAGCCGAGTTTTGAGCTGTGCTGCAGAATGCTAATGGCTGCTCAGCGTAGCAGGCGGCTCGAGGAGAGGAGCTTCACTGGAGCCTGACAGGCTGATGTGCTGAATCACAGAGAGCAGCGTCGGAGCGGGACTGAAAAAGGCTTTGGGACTCGTGCAATCGGGTTTGGACCAAGTTTCACATGAGCAAGTTACAATAATTAACCCAAATCCGCCTTTACATGCAGCCTAATTGTCATATAAATATTAATAACAAAGCCAGTTTTTGCACCGGGAGCCAGTTAAGACCAGCTCCCCTGTGTGTGCTACTTTGTTACTTCCAATCTTCTTTACTTTTTACAAACAAGCTGAGTCCTGCTGTGCATCACAGACGTTGTGGCAATTGGCAGTGAGTGATTTAACTAATTAAAACACCTCTGGGATCCCGGAGTTTGCGAGCACACCGACTGTAAAGAGTTAAGAGAACATGCAGTAGCCCCGGATTCAATTAGGGTGCAACACCGTTTGGCCACTGTTGCATTATTGAAGCGTGTTATGAAATGGCTGGAGCCTGGACCAGAGATGATGGGCAGTGCTATTAGGAGAAAACTGATCCTGCGTGGAGAAGTCGTCTCCTTGAATTACTCTGTGAGTTACTTTGCCACAACACAAGACGATGGTAATGGATCTGGGGATTGATACGTCAGTGATCACGTTCCTACTGAACCGTGGTAAAGAGGAGAAAGTCGTACAACTCAGACTTTCTCCTAAACATTCTGTCAAAATAGGAAGAAATTCCCTTCGGCAGAGTTGAGATATGTTCAAGAGGACAAAAACGTGTTATGTGAGGCCACCTCGACCTTGACCAGCTAAATGTAATCAGTAAATCAGTGAGTCAAAGTGATTTGTGCCAAATCTGAAGGGATTCTCTCTATATGTTGTTAAGGCAACGTGATCACGAGGCTAAAAGGAGTTTGTGAGGTCACGCTGATCTTAATCTCTGACTTCCAAATTCTAATCAGGTCATTGTTTACTCCAAGTGAATATTTGTGACAGATATAATGAAGTTCCCTAAAGCTGTTCCTGATATATCATAAACATGAGGTCACCATAGCCTTTGAACATCAAAATCGAATGGGCTCATCTGTGAGTCCAAACAAATGTTTGTGACAAGTTTTTACGAATTCGCTGGAGGCGTTCCTGAGATATTGCGTTCACAAGGTAAGAAGGAAACAGTGACCTTGACCTCTGACCAACAAAATCTGAAAATGAACTTGGGAAGGAGAAGTTAAAGGAAGGGAACAAACAATGTTATATTGGTGCGGTCTAACAACTGGAGTCTTAAGACATGTTAATCTGACTGGTTGCTATAATGAGCTGATTTTACACTGAAGAGACTCGCGCTGTCAGATTTGATCTAAAACCTCCAACAGGCGACGCAGCCACGCAAGACCGAGGTAAATACCTTTAATCTTTAAGAATAATCAATGCGACGTCACTGCGAGTAATGCTGCTTGAATGAAAGCAGGTATTTGTTATGGTTTGAAAGAGAGTTGAGTGAAAAGAGGAGAGGATAATTACCCTTCATCATTCATTTGGGTTTTCAGGTGCAGCTCAGCGCGCTCACAGCAAACATGTAATAATGATCCAACCTCTCACTGCACGAGGTCTTTTGATAAATAATAATGTTCCGCTCCTGGCTGGGCGACGCTGAGGAGTCGGCACTAATGGAGTTTACATTCCTCAAACCTCCTGCTTCTAAATTCAGGAGGCGAGCAGCTCTGCTCAGTGTGTGTGTGTCTGTGTGTGTGTGTAAGAGTGAAATAAATAAATAACAGCTGAGGGGGGAAAACGTACTTGTTATAAAAATTTTATTTAGAATAAAACAACATAGCCATATTACATGTAGTGTGGTCAATCTATTTTACATACCTCAGGAGAAACGACACAGTTCTGCCACGGTTGGGTTCATCATGATTGTAATCATCATTAAAAACTACCACCACCACCATCTACATCATCATCACCATTGCATCATCATCATCATCATCATCATCATCATCATCATCATCAGTCTACAGCCAGAGGAGGTTAAAGTAGTGTTGTTCAGTCTCACAAGTTTTACAGGATAGCATATAGCACAACAACACGCCGCGGTGAGGGACCAGTGCTAGAAGGCCAGTGGAAAAACCAACAACAGGTAGAGTGACGCTCATGGTCGCGGGCGGCTTCGCTTCAGCAGGCCACAGACTCATGGTGATACAGTAAGAACTTCAAACTTGGTACCTCCTCGTCGCAGTGTACACAGATACAGTGAGCTAAAAGCGTAGGGCGCTAAACCAGGTTGTTCATGTTTGTGTAAATGATCACGACTGTTTTTTAAAACAACGAACCACAAAAACAAAACTGTGTCTATGAGTCTGAGGTAGCAAGGCAATCATGGCTTTCCTCTGATTTCTCAACATATATCTTTATTTAAAAAAACAAACTATTCTACATAATGACGACGGGGCCTCGGAACGAACCCCGGATTCAGAACAACTTGAGATTTAAATCTACATTTTCCAAAAAGGTCTCTCTCTCTCTCTTTGTACACAGTCCCACTTTAAATTCCTCAACTCTCATCTCGTCTTCCGCACGTGGAACGGACAAACTGTATAGGCACAGAAGGGGTAAACTTTACATTAACAAATCGCAGTCAACACAAAGTCTGTCGGCATGTCGACGCTTTAAAGGGGAACTCGATATCAAGCATGCTACGAGATAGATCTTTAAAATAAAGCAGACACTTGTGACAGCCTTAAAAACCATCCTTTCAGCCACTGAACGTTATGACTCAGTGACCGTGTGTGTGCTCCCAAATATGGAATAAAATCTGTGGCTAATGGCGACTCGGGGCTGGAGGGTTCCAAGCAGTGGAATGACATAAAAACATGTAACAGTTTGATTCCCAGTGAAGGCAAAACTTAACAAGAACAAAAGACAAACCCCAAACCACCCTCTGAAAAACAAGAAGCAGGTTTCACTATACAAAGCCCTGTGCCATATACTCTTCTGCTTATCTAAACAAATCACTGACAAATGTCGAACCAAATTCAGGTACAGTCTACAGTTCATAAAATGTACAATTTGCATAGTACAAGACAAGGTGGTAAAAGTAGTTAAGTTGTCCGGTCCTGTGCGTCTTTGGGATTCAGGGTCTTGGGGGGGTTGTTTGTTTGGGAATGTTCCTGTCTCCTCCAGCACTCACTACACACACACACTCACAGACACACACTCACAGACACGCACGCACTCACAGACACGCACGCACACACACACACACACACACACACACACACACACACACACACACACACACACACACACACACACACACACACACACACACACACACACACACGTGTGCATTCACACACACACGTCATCCTGTGTGGTCCTCACATCACCTGTAAAACAGAACACAAAGACACAATCGTCATATTGGATCAAAATAAAGTTACACAGTTTAAAAGCCAAGTCTCCAGGATTTAGTGGCATCTAGTGGTGAAGTCGCATATTGCAACCAACGTCATCCTCCTCTTCCAAGCATTTAGGAGAACCACAGTATATAAAGATGGACGACGCGTCTCTACTTCCTCCAACTGTACAAAGAGGAAGGTAAAATATCTCAGATACTGATGGCGGCATATTGTCGTATCAAGATTCAGCCGACCAATCGGCGAGTGAGTCTCAGCTGTCAATCATGACATTTCACTTAGCATCCAACAACTCATTTAAACAGAACTTAACGTTTCTTAAACTAGAAACATGAACACTAAAACCTAAAAGGATGAACAAAATATTTGAGAAAAATGTATTTGTGTGTATGTACTTTGACTTTATTGTTTGGCCCAAATCCCATCCATTAACATGGAAGAGGCAGGATTTATGCCCTATACTGCAGCCAGCCACCAGGGGGTGATCAAGACGATCTGCCTTCACTTTTGTTATGTCATCCATCTTTATATACAGAGGAGAAGCTGAAGGGCTCATTCTAAAGTAATGGAAATCCATCGATTCTTGGTTTTAGGTTATTCTCAAGTCAAAAAAGATAATAATAAATATTTTGTTGCATTTCTGCCGATAAATCCTCCTGAATCCTACACACACTGAAGTACAATAGTGTGTTTGGGTTCAAGAGGATCCACAGAGCGTTGGTACACAAAGAGCAAAAGGTGAAGCTGCCTCGTTTGTCTGAAAGACATCACTGTCTGTTAACATCACAAGCTCAGACAGAGTAATGGCCGTCTGAAAGGTGGTGAATACGAGTCAGTCCCTCACGTCTGTTACAGTCCATTAGGAGCTTGGTGAGGAGGAGGAGGAGGGGGTGGGGGGGTGAGTGCAGATGAGGAAGAAAACATAGCTGTCTTCTCGGAAATGGAAACACGCAATTAAAGCTATTCAGCCATAACCTAACTTGCTCTGACTGAGATTAAGTTCAGAGGTGTAAAATACTGGAAGCGGTAAACTGGAGCATTATGGTCATCGAAGGAGAAGGAAGTGAAAATCAAAGGGGAAAATATGAGCAGCAGTCAATACGTATTGATTCCTGGGACTGATTCACTTTACTGGGTTATGCAGAGGAGCTCGGTCTCACCTGTGGTCTTGAGGGGAGACTTGAGGCTGTGGGAGATGAAACAAAGAGACAAAAGAGCAGTTAAACACTTGAAACCAGCTCATCTCTGTTTTCATGAGTTTGAGCTAAATGATCAGCCTCCGGGTCCGTCTACGTTCTGCTGTTCTGTGCTGCTCGGCCGCCGCCGTGCCGCCGTGCCTCCGAGCGCTGCAATAACCAAACGCTCGTTGGAGCGTCTGCCCGATTTAAATGGATTTTTAACTAAAGCCCTCATAGGAGTTTTAATTTAAACAAAAAAAAATTAAAGGCTCTGAGTCACTTTTTTTGAATCATTGTATTTATTTTACTCAACTTCCCCAGAGGTGGATATTCCATCAAACTCTGCTATAAAGAGTAATGCGGTTACTCTGAGTTTTTTTTCCTGATCATATGAAAACTATAAATTAATAATAGAAAAACCTCAGGGCCCTATTTGAAATCTGTGGTTGAGAAAATATTTTATCGGAGAATCAAAAACACAAAGTGCCGATGCAGAGGAGCCTGAACACAGCACACAGGTTTGTAAAGAGCAGCCTGTATATCAGCGTAGACCAGACCTGTTCAATTCATGACTACAGATGAGAGAGAGAGAGAGAGCTCAGATGAGAGAGATGCCATTTATTTATACATATCACACACACACACACGCGCACGCACACGCGCACACACACACACACACACACACACACACACACACACACACACACACACACACACACACCATCTACAAACAAAGCTGAGTGACAGTGTGAGGCAGAGCAGGCGAGTGCGTGAGACTGGGAAAGATGAGAAAGAGAAGAGAGAGGGATTGACACGAGGAGTGAGAGGAAGTGAAGGAGACAATCAAAAGACGGAGGATGAGTATAGTTGAAATGTAAATGATGTTGATTGCATCGGGAACGTTTCTGCGTTTCTCCCCGTTTCTCTGTTTTTATTTCATCTATCGCTGCCACGTCGTTCTCATCGCGGCCTGATGAGCGTCAGAGATGAAAAATACCGACAAGGATAAACAAAGTAGACAACTGATGAACTGAATTCATTTAAATACAAAAGGAATGAAACAACCATCTGTAAAATGATCTATGTAGATGAGCAATGAAATGTGAAGTCTTTTATTTAATATGTGACGGGCTGTGCACAAACTGGGGACTCAAGACTTTCATGCAGTAGATGCCTTGTTCACAAGCTACTTCTACAAATTCCTGTTTATTATTATGAATTATAATATGTACAATGTAAGATTAAAGCTTTAAACTTTCATTTGTTCTAAAAAAAGTTTGTTATTTGATCAATAACAGTCGTAAATTGACAGAAAACTAATGGACTTTGATCAATCAGCTTCGTGCACGTTTCAAGCAAAAATGCAAAACTTTTTCCAGTTCCTGATTTTCTGCTCGTCTTTGTCACATTAGGACGTGAACTAAATATCTCCGGGTTTTTCGGTCTCTTGCTTCAAATCAACACAGTGTCACTTTTGTGTTTTCAGAAATCGCTGTGTAAAAAATTTGCTTTTTAATTTTGTATCTTATTTTAGAGTCCCAAAGATTAATAGAGACAGTTGTTGTTGATCGAAACAATCATTGGAGCCTTTTAAATTATTTCTAACTGAAATAAAGGCTACTGAATTACATTTGGTGGAAACTAAACGATTTCTTGTATCGCTGTTTAAAGAGGGTACAAACTTGCCTAAATCCACATCTTACGCGCCACTTGTGAATTTTCCCTATGAGGGATGAGTTATTAACAGTCAAACGGAGCGACGTGCACTATTTTTCTGCTGACAAGCGACCTTGTGGCGAAACACAAATCTACCCTCAGAGGCCGGGGAGACACGGTGGGAGAGAGGAGGAGGAGGAGGAGGAGGAGGAGGAGGAGGAGCGGGAAAACTTACGACTGCATGCAGGGAAGGAGTTGTTAATCTGCTCCATTACATCTGCCAGGTCAGAGCTGCTGTTGTGGGAGTCAAGCAGCTCATCTACACACACACACAGACACAGACAGGGTTAAGGTGACAGGGAGTTTAAGTTACCATAGAGAACGTTGATAAGGTGCCAAACCACAGTGAGCAACAAGTTTCCAAATTTGCAGAGAAACAGTGTGAGAGTCAAACTGTCAGTGCACCTGCTTGATGCTTTAAAATGCTGAATTCAAAGCACAGAGCTTCTTCTGTCAAGATCAATGATGAGTGTTTCTGTGGCTCTGAGGTTTGAGTGTCTCACCTGAGTTGTCAGTCAGGGGCCCTCGGTCTTGTCCGGCGGGAGAGGACACTCCGTTTACCCTTGCGTCCACTTCCGGCTGAGAGACAGAGGGAGAAAAAAGAAAAAAATCCATCAGCTCAACATAATTATTCCGCCTGGCGTCCGCTTGACAACTTCAAAATCAGCCGTGCGTCACTGTGGCAGGCGGAGACGGGGAAATACCAGGGGGCGCGACGACGAGGCTGTCATGTCTACAACAACATTTCTCATAAACATGTCTCTGCCAATGTCCCAAGCTGAGGTTCACCTGCTACAGCATGAATCACACTCAAACAACCATTTTCATGGATTTATAGTGTTGTGGAGAAAACGCTGAGGTATTTTCAGTGAGTGCAGCTGTGGAAAAAAACAAACAAACAGGACTGATGACTTGAAAAATTAAAATTAAGATCATTGATCCTGGCTGAAGATAAAACAAATATTCTTATGTCCATAATAAAATATGAAAGACGTGTATTTGTCTTTCTATCCACAGGTTTTCTGCACAAAAACCTGCAGCTGAGAAGTTTATTTGCACCTGAGGCTGATCTGTGCAGCGAGCACTAATGTTGCAGAGAGTGAATCCAGACGACCTTCAATTATCTGAAGAATAATATTGATAATCAGGGTTTGTTTAAGGGGTGAGATTGTATCACTGCTCATTTGGTTCAAAGTGCCGTCCCTGCTCTGCAGCCTCAGACTGACCTCAGATCAGACTTATAAATAAACTGGGGAAAAAACACACAGAATAACGACCTCAGATTCAAGTCACGCCTGATAAGAAAGTTCTGATAAAACAAGGCAGAAAGACAGAAAAAGCCCAGTTACTCCACAGAACGTAATAAAACACTGTTTTAAAACAATCAATTTGACATGAGGCTTTTTTTTTTTTTTGTAGCTAAAACATTGAAGACAACTGATCAATGTTTGAAAACACGCTCTGCTGCTCTGGTGCACAGAAGCAAACACCTGAGATCCGCTGACATTTACGGCAGAATCCCACATTCCCTCTTCCCTTTAGCTTTTTCCACAGCAAGAAACCAAATCAATATGCCCCCTCTTTGCATCAACCCTGTTCTCCTCCTCCTCCTCCTCCTCCTCCTCCTCCTCCTTCATCTCCTGGTGCCCCCCAGCGCCAGTAAAGGCTAACATGTTGGAAACGTCTCCGGAGCGCAGCCAGTGTCTGGAGGCTCGTCTCAGAATAGCAGGGTTCAGGGCTGTGGCGAGCCTTTCGGGGGGGTGGATTTTAATGTGTGCCATCAGGCTGGCCGGGGTTATTGCTCTGCAGCTTGGCAATAACGCTGCGGTTGACAGAAAGATGTGTTGACGTGTTGTCAGGACTCTGGGGGCCGGATTCAAATGTCAGACAACGGAAGTTGTTATTTAGAGTGTAGGTAAATAAGTAAGACAATTTCATTTATACGGAAGCTTTCACACAAAGTGCTTCGCTGCAGAAGGGATAAAATCACAAAACACACGAGGCACCAGATCAAATATGAAAGAGGAGACATTAATCATAAAATATATGTTTCCTAAATGTCTGTCTGAACTGATGCTTTTAGCTGCATTTTAAAGTTAGTCTTCAGAGTCCAAAGTCCTCAAGCTTGAGCCTTTTTCAGACATGAACTCCTGAAAACATCTGAACTAATGAAGGCGGACATTTATTCAGACTTTGCCTTTTGCATATGAAGAACTCAGCAGGAGATTCTCAGAGTATGAAGTGTTCACAACAGGAGGTTCAGGTGAAGGGTGACGGCTGAGTGCAGGAGGCAGGACGTGACGTATACATGCTGCTGCGGAAATCAAATGTTTCGGCAACTCGACAAATCGTTTTTCCAAGTTGACATTTTCGTCTGCGTGTTCTACGTGTAAGATATTTGATATTCATATTATTTTAGTTTTTATTAGTTTTGCATCCATTGCATGATAAAAACATCAACAATCATCCTGCTGTATTCTCACAGGGGCTCACTCAAGAGTTCAGAGTTTCCACTCGGCGACTGGCACGGAAATGTGACTCAGACATTTGCCTTCTCACATTCAGCCCCTCTGGATATTATCAGGAGATTATCTGGAGTTCAGTGCAGCTCTGAAAGCAGCCGTATTGGGAGACTATTCCAAAGCTTAGCGGCTTTAGACTGGGAAGCACCATGTTGATCTGCAGCGAACGGGGGGGACCTGATGGCTGCCTGGACAGGGTGCATGCTTTATGGGTGCAAACACCCCGAGCAGCAGGTCCCCTGTTTCACTGCTGGCTGCTCGGACTGTTTACTGCCATCCCCCCACTCTGTCCCTCTCGTTTCCTGTCTGTCCTATTGCCGCTATCAAATAAAGACATAAAAAATGCACCCCCCCCCTCCAAAAGAAAAAAAAAGGAAACACAATAATAATAAAAGAAAGTTGCTCTTCATCCATTAAAAATCTGCAGAGTCACTTCAGCCGCCTTCCTCAGGCCATAGTTGTCGTGAGTTATGACTGTGCTTCCAGCCCCACATCTACCAGACAGAGCCAATAACGGCTCCGGTGTTTGCTCAGGCTGATTCGTCAGGATCGCCGGTTGTTTGGTTTTGGGAGGTTGTGCAATTTTCTACCGTGAAGAAGCAAAGCCACCCTTAGTGAGCAATTAGGCTGCACACAAACACACATCTGAGAGCTATCGATGGAGGGACCGGAGATGGATGCCGCGCTCCTCGGTGGAATGTTAATGATTTGATTAGGATCTAATCTGAGCGTTGATGAGCATGTTTTGTTATTCGAAAGGCACAAAAAGCTGAGGATGAAAACGGATGGGTTATCAGGTTTTGGCTGAGGGGAAGTCTGTGTTAATGAGGGGACAAGTTTATGTTGATGACCGAATGAATCCCTTTAATTTATTGTTATTCTGCATTTGCAATATATTTTACGAGTTGTAGTGAAACAGCGCTGCCAGCTGCTGTCCGGTGTGTGTGTGTGTGTGTGTGTGTGTGTGTGTGTGTAAGAACTGGGATCACTGGCCTGATGCTATTCAGGAACAAGTCTAATAAAGAAAAAGCAAATTATGGCAGAGATAAACTTTAAATCACTGTCGTGTATCTGCAAAAACTTTAATTATGGGAATATTCATGGGAAAATCATTAATTATAGGTATTTATCTAAAACTGCATGTAACTAAGATACAAAGATGGGTTCGGTGGCGTAAGTGTGCTAATAGGTAATAATCATCAATTCCATTTTCGCTGGTAATTTGCTGTTCATCTCGACTTTTTAATTTTGACACACATTGGTGCGATTTCGAATCCAAATATCCGCTCCCTCCCTCCTTGTTGCTTTGAAAGCTCACTCATGACGCCCTCCTTCTACAGCTGATCACTATCCTTTATGTCACTGTGATCGCACCCCTTGAGGTTTTAAGTCCTTGTCTGGGTTGTTTTCTGTCACCGCTGCACTTTGAGTCCAATTTCAGCCACTCTCCATTTTACAGCTGTCAAGGTGAAACCCACAACAGCCAGAGAAATCCGGGTGCTCTTTTTTTTTTGTCCGAGGAATGACAATGTATGAGTCTATGAAAATCCATCTGTGGCTCCTCTCAGCCACTAACTGTCCAACAGATCAGTGGAAGTGTCATGTCACCTGGTGCAGTAGCTGTCGGAGGCGGTGGAGCTGAGACTCCAGCTGTTTGTTGTGTTCCTCCAGGATGTGCATGCGGGCCTCCAGGCGGCCCTTGTGTTGTCGCAGTAGCTTGGCCTCTGCGAGCAGGTCGGCCTCATCGGGATGGGCAGAGGAGCCATCCGACTCCCAGGGGCTGCCGGCGGGGGCCCCTCGCTGGCCATGCTGCTCCTTCAGCTGCTCGTACTCCCTCTGCAGGGTCCTGGGAGTGAGGATAAAGAAGAGATAGTATGTACACAACCACATCTGTATTCAAACACGTTTCCTGAAAGCTGGGCATGCTGCAGCCAACAGCACAAGAGGGGCTTGTGTGATCTTATGGTGACAAATATGTGGTTCAACATTACTGTTAGTGTGTTTTCACCCGTCTGTCTATTTGTTGGTTTGCATGTTTGTTAGCAGGATTATGCAGAAACCACTGGACAGATTCCCACTACACTTAATGGAAGGATGAGATATAAGTGTTACAGTGTAAGATAGAACTTTTCTCAACATTTTCTTTGATTTCCCAGGGAATCATTCATGGATCTTGATTAAAAACAGGCATATTTAGGGAACTGATATCTCTAAGTGTGTGAAATCTGGTGCAGCTTGATGGAATACATGGAGGTATGCTGTTTACTGAGTACCATCCTAGTTCGTAAGATGGATTTCACAAGACGTATTGAATCCTTTTGCACCGTGAGCCAGAGAAGAACTCATTATTTTTGAGTGCTGATCCAGTTAAAGGTGCAAATCCAGGAATTGTTTTTTAATCACTTTTCTTTAGGTTTTGTGAAAAGCCATCTTTCAACATTTTGGTCAATTCTATAAAATACTGAATGGATCCTGATGAAAGATTGCGGTCAGCAGTATAGCGTCACAACAAGAAGGTTCCCAGTTCAAATCCCAGCTCCCCTGTGGAGTTTGCATGTTCTCCCCGTGTTTATGTGAGTTTTCTCCCAAAGTTTAATGAAGGCATGCAGGTGGGATTGGCTCCAGCTCCACCTGCGACCCTCAAAGGATAAATGGCGTAGATAATAGATGTATGGATCTTGATGTAAAAACAATCAGCTACATCTATGGTGTTGAGATGTAAGAGAGAGTTTGGCCTTGGAGGAGGTATTCTAGTTTTATAGTTTTTAGTTCTTTAATTCCTGAAGGACTCAACAGTGCGGGGGGTGAAAATGTGAACACGTGAAAATACCACAGACTCCTCTCCTTTCTCAGTTCGAAATGGAACGACAGACCCCCCGCTGAATCTCTCGCCTCTCTCCCCTCTCTCCCCGCCTCACCCCCTCTCTCGGTGCATAACCATAAGCTGCAGTGCTTTACTTAAGTTGGCATTTATGAGCCTGGCAGTAAAGCTCGCTCTCTCCC
Organism: Hippoglossus stenolepis; assembly: GCF_022539355.2. Taxonomy (NCBI): domain Eukaryota; kingdom Metazoa; phylum Chordata; class Actinopteri; order Pleuronectiformes; family Pleuronectidae; genus Hippoglossus; species Hippoglossus stenolepis. The sequence continues at coordinate 13,396,999 of NC_061502.1, forward strand.
TCCTCCCTCTGCTCTCCTGGAGCGCCCGCGTACGTGGATAATCAGTGTTAAATCACCACAGTCGAGCCACCGTCTGAGCATCTCCCCGACAATACATCGTACACTGACTCTGAGCCATCGCCATTTACTAATCAAACCGAGGAAGGTGTTGGCGTGCGAGACAGACGGGGGGCACTGGAGAGTGACATTGAGCATGTGTACTCGAATGGCACCAGGAAGCAGAGTAAACAATGCATGGGAATAAGAAAAGAAAAGATTAACACAGATTTATTTGAAGTATTTGAAACATTCAGGTTCCATAGAGGGGACTTTTCTCAACCTCATATTGATATTGAAGAAATCTGAGATTATCCATGGACATAAGTGATACTTATTATTCTCTGGGTGTTGAACAACCTCTTGTCACTCTGAGTTATCTCACGTCGCTTGCATGATAGAATGCCGTACCTCTGCTCCTCCTCCAGCCGAGCGATGATCCGCTCCAGCTCACCCCGCTCCTCCCTCTCCACGGCCTGGAGGATCTGGGCAGGACTCTGGGGCTGACTGCAGGGGGAGCCCTCCCCTCCCAGCGTCTGGCAGTACTGCAGGATCAGGGCATGCTCGTCGTCCCTGTGGAGAAGAGTCATTTTGTCCCAGTTAGATCATTTCAGTTCACTTTCTGTACAGTTGCTTCAGAGGATGTCATTGTCTTCTTTCATGAACCAATTTCCTTGTACAGCTAATAACACAAGGTTGTAACAAAGGTGTGTGTGAGGAAAATGCCACCTTTCTTTAAATACGGATAAAAAACGACAGCTTCCATGCAGCTAATCTAAACAAAGATTGTGGTACAGCTGCCACCGCGATATGCCAGATCCTAGCAACTATAGGTCTGTGACACTGTAAGCTCCCCCCATCCCTGTGGAACGCAGACGTGTCAGTCTCTACTGATCTGATAAGTGGAATGAGGGAGAGCTGTGAGGAGACGGGGGAGCAGAGAGGAGAGACAGAGCCTGGCAGACAGATGGAAAGATACGGAGGGGGATGGCTGCTGGTGTGTATCTGTATCTGTCCGTTTCTTTATGTGTGATCTCAGTGATCGGGGCACAGCTGTCACCTTCACTCCGAAAAGAACGACCTCATCCTTGTAGACTAAAACCTGACAACCAGACGTGCACACACAGCAAAAAAGATGGCAGACTGTTATTTAAAAAGCCCTTTTCGTTGCTAAAGTAAGAGTTTGGCTGAGAAAGTTTAGTGGCAGGGCAGCTCCACCTGTGACTTTCCATCCACCGCTGACTATATCTGGGTAGTTTTCATGAATCCAGCTCCAGTTCAAGTGTCTGCTCGTGTTAAAGCACCTGTATGTAACCTTTACTGAGGGACAGCGCCCTCTGCAGCCACTTGTGGTGATTCATTCAGTCGGGCTCACTGTGCCAGTGATAAAGTGGTTTTCACCGACAGAGAAAACAAAGCCTATGAATCTGACTGTGTAGCCCCACTCACTGAAGTGAAACATAACTGAATGGTGGATATAACCCATGATCCCTGGCTTCCTGAGCCCAAAGAGCTGCTGCTGTAACAAATTCACCAAACTGCAGGATATTGCAGATAAATGCAGTTTAAAAAAAATAACTTTTACATCTTTTTAACTGATCTATGGTTCAGCATTAGTCTTGAACATGCCGGGCCTGATTCTGACGGTTTAAGCCGCTGACTATCAGTTTGTTCTCACTGGAGATCGTACCCACTCACCAAAACTGCATAGAAGAGATGTTATGGGTGAGGAGTGGGAGGGACAATTTTCCATATAACAAATCAGTGAACCCTCATACTTTTATTTTAAGAGGAAGAGTTGCTTTAATATCCTGTTGATACATTGCATTAAAACAAATATATCTTGACCAAAAGTTCTGTTATGAATATTAAAGGTATTATATAAATAAAACAACACTCTTATAGTTATGTGGGAGACAATGAGTTGTCAGATAATCAGACAATTGTTTATATTTTATACACCAATAAAGTGAAAAGTTATAACTCATGGGTACACAAGAGAATTGGCCGTGTCAAGAAGGCCAAGAAAATTAAGAATCAGCACTAATTCCTGTTTTCTGAGTTGCATGTTTTAGATTTATTCGTTTTTATGGTTTAAACATACGCTTGACACCTTTTAAAACATTTACAGGGTTTACACAAACACACTTATCTGGGCACGGCCATAAGTGAGTGTTTAATCCTTGGCTATAATGAGCACGTTAATCAAATACGCTCCGGAGGGCAGGCTGACAAGCTGAAATGTCTAAAGTTTTTCAGAAGACAGCCTTGAATCGCACCATGGGAGACAATCAATGAGTGAGCAGCAAAGATATTCAGAATGCCATTATCACCACATGCATAACAAGAGAGGTTACAAATATTAAGTATTTATAATATTCGTGATTGGGGCAAGTGGAGCCGGTGAGAGGTGCAGAGAACGAGGCTTTCACTTGTTCAAATAAAAGAGACCAGTACGCCGAACCAGTAGCCTTCCATGTAGACCTAAGAATAAAAACATTAACCAGCCTCAGCTCCTTCTGTCATTCAAAACTGAAGTTCGGAACCTTTCTTCCTTTAAGAATTGGATTTGCGTCAAACTTGGGTTCAACCAACTCATGTTTTTTTTGTGTGAAATGAAAGGTACGACCGATGAAAGAGACATGAAACAAATTTTAAAAGGAGAGAACACAATGTTTTGAACCTTTCTCCGTTAAAGAGGAAAACACTACGCAGCTGTTTTGATCTCTGGCACCTTTTATATTTACAGTTCCTTCCAGAAGTTCTTTCTTTAAACATAACTTTTTCGAACTTTGCCGATACAGTATGTACGCACAGTATGCTTGTGGTTATTCATCAGTTTCCCTCTGACATGACGACTGACGCCAAGCTGAAACTGCTGATAGACGACACAAAGAAAGCTGGCAGACACAGAAAGATGATTGTTTTCTGTGGAGAGTGTTGAAAATAGGTGGCAGCGAGGCCGGCTGGGGGGCTGGCGGATGAGCTCTTGTGCAAGCGAGTGACCAATTAGGCCGGTCCCTGACACTGGGAAGAGGCAGCAGGACTATGCAGCGGGCAGGAGGAGCCCAGAGGACGGCAGGAAGAGGGGGGGATTATTACATGTGAAGACGGTCACTGTACAGAGGCTGGAGCCGGCTCACAAATCAACTGCTGAGGAATACTGGGACAAAGAGGAAGTGCAGTAGAAAGGACTGCGGAAGAAGAAGAAGAAGAGAGACGATGATAGAGGAGGAGAGCTTCATTGTGGGGGGGAGGAATCAAATGTGAATAATGGTGATGAATGGCGAGGCTATTTGCTGCGAGGCATTGTGGGTATGGGTGATGTTGGGTGAGGGTGAGCAGAGGACACAGCTGAGGGAACTTTTACAGTCTCTGTCTGACGATCGTCTCCGGGCCTGAATACCTCGGCCAAGGAGGTTATGTTTTCACCCCCTTTGTTTGTTTGTTTGTTTGATAGTAAGCAAGATTACACAAAAACAACAAAACAGATTTCCACAAAACCTGGTGGAAGGAAGCGGTATGGGTCAGGGAAGAACCCATCAAATTTGGGTGCAGATGTGGAACAGGGGGCGGATCCTGGATTTGTATTATTCATGCTTTCTCTTACATTTCTAGATAGGCTGTTTTTCTACAATTTCGCAGTTTTCCCAATAATAATTTATGGATCTTGATAAAAAAAATAAAAAAAGATCAGCCTGTAGGGAACTGATATCTGTGAGTGTGTGCAGCCTGATTGAATTCAGGGAGACTGTTGGCCCTTCTGGTTTCTAGCCATTATATCGCAAAGCAAGCAGCTCCTCCAAAGCTGAATATCAGCTGAGTAGACAGAGCGAGATAAAGAAAGAGAAACAAGGAAATAGGGGATATGAGAGAAAAAGCAGGGACCTCTCCCTCGGGCAGGGGCTGCATGTCTTTCATTCCTCCCCTCTGGTGCGATATTAAAAAACCTCTCTCTCTGCGGACCTCCACATTTGGGGACTGCTCATTGTGGAAGTGTATTGTTTATGACGCAGGGCTTCAAAGAAAAGTATCTCAATGTTTACCTCTGTGCTTAGCGTTCAGTCTGAAGGTTGCCTGGGCCCAAAGGTAAAACATGATTAGACTACATCTAAAAATGATGAAAGGAGACGAGAGAGAGAAGGAGGGGTGGTGGAAAGAGAAAGGGGTGGAGAAATTAAAGAGAGAGCGACGAGCGTAAAGGGCAAAAATATGAAAGACAAGGAAAAGGGGACAGCGCTGGGGAGAGACTGGAAAGCGAGAGATAACCAAACAAAAAAAGGCCGGGCGCGAAAAAGAAAAAAAAGGGGGAAGCTGAGAGTCTCTGCCCTCGGTTTGTGTCCTGAGGCGCTGACGACAACATTGTGCTGTAGCTGGAGGTCAGAGGAGGCAGGCAACACTGACTTCCTAATTAAGGATTCCCTTTTAGATAAAAGCTACACAGGACTGAAATGAAACAAGCAGTGAGGCCACACACAAACGCACACGCAGGCTCTGAAAGATCAGAAAACACAATCTGAGAGACCTAAATGTGCAAATTGGCCAACGCAGTCAACCGTGTTGTATCTGTGTCGCCAAGACGCGGCCAGGAAGACACCTCCCCCTCAACAGTTGTGCAGTTCAGGGATCGTTTCTGCGAGCGTGCGTCCTCAAAATACAACCGCGCGGAGCGGAGTGACAGACAAAGAGGCTCGCGTGGAATCAGCTGGAGGCGGGAAAGAATAAATCTCACAATAGAAGAGAGGAGAGACAATCAAACACTCACACACCAAAGGCGTTAAAAGAAGGAAGGGGGAGGAGAGTTATTTCTTAGCTGAGAAGTGTGACAGCACAATGGCTCCGTCTTTAGTGAAGAGATACGGCTGAGGGGACTGTTTTACTGTCGTATCTACCAAACCACAATGCTGCCATTTTAACATAGGATTTCAAAGTCACTTCTCCTTAAAAGTGGGACACATTGGTGAGTTAAAAACAAGGATCCTCCCCCGATTCTGTCCTTTTCAAATGAATGCAAATGGAATTTTATCACAGCACAGTAACATTTCCCTGCAAAGACCTGAATTAACTCAAGCTGTAATAAAAAACGGTTTTCACAAGTAGCAATTTCCATCAAAGACGATTCAACATTAATTAGCTCATAGTCACAATTAAGAGTCAACGTGTAGGGAGTCAATTAGGATAAGTATCCTCCGTATAAGAATAAATTATTTCCGTGCAAAAACAGCAATAACAATCCATAAGAGGATTAAAAAGTTGTATAGATGTGCTTCATTTTCATTTCCAATTAGTGCTACTGTTTCGAGTGCAATACACAAAAATTAACATCATCTCTCAGAACCCAAAGTTCTCTAGTGAGAGGCTGGTCTTTATATAATACACAGAATAAGACACATTCAGCTTTGCAATACAAAAAAGTACGATAGGATGAAGTACTAGTATCCTTTCTAGACACGCCTCTTTGAATGGTTCTCCTAAAGCAGCTCTATAAGACACTGTCACTTTTTAGTTTGTATGTTTGTTGTGTGCAGAGGTCTTTACCAACGTCTATGCTGCAGAGTGAAGTTATAAAACGTTGTGTTCATCCTACCTGGTTTATCTGCAGCGAAGATTTTATAGTACAGATTTGAGAATTATAGTAAAGATTATATAGACTTTGCTTAAAAATGTTCAGGTGTGTGGTTTAATATAAGTTTCAATGATTAACAATTGACTTAACTGGTGGTATTTTATTATACATTGCATGTCGGATATGTCAGTGGCCTGTTTAAGCCAGCGACACAACTTTTCAAAATAAAAGCTTGGTAATTCAACTCGATATAAAGCAACGCAGCAGAAAAATGAATGTTGTGCTTATACTTGAAGACAAATAACCAAACAGGAAGGGATTCCATGAATGTTGCTGTCATGACGGAGATCAGAACCCACGACTCCCGTCAATGTCTACGTCAAATGATCTGGCAGCGATTTTGACCAGCAGTTTGACCCAGTTGCTGACAGCTGCTGTCGTTTATCCGAAGAAGTAGGAGACGACATGTTTAACTCCATCTGATTAACAAGAATGAAGCCGAAAAAGATGAACGGTTCACGAGATCGGTGTTCCCCATACAGACAGACAGACATTTGTGGAAGAAGTCGGTAGATACAGTACATACACACACAGGTGCTATATTGTGCCTCATGCCGATAAGTACAAAGCCGTTCTCGTCAAACGTGTTCTGAAAAAAAAAACTGACTGACATTGACATTTCCTTTTTTCTCCGGCTATTGTTCTCTTTTTTTTCTTCCCAGCTACATTATAGCTGCTGTTGTTTTGCAGAAACGCACAGAATGAAACTCAATGACACTGATGTATAAGTGAGTGAAATTGTTTTTTTTCTCTCCCTCTGCTGTTAAAACCATTAGCCTTCATCCAGCCATCATCTTCCTCACCTCATTAGTGCTCCACACACTTCTGTGTTCGAGCCTCTGTGTTGTTTCAGAGCTGGCAGAAAAACATAATGGCTGCTTCTCTTAAGTAAAGCCTCAGTACAAAGCAGAAAAGCGAGAGCGAGGAGGAGGAGGAGTGGGGATAATGTGTTTGTCCCGCATTACGAGTATTTTGAGAAGAAAATAAATCCACCTCTGCCTCCACCTTCCCCTGATTTTCACTTTCTATTCTTCTTTCCTTCTATTGATCAGCTGAAAAGAGAGAGATCGGAGAAACGCAGCTTTTGGGAATCTTCCATCGAAAACACCTTCTGTTCCTGAAGAGCCCTATTCTGAGAAGCAAGGTCGGATGGAGGTGAGGTGTGGGAGCAGCGGTCTGCACAATGCACGCAACTACAGCGAGGAATTCAACCCACAACAGACAGATGATGATGCATCACTTCATCTTCACTGAAGACTCTCGAAAGGTTTAAACATCTTCCCATGTGAATCCACTGTTGTGCTGTAACACTTTATTTTGGAAGAATTTCGTTTTAAAAGTCTGAAAACTTCATACAAGCAATCTTTTTGCCCTCAGTCTCTCTTTTGTTGCTTTGTGCTACTTTCTTACTTTTAGAAAAAATAATCTGCACACTCAATGTCGTACAAGCTCATGCACAAATGATTGATTTCAATGATTTTCACACATCCATCCATGAACTGCTGATTTACAAATCTGTGAAGAAGATCTAGGATCAGGGAAATCTTGAGATCTACAAGGCAAGTGAGAAGTACTTTTGTTTCCACACATGTTTCCCTCCTCCTCTCTTCTGTTGCTTTTGCACACTAATCTATTCTACATTTTCCGACTCTGTAAAGACGATCTGGTAAATCTTGAGATCTACAAGACAACAGCAAAGTGACAAGAGCTTGTGTCCGTCGGCCCAGAGGGCGTTTGAACCTTAAGAGCTCATTCCCCTGATTAGGATCTCGTTTGGGAAGACAGACTAATGCGCCCCCCCTTCAACCTGAATGGTCTGTAGGAGACATGCACATGCACTTGATCACAGCAGAGACTGATGCTCCTTATCAGCCCCCCGCTACGATTTCTTCTCCTCTTCCATGTTCTCATCTCCTGTCATCAGAGATAACTGGTCGTTATCAGAGATTCTGAAACCAATCACTCCCACTGCTCAGTGTTGGCACTCTCATCCATTACATTTGTCCCACAGCCCACTCACCTTCCCATCTTACTCAACCACATCCCATTGTCTTTTTTCTTCCTGACTCAACATTTCTATTGCTCTTCCAGTTCTCTCACACTCTTTTCAGGAATGTGGAGGCCAACCAGTTTTTTTGGTCTTTGGCTGGTTTTGATAAGATGAAGCCAGGAAATGAACGTGGATCTGTCACAGCAACATGATGAAGCTAATTATCAACAAATATGTACAGAGAAAAACTAAATCAGTGAGAAAAAAAAATTGAATCTTCAGCTTCCAAAGTGTATATATGAAAATAAAGAGGTTTCGATATACGTTTGTAGACACGTGGTAGTTTAAGCGAGAAAATAATACATGTGAAAGGTTTTTTGTGTCCCGTGTTGTTAGAAATGTCCAAACGTGTAAAATGTAATATTGGAAATGACAGTCACTTACATGCTTCCTGTGGCTGAGCTGCTGTCTGTGGGCAGGGAGCCGTTGGAGCGTTCCATCTGGGCCAACCTGAGGTAAAAAAAGAAAAAAAACATCAGGGACCAACTCGCACACATTTAAAATCTGTCATCATCTCATAAAATTTCTGAACGTCAGTGTAAACAAAGGGGGGTCTCAGAGGCACAGCGGCACACCAATGAAGATTTGTAGTCCCAGAGCAGGATAAATGACAAAGGCCTAAACCGACTATTGTATTTCTGTGCAGAAACATATTTTTGAGACCGTGTCTGCAGGAGCATTTTCTCTGGGCATAGATCCACACAGAGAAGTGATGCTAATGAGGCTGGTTCCCCCGATTAGAGCCTGTGTTCAGTCGAACTGTGATACAGCAGCAGCAGCAGCAGGGTCGTCCAGCAGGTTAATAATATGATCCACACACTGTACTGTGGGATGAAAGTGCACTAAACCAGGATAAAGGTGTGATATGTCGGTTAGATATACTTTATGCTGGAATTGCATGAATCAAATAATTTTAAAATGCAAATCTACACGCCACAGTCTAATCTCCAACGTCAGCATCCACAGTTCAGTTAAAATTGTAATTCATACGCCTCGTGTCTGTGTCAGCGCTGATAAAACAGTGCCGTCAGAAGCACTGAGCGAAGGTTAATGGTGCGTGACCGACGGAAGGTTACAGGCCGAACACAGCAGCGCCGCATCAGAGGACCACTGATGATTAAAGCCTTGTGTGGAAGGACACGCTGGGGTCTGTTTTGACGTAGCTGTCCGTTTTGAGGAGATGAGATCAGAGAGATTCCTTCAAAGGGCTCGATGGGATTCATGCAACGTGGGATACTTGAGCATCTTAACATTCAGACTTTCTCTCAAAATCGGACATGACAGGTTTTCAGTCTCGGTGCAGCGGAACATTAGTTTAGGGATGTTGGCGATGATTTACTGCCGCACACACGCTGTGTACATGGGTGTGTGGATGTTCGCTGCAGCATCGTTTGAAGTGGGTGGAGGGAAAAAGGAAAAAAGCCACCGGGCCAATCTGTTGCTACTCGGATCGCAGCAGTAAATCTATAATGTCAGCAGCTACAGTGGGAGGTAGCTGCATGTTTTCTAGGTTCACTAAGCGAGCGTGTTGACAGTTATCTGACATTTAATGTATGCAGGGGTTTTTCTTTACCATTAGAAAGCTTAGGCAGAGCGCCTACGCATTTTTACACAGCACCTAAATCAAGTGAACATAAAAAACGTACTGTTCTGCTCTGCGGAGCGAGGACACCGCAATGGCCCTAATATTAGAAAATATATTTTTCTTTAAACTTGGTTTTTAAGCTAGAATTAACGCCCTGTGGTTGTGTGTGCTTCTGTTAACCACTGCAGCTTCAGTCTACATACATGACATCACCGTGACCTTTGACCTTTAAAAACCAAAATCTTAATAGTCCATTTTGGAGTCCAAGTAAATGTTTGAACTAAATTTGAGGACATTGCCTCAAACTGTGGCTTTCACAAACCAAATGAATGATTTGTAAGGTCATAGTGACTTTGGACTTTGACCAACAAATTCTAATGAGTTCATCCTTGATTCCAACTGGATGTTTTTTAACCTAATCTGAATTCCTCTCAAAGCGTTCTTGAGATATTGTGTTCACAAGAGTCCAACGAATGGACAACTCCAAAATACATTTCCTCCGGCCACTGGCTGTCGAGGACGCAGAGGCATAAATATAAAGGTTGCTTATTTCACTAGACCTTTCTTTTAAATTGCAATGACTACCAGTGCAACTACATTCTTTTGTTGCCTTACTTTTGCTAAGATAATGAGAGTGGTTCGTTCTTTAGTGAGAGTAAATTTGCATTACAAGTGTTTAATACGTCCAGTTTAACTTGCAGGAGATTCTGAAGGCTGCTGTGATGTGTTCGTCTCCCACAGAGGGAATAAATTCATGACAAGTGAAATCGAGTTTTAAACATCTCCCGACGTCTTTACAAAAATGAGAAAATCTGTCAAACGGACAAGAATCACGCCTGTCGCAGATGATGAGCTCAAAAAGGGAAAAAAAGAATCATGTGAGAAGAAAGACATGAGCGATGAATCAACTGGCTACAGTAACTCAGTCAGCTGACCAGCAGCCACTGGGACAGTGAGCTGTCTGCAGACGCTCAAGCGAACAGAAAGTTTGGTCGGCAGCCAAACGCCGTTACATTGTCAGATGGTTGTGAGAGCTTGAGAAAGTTGCAGCTCAAATCCATTCATTACGAGCCTTGTTGTAGCAGTGTTATTTTGTTTGGCGCACAGTGCGATCACTCACAAAGAATGTGAAGGATTTCTTCAGCACATAGAGCTCGCTCCATCACTGAGCATATTTGTTTCTCTGTTCTCCGGGCTAATGGAAAAACAACACCGGGAGTTGTGTTTGTATAGACACTGTAATAAGATTGGATTTCTGCTTCGTTTCAAACACATTCCGCTGGGTTTTATTCAAAATATCTGCACTACAGGCTGCTTATGATACTGAATCAAGTTTTTGGTTTTCATTTAATTTAAATCCATCTACTGCAAATCAAATTTATACATTTATATTTCTGCGGATCCTTTAAAATAACATAATATGGTGCTTTTTAACTTTGTATTGATTGGTAAATGTAATTTCGGCTGCTTCCAGGCCGCTGCTGTTTTATACTTAATTCATGCTTTTAAAATCACTGTACAGGGATTTGATTTGGTTTTTCTTATTGTTGTCAATATTAGATTATTGTTGCATAGTCATGCATTTTAAATGCAAGGCAAATGCGAGTTGGAGTGAGGGAATTACACTCTGGCATTTCTTGGAAAAAGGTTTGAAACAATAGAAAGTATTTATTTATTATTTGTAATATATCATCTAAAACAAAGATAAACATTCAGACGGTCCTTTAAAAGTTGGTTTCTTGTTCCGTAATCAAGCTCTTGAGATTCTTTTCACGTGCAACATACAAACACAGTTATCAACTCTTTGGATGTGTGTTTGTGGCGTCTGACATGACGAGATGATGGCAGTGGAATGTGCGTACCTGCTGGCATACTGCTCTATCCTGGAATGGGTGTCATCATGAGAGAACTGAGGTGACGGGGACAGCCTGGAAATGAAGGGGAGGGGGGGTAATGGAGATGAATCAGATTGGGCATGCTCACACAACCTCGTTAACACACACACACACACACACACACACACAAACACAGGCACATGCATGGACAACCTGTTTGCACACAGCCTAATGGCCCCTCACAACATCACCTAGAAAAAAAACCCAATCGGATGATCGTAGAGAGAGAAAGAGGAGAGAGGGATGATCTACGGAGCGGTTGGATGGATTCTGACAGCCACTGCTCGGGTGAGCGACTGAATTCTAGTCGGATGCTCTAGAGAGGAGCAGGAGGTGGTGGGAAGGAGACAGTGGGGTGAGTTTTGTTTTTGGTTGCATGTTCAGCCAGTGGATGAGGCAGGCAGTCAGGCAGGCGGGCAACATGCAGTGCGGTCATGGCTAAGTTGGTGTGAGGACGTAGGAGGGAGGTGAGCGAGAAGAGGAGGGAGTGAAAAGGTGGTGCATTCCAGTCTGGACGAAGAGCGGTGCAGTTTCTGGTGTCGTAGATACTCACTCGTACTGCTCCGGACACATGCTGATGAGGGTGACGGGACTGTAAGAGAATCGGAGGGAGAGGAGGGAGGGAAGGGTACCACAAAAACAGTTGAGGGTCAAATAAACACAGCAGGTGGAGGCAGGGTCTGTGACTCAACACACAGGGAAGTCATGTAAAACACACGTAAAACAGTCACCGGTACGCGACACCACATGTCGCACCCCTGTGGCGTGTTGTAAAAACCTGCTTCACAATAGACCTGGGACACATTAGATGTAGGTTGACAGATTAAAAAGCGGTCAAAATGTGCCAGTGGGCGCCTCTGCACTAATGGACCCTGGTTGTGTGGGTGAAAGCTTTTACAGAGCAGGGTTGAGTATGTCAGCTGCTGTTACACACGTTAAATTATACGATATGGTCTTAATACATTTATTTTTCTCATTTATTTCCTGCAGGACTTAATCAAATGGCATGCCAGGAATAAATATACAGCAGAATCGATTCTCGGGTTAATGTATTATTGACCACAAATATCAATATAATGATTCCAGATTACCCTTCATCTTATCTTCTTCACACTTGACATTTGAGTATTATGGGCCCGAAGAAGTGTTGTGTTGAATTTGGTATGATGTATTAAATATGAATTAAATGTAAATTCTGCTCTTTGTCCAGCAGGGCCCAGACACACGTCCGTGAATGTACCAGTGGCAAACCATCGCCTCACGTTCACTTCCAATCTGTGCGAGTGAGGAGGTGCACAAAACATCCTCAAATCGCTGCATGGCTTCGAGTGGAGTTTGACTTTGCTGAGCTCTGACCCGTGATATTCACTTTGTGTGACCGTGCCCTCAGGGTTCTAAGGACTGAGTCTTGGATTCGGTCTTTAGCTGCTGCGGCTCAGTTACTGCAGGTCACTTTTAAAGTTGTAGAGAAAAAGCTGCAACCAGCATCACCACAGGCCAAACAAACAGCCAAGTCCAAACAGGCAGACAGCTAATGAAGCTACTGCTCTTTAGTGGTTTTGGGATCTAAAGCATTAACAAGCAGGAGGATAGAGTGTATGTGTGTATGTGTCACAAATTTCACAGTTTCTGGTTCCTAGTTTGTGGGAACTGCTGCAATTCTGAGAGACACACAGAATAAACTGTTATCTGTAAGCGAGACTGGACGACTTCTAATGTCATAAACACAAAGAATCGTGTTGTTTTCATGCATAGCAATTGGTGAGATAACAGTTGACGTTGACGTTCTTTCGCCTTGCTCTTTTTGTTCTCACATTGAAGCAGGGGAAACTCAGCGGGACACGTGTGGCATGGTGGTTAGGGATCTCATGGCTGGGCGGCCAATATAGTCACACTTCTGTAGCTGTGAGGAGAATTCAAAATGTAGCCGGGGATTTGTGACAGAATAGAAGTTAAATAAAAAGGAGGGGGTGAGAGAAAAGGAGAAATCGGGGTCGGCAGGGCAGACTGAGCGAACTACTGCGAGCGGGAGCTGGAGCGGTTTACGTGCCCCTGACCACATCTTCCCCAGAAAGAACAGTCAGTGTGTTCTTTTTTGTTTTTAACGAGAGCGGTGACAGTTTTCATCGGCGTCAAAAAGTAATAGGGCATTGTGAAGTGTAGATTGTTTTCCTGTCAGCGGAATTTGTCCAATACCAGCATCCAATGACATTACTTTAACCTTCAGATGGGCGCACTTGAGCACTAGTAAAGGGAGAAACACGCGAAACAGAGAGAGAGAGGGAGGAAGATATCGGACGTGAAGCATAAGAGAAAAAGAATGGGGAAAAAGGCGAGTAAAGCAGAGAGAGAGGAGGAATTCACGACAGACCTTGGGAGTATTTGAGGTCTGACAAATGTGGCTGCATGTTGTGCCTGCTGAAGTATAATAACAGGGTGCGGTGCAGAGCTCTGTTCACCTTTCACTTCATTTCATTTCACTGGTGTCGCGCTAGAATTCTGAACAGACGGAGCTGCAGTCAAAATCTGTGGCAACGAGGAACCAAGAATATATAATACAGTATTCATGAGAGATCACCGCCAGTTGATATATTATGAGCATTTTAAGTCAACCGCCTTGATTTTAAAAAGAAAAACGTGCTTTAAGCAATAATGTGGCCTTTTTCTATTCAATCTGAGAGCAAATTCCGAAAACCGAAAAGCGAGTTTTCAAAATAACACAAAATTAGCCGCTTCCGCTTCTCCGCCCTTTTATGTGGTGCTGATCAGACTGAGCTCGCAGAGAGTGAGCGAAACTCAGTCGGGCAGAAAATTCCTCAAACACCATCAGTTTAAAGATGGAGAGGATTTAACAAAGCTTTTAATAAGAGAAGTTAATGTCTTGATTTTTGAGCTTGTGGTTAGCAAATGGTAATTTGCTAAAACACCATCACACAGGCTGTAAATCCCAGGCTGGTGCGAACACGAGGAGCTCGGTGTTTTCCACCTGCTTCTTTCAGAGAAGTTGGAATGGACTCAGAAAGAAGCTGAAGCCAAAAGATCTGATGTGTTTTGTCATCGTTTTATGTTCTCGACACATCACACAGTGGGTTTCGTGTAGTTTAGTCCATCATGGTGCGGTGGTCTCTCTGTCACTGTGAGCGCTGCTTCTCTCTGGTTCTCTCTGCTTCGCTCGCTCCTCTGTTCTCTCTCTGTCAGGAGTAAAAGAGCATCTGAGCCTGTTGACTCCTGCACCTCCTCCGCTAGTGACTGAGAAATTGACTCAGTGACGCAGTTAGAGATATAGAGCGATACTCCTGTTTTAATCATTTTGCTCATATTGTATTATGGATGAATTATGGATGCATGTTTGTATAAAATGAATCAGAGAGTCTAGTGGACATGTCTTTGTGTTTGCATATGAGCATATATATATACTATACAATCTATATAAATGATATGTTTTAATCTATATACAGTGGTTATGATTGGAAGCAGATCATTATACGAGGGATTTGGATGCTAAATTAATAAATTCTGTATAAATTCCGCTGCGTCTGCCTTCATCACCAAATCGTCCAACCATAAATTTGTCTGTGGCTTCTTCCGAGTATGAAACAGACTCGGATATTAGTAATTAGTTTTTTAAGGAAAAGTCTGGAGCAACGGACTGGGACATTTGCCTTCTCACATACAGAAACCCTAGCCCTACTTAGAGCACACTTATCTCCATATAGTGTACACGTACCAAAGCAAAGGGGGATGTTTCCCTAATGTAAAAAACTATAAATTAAAAAACTACTTTGCTGTCATAGGCCGATAAAAAGTTTACAAACCAAACATTTTTAGGACTTGATCCTGAAGAGTATAAAGCAAAAAACGTTAGTCATTAAATTCCAAATCCACGTTCAAAGCCCTTAACCTCTCAACTAATGCAGCAGAATCCTCTATCTGGTGATGTCGGGTGAAAGGCAAAAACCAACAGTGAGTGGGAAAAACCATTAGAATTAAGTTCTTTCACATCAAATATAGCTGCGACAAATCAGAAATCCTATCTGGCGTGAAATTAAGCAAAGATTAAAGTGGGAGGTGAGAGTGGGCGGTGGTTTTGCTCTCTCAAGGTGGAGGGGAAACGGAGTGGGTGGAATAAAAAAATGATGATGATACAAGTGCAGAGAGACAGAGAGTGAGTGCATTAGAAAGGGCAGTTATACAGGAGACAATCTAATATTCTCGGCTGCCGCTCCAGCACTTGAAAAATTATAACTTCTTAGAAGTTCTCTTTGTTAAGATGACCAATGGAGCCTGACAGCGCATTAGAAAGGATTTAAGGGGACATTAAAAAGAAAATCAAATCTCTTATTATTAAAAGTACACAGCAGAAGGAAAGTGGAAAACTTCTATGGCGTTCAGTCCATTACTCAGCAGTCCATCAACGAAGCTGAGAAATTGGGAGCAATCACTTTCTTATTACAGGCAAAATGGCAGCATACGATATGATGTTTACCTAATCTGTGTAAATCCTCTTTATGAGCAGGGACTAGACCTTGCTCCAATTACAGAGGAATCCATTTCAATTTGGGTCAGAGTTTTCATTTTCAGTGATATGAAGATGAGAAGAGCCAGAAAACGGTGATGCTACACCACAGGCCTCTGAGTGAATGAGCATTATAACACGGATCCAGAACTTTTACGCAGCTTTAAAGCTTGAAATCGCACACACAGAGGCTTCTCACTGTGCATTAAGCTGTCTCTAGAGAACACATGCCTGTGGTAACATGTGGATAGCTCACGGCTCGCAGAACAGACTCAATGCAGTGAAAAGAGATGGGGAAAATGATGGCCGTGAAACAGAACTAAATTTCCCCCAAGTCTCCATTCCCTCCTGCCATATTTCGAAAAGATCTCCACGTTCTCACCCGCTATTCCTCTATCTTTCTGAGGCATTTATCAGACAGGCAGCTCTGCAGGAGTCATTTTTCAGAGGAAGGGAAGTGAGAAGGGAGCGAGGTGGGAGGCGTGGGGGAGGACAGGCGAGGACGGGAGGGATGAAAGAGGGAGTGCAATCCATCTGCGGGGCGACTGCGTGTAACTGGATGTCGGAGGGGGGAAATGTATCGTAAGTGAACAGGTGAGTCACTGTGTGTGTGTGTGTGCGCGCGTAGACTTCTTTGAGAGTTTCCTGAGCAGAAAAGATACAAATCTAATTTGTGCAAAAGTAAAAAGTGAGCACGGGCGAGAAATGTCCGGGTCTAATGTGAGGAGTGAGTGAGTGAGTGGCAGAGATAAAAGAGCTGATGGATAAAACGCAGAGAAAACAGTGCGACAGTCTCCGAGCACACAGGGCACAGCAATTAAGGCTTTGTCAAGTTGAAGAAAATTAATATCACGAGTCCTGTCACCTGAGTAATATTGCCTCGGAGGCTAAAGTGTTGTAAATGAGAGTCTGTGTTGCAAACCGGGCACATGACGTTTTTGAGATATGTGGCGAGCAGGGAGGTTAAATTAAAAGAAGCCATCAAGTTGCATTTTGGGAGGTGGAGGATCCAAAGTTTTCAGGGGCTTGAGGCAACATCCACACTGACGCATTTTGGTGCATGTGCCTGGATCATTGTCTCCAAATGCTTCAGGTTCTTCTCCCGCCATAAAACACAAAGTTTTCAAACTAATTCTGAGCCAACGTTACCCCAAACTTCTCCATTTAAAGTCTAGGGATGGTAATCCTGGAAAAGCAAGGGAGGGCTACACTTAGAAATATGAAACCGATGCATCCCAGCCCTACGTCCCCCCTAAGAAAAGTCCCTTTTCCGTGACTTCCTCGCTATCGTCTCTGCTTCAGGAGTTAGGGTCTGTCTCTCCGGCTGAAGACTCCAGGTAGGCAGGCAGGTCAGTTAGCGACAGACCGGTACGCCAGCGAATAATCTGGTCCAAATGAAACTATTACAGTCCTGCAAGGGGCCACTTTTCCCCTGACCGCTTTATTTATTGATGGCTGTCCGGTCGTGAAGAGGATTTCAAGTATGAGAAAAAGTGTTTCAGAAGCAAATGATTCTCTTCCTTTAAGGGATCTAAACCTCCAGGTAGGTGTGAGAGCTCGATGTAGACGTAAGAAAGATGATGTGTTTTAAATCTAAAACATATGAGTGTGGATGCAGCCAGTGTCACAATATGTTTTGACCTCTGCAGCATCTATGTTGATTATTCATATTTTAATCTGTCTCTTACTAGTCCCAAACGTGCAAAAGTGTCTCAGTGTATAGAGCGAGGACGTAGGATACAATCCCACGTGGTCACAGGAGACACATTTATACTCTGAACAGGAACTCAGCGGCTTGTGGACCCAACAGACATAAAACTAAACGTGGTCTCTGGTTCATCCATCATTCAATTAAGAGTTTTTATTGTACCTCCGCTCATCAGACTTTAGCACTGCCCCGATTCACAAAGACACTTAGATGTTACTTACGTTTCCATGTTGTCTCCTTCCAGGACCGTCTGGACCGGCAGGTAACCGAGCCGAGGATGTTTGGCAAAGTACTTCTTCGATCGGAATTTGTTCTTCAGCACTTTGGTGAAATCGCGCATGTCCTCACCTGATGTCGTCTGTGAGATACACAGAGAGAAAGATGGTTTAATTCAGTGAGAGTGTGTGTGTGTGTGTGTCGAGTGCACACATAAGCAGCATATGCATTTGAGTAGAGGAGAGCGTGTGTTGTTAATTAGACACTTAGCAGAGGTGTTCCTCCTTCAAAGTGCTTTCTGCCGCGCAAGCAAACAACAAATTACCACAACAGTCCGACCAGAGGGTGAGAAAATCCTTTCGCAGAGGATTCAGGCAACTAAAACTAAACACACACACACAAAAACAGATAAATACGCAACTCCCTCAGTTGAAAGCTATGTGTAAATTAACATATTGACTTCGCTTGGCTTATTGACTAATTCACACTATTTGAGACGGTAGCATGAACAAACCATTAGCAAATAAAATACAATTACACACTGAAGCTGGAGACGGATTTGTGCAAGTTAAATGTGTGTTTTTGTGTAAGCTCCTTCCTTTTTTTTGGAGATATATTCATTTTAACAATGTTTTCTTGCCTTTAATAGATAGTGACAATATAGATACTGACAGGAAACAATGAAGCGAGAGAGAAAGGCAGCGGTGTGACGTGCGACAAAGGTCATAACCAAAGCAGCTTCTCTCCTCTTAGGAAAGGTATAAACATTGAAATTACAAGCAATCGATAAAACACAACAGCAAATTTGTCTTCATCAATATCCCTGACAAAAGCCCAATGAAACGATATAAATGCCCCTCCTATAAAAAACTAAACGCAATAAAAAAAAAAAGGCAATATTGCAGCCATAAAGTAAACAGTACAACGAAGATGAAAAATCCCATTAAATGACCACAGAGTTTCACAAAAGCCACTCTCCATCTGCAACTATTATTCAATATGGACTCAAGTTTCCAAAGACATAAAGTGGAAAGGCAATTTGATTTGAGCACAGGGAGAAGCGTAAACATAATTATATATAACGCTCACATTTTCTTTAGAGAAAACAAAGCCAAACAATAAAAAAAGCTTCACACTCTCAGGTGTCGAATAAAGTCGGGTTTAACTGCAGGATTTAAAATGACACAGGAAGTTGGTTCAGATAAGGTTTTATTCGATTCACCCCCGAGCAGGAGCTACAGGTTTTGGTCTTGGACTCTTGGAACAGCTCTGAACTGCTGGACTTCTAACAAACTCCAGTGTCTTGTGGTTCAATTAACATTTGTAAAGTTGGATAAACAGTGTTTACGAAGAGCTTGACCCACACTGTGGTCGATCAATATCTTGAAAGTAGTGATGGTGATAAGTTGTGGCTGGTTACTGGCAGACAAAGAGCTTGAATTTAAGGTAAATCAAATAATAACTGCATGTAATCTTGTGTCATATCAGACCTCTTGGTAATTTACAGGCTTCTTTGCAACAGGCTGCTGACATTAGCATTGTTTCTGCAGCCTCCGGCACCAATTATTTTATCTGTATGATGGGATTTTGCATGTGAATAGAAAGGATCTGTGTAGGTGAGGGAGTTTGAGCAGGCTATTGTTGCCCCACAGTTAAATCTGCATTCATATGCAAATAGCCTTTAATACAGATTAGCCAAAATGTCATCTGGACCTAAAACACCTAAGTGATAAAAGAAACTAGTCAGACTGTTGGGCCGGATTTTCACTGTCTACAGCCGAAGCCTCAAAATATTGGCAGTTGCCCCCAGAGGCTAATTCGTCCTCAGATGATACACAGTGGGCTCATAGACTGCCGATTATTATGCTTCTGATGTGTCATCATGGCAGTATTATCAGTGTGGTCCGTAAATCCACGATCTCATTAAAAAAACAGTCCTGCCAGGCTGCTCAGATCAGTTTGATGACCCGCTGTAGAGAGTGGAGGACAGTGTGAGGAAGCAATTACTGGGCAGGTCAGAGATACACTGATATACATGGATGTAAACAAATTCGTTTGAAATCAGGTCTAATGACACGCGGCAGTGAGGGTCACGCTGTAAACAAATCTCACCGCCATTAACACGACAAGCTCAATTGTTAGTTTGAGGTTGATTTGTAAGCAAAAAGCATGCGAGTTCATTTTTTACTGCTTGTATGAATTTGAAAATACATTTCATACGCCGGCTTGTTTTGAATAAATCAATAAATAAACCCGACATTAAATCACTTTGATTTTAAGATGCAACAGTAAAAGTAAAAATGTGGAAAAAGTCAGGAGGAAATGCTGAACCTCCCCTCTGAGGTCATTGTGTGTTTCTTCTTTTTCGATTAAAGTTGTCGATCAGTAAAAACTTGAGTGAGTAACATTCCCTGTAGCTGAATAATAATTTTGCACAAACCTTTTTAAGAGCTTGTTGCTGCAGTAAAGTTAAACACGGTATAATGTTTTTATTTCAAAGTTGCGGCAGGCGGCTGCCGGGCATCTACACTCAGGGAAGAATGATCACTGCTCCCTACAGCTGCTCCTCCGAAGTCAATATCTATCCCATTTGCAAAATTGAAAAAGCAAATTAAAAGACCCAAAAAAAAAGGAGAGGCATCACCGCTCCAGTCAATCAGAGTTTGATGTGAAGCAATACTGGAAAGAGTTGGCTCGCAAGTGTGTGATTAGAATTGAGGAGAAGAGAGCAAATGTTCAATTTCCCCAAAGCCCCCCCCCTTTCTCATATTCTTCTCTCTGCGCAGTCGTAAAAGTGAAATATGGCTTTCTGGCAAAATTTTTTAAAAAGACCTCAGAGAGCCATGACCATTTTAGCGTTTCTTCATGTAAATCCAAATAAGCCGGAGGTCTGTCGGGGGGGTTGATTGTGGAACAAGTCGGAGGAATCGAATCGGGAAGTGAGACAGTGGGGGGGGGAATGCAAATCAGATCAGGTGCACATAAAAGGGAATACTTCTGGCAAAAGTAAGCTCACATTGTTAGACGATTGTGATCCACCCCTTGTCCATCATGCACTGTGACTTGCAAATTCTCGAATTACCAAACATTTGGAAAAGTAACACGACGGAACATTTTAAAAATAAAAGCCCAGTGGTTTATGTAAGAATATGAGAGAATAGAAAGTAACCAGAGTCTGACAGCGTCTTGTGAATTTGTGTGCTGTCATTAAATGGACGGGCATGTGTAGAAGAGATAGGAGAAGACTTGCTGAACGTGTGTCCATGTGTGTGTGTGTGTGTGTGTGTGTGTGTGTGTGTGTGTGTTTGTGTGCTTCAGTCCCTCACCGGCGTGCAGTACTCCACCATGGGGTAGTTGAGCTTGTGGCCCTTGGCGGTGCGCCCGGAAAAGAAGCAGCTCTGACAAACGTCGTAGTTGAAATGCTTCAGACTGCGATACCTGGGGAGAGAGGGAGGCGAAAAGTGAGATAAGTTGAGTTGAGAAGTTGTGTAAGTGTGTGTGTGTGTGTGTGTGTGTGTGTGTGTGTCAACATGTGCATGTAGAGGACTGCGTGACTGCGTGACAAAGTAAATCGAAAGCTGTCAAGGAGGCACCAGTGTAGCCTGGAGATGAGTCATGTTGGAATACTGCATATGTGCACACACACACACACACACACACACACACACACACACACACACACACACACACACCTCACTATTCTGACAGTGTGACCGACAGTTGGATTTCTATCAAAAACACGACGACGTGACAACAGCTGTCGGGATGTTCTCCCCTGCAGCCACTGTAGCCAGGAAGCCATTTAACAGCTAAATTGAGACAGGAGCCTTTCAGACATAATAGCTTAAGTCCTTTATCTGTCTCTCGTCTGCAGCTCTCCCAAGGTTAGCGGAGTGCTGAGCACAGAGAGAGAGAGAGAGACATATATTAAAGGATGCAACGCCACACACGACGCCGCCAAGTCAAATGCGCCATTACGTACTGACATTGGCGTCGTTAGGCCGGAGCGTTGCAGGCTACAGCCGCCAATGTTTCATGAATAGCCCCCAGTGTATAAATCTAGCTATATAAATCTATATACATACATGTACTTATGCATATTCATCGGCCGTTCCGGTAAGGCACTAAAACCCTCGAAAATAATATATTGTTTGCGAGTATTCAAGGCAGCGGATCTACTTCATGCTTCTTGGCACGGGTACATTTTTGTGAGAGAGATGGACAAAGAGAGAGAGAGAGATGGACAGAGAGGGGGAGAGAGAGACTTATTGTTGTTCTGGTTGTAGCTAGCGAGCTTATTTGCTGAGACAATACTTAACGGCCACGAAGATAATAAGCTTTTTCAATAATCATATCAATGTTGATTATTGCCATTCTTTAAATAGTGCGTCTACAAAAGCCACAACCATTCCTGTAAAAATGCTGAATAGCCTTAAACAGCAAACCTAACACAATAAAAGTAAATGAGATGGTCGTAAAAACAAAGTTTAAAACAAAAGAAGAGAAATAAAACTGCATCAAAATTATAGGTCAGCAATTTTATTATCATTATCAATTGCACAAATTATCCTAAAACTCCCGCAAAGGCCGTTTGTATCACTGGCACTTCGTAGCAGAGGCCAGTTTTAATTATCGCTGAGAATGTAATACATGCACGGAAAACGTTTGCATGAGCGCACAGGAAATGGTGCATGTTGACTGCGGTTCGGTTGCTTGTTAACTATCCAGCTGATTTGTGACAGTCGAGTTGACAAAGGAATATCCTCTGACATTTAAATGCTGTTTGAATTTCCGGATGATCTCATGTGCCTCGCCTGTTAAAAAAAAGAAAACAACTACGAGAAAAAAAGCACATCTCCCGTTATAACACGACTGGTGTCATGTCTCACGGCCGCACAAAATGCTGCTCTGCATTTTTTCTTGCTCTCTCGCCGTTCCCTCCCTCCGTCGCTGCCGCTCATCGATCACTGACAGAACCTGGGAGACATGTGCTTCATCAAGTGTCCGACTGTATTTCTCTTTCTGCTGGCAAAGCAGGGGGATGTGAGGGGGACGATTCTGCCTCCCGATGTCACTTAGCCTGGTGTTGCACCTCTCTACGGGCGCAGAAAAATACTTTCCCCTGCCAGAGTCGTCCCTGAAAAACTGAGATTTGTGATAAACTGATTGAAACTGCCGCACCGCCGCCCGCGTCCTTTACCTGTTGTTACTGTGTAAGTCTAAGTGAGCGGGGACCAAATGAAACTAAGGCACTTAAGTGTGTGTTTTTATTGTCAGTATCAGAGGGTGGTCTGTTATGGATTGCTTGCCAAGCGATCAGCTCCCTGTGAACTTTGTGAATGTGCTGCTGTGGAATATGTTTGTGTGTGTTGTTGTTGGTGAGTGTGTGTGTGTGTGTGTGTATGTGGGTCGCAAACCTCCGGATGGTATTTAGTCAGTGGTGTATCAGCTGCTGACATTTAGATAAATGCCTGCCCTCCAGAGCAGATCTGCCCTTTATGCTCAACAAGGAGAGAACAATACAGAGTGTGTGTGTGTGTGTGTGTGTGTGTGTGTGTGTGTGTGTGTGTGTGTGTGTGTGTGTGTGTGTGTGTGTGTGTGTGTGTGTGTGTGTGTGTGTGTGTGTGTGTGTGAGATGTTTGTGTTCGGCCTGTAACATGTTGCAGCCTTGTCACATCTATTTATCACGTTTTATCCACTAATATTTAATTAAATGCTAAATATTAGCACGTGTGTGTGTGTGTGTGTGTGTGTGTGTGTGTGTGTGTGTGTGTGTTTACCTGAAGCCAACAATGGGACACTCCTTGCAGATGTTACACTTTGCCTGATGCTTCGCCGTCTCTGCGGCGGCGACTCTGTGCAGCACAGGAAGCCAAACCATGGACTGAGGCTCCAGACGCATCCAATCAACAAACTGCCTGGGCTCCAGCTCCACCTTATTGGTCACCTGGCCATAAAAGAGGCGGGGCGAAAAAGTTAGACACTTCAATTCAAAGTTTGGGAAAACAGGTGAAGTTTAGCGTTTGCAGCCAGCTGATAAACTCTAAAGGCATAAGCGTGAAAGAGAAACATGACTGACACCATGCCAAGAAATGTATATGAGGCTCCAACTCTTTTGCTTGTTACCCAAAGTCTAATAAAGATGAAGACAAATTTAAGATTACCATACATATTAAAGTGACGTCTCCCTCGGGCGCATTATGGCCTTGAATTGTGGACGTGACTAAATAACTTTTACAAGCCTCTTATTCATGTTTATTGGCTAAAATTTCTTAGAGTAAACATTGATTTACTCCAACATCCTCCCTGACCTTGTCCTACACTTCCCCCGCTGCCATGCAACAGCCACACAGCTCCGTGCGAGTGTACAACACCCGAACCTCCAAACTGCTGCTTTAAAGATCTGGAGGAGTTCATGATGAATTAACGAATCATGTCAGAGTTGTTAAAAGTTTCCACAGTCCAACCTTTGTCCCTTTTGCAATGAACTAACTTACAAACCTGATACAGCAGAGTTCACGATGTACTGTATTTTTAAGTAGAACCTTTGTTCAACTGCAGGTTATAATGAGCCCTTCGAAACGTCAGCTCAGGGGAAAAGCTCTGACATGGCTGCTGTTACCGCTAAACAAATCAAAGACGACCTTTCCATCGTCCCTGACAGGCAAAAAGGGCAACAAATGCAGCGAAGGGCTGAATACATATGAAATTGGAGGAGAGAATAATCAAAGGGAATAAAGCACATATCTCTGTGTGTGTATGTGTGTGTGTGTGTGCGCTCCAACGATCCCCTCCCAAGGCTCATGGTGTGTACGACTGTCTCAGTTTTATTAGCATATCCTTCTGAAAATAAATTCACGCTACAAATCAAACTAAAAGGAAGCACATTCCAACCTGAAAATTGGAAACAGGGATTGGCTTATTAAATTAAAATTCACGGTTGGTTATCAGAGACAACATTCATCAGTCAGCCTGTGTGTGTGTGTGTGTGTGTGTGTGTTGTGTGTGTGTGTGTGTGTGGTGGGAGAGAGATAGGAGAAATTTTATGGTGCTGACCCAAATGTATTCATAGCACCAAATATTGAAAAAGTCAAGTGCTCAAATATTTACGAAGATTTCTCCTCTTCTGTACTCGTGAAAAGTTTCTTGATTAAGTTTTGCCAACTACAGTTCAGATGCCTACATTTATGCAAATTCAACATTCAGGAAGTTCTGGGTAATTTTATATAAAAACATGTTTATGCTTCTAAAAAGGAAGGTATCTAAAAGAAAATTGCTTTTGGTATTAAATCTGAAACTTTCAAATGACTCCCAGCCTTTAAGATAATGTAAAGGGTTAGGTTTCATTTTAAGTGAGGTTTAATAATCAATTTTTAAAAACACACGTTGGTTGTTTCAGTTGGGTCTAAGATCGTCTGAAGTTAAATTCCATGAGAAGTGATGACGCTGCCCATGAAACTTTTTCGCCCTGCAGTCAACTTTAAATCCTCAACCCTTCAATTTGACCTTCCTCAGCATCTCTCCTCTACGTCAGACTCATCCTCACCTTCCTCTCCTCCTACTTGTCACCTCACTGTAGAATTATGGCGCTTAATTACCGCTGGGGAGAGATGGCTGGAGGGATATCGACGCATAGAGACGGACGGACGGATGGATGGATGGATGGAGGAGAGGGACAAAGGAAGAGTGAAAGGTGGCATATTTATTGCAGGCGCAACCTGTTCATCACAGGCCCATTAAAGCAAATGGACTGGGTGACTGCACTGTCACTGGCAGGGCAGACTGAAACACAGATGGGATAGGGCTCTGCTTGACTGTGTGTGTGTGTGTGTGTGTGTGTGTGTGTGTGTGTGTGTGTGTGTGTGTGTGTGTGTGTGTGTGTGTGTGTTTCTACCTGCCAACTTGGTTTGATGACTGAGTGATTAATGAGCACCTGGACTACAGCCGGCCCAGCAACTTATGATCATGTCTGTAAATAGTTTGTGCACGTTCTTGTGCTCATGCATGCTCGTGTGCGTGGATGTGTGTATCAATGTGTCATCCACGCAGTGAATTGTAGCCAATGCGGAGTTTGCCCCTTTACCTTTTGCATTATTTTGAGAAAGACAAGGTTTGAAAGTGCCTCACTCGGCTATTTTGGGAGCCGCAGCGCAGGGTATCAGTGGAATTTACAGCTTCCTAATTTTAATGTTTGGCATTTATGACTGCCGAAGCATGAGCCAGGGGAGAAAGAGGGAGAAAAATGAAACGGTGATCCCGGGGGATGAAGACATCATTAAACGCCAGTAATGTCTCGAGATAAACCCGGTGGAAAGTGGTTCGCTGGCCGCAGTAAAACACCAGAGGACAGCCAGCAGAAGCCCGGGGGCCATTTTCAGGCTTCAAGATTGGTCAGCACAGCTTAAATATTAAAACACTTTTATAGAAGTGAGAGTGACAGGAGGTGGATGGCCGGGAAATGCGGAGGCGACTGCAGGTATCTGATGACAATTTGATTTTAGGGAAGATGCAGCACAGAACTGAATACTTTGTTTTACATATTGCAGTATTGATAACTGTCCCAAAAAAAATGTTACCAGGTTAGTTGTGGCAGATTGTGATTAAACAAAAAAGTTAGGGACTAATATGCTCAGCAGATTACTCCTTTTGGGCAAACAAAACCAAATCTTATTTTTTGCATAAATTCTCAAAATTTATATTGTGTGCATCCAACAAACATTGTGTATAACCGTGCATGAACTCGGCAAAACCCAGCAGCATTTTCAAGAAGCAGAGGCTCCTTGAAAAGAAGTTGAATACCTGCAGAGTCCCACTGAGCTGCACATCTTACCAATAGATGGCATGCACAACTATCCATTATCTGTAGCACTTATCCTTGCAAGGGGGCTGAGGCTAGACAGGTCTCACGCACGACTAACCCCAGAATATTGAGATATTCCATAGTCCAGGCAGATCACTCAATATCACGGAGGCCTTAGGTACTTATTAGATTTAATAAGATGATTTTTTTTGTATTTGATCCCATTTTTTTCAGTTGAATTTGGTGATTTAAACAGTTCATCTGTTTGTTTTTTTTGCTTCATTGCCATTTTCAACCCATACCTGGCAATTAACATTAAATAAGAAAACTTTCTCCAGACTGGGCTTCACCTCACTCACGTGCACCTATAGAATAGATGAAATATTACAGGAGTCTCACAGGAGCACCGCATCCACACAAATACCTCTATACAGACACGCAGACATATCCATACACCCACATACATTATACATGTACACATACATCTACACATGCATTGGGTTTTTATATCCAAATGTAAGGGGAGCAGGATTCCTAACAAAACTAATTGGTGCAAATCTCCTTCAATAGAATAAATTTGTATCTGTGTTCTAAGTGATAATATTCTAAGATTGACAAGACTTTATATGATGGAAAAACATGAATCATGTGGATTGTTGTGCATGTGTCCTTTTTAACACAACTGGTAACAACACGGCCAAAATACAAATCTAAAAATATATTCCCCTCCGCTGCCAGTAAACCGTACAGTATTAAGAACAATATGTGATTACTAAAACCTAATCCCCAGTTGCTGTGCTTATTTATTCCAGATGTGTGTATGAGCACAGTGATGCTTTCTGCGTGTTGCATTTGAACATACGTGCTGGAAGCAGCTGCGGACGCTGGGCTCGATGTTGGAGCCGCCGAAGGCGGCCACCTCCCCCAGCTGCCTCGGAATCTGGATGGCTTCGTGCAGGAGAAGTCCGAGCTGCCGCTGGTCACACGTGTCACCTGCCGACGCCACCTGGCTGAAGAGGTCTGGGGGGGAGGAGAAGAGGAGGCAGAGAAAATATGAGAAGAGAGGCTGTGAGGGAAACAGTCATAGCATGTGGGTGATATTTAAAGGAAAATATATAGTGTGGGTATAAATACACTCGATGTACAGGGAGAAAGAGTAAAAGTATTGCAGGGAGAGGGAGGGAAATGTTGGTGTGTGTGTGTATGAAGTGTGGCATGGAGGACACATGGAAATGATGCATTTTTTATCTTTCTGTCTCACTTCTTGCACACCAGGCTATTTTCCTCTCTAATCTGCCGCTCCCTGCCTCCAACTCGCCACCACATTCTCATATAGACTGATAGAGTTGTACTGGCAGGGATACCTGCCCATTGACACGTGCTGTAGGCTCAGCCAGTGTCAGCGTGCTTACGGCGGTTGTATTTTAGATAGAAGTTATGAAACGTCTCCGGAGCTCGTGCACAAACTGAGCAAAGAGAGGAGAGAGGCTAATGCGGAGGAGCAGGGGAGGGAGAAGAAGGAGAAACGGAGGGCATGACAGGTCTTTCTGCTCCGCTTGCAGCTGACTTTGATCTCTGTGTGAGACCTGGCCCTGACACTAGCTTCTGTTGTGTGTGTGTGTGTGTGTGTGACATGCAAACACAAGGCGCTTGTTTCATGACCCCTTTCCTCCACACACACTTTGTGGCATCTGACGGTTCAACCCCCTCATCTCCAACTCACGACTTTCTGCCACGAGATTACATTTGACATAAGCAAATGGCTCCGTGCCTGGTTACGTGTGAATGCGTGTGGGTTGCTGTGCAGCTATATGCACGGGACTGAAAGACAATGAGACTTTAAGATAGTAAAAGGAGGAGGGATGCAATCAACCGTGCTTGATACCCTTCTCAGGCTAATAGAAACTGCCAGTGGAACGAATAGGCTCAAGGAGTCCATGCCATGGCAGGAGAGAGGGAGGAGGGGAGGAGGAGGCGGAGGGGAGGAATGAGGATGGAGGAAAGAAGGGAGGAAGGAGTAAGTAAGACAGGACAGAAGACAAAGTGGCACCGTTAGATGGATGAACAATGGTGCGAGCAGTGACAGCGGAGGAAGAGAGAGATAAAGCAGTCGAAACACAGAGCAGAAAACAAAATGAGTCTCCTCCCTGTGCAGGGAGCCGATATTCACGCTCCCTAATCCTCAAAATAAATCAGAATAGAGAATTAAATAAAAAAAACAGAAGGAGCGCGTAGGAGGTCTCTCATCCAATTAGACGACTCGCTCTCCAGCCCTCTCTCCCTGGCTCTCCGCGAGCCTGATTAATACTGCTGGGATTACAGCTGTACTGGAGCAGTATGGGATGGACTCGCCGCAGACTGGGTCTGTATTGTGTGGAGGGGGTGTTTATATTCCTACCCGCTAATACCTTCTCACCGTACACTTACATTTGTATTTCTCCTCCAGGTGACCCTTAGACAGAGAGAGCACGCCGATCTTCATGGACAGGACGCGGATCTTCCCACTGCGGCCACTGCAGAGAACACAAACACCGGCAATTAGGCCTTTTATTGTATTTATTGTGGGATTATACGTTTGTGTCCAGTAGCGAGAAGAAAGGATGTGAACCCTTCTTAATTCCTGCTTCTTTTTAGTGTTGACTTTATTAGAGTTCACATACTATTTCCAGCTAAAGTTATTATGTTATTAGTTAAAATAATTTCTTCATAATTATAACTATGAGGATAAAACAATATTTGTTAACATTTGCCTGCTAGTTTGAAGGATTACAAAAACTACTTGAGGGATTCATTTGAAACTTGTTGGAAGGTTGAGAATGGGTCAGGAACATTTTTTTTAAATAATAATTTTGTATATCTGGACCAGTGGAGGGATCCAGGAAGTCTTTTCACAAACTTTAACATGAGATAGGGTGTTTTTTCTTTACATTTTCATTGATACATTGATGAAAATATGAGGGCCGTTGAGTGTTTGCCATTTGGTGCAGATCCAAATAAAAACCTGGATCTAGTGAATATAAATGTAGTTACACAAGGGGACAGTTGGGCCTTGGTGAAGAAATGTGCTCTGAGTGTCCTTCCACTTTAAGATCTTAGTATCGAAATACAGATGATTCCCAAGGGTTCACTTATTTTCTTCTTACCACTATATATCCAGTGTGATTATGTGTTTATTTCAGTGCAGTTCTGAACTATATGCGACAGGAAATCATTATGTGCTTGGAAAAAAAACTTAATTGTGTGCATGTTCCCTTAGTTCCATCTTTGTGAAAGAGCGATTGAATTTCTAATTGCATCGTCAGTACAGCCACAGAAAAATGTTCAGACCAGTAAATAAGATGTTTACAGCCTGAATAGACTGCTGTGTTTATGCTGTTCAGACCAGTGCAGAGCATATTTGCCCATTTGTATGGGAATTTCCAAACACAAACAGTGTGCAACAGCGATTTGAATGCCAACCGCTCATGCCGATGCATATAGCATGTTGACAATGTCAGAATATGAAGCGCATGAGTCTATAAATATGTACAAAACAATCATTATGCAACATCATCATTATGCACATATGGCACCAACAATAAGGGAATTTGAAAATTCAAAGCCTCGGCACCGCCACTTTCATCCAATCTGATTCAGGACATTTTATACACTATATTTAAAGATGTAGATGGCAATGTACACAACGTGGAACAAATTCCAGCCTGATGCATAATCCTCTGCCCTGAACGCAGAGCAGTTGGCATACGTACGTATCGTAAACGTTGAGCAGCCAGTTGAGACACATGTCGACGCACAGAGGCACGTTGACCAGGTCCTTGTGCTCCTGCTCCAGGCCGTCGTAGATGGACGTCAGGCAGTTGATGACGTCGGGGACGGAGAGCAGCTGACTGTTGTTGGTGAGTTTGTGCTGCTCGAAGGTGTTCTGTGCCACGCTGAGGTCCAACAGGTCCACTGTAGGTGAGGAGGAGGAGGAAGAGGAGGAGGAAGGATGAGAGGGGGTAGATGGAAAAGATAATAGGGGACACCACAGGGCAGAAACAACGAGGAGACAGGAAGGACAATTATTAGGAGAAGTGAAAGTGAAGAAGGGAGGAGAGCAGGCGGAGGTTAACGAGAACAGACAGAAGGAACAGAGGAAAAATGTAAAAGAGAAAAACCCCATGAGGAGTGATGGGACAGAGGGACAAAAAAAGGCAAATTAGAACCATCAGTAATCTTCTCTTCTTGCTCATTGGGCTTTCAGCAGCAGACTATTCTTAGAGGCACTTTCAAAATGCAGACTTGACTGATATTTTGTCCAAAATAGTTCATAACAACAAAGCACGGAAGTCTGCGGGGAGCACAGACGGAGGACAGATGGATCATTGCTGTGAAATATTAATACGAGAAAGAAATCTGAACAAGAAAAGACAAACGAGACAAAAACATGCAAGACAAAGCACTCTCGTTTCCACTAATTTAATTTTTGGTTACGTCTATGACAAAAGGAAGGATTGTTAGAAATCAATGTCTCAAGCAGATTTCCATTATCTTCCATACTTCAGCTTTGACTTATGTTAAGAGTAAAGTGGAATATTTAATAAAACTGGCTAATCAAGTCCTCTGGGACAACACTATTAAACTGCTGCATAGACAGACACAAACACAGAGAGATAACCACGAGTAATAGTAACATTGATCAAGTAAATTACACTTTCTGCAGCTGTGATGCAGCAGATTGTGCCACAGACAAACACACACCAACTGAAAAGCTGTGGTATATATATATATGCTGTTTTAACACTGAGAACTGCCCCAGTCTGACTCCTGAAATATTATTTTTCTGAAAATAAGCAGCAGATCTGCCTGTGGGGTGAGATTATTTCACCTTTTCTAGGTCAGGGATCTGCCTTAATCTGTCTCCCATCAAGATACTGATGCTCCTCGACGTGATAAAGAAGAATCTGAGACGAATTAAAAGTGAATGTTCTGCGCTCTCAAAACACAGTCATATTAATAGATCATATGCTTTCAGGAAACAGTGTTTAAATATGAGTTTACAGATCCATCAAGGGCGAGCTCAGATCCCGATAAGAATCCTAATCAGTGTTTTATAAACGGTCCAGTGGAAAGGTCAGCACCTCATCTCTGTTCAGAACATGACTCCAGGTGGTAAAACACATGCACAGTGTCTGGTCTGCTATATTGGATGAATTAGTTTGACCAAAATCACAACAATTACAGTGTAACATAGAATATAACAACGTTTGTTTATCAGTAGGATTACACAAAAACTACTAAACCGTTTCTATTAAATTTTGGTGCGGATACAGGTATTTTCCCTGCAGCGTTTCCCAAAGAATGAATCTAATCTATGGCAGGAGTGGGGGTGCCCACACATTAACCCCCCATGTGCTACAGACTCTGAGTGACAGATTCACTGACTACAGAGTGAAGAGACGTTCTGCTGTGAGAGAGAGAGAACTGCATTGCATGCCACTTGCACCGCTGCAGCTGAAACTAGGAGGTCTGGCCGTCTGCGTGGAAAGTAAAAACTTTATGGACGATAGGGCGAGTTGAAAATCTCTAATGTTATTAGGAGTGTTTCAATTTGTTTGGTTCATTATGAATCTGTGCTGGTACATATTAGAATATATTGGCCTGCCACAGTTTAGATGATAAATGGGAAACACTGATTTGACATGGAGGGAAAGGACATTAGTCCTGGCAGGGGGATGAGCCCTTCTAGTTACCATTAAAATAAATTGCACAAGCATATTTTGACAAACTCCTGCATTAGCTAATTTCAGGGTTAAATCAAACCATATTACTTCAGATTTACCCCAAAAATACTAAAACACAAGAGGCTCAACATTTTTTTTAATGGCCATGTTTTCACCTCTTTCTCCTCACTTAATTCTCTTCATTTGCTCCTGTCACTTTCACCTCCTCTGCGGCTCCTTGCCTTAAGTTACCCCAGACAGGACTAATTACTGGAGTGTATCCACGTGGAGGGAGCTCAGCGGGGCAGCCATGCTGTCGGAAAGCAAAACTTCTCTCACTACGCATGCACGGATGGAGCTCAGAGGCTGGCACATTAGCGGGATGCCATGCAAGCTCATTTGTGCTTCTCCAGCCCCCCTGGCACAGACTTAACCCAATTAGCCGTTTTATAGTATCCCTGTTTGTTAGTGTGTGTGTATGCGCATCATTCTCTGACATACACAATAAAATACACACACTTTCATACAGCACACTCAGGTCTTCAAGCAAAGATTCCACATGAATCCAGGCTAATAACTAATAACTACTGATCCTTCTGTGTGTATGTGTGTATAGAATCACACAGACGTGCGCAAGCACACGCACACGCACACACACACACACAGAACAGTTTTGGGACTCTTCTAATCTAATGGATGAAATTGAATTGCAGCGCCCCAAGTCGAAATCACTCAGGCTAATGCATTCCCGCCACAAACGCATGCATGCAATCAGAGAGAGGCAATATGAGATAGGAAACTAAAACTCCTAAATCACTCAAGCTCATTAACAAACATAAAAAACACCACAACGCACTTTGGTTCCCACGAATATCCAGGTGCACATGTGGAAAAGCTGCACACACGCCCACATGAGACCAGGTTATATTTTATCTGTTTGTTTCATACACGCACACAGAGCAAATTTCCTACAAACAGCGGGATGTAATTGAGGAGTGTGGGCTCGCAGTGTGTGTTGCTGTAACGGTGTCAACCGCTGGTTAATGGTTAACATTTGTCACCATTATTACACTGTACGGGGCCCAAGTAGCTGCTGCCGTGCTGGTTGAAACCTCATGAGAGGGGAGTCAGCATACACCTGCAGTCTGTGTGTGTGTACAGGTGGGGTTGATAGCCACATGAGACTGAAAGAAGTAGCTTCCTTCATCAAAGCTTCCATTATAACCAATAAAACAGTGGCTCTCGCTTTGAAAAAAATGGTAATAGAAAAAAAACACAGCAAAAAACAAATATCCCACCTGTGCACATCCAATGAGTCTCTGCTCAACAGGCTTAACAAAAGCACCTGCTGTGACTGTGCATGGACAACACACACACACACACACACACACACACACACACACACACACACACACACACACACACACACACACACACACACACACACACACACACACACACACACACACACACACACACACAAAACAACACCCCAATGTTGTGCTTGCAATTTTAAAAATGAAAAAGCATCTGGCAAAGATCCAAATCATCGCCGCATTCCCTTGTTCCACCCAGACTTCAAAAGAAGTGGACTACAACTGTCAGAATTAAGGTGTGCATGCACGTGTGTGTGTCTGTGTGTGTATTACTTACAACACAGTGCTTTCTGTAGTCGGCGGATCTTCATGGCTGTTCGGTATGCTGAGAATCTCACATTGTTCAAGTCCGCTACAGGCAGGGATAGAGACAGAGACATGAACAGATGAAGGACAAAAAGAGAACAGAGGCAGAACATCAGGAAACATAACAACAAAACAAATCCTCCAACTGGGCATCAACAAGCAGAACCTCTGTTCTCAGTGGAAGCCGACTTTCTGTTAGTTATTGTCCACAGGGGGAGCGGCTGCTAATGTGAACTGTATAATTAGGTTAGTGATTTGGGTCTCGGTGGGGTGCGGTGCTATTTGTTGAGCCGCTGGCCTACAGCGAATGCTCCCAAAGTTTCACAGCTTATTACTTATCCGGCTGCTCATTTATGAACAGTCATACGGGGCCGCCCCGCAGGGACGCGGACGTGCATACGGATATTAGCAGAAAGCGGGAGAGAGGGAAACGATCAGGCTGCGATTTTAAAGAAGTTAAATGTAAAGACTAAACCAACCGGACAAGTGAGAAATAGATCTGTGGGATGCGGGTTGATCCCCGACCACGAAACCAGCCCTCAAAGGACCAGAGGATTACATTACATCATTTCCTCTCGTGTTAGTTTTGCGTGACGATCATTTGTGATCTGTGTGCGTGTGGTACTCGCAAATTGCTTTTGTGAAACAGGCTCATTGTCCTTTTAAAGATCAGTGCACTGACATTACTTTACTTGTTTATTAAAGAGTCATTTCAACCAAACTGCAGAAAAATATTTTATTTTACTTTGAACAGTATTCTGATATAGTACGACTCCGTGCATGAATATATCATTAGTGAAAAGGTGAAGAAAATTATGTCTGCTCTGTAAATAGTTTGATTTATTGGCCCATGGTCTGAAAAATCAATCTTTGGAAATTTTGGCTACATCCCAACACGCCGGAAGAGAGAGACACTTTTATTTGTGGCGCTCAGAGCACTGACAGATTACATTTAGAAAATGAAAGACGAAAACATCTGTTTTCAGAATCAGCTTCCCTATGAAAACACACAGAACTTACAGATTTTATTCAGTTTTTTTCTGCTGAAATGCAACAAAAACACAAATAAAATGATCCTCGATTGCACTGTGGTGGCGGCACAAATGCAAAAGACATTTAGAGTATTCAAAAACCAGGGCAGATAAATACAAAACAAAACACTTCTTTGACAAGAACCTCAGCCTTAGATTTTTGGAAATAAAATCCACACCACGAGTGACTGTGAGTGCTTCTCACCTAGTGACTGGTAGAGTTCTGTCATCTTTGGATGGTCCCAGCAGGTCGTCTGCGTCTGG
The DNA here is from genome assembly GCF_022539355.2 of Hippoglossus stenolepis. Lineage (NCBI taxonomy): Eukaryota > Metazoa > Chordata > Actinopteri > Pleuronectiformes > Pleuronectidae > Hippoglossus > Hippoglossus stenolepis. The sequence continues at coordinate 13,432,110 of NC_061502.1, forward strand.
TGACTGAAAACCACAACAAGAGAAAACCGTGAGACGAGACACAAACACACACAAAGAGAGAGAGAGAGAGAAAGTGACAAACACTTTCAAGAATCACCGCAAAGGACAACAATAAAACAACAATGACAGACAAAAGCGTTTTTGAAAGCAGAGCTACACAATGTCAGGATGAATACACATGCGTCACTCTCATCATCATTATCATTTGACAAACTTTGTTGAAAACTATATTCAATGCGACTCTTTTGATGCCGCTTCCGAAATGAGGACAGAGGCTACAAAATTCTCCCACAAGTCAAAATAAATAACACGCAGAAAATGACGTCCTCTGAAAGAAACAACAAGAAAAGACAGACAAACACACACACACACAAACAGACGCACAAATAGACACATCGCTCTCATCATCACAGCGTCTGTCTTTTCACATAAAGGGACAGAGCCTCAACTCCCTGTTTACATTTCTACTACAGAGAGAAGCCACACACACACACACACACACACACACACACACACACACACACACACACACACACACACACACACACACACACACACACACACACACACACACACACACACACACACACACACACACACACAAAACAACAACAACAAACCAAATCTACTAAAAACCAACACTACCAAAAAAATACATTAAATAAAACTTGTTCCAGTAATGATCTAACATGGCCGTCTTCACACACAGGGCCACAAAAACATAATTCTCTCAAGCTGCAGCTGCCAATCAACGCGACTGTTTGAGCTCTGCCGGCCGCGGTGTGGCTCTGTGTGTATTTTAAGAAGCCACCTTAGCTGTCAGAAGCTGCACTCAGATCTGTGCGCTACGTTTGAGGAGGAGATGCGTTTTCTTTCTTTCCTGAATTCAGAGGCTCCCCTGTGGTTCCTGCGACGGCTCGCTCTCCGCTGGCAGCCAACAGGAGGGGAAGTCAAGAGCTGACAGTAAGCCGAGGTGGCAAAGTGGACGAGGACGGCCGCCCCCTGCTCGTCTCGTCCGCAGATGTTCATGACTATTTAACGGCTTCATGACCCTTTTTCACACCTGCACAGGCACCTGCTCTGACCTCCCTGTGCAGTGGACACGTTGCTGGTTTATTTAAACGAACAAGAGCTCGCCTGAAAACCTGAAAAGGTTAGAGTGAATCCAAGTCAGGGGATTTGCTGATATTTGCTGCGCACACATGCAGAGTTGGCTGACAGCTACCACCACAAAACGCCGCTGTCACTCAAGTGTAGAAGGGTACACTACAGATAAGATAAAGCGAGTTCAAAGATGGGACACACAATCAACTCCCATCGCAACAACAATCTGTATCATATCTTTGTACACACAGCACAAAGCAGGTAGCATTTCCATCAAAGGGATTAGACAGCTTGTGCTTATATCAGTAGCTCATGAATGCCATAATGAGGACAACTGTGTTGTCAGGTTCAACTGTCCTCAACGCTTTTCCCTCGACGTGTTCCCTTTGTAATGCCACAGCAATTCTTTTGTTGTCCCGGAGGAGCAAAAAAACCCCCAAACAAACTGATGACGCATATAATACAAAGCTGAACACAGCTCAGATAACGCAATGCAAACGTCCATCGGCGAGGGGAGAGACGTCAGAGACTATGAAAGGGCAGAAGGAAACTTTTTGGCATCTCAGTGAACCTCAGCACAGCGTGAGGGATCTCACATCTAAGACTGATATGGAGTTTTTGCGCCGATGTAACTGCTGATATTAGGGAATAAAACATTTCTGATACTGATATATCTACGGATTACAGAGCCCCCTGGTGACATTGGTGGGAAAATATTGTGTGGCCACAAGAATACTAACTCCTAGTAAAGTCCTCCCTTCTGATAAAGAAAAGAAAATGAGGTTTGATATTTTACTGTTTAACTTGAAAATAATCACTTTTTTACATAAAATGTAAACATACATGTTTTCATATATATATATTTATATATATATGTTTTTTGCATTGCATGTTCTGTGGAGTAAAAGATTTCATGATGGTGCATGTCAACAAACAAACTCTGATACCGTCTGTGAAAGGCTCATATCCGATAAATCAGTCGGGCTCCAGTTGCTTTCACGTCTAATCAGATTTGTGTGCACACCGGTATTCATGACTGATTTATATCAGATTAAGCTAATCAAATAAAGCATGGAAAGTATTAAAGCCTTGGAAGTTCGTAAAGTTAGGAGTCCAAACTTGAGTTGATGTCTCACAAACACAGTGTCGGAAAACACAGGGTTACTCGACCCTCTGATGCATCATTAGGACAATACTGTAGTGCAGGTAGAATGCCTGTATGTTGCTCTCAGGACAAGTAACACAGGAAGACAGACTGGTTGGTCAGAGGTTCATCCAACAGCAACATCCCGACCCACAACATGAGAAGAACAGAACCAGAGAGAGGATTCTAATGATGGAGGAGCAGCTCAGCTCAGTCTCAGATTCAAATTTTGTTCAACGAGAACTAGACAAGATTTATGATTCCTTTAAAAACATCTTATTGCTGATCTTGATCTGTGCTTTAATTTCAGAAACAATGAGATGATGAATTATGTAAATCACTCATTTAATCATTTAACATCACAACCACATTCATTTAATGATAGTTTAGCTGTTAAATTCACGTGGAAATCACACATCTACTCAAAATCCGGGCACAACCATTTTCAAATCGCATTTGATTGACAGCTTTAACACCAGCCTATATTGTAGAGACTCAAAAGGTCGAACACCAGGAACTGGACCAAACAGGTCAGATGATCAAGGTGCCCATCAAACCTTCCCAGTCATGGGACACAAGGGTGGTGAAATAAATGTTATTAATCGACCAACAGTAAAATGATTGCTTCTAGGTTCAAGGCATTTTCACATTTTAATGTATATATCGATGTTTTTATCCTAAACATAGTTGTTTTCCCGTCTTGTATCATTGTTATTGAATATCTTTTGGATTTTACAGTGATGTCAGACAAAGTAGGGAGGAGATGATCTGGGTTCTGGGAACTTGTGATGGGCAGCAAATAACTTCATTTCCTGGGATAAACATAAAACCACTTCTGTATCCATAACAACCCCTGTATCCATCTTCTAATCTCATAACTTGTAAACAGGTCAAAAATAAACACATGGTAATTAAAATACCTTGTAAAAGAATCAGTTTCCTGGTAATTCAGAAGGTCGCTAACTGTGAGCGAGAGCGACCGGGGAAGGAGCCGCTCGTGGTCTTATAAAAGACATGCGACATTTTCCTTCATAAACATCATTTAATGACATCGGGAGCGAGAATCAACACAGGAAATGGGGTCACATGAGGGAATACTGCGCCAGACGGGAAAGGACGAAATTTATGTAGCCGCTGAGGAGCCGTGAGGGAGAAAATAACCTTTTTACAAGATGTTTTTATGAGAATTTCTTTCTGTGCAGGTGTTGGACGAGAGGATGTGAGCCATCTCACCTCACACTTAACCACCGCACACTACCCACGGTGATAGCAATTAAGCATATCAAAAATATTTACTATGTTCCGTGACTTTTGCTCTGTCGCAATCCAACTGAAGGTTTTTTTTTACCAATTTCTTTCTTCTTCTCTGCTGCATCATATTTGAGCAAAAACACATTCTCCCTCTACGAGTGGCTGTATCTGTCTTCCTGTCACTCCAACAAGAGGCAGTGACAAAATTCCTCTTGGATACATCCATCCCATCCCGGGCAAAGGGGGGGTGATTTTATCCCGTCTAACGATTGGCTGCAGACCAGCCAACACTTCTGCACAACACTTCTCTTTCCTGCTGGGAGTTTGTCACTGTCAAACACTCGGAGGCAGCCATGAATGACAATGAGTGTGCAGAAGAATGATTACGAACATATCTGGATATCCAAAGAGGCAAGATTAGTCAAATATCTGATTGAGCAAGGAGAAGATTTCAGGACGTTTTTTCTGTCGGTGACAGCGACCTGCCAGACCACTCACAAAATGTCTGTGGCAGGTGATAAGTGTCTGTGTTCAACGCCTGACTTCTGCCTTTTTCTGGCTTTTACATCTCCTCCTCTGCCTCTTTAATTCATCTTTAAAAAATTAAACCACTCCTTCATCAGAGTCATCGGAATACTAATAGTAAGAATGGTCCCAATGGTCCAGATGCAAAAGAACCCAACAACGCATGTCTGGATTTTCACCAATCTTTGTGTGAATATTAATTGGGAGGGTTTCTCCACATTAACTGGTTTGGAGGACGACTCCACGAAACAGAACTGTTTGCTTGTTGCTTGAATGTGCACAGTGAAAACGATATCCTGCCTGCTTGCCGAAGATGGTAAAATCATTATGGATGGCCACCGATCAGCAGCCACCATCCACCGACCTGGGTAGGATCTGACTGTGACAGAAGGATGTTTTTTTTCGATGCCATTCCGTTTCACTATACTGCAGAAGCTGTGCTTTAGTTTGAAGCACAAACTATAGGATTTTCACCTGCACATACATTCTCTCTCTTTCTCTTACAGGGGATCTGGGGGATGGCAAAATTGACAGATTGATTAAAGGGGATGTTTCTTTGGTCGTTCTAGTTTAAAGGGGATGGCATTCACCCATATCCCCTTAAAAAACGCCTATCGAGTGTTCTGCTTTTGAAAGACAGTTCAAACAGCTTGCAATTCTTTTTCAAACCTGACATGTTGAGGAAGGTATACACATTGTCCATGGATGTATATAAAGGCTGTCAACTCCGCTAGACACATGATTTACCAGCACCCACTTTTTCCTGGCAAAAACATTGCAACCCAGAAAAGCCTTGGAATGAAGGCTGATCTTTGCAGAGATGCAGTCTTGCTTTATTTCCGCTCAGAAGGCCCTCAAGACTTGCTCAATTGCCAGAATGGGGCAAAATGGGACAGCATGCGAGGCAGCCAGCATGAGGCTGCTGCCGTAACTCGTGTGTCGCCTGAACTCCTCACTGCAGGGGCTGGATAAGGTGCAGGTTTAATCAGGGGCCCTTTGTCAGCCCGAAGAAAAGCCGGAGAATTCGAGAGGAGATGGAAAAAAGAGACGAGGAGGGGGCCTGTGGAAATGAATGTGTCAAAGACTGATGTGGGTGTTCCAAGGCTGTCACAGCGCTGAATGTGACCTGCGATTAGAGATGGATTTAGAGTTCAGTTTTCAGGCTGCAAATTAAGTGGGTTTGCGTGTATGTGTGTGTGTGTGGGGTGGGGGGTGGGAGGAGGAAGATTAGAGAGGCCAGGGTACAGCAAACTACATCCATTTCAAAACGAAAGAAACACCACACACTGGGGTTGAAGGAAAATTGATTCTTCCTGTTTTGGAGAGGCAGCACCCAGATGATGTGAGAGCCACCATGGGGAGAAAAGGCCCTGGTCCAACCATCCTAAAGGCATCAACACAACATATGACATGTGCCCAGAATGAGTCGTACACTTCTTTGAGTGTGTGTCAGCGTTTCCCTGCCAGCGTGAGGGTGAGTGAGTTCTCACCTGGTGATCAGATCTCACTTCCCTGCACTATATGCAAACAAAGACATCCGTGGTCAACAATGGTCGGATGTAACAAAGCACAATTATTGATTTTCTGTTACTTTTCACATTAACTCACATTTACATATATCAGCAAATATCTGTACTTTATACTTATACTCCTGTAAATGTTTAAAGAAATCAATAACGAGAGCAGCACTCATTGGTGTGGAAGAAACACCTCATATGGATTTGAAGGAAGTCACTGCAGACATTAGGACGTAGTAGATTGCTGCATTAGGAAATAGGCTACACTCTGCAATGCTTTTACTTTTTATTTAGTATATTTAAAAGCACATACTTACTTACTTTTACTTATGTAAAAACGCTAATGTGGTACTTTTATTTGAGTATATTTTTGTCTATTTATTTGTACTTTTACTTAAGTAAATAAAATGTGTCTATTTTCTCCACCACTGGTTGTATATGTGTTGGTCTGTGAGGGAGGAAGAAAGAGAAAGAAGGGCAGGTGGGGCTGAAAGAATCAATACACTGTGTGCAGCTCGACAAAATAAGATTTAACTTATTTGAAATCATAAAAAATGGAAAATCCATATGTGGAGGTCAGTGTTAATATTATAGCATTGGCCAAATGATTTTATATGTTGAGATTTTTAAGTTTATGATTCATAAAATGTTTCTCTACAAGTTTACACCATACTACTATATAAAAAAATGGTATCGCACATTTTGAAGAGAGTCAACCTATCACGGAGACGAGACTTGTAAATCTTCATTGCTGAAACTATAATTGTGGATTGCTCAGTGGAGGCTGGCCTCATTTATAAAAAATGACCATTTCACAATTTTACCGAGCCACTGACATTTCAACTCAGGGCGAAGGGCCATTTAAAGGGATCAGCCTTAAAAATAGACACACTTTACCGCCGTCAATCACAAAGTTAAGGCTGTAACAGTGTCCCAGCAGAAATGATAGAGAGAGACAAAGAAAGCGCGACTGACAAATGATCGCTGAAACTGCCTTCCAAAGATTTCTCTAACCACAAGGGTGAATTCAGGTCTGGTTAGTCAGCAGTTTGCTGACAGACGTTACATGATTTCCGGATAATGAGGTGAAACTTTTAAAAGTTTTCAAAAACTGACACATCCTGAGGAGCAGAGAAGGTGTCCTAGTTGCTACCATCATCTCATTGCTGGTTTAAATAAAAAACTGCTGTTTGGCCTGGTTTGGTAAATCAGGAAGCCACCTCATGTCAAGCTAAAGCTGCTATAGTGACTGTTAGAACAGCGTGGGAAGATGTCCACAGTGGATTCCGACAGGTACTAGTATATTCAATATCAAAAGAAGGTGCTGATGTTGGACTGAATGAGAAATGTGCAGGTGGAAAAGTTTGAATTTTAATACACACTGAGGAGAAGATCAGTCGAAAGAGTCGAGGTGGGAGTTAAATATTTGATGTGTGCACGAGGAATATACTTGAAACCACAGCTTCTATTTAAACATTAGAGGGTGATGTATATGAGAGGTCACTGGAGGTCAGCGCTATGATGTGGAAAGGTTAAAAATAGGTGAAGTGTTACCCACAGAAAAATGCTTGAGATAAAAAAGAAAATCCTGAGTATACTAGAAACATCAAAAACTAAAATTCTACTTCATTCGCACCATACTGCCCACATGTTGGTTTACTATACGCTGAGGAGGATAAAACAAATGGAAATACAAAGAGAAAGTTTGACGATCTGACAACACAGGGAATTTTGATTTAGTTTAATTTCTTTCCTGACCTGATGGGTACAGTTCATGGCCCATAAATGACTCATGAAGCAGCTGCATATAATTTATCCTATTATGCATATTATTCACTTTTTAAATAATTTGACCTTGTCAGACCCTCTACATTTTCATCGAAAGAAAATTTGTCTGAAATAAGAGATGCAGCTTGCGATGAATGGCCACAGGCAGAATGTATTGCAGTAAAGAGTCAGATGAAAAACAAACCTCAAACCATTAATATCAGAGATGGAGATAAATACCAAAAAGAATAGTTCAACACAGGACCATGTAAGGTCAATGTGCAAATAACTGCATTACAGTAATAGATGCATAATGTCATTCCGCCAAATTTGCATTCTGTGAAGTGTCAGCCAACTTCAACTGATCCCGACATTTGTGTTTGATCCGAGCCCCATTTGGCAAGAACAGGTTTGGACAAAAATTTCGAAATCACAATCGGGTTCAGATCTGGTCCGTCACCTTGGCTGGGCGGATGTTTTACAGTGCAAATGTCTTTAATCGGAGACAGGGACACACAGACTCGGTGCAGCTTTAGTCTGGTTCGGGTTGGGCTTGGTTTTTCTTTGGGACTGTGACAGGTGGGGACAGAAAGATGCATCCTGAGCCTCACTCTGGTTCACAGCATCTCCCAGTTAATGTCTAGAAAAGCAGCTTTTATCCATCACACAGTGCACAGCCACTGTCTGGACAACAAATGGCTGCTTTGCCTCTCTGACACTCACTAGGCAGAGTCCAGCCCCCCCAAAACCCCTAAAAATAATAAAAATCATTGACAAACACACACACATGCACACACATACAAACCCAATTTCCACAGGCACAAACAGGGCTGTTGAAGCCGGTTCTCGCCACTTACTTGATGTAATATGGAACCTTATTCTGGGAAACTGCTCGTTGCCAGGGGAGCTGTACGGAAGCTGCAAACAATGGGAGAAAAACACCATCTTAATTATGCACAGTTTAACCATGAAGTTTAGCATTCAAGCCTGACTCGAAATAATTCTCACATCCAACACATCCATAATAACTTTACCATTAACAACTGGGGGGAACATAATTAAAAGGGGCATTGTTTTCTCAGATGAAAGAGGGAGGAGGGATACGCTGAGGCATGAAAGGAAAAAAATCTGTTGACAAAAGGCTCCACGTGCATGGATTTAAAATAATAATAAATACTGACACATCCAAGGCAATCTTAAAAAATGACTGATACATTGTTAAAAGCAGCGGAATCTAAGACTTCAGAAGCTCTCAAGAGCAATACGGAGCAGAAATGTTTCCTGATTTATCGCCCTCCCACTTCCCCTCCTCCTTGACACAGCTCCACGCTCAGATACAGAGATGAAAAGACAGTAAGAGAAAGATTAAGCAAGATTGGAAGATATACGAGATGGATAGGACAAGATAAGAGCACAGTACTTTATTGATCCCTGAGGGAATATTAAGCTACTAGTGTAATGAGAGCGAATGTGTGATAGAGTAGATAGTGTCATACGGAGCCAGGAAGATGAAAGAAGAGACGGTGTGGTGTTTTGTCTGCAGCCGTTGCCGAGCACTCAGCAGGGCTCACTTAGTAAATTCGTGTCTGATGGTGACACAGCACGGCGACGGAGCTCGCCACCTGCTCAGGGCATCGCACGCCGTCCATCTTATCTCCGCGTGTGACAGCCAGGAAAACTAGAATCAGTGCAGTTTCTGCTGCGCGTATTTCTCTTCTTTCCAGATTCATATGAGGCTACTGCGACTTTTGACCACTGAAATCTAATCAGTGAGCCCAAGTGAATTGTACCAAATGTAACGAAAATCTCTCCTGGCAGCCTTTATATATTACAATCACAGGGACGTGAGGTCACTGTGACCTTGACCTTTGACCTCCAGGCACCAAAATCAAATCAGTTCATCTTTTAGTCCAAGTGAAGGTTTGTACAAAATTTGAAGACATTCCCTGAAGCTGATCTTTATATATCACCAAAAGAAGTGATTTAATTCTTGAGTCAAAGTGAATGTTTCTGGCAAATGTGAAAGGATTCCTTGACGGTGTCACCACAAGGCAAAAAATGTGGTTTGTGAGGTCACCGTGACCTTTGACCACCAAAATCTAATCAGTTCATCCTTGAGTCTAAGTAAACATTTGTACCAAAGAAATTCCCTCAAGGCATTGTTGAGATATTGCGTTCACTAGAAAGGTACGGACAGAGGTTCACAGACGGACAGACGGACGGAGAGAGAGAGAGAGAGAGAGAGAGAGAGAGAGAGAGAGAGAGAGAGAGAGAGCGGCTTCTTTGTTTAATGTTCACACTCGTGCATTTGTCTTTTTTCTCGATCTTTGTGTCTAACCCACTCTCTGCTAATGACCACTCTAAAGAGGGAGAGAGAGGAGAGAGCCAATGGAGAGCTGTAATTAAGCCTTGCATTATTCAAGAGTAAAGTGCCTCGTCTGCAAACTCTGTCCGCAGGCACCCACATATCCAGTGAGCATGACAGTGAAGCGTATAACATCTGAAGATGAGACGATAGGACATGAAAACACTCAGCGATCTGAAATAGTGGGAATGAGTAGAAACAAATCAGGTCCTTTCCAAAAAAGAGAGGATGATTGGCGCTGTACTCACTGGAGAGGAAATGTTGGGAGGAGGGGCCAAAGTCTCGGTGGGCTTCCTGAAGTAGCTTCAGCCTCTCGTCAACCGCCACCTGCACGAAAACCAGACAGAGAGGAGAGAAGACAGTCGGCTATGAGAGGACTTCATCATGAGTTTCAATCCATCCAACCATCCATTTTATTATCCATCATTGGATAAGCAGGAAATTCCAGACACCCCTCTCCCCGGTGACACCTTCCAGTACCTCAAGGGCGATCTAGAGGCATTCCCAGGCCAGATGGGATTTGTAATCCCTCCAGCAAGTTCTGGGTCGACCCCTGGGTCTCCTCTTAGATGGATGTGCCCTGTTCAACCTCCAAAGGAAGGGCGCATACCTTTTCTTACAAAGGTACCTCGAGCATAGGTGAATTGATTCAGTTGACAGAAACAACATATTCGATAGACATTGACATTGATAACATTGAAACTGTGGAGAAAGATAATTTCAGATAAGTCTTTCTTGCTATGAAGAACTGTACCTGGAGAATATAGGTGAGACCCCAACTCTCCAGAAGACCAACTTGTCTCACACTACCCGAGTGAGACGTACCTGAAAGGTGTGGCTCACGTGGGCAGTGTGGTCCCTCTAATCTGATAACGTGGGCCCGGGATAGAAAGCAAGATGTTATGCAACGCGCCCGCTCCTGAGTGTGGCCCAGGCGTGAGAGTCTGACATTGAGAATGCGAGGGGATAAGTGATAAGTTGAGAGGATAAAAATCAGGTAGACTGGTAAATCCAGCCACATCCAGACCCCCAGGCTAAGTTCATCATCTGCTGTTGAGGTAACTGAAGGATTTCAGAACTGGCAGAGCGAGAGATGAAGGAGTCAAGAAATGTTGGCACCGGCACACAGACCATGACCCTGAATAATGTTGGGATTATGTCGCGCCTCATGTTGTCTCATTCAAGCAATATGATCAAAACAATGTTTTTTTCCTTGTATACTCTGCATTATCTGTATTATTATAAACCTGCAGGGCATTAATAAGGTGAAGCGTCATACAGTTTTTAGTGATCAATCACACACACACACACACACACACACACACACACACACACACACACACACACACACACACACACACACACACACACACACACACACACACACACACACACACACACACACACACACACACACACACACAGACTCTCTCCTGTGCAAGCTGTGTATTGACCTCTCGGCCAGCCCGTGCCCTGAACGGCTGTGGGATTGCTTTGCTTCATCAGTCTGAGAAGCAGGACAATATTGGCTGTAATACTGACACAAACAGACACACACACACACACGCACACACATACCCCTAAGGTATTATGGCAGCCACACCACAGCTGCCCACACAGGGAACCTGAAGAATTGGCACAGAAAGGCCGTTAGCTTGGACTCTGTGTGGCCACTAATGGCTGTTATGGTCACTGTCCCGCCGAGAGGAAGATGAGAGCTGAATATACATGAAAACCAAATCATCCGGCTACACAGTCAGAGCTGGTTTATTAGCAGAGCTTTGTCCCTTCCTGCAAACTGAAAGTAAAAAGAGCAGACAACAGAGAGACAAAGTGTGCGTCGTCCACTGAGACCCTGCGCTGCTCTGACTCAGTGTTTGAGTTATGGTCATTCTCCAGGCAGAAAGACTATCAGAGTGTGTCCGTCCACGACATGGGAAGTTTCACAAGGCTACAAATTAGCCCCGATACCCAGTTTCACTCTGTGGCAGTGTCCTGCTTTCAAAGGGATGGTTTTCTCGGTTTCTGTCTAAGATTTCATTTTTCTTAACGTGTTTCTGGCCACAAGCGTTTTTTTCTGCCCACGTACTCGGCTCATTTATCTTCTGCAACGATGATGCATGGTCCCATGCGAGGAACCTTCACATGAAGTCCGTCGAAATCCAAGTTTCCATGTCGGTATCTTTGAAAGCACAGTCTATTTATGGACCTGATCTGATTCACACATTTGATTGACTCCGTCTCTGAAAGCACCACTGATGTTTAAATAGCCTCTTCTTTAAAGGCTCCATGGAATGAAAAACACTTGTTTGTTCATTTATCCATTGTTATCATGTCAATATTTCCTTTTCCTGTTTCAATTGTCTCATCCTGCACTCTGGGGCGCTTATTTATTTTGCGTCCAATGAAAAGGCACTACGGGCTTCGCATCTTGGCTCGAACACAAACCGCCTTACTCCCCAAAAAAGCGATTAAATCATGGTTGTCGCCTTCGTCCGTTTCATCCCTGTCCGATTCATCGGTTAAATCCGCAGGCGTAGGAAAACGCGGTGGCGGGAAGTCCTCGACAGTAGAGAGCCGGCTGTCGTCACGGCTTTCCATGTTGAGCTGTTAGCTTCTTTCAAATCTGGCACGGGGGCGTAAAGGACTTAAAACGCTACAGGCTACTGCAAATGTCAATCAATACCCACAACAGTTCCCCGCATAGCTTTGTGTATTTACTGGACATTCGTAAATATGTGGAGTTAATTAATGCTCTGTTTCATGGGAACTTTTATGAGAGGCTGAGAACACAGTGTAGAAACTGTTAAAACAGGACAGTCGGCCATTGACAGGAATGTTTCTTCACAACTTGATGGTTTAAATGTCCACTTTGCTAAACTCTCGTACTCCCTAATTTATTGCAAACACAGCTTCTCTTCTCTCTCCCTCTGGTGACTTGTAAAAAGACTTTTCCACAACTTTCGCTCGAGGACTGAGATGCGCTCGGCTCTGAGAAAGTCCCTCAGCGGATCAGACCGAGACTTTCGAGCACGTCGGGAGCCAAGAATGTGACTGGTGCGCTGTGAGAATAGTGTCCATTGATGTGAAGTGACAAAGTGTCGCGCCGAGCACAGAGCTGTGTTCAAATAAAACAGGTACACAATTGGGGGAACAACTCCCAGTCTCCAGTGTGTTTGGCTGACACAAAGTAAAATCAGCATGCACAAGCCGAGAAAAACCGACGGAGACCCAGACAAAGACACAAAGAGGAGATGAAAACACACAGGCAGGCTGGGAATGAGGATCTACATATATTGAAGGCAACATTAATTTGACAAGTGTGGACAAAATACTGAAGGAGGGAAAAGAGGCCAGGCAACAAAAGGGTTTTGTGGGAAAATATCATGTTAGCTTCAACATCCGCGGATGATTCGGGAGGATTTTTAAATACCTGCAGCAGTTTCCACCTCATGTTGAGCTGGTCCAGTTGTCTGGAGGCGGTGGAGGACAGCTGGATGTCCAGCGGGTTCAGCTCTGCAGAGAGCTCATTGACGAGTTTGACGTCCTGTCGTAAGGGGGCCACCTCCTCTCTGAAGGCCTGGACAGAACATTTTATATTATTGCAATGTTATTGACATATACTGTTATCATATTATAATAAAATTATAATACATATATTAGTCTAATTTCTTAATCGTGACATTTGTGTTTTTACTACAACAGAGTATTGGGCCATATTGAAGAAACTCTGAGACTTTGAGAATTATGTCATATTATGAGAATAAAGACTTTGAGTTTGAGTAAGTTAATGAGGAAAAAGTCATAATATACTGAGAGTAAAGTTACCCCTTTAAGTGGCACTAATAATCCGTCATACTTTTACAATGAATAACATTTTGCAAAGAAAGTTGTATTTCCTGTTTTATTTGAACTCTGTTTCGTTTCCTGCGTTGATCACACACTCACTCTGTGGAGTAAGGTTTGGTTGTGCTATAATTTGCATTTACAGTATAGACTTCATTACTATTCTCTTTGGTTGTAATCTCATATATTGTATGAGAGTGACATGACCTGTTTATTAAGTGATATAATTGGTCACACGGAGACGATCATTACGATGAGGTGGTGTAACAACAGCTAAATTAACGCAACAGTTGTCTTTCCTCATGCAACCTGTGAACCATGACTAACTACAGTCAGAACGATTTCTCCTTTGTCGCTCCTTCATTCATTGTTTACTGTTCATTCGGAGATGCTGTCATTCTTCTGCTTGTTAACTGTGCTGCCTCTTTCTAGGTCGGGTCTTTTCAAATTTAATCGAAAAGCAAACTGTCAAACAGTGTTCATCAGCAAATTAGTGCTTTTTGGTCTTTGGAGCATTGAAATCGTGACAGATTCCACATCCAAGTCTCACTCACATTATTGCACATATTTCATGTACGTGCAGTTTGATTATCACGTTTTACTTGATCAAACTGCAGTTAAACCAGCAATTTACGAGGTCAACGCCAGCAATTCTCAGTGAATGGATTCAGTGAAGATTTTAAGTTAAAGGACACTGAGGGAAAGAGGGGAAGAGGAGTGAGTTGTCTAATGCCTGTTTTACTTTAGGGACACACACACACACACACACACACACACACACACACACACACACACACACACACACACACACACACAGAACACTGTGACTCACCATGGTCTTGTCGATGTGGTCCTGCAGCGAGTCGATCAGCAGATCCCCCACAGGCTGCCAGGTAGCTTTGGCCTCCTCCGCCTGAGTCAGCCGCAGGTCGAGCTGGTCCATGGAGCTCTGCAGCTCCTGGAGTCGCTCCAACGCTCGCTCCACCTGACTGTGCCAGCCGCCCACGTGTCCTTTGAGACGCTCCCACCGCTCCCTCACCTCGCTTGTCTGCTTGCGGATGGCCCGAGCCAACCCCCGGGCCTTCTCCTCTGGGGTGAGGTCTGGAGGAAGACATCAGAGTAAACAGGCAGGTTAACAGAGAAGTAAGTTTGCTTGTTAACAAACACAGTTTTCTTGCCCTTTATTGGTCTATTTACTTGTTCCAGTGTCCTCATCAAATCCAGTCAAATCCTTTCAGCCGACCGGCTTATTTTATTTCATAACCCCAACTACTATATGCACCTTTTTACAGACGAGTTGCAAATGAGAGACGGGAGAAGCAAAGTTTCCACAAAATTCAATTCTCTCCTTCACTCACTCAATTAGAAAGTCATTTATATTTCAGGAGCATGCGGACAAAGAGGAGCCAAAGGAGTCGGCAGATGAGAAAACTGCTCTCCAACCACCCATTTCAACTACAAAGAAACAAGAGCAGCTTTTCTTCATATCTCCAGGGTCATGAATGAATTAACATCTTCACCTGTTGCACCTCTGCAATGTCTCTTTCCCCCTATTATCTCCATCCCTGCCCCATTCATACACACACACACACACACACAGGTCTGTGATTAGCACCAGGTAGCGCCACATGCAGACACACATAATAAAGAATGTGGGTTACAAATAGAACTATCCAAAAATTACTTTAGTAGCGTTAAAAAGAAAATACTGAGAGCGAATGTGGGACAATTAAAATGGTTAAGACTTTAAACACAGTGTCAATCTAAGAAATCACGTCTCCTCTGATTACACGACGAACGCTCCCTCTGATCTCAAATCAGCTTTTTATCTATTTATACAGTGAGACGACGCTTTGATATCCGTACGAAAGATCACACACAACAAGCCGATCGGTCCGCGCTCTGAAGTCTCACCACACCTCTACACAGCCCCTTGGCTTGCTTTAATTATTTACACAGCAGGGATTCGGTTTAAAGGGAAATGCGCTGACTTAACCGAGACTTCTGCTGCCGCATACGACAGATACCGAGAGGAAATGCCGAATGAGTCGATGTATATTTGATTCTTGGATTCCCCGTTATATGTTGGTATTGCCACCCACTCAGATATTAATCGAAAGCCGAGGATCTTTGATGCGCGGCTTCGCCCCCTTTTTCTATTCTCATTTCCTGGCAGATCTCAACTGTGTCGCATCCAATAAAGGTGAGAAAACACCCGCAAACACTATCATCACAGTTTAGTCTTCTTGTCGATGTGACACCTAGTGACAGAAACCCCTCACTTTACAAAACTGGAAAGAGGTCATCTCTCTTGTGTGGTCCTATTCAATATGTGGAACGCTATTTTTAACCACATGCCAATTTATTTCAGTGTCTGGATGTAGAGTGTGAAATTTATACTCAATATAGTGGCCTAAAAAAAAGAATCACACCATAGAACTCAAATGAAGTGTTTGTGGTATGTAAAGAATCTCACAATAGAATGATTCACTTCATTTTATAGATGCAAATATGTGAAATGTGCCGATCAACATCTGTCCATGATGATGTCACTGAACCAGGAAGAGAAAGAGAGGAAGAAAAAGAAGAGAGAGAGCCTTTGTCTGAGCTTTGACTTGATACCTGAAGACCCACTGCAAGATCAAACCACCTGATGCTTAATGTAACCTCAGACTTTAATAGAAATTGTCATGATAAGGAAGCTGTAATAACTGCTACAGGATCCTACAGGATTTTCAACTTGATTTCTGTGACGTTGCAGATTTGAGGCTGATCTTAACCGATTATCAGGCCAAATGATCCTGTATTGCTCGCAGATTTTGATATCACTGACTAAATCAAACCCTTCCCGATTAAAAAATCTGGGATACTTGTGTAGCATGAGAGGAACAGGCATTGGGAAAGTGATCTTAAACCTGCAATAACCAACGAGACTGAACTGCCTGGAAAGCGTCACCAACCGGATGATCGCTGCTTACTAAAATTGAGGTGACAGTGGTTGTTACAAAACATTACACAAACAAGTGCAACCCTCTGACGACAGTATAGGTTTGTTTTTTAAGTTTCTGTGAATTCCCAAGTCTCTGGAATCGCAAATCAGAGTGTGTGGTCCTGCGTTTCGACTGGATCATCTGGTACGTGCTTTACCACTATGGTGTCCTGCATTTATAACATTTTAAAATCCTCTAGTGTGCAGCAAGCATCACTGCTACTATGAGAGATGAAACGTACCAGTTTTTGGCTGCGGGTTCTTGCGTGGCTCTCCAGGACCCTCAATTGGCTGGTCAGCGAGAAACATCCTGGCCTGGTCCAACGTACTGTTCACCAAGTGCTCACGCTCCTTTAGCTCTGCCCGTATCCCCTGCAGGTGTGAAACAGTGGAATACATGAAATCACAGATTGCTCTCATGGACAGAAGTGGTTCGAATGAAACTTAATTTGAGGCAGTAAAGATTGTCCATTGATTTTAAAGGAGACATATTAGACCCTTTTAAATTTTTCTTTCCTCTCGTGTGTTGTACAGGAATTTAAAAAGGTCTGCAAAGTTGGAGTCATGTCAAAGAGGAGCTGCAGCAACGGACAGTTTGAGGAGAGATATGCGTTTTCTAAACATTAGAGCATGAAAACCTTTTCAACCAATAACCCAAATTGAAACTATGAATCAGAATATGACTTTAATACGTTTCCTTTAAAAAAAGAACATGATATTTTTTGTAAGTATTTGAGAATGGGGTTAACAATAACATTTGATTCTTCTCTCCTGATCTCGTCTTGTTTCCACATTGCTGCCCCCCCCCAATCAACGAGTTCTGCTTCGATCAGCTGCGACTGTCAAAATATCACAGAAGTCTCTCATGATTAACTCACGCACTGCGAATGTACACAGTCTACACGAGAACAACTTAGGGTGTTGACACGCAGCTTATGGAGGAGATAAACAACCCTCTCAACGGCTAATTAGGTGATTACTGCATAACAAAACACTTCTCCCTGCCCAGTCTTCCCTTATTAAAAGGAAAAGCAAGAGGTGAAGCAGAAATAAGGAGAGAGAGAGAGAGAGAGAGAGAGAGAGAGAGAGAGAGAGAGAGAGAGAGAGAGAGCAGCTATCTGATGAGCGTTGGTGGAAGTGGGAGCTCTCACAACAGAGCAGCGATTGAAGGCGAGAATCGGGGGGGTCAAACTGGGTTACTTCCTCGGGGTCGATGTGAAATTAGATGAGCGACCCTTCGAATAGAAGTGAGTTGCTGGGAGCTATAACCCTGCAGAAATTATCATTACAGGGCCGGCGAGCAATACCACATATCCAGTTCCTCTTCTGAGACAACGTACCACACACACACACACACACACACACACACACACACACACACACACACACACTTCAGGCCCTACAGTACAGAAAAACTGATGAAAAAAGTTCACAAAGTAATTTGATGGACGTTTTTTTGTTGACGACTCAGCTTTGCCGAAGCTCACAGCTTAGGTCATAAAACTAGAAAGAGGGAGCGGGCGCGTCATGTAAGAAGATAATTATTCTTAATTATTCACTTCGCTGCCCATCCGAGTGTGTGATTTCTTTGTGAGGAGGCAGCGTTCTGTAGTTTCTGGGCCCCGTTGATGAGATGGGACGACTCACTTAACGGACTCATTGAACAGACCTGGGGGGGTGAAAATGAGATGCCGAAATTCGTTATTTTTTTTGTGGTGCAAACAAAATTGACTGACTGAGCACCAAATGCCAACATGCTGAGTTCAGTGGGATCGAGTAGACAGTGTAATTTGAAGAGATGGGGGAAACGCGGGGGAGTAGGGGGATGGGGAGGATGGGGCGAGTCAACCTTGAGACGTACAAACCATTTTTTGTTCTAGCTTGAAAAAAAAAATAAACTAAAACTAATTTCTGGGAGTAACTTCCTCTACAAGTAAAGTTGAGACCACTGCGATGAAAATCCCACACACCTTTGTGCCAAAAACTGAGCATCCGGCTGAACACAAATTAAATCAACCCCCCCCCACGCTAATAAATGGTTTGCTCCGTTCCAATGATTTCCCCCTCGCTCACATGGAGGAAAGATAATCGGCAGGTAGCTCCGAGAGGGGACCTTGAGAGATAGAAACTAAATGAGAGGTGATTGAGGAAGAGGAGAAGAGGTGTGTGTGTGTGTGTGTGTGTGTGTGTGTGTGTGTGTGTGTGTGTGTGTGTGTGTGTGTGTGTGAGCAGAGATAAGAGGAGGAGGAGGGTGGGGAAATAAAGCTGTGAGGTCTGTTCTGCACAAGGGATTGAATGAGTGTGAAGAGGTTGAGTTCAGCATGTAAAATATTCTGATATCAGCTCTGTTACGTCACATTTAAATTATTTCCTCCTAATCACAGACACAGGAGGGAGCTCCATCATCCTGGTGGAAACGTCCCCGGTCGGATAAACCAGAGACGCCCGTTTAGAACTGAATATGAAGGGAACTATCTTTACAACACAAACCACGCGAGCTGTCTACTCTACAATATGCTTTTATCCACTATGTCTTGATTTTAGAAAAAAAAAACTATATCTCTCTCAATATTTTGTTATTAAAATTCACAATGTGTTAAAGTAGCTAATCACGTTAATATTTAATTATACAGTTACAGAGCTTGATTATAAACTATCAAACAACTGGAGTGGATAAAGCATCACAACACATTGGAGATCATGGAGGTTGCCATAGAGATGAAAACATTTCTGGTCGACTCCCATCAAGCCCTAAGTGCTCAGAGACAAAGGAAAATATACAATTTAATAATGAAGATGGAGCGATATGACTGAAAACTCAGTAATAGCTCCATACTATATGCACACTTATTTTTGCACATTCCTTTCAGCCCCTGTTTTAACTGCCCACCTCAGTATGTATGGATATATGTGTAGGTTGTGGTTGATGAGTGGATATGAAAGAGCCTTTATTTTTTTTATTCTCAGATTTTATTTCCATCTTTGTATTCTTCTTTTTGACCTCATTCTATTTTTATCTTTATATATTTATTGACGACACCACGTGGAAACTGTCGACTTCTGTTTCCAAGGTCACGACTGACCCCTGAAACCCTGTTTTATTATCATACAAATAATACTACCCAGCCTTGGTCAGCTTTAGGTAAGTGTACCACTTGCCTTTCACAATAAATGTTGAAACTTACGACTGCAGTTCCCCCCCCAGACACCTCCCTTCAATATTAACTGCCTCCAAAGAGACAAACAAATCCTCAGCAGGCTGTAACAATGGCGAGTGCAAAGTAATACCCCGTGTAACAGCCGCTCCTCCTGTCATCCCGCCACCGGGTATCCTCGCAGTTCAGACAGTTAACAACACCAAAGACCTTTTCCGAACGTGCAAACAAGTCCCTTTTTTTTTTTTTTACATTTTGTAACCTCAACACACTTGCATGATCAAAGTGCCACACAGGAGACACGGTTTTCAGAGGTAGATATCAAACGCACGTACGGCTTTCAGGTTAAGAATCAGGCGAATCCCAGCTGGCTCGTGATGAGTCATACCACATGGTTTCTATGTGAAAGATAAAAAAAAAATGGCTTATTCTTTTTTAACAGTTTTCAGTATTGGAACGCCAGAATTAGTCGAGGCTTCTGTGGTGAGTGAAGACCAGGAGAAGAAAAGCCTCTTGGCAGAACCCCTTGCAGCATCCATCTTGTAGCTATGAGTGACCTTGGCTGTGTGTGTGTGTGTATTTTGGATTGTTTGTGTCCAGGTCTGAGTTTGTGTGTGTGTGTGTGGCCAAAACAGCACAGCAAACTCTTATCACCGTGTACTCGGCGTTGATGAGATAACATCGCAACACAACCACTTTCGGAGCTCTGCCAAACATCCCTCTTCCTGCTCTCGACCCCCTGATGCAGTGGCCTCCTCGCAATTTTACCACAACCCCTCGTCTTCTTCAAGGATGAAAAAAGGATTCCGAAAGGATCACTACAACACTCCAGCTCCTTTTTTTAATCAGGCAAATAAAATAAACTCAAAATGGCATAGTGTACTCTTCCCTCAGATCTGGATATATTGGATGCCGCCTCCTAAATATGCTTGAAAATAACAAAAATGCCGAAAATGATGATAAATGTAATGAAAAGATTTCTGGATCAGCCCCTTAATCCGGATCCGCACCAAATTTTTATGGATTTTTCCTTGGCCCACGTCCCAACCTTCTTCCAAGTTCTGTGGAAATCCGTTTTTCTGTGTAATCTTGCTTACAAACAAACAAACTAATCAATCAAAGCACAGACGGCTGAAAACTCCTCGGTGGAGTTAATAATATGAGTATTTTTTGTACTACAGCCTGAACAAAATTATCCAGATTAGATTTTTGTTCTTGCTCACAGTTACACAGCACTTGATGAAGGAGTCTCAGTGTGACTTTAATTGCTCCTTTGCCCGTAGCATCCACTTCTTGTAAAAGCTCGTGATAGGTGGTGCTTGTTTAAAATCATACTTTCTGACACGCTCTACTGATCCACTGCCTCCAGCCTCGGCCATTTTAAAACAAGTAGAGACGCCCACTGGCTGTCTTATGCCCACAGAAGTGTCAGAAATAAACATGCGACTGCTTTGCTGCTAATAAAATAGGAAAAAGCAGAGTTAAATAATAATGTATACATGAGTTTCTTCAGCGATAAATCCTGACTCGACACGGTTGTTTTTATGATTTTTCTTTAAAATATGTATTGGATGTTATGTTTATTTTACAGTGCTGTGCTGCTGCAATTATTTACATGGATTTTAGAGAAGCTTGTTCTGATGCTTCTGGCAGGAATGAAAAATAAAAATGAATCATTGGTTCCTTCTTTCCCAATGGAACTGGAATTTTTAAGCATGAAATAATCTATTATTATTGAACATGATAGTACTATGGACAACAAAGTGATGATGCACATGTGGTGATTGACAGTAAACACTGCACTGACATATTATTTCTTTATAATTTGACATGGTGAATTTACAGCATATTCACCAGCATACATGGAGAA
Organism: Hippoglossus stenolepis; assembly: GCF_022539355.2. Lineage (NCBI taxonomy): Eukaryota > Metazoa > Chordata > Actinopteri > Pleuronectiformes > Pleuronectidae > Hippoglossus > Hippoglossus stenolepis. The sequence goes on from NC_061502.1 coordinate 13,453,643, forward strand.
ACATTAGCATTCACGTAGAGAGGCGAGTCCACTGCGCCGCTCCTTTTTTAGTCCTAATGAATTCCTGAGGGAAATATCTGGCTCTTTAGCTATGAATGTTCCAATATGGTCACCAATGCCGGTTAATTGGTGTTATGAGTGTGGATAAAACATTTTAAATTTAATTTGGATTCAGTCACGTTGGCTGGGGCTTTCTACTTGCTTTTTTAAGGCTGCACATGCCTGTAATCAGGAGGAAACATTGGACTCGGGTCGGGGTTCATACACAAAAAACAGAGGGCCTGTCAAGTTTGGCTAATTTTCTCTCTGGCTCGGTTGGGTTTGGACAGAATATTGCGCCCCCAGGGTTGCACTCTAATTGGTGTTTGCAGAGATGTTTTGTCGAAATATTGAATGCATGCAACTATAATGAAACTGATAATAACAACACAGTTGTGGGCCATAAAACAATCAAAAATAATGACCTTGTAGACGTCCAGGATTTGCAGCAGGGTTTATCTAATCATCTGAGCCATTTTCAATATGAAAAGATTCATTATAGCAGCTTTAATGCTGCAATATTGCTCAGGTGAAGTCATGTTCCCCCGGTGGTGGATAATGATGTATTTTCTTTACGTGGTATGTACGTGACACAATGATAAAATAATGTATTTAGTGTCATGGAAGCAGAGGAAAAAGATTAGAGGTAACTCAAAGCAAGGCAATCACAGTATTCAAGAAAGAGATATGATAGAATCCAGCGTCGCACTTTAATTTAACTCCCGTCTGGGATCTGTCCCTTCAGGTGCAAATGGCGCTAATCAATCATGCAGGTAAAGTGATTTAAGACGTTTTCTAAAGTGGAATATTAGACCCTCCTCAATTTAGAGTGGGTAATCGTATACCACGTAAGACTACTAAGAAAACAAGGTCAACTAAATTTGATCCAGCTATTGTTCTTCATACTTATTCACACTTGGATGAGTTTCAGAACAGACCTGATTGGACAGTCCTAACACTGTAGACTAAAGGCCAACTGTTGCTGAAAGATAACAGTCATTAAAAGTGCCCACAGGCAGTTGGTCCCCTGTTCCCACTCGCTTTATCTCAAAGCTGTTAATTTAATACAGCAGATTGATGAGTTTAATCGGACGGATGCTGACGGAGGCATTTTATTGGATAAGTGAACGTGCGATTAATAAACGCTATTACTGCCAATTAAGCCGAGGAAATCAGACGCAGATCAATACGCGGAGGAGGGAGCGGGAAGTCGGTCAAGTAAGATGGGTCAATAGTGCTCTCCGTTCAGAAAGGACAGAAACGAATGCAACAGTTGCTGCATCATATTTGTCCTTTTCTAAATCTGCTGACCTCGTTTCCTCCACATTAAAACCTATTTTCTCCTCATTGAATTTGAACCATTTCCTGCTGTTGTCCATCCCTTTTCTTCCGTGGTTGTTTAAACCACCGTTCCCTCATAATGCGTTTCCCTGTGATTCTTCAGTAACAGAAAATATCTGTTTTTCTCTGTTGGACAAAGTGGCTTATGCTTCCTTTTATCTCTCAAAGTCCCAGATATAAAAAAGAGGAGAAAAAAATACAAGGTTTCTCCCTTCTATTGCTTCCCTACCTCATAGATGCAGACAAAACCATAGCAGTACATATTCCCTTCATCTCTCTGACAGAGCAGCTGCTGCGTGTGTGTGTCAGCAAGTGATAGAAGTGTGCGTCGACGTATGCATGAGCTATGCAGGAAACTCTGTGTGTAGTGTGTGGACGTAATAGAGCATGACGTGTTCAAAGCCCCGGCTCTTTGTGCAGCTCAGCCTCCTCATAACTCTCAGGGTCCTCCAGACCTCCAGGCCAATCGATTAAGAATACAGAGGAGAAGGAAGTGGAGAAAAAAAAGTAAAACAACGTCCAAAATGAAGAGCGAGCCTTCCCCCCATTCCGCTCCCCTGTTCCATTATTTCTTATTTTAGCTTTCTAAAAGCTGGAGACCTGTAGATGACATGGTGGGAGGGGAGAATGGGAAGGAAGGGGGTAAAAAAAAAGTGTTGAGAAAAGGAGATGGGGCGACCAACATTGGGCTGGACACCACAGAGAAGAGATGAGAAAGAGGAGCTGAGAGAGGCTGATGAGGAGAGGAAGGTGAAAGTGGAGGTGCAGGATCTGCGAGAGACCTGCCTCTGCATCAGGTGACAAGTCAGAGACAAACATCTCAGACCTCAGAGGACACATTTCGATTAACCTGGACAGACAAATTGTTTGAGTAGTTTTTTTCCGTAACCCCCGCTGACTAACGAATAAACAAAAGCGAAATCATTTCACCAAAAAAACAACTTGTCCTGGGTAATAACTTTTTAGCCATGATCTTTGGGGTAAAGTCTTCTTCTTCTGTTTTATTTTCAATCTGTTTTCCTTTTGACTGGTGATTCTTCATTGAATCATTATAAGACTACACTTAGCAGGCATTAAAGCAGCCAAGAAATTGATCATCTGCCACTGGAAACGGCCCCACACTGTCTCCACCGCAGATCAGTTATCCATCTCTCTCAATGGGTGAGGACGGGGTTTAAAAGTGAAATATTTTATAGACTTTTTGTATAACTATATTTTTTTTCATTCGTCTTCCCTTGTCAGTATTTCTTGTTTTTCATTTCGTCTTCTCCTTCCATGTAACATTACAGAGATGTGTTCGATACACTTCCTCCTCATAATTGAGCACACATTTCAGCGTTTCCTGAACGGGTCGTGCCTGTGTGCCTGATTGCTCGATTAGTCTTCATTGGTATCACCTCTCCCAAATGTAATGGGAACAATTTTATGTAATATATGATTACATAATCACATTACGAAACAAATTGTCCCACTCTAACAAAGTCGATGCACATGCACACACAGATGTGCTTTAGTCATAGGAGTGTGTGTGTGTGTGTGTGTGTGTGTGTGTGTGTGTGTGTGTGTGTGTGTGTGTGTGTGTGTGTGTGTGGCGTTTGCCCCTGAGGGTGTCTACTGATCTGTCTAAGTGTGTCTGTGATCCTGCGCCCATGCCTGATTGCACATGTGTCTCCTCTCACAGCATTTTGGGGAACAAAATAATAGCGTGGTGAGCGGGGTGCAGAAAAACGCATTACAATGTCACGAGCGACATCAACAGTAGCGGCGGCGGCCGCGCTGGCCGGCGAACCGGGAGTAGCCGCGGGGCGAGTCATCTATCTGAAAGCAATTACGCACAATAACCAGTGGTTAGAATAAATAATACAGTGGGGAAGACGGATGACGAATGGCAGCGGTGACAAAGATATGAATGGGTTGGCACAATGATGTTATCGATCGCTTGTTAGAATAAATGATACAGTGTGGTATAAGGCAGATAAATAACAATAATTCTGAGAATGAAATAGGTGGAACAACAGTATTGATCGCGCAGTAGTGATTTTGATTTTGCTCCCTGAAAAAAAAACAAGCTTGTGTATGAGTACTACTGAGCTATTATAACAACTCCGGGGATTATTAACCACGGACACATAAAAACACAAAGCTGTGATCAGGCCCGACTGCTGCGACGTGTAGTTTAACTGATGCACTGGAGCCGCAGCGCTGATGAGCCTGATGCTTGATAATGTCACAGTGTCTTCTTGTGGCTTCAACTGTTCAGCATTTGCGTAGGAACTGAATACAGTACGGGAGGGTTATTAAACATGAGACTGTGCAACAGCGTTATAAAATATTGTGAATCAGCTGTCTGGGTTATTAAATACAGTCTGGAACGTTATAGATTGTTTTGTCTGTTGTAAGGTTCTTTGTCCTCGAAGCATATATCTGTTTATCAGCGTAAGCCAGTGCTGTTGTGATTATAAAAGTCTGGCCGCAGACTGATGCTTAATTATGCAGATAGCAATCACCAGAGTGATAAGTGTGTATTTGTCAATATATACACACACACTCAGGCACAGGTATAAATAAAACAGTGAACGATGGCTTAGTTTAGTGTTCCTGCTTTTGTAAATGCCGGTGTCAGGACTTTTAGTAGAACCATTGCAAAGTTAAAGCGATATGGCCAAAGTTATAAACATTTTCACATCAGTCGATAGACAATTATAATGATAAACATCGTATAATTATTTTTTTAGGGTTTAAGGTTGCTCCTGAGTGAAGGTTGTGGTTTTAATTTAAGATACATTTTACAAATCTGACATAGATTCATTGTGTTATACTTCTTTACTGTAATTGCACAATGCATAAGCAATATTAATGTATAATGGGCTTTCGTTATATGGTTATTGCTGAAAAAGTATATTGTGATAATAATAGATATTGTTTTATAGCCCAACGCTACTTTGACGTCTGCACACCACATTTGGGTGTTCCTCTTTATTTGGGCAGGTTAGAGCCCTTCTCAGGTTGTTCAAACCACATGAGTCAACAGTGAACGATAAACTTCTCCACCAAAACATTATGATTATAGCAAAGTAAGTAAAAAATGTAAAACCTTGTAAGGGCCTTCAATTCACAATGGTACTTAATGCATCAGGATGAGAATATGACCAAAAATGTGTAAAAAACTCAAGAACACATTTTGGATGCTGGATGAGAACAATGAGAGAAGAGGTGTGATGAATCGTTTACAGCGTGGCAGGAACACTGCCTGCGGCCGTGGTACATACCGTGCAGTGGTTCTGCTGTTGCAGTAAGATGGGCACGTCTCCTCCGATGGGCATCTGCTGGGCCAGCTCCTCGTCCTTCATGCAGATCCACCTCCACAGCTCCTCCAGGAGGCCCAGCAGACGAGACCAGCGCTCGGCACTCGCCTCCAGGTGCGCTCTGACAATGAACAGCATCGAGGTGAAATATAACTATACCTACATTCTATTCATGAGTAACATGCTTTTCATGATATGCAGATTTACATGAATATAAAAGTAACCTGGGCAACTATGCAAGGCTAATACTTTTTATACAGAAGTAGAGCCACTTAAATTCATCATACAGCTCATGGAAATCAACCAAAAAGTTTTTATCACCACCAAACCGTGATAAAAAGCCTCACAGTTGACCACTCCAGAGCGGCTGCTGCCCTTCAGGAGTAAATGTTATTTGTAAAAGCAAACACAGTTGGCTGCTAATTGTGTGGGTGGTACCAAGCATGCAATATGTGTTGATAAGCGCTTTTGTTTTCCTGCTCTCCTCGGGGCATAATATATCTGAACACTGTGCACAGAGACCTCCTATTGCCACTCGCCGAGTTAGCCTTAATTACACATGTAGTGCAATTAAGGCATAATGGGCTGTATACAATCAACATCCAGAGCAGCGCACCACCACACACAATCACACACACATCACACACACACACACACACACACACACACACACACACACACACACACACACACACACACACACACACACACACACACCTCTCACTGTCAATTTTTTCTCTCACTTGTCTTCCTGTGGAACAAGTCCAACCTATTTTGTCTGCACTGTCTGACCTTGACTAACACCCATTTATTACATTCCACTCAAGCCGTACAAGTTCCAGCACAGTTTTTTTTATTTTTTATTTCCCCCCAGTCTCTCTTTACTCTCCCTAACCCTTCACCTTGTCCCTGTGGCTCCGTCGGGCTCCTGTGCCACCGCTCTCTTACCCTCACCTCCTCCACTTTGTCTTTGAACATCTCCATCTGGCCCTTGTCAACTTCACTTCCACCTTCATTTCCGTCACCCTCCACGTTGCCAGCCATCACCAATCACATTTATTGATGCCAAGGTTGTGGCTGACGCAGCGCTGTCTGTGTCCTCAGAAGTTTATGTGAACTGTCAGGTCCCTTTTTTGTTTTTTTATCCCTCTGGCGCCAGCTTAGATGTATGGGAAATCGGACAAATGTGGTTTTTCCATGAATCCAACACATGAAAGTCATGTTCCATCAATGTTTTCTTTTCATGAGCGAAGAATACTGCATGGTCCAGTAAATAATAAGGAAGTATTAAGAGTTGAGCACAGTGTATTTGTGATGTAACAGAGACTCAGAGTAATCCTCGAAATGTGTTAGTATAAAAAAATATTTCTGGTTTCCTGGAGGTCAAGTACTTAATGGAATTCAGAGTTTCAGTTCTTCAGAGCTTTTCTTTTGAGAATCATTCTTTCTCTCTTAAACTAACTTTCACAATTCTCTGTTTGTGTAAAATATGAAACTGAAGCATGAGACCTACTTGAACCATTTCCACAATCATGATGTGGGGTTTTTTTTTTCTAAGAGCAGCAAAAGAGCAGCGAAGCAGCCTGACCCAAAACACGCGAGAAAAGAAAAATAAATCCATTTCTATTTCAAAGTTTTGGTTTCACTGACCTAATGTTGGCTGATTTGGCCTTCAGGTCGCTCCAGCGTTGATTCATGTCATCCAGCCTGTGTTGGAGGAACACGGCTTCCTCCGAGCTGCCCAGAGCCTTGACCATCTTTGACTTGTTCCCGTCCACGCTCTTGTAGATGTCATTGTGGGCATCGATCTCAGCCTGAATGTCCTGCAAACACACAGAGGAACTGTCAGAGCCGACCGTTTCTTCGGGGTAAAGTTTCTGTGCACACGGACGGGACGGCAAAAAAGTAAGTCTGCATCACAAACACCCAAAATTGGATGTCACAGTCTTCTACGCTGTCACAACTGATTATTCATGAACCGAAAATAACATTGGACTAGTCTTGGGGGAGTTCACGGTATACTGCTCGCAATATATCCAGAGGGCAGAGAAGTTTATATTTTCATGAAACATCCTCAAGGTACTTTTTGACTTTTTTGACAAGAAAATATTTCAACTTCTACATTTTCACTGAGTCGGAAAGGCCCGACCCCGACCTGAAGCACGTCCCAGAGCAAGTTCAACATCCGTACTAGAGCGCAATTAGATTGTGCCACGGCTACTCCAAAGCAAGCTTAGCTAATTAAATGCTGGGATACAGTATGCAATTCTAATGTAATGCAGAGCTACTCTAAAAAAAAAAAATGTGTATGTGGCTCCAGGAGTCCATCACATGCAATAATGTGACAGAGCACAATTTTTTCCGTGTGTGTGAGTCCTGAACACAGCGGCTCTATTACACAACCATATCTCAAAGGGTGTGTGTGAGAGTTTGTGTGTGTGTGTGTGAGGGTTGAACCACAAGGGGGGCTGACGCAAGAAGAGGATCCTGTCAAATGTGTTATTTTTAGATGTGTGAAACTGCTCCATTTTCTCCTCCGTCTCTCCCTCCCTCTCCAACTCTTTACTGGGACAACCCTCAGTTTAAGCCATTTCAACTGCAGATGAAGAGACGACCATACGGCTGGGTGTTACAACACCTGCAGCAGATGTGCAAATGGGAAAGATTCGTGTGGATAAGGGTAATGACGCCTATAGGTTGCAACAGTAATAAAAAAACATTAATAGAACTGGAAGAAATGACTGATGTCTGGTGCCTGTAGTTGCGTATCCTTCTCAGATTGGAAATTATGCAATTAACTGGGTTTCATTTTACAATTACTGCCCTATCTAGGGAAACACTAATAATGTCTCTGCATGGTTTTAATTTTGGAGTCTGCATTATAGGAGTAAATTATCAATAATAAAAATACATTTATTAACTTTCAATTAAACCTCCCGAGTAAAAAAAAATGTTATTTGAATAGAATATTGAATACATTTTGTTCCAGGGGGGAAAAATAAAGTGTAAAGCAATGGGAACTGGTGCACACACAAACACATGGTAGACACAGATAGAATGGGAGTAAGATGCACATGACAACACATACCATGTGCACGTTAAGCGGAACATGTGACTACACATGAGCTACTCTGGAAAACTTGTTTGAAAAAAGCAAACCAAAGTCCAGCCACAGTAGAATGGGACGACACACAAAACAACTGTCAATTGCCACAGTCATCTGAAGCAGTGTATGTAATATACTGAATGCCAATAGGTATTTACAAAAGGCTGAGACAAATCCCTCTGCTCTGATCTTCAGGGGAATCGTCTGCTGCCTTTTTGACACAAATCAAATTCCTCTGAAAGGCGACAGATGAGAGAAAGAGAGTGAGAGACAGACAGACGGAAGAGAAAAGGAAAGAAAGACGGAAAGGCAAACAAAAAGTAAATTACAGAAAAGTAAAAAACAGAAAGTCATTCGGGCCACTGAGCCTGTTGGCTGCGTTTCAAGTCATTACCCGAGTGCTTCCTTTTTGTTTTTCTTTTAGCACTTGCACTTCCCCTGGATGTAACACTGACTGCACTCACGACAGAGGAGCCACAGACGGAGCGGTCATATAGAGGCACACACTGTATATTCATTTACAAAAGCCCCCTTTAAATCTAACTTCACCCACTGAAAGACCACTTGAAGTTGGAGGTTTATATATGTCAACTTGTATCCGGAGCTACTTCTGTGTGATCACTTTCACTCTCTCATACACTAACAGACACACACACACAGACTAAGCATAAACATTTGAATGGCACAGTTCACCATGTCAACTACAAAATGCCACTATTCTAGTTTTAGTCACTGATTATTGTAGAAAATCAAATCAAAAGAGTCTAAAGTTAAAGAATCTCAAATTTGTGTTTTTTAATTACCTCTGCCAAGGAGGTTACATTTTCACTACTCTCGGTTTGTATGCAAGCAAGATTACACAAAAAAACTGAACTCCTCAGAAACGTATTAATAAGATATTCTATAGGTCAGGGAAGAACCCATTAAATTTTGGTGTGGATCAGGGAATTTTTTTTATTCGCTTTCTTTAACATTGCCAGATAAATATGCATTTTTCAACATTTTCACTATTTTCTCAGGGAATAATCCAGGGATCTTGAGTTAACAAACAGGAACTGGTATCTATCAGTGTGTGAAATGTCGTGCAGCTTGATTGAATTCAAGGGGACTGTTGGGCCTTGGTGGAGGCATGCGCTCTGCTGAGTGCCATTCTGGTTTCTATCTGCAATCACACACTCACAAAAAACAAGCTAGGGAGCCTTAAACTCAACTGTGAAGATGCTGAAGTCTGTGACACATATTTATGAGCACTCATAACACAGTCGGCTACTAAGTCATGTGAAACCCTGCCTCTCTGATCTGCTAAAACACAATCACTATACAGATGTGCACGTGTGGGTTTGTAGGTAAAAATGAATCACATGCACATTGTAAAAAGTGTTGGAGTTTGTTGGATCTAGGCCTGGAAATCAAAGTTACAACAAGTACTTTATAGCTTTATGGAGTATAAAACATTAAATACATGTAAAATACACACAAACTTAATGTCTTGTTTTTGATCCTTTAACCCAAAGTAGGTGTTTTATATTGAAAAACAACAGTGGCCTTGCAGGGCTAATCCATATTTCTAGAAAACACAATTACAGTAAAGGTCTACTTTGACAAATCAGGCTTAATTCAACTCTGGTTTTCATCCTATATTAATTCTCTCTCTCTGCATGGTAGCACTCCCTGATAAGTAGCATAGCAGGACAGAACAGATTATTCCATTTTAATGAGTCCAATAATGACTCAGACCTCATAAAGCTGACTACGTTAGATCACAACTTCAAACACGACGGAGACCAGGGTGAATCTTGGCTGTATTTGCATTAATGGTACACAGCAACTCATAAGTCACCGACAGGCCAAGAACAAGCTGTCATAGAAAGTTAGTCCTTAACTCCGAAGATATATACCTGTTCAAACTTTCCGAGAAAATCCCGCAAGCTGAAGTTCAAGCCAATCATATTGGAGCGTGTGCTCTGACTCCTCCCACGGTCTACATCTTCACTTCTGTCACACAGGTAAAAGGTTGGTGAGGAGACGGGACAGATGGGTAAGTCCTCCAGTGGTTATGGTCAAAACCTTCGAGGTTAGGGCCAAGATCAATGGTAAATCCAAAGTTTGAAGAATCTGGAATCCAACTACAGTGAAACCCAGCTGTTGAAAAATGTTCAATCACAAGACGGCCAAATCCAGGTCGTGGTCCCGAAACAGGCGATCTACACATTTCACACACCCCTTGGCAGCACCTGTGCATGCATGCCGGTGTGAGTGCTCGCCCAATCCCACCACATGCTCGTAGCATCCTCTTTGGGCAGGCAGCCAGCCGAGTTAGGGGTGAGAGCTACCCTGCAGTCATGCTTCAGAGCCGGGACTGGGATTAACAGGACGACCGGTGCCACTGGAGGTCTGACAAAGTGGCAGCCAGAGGCTGGAAACCAAGTTCCTTTGGCCCGGAGAGGGGCACTGAAGCTGGGAGGGAAATCCAGCAAATCTTGGGCGGAGGTCTGCAAATTGAAGATAACGGTTTGTGTCTTGAGGGACAGGCAGGCTGATGCAAAACGCCAAGATGACGAGGACAGGTCTGGCTTTCTCCTTCAGCTTTGCTACGCTTCCCTTCCTCTACTTCCCCTCTGGGCATGAAGGAAGCTGTTTACACATCGTCCAGCAGTCCAACCCTGGGCAGGGCTGGGGCGTTTGTTTTCAATTGCTCAGATAAAAAGTACCTTATCCCCGGCCGTCAGTCACACAGCCCTACACACTTCACAGAGGAGAGACGGCGCAAACAAAGAGGCACATGGTTTGCCCTCTCATTCCCCTGAGTGAAGGTAACACGGGCTCAAGGAGACAAAGTTACCTCAGTGTCTGCCTTCCTACCCGGCTCCCAGGTCTCCAACTCCGGTCTGCTCTCGCTCTATCACACCCCCCTAATCACTGCCATGACTGGGCCACTTAAGTCAAAGAATGCCTCCTTCTTTTTCTGGAACCACGTGTTGGCAGGGAGCTGCCTCAAGGTTCGTCGTCTCGATCCTGGGCAGCCGGTCCGACTCGCCAACTTCTCTTCAGTTGGAGCGCTGATCTCTTCTCCTCTTGAGTAAATGTTGATCTATTTGTCATCCCATCCTTTCTTCTCTCCTGGCACGAGACAACTCCTTAAAAAGTTACATTTCTTCTTCACTTTTTGATTCCCTCTGGGGTCACACAAACACTCTCCCCATCCCTCTCTCTCCTTCCTATGTTGCTCCCGTTCTCTCCGGCCACTCGTCCCACTCTTTCACACAGCTGTTTATTATTTTAATCAGTATCCTCCCTTTCCCCTCCTCTCTCTGCATCTCTCTCTCTCCCTCTCCCTCTCTCTCTCTCCCTCTCTCTCGCCCTCCAACTAACTCAACACACTACACACCCACTTCCTGAGGCCTGTGCGAGCAGACAGCATGGTAGAACGAGTTTCAGAGAAAGGTTTCGATCGAACAAGGATCAGTATTCAGAAAGGCCTGAACGGAGAATGGCTGCAAAATGGAAGGGATGAACGAAAGAAATTGGGAATTGAGAATGTGCAACAAGACAGGAAGAGAGGAATAAAACGGAAAAGGATGTTTGGGAGGGTTAAAAAAAAAAAAAGGAAAGTGAGAGGCGGGTTCCAAACTTGCAGAGCTACACTGGTAGCATTCAACATATTTAGATGAGGAGTGATGCAAACAGAAGAAGACGGAAGTTTGTGATGATGGTGTAAACCTCTATTCCTGAATTTGAATCAATTAAAAACCTGTTATAGTTCAGATCTCACAATTTAAACCCCATCTGTCTGCAGAGAACTGAATTAAACAGGCCCTGAAATTAATTCTATAAACTAAAGCACAACTCTTTGAACTCAATAAATGTATATAACATGGTTTGAGGGGCTTGGATCCCTGCTGTGGTCTATAGGGCTATGTTGAAGAGGTGCAGGCGATAAAATGCATTCCATATATTAAACCTGGATGTGTGTGAGTGTGTGAGTGTGTGTTGGCATTTGGAACAGCAGTGGAAACATGTGGTGTGCATCAAAGACGTGCAGACAGATGGCTGTCAAGAGAGAGGGAAAAAACAAAACAATGTGTTGCATATTCATAGGACAAAGACTTTGAAGTGCGCTTAGCTGATTAAAAATATTTACATACCTAAGGCCCCTAAAACTGCGTTTCTGATGTATGCTGACAAATACATGCTGTTTGAGGGCTTACCAGTGAAGGATGTAAAATGAACTGGCTGGAATTGGCACATTTGATGAGCATAACTAATTCACCAATGAGCTGAAGCTAAGATTTAAAGTAATAAAAAGTATGACAACTTTAAGTTACCAAGGGTTTTGATACTTTGGCTTATTAAGGATGTAAACACACAAATCTATAAATGGAGCTCATCGCAGGATACGTGGGGGTTAATGTTGGGCTACATTACTAAGCTAAGTGGATTAGGACCATTACAGGGGTAAGAATGTAACGCTTCCAACTCTGCAGGCAAAAAGAGGGGAGAAGAGAAAAATAAAGTTAAGTGAATACGATGAGAAAGAGAGAGTGAAAACAAGAGCAGAGGAGCAACACTATAAGACCAAGAGAGGGACAAGGGAAAACAACATCCTAAAACAAACGATAAAATATTAAAATGTCAACAAGGCCGAGCAAAAGAATTGGAAGAAAGAAACTGGAAGAGAGCGAAGGAGAGTAAACAGAGACGGAAAGATAAAATAGTTATAATTCTGTCCTCTCCATCGATGCTTTGGTTGCTCAACTTTTCCTGCTGCACATGTTTAGTCAGTCTTGTTGTGACTGACTCAGCCTTCCAATAAGTTAAGTTAAAACTTTACAGCGCCACGAAAATCAATATTCTTAGATTAACAATGTATAATGTGGACAGCATTGCTAATGGAGCGATGAACCCACAGAGAATTAACAACAACTCTGCGGTTCCTCTCTGATCTGCCGAGAGTTTCAGCATGAGCTCATTGTTTGGTTCACTCTCATCAACCTTCATTTCTTTGGTGAAAAAAAATCTATGTTCTCTACCTGCTAAGCACCAGACACCAGAATGCAGAGTGCAACTTAAAAAGCAATAAGCAGCTAATGACCCAGATACAGTATTTCCCTCAGGAGCTGGTGGAGACCAAACATGGAGTCAAAACAAGGATTATGTACCAATACTTTGATTTGCTGCTCCAATAAAGATTTAATACTATAAAGCCATGGAAATCTTTGACAAATTATTTGTGTAACAGATAATTATGTCAACGAGGGGCCAGGTAGGGTTTGTAGATTAATATCATTTAAAGCTAGCAAGAGCAGGCTACCGAAATGCAACACATAAATTCCACCCCACCTCATCAGCCCTCTTGTTAAAAACATGGCCCCATAACACTTGAAGGTGCTCTGACTGACAACTGTTAGAGGCTGACTTTTCATGACTCGCTCGCTAACTTCTGACTAACTGGCACGTCAGCTAGAGACAGACAGGTGCACCAGCCAATCATTTCATTCGGAACAACTTTATCAATTAATGGCTATCAGGATTTCAACAAATAAGATTAAAAAAATATATACTTTCAAGTGTTGCTAAAAACAGTTTGGCCTTTTAAAACCCAAGTAGTGAGAAAACTGCCAAAAAAGGAAAAGAGTCAAGGAGCAACAGCAAAAAGCGAGGAGGAAGGAAGCAGAACAGTTTTCTGTCTGAGATGATGTCAAGAGGGAGCAGGGGCCATACTGTCGAAATTAAGTTGGACAAGCATATCGCAAGATCACAAACAGCAAGTGAACCAGCGTGAGCAAACAAAGACAAACATGGGGACATACAGAGAGACACAAATACCCCCTGAGCCCAATACTAACAGCCGAGCTCTCTTTCAGCACTAAAGCTCAGTCGCTATTCCCCAGTCGGCTCATCAAAGATTCATTCAATTACATTTAATCCAGGTTTTCTGCCACTGCAGTGTATAGCATCTGACAAAAATCAATGTGGCTGAAGCATTCCACAGTAATTCGCAGGTCCTCAAACAGGCCACATCCGATGAGATCACTTCCTGTGCCCCCAGGTTATCAGTGACACTCCTCTTCCTGTTAGGAGGGCAGCGTCGTTCTGGGGAGATCAGGGCCCTGATATGTGTTTGCATGTGTTTGCGTGTTTGCTGTGTGTGTGTGTGTGTGTGTGTGTGTGTGTGTGGACTGGAGAACAGAGTAGCTCTTATTTGCACATTTGACAGCAAAACAAACGAGTCAAACTGTGGAACAAATCGTAGTGGGGGGGCGCAGAGATGAAAGAACTGTTCCTGTGCGTTAAAGGTCCGGCGCTCTGCATTCAGACGACAGTTGTGAGTGGAGTTTTACTCAAACAAAACAACGTAAGCCTTTTCTTTTTCTTGCAGAGTACAATCCCAGAGAGGAGAAGAGCCTTAGTCATTACATCCTGTAACCCGCTCTGCTTTTGTCAGCACAAGGACAGCGCAGCTCGCAGGATAATTGTTAGTTAGTGGGATGAAAGGAGGAAATATAATAGATGAATAAAACCGCTTTGACAAAATGTTGAAGTTCAATAGCATTTGAGTCATCTGAACTTCCGTTTCCCTGATAAAGTATATAATGTACCTGGAACACATAGAAATAGGTTATATATATCTGCACAAAGAATTCATGCTCCTCATGTTGCAGTCCCAGAGTTCATGAGGAAATACTTGTATCTGGCAAAGCCTGTCCACATGACTCTATCTAGTTCCCATCAGTGTGTCCTTTCGAGTCCAGATCAAAACCACGATAACATAAAGACAAAACAAGAGCAAGCTAAGTGTAATGGAAATCAACATGACCCGAAGAGCAAAGTCAAAGCAATAAAGCATGTCCCTGAATCTCTCAACTGTCGTCATGCACATTACAAAGCCACTGTCGGACACTCGATTGACACCTGACCTTCAATAATGTGACAGAGCTGCCATTAGAGACGATAACTCGAGTCAAAGGTCACGCCGATCACCGATAACTTATTCCACGGGTCGAATAATGGACCACGATTCACATCCTCATACGCAAGAGGACATCCAGAAATTCATATGCAAGCTCCTAAACCGGCAAATTGAAATTGATTAGGAGCGCTGTGTGCTGCTGCCCAATAATCAGCTATTGATTCTGGAGAGGCTTTTGAGATTTTGAGTCTACAAGACACTTGGGTGCTGGATTGCATGTAATTATTTCCTAAGAATGCGTATTTAAATACAGCAAAAGAAACAGGATGAATTAGGTCTGATTTCATGAAATGTTATTACTACTCTGGGTTCAACACAAAGCCAATGAAAAATGATTACTTCCTGGACCTTTTTAACCAAATGGATTTCTGGTTATTGACTGTTGAGGAAACCGGAGGTCTGCGGGGGGCGCTCTAACTTCTTATCATCCTGCTCGTCACCGGCGTTCAAAGACCTCTGCCCCTCCCTTCTTCCTTTTATCACTCTTTCACTTTCGCTCGCCTCCTCACAACTATCTGAAGTGCTCTGCCTCCCGGGAACTGAGAATCGGGCCCATGGTGGGTGGTCTATCAGCATGTAGCCTCAGTGCACTACAGTAGAAGTGACGTGATTGGTTCTGAAGCTGCTGTCGCCTCCACCACGGGCCGGGATGCGAGTACAATTAGCGCATGAAACCGCGCACCTGCTGTGTTGGATAGGGAGGAACCAGGCCTGGAAAGGTTAGGTGACTGGACCAATTAGTGCGCCGCGCTAACGAATGAGCTATTTCTGGCTGTAGAGGACGAGAGTGTGAACATAAATGAAAAAGGACCGTCGTGCGGACTGATGGCAAAATAATAGGCCGTCACACATCATAACTAAGACGTCCCAGTTGGTGGGAAACTTAAAGACGGAAAAACTTTGAATGTGTGGATAGAAAAACTAAATCACAAACAATATGTTGCACATGTAAGAAAGTCACAGGCCCCCCGAGAAGAAAATAGCAGGCGTCATCAACATTTTATAAAGACGGCAGATGGCCATGATCTGTGGGCTGGCCTGGAGCAGGACTCATGAAGAAACTGATGTTTGGACAGAGACAATGATGAATTAGGACATGTTTAAGTGAATGAACAAGAAAAAGGGAATAAAGACAAATGAAGGAAGAGCCAGAGAGACAGTAATATCAGTAAAAAAGCACAGATGGTATCATCGGAATACCCTCAAGAAGGCACCACTACCGATAAATGTGCAGAAAGGGAAGTGTTTAGTTACGAAGCCATGACAAGATTACCTTAGGTTGTTTTCCAGTCATATGAATTGCTTGTTTAGGAGCCAGAGAAAACAGATCCTCTGCCCCCAACCTCAACAAAATTCTGAGTCTGATACCAGCCCATAAAATCCACCTGGTGTTCATACACATTCCATGGAATTTACAAATTCATCAACATCACCTCTACCACCCACACGTCCTCTTAAATATACTCTCTATATCAACCCAATAGCTTTATAGATGGATTAAAAATAAGAAGAAAAAAAAAGGGTGACTCATTCCGGATAAATTCGCTTCAAAAATATTAATTCTACCCTGAGTTTCACCCTCAACTTCAAACATTCTCTTGGCCTTCAAGTGACAAACTGCAGGAAAACAACAACACAATTCAGAACAACAAAAGGATAACTTCAAAATCTCTGGACACTGTGAGCTGTGAAAAACTGACCCACTCACATATTGTTTACCGCTGCCTTTTATTGAAGTTTCAGACTCGCAGTTCAGCTCTGGAGCGGCATTTATTTTCCCGCCGTCTGCAAGACAATTTATTGTGAGTTCACATCGTTCAGTGGCGGGGAAGAGTCGCCCCGATAGGAGTGGCCCCCGATGGTCGGGGGTCCAGCTCAGAGCTTGCAGGGATGAAATGATCTGACAGTTTCTGTGCCCCCTCAAAAAAACTTGCCAAATCGATCTTGCAGGATCGGCCAGCTGGGATTTTCAGATGACGACTGGATGAGAATCAGACCTTCATTACTGTTAAAAAATCTATATATGATTTGCTTCCCGTTGATTGAACCTTGTTTGGATCGATGGCCACAACCCGCATTCCCACTGCGCTCTGTCTCAATTTAATGACTATAAATACTATGTCACTGTAATAAGCCACTCAAACGGCACACAGGGTACACACGCCACTGATTGGTGCTAGATGATGGATATTTCTCAAAACTGAAATCATCTAGTGGTCGGGTTTGTGTGTGTGTGTGTGTGTGTGTGTGTGTGTGTGTGTGTGTGTGTGTGTGTGTGTGTGTGTGTGTGTGTGTGTGTGTGACTGCGAACTACACACAGAGTTCCTGTGCAGCCCCTCAGGGACAAACGAATGGGTGGGACTCAACAGAGCTGCAGTTTGGGGGGGAAAAGATAAGACTCTGGAGTTTCCAAACCGCTACACATGTGTGACTTTTCCAAACACAACACCATTGATTCTGATTTATCAAACTCAAAAAAATTTAACTATGGAGCTATTATAAATTATTTTAAAAATGTCAACTTTTGGAGTGCCGGGGTCACTTTGGCCACTAGGGGTCTCTCAATCAACAATAACAAAAGACCTGGTTTGATTACATTGCAAAACAATACAAACAGTGGAATAAAAAAAACAACAGACCTGATAACTGGCTTTGTTGTATGTGATTTGCGCGAAAGCAGAAATGGACAAAGTCACGGGTAAAGAAGATAAGACGCAACTACAAGGCATCCAAATCGAAACGTCCCATTACCTTGAGTAAATTTGGAAATTTCTCTGGGTTTGAACATTGTAGGAAACATTCATATGATGTAAGCACACAAGTCAGCAAAAATATATGTAATATAGGTCTAGTTGTCTTTAGACATTTAAAGAATTGTTATATATTATATTTCTGGAAGCTGCTGTTTTTTAACCACTTGAGGAGAGAAGGACATCAAACCAAAGTTATAGCTAAATTGAACATTGATTTATGGGTTAACAGCTTTTACTGGCTACTATCAGCAAATGTATTCATGATCACACATCCATCAGACACAACGTGACACAGGACTCAACGCCTGAATGGAAGTCCAACCGATTTGCATTTCTGCCCACATTAAATTCTATCATATCCTGGGGAATATGACATGACAGCTTGGTTAAGAAACATAGAGGACATCTGAGATGGATGAGACAAGTAAACAACGTTTTCATTAAAGGAGAACAAAGGGTCACGGGGAGGAGGAGTCGGTGATGAGACATGATTTTTGAAGCGTTTGGCCTGACAGCAGAGATGTTCATAGGAATTAAAACACCCGGCAAATCCCCGGTGAGCAAGGAGTCAATGTTCAATAAAGCGCAGCTGAAACGAGGGGTAAGATACATGAGCGGTTAATACTCCATGCTATATATCATGATGACAAGCCAGGTTGTTCAGCGCTTTTTGAAAATATCATCTTTTGAACCTTCAAAGGGACAACGCTCAGACAGAGAAAACCACATTTTCCCCTTCCGATCCGGTTCTGTGATCACACCAAAGGGACGTTCAAACCAACAGAATTACTGGCAAAGCAGATGAAAACAAAGGTAGCGGTGCTCAGTGAGTAACACAGGAGAGGAGGTCGTGAGCAGGAGGCGATGACACTGACGTTGTGGGTGCACAAGTGTCTGATGACTTATTTTTTGTATCGCAGAGGCAGCTTTCTGGTTATACAACCTGTGTGCTCCCTCCACACCCCTGCATCTCCATCCAGCCCCTCAAACTCTTCATCCCTTCTCTTAGTCATGTTCGTCTTCCTCCACTGCTCCCATTAACTCCGACTCCCTCCTCCGCCCCTCCCGCCCTCCTCTATCTCTCGCTTTCACCACCTCTATTTCATCCTACTCATCTTCTTTCTCCCCCACCTCGTCTCCACCTCCAAAGTTAGTTTATTGCTCGGGGAAGGTGAGTGAGATATCCAACCTCCACAGGTCGTCCTCCCCCTGAGCACATCCCTCCTCCCGTCACCAAAAATGGCCGGTGGTTGGCTTATTACTTCCTGCGATGTTTACCGCAGGAGTTGGGCTCTTACAGCACTGCAGCGTTTTCTGTCACGCTGTGCCGAATTACTTCACCTATCACTCACGCGCGACTCCGGTCGAAGTCCCCGTCTTTATTTGTTCCACTCCCCACCTGATCGACAGAACAGTAATTTTCACTCCTGAGAGAAATTACTCATTTTATGGTGCGTGATCTACAGCGCTCCGATATCCAGTGGAGCCACCAGATTTAGAATAGATTTGATTCTGTATAGCCTCGGTCGGAGCACGTTTTTTACCTGGTCTAATCCGCTTTAATTCTGATGATCGTGCAGAGAGTTTAATGGTCAGTATCCAACTGGAAATCGATTACAAGCACCACTCTACTCTATGAAAATGGTTTGTCGTTTAAAAATCCTATCCTAAAATAAGTCTTGTTATATTGTGTCTTTTTCTCCAGTCTCACTAACACAGACTTTGGTTGTTCCCTGTTGACTTCCACCCAGACAGACATAAGGGCATACAGTCAGCTTAGGTAACGTTCCGTGTCTTCGAGGCCTCATCAGGTGTCTCACGAGGGAGCAGATCCCAGCTCTTATAATTGTGAAACCTGGAGTCAGGACAGCAGACTTCTCCTCGCCTGTACTACTGCTCCCTGCAGAGGAGGAATCAAGACGACTTGAATGAACTTTTTTTCACTTTTCATCCCGCGCACCCTCATCAGAGTTCGGAGGAGACAACCACTGAGTTTTCCTGAACTCTCAAGCACTTGGACGGGCAAAAATGTTTTCCGGACAATGGAAGTAAGGATAAGGATCATCAAAGCAGTTAGTTGTACAGGCAGTCCAATAACTGAGATATGTCCTACTTAGTAAATGTAAAATGATCACAGCTCAACTGCACAGC
The DNA here is from genome assembly GCF_022539355.2 of Hippoglossus stenolepis. Lineage (NCBI taxonomy): Eukaryota > Metazoa > Chordata > Actinopteri > Pleuronectiformes > Pleuronectidae > Hippoglossus > Hippoglossus stenolepis. Next base: position 13,473,308 of record NC_061502.1, read on the forward strand.
CTTGTTTCTATGACTGAGCCACAAGGTGATGTTATGAAATCTCCATCTCTCCGCAGTTGATTTGCTTTGCCGCTTTACACAACTCTTAACTCTAAATTCTAGCAATTACTCATCGCACCAATTAGCTTAACACTTGACCCAATACACAACCTTTTCATGCTACTAATGAGACACATTCTCCGGGACGTTCACTGAGGCGCAAATGGGAAATCTGCAGATTCATTGAGATGGAATAACTCCTCACAACATTTGGATGCACCCTGGAAATTTAACCACCTACACTTTCTAATCAAGGAGAAAGTGATGTGGCCAGTTGCAAGTCATTAAGGTGCATTGAGCTTATTTTGAGGCCTAGAGGATGTGACAGGCTACCATTAATCTGACAACCAACCAGTTTTTAGAGCCCATTAAGTCAGCTGGCCATACAGCAGAAACCGCCAGGTGCTATTACAACTAAATGACAGTTTAATAGTGATATACAGTGGACAGGACCAAGCATCATGCCTGTGAAGCCACATACTGCCACACTATGTTATCTTTATATGGCTGAAATGGTCGTCTCTTGGATTGGCATGTTTACGTGTACTATATGTGAATTGTAAGTCACTGACATGATAAAAACCCAGACACATGCACAGGCTCACACATATTTATGCACTGGAGTGACAGGACAATCGTTTTTTTAAGATATAACTCAAACATCCACCTAAAACCCAATGTAGGACAAGCGAGGGTACAGATACACATGTACTAAATGCCAGACCGACAAAGAGACATAGATACATTCAACAGCCAAATCATTCAAAAGAATAGCTGTGATGCAAAATGCATCTTCTCCGGGAGTTTATCATCCGTTATATGGGCGTCGTCACGGCCATTTTTCATGGTATTTTTAGGGTTTCGGTAAATTTCCTCTCAGAGCAAAATGTTTGTTCTACAACAAATCATAACGGGGGTGACTGCTTCTTTACATGTGGATTCTTGAACTAATAAATAAAAAGAGAAACAGGATGTGTTTTTTGGGTTTGAGACCAAAATCTTCCATTCTATGTCAATGACTATGCATACAAATGGACCTTGAGATGTACATTCATTTTATGTTATTATTACAACAGTGCATGTCCAATCATCACAATATTTCCTCCACAGTCATTAAGGGCCATTTTGAACCACTACTGTATAAACTGTTGGAGAGAATTTGGCAGGCTGTAAATGAGATCCCCAGGGGCCACGCTTGGTTCGACAGGGCCAATTATAGGGGATTTGCCTCTTTTGTGTATTGCCACACAAAGATTGATGGTGTTAAATTAATCTATTGGGATGTTACATGCATTTTAATCAGAAGTCACGCCCCTCCGATCGATAGAAAAGTTTCCTCCATCCTCGAGTTTGTGGGATCCACTCATAAGATAGGTCGGATAAGTTAAGAGACCGAAAGGGCAAAAGCAGGCCCACCCCTGCAACACTGTTGTTTCTCAATGCCTTTCACTAACACAACCTCACCATAGACGTCCGGGCAAATGCAATCCGCTTTCAATCAAATGTACGAGGAGAGGACGCAGTGACAGAGCTTTGAACTTGCAATTACAAGAACACTGCAGCGTTATTCAAATGAATCCGCTGGGACAGGGGAGAGACACGTAAAGATCAGAGAGGCTGTGTGTGGCCTGAAAAGACTGACATTTCCTTTTTGGCTCTCATTCGCACAGAGGGGAAATTGTTTTGAGCCTGCACAAAAATATAATCACCCCCCAATTTGATCTGCGTGCCTTTTCTCCTGCTAAGACTCTCTGACTTATCAAACAAAAGCCGCACTCTCGGGAGTGGAGTCGTAAGGCAAGTTAGATTCTTCACCGAAAACAAAAGTCAATTAGTCTAATTAGAGGTAGAGACACAAACAATGAGTGTGCAAAAGCAAGATTGAGGGAGAGGTGTAATAAGAAGGGGAAAAAAGCTGTATGTGGGTGCGAGCACATTTCTCAGCTAATGTGTGATTGCACAAGCACGCCACTTAAACACAGTGGGATGTATGTGCTACCAAAAAGAAGTAAATGAATAAACAACAGCTGCTTCCATCACTGAGGAGCAGGAGCACGAGGAGTGGGAGGAAAATGAGAGAGATGAGGAGAAACGGAGGGGAAAGAAGCATCGCTTGTGCTCATCTGGGCCTCTGTGGCATCTGCCACCGCTCGGTACCTCAAACGGAGATGAGAGGGGGTAGGTAGGGCAGGAACAGTGGCAAACAGACAGGCAGACTGGGCCAGCTCCACGGAGGCTATGACACGCGGTGCTCAAACAGCACTGAAGAGACACAAGTGTTACATAAGTATGCCTTGTGACTTCAAAGCCGCAGATGCATGCAAATATACATGTTAAACATACTCGTTGCACCTTTGGGAGATCTGTGAGTCATGTTGGGTGCATGACCGGCCACGTGGGGATTGAACTAATGTCTAAGTCAGCATAACTGTTGCAAACGTAAAAACATAACAAACTATAACGGCACTCAGCAGAGCGCAAACCTCGTTCAATAGTCCCCTTTTATGCATCCATGAATTATTTGCTTGAAAATTGGTGAAAATGTTGCAACTATAACAAACATTCTTGGATCTGCCCCTCGAGCCAAACAATAATTTAATGGGTTGTTTCCAGACTCATACCACATCCTTCAAGTTTTGTGGTAATCCATTCAATTATCTTTGAACAATATTGCTTACAAACAAACCTAACATAAAATACAACCTCTTTGGCAGATGTAACCAGAGGCTTTGTCTTTTTTATCGAGAAGAGTAGCATTAACATGTTTCATATCCAACCTTTCATACTCATCACTCCGAGCCAATGCATTTGGTCAGTTTCCCAGAAGCAGGGAATAATCTGCTAATAGATGCACCGGCGAGAACCTTAAGATCATTATTGCATCCGAGCTAAATATTGATTTTGTGTATTGTTGGCCTGTCAAACAACCTCAGAGCGATGACAAAAAACAATTTTACCTGACGCTACTGAAATCTGAAGGAGTGTGCATTCGTGGATTAAGAGCAACCAGAAAGAAAAAGTTTGAGTAGTTTTACAAAGTGTCCTAAATCTCCTCTGCTCATCATATATTCGTCAGCACATATCAAATGTCATTACATACATTTTCAAACATTAACGCAGCCATGATTCCTCATTAAGAAGGAACAAATTGTACAGTTCTGTTACCAAGCAACCCTACGCACAGGGCGTGTCTAAATCTTTTTTTGCTAGTTTAATCGCAGAAAAGGTCAGGCCATGCCAGTCGCATGCTTCAAAGGGGATGTACTTAGTCTCTTTATTAGTCATGGGTGTGCTGTGGCAGTAACAATAAATCAAAGGTCACGGGTTGTGTGACTGCCTGCATTGTGAAAGGATTGCTTGTAGCGCCGATCTTATTGAGTATAAACATCAAATGTCTATTAAAATGATTTATCTTTCAAAACTGTGGTCAATCTCATGCTCACAGGATTTTCTTTGCAGCTAGTAAAAAAAAAACATTGAGTCAAAGTCACTGGTAAAGAGAGACATGCATCTGAGAAGCCAATGGGACGCAGTTAAGAGTTTCAGGACCAAAATGCAGCATAAGAAGTGAATCTTTCGACAAGTTTAAACAGTACATCAGGGATTGTTGCTCAGAGTTTGTGCCCTTGCAGCCAAAATCCCTCCTTTGAATACCCACCAGCTGTGTTAACAGCCGTTGGTTATTTAAAGTTTTCTACCCCAATATTAAACGAGTATTTCACATATGCAATAATTTAAACTGGTAGCTGTGTAGTAAAGTTTGATAAGGATTAGGACTAATGGATAAAAATGATAAAAGCAGAAAAGTGGGGGCTGAAATCTCTGCTCCCTCAGATGTTCTTTTTGTGATGCATGGACGCACGCACACGCACACGCACACACACACACACACTTCTACTATCTTCTTTTGAATCTGTAAGCGGTGCCTTTGATCTGCCTCGATGAGGAAACGCATATTCAAAAGCAGCAAGAGCGAGAGATGAAAGGCCAAACCAATTATAGCGAACTAAAGCGATATCTGAAATATGCTGTTGTCCGTAAATACATGTTCACATTAGTTTTAATACGGTGAGAAAAAGTCCAAACACCAACACGTTTACATCTTTGCAGACTCTGCAAAAAAATCGTAATGAATGTATGAATTCATCTTGTTGATCATTTAAATACAGAGAGTTCCGACACATTAAATTAAAACTGCAAAAAAAAGATCTGAGTTGTGGTGCAGACTCAATGAAGACCCCCAGTGAGCTTTGATGTACACTCAGTCTTTTCAGAGCATCGTCTATAGATAACTTTCTATTGTTGACATGGCATCAATTTTATGCTTAATCTCAGTGGACTGTTCTTCATTTGAATGGGTCCTCTGGATTACGTATTAGCTGGTCATCAATTTCACGGTTTGTTTCAAAGGCTTGTCTAATCGCAGAGGCCTCTGCTGTAACAGCTTTAACATGGAGATGCTTTAAAAAGAGCAAAAGCTGATTTCCCAGCACTGCTAGCATGCTCACCGTAACAACACCAGTATGCTGTTGTTGCAATACGTTTACCACGATCACCTACGTGGTTTAGCGTGTTAGCATGCTGAGGCTAATGCGACTGTGATTTTTTTTGCAGTAATTTCATTTTGATGGTGCGAGATGAACAAGTGTTTGCCAAAGTCATCACACTTTATCAAAAGGGTCCATTACTGTCTATAGCAAATTTTACAACAATCCCTTTAATATTCGCGGAGCTATTTCACACAAACCCACAGATGGTTTGTGATGGTGTATCAAGACATTAGGATTCCTCCAGGAACCATGACCATGACAAAACGTGTAGATGATGAGATGTTTCAGGGTGGAATGAAGCGGTGGGCTGGCCCGTCGACAGTCAGACTGACATATCCCATTACACAGTAAAAATAATACTGGTTGATTATTGGGTTGTAGGTTACACTGAAGGCATGAGCTAATCTCCTGAGTGCTTCTCCAAATGGGAAAAATTCTGTGAATGAAATAACCTTTCATGTCATATCAGCACCTCTCATGTCGTGCATCACTTCATACAGCGATGATAAGCTCTTAAATATAGAACATACTTCGAAATGCATCAGAATACTTAACGCTGATCCTTTTAAGTGGCAGCAATATCCATCTGGGAGAAGTGGGAGATGACCGCTAAGATCCATTTTCACGCCTGTGATTTGCATCTATTTAGTGCTGGTGGGTATGAGTTGTGTCAGCAGCTGCTCACCTTTCGATACCCAATTAACCCTCCTCTAAACTGCTGCACCCTCATCAGCTTTATTAAGGTGGATGAGCGGAGAAGAGCTTGACTGATTTGAAATGATAAAAAATTCATTGTCCGATTCAGTCGTTTGAGACTGAGGGGTAAAGAAAATAGAAACCAACCAAAGGTGAGACTGGGGCAAATAACTTAATAGTGCAAATACTCAAACTGGAGCACGACCAATATGGATTTTCGGGGAGCGATCCTGATAATGATGATAGTCAGCGATAGTTTATTCAGTCAAATAAAAGTTATATTATGAGCTGATATTTATCCACCAATCGATAAATGGTGGATAAATATACTGTAAGAAAGAGGAAGATGTATGATGCACTGATGCTGCAGTCGCTGCAACATGACGCATTTTAACTTTATTTTATAACATAACAGTTGCGAATGAAGGAAGAAAGAATGAGAAAAGCACAGAGTCAGAAATACTGCGTAACATGAAATGATTCATCATTTGTGGGAGGTGAGGTACAATGTCTTCCCACAGTCTCCTTATGTGTTTAAATCCACTTCACATGGAATACATTCATAACCTAACTCGAGATGTAGCGGCTCTGTAGTGCCAGTCAGAGCTCTTAACTGTAAAAGCCACTAAGAGTCAGTTTGCTTAATATGGCCAGGACGGGCTGCAACAGACAGCAGCACATTTCCCTGTATTGCCGTGTAGTTCCTGTGTACTAATGCAGTTCCTCTCTTTTAATGAAGCCTGAACTGCTGAGCCGGGCTCCCTGATGATGCCTGCCTCTGTAACTGAGCCCAGTATGTGAGATCTTTTTTCCCAGGCTAAAAAATAAAGAAATAATCAGAAGCTTTGAAGAATCCAGGACATCCCGGTGATAGATGTTTACCATCACAAGTATTTCAAACAAACACTTTTAAAAAAATGTATCCTCTGTGTGACGCCACTGGCCGAGTCAGCTTGAAACGGAAAGAACAGTGCGAGTAAAGGGAATCAAAGCAACAACAACAAAAGAACGTCGAGGATATCTCCATTCAACCATCTGATTGGGTGAAATTTCAAAAACAAGAATATATTTTGGATGTTATCTTTCGTAACTAAATCCAATGTTCCCACTTGCCACTTACTTTCCCCATCATTCTCCACCCCCCACCGCCGTGGCTGTCATCGAACCCACTTGGAGTCTGACGGCAGGATGTGATTTACACCTCATGCCTCCCTGTTAGTCCACTTAACCCTGACTGCAGAGTTGTGATGCAGTAATTGGCATGACTTAAAGCCCGATCTCTAAATCATGCAAGCAAATCGCAGCAAGCTAAAACACACAGACACCATCTAACAAACTAACACTGACCTTTTTTTCTTCACCTCAACACAGCATTCTCTAAACAACAGGTTGCTGTACTGAGAGCTCCATCTCTATCACACACACACACACACCAAAACACACACACACACACACACACACACACACACACACACACACACACAGGGTAAATGTACTCAACCCAATGGTCCAGAGTAATGCATCTGCCTTACAGAGCTTTTTTCCCCAATGGTAGCCGCTATTGATTGCATCTCAAAATAGTTGCTCTAAAAGCTTTTGGGAAAATGCGGTGAGACTCTTCTCTGGCTTCTTGTTTTCATAGTTTTTAAATATTGTGATCTTGTAGAGGCAAAGATTTAGGACAACACTGTAAGAACAAATCATAAGTTTACCATTTCTATCTTTGCTGTAAATGCTATATATATATATTTTGGCGAAAAAATACACAGACAGAGCAGAACATACTATTCTGTAATCACACATTGGGCAGTCACTACATCGAACAATGTCAGTGACTGATGGTGACTTCGGTGACATTTGGAGAGTGTGATCACAGCTGGAGATATAAGTGTTGCTGAGTAATTGCCACGGTTGATCTGATCTAATTATCTACAGTGAGAGAAATGTGAGTTCCTATGCTTTGTACAAATTGATTGGCTCAAAACGATGCACATACTTTGCATACATTTTTCCTTTGTCTTAATAACAGCAAACAAATGTCAGTAAAGTAATAGTCTATTACAACATAAATGTATGTAGGAGGACTTTTTGATCTTAGGTTTAAAAATCGCAACTTTGTGCGTTAGAAGCGTCATCAATCCCCACCACTCACTCACAGTAAATCCAGCAGGGTTCCTCTGCTGTGTTCACACATCGACTGCTCCTGGATTTCTACGTACATTATACAAGGCGGAATAAGTCCGTGGACACTGCTTCCTCGGACATTTGCATTCACACGTGCACATCCTCCGGAGAAAATACAGAGGATCTGATGAGTTCAGTGCATGTCTGAAAGCAGCTTTAGAGTCTCCAATTAACCTAAACCCAATCTGCCTGTTTGTAGGAAGAAGCCAGTAACTGGAGAAACCCAATGTTAACTCCACACAGATTGCTTCATGTATAAAATATATGAAATTGATGCTTTTCACATTCAATTTCAATTCACATGGAAACCCTTAATATTCTAAGTGGCTGCTTGAATCAAATGACCTGAGGATAAGGATATACAGGGAGGATATATGAAAACCACTCATAGTAAGTCATCTGCCAACAGCAATATGTAGCACATATCATAATTGTAAAGATCTTCCTATAAAAGTAGACTGCATCAGTTAAACAAATTGCCACAGACAGGCAGCACGGCAGTCTCACCTCGACTTAACCTTCAACATCAAAGCAAAATGCAAGATACCTCAAGGCAGGAGTGAAAAATCACATCAATTATTTTTCCCTCATTGAGACAATCCTCTGCTGAGAGAGGGAGACGATGAGGAGGGAGAGAAAAAGGAGGAGGAGAGTGAGATATGATACTGTAGCTGGAAGGTGAGACCCTGAGTGAGGGGAGCCAAGTTAAGAAAAGGAATTATGTTATAATCTGAGGCAGCAAAATGGGTCTTTCATTTACTGGTGTGTATACAATAACTAAACGTACCGTGTACAGGCGGTCGTGGGAGGGACGCAGCAATGAGCCAACACTGAGTCACTACAGTTTATTGGCAAAATGAACTACTGACACACACACCAGCTCTTGTACTTGAAAATTAGCTCGAAAATAGAAACGGCTTTTTCCCAAATAGCAATTTCCTTTGACAAACAATGCTCCAAATGGGTCTGTTGTGTGAGATCTGTGCAACACCAGGCCATGGAAAATTTTGCTAAATATACCTTTAAAAAACAGTTTTCCTCAGGCTAGGTTTCCTGTTTGCACTGGCAACATCGCTGTGGGTGTTGCTTTCTCTCCAAATGAATTTCCATGAAATATAAAGCAATGCACACATGATGGAGGGGGACATCTGAGGTGCCGCAAATCACACTGGTGACTCAAATTTAATCACAAGATTTCCCAAAGTGCACGCTGTCTGTTGCGGAGACACAGCCATCATGCATAGAAAACGAGGATGAGATTCCATTAATATGCATGTACACACTACAAGCATCTGTATTTTTAAAACTAAAGTTCGGGTAAATAATTAACAATGACGAGATTTACTTTGCTCATCTTGCCAGTGCATATCAAGCTTAAATTAAAACCAAAAGACAAACATTAGCCAAAGCCATTAAGCTTCTGATGTCTAGAGTATAAATGCCGGTTTAGCGATTCTTAAATTTAGTTCTTCAAGTCTGAAACAACTTCACAATAATAAAGAAAGCAGCCACTTAGAGGTGTCAAGCATTAACAAGGTACTCGGTGCACTGAGTTCATTGGCAGAGATAGAGAAAGAGTGAGAGAGAGTGGTAGAGGCAGGAAGTAAAAAAAATAAGTAAGGGGAAAAAGAGAGTTAGAGACAGAGCGCGTGTGACGTCTCGATCTGTGCAGCCAATCAGTGTCAGAGTCACAAACACCAGTAAGTCTGTCGACTGTCAGAGCGATTCATCAATCTGGTCGGCTCCGTGACAAAGTGGGAAGAGTAGCACAGCTGCTGTGTGCAGGCTTGTGTGTGCGTGTGCATGAGTGAGTGTGTGTGGTAGTTAATGAAAACAAACTAGTGAGCTTGCCAGATCGCTGATGAGTGAAGTGTCTATGGAAAGGTTGGAGCCCTAAATTGATTTACCACCTGTTAAATACCCAGGTCTGTCAGTTTGCTATATAAAAAAAGATAAGTGGCAAAGACGAACCAAAAAGTCGCTGGACTATATCAAACCATTCACAAAAAAAATGAAAAAAGCAGACAGCGAAGAAAAGTAAAGAAAAAGTGCACTCCCTCGTGTGATTGCTCCGCGCTGAAATAGGAGAATAGAAGTGAATAAAACACAATAGCCTGGAAAAAACCCCAGAAGTAATACCACAGACATAGCCTGAGACCATCTTCCATTACACAGGCTATCTGTCCCCTCCAATTCAGTCCCTATACATGCAGTTCCCAGAGGCAATACACACCAACATCAGCCCAACATCCCCTATGGGGAAATACAGCTCTGGGATTTCATCCAATCAGTATTACAACTGTTTTATATGATGGAACGGCATCATGGCAGCAGTACAACCTGAACCTCTCAGGAGATGTGTTGGCTGGACATTTCTATTCAGAGTGAATTCACATCCAAGTAAGTGCACTGCAGTCTATTGTATTTTTTTTTTTTTTTACAGCAGCATTGAATTGCCTCATTATTTCCCATCAAAGACAAACTCAGGGAAGAGTTTTTTTAATCTTAAAAAATCACACGTCAGGCTGCTCAACGACTCATCTGCTTATTGTGTATGTGACACAACAAATGAAACGACCATGAGACGCACGCTGCCTTGTTTTTGATAGAAGTAAACCTCAGATTGTAAGAATAGAGAGAACAATTACTGAAGCCAGGTACAAGGACTCTGATGCATGCCATTCAGTGCAGGCCAGTTTTGTCCTAATTCAAACCATTAAAGTATCTGAACCCGAGATTTCAGTTGCTGGGAATGGAGAAGGAAAAGCTGCTTGATGCCAGACTGTAAATGATTATAAATCAAATCTCTTCTCTCACTTTACTGGCAGTCAGGCTCTTTTTTGGCCTTATAATTATTTTACTCGTAAATCACTTGACTTGAATTGATTTCATGCACTCTAGTCCCTCTTTCCGGGGAGCTTTCTGGCCCGTTTCCTGACTTGTAGGTATCTCTGATTAGCCTCTGTTACTGCCACTAGGGAGCAGTTATTATGGAAAAAAGCAGTGCAAAAAAAATATTATGTTAAACAAAGAAAATAGTCAAATGTGTAAAGGAGATATATACTGCTTTTTCAGTTGGTCTTTCCTCTGGTGTGTTATTGGCACAGGAGATAAGAGACAGGAGCTAAAACCAAGTGGTTCAGGCAGAGGCAGAAAAGAGGAGCTGCAGAAATAGACACTTTGAGGAAAGTGATGTGTTTTTCTAAACATTAAAGCATGAAAAGCTTTTCAAGTGATAACACAAAATAAAAATATGAATCTGAATATTAGTACGATATGTCTGTCTTTAACAAAACCTTAAAAAGGCATAAAAGTCACTCAGTTGCACTTGGCATTCAAATCAAGGATGCACAGCTCGTGGGTGATGAGTAATTGCAACAGAAATACTTTCCTTGGCGAACATTAGCCCATGTCGCCTTTTATGAAAGTGTAACCTTTACACGATGGTGCACTTCTTAAGCTATGACCAAACTGCCTCAGCCCTGTATACCTCTGCATGTGTAGGGTACGAAGACATTACATGTTTTTCATTATTTCTCCATTTCATCTCCTCTCGCCCGCCTGCTCCCTGGTGTCCGTCTTCCAAAGGGTTGCCTGTGACACTGTCATGGCAACAAGCATTTGGAGTTGATAATGCTTACAAGCAGCAGCGTATAGTATCATAACCCATCATAATAAAAATACATTAATGCCGTTAGTCTTTTCATATGTGTGTGTTTTGCTATGGAAAAGTATTGAAAATCCATATCAGTGAGCTGCAGTTCCAAGAGGAGGAATATGGATCTTGTTGAGGAGTGAAATAGGATCAACTGTGAGGTGAAGTTGGATTTTTGTAGTGAACACAGGCCCATGTATGTTGAACCTTATTGTCCAATAAAGAGGAAGTTGAACCCAATTGCAAAGTGCCAAGTTTTGAATTGTGATCACAAGTGTGGCTCATAACTGAAGCAGAAATATCACAGATATAAGCTTGTTTTCCTTCAAGGGGTGTCATGGTTACTACGGTAAGAGGCTCAGATACAGTATATACACAAATGGTATAACTGTTACTTCTTTGGGCTGCTGATTACAATGCCGCTGAGACAGGTACCGTCAACAGCGAGGAAACCTCAGGCAGACCCAGAACATATTGGGAGGATTACACTAAGTATCCCACCTGGCCTGGAAACAGCTTAGGATCCCACTGGAGAGGCTGGAGTGACATTTGAGCTACTTGTTTTCCGTCATAGATTGCTTTATAGATCATGTTTTTTAAAACACACGTTTGTGAATATTTAGAAATGAATTTTAAAAAGCAAGGTTTTTCACAATCCTTTTCTGAAACCACTTGGGCACGTTCAGTAGAATAGCAAACAAATGTTTTCGAAAACACAAAGGAAGGGCATAAAGCTGTAGAATAGAGCTGGTGGATACGATGGAAACAGATGTCTCTGTGGTGCTAACAGGAGACAGAGTGGAATGACGTATGGCGAGTAAGTAAAGAGTGGAGCTAAACTGCAGGGCAAGAATGCATCCTCCAGCCAAACAGAGGAGACGGACAGGGACAGAGTTAATGTCATGACGACAAAGGGGCCAAACAGAAGACTTTGAGCTACAAGTGAAAATGAACTTGAATTTAGTCCCATGTTGAGTGGTTCAATCAAACTCTGGAGTGGGGATTAGAACCTGACCTTAACCCTGACCACTTACCACCTAACATTGACCCTAACCACAACCAATTAACCTGGATCCCCAAACACCTAACATAACCATGACCTCTAACCACAACCAATTAACCCGGACCCCCAATCAGCTAACATTAAACCGAACTCTGACCGTAACTTAAGCGATAAAAAACAGCAACCAATGCCATTGAAACCAAGAAAACTTTTCACATTGGTACAACATTAAAATGTCAAGCCCACTTCCATGTATAGGATTTGGATTTTACACACTACCTGCCAGTGCACTCACATACTTTACATTTCACGACTTCTCTCTTGTTGTTTATTTGCACTGCACTCCACAAATTGCTGCGTGGTGTTTTCTGATAAAGTTGATGTTTATGTAAGTGGTGGCATTTGCTGTTTACTAGAACAAACACTTCTTTGTCAATATCTTTCATGAAGGTTACATAGCTTGACTGCTAATATGCTTTATTAAAAGGTATTAAGGCTGTTGAAAAACTGAATTAATTTCTATGAGCATGTCAAAGCTGTTAATTATAAAAATTCCCACAGCATAAATAGTGTCATAAATAAATGCTGCCACTTTTTCGAGAAAAAAAACTAGTTCAAACAAATGTGAACTAACATAGAATTAATTTGAAATCATTTGCTTTTTTTTCCCCAATGTGAATCATGTACATATATTTTTACTATGTCAGCAAACACCCTTTCCTTAGCTGACCCAAAAGGCTTCCTCACGTTACAATGACTCGTAAGAAACGACCTTTTTATACTTTAACACTGAGAATTCAAACAGATGACTTCAGATCAAATACTTCATATTTTCCACACATATAAGCCCCTGTTAAAACTTTGAATAAAACTTGTCAGCCCAGCCAACACAAAGGTCAGGGTTAAAGAGCGCTTTATGAGCCACGTCCCCTCTGTGAGCTGGGCCCTCTGTGAGTGAGAGGCGACATTTAGCAGTGACTTGTAAGGCCACTCTGACTAAGCGAGTTATGATCCCACACAGAGCAGAACAGAGCAAAGCGAGACAGTCAGACTGAGGTGATATCAGATGGAAGGTCAACGGGAGGAAGGAGAGAGTCAGAGGGATTGGGCGTCCTCGTCTATTGCCCTGTCACTCATTTAGCCGCATGGCGATGTCTGGCAGGGCGGGGACTAAAGTGAGCTATAAATAGAGTGAGGCAGGATGGGAAGAGGACAGAGGACAATAATGATACATCAACCAGGTGGTGAGGTGGGCTCCTGTGATGTGTGTGGCAATTACTGGTCCCTCTCCGGGATGGAAAACATCAATCCCAAATTAAATGTTGATGAACTACCACAAATCGACAAAGCGAATACGCACATAAACACACACACAATCTATTTATAGCTCTGTCTTTGTCAGGACCGTCATTTCGACTTTGAATCTGTTTTTCTAACCACAAACCGTTGAATTCACCCGACCCCAGCAAGATTGATCTGAACGTGGAGGCTTCCCTTGTTTTGACTATTACTGTGAGAAAGAAGAGAGTGAAAAGCAAAACAAAATGCATCAACACAATCTTCACCCAAACGTCCACCAAGGCTGAATTCTCAAAACCCTTATACATGAATCCTCAGTTTAACAAGTGGACACGGAGCATACTTTGTATTCAGTGAGCTCAGTAAAGGTAATGACACAAACACACACACAAAACCACATTTTAGGCCGATTCCCCTCTGATGTCTGAAGCGTACAGGGTTTTTTCAAGGACACTTTCCAGCGAATCTCACAGAGACGATCTAATTAGTGTCATTAGCATTATCTAATTGGCGCTTTAAAATTGAAAGATTAGCTCTGGTGCTAACTGTGCTAACCTATTTTAGGATTTCCGAGACTGACAAAGAGAGCGAGAGCGAGAGCGAGAGCGAGAGGGCTTACAAGTCCATCACAGGAAATTAATTTAGCTCTGGGTATATAGTTTGATCCTTCAACCTCAGAAATAGACACATGGAGGCCATGAGAGGCGGAGGTTACGGCCGGGGGGGTCTGGCCCCCCTTCGCGCTCCCGCCCCCCACTCCACTTCACTAATTAACAATTGTTTTAATCCTCCTTTAATTCTGCAGACAATTGCACAATTTGTGCGAGTGTTTGTGTGTGTGTGTGTGTGTTTGTGTGTGTGTGTGTGTGTGTGTGTGTGTGTGTGTGTGTGTGTTGCACAGCAAGGGTCCTCACCGTTCACCAGATTAGTCGAGCTACTCTCCACCAAGCGTTGCCCACAGCGACCCAAGGTAATTGCTTTTTAATTAAGCCCCCGGTGCTAATCCCAATGATATTTAGCAGAGACACACACCAGCGCGGACTCATGCGCACACATGCACTTTCCTGCACATACAGAGGCTGAAAAGGGGACATGGAATGAAAAGAAGAGGAAGACATTCCACAAGATTTACCCGTCTGTACACCAGACCAATGTGTAATAGGCTTTGTTGTTATTACTCTTTTGTCCACACTGGTAGGTAAGGCCGGGAGAATATGAAGTCATTCATGTAGTGAAGCAACAAATGAATTTTCCCCTCGTGCCCAATCTGAGAATATCCCTTTAGACTGAAAATGAGCACCCAGATCGATTCCGGACATTGTGTGTGTGTCTGCGTGTGTGTCAAGGTTTGTGTGTGTGTCATAATCTCTCCAGTGACCCACAATTAGGCCCTGCACACCTCAAAGATGTAAACTTCTATCGAGCAGTTCTCCTCAGATGTTCCGAAAACGATACTGGCATCAGAAATGCCAAAAACGCTGAGTTGGGCATCAGCAAGTTCACAAATCTATGTCCCGATCCGATACCACTTCTTTAAGTTATATAAGTTTCACCCAAATAAAACTGCAATTTCTTTTCCTGGAAATCACTTTTTCTCTGCTGCTACAAAACATCAATTGCGCTGTATTGCTACAGGCAAGTACAGTTTCTAAAGTGACAAAGAAGTAGTGGCAACATGTACTATATGCAAAACTTCAGTTATAATGGTTAAAAAGTATTTATAGTTAGTATTTATATAAGTTATATAGCCTAAGTAGTTCAATTAAATGCACTGGCATGAGATCTGTACTCTGTATCCGCCAATAAACAAAGTCCAAGAATCGAAATCGGTATTGGAAAGAGGAAAGATGGTGCAGCAACATTTCTACTTTCTTCTTCTGTCAGTCTATGTCTCTTTCTTTCCCTGCCCTTTCTCCAGATCCAACAATCACTTTCTCTTGTCACAACCACTATCTCCTTCACTTCATTTCTATCCTTCCACAATGTCTCTCTATCAATCCTCACACTTGTCTGCCATTTTGTTCTCTGTCATGCATTTTTTCTTCCTCTCCTCCCTTTTGACTCACCCTCTTCTTTTTTTCCGAGGGACATCACATTCATCTCCTCCAGGGTCATCGGTGGAAATGTCCCAACTGTCAGACATTTAGGTGATAACTATGAAATATGCCGAACCAATGAACACCCTCACTGGCACCACAGTCGTAAATCTCATTTCAATTCTTCTCATCCTCAACCCGCTCGGAATTTCCTTTGATGTCATTGGTCCGATGTGTGAAGGTACCACGCGAGGGAAGTTCGGGCTTATGTTGGACCGTCTTTCACAAACACTTCCATTGCTCACGCTGATCCACTCTGATCCCTCGCTCGACTTTCTTGAACATCCCCTGTTTGATTGGGCCGTCTCATGTCTAATCTTATAACCACGACCTTTCTGATTTAACACCTCTTTTTGGTTTTTACTAAAAACCGCTCGGCGCATGAAGATACACGTCAAGAGCAAGAGCTCCTTTGAGCAAAGTTAAGCTTTTAAACAAACTGCTCAGTATTTCAGAGAGGGATATTACTGACTTTACCCGTCATACTCATCAAACTCTCCCCCCATGCAATTTCTGCAGTGGCATCTGACTCCGGCTACTCATTCTGGTTGTTCGCTCTCTGGCAGATTACAGACTATATATAGCGTGATTTATCTTTAATCTCCCTGTGATATAACCGTGCAAACCATTTTCAGTAGTTCTTTGTTTTTGCCGCACCACAGTAGTTCCCTCTGAGGGCATCCTGAACGCACCGGCCTCCTCTTTTAACCAAAGCACTGATAACTTCCTTCTTCCCTCTACCGTCTTTTGGATATCCTCTTTTCTGTTATTCATGATCTTCTTTCTTGATTAACTTTTCCTACTTCACTCATTTTGGGGGCGGTTCTGCTTGTATTTAGAGGGAATTTTTTATAAGCAACATGCATGCCAAATACAAGAGGCGACGCACACACACAAACTCGCACCCAACCTTGGGCTATTAAGGCGACTCGCGCATGATGTGTGAGTGGGTGTAGTTTCAGCCTCCCAGGATCTGACCCTGCGTGATTAGATGTTGCCGTGTCAGAAAAAAAAAGACGAAGCATTTGATCAATGTTTTAGCTGCATGTAATGATCTGCTTCATAAGCGTGGCATCAAGGCAAGCTCAAGTAGCGTGTAAGCCATCTGTCTGCGACTTGAGGAAAAGATGGGCAGTTTTCGGAAGACGAGAGGAAAAGAGGGGGAGCATGAATGATTTAAGAGTGGCATGCAACGAGCAGATGACTGCATAAATAGAAAGAGGGGGGATATGAGCTAGAGCATATGCTGCGTATGGCTTACTGAGAAGTGGTATTAGGGAAATTGGTACAGAGAGGAATTATGACAGGAGAGGGAGACGACAGGTACAGTAATGGAAGGGAGTGTGGCTTTAAACTAAAAAAGTTTGATTGGATAAAACTTTTCTTTCCCTTTAGTATGATTGTACTGGGAGCCCTCAAGGTTGGTTAATTGATCAAAGTTTGTCTCCACAGAAAAGGCAACCTTCAGAAACAGAAAGCAAAATGAAGTTGTGAATAAGAGATTTGAAAGAGTGACAAATCACAGGAAATGTTCCCGGGGTCTTCCGCAAAACAGACAAAATCCAAAATCACACCGGCTCGGTGCGGCGCCGCGGACATAAAACACGAAACCACTGACGTGTAGCGGCAGCAGACGTTATCTTTCAAGCAAACGTGCCGCACCTCTTTTTTTAAAGAATTAACTACCCTTGACAAGGGAGAAGGGAAAGTGGCCAAAAGGTAGGGGAGACACACAAAGGAGAAAGATTGAGCAGTAAAGATGCTGCAGGTAGATCGACAGGCAAGGATGGAGGAACGGGGAGAAACGTAAGAGTGAGTGACAGACAGTGTGAATGGGATAAAAATAAACACAGTTTCTAGGTTAAATCTATTGAGTAGTAATTGGATCAATTCTCATCTGATTATTATTCTGGGCTGATGTTACCGACTGTGTGTGTGTGTGTGTGTGTGTGTGTGTGTGTGTGTGTGTGTGTGTGTGTGTGTGTGTGCTGATGATGAGAGAATCACACACCGCCATCTCTCCTTCAATCTGAAACGTATATTCGGCAGCACCACAGAGATTGAGGCGCTAGTGTAAACAGAGAGAAAACCGCGAGTTAGTGACGTGTTTGTGGGCATCGATGGTGGCGGGGGGGGGACGACGACACACATAGCTCTGGCCTTGTCAAAAAGTAGATTAATTGTCTGGCAGAGAAGAGAAGGAGGAGCAAAAAAGGAAAATGAAAATGATTTCTCCCACTTAGGTTGCCCCCTGGATCACACCCAGGTAAACAGTGCAGCCGACACTGAAGGGGGGGAGCTGGAAGGTCAAGCTGGCAACAAAAATGTCACCTTCTCCCGATCTGCATGTTCCTCGTTCTCTCCGTTTAGAGTTACCTCTATTTTTGGTACTTTAAGATTGTATTTTGACCGTATTACAAATTCAATATTCAAGAAGTTGATTGTCATCACGGGAGCACAAATGAAATTATGACTCAAATCAAACTGTTTCCTGTTGTTAAGTTTAACAAAGGAAATGTTGAGTATGATAAATAATGAACAATATGTATATTGCATCATCTATTTAAGTGGTATGCTAAATATGATGTTTGTAGTGCAGTGTTTTAAGTGTTTTATTGCTCTATTAGAAGGAGAGGTGGTCAGGGCATGAAAAAAAGGAATGAAAGTACGAGATGGAGCTGAATGCATCACAATGGAGAGTTTGCCTTTTGGCCACTGAGTCTGCAGGAAGCCGGAATCGTTATGCTGCCTCGACCGTGGTGTGATCCAGCTCGGCAAGTCTTGGCCGGCCGTAGATCACCATGTGAGATGAGTTAGAGAGTTCTGGCCGAGTCTGCCCTCTGAAAACAAACACGACTTCCATGACGGCTGGATCTTCAACCTCAGGAAGTTTTAGCAAAATTGAATCATATCATTTCAGTTCTTGTATGGCTGTGTTGTTTTGGTAGAAAAACATTTTGATCACATCTCACCAATACAGGGAACTGTGATCACATTTAAGCAATATTTATCCATATGTTAATATACTATATATATATAATCTTCAATGGAATTTCCCATTGACACTTTCATGTCTGTCTCTGCCTCCGTTTCTCTCTCTTCCTCCCTGGCTGCAAAGTGTTGTTTACTCTGACCGTCACATGTCGACAGTCCTGGTGGTTGCAGAGCTTTCCAGCACCATAAAGTCCATCTGATGATAAACCGCAAATGCATTAGCAGTTTCGAGCTTGCTGTTGGGGCCTGTCTGAAAGCCACTAATGGAAATGTGTGCACAAAATCCATCGCTATAGTGCACCGTAACACAACACACACATGCACACACACACACAACACACAACACACAACTGGCTCGATAAATGCGTTTACTGTAAATGGGAGAGACAAAGAAGGATGTAGAGATTGAGAGAGAAGTAGCAGGGAGGAATTTGTCTATATTTATATTTGCATCTATTTAAATCTGTTGTAATTTATTACATATTTAATTTGACCACCCAAATCACCACTACTGACAATAGGGAGTCCATCTGCAGGGATTTACGTGTAATGTTGATGCAGATTCCTGTCTTCATTTCCTTTTATTGTTTCTTCTCTCTCCCAAAACTGTCCTGACGCATTTAAATGATCTGAATTTATGAATCTGTTCCCACTTAAGTCTCCTCTGCTTGTGAATCCTCCCCCAGGCTGCGGAGTAAGTGTATGTGTGTATACTTATGCTTGATTGAGTAAATGCGTGCGTGCATGTATGTGTCTGTCAGTGAATGAAATGGCTCTAAGCGTGCGTGAAAGGAAATATCTGCGATTTGTATGTGAGACGGGTTACTGGAGGGAAAGGGAGGGGGCGGGGGGGGGTTGTGGCTGCACCTGAGGCTCCAACTGCTAATGCTAACACTTGCTAATAACCCGAGGGACCCTGGTGGAGGCTCAAGGACGGTGGAGGTCAGGCAGCTGGGCTCCGTGCCTGTGCCTGAGTCACCTGTCCTGAGGTATCTGTGAGCCAGGAGCAAAGGTGGAAGGATTGTTGAGCCCAGAGGCCAAAGCAGTTGCCAGACAAACAGTGGGAAAGACAAGCCATGACTCCACATTGTCACAGCTTCGGGGCTGATTCTAGACACACACACACGCGGCAGGGGCCAATGCCACAAGATGAGAGTAGCAGGACAGTCCTCAGGAGAGAAATGGGCCCTTCAGCCAATTCTCAGCTACTGATTACACACTGAGAGACGGAGCAAAAAGAGAGGAGATGAAATGAGCCGTCTGGGCCCCTCTGTATGTCTCAGTGTAATCTAATCAGTCATTCTACCCACAAGGACATTAAACCAGTAAATTACTCATATCACAAATAAAGTAGAAGGTCACATGGGTCGAGGGAGGTGAAAAGAAACAATTGGGACTTTAAGGATTCAGTGAAATTCTCATTTAAGGCATATATCTGACTTTCTTAATAGGCGTGAGTGTGATCCTTGTGTGGAACAAATGCCCTCGAGTAGGACAACATACATAAACAAAGCCTCAGGGAACACTGTACGGATGTAAAATTAGTCTAATAGCGTACAACCTCATTATACATTAATGTTTTGTATCGAGAAAGTGGGAGAAGAAAACAATTCACGCAGCAAATAATAGATGCAATTCTGGAAACACTTCAAGTTAAATAGCTTCTGCTCCAAAGGCTGCAGAGCTCAGTATTATACATCAACACAATGAGTGCTCTTAAAGGGCCATGCAAACGGGCACACGCACCGAAAAAACGCTGCCATTGAAGAACGATTAATGCAAAAAAGACGAGTAAAAGGTTATGATCGAGTAGGTTTTATAAACTTCCCATCAATCGTAGCTCGGGGAGTCGGCTCAGGGGTCACTCTGCTCTGTGCTGCCACTGTGAGACATAGTGAGGACCAATATGATGGAGGTCAATAAGTTTTAGAAGATAAGCTTGGCTTTGCAGCTTTATTGGACTGCCAGGGGATGAAATACAGCCTGCGTCTAATGTAAAGCCTTTATGTCAGAGGGCCTGATGTCAAGGAGAGTTGTTGACTTGGTCACTCAGATCGGTTTGAACTTACGAATATCAAATATGGGCCTTTTTTAATATCTGCTCTCAAGTTCTCAACTTGTTCATTAAAGTAGAATATTCGAAATCAGACAATGGCCAGGTGGGTTGTTTTTAGAACCAACGCTGTCCTGAAGGAGCAGGAGAGGCCGAACCCAAGAGGGTGAGCCCCGAGCAAATCCATCATCGAGGAGTCACTGTTCCAGTCTGGCAGCCGGTGAGCGCGCCCCGGGGAGGCAGGACAAGCCCGGCATTACTGATTCCCCGAAGGGAAGGCCAAACGAAGCTGGAATGACTGATGCAACCCAAGGGGAGGGTAATCGAGTGTGGAATGACTGATGTCTCCCGCTGGTAGGGACGCAATCCAGGAACAGGTCCGGCCTCTAAGGACGCTGAACGGAGCCAACTGAGTGATCGTACTCCAGATTAGAGTTTACAATGAAGGGGAAGGACGAGGGATTCTGTGCATGTGCCGTAGAAGAGATCAGATTTCACCTGTTTTCCTTGTAAAATAAGCAGGAGGCAGAATGGCACATGCATGATAAATAACTGAGGAAGAGCAAATCTGTGTGTAGAACTCTCATGCCTAAGTCTCGACCTTTTGCCGTCTCTGTTGCTCTCTGTATTTCTCCGGTTTTTAGACTGGAGGTTGAAGCAAAACCTGTGGAAGTCTGTGACAGACTTTGCCAAAAACACAAAGAAAGACTGACAAACAACCACATCTACGCGGTAGAGACAGGGCCAGAGCACTAAAGAGAGACGGATTTATGGATTAAGGACGGATTAAGTCGAAGTTTGTTGAGGCGTGATTGAAAACTAGTCCGGTGCATTAGTCCCTCACTCTCACTCTGGGCTGTCAAATCCCACCAGCTGGTCCCCTCTGCCCTCTGACTCTCTGAGAGTCAGTCAATGTTGTGCCACAGCAAAGAAGATCAGCGATCAATAATGATCAACAAGACAAAATGACGACGAGTCCACCGCACACCACTGGTTGTTTCCTCTAAGGTGAAATCAATACGGCCGACAAACTGCGGTAACAGGTTACAGAGCGACACGACTGGGTTTAGTTTGTCATTAAACATCCAGATCAGTCTGTTCAGCTCATGCTAATTCATTCAAGGCAGGAATATGATCAGCCGTGTGTGTGATTTCAGCATTTAAATGACTCCACCATAACAAAGTCTCTTAATAACTTCAATTAGGGAGTTTAATTATTTAGTTGAGTGCAGATTTAATCAATACTTCACACACACAAATGTATTAGTTTATGCCTGCACCACTATAAAGTCAAAAGTTGCTTAAAAACTGACAGAATACAGTGAGAAAACTCAAAGCAAGCAAGCGCGCACACACACACACACACAACAGGGATGCACAGTTGGAATCATTGTTATGCAGGAGAAGTGCCAAAAGTCCTGAAGTCAGGTGTTTATACATTTTTTATATATATGATTTTTTTTGTTCCAGCCTCAGTATGTGGAGGTGATAACTCCCCAAAAAACATTGCACAGACTGTCTTGACAACCAAATGACTTATGAAGAAAAGGACTAAAAAAAATAGAGGACAAACACTGGATGAGGGAACGACAGACAACTTGGTGACACTTAGGAAAAGAAAAGGAAAAACTCAAAGACCTTGCAAAAGCTATCACACAAACTCACAATCAGCTTTCTCAAATCCAAAAGCCACACTCCAAAAATACAGTAACAACAAAAAGTTTGCATATGCGAATATTTCCATCTGATTTCCACATTTCCATCTAAATAAAGAAACTCTGTCCTCCAGCGGACTCTCTCTCTCTCTCTCGGAGTCCACGTACCTTGCAGAGTTTGTGGTAGCGCGGCGAGGAGATGGCCATCCTCTGGAGCCTGTGAAGGAAGACCACCACTTTCTGGAGAGAGGTCCGGACCATGGCCATCATCTTAAGACTGCTACAAGCCTGCAGCAGCCTGCTCCTGGTCCGCATGCTAGCACTGCCCTACCCCGCTCATATTGTTCTCCCTCTCCCTCTCCCTAGCCAGCCGACCAGACCCCAGCCAAGCTGACGTGATGCGCACACACACACACATGAACACACACACAAAGAGGGAGGAAAGCACACACACACACACACACTTGCAAATGTACTCAGCTCAGCATGCCTCTATGTTGCGTCACATATACACACACAAACTACACAGAGTGAGCGCAGCCTCAGATAGGTCTACCCCTCTCTCTCCCTCTATCTCTCTCTTTATAAACAGACAGCTCCCAGCACACACACACACACAGTCACACACACATGTGATGATGCAGGAGAGCGGGACGAGACAAGACACTCACTTTCTCCTCCACGCGGACATTTACACGTGCACCACCGACCGCAAGAGCCAGAAGGGAATCAAACAAATCACTTGTGACGCTACCCTGCAGAGTCAGAGGAGGGTGACGAGGAAAAAGAAGATGAAGAAGAAGAAGAAGAAGGGGGGGAAAAAAAAGATCAACAGGGAGAAAAGAGTTGAAAGTGGCAGCAAGCTGGACAGGAGAGGAGAGGGGAAGGCGCGAGTTGCACCGGACGAGAAGAGACGCTGGTTACGCGGCTCACTTTTTTTACTGCCACTGATCCAGAGAGAGAGGAAGAGACTGAAAGGTAGAGAGAGATACAGTAATCCTTCTGGACCACAGAGAGAGAGAGATAAAGAGAGAGAGAGAAACAGAGAGAGAGAAGAAATGAAGGAGAGAGACGAATCAAAAGCAGTAGTGTAAGGGACAAAAAATGATTCCTCCGGCGTGACGGGATAATGACACTACGAAGGCGACCTACAGATCAATGAGCGAGACAAAGAGAAAAAGGGAAAGAGAGCAACAGTGAGTGGGAGAGAAAGAGAGAGAGAGCTCCGAGCACAAATTAGATGCGCACACACTCACACACACACACACACACACACACGGACACAAAACAGGGTTACGGAGAGGGAGGAGCCTTTTCAGGCATGGAGGGTTCCTGGAAGTTAAAGTCCCATTCATTTTCTGCACGGCAAGTGTTAGTGACGGACAGCTGGAACGCTTCCACGGCTGGACGACACCATCCATCATGAGTACAAAAGACGAGTAATTGTATTAGACTGTCGACCACTGTTCCAACCCTATAGTTTAAGTTATTTTAACCCAAATCATGATCTTTTTTTCCTAAACCTGACAAGTCGGTTTTTGCGCCCTAAATACAACCTGTGACAGTTCGAGTGCTGAAAATATAATTTGAAACCAGTCTGTGCTGGGATGGAGCCGCTCGTACGAGACGGTCTCAGCTGTCGTTCATGATTTTTACAGCATCAAATAACTAATTAAAACCAAACTTGAACACTTGAACATCAGTGTGATTAGAACTACCTAAAATGACAGAAACCATTTTTGACAAATTTATCTTAATGTGTATGTCTTAGCCTATGTCCCATCCACTAACTTGGAGATGGCAGGGTTTTACAATTGCATTGTCATATCGGCCATCTTTATATACAGTCTATGGTACCGACTGTTTTAAATGTTTATTTCCCATATCTCTCTGGGGAGAGGGGGGGATGTGTTCTTGTTGTTATGCATCGTCTTTCATTCCGTCGTTGGCAAAATGAGGCTTTAAAATAATATTAACTGAGAAGAAATGAGGGAGGCCTTACTGGAGAAGAGCAGATTGAAGATAAGAAAAATAAAAGGTGGGAGGAAAGTTGAGAAGGAAAAAATGTAGGAAGACACGGTCGAGACAAGATAAAAAGGTTTTTAAGCATCGTTTTATCTGTGCAGAAAAAGGCTAAATCTTTGGAGGATAAACCTGTTTGAAGCGCACATAGGTACAGTAGAGATGACATCAAGAGACAACGGGGGAAAAGAAGAATGAGAGAGGCAGGTAAAAGCACAGATACTGGAGCTGCACAATCAGCAGCTATCATAATAAAAGTGCCGCTCAGCTCTCGCAGAGCCGCTGACCACACAGTATTACGCACAGGTGGGTATTGTGCATCTATTCATGCTCTCTGTGATGCTTACTTTTATTCAAAGTGCAGCTGAAAAAAACCTTCTCTTTCTCCCAGCCGAGAGACAAGAGGCTTTTATTTGAAGTGGGGGTGAAAAAAACCTCAGTATCGCCCAAGAGCTGAACGCTTCACACGTATCTGTGACTCATCATTCAAACTGACGCACACACACACAAATGGTATTTTCGGCCTCGCAATACGAGACGCATTATAATACTTGGTACCTGCGTGTACTGTCACTTTATACAGATAAGGGCGGGGACTCCGAGGCTGGGAGGAGAAATGAGCACAACTAAATGAACACAAATACAAAACGCCTGTAAACCAACGCTCATCGACCCAGCCAGCTAGAATAATCGTCATTTACCAACAGGGCTCATGCACACACACAACAATGGAGAGAAGGGATCATGGTAAGCTGAGTGAAGAGCTGTGTTTAGACAAGGTTTAACTCGATACAGCGTCCAATTCAAGTTATTCCACCGGGTATCGACTCGGCTTCACAGGGAATTACAAGGGAGGCCGAGTGTTTTGTTGGCTTGGTGTTAAAGGCAGTGACAGTACTAGGTCTCAACTAAGGGGTTTGACATGTACATCTCCGCTGCTCACGGTGCCTTGGTCAACACACACACACACTCACACACACACACACACACACACACACTCACATATAAGGCAAGCCTGATAAAAGCAGCTCTTGAAGCTGTGCGCACCTTTGCTCTTTTCTGCTGGATGCCATTAGTGCTACAGCTTCCAGTGTGGTGTGGTATGATTAAAGGGATTATGCTCCATATATCATGTACCACACACCAGCCTCAGTGTGAGCAATGTACAGTATTATATTCCATAAGATTAGGTATAAATCATAATGCATCTGGTTGTATTGGACCATTACAGTGGATTTTTCAGGTTTGAAATCCCAGAAAATGAACTACTCACAATGTACTATCAAAAATAAAGCGACATAAAACTAAGTATTGTTCAAATTGTAACTAATTCATATAGTCCTGTCTACCATTACCATACAAAATATGTCAGAGCCTCATTGACTTGACATTTAAGGATGTTCCAGCACCGGTAGCATCAGAAGTACCTTCAATACGGCCAGTGTCAGACATGTTCGAGTATGCAAATCTATGTACCGCTCATATGTGAGTTCTCCTGATCACTCAACCAGTGCGAAGGCTTAAAAGAGCAGTTACTATTCACAATGACCTGTGTCCAAAACTTCTGATTAAAGTAACTGGACACTGAGCAGCCATCGTGAGTTCAGTAAACCGTGGGGGGATGTCGGCACTACGTCAGCACTCGTCCTCTACGGCTCGAAGTCTGCCTCCGTCTCATTAACCCACTTTCTAAACTTAAGTGCCATCCATCAATTTCCACTCCAACCGAGACCGAGAGAGGGGAAATGAGGATAAAAAAAGGGATAAAAATAGACTTTAAATGGGCAATAACAAATGCAGAGAAAATCAAGCTCCACTAAATATGTTGGTGTGCCACTAATTCCTTGATTTATCAGCCTTAGACCGATTCTTAAACCACATTTACTATGCACAGGATCTTTGCCACGACTTTGACAGACTTTTTCGGAATAAAGTCAAAAGGTATAATGTTTGTGTCCTTTAACAGCTTGAAAGAGCTCAGAATGATGGATTGTGTTTGATACAATAAACGTAGAATGTGATCATTTCTTCCAAAATATAAAAAAAAAATGTACTCAATAACCATGTCCTGTTTTTAAATAATTGGACAATGCAAATGGGAGTGATAGCGCTGTGGCATTCAGGATGATGGGAACCAACCATTTTATTAATGGAGAGAAGCTTTCAGTTCTGACAGATGAGTGACCTTGTAGCATTTTCTCAAGGACAAGAGGGTTATCCGAAGACCAACGATCAAATCACTGACCATTTCTGAATAAAGAAAACGTACCAGAGTGAGAGGGTCAACATGTTATTTAAAAATAACACCTTTCAACTTCAGCGAGACGTCAAAACAGGAAGATTATCGCCCGTTTCGTCCGTTGAAAGGTTGAAGTGAAGTGATAATGGGATTACAATAATACATAAACCATAAGATGAGAGGTGTCAACAATTCCCTGAGGGAAGGTCCGGGTAAATGACAAGCCAGTCAGAGTGGGCGCAAACACACACACACAAAAAGTCACACAGACACACTCAGAGTTCCTAAGCAGCACAGAACAAGACGATCAATGAGCCACACTCATTGCATACAAGCACTCACACGCCCTCTGCATGTCCACCCATTTACACATAACCAGCAGGACGTACACACACACACACACACACACACACACACAGACCAAACGCAGCCTCGGTTTTGTTGGTGAAAGATGCACTAATGAAGGATGACACAGATAATGGGCGAGCACCTGTGAATAGAGTCACAGTTCCTCTGTAAAAAAAAAATAAAAAATTATAGCCCTACCTCCAGTTGTTGCTTGAGCTCCTTCCCGTGGGCGGAGTCCTGCGTCAGGTCTTCCCTCTGGGAGGCGTCGGCCAGGACGTTAACGGTAGTCTCCGCCTCCTGGAGCCACTTGAGGAAGGACTCCAGCTCCCTGAGCGACATCTGCAGACCCTTCAGTTCACTGTCCAGATGAGTGTAACGGTCACTGGACCTGCCAATCAATAATGTGTCCAATATGTGACGACATATGGGAAAACACATGATTTATAGAAATCCAACTACTGTTGCAGTCGATACACGATCCAATACTGCTGCAACATCAGCTTCATACACTAAAAAAAGAAGGTTCTGCCAACTAAAAAAATTGATAATACTTAAATGAACTAGAAAGGCACTCAGTAGAATGTAGACCTCCGCCAAGGCCACATTTAAATTCACTAGATCCAGATTTATATTTGGATCTGCACACTCATAAATATCAGTCCCCTAAACATGTTTTTCATCAAGATCCATGAATTATTCTCTGAGAAATCAACAACAATGATAAGAAAAACACACTATCTCGCAATCTTAAGGAAAAACAATCCGGATCCACACCAAGTTTGAATGGGTTCTTCCTTGTGTCAATGTCCCACCTAGTTTTAGTTTAAATATAACTTCTTAACTTTAAGTTGAACAAACTTAACCAATTTCTGTTACCAATTGAAGCTATTTTTTAAGTTGGCCAGCTATTTTCTGATTTCATGTTGTCCAGTGGCGTGTGCATATGAACATACAGACAGGTATCCAGGCGAGTGTGTGTGTATGTGTGTGTTTGTGTGTGCACACCTGTTGTTGAGGTTGTTCCAGGCAGCATTGTGTTTGTCTGTGACCTCTTTGATTCGCCTGGTGTCGTCGGTGGAATACTCCCGCAGAAGATGACCGGACAACTCGTTGAAGGCTGCGACCGTGCCCTGGCCCCGTCCCAGGTCCTGGAGAAGTGCCTGCGAAGCAATAAACACGGCCGCGTTAGGATCATCAGGACGCTGGAAGTGTGACAGATGTGACTTAAACCTTATGAGTCACCGTGAGGGGCCCTGTTGGCAGCAGTTCATTAGCCTGCACTCGCATCTGCTTTTGGTATTTGCTGTGAAAGGACATTAATAACAAATTCCCTAAACTCAATAAAATGAATCTAACTTCAGGGATTAAAAACACAAAGTGATTAGTAATACTGCAGCTCTGCCGTCTGACATTGTTTGTTTAACCTCTACTTAATCAACCAGGGTTAGATAAGACTTAACTGTTATTAATAAGGCCTGATTATTATTCTAAATTCACCATAACAAATAAATCTTCCACATATGACCCTGAGGCACATGTTCTGCCAACAAAAAGGTACACTTCACCTTTTTTTAAATGGACAATTACTCATCATTAAAAGAGCACATAAACCAAGAGTAGATGTGGAGCTGATGTGCTGCATTCTGTTGAACTCAGTTGCCCTCTAGTGTTTGGTTTCTGTAACGCGTCACACACACACGCCTCCTGACTGAGGCCGACTTTTGTTTCTTCATCCTCTCGGCCAAGTCATCATCTCAAATTAAGATGATGGATGATGTGGGTGTAGGAATGTTATTAAGGTTGAGAGTGACACAGCAGAGAGGTGATTTATTCATTCCCGCCTCTTGTAGAAATGACCTCGATACTTTATGAAGTAAAGTTTGGTTCGGTCGGAGATTTTCCTCTGCATCAGGAAAGTGAGAAGTCAAATTCCCTGAGTTAAATTTCTCGCCATCTGTAATGACAAGGCTACAGAATCAAAAAGGAGGCGGAGAGGAGGTTTCCTGACCTTGTTGTCAGCGAGCTGTTTAGTCAGGGGCTCTCTGCACGGCTGGAGGAGGTTGTGGAAGCGTCCTTCGTGGTGCCCAATAAGAGCCTTCACCTCCTTCCTCTGCTCCTCCCACTGGATACTGTGGGCAGTCATGTTGTCCAGCTCCTGGAGTCGAGCCTCAACACCGTGCTGAGTGTTGTCCCACTGGCTGCGTACCTTCTCCACTACAGACACAGACATGCAACATCATTTGACTGTGAGAAAATGCACTGGTATAAATAGAAACTGGTGAAGTTTTGGAACATCCTTGCTGTTGCATATCAAGCTTTGACAGAACTTGTACATACGTTTCTCAGTTATGGATGTGCGAACGTCCAGGTTAGAAGTCTTGTTTTTGATGTTCTGTGCCAGGGTGAAAATGTCCTCGAGCTGCGGGTGACGCTGCTCCAGGTCACTCTTCGTCACCTGCGAATACACAATTACACACATAGACATTATATTTCACATAAAATGCTGTATTTCTATGAAAAAACTCCACCTCCTCTCCTCCCTTCTCACCTGCAGACGTTCCATAGTGGCCCTGATCTCCTCCGTGTCCCCCACGGTGACGATGTTAGACTTGAGCATCTGCGTGATGAGCAGCAGCCAGTCGGCCAGTTCGGTGGCCGTCTCGTTGAGGTCGGTGGGCGCCACGCTTTCCGGCGTGTGCGGGGTTTGGTGGTAGGGGTCCTCGCTCATCAGACTGGCCATCTGCACGGCTGAGGGGACAGCAGACACTGAAGCGAGGGGAGGAAATACAAAAAAAAGGCTTCTTTAAAAGGAAATGATGCCATGAACAATAAAAGATGTTAAGATTGGGAGAGGAGGTGCTGCCAAATGGCTCTCACAGGATATTGGCATCACAATAAATCACGATGAATTAGGCACCGGGGTTTGTTTTAGTGTTACACAACCAGGACTTTGTTTCTCACCTCTTATTTATCATTTCATCAAGTATTTTTATACTTCAAATGAAGGCAAGCCAGTTACGCCTAATACAGGTAAATGTTTATAAGTTTGATGATTTTGATGCAAAAGACTAATTTTAAAACTTTCTCAGTCCATGCAGTGTTTCTGCAGGTTTTAAATTCAAGACTTATATCAAGTATTACAATTATGAAGGAATATCAGAGTTGTCGAATGACTCGCACGTTTCATGTTGGTCAAGTTTTTAGTTCTTAGTTAAGGCACGTCTTAACTTACTGAAGAACTAGTACATAATAATTTACATTTTTTAAGGCCCAAAATTCAGATTTTTATATTTCTACCCTTTTTAGAAGCTGCAGAAACCCTGTCATGAAACAGAAATGAGACACATCATGAATCTAAATAAATGCATGTATGTTTACCATGCTGCTGGTGCTGGACGACAAGTTGGTGTTGTGTCCATGGAGAGATGGGCGGCTGAAGAGATTCCCTTATTCGACCATCCAGGGTTTTCCAATCAGCTGCCAGCTCCTCTACCTTAGTCTGTGTACGTACACACACACACACACACACACACACACACACACACACACACACACACACACACACACACACACACACACACACACACACACACACACACACACACACACACACACACACACACACACACACACACAAAGAGAAGCACATACATGTAATTAACTACAGAATGGAAGCGACAGAAAATAGTTCCGATCCCGATGTTAATAAAACAGCCAATTAAACTTTAATAAATGATGTGAAACTGAGTTACCCCAAAACACAATATGGTGTCATTATATGCTACACTGAAAAGTGGTTTGTTATTAAATTATATGACTGTGAAAACGGGACCTTTTCATGAGGCAGCAGCTGCTGTCGTCGTTGTAGCTCAATAGAATGAGCCAACAGCTCCTCCAGGTCCTTCTTCCTGTCCTTCATGGAGGCCTCCAGAGCCTGTGAAGCGTACAAGCTCGTTTCAGACCCAACGTTTGTGTGCAAGGTAACGGAAGCTGAAGTGTTTTATCTTGTGACGTGTTCTGGACTTCACACGATCTTACCTGTGCTTGAACAGGGTTCAGGCCTCTGGTTATGATTGTCTGGTGTGTGACGACAACCCAGTCGGTGAGTCGCTCCATCCTGTCCTGGAACTGTGCGTGACTTTGCAGGTTGGCCTCCACCTCCCCCACCTTGTCCAACAACTCATGGGTCACCTGCAGGGTAAAGAGGGCATCAGGCTTCATCCATACTACAATGTTTCAGCTTGAAAACTGTCTAAAACTATGTCATTGCTTCCAAACATCTCAGTTTCTGCCCGTCCAGATTAATACGCAGCCCTGGAGTTTTCAAACTAAAACTGAGCCAGCAGGGTTTTTAAACTTCTTTGTTTTAATGGCTCAAAAACTCTGGGATAGTGTGGACGCCAGGTGTATCTGTAGCAGAGGTTGATAGTCGTATGGCTGTAGCCTAAGATTAAGTAAAGGAGGTAAGGAAGAGGAGAGACAAGAGGGTGGTGAGGGTACACTAATAAAAAGCTGGTGTTATAAGTTGCAATTCTCACTTTGCTCCAGTTGAGGTTGATGGCTCTCAGTTTGCCGACATGCTGGTCCCTGCTCTGGGGGCTCACGCTGGGACTGGCCAGGATCTGAGGCGCGTGCTTGTTCAACCAACCGAGACGCTCATTGTGTGAATCCATTTCCTCAGCGAGGGCCTGCAGGGAAAGATGCAGTGACCCTTTATTTAATAGAGAATCACTGATATATTGAAAACGAGAGAAAAGAGGAAATAAAGGAGAAATGTAGCAGTACTGCCGTGCAAGTCAGCAGTGGAACAGCTGCTCAACTTTGCCACATATATAATGTCGTTCATTGTACTTTCTGCAGTGTGTCGACCGGTGGAAAGTCAGGATCAGTTCGTTGTAAAGAGGGAATGAAGACGGAGTTTATGTCCTTCAGCTAAAATTGCATTTGCTCAAAACAGATGATGAGGGCATTTAGTTTGTTCTGTGTATGTTTGCTGAGTTTGACAGGTTGTGCTTATGACAAGAGCAACTTGGGAACAACTTGTGGAAACAAATAGGGGGAAAAAGAACAAAGTCAAACCCAACACAGTCGGAGCTGACCATAAAAATAGCTGACTCCACCAGCTCCTGGAATAATAACCTCTACGCTCCCGTGAATCTCTGGGCTTCGCTGTACCTTGAGTTCTTTGAAGCTCTCGTCAGTGGCTGTGACAGGCAGGGAGCTGACGGCGTTCTCCGCCTGCTCCAGCCACACAGCCAGCTCATTGCGTCTTCTCACCAGGTCTGACAGGGCCGGGTCCTCGCCAGTGAGCCTGCACACACCCACACAAACACACACACACATACTGTATATCGCATATACGCAGATAAGCATCTTTATTTCCTGCAGGTTGCAGGTATAATCCTAAAATTTACATTTAAATGACTGTCATAGGCGGATTAACTGCACTGATAACGTTAACCTGCCAAACACTGATAAAGAAACACCACTGACAGTGATGGAGAGTGAGCGCTACCCTCTGCACTTCATTGTCCTGTAAGACCAACACGTTATATAATCAAGACACAGCAACGGTGTGTATTACACACTCGTCAGAATCCAAATTGACGTTATCTTCCCAATGTTTTCAAGCCATACAGGCTCATTTAACAAACACTGCATCCTGTGTGTTTCCATGGATAAGTTACCGGCGCTGTCTGTCCACGACCTGGCGCTTGACCACTCTCCAACGGTGACCGAGGCCGTCCAGCTTCTCTTCGAGCAGTGGGCCATCAAGAGATGACAGCTGCCCAATAATCTGCTCCCCGGTGCGGGATAGTACAGCCAGGACAGGTTGGTGACCAACCACGCCTTCTTCCAGCTCCTAAACACACATATCCATCAATCCATCAATCCATCAGACTTTATTTACATTGCACGTGATGCAAAGTGCTTCACATAAAAACAACGCCCCCCAAGTAGCATAATAAAAAATAAAAGTGAACAAAATTGAAATATATAGAGAGGTATATAAGAGAGAATAAAGTAATAAAGTCCTAAGAAAGAACAGATCAATATCAGTGTAATATCATCATAAAATCAGTGAAATCGAAATATAAAAGGAATGAAAGAGTGTGATGGACGGAGAAAAAGAGGAAAAAAGGAGAAACAGGGGATCAATAAGAGCCTAATCTGACTGAGGGCCAAATCCCCTGCTGACGTCCATCTCTCCCAGAAAATCTCTGATCGACACTCAGGCATGATTTGTGCCTAATCAAGATATATACGCTGAAACCATCTCAACTTCAACCACGAGGGGTTTAAATTGCCAGGACAGCCCCAAAGAGTTGTGTGACTGATTGTAACGTCCGCTGAAGGGTGAGTCAGCTAATTGATCTCTCAATCCCCATCCACTTGATCCCTCGCCGCGTTCTCAGCGACTGTGAAAACACGTGAAAGAGCCGGGGAGACGGAGCTTCGCAAATCACACTGATAAAAAGGTGCTAATGGCTGTCAGCGATAATGCCGCGGCTTCAGAGAATCTAATTCCCCTCCTTGGAAATGAAAGTGCCGCTTAAATTATCAAACAAAGCAAAATGAGATGGCCCTTCTCATCTTGCTCTTCAGTTCCTCACTTCTCCCAGATTCTGTCTCTGCATAATGAACAGCTAGATGTGCGGTGTGTTTATCAGGTACAGTGGAGCGCTCGTCTTTGGGGGAACAAAATGCAATTATCTCCCGTCTCCTTGTCTAACATTTCCAACCATCCGGCAACTAATACCTCAGACCCATTACTGGGAAGATAATAATGTTGATCGCAGCTCATCAACAGATACTGTTGCCAGTGTTGTGACTCTGTATTTGACTAATTACTGTTATCGTGGAAAATGTTGAGTGTTTCTTTACCATCAGAACTTATTTACAAATACAAAAATATCTGTATACTTAAATTAAAGTAATACTGCAAAAATAGATCTGTGTTTTTGAACTGTAAACTTATATTATATTAAACATAATATTTAATATATATATTTAATACATTTATTACCAAATATGTAAAAAATAAATCATCAATCAGAAATCTATGGGGTGAACGCCACCTAGTGTTTCAACACATCATGGACTTTGCAGGGCTCATGCTTAAATAGAGTCAACCAAGTCTTGACCTTTATATATATTTGAAGAGGTTAACACCTGCTAATCAAAGGTGGGCGCCCCCCTGCCACCAGCATCGGCTTGTGAGTGGGCATCTGGAAAGCCGCAATCATTTTAAAATCTATGTTGACACCAAACCCCTAAACCACCACATGCTCCATCCCCCTCCACCCACCTCTTGGTGTCTTCGTGCAGAGTTCAGGTCGAGCTGTCCGTCCGGGCCGACGCTCTCAGACAGCAGCGTCTCGGTGTCAGTCAGCCACTGACTCAGGTCGTTCATGTCACAGTGGAACTGCCCCCACTCCTCTATTGCACGGTCAAAACTCCTGCAGCACAATAAGGACACACACACAAAGCATGTTGTAGTTTAACTTAAATCTGAGTTCATTTTGAGGCTGAGTTAATATGGATGGGTGTAATATATGAAGTAGAAAAAAGAGAATCAACAAGTTCCGGTCTGTAACGATAAAACCAAGTTAACACACTGGGGAAATTCCACGGATCCTGATAAGGGAAAATGAAACCGTTGACCTCTATTGAAACGCTTGAAAATGTCACAACAATCAGGAACCAGTGACGACACTATATTGCGTCTCATCCGAATAAATCGGCAGAGACCAAGAGGGTGATTATTTGAAATTAAAAAAAAAAAATCTTTATCGCACTGATGGTCTGCATGACGACTATTTCCTCTTTCACAGCAGAACAAATCTGATAAGAGCGACGAGGTGAGGAAATGAGTTTTGAGCCAGTAATTTTTACGAATCCTCCTCTATTTTTTGATTTTTAATGATGCCTCCAGGTCACTTGTGATGACAGATGGAGTACCAACCAGATCAGTTTACCAGTTTATTCTAGCATGTGCTTATACTGTACTCAGCAAATAGAGACTGTTTGTGCCCAAGGAACAATGTTGGAGGGAGTCAAGGTCACAGAGCTTGAGTGTGTCTGAGTGTGTTTCATGTGCTTGTGAGTGAGTGACTATGTGAACACAGCTTAATCCAACCTGAGGAGAAAAGAGAAAGGACCCACTCACGGAGAGACAGACATTTCTGTGAATGCTGCCTTCTCCAAAGAAACTGTTGTAATAACCTGTCACACAAATTCACACCTGATAATAGCAGCGAGAAGTGCTATTGAAAACCTTTCTAGTTTTTAACTGACTGAATGTTTGTGCGATAAAATCTCGTGCACTGCTTGTATATGAGCTTGAAGCACGCACCCCTTGCGGTGGTTGTACATGCGGTTGAGGCGGTCCCACCCGGCGTTGAGCTGCGTGAGGCCGTCTCCGATCTGAGAGACCTGAGGGGGGGAAGCGTCCTGAATGGCATCAGGCTGGCGCTCGTGGATTCCTGTAACCTGCTCGCCCAGATGATCCAGATTCACTTTGATATTCTGTGAAAATACAAATGAAAGGTTAAGAAAAACGTAAGTTCATGCTAACACATCAAATTGTGGAAGCTCTGGCATATGTATGTATATTTCTGATCGCTTCTGAGGAAAAGAGATGTCCCTCATTTAAAATCATTTCCTCTATTTCAGCTACAAACCAAATGTTTTACTTTTCAGATTTTCCAGTTTTGTGTTTCATGTTTCACTGACCTTCAGCATGTCCTCCTGGCTGGAGAAGTCTTCATAGCGCCCCCCGCTGAGCTCAGACGAATTCAGAAGCAACTCGTTGTCAGCCATGGAGAGGAGCAGCTTGTTGATGTCCAGCAGGTAGTCGGAGGGGCTCAGCGAGGAGGCGGTGCTACGCTCCGGTGCAGACATCTCCTACAACACAGAAGCAGGAGAAAAATCATGAATTAAACTAACAAATCTTGTTAGTTAGCAGTAGGTGAGAACGAAAATGTCTGAGTCAATTGCTGCCAACATTTTCTGAGACTTATTCGTAAAATGTCCGAGTGAACCCATGTGAGAAAACGGAACAGTTGGGAATATTCCCAGTGATCAAGGGCGTGTTGATGACATTTCCAACACGCAACTGAAGCAAAATATGAAAGAATACAAACATCTTGGGATGATATAGAGATGTAACACGCCTAGAGAACACCAAAGACAACAAGAATCAAGAGATGGTAATAAGGGCCAATGCCATTGTCGAAGTGGTGTCACTTCAAACATGTGATTGTGTTGTTGTGAACGCGTCTGAACCACTCAATCTGCTGCTGCGTTGTTAAAATGTAAAAGGCAAAGTTCTGTAAACATCTCATAATAAAGAGACACTACCATCAATCCAATGAATAATATGCAGTGAAGGACACACTGCGATCTAAGTGACTTCCTTGTTAGAGCGTACCACTAAATGCATGTGTGCACCCCTCACCTCTGCTGAAAACTCTTTTGTTTGCTCTGTGAAGGAGTAAGAAGACGACGAGTCCACAGAGACTTCGACCTGCCTGATCCGCAGCACCGTCAGCTCCTGTGGCGGACGGACACATTAACACAAGTTAAGCTCCGGCTGCATGAGTGCACTGAGGGAAAACATAATATGACAGAGAGCTTGGTTTGCTTAGGTAATGAGCCCTGCTTAATGAAGACACAACTTGTTTTTTTTTTTCTCCACACGTCTCACCCTGTGAGCAGAGTATTGGCTCTGAAGCCCGAGCAGCAGGAGTCTCAGCTCCTCCCTCTGGCCCTCGTCTGAAGTTTGCTGCAGCAGCTCCTCTCCTCTCCTCAGCAGCTCCTCCACACCGGCTTTCTCCTCATCCATCTGGAGTGGAGGGAGAACGTCAAAGGTTTTTTTTTCGTGGCAGAAAGTCAGTAAATTTGAACATATCTTATCCGCTGTGTATTCCATCAGTGGGAATAAAAAAAAAAGGCCGACTTACACACCAGTAACTGACTTTACCTGCAAGTTGCTCCTTCGCTAAACAATAAACAAGTTGCTGAGAGTGGAGACGCTGCAGACACTTACACAATAACAGCTTCCCAACTGGAACACTGACCTTGCTGTGGATTGGTGGGATTTGTTCAGCGGGCGTGTTTAACGTCATAAACCTTGATAACAGAGATTGAATTCCGGACTTGTTAAGCCTTGAAATGCCCAATCAAAGCTTGTTTTTAAATCAGGCAGCGGGTTTATACATATATTGTAGCCAGTTGCCTGCCATATTCTTTATGGAACTTTTCATGAAACTTCAGGTTCACAGAGACAGAAAGAGAGTAACGGGAAACCTGGGGCATTTTTCTCGGTGTTCAAATTCCTCCTGAAAATTGCAAGAGATGGAAACATTCGACCATGAAATAGGCAAAGTGCCAATTCCACTTCCCACTATTCAACAGTATTTACAGCTCAATTATAATAAAGCAATTAATACTTTGCTGCTCATTTATCTCATAATCATCCGTCTGTTAAAAACTGAATGAAAATGCTACAAAAGGAAATTGAAGGGTGACCTTATTTACCTTGTCATCATCCAGGATGTTTACTGCGTCCTGTAGTTGTTGTTGTTGTTGTTGTTGTTGTTGCTGCTGCTGCTGCTGCAGGGCCCTCAGGGTGTCCTGGAGCTCCACCTGAAGGTCCTTCACCTCAATGGAGACCTGAGGCTCAGCAGGATGAGCCCGACTCCGACTCTCTGCTCGGATCTCCTGGTTGTGACGGATCTGATGAGGAAGAGCGAAAACACACCACACACCTCGGTCAGAGCCAGTTAGAGATACGCAATTATCTGACTGCATGTTACAAGAAAACGATCAGCAGGGTATTATTTATAATACTACGTGATCCGCACGAAGCAACCCCCTGTGACTTAGAGTGCATGTGAACCGCGAATTAATTGAAAAGTGTGCATACAAGCGTGAAATCGTGTTTTAATGTCGCTACCAGGTTAGACAAACAGTTGTGTGTCCAAATGAACGTGTTAAAAGCAGCTGACGGTGAAAGTCACGGCCACTGGAGATGGGGAAGAATTGAAGAACCCTCCTGCATCAGATTGGCACAGTTTGTAGAAAGGCCACACATTTGAAGTCACCCTAATTTGACCCTTACATCGAGACAACAAGGGAAACTTTTTATTCAACGTATTAAACTTCAATTTAACAACTAAATATTGAATATTTTAGTTTAAAACTTTATTGAAACATTTATCACCTAGAATGTTTTGCATTGCACCCCTACCAAGTATATTGCTTTTCGTAGCTGTTTTAATGGACAGAGAGGTCCATGCGTCAAAACGGGTCTCAGACTTTTGTATCCTACTGAAGTTTGGATAAAATTAAATATGTTCCCTGTTCCCTTTAATTTGGAAAGTATTTTGTACTCAAGTCGTTATTAATTGACTTTATATGGTTTAATTGTACCTGCTGAGGTGCCTGCTGGATAACCTCGAAACCTCCCGACTCCAAGCTGGTCATCATCTGTAGGCAAAAAGATATGGAATAAATGCACCGATTGAACAGACTCATTTCTCTTTGACAGTTTAGTGTCACACAAAGACTGAATCCCGCCCTGAGCTTTGCACTAGTTCAGATCGTAATGAATCCTTGTCTGCAAACAATCTGTGCTTCTGTACCTTGGCTGTTTTGATGTGCTGAGACACTTTGTCAAAGTTGCAGTTGAGCTCCTCAAGTTTGGGCTCCACCACGTCTCGGCAGGCGGGCCCCCTGCTGGTCATCAGGATGATGGCCTGCTCCCTCACGTTGTCCACACGCAGACTGACGTCCTCCAGCTCCTCCATCATGCTCTGAGGACACAGCACAGATCAGTGCTGGTCAGCTCTTTGTCAGTTTAGGTTATAAGTCATTCTCTCTTAGACCAGATGGCAGAGCAGCCTTGGGTCAGACCAGCGAGCTCAGGACAGTGTGTACTGATCAAGGTCAACAGGCCCAGGCACCGGCTGATATTTAGCGGAGACCTTCAGTCAACAAACCTCTCTCTTGTCCCTAACATGACTTTCTCTCACTCGCTCTTATTCCATCAGGTTACGACAACCACACAAAAACATCTATATAGTGTCCAAATAATCTAAAACAAGCACAAAAAGTTCCTGCTGCGACAGAGAAAATCCAAAATGGCGCGTTCAGAAATGATTGATCATTACCACACTAATCCTTTCATGTGAGAAAACATTAAATTCTCCCAGAAGCAGAGGCGATATCCGTCGGTGGATTTTGGCAGGTTGCATTTCTTTGCCAGAGGCAGTGATTTCCATAAAGAAGTTATATACTTCTAAGCCTGTCATGGTATAAGCTCAGCCAGTTCTTACTTATTCTTCTGACTTAAAAGTCAACCTAGAAATTACGACAAGCGCTTTTACTGTGTTACCTGCACCACTATCTCCCTCTCGGTCGCTGCGAGCCGCTCGGCCTCGTCCAGGTGGATCTGGGTCTGATAGAGCCACGTGCTGATGTGAGCCACGTTCTCGTCAAAGATTTCCACCTCGTTCTGATGACTCTGCGCAGACAGAAGAAAAACAAAGGTTCAGCGTTTTCATTCGGAGATGAAAAAAACTTCTGTAATTGCTGTAAGGTTGATCTCTGTTTCCCCAATTTTCGAGTCAATTTAAAACGAAGACATTTTATCGATCAAGTGAGTTTTCCTTAAACGTTACATGATTTCCTGCAGCACATAATTACACAAAGGTGAATTTGTCTCGTTGTTTAAATGTTGTTTTATATTTTTGTTGGAGAGCTGATTTGAATGCTCCTGTTTTGTTCTTGATTTGATTTATTTTTTATTCTACTGGAATAATTTGACTTACAAAGCATAATGACATAATGTTTAACTTGTGGTGTAAATACTGTGTAGAAATAACCTTGTAACTTTTTTAATCTAAAAAATATTTCTAAACGTACCATGTGTTCCTGAATTGTACATTTAGGATGATAAATGCAGGAATAACTGATTAAAATAAACAGTTAAAAAGTAAAGCTGATTCTGCCTTTATCCACTTGGAAATGACAGCCAGTGTTGTATACACACACACACAGTCCTATAGAAACGTCCTACTTGCTCAGACAAACAAAAAAATAATACAAAAAGAGGAGCACAGCAGCTTTTTGTTTATTAAGCCTCGCTGTTCAAAATATTTGCTCTCACCAGCACAGTGCTGAGCCAGTCCTCCGTCCAGGTGCGTACGCGGCCCCAGGATTCATTGAGGCCAAAGAGCTTGTCCTCTAGCTGCGCCTCGCTGCCCTCCACCAGAGTCTGCAGCCCGGCACCGGTCTCCATCAGGCTGGACAGCTCTGCCTTACGCCGCTCCGACTCCTTCAGGAGGCCCTGGTGGAGCAACACGCACATACAACACAAGTTCATATGATGGGCATCCAGGTTTAAATCATTTACTGCCAGACCACACATAAAATTACATGTCAAATAAAGCTGAATATTTGTCCTCCGTGATACACAACCTAGAACGAACAGAAATACTCAACGGTGTATAAAATGAATACACATCATATACACAAAAAGGGCATTTGAGGAAACCTACACACTTCCATGCACTGTGGCGCTGTTGCTGACTCGGTGTGAGCCTGTGACTCCTTGAAAGGTTTACAGTTTTAATATTGTTGCCGAATCTTTTGGGCAAGGGGGTCAAAAAGGTCTCGCTTCATTTTGTGGGATCGAATAAAATATTCAGTTCTTTAAGGAATTGAGGTCAGTGAGAGGAGAGGAGAGGAGAGGAGAGGAGAGGAGAGGAGAGGAGAGGAGAGGAGATTTATGAAAACATCATAAATATTCTTCACATTTTTTCCATTGTAAGGTTGAATATGGCTTTATAACACTTTATAATTCTTGCAAATGTAATTCCCAGCTTTAAAAAGAGAAAGATTGGTGTTCAAGAAACATCCAACAGTCCCTCTGCTCCACCTACTGGCCTCAGCCAGAAACACCTCTTTCCTCCTGCTGAGGAGATGCTGTATAATACAAGGTGAGTGCAGCTGCTCACATTAGCCCATGCAATCTCAGCATCGATGTCGGCTGGCATGTCTCCACAGCCGTTCTTCTGCTGGAGCTGAGCCTCATTTGTGCTCAGCCACTCCTGCAGGGCGGCGCTCTCCTTCTGGAACTTCTGCGTCAGAGACAAAGCCTTCTCCAGGTCCTGCTTTCCCTCTGTCACCTGAAAGACAAGGAATGAACACTGGCCTCAGAGATTGAACGTGAATTCAATCCAACACGAGCTGCATTTTTATAGACAAATTAGAATGTGATTTGATTTAAACTTTCAAAAAGAATAAATCACCTGAGCCCCCAGGTCATTGTAGAGCAGTTTGAGAGCAGTAAGCTGTTCGTCCATTGCCTTGGGGTTCTCAGTCTGCTGCTTCTGCACAATCTGGCGACCGGTTTTTATCACCGTCTCCACCTCGAGCTTCACTTCACTCAGCAGTTTGTATAATTTCTACACAGCAAAAAGAACGGAAATGAGTGTGTTTCAGGGCTTTATTAAACCAGTCAGTGTAAAATACAGAATGAGAGAGGCCTGGTTCTCACCATGCAACCATTGAGGTGGGACTGGATCTTTTCTGGCTCCGCATCCTTGATATCCAGGATGTGCAGCTCAGCCTTGGCCCCCTCCAGGACCCTCCTACAGTCCAACATGCGCTGTTCAAAGTTAGCGGGCTTCTGGAACAGCTGGTACTTGGTGGAGATCTCCCTCAGCTTCCTCTGCAGAGAGAGAGAGGAAGTGTTATTACATTTATACAACTTGTTCACAACCTGGATGAAAAACAGCTGCAACAATTCTCCTGCACTAGTGCTAGGATTTTTTAATTGTGCTGCATGTAAACAATTTATAAATGACAAACAATTTCAATGTGTGAGTTCCAGACAGTAAAATTACTTTGGCACATTTCAAATGAATGGGAGTAGGTCATTATTAAAGTTATGATGATGTACTGGGGACATCAGTTTCTGTAGTTTCTGATGTTCTCCAGTAGGGGTCAGTGTTACCTGAAGATGATCCAGCATGGTCCCACTGCGGGCAGCCTTGCCATCAGCGCTGGGGGGAGGCAGGTTGGCCACGTTCCTCTTTCTCATCTCCTCTACTGTCACCTCGTGGGCTGCGATATCTGCCCCGATGGTCTGGAGGAGAAGTGGAAATCAAGACAAGGAGCGTCAACAACTTCCTGTGTATTTATATTTTAATTAGGTGCTTACAGTAGAGAGTTTATGTGAATATAAATACTGTATAAACAACTATTGTATCTTGAGATTTCAGAAGACAAACACAGTAATGGTTTCTCACCCAAGATCTATTTAACAACCAAATAATAATATATTTCAATAAAGAGATAGATAGATATTTTCACACTGCTGTTGGCTGCTGACAACTATTTATTGGGCTCCTACTTACAGGGCAATAACTTCCCAAAAGTGATAGTTAACACTCTATGAATTAAGATCCACAAGACTTGGATGCGTCATATCCCGTCTGGTGACTTCTCTGGGCGTGAGCGTGTTTGCAAGGTTGCGTGTGCCCTGTACCTGCGCCTCCTGCGGGAGCTGGAAGGCGTCTATGCGGTCGGTGAGGTAGGAGGTGAGTGTGTGGTCCAGCTGGCTCAGAGACTCCTGCAGGGAGTGCAGCGCCTGTTCGTTCTCCTTCAACGTCTGGAGCTGCTGCTCGAGGCCGATCTGCCGGTTCACCGCCTGGACGAGGACACGGGGAGAAAGTCACATTGTTTGAACTTTTCAGTCGGGAAAGGATTTCAATTTATTTGGTTGTTCTGGTGTTTTACAAGAAAGACAACAAGAACAGGATGATGTGCAGAGAGTGGAGCTGACGTATGCCATCACTAACCAAAACACTCAAACACCTCATCTCTAATACAGCTTATTTCTGCATTATGGCATATTCCTTAAACCTCACATATAAACCAGGCTATATACATGTGTCTGTGCCACCAGCTGCAGTGTTTGTGGGTTTGTTGGAGAGAATGATGGACAAAGTGATAAAAAAAAAAGGATGATGGACAGGCAGAGCATTCATATTGTAACAACACAAAAACAAGTCAGGACCCAGATGCTGCAACAAACACATAAAAACTATTATTTAAGAATATAAATACTGAGTTTGGAGACGATGACGGAGACGATGCCCCTGGAGCCCTGCTTCATACAGCATGTTGTAAGCATACAGACTGCTTATGGATGCTTGGACAAATAAAATGTGATTTAACTTTTAAGTGTGAAATTTACAGAAATGTATAAATTATGTGTTTTACGACTATTAATAGAAAAATAAAGATAAAAAAGGTGCAGTGTTTGGTAAAATTAAACAAACAAAAACACAAACTGAAGATGCTACAGTCAAATACAGCACATGAATGACTTTGAGAAACGTGACGCACTGGTATATTTGCAAATTATGTATTCAACTACAAACTAACAGTGAAAGTAAACATTTGCTGACACACAAACACAAGGTCCTCACCTGGTTGTTGAGTTGCTCGTAACGAGAATTGAAGGTCTCTAGTTTTTCGCTAATGAGCTCGTCCAATATGCCGCCGTCAATCAGCGTCTGACCCAGCTCTCTGATT
Organism: Hippoglossus stenolepis; assembly: GCF_022539355.2. Lineage (NCBI taxonomy): Eukaryota > Metazoa > Chordata > Actinopteri > Pleuronectiformes > Pleuronectidae > Hippoglossus > Hippoglossus stenolepis. The sequence goes on from NC_061502.1 coordinate 13,516,752, forward strand.
TGCGTGCGGTTGTCCCCGGGGTGGCGAAGCACGCTCTCCAACGACTGGCGGCGAAAGGGAGAGATGGAGGGAAGAGAGGGTAAGTTTGTAAGCAAAGATTTAGAGGAAAAGGGAAAGAAAGGAGCCGTTTGGTAAAACTACGATAACATCGAGAAAGCTGAGCGGATTCACAGTTTCAAAAAATTTGAGTAAAACATTGGAGGAAAACACCAGAGAAAAGGAAGAAATCCAGTAAATGAGTAAAAAGCTCAGTGTGGATGAAAGATTAGGAAAGAACCGAAAAAGCTGAACAAACATATGGAGCACAGATGCAGATGCTGGGTGTGTCAGATGAAGGCAAACCCCCAAAAAGATGGTGAACGACAAATGAGAGACAAGTGAGTGAGAGAAAGAGAAAAAGAGAGAGAGAAAAAGAGAGAGAGAGAGAGAGAGAGAGAGAGAGAGAGAGAGAGAGAGAGAGAGAGAGAGAGGCCTGTCAAGTGACGACACATGTTTGGTTTCAACAGTCATTGTTTACGTGGGGTCATTAAATGTGCTTTTCCTTCCCCGGGGTCATGGACAGAGACAGGGAGAGGGCGACAGCACCCCTCCCCTCCCCCAGAGGGGTGAGCCCGATTAGGAAACTGGGAGAGTGGGAAGGGTAAAGGGTGAGAGAACGTAGAGAGAGAGAGACTGGGTGGGGGGGGACAGAAAACAGCCCAAAACGTAAGGACAAAGCGGAGAAGGGGAAACGTCGTCTTCAAGGGTCTTCAATTGTCTTCAATATTATGCAACGTTACAGAAGCAGCACTGTGATTAAAGCGGATTTGACAGTGGTGCTGCAGGCGATCTACAGATATAGCAGCAGAGCAGAAGAAATTTAGAAGTCAAAGAGAATGAGGTGGTGAACTTATCAACAACTTTTTAAATGGAGCATTTGGTTTGAGAAACAATTCCCAAACTAATGGTGTCTTTTCATGAATGTATGTTTAATGATGAGGTGGCATTTCATCCTAGCTTCTTACTATTCCGGCTGTTTGTTTGCCCTCAAGGCAGCAGGTACAGAAATATGCAGTGTGTGTGTGTGTGTCTCTGCACCTCCAGAGCTTCACTGACGGCCTCAGTACTCTCCGGCAGGTTGTCAGTGGCTTGAACCTTCTCCTCCACAGTGTTGAGCCAATTCTGCTCCATGTCCAGGTACTGAAGCAGCTCCATCCAACAGGACCACACCTCCTACACACACACACACACACACACACACACACACACACACACACACACACACACACACACACACACACACACACACACACACACACACACACACACACACACACACACACACACACACACACACACACACACACACACAGAGAGAGAGAGAAATGCATTTCATTATAGTTGTGCACAAGCAGAGAAACACAGATGATGTTACTAACAAGCGACAGCTCTGTTAAATATTCCCCCCCTTTCAATTTAAAAAAAAGAAACCGAATGAAAAACACAACAATATTTTAAAGTCTTCAACTCAAATTAAACAGCAGAACTCAAGGGACAAAGACGACGATGGTGACCAATGGGCTTCAGGCAAAGAATGTACACAAGCATAAGCACAACTCGGTGACGTGTCTGATCTTTACCCGGCGGAGTCTGGAGGGATGAGCGTCAAAGCCAAAGCCCCAGACTGTGATTTTACACTCACAGATTAGCAAAGAAAACAAGAATCACCAGTGTTTCCTTGCAGCTTCTCTTGTTCCAAGCATGGAAATTAACAAAAAGGACACAACGCATCAACCCACATGTCACTCTGACACTGAGAGCTGCAAGGTAACGGACAATCTGGGTCATTCCTTAAAAAAAAAAAATCTTATTTTCATGTAAATGACGAGGCACAAGAGCCTTTTTAAAAGGTGGCTGATACAGTTCATTTCTCACACAACCAGTATTTTCATCCACAAACAAAACGAAAAATAGAAATCGTCTTTTAACCTTGTCCGAAACAAACACGTTACCTCCAGAGTGTGGCACTTGCTCTTGAGGCGGTCGCACAGCTTGTGGTAGTTGGCCAGTACCCCCTCCAGCTCTGTCGTAAGCTCCTGTCCACTGCCTCCACCAGGGGGCGCTGTTTTGGACACCAACATGTTGATGCTGTCTTTCAGGATCTTTACCTTCACCTCCTTCTGCAGCACATCCTCTTTAGCCCTCTGCGGGAGGTAAGGACAGGTGAGGGGACGTCAACGGAGAAACAAGAGTTGCATGTGCACATAAAGCATGAAACTGTCGAACACGCACCTTCATCTCCTCCAGCGATGCCTCCAGCTCCTCGGGACTCTTGTACTCGAAGTCCCTCATGAGAAACTCCTCGTCTACCTGTGTCATCCACTCCTGCATCTCCGCCAAGTCCTTCTTCAGATTCACCTGCTTCTCCTGACGCTCTGCCACGCGCTCCTGGTGGCTCAGCAGCTGCAGAGAAGCACGTGTCGCCGGGTTTGTTAAGAAATATCCGAATAATCTAAGTAAGAATTTTCTTGCTGGCACTTTTAGATTGAATGACGTACAGTAGTAATAAATTAAATCAAGCTTTAGATCTAAGACCTATGTGACTTGTTTGGGGTTTAACTCATGCAACTGTTCATCACCTTTTTGCTGAGCGTGTCCCACTTGCCCCGGGACTCGTCCAACTTCTCCTGCCCCCACGTGGCCAGTCCCAGGACTGCAGTGGCCTGCACGGCACTCACATTCTCTCCCATCTGCTTCAACGAACCTTCCACTGACTCCATCTCATTCACATACTCCTGATTACCAGAAAGAAAAGAAATCAACGATCCACATATTAAAACCTTTTTTTTCCGATGATAATCAACTTAGCAAAGAATCCATGATATTTATCGTTAGTTTTGAAAACAGTAAAATTTGCTTTTTAGTAGTTCAGTCATGTTTTTAAATGCTTTACCGCTGCTTTACTTTTTGTTACGTCCTCTCACCTTGCACTGGTTCAGCTCTTCACGTAGTCTCTCTGTCTTGCCCAACCCGGCGGCATCATGAGACATCAGCTCCTGAACCGCATCCAACCACTGTTCAACTTTCACCACACACACCTGACACCGGCAATGAACAACTCTATTATTACCATTCATATCTCTACTAGTAAGGACAGTTTTCTTTAAAACAAATGGCAGCTTTCTCTACCTGGTTGTCCTTCATGCTACCCAGGATGCACTGCAGAGTCCCCAGCTCCTCGCGGGCCTTGGAGGAAAGTTGACTCCACCTTTGTAGTTCTGCCGGATCGGAGGCTTGTTGCGTTTGCTCAATCTCTATACACAGGGCCTGAGGTGAACAAGAGGTCAGGTTTAATATAGCATGTCTAAACTGTTTGTGTGTGAGTTCTAGACAAGCATGGACACTCCTATACTGCTGGGGAGGAAATCTGTTAAAACATGACATGGAAACATGAAGCAAAACAATGTTTAGAAGAGGTAGAGGACATCCCTCATTTCTTGGATTGACTTTGTTAAAAATTTGAAAAAAAACTTGGTATTTTTGTAAATCTGGCTTCTCAGTTGGTTGCAATCTGCACCCTCACCACTAGATGTCACTGACTCCAACACATTGAAACTTTTCCTTCCTTCACAGTATTTAAGTACCGTGAAGTACTTGCTTTATAACCCAGGTAATCAAGGTGCTCCCTTTAAATCATGTTGCCACGTTAAAAACAATTTACTTGTTTATTGTAAAACAGGCCCACGATGGTTATCACCCTCTATAATTAGGCTCGATGTTAAGAGGACGCAGGTCTGCTGTCACGGGATTGAATGTTGTGGTTGTCAGGCTGACTGACTGGTTGAGCAGCTCCACACCGGGCTGTTAGGAACTCCGTGCTACAGGCATGGGCTCGCTGCCAGGAATGTGCCAAGACCAACCCCCCCCCCCCATCCCTCACCGGCACCATGCCCTGTTATCTGCCACGATAACTGGAGCCTGCACTGAGCTCGCATTCCACTGGAGATAGAAGAGGAGAGAAGCGCGTACACACACATATATATATATATTTCCAAACTACATACCAAAACACACACACACACACACACACACTTTTCCTTCTACAGAGAGGATTGATACAACACAGAGGGAAGTGAGTGACTGATAAAGGGCCTATTGTGTGCCAGAATAAAAATAATGACACAGTGACATACACACGAGCACAGACACAAACAAAGTCACTGTTGGGAATGAAATCCTGTCAGTTTAGAGGCCAGAGGTCACGTGCTATCAGCTTCATTCTCAATCCGTCAATTCCTCATCAATTCATTAAAGCCTTACTTTTTAAATTGTTTATTTGCTACAATTCTTTACTTGATTTTGTTATTTGCTTATTTTCTTTGTATAACCAGGAATGTCTTTAATCAGATTAAATATCTTTGATGAACTAATACAGGCAGTAACAATAAACTGCATAACAACAGATAATATGTGACAAGATCAGCATTAAACAACGATGTGTAAAAAAAAAAAGAAAAATGTTAAATACAATTTTTTTTATTTGAATGTTATTTATTTGCCAAATTATATTTAGAAAACTTAATAAAAATATGTTAATAATAAGATTAATATAACGATAAATTAAATAGGATAATTATACAATCTTCGAATCTCTTAATGAGACTTTCAGATCATATTTTGTAAAGACAACCTTCACCTCAAAGTTAATGTTTTAGTTCCTGGTTATGGTAAATAGTAAATGGTAAATGGTAAATTAACTGTATTTATATCAGGTTATTTTCAGTCCAAGAAATCTTTAAACTGCAGACTGTAGGAACCGGGGATCAAACCACCGACCTTCTGGTTAGAGGTTGACCCTCTCTACCTCCTGGGGCTAGCTGTCTGTGTGGGAGTTATCAGGATACCTTACATATTTAAATGGTGTTTGGTTGGAAGGTTAAAACATTTATTTCACATATGGTTTTGACAGAGAACCATGAAATAAGCCATCACACATCAGGACTATGAGACGTCTCACCTGTGCCCGCTCCACTGACGCCTCAGTGGTGGGGACGTCTGTTATTCCTTCTCTCAGAGTGGCCAGTCTGGCCTCCAGAGCCTCCACCGGACACAGGGCCATCTCCTCAGCCTCCGGGGGGGCCAAGGCTGGAATAGTAAAGAGAATATTAAGTTGAATATTACGTTTCTTACAAGAAGTTGAAAATATAATCACAATACACTCATTCTCGCCCCTTAGCTTGTTTTTAAATCACTAACTTTACTTGGCAGAACTTCCTGTTACCCCTCCTCGCAAACTTCCTTCTGCTAACCAGCTGTTGCTCTGGGTACCCAGGGCGAGACTTGAGACCCAGGGCGTTCACTGTTCGGGCTTCTCAGCTGTTACAACCTCCCTTCACCAACAAGCTGCCTCAGGATCCTCTTTTAAAAACGCATTGTCATAAAATGGCTTTTGACCTGATATGTGTTTGTTTTATTGCTTTATTATATTCATTGTCTCTTGCCTTCTTAATTGCACTGCATGTGTTTGCTGTTTTATGTCCGTGAAGCACTTTGAAAGCCTGTTTTTTTTTTTTTAAATGCTACATAAATAAAGTTTATTATTACAACTTATTAAATTCAAGTGTCCAGACTTTTACGTCACGTCTCGATCGTGTTTTCTACCACAAGGGGGCGGTGAGCTGATTTGGGATCTCTCTCTCTCTCTCTCTCTCTCTCTCTCTCTCTCTCTCTCTCTCTCTCTCTCTCTCTCTCTCTCTCTCTCTCTCTCTCTCTCTCTCTCTCTCTCTCTCTCTCTCTCTCTCTCCGTAGGAGGAGGAGGAGGAGGAGGATCCCAGGCAGCGCGTTGCCTTAAAGTAAATTTAGCTGTGCTCTCTTAACCAGTCAAACCTGTCATTCATGCCGAATGCATTATTAAAGACACAGCTGGACTCAACTTCTCTTTACCCATAGTGCAAATGTGATAACTGAAAAACAGAACACCTTCAAAAAACTAACTTCAACCTAATTTAAATTGTAACATTTACATCCGTCCCTGCTCCTCCCCTCAGCCGTCTCCCTGCTCCTCTCCTTCTCCGCCAGTGTTTTAATTAGCAGGTGAGTTAATGCTTACATAATCCGGCTGTGTTTATACAGACAAAGAGCATAGATGGAGCGTAACTGGGAGAGCGGGGGGGGGGTGAGAGATAGAGATAGAGAGAGGCCCCTGCAAGAGGCAAACTCCCCTCAAGCAGAAACAAAATGGTTTGCGTTGGCTTTCATCCAAATCTTCACAGTCATAAAAGCTCAAGAGGCAAAGCAAGACACACACACACACACGGTCCCACACACAGTCACACACACACACACTCCTATGGTCATGAGCGGAGAAGCTCAGTCAACTCGAGCCTCCGTTTACAGACTCGCTTTTTGGCGCAGAGCTGTGCGTGTAAATTCCAAGGAGGTAAAACGGTGACTGGTTTTTAAGGCTGCTCGGGCTCCATGTCACGACCTCAGGTGGAGATGGAGCTGGCAGCAGAGACATGATCTCACACACAATCGCTGGCGGCCGTTCGCACATCTGTGCACTTTTGGAGGCCATATAAGGGCATCGACCATTACTCGTGGCTTGCCAAGGTTTCGCATAAACGCTAATGTCAAAATTTACACAACCACGGTGGGACTGAGCTCTGCTGATCTCGGCCATCACTCTCTCAGTCCCCCCATTAAACCTGAAAGCTTTGAGCCGAGAGAAATGGATCTTTGTCTTAAAGGGGGTTTAAATCTTCTGTCCTGCAGCTGTCTGGAATCAGAGAATGTCACGAGGCTGCCAGGTCCATGAAAAGCATATGGGAGTGTTAACTCCCAGAGTTCTGCAACAGGTTCCCTTGCTCCGATTTAACACGTCATTTTGATATAGTTCCGCAGAAGTACCTTTGCTGACTTCTTCCTCTCTGCTCTGTAGCCGCTGCAGCGTGGAGGCGTGATGTGCAGAGACCACCACCATGCTGTCTTTCAGAGAGGGCACGGCGCCCAGCGACCCTGCCTCTGCAGAGAGCTGCTCCAGTCGAGGCCTCAGTGCGGTGACCTGGACGAGTCGGGACTGAGGAGGACGACAAGAGAACAGGGACAGTTAATCGATTTGCTTGTAATGAGGCGTCATCGTCATAATTGATCATTCAGCAGAGATCGTTTTCTGTTTTCTTGCACATTCGGACGGAAGAGGACATTTTACAGAAATGCCTGAGGATGGGGTTCTTCCCTCGGCATAAAAATGAGACAGCTAAATGTGAATAGTGATTATATATGAGCTCTAAGCAGCTGAGGCTACAGTTGCAGCCGCTATGATTAGTGGTTTTATTCATGCGATTTTTCGACTTCTTTATTGTAATGATGCAGAATGATGAGAAAAAAGATGGAAAGTGTATTTTTTTCAGCAACTTATTGAGCTCGATCTAACAGAATTTCAGAGTTTATTATTTTTTTCCTGTATAAAAATAGAAGAAACCTGCAAAACACACACACACACACACACACACTGCAACAATATGTTAGTCTAATGAAATTCACTGGCTTTGCCTCTCTATCAGTCTTACTCTTTGTATATTTCAAGTATTTGAGTCTTTTTACTGAGTTCACCCTCATGCTGGTTTTGACTTCACCTCTGCAGTGAAATATTAAATACTTACTGAAGGGGTGCGATTGCATGAGCTGAATCTAAGAGGATTGACGAAGGGGTCAGAGGTGAAATTGAGGGATTACAGTCATACACAGGAGATCAGGGTGAATGTGGACTGAGACAATGACTCCAAACCCAAGGTCGGGTAGTAACAGTTTAAGTAATCAGGATGATGTAATCAGATTACAAAATCTTAACTACAATCAGCTCAGACAGAAATTTGTACTTAGATCATGGATTACATGATTGTATTTTCTCCTAAAACTTTGAAAATATGGCAATTTCACAATGATAAGAAATATTATCAACTAATGAAAAGGTCGGTTTGCTGTACAGTGCAGGGTTTCTCTACTTTGAGGCAGAGGATAAAAAGAATGGTGTAAGGGTCAAGCTGCATCAGTCTGTGTAAAATAACCCATAGCCCTCCATTCATGGCAATATCACCATCACTTTGACTTCAAACATAGGCAACACAAGAGCAGCTAGGTATAATAATTTAAATACGGATATATTAAGATTAGTTTGCAATGTTTTTCCATTGGACTAAGTAGAAATCCCATGTAATTTGTATTCAATAATTCACATTTCAAAGTTATCTGACCCAACCCCCGATCTCACCTGACATTCTCCACTCAGGTTTCTCAGCTCGGCCTCGTCGCACTTCTCTACAGCCGAGGTTGAGTCCAGCCACCGGTCCTGCTCCTCCAAGACCCCGTCCAGGTCTGTGAGCTCTGCAGACACAGAGCTGACCCGGGTCTGAGTGTGAACTCGCTCACCAGCTGCCCCCAGCTCCCTCGCACAGACGTCCCACTCGGTTTGGATCAGGCCCACATCTGCTCTCAGCGAGTCCACACACACCCCCTCTGCGGAGACATACAGAGGCCGACAGATGTGTAAATACCCAACTAATTAAGTTTTAGGACATTTATTCTGAATGTGTCAGAGCCTCTGTTGTGAGGTTTTGATGGAGGAAAAAGTCGGCAGAGAGGGTAGATGAAAAAAAAAAAAGGGGGAACTGGCACCACGGATGAGAAAACAATATAAATGAGGAGAATAAAAGAAGTTGAGTATAATGGAAAGTTTAACGTGCGGTGCTGCTCCCTCACTTCACTGCCTCCAGAACAGTGTAAACTAAAGAAGAACTCCACTTCATTTCATTGAGCTCTTATATGAAGTCAGTAAACCCTGCAGGCTGACAAACTTTTTACTGCTCCACACATACAAACACAAACACATGTTGGGATTACTAGCATCGAAAAACTGAATGGCGATAACATTTTACACATGTAAATAAAGAGAGCAGCTGTGGAAACGTAGTAGAATCATACAAGACAAACACAGTTGAACAGAGAGTGGAAGATTTCTGCAGAAGCATGTTACTCTTTTCCTCCGTACCTCTCTCCAACTGGTCCATCAGGACCCGTCCCTCCTGGATCACTTGACTAACTGTGGCTTCCTTTCCTGTGAGGTCCGACTCCAAGCCCTGAAGTGATTGGAAAATAAAAGATTTTCAACTCATACGCTCTTAACAAAAGTAACATTTGTCTGTTTTTATGCTGCATCTTCACCTTCAGCTTCTCCTGTAGGTCTGGTGTATGAGGTGTCGTCTCAGGGGGCGTGGACGCCAGAGCCTGAAGAGACGTCTTATACGTTTTGATCCAGCTGAGGAGCTCAGAAAGCTTGTTTTCAAACCTGCAGAGCAAAAACAAAACATAACATGTGCATAAGTGAGTGTTTGCATGTCGTTTATTTTTGCACTTTTCAAGTAAGGGTGGAATATTTTGTTCGTGCATGTCTCGGTTCCTACTTTCGCCTGACTTCTGCATCCGTCTCCACCAGGCGTTTCTTCGGGGGAGCGGGTGGGGCCAACTCCTGGTCAGGGCTGGACGCAGCCGCAGCCACAGGAACCATGTCCACAACGTCTTCTACTTCTTCCACCTGAGTCATCCCAGAGTCCGTCACAGCTTCCATCACCTTAGCAGTGAGTTAGAGAGTCATTGAGAACAGGGCGAAATCAACCACTGTTACAGAATCATACAAAAACGTGGAGACAAAGCTTTTTCTTAGAGAACTACAGATAAACTAGTCTGTTTTCACACACTCCCAATGCTGGAGCGGCTTTAGTCAAAGGTTTATCATTTTCTTCAAACAGCTCGGTTTTCTGACAAACTTAAAATCATAATTATGATGTTCAAGCTAGTTCTTTGAGCATGTTCTGCTGCTGCAATAAACATTTCCAACCCAAGTTGTCTGGCTGAACTATTTATTATAATAGAAGCTGAGTTTCTTTTTAATCGTAATATTTAATCGTAAGTGTAAGTGTTGCTTGTAAAGCTGCTATCTTTGCATTTTCAAATCAGCGCAGGTGTCCTAGTCACGGTGACTGTTTTAAATACAGTCAACAGGGAAGATAAACCCCCTGGACCCCACCCACACACCCACACACCCACCCCCACACACACACACACACCTGGAAGGAACAATCCTCCAGCCTCTGCACCAGGTTGTCCCATCTATGAGCCAGATCCTCTGTGTCCACCTCGATCTTGGCTCCTGCCTCAGGACTCTGCAGCAGCGATATCACGTCCTGTCCTTCATCAGACAGCTGGTCCAGAGTTCTCCTCTTATTTTCCATGTCTTCCTTTAAAATCTAGAGGATTGAATTAAAAGAGATTAACATGCTGCACAATGCACAGTTATTGTTTGACTGTTGCAGCTGGTGTTGAATTGTCAGTTTACGATACATTATATTTCAGAGTAGATGCTATAATTGCAGCATAGCAATTAAACCAAGGCTGGGACTCTACTTACTGCTAATCGCCGCACATTGGTATTCATTTCACTCGGGTCCTTAAAGTTGCTGGTCTGTACTTCACTCAGAGCCTCCTCTTTTTCTGCCAACCACTCTCGAAACAAACTCTGCAGAGGAGGTGGGAGAGCAGCTATTAATGTCACAAATTAGAGTCGGTCTGAGTTCAGCAGTCAGGTACATATTTCCAACACAGATAAAAGGGTTCATGGACCGTTTTGTGCATGTCAGTGCAGCTCAGTGACTCTAGCGTCGAGCTGCATCATTTAATTACAAGCAAGGCATGTGTCATGCCTGTATGCGTTTGCGAGGCCGTCCTACCTGGTCCGACAGAAGCTGCTGCCACACCATGAAGACGTCCTGCAGCTTGTGCCACCTCTCCTCCGTCCAGCGACACACGGCTGCCCAGCGCTCACCCAATGTCTGAATGTGGGATAAAGACAAAAATGAATAAGAAGAAGCAACGGTGTGGGAAAGGTTTTACACCAGAGTTCATAGACAGAAAGAAAATATCACAAAATCCATCCATATGGATAGATGGATATAGACTAAAAAATGTTTTGCTTAACAACCATGCCAACGATAAGAAAGTATGGAAATATGTGGGCAATGACTGTTACATCGTTTGAAATGGACGTATCTCTTTTCATACATAAAGGCAATATAAGTAAGTTTTTATCCTTTAAGGGTAGCGGTAGGGCTGGAGCCAATCTCAGCTGGCGAAAAGGGGGGGGTACACCCTGGTCACTAGTCCATCACATGGTCAAGCGACAAAGAAAAACAACCTTTTGCAACAATCAAATTAGAGTCTTTAATTGACCTAAACACAAATCATGAGCCAAACAGCAGCAATCAGCCTGTCAACTTACTTGTAGTTGCTCCTCCAGGGCAGCAGTGGCGCTCTCACCGCTGTTCTCATCCACCACGACCACCATGTGTGTCAGGGAGTTCACCTTCACCTGCTCGGCCTCCAGGTCGTTCTGAAGCTCCTGAACAGAAAATGCAAATAGTAAATTCAGCACAGGTCACAAATTGGCCATTAACAGAGCATCAACATCATTACACTATGAGCAACATGATCACAAGACACAAGTAGCCCAAAATCTGTTTTGCATCAATTTGGATAAACAAGAGAAACAAAGCAGGATATTTTTCTACTTGATCCTGTCCATGTTAAATCAATTACAATTTCTTCAATGACTAAATTCATCCAAAACAGAAAAGGCTTCAAGGGGAAATCTGTGTTTACTTTGTGCAGCTCTATCTGTTCTTGGTAGAGCTCCACGTCTTTAGGTGTCGCCTCTGTCTCGATGTTCCTGATTCGCTCTTCAGTCTTCGTGAGCCAATCAGAAAGCTGCTGTAGCTGCTGCTGCTGAAGATCCATCAGGACTTCGTGGAGCCTGGGGACAGAGAAGGGGAGAGTTGGGACAAAGGCCGACAGCGCAGTGGGTGTGTGGAGGTAGACGGGGAATAAAAACTACCGAATATTGAATTAACTTTGAGGTGAAACTGCCTGTTGGGCTGGTTATCTAACAGCCTGACAGCGGCACAAAGACTGAGGGAGTGACAATGCTGTGCACGGACTCCTCAGACAATGAGTCTTTTTAAATCAGGGTAAAAAAATACTCACGTGGACATCATAAATACGCTTCACGAACAACTTTGTGAATGTGGGTGTGTGTGTGTGTGTGTGTGTGTGTGTGTGTGTGTGTGTGTGTGTGTGTGTGTGTGTGTGTGGGTGTGGTGGGTGTGGGTGGTGTGTGTCTGAAGCATCATAAACCTTGATAACCCAGATTGAGCGGACGACTTGTTAGGCCTTGGGAGGCTTATCAGGTGTCACCTTCACACAGCTTGCAGCCTTAAACAGTCTTCACAGGAAAACTCATAAACATGTAGGATCCAACTGTGAGTCAGAGGAAATTTACCTCCACTTGAATTAGTGACTCATGGTGCGAGGGCCCTGCACACTACACTGTAAAAAGAATTGAATCTTTTCAAGTTTTAGGTAGAAATGACATTAAGATAAGATAATTTCCCCTGTTTCTAACTCAAATGAACAGGCGTGCCATTTGCGAGGGTGTTTTAATATTACTGCAGGATTAAAGCTACATTCATACTACTAAGTTTTTGTTTTAAAAAACGTCGTTATCAACTAAAACGATCTCTGTCTACACCAGCGTTTTGGCTCTGCATCAGTTTTCATCCATAATGACAACTGTTTTCTTCCAAAACAGGGGTCATGTGATAGGAGCCTGACGAATCAGTGAAGGCTACTGAAAAGACACAACCGGTTGTGAGTCTCTACGTCAAAGTTTCCAAAGATCTCAGTTTCTGCCCATCCAGACTAAAATGGGGTATCCGTAGCTGATGCCTTTTTAAACAAGTGTGTGTGTGTATGTGTGTGTGTGTATGTGTGTGTGTGTGTGTGTGTGTGTGTGTGTGTGTGTGTGTGTGTGTGTGTGTGTGTGTGTGTGTGTGTGTGTGTATCTACCTGGCCTGTCGGTCCATGCTGGCCACTCGGAGGCTCTCCCAGCGGGAGTTGAGGAGGCTCATCTGCTCCCGGATTTCATCCTCCTCCTCCTCGGTCAGGTTGCCCTGGGCGATCAGTTGGTTACCAGCTTGCAGCACATTACCCACACTGCTCTGGTGTGCTGTCAGCTCCATCATGAAGGCCTGTAGGGGGAGGAGGAGTAAAAGGTTAGGGGAAACACTGACAGCAAATCTCCGACTATGAAAGTTTGAAACTTGACGCTGTTTACTAAAAACAAAACAAAAGATGAGATAATAAACTTTAATATAAGGGTAAGATAAGTTAAGGGAGACATTGTCTAACCCCATACCTTTACCAAGATTCAGTATAACTCCCTGGCCACATACTGGTTATATAATCCGGGGCTCCATGTTGGCACTTGGCACCAGCAGACTAACATCTGGATTGGTTTCTCTCTCTGCCCTCTCACTCGGTGTAACAGATAAAAACACCCTGCAGAGGTGCTGGGCATCACCCTTGTATTAGTGTGTGTTGCCTGTGAGCACTCACTGAGGGGTGAACTCAAGTGGCCAACTGGGCCAACAGAAGAGGAGAGAAAAACGCCTCAAAAGAAACAGAATAAAGAGCAAATGTGAAGGAATTTGGCTGCTTCTTAGCTCCTTAGAGGGGCTGCTATTTACTGGTTCTTGTAGTGAGCAAAATAAGGCCAATGAATTGAGTTATTGTCCTTTTCTCTGGATGAGTAAGCATTTTTGACTGCACCTCTGATCCCATTGTTTTTAATGAGGCTTTGCTGGAGAAGCTGGAGTAAGTACGCGAACAACCAGGCCGAAACAAACGGGATTGATTTTTTCAGACCTCTTGAAAAGCCTGGCTGTTAAAGAGGCTTTTGAGTCTTGTTGCTCTCCCGTCTCACTACCAGCTTTCTGCTTTGACCTGGATTCCAGACATTAGACTTCACAAATATTCACATTTCAGCCAAGGGAATCCTGCCAAAGCCCCTTTACACACATGCACAGGCACAGACCCTGCGGCTGCACCTTCTCGGGCAAGTGAGTACTGGGCCGGGGCACCATGGGGTGCTACTGCGCCGCTGTACTGAGCAGAATTCCTGACATTCACAACATGTACGGAGCGTGTACTGTCGGTTGTGGGAGGCCTCTATCTGTGGGATTCTGTTATGCTATATGTCAGAGTCAAACGTGGAGGGTGACAGTTCTAGGACAAAAACCAGGTGTGCTAGTCAGACATAATGTATGTCAGGTATCTGTGCCATTGTTTGACACTTATATCTAAATATAATGTCTCATTACAAACTGATACACAGTATATATTCATTAGGAGAGTTTATTGAGATGCTTGTTTTTAAGATTTTAGAGTTTTCATCTATTAACCTTTGAGAACCACTGAACAACTCATCATTCTGTCCGTAGGTGAAATAGCACAGTCATCGTTACCTCCGTATACATGTGCCTGCATGTTTTTGCACCTCAGCATGAGATAAGTCGGCCCGCTCCTCTCCTCCTACCTCGTGTGTGTGAAACTGCTCCTTGACTTCTTCCACGTCGTCCGACACCTCGTCCTGGATCTGCAGGGCGTCCTCGGCCGACAGCAGCCAGGTCAGAACTTCCTCCAGCGTGGTCTGGTAGCTGTCCAGGTCCACCTCCGGCAGGCTGCCCTCCGTCTCACCCTCTGTCTCCGTCAGCGTGCAGGGGGTCTCGGGCCGGGGGCTGCTGCCTGCTTCCTGCATCTTTGCACTCTGAGACACATGAGGCAGGTCATGAATGGACAGGTTGGCCAGAATATTGACACTGTTTACATTGTGTGTGTGATCATTACTGTATTGTATTAGAGTAATATATTACTAAAAAATAAGCACTTTACAAACATTTACAGACAGCATTTTACTTTAACATTACACAGGGTCAAATCTGTTGTTTTTAAATTGAAAAAAGGTTTTTTTGCTTCTTTAACAAGTCCCATTCACATGGTCACATTAAAAAACACAAACCTGAACATCTAAATGACTCAGATTCAACGATTTCCATCAAACATTTAATTTCCCAAAACCTCCATTTGACTATTTTACTGGGAATTTCATTTGTCAACATCAGATGACGAGTTTTAAAATAGAAGCAGACATCTAGGAGGGGCCAGTGCAGCTCTGGAGCATGCAGAGTGGCCTGTCCTCTCTCAGTTAAGAAGAAAAAACAACTGCGGCCCTATTATGGCATGCAGGGAGGTGGTCCTGGCACGCTGGGAAGGTCAATCCTCATTCTAGGAACAGCAGTGAGCTTGAAACAAAGTAATATCAACAAGTAGAGTTGGGTGTACGGTCAGAGAGAAGGAAATGATTGTTCTAAAGAGAAAGGGGGAAGAGTGTGTTTATCTCCTCATCTCATCAGGAACACACGGAACGCGAACGAGCCTGTGTAGAGGCAGTTATTGTAGTGTCCTTCATCAAGAACTTCCCAAAACAGCAATTATCTGAACTAGAGAGCAGCTCGGGCCACGATTTTCTGTCTGAACCCGAACCAGCCGGACAGAAAACGAACCCAACCCAACCCAACAGGCATTCAGATTTTTCGTGTCCGAACCCGACCGAAGCTCAAGGTTTTCCCTGATTGCAGACAGGGACAGCGTAAAAACATCAAGTAGATACAGAAACAGACAGTGGAGTGCACATGTAGAAGAGGTACTCTGCATCTAACCACCATAAAATTCAGCTTCAACAAAATCTAATTTAGGAACCTCATAATATTGTTGAACACCACATGGACGTGCGATGTCCTTTGTGGACGGCAGCACTGAACTGTTCCACGTTTCCATTTAAAACAAGGCTCGACAGAGCTCGACAAATCTGTCTGGAGCTGAAATGAGGAGGAGATAGAAATCTGTGCAGCGGCAGCCGGGCCGAGTCAAAGATGACAGAATTGCTAATGGGTGTGTAGGGACCAGTACAGTAACAAGTCAAACGGACCTTTGTTTAACAGGGCTGAAGTTACAAAGCTCTAATGTCTGAGCGGCAAACTCAGGGAAAAGGTCACCTGCTGAAAATATTCGATGACCTTTTGAATATTTTGGAGTAAGTTGCAGAAATGCTGCGAGTGAATCCCCCGTGTTGGAGCAGAGACAGAGCGACACAGAGAGAGAGAAAGAAAGAGGCATGAGAGAGAGAGAGAGAGAGAGAGAGAGAGAGAGAGAGAGAGAGAGAGAGAGAGAGAGAGAGGCATTGGAGAGCGAGAGAGCGAGAGAGCGAGAGAAAACTGCAGCCTTGGTCTATTTATTGACTTGAATGGCTGTAAAATAGCTGTGGTCGCACTCAACAGAACCTTTTATTATCACCAGATGATTTGCTCAACTCAATCCCTGCATTCATCACTTCTGCAGCTGGGATTCTGGGGCATGTCATATATTGCCGCGCACATGCCAGTGCACTAATCATCAGGGATGTTACAACTCTGAGAGATGGCAATGCAATAACATTACATCTAAAATAAAAGGATTTCAGGAATGCCAAAGCATGGAAGAAATTACTAAATTACTAAAAATCAACACATATCACATCATGGGAGCTTTTGTTTTCGAATCTCAAACTTTAGGAGGGGAACCAAACACAAGCATCTAATACAAAGAGCCTTTATTTCTCCTCCTCCCAGTTTCAGCATCTCGTCCTTTGAGGAGAGAGAGCGCTCCAGGAAAGTATACCCTGCGTTGGACCAATCAGAGCGCTATGTAGAAAGACTTTCCAGAACTCGTTCCATGGCGTGGGAAATATGTGCCCACGGACAATAAAAAGTTGGGGAGGTGGTTCCTGGATTTTCTGACTAGAAACCATTAAAATGTGCAGCCCTGCCCCAGGGGTTGTGTGGGATGGAAAGGGAGCGAGCACAATTAGGCTGGGAGGGGCTGCAAATTGATGTAATATCTACTCAATTTGATGAAATAAAATGTACTGTTTTTGGTTACAATGAAACTGGATGTAAAGAAAAGGAGCAGGATAAAGCTGAATGGTGCATAGATTATGATCACAAGTTAATGAAACAGCAGAGAAGTCCATATAAATCACGTGTCACATACCAAAGCCCCTCGCCCGCCCGCACAAAGACATGTTTAATGCCCAAGTAACTTTCCTTGTCAACTCTCGGGCACACACTCCCTCTCTCACCAATTCATTCCCACATTTCCTTCCATCCCCTTTTCAGCTCTGTGTTTCCAGCAGCACGCAGCTCGCTCTGTTGGCTAATGTCAGAGTGGTGAGTCACGGCCCTGCTCCCTATTTGCCTGCGCCTGCTGTGTTTTTCATGAGCGGCGCTGGAGAGAAGGAAGGAGATGGCTTTTTCAGAATGGGAGTGACTCATAGTATCTGGCAACTCACAATGAGACACTTTGCAATTTTTTCCCTGCGCTCGCACAGAGCAGTGTTGTGTGGCCTTCACGCTGAATGTTATCAGGAACAGAACGCAGCAGCAAAGGTTGAAGCACTTATGGGTTCAGGGTTTTTTTGCAACCACAGCTTTACAGCTGTTTTAAAATGAGCTGAGGTGATTTTATTTTTGCCAGGGTTAATACCACAGCATACAAATATTTAACTTGAAATAATCAAGGAAAACCATATGTAAAAACTTGGATCCTCCCCCTGATCAGGATCAACACCCAAATTTGATGGATTATTGGATGGGAGAGAGCTCTAGAAAGCGGGGGCTGCCACTCTGAATGCCCAGTGACCATGTGTTCTCAGGTAAGTACGGGTGATGACGATGCATAGACCTGTATCTGAGAACCACAGGGGTGGAGGAGGTCAGACAGGTACTGGAGGGACTTAGAGGTGAGGAGGGAGGAGGCCTGGACCTTGAATTTTGAATCTTTCAAAAGCAGACGCAGCAGTGGACTGTGTGAGTAGTTTTAAAGGTTGAAGTACAGTGATTCTCCCTTTGGTGTAGTGTGCAACCAACTTGTTCCTAAAATTACAATCTACTCTAGTACCCTCGTGTTTCTTATCAGATGAGGTAACGACGACTGTAACACACTGTATATTTTACCTGAGCGCTGAGGCCCAGACCCGAGTCCTCCGATTTGAATCTGCGTGGCAGCGTCTCCACTTCCCTGATCGCCTCCATGCTCACATCTTTGGGCAGCACCGCGAACAGAGACGTCACGTACATGATGATGGACTTCTTATCTGGGAGCTGCACCGCCACGTCTAAGAGAGAGAGAGAGAGGAGGAGAGATGGTGGAAAGGAGGTGGATGTAGGGCAGCAGAAGATCAGAGATACAAATTAAAGGGAGGGAGCGAGCGAGCGGGAGATAAAGTGGAGAAAATTGCACGAGGAGAAAAGCAGCGTGGCAGATGGAGCGAGGCGGCAGTTGATGGTGACGGGAGAAAATTATACGAGGAGCGTCAGAGGCAGGTTGTGCTGATTAGACGTGGCCTCGAAACAGGTCAGGTGTAACCGCCCCTGGGTCATGACATTAAAAAAACTGTCTGTATTTATGAAGCTTAAGTACATGAGCAACTACCGGTGCAACATAAACTAGAAAAACATTCTGAGCAAACACAGTTTCTTAGAAATCCTCAGCCAAAGACAACACCGAGTTACTTTCTCCCCTGTGAATTTATCCGACTGCTGGCAGGACATGAAGGACGGCTTTGTGAGCGTGGACCATGTTTTAATATGAGGGAATTTTGCAAAGGGTAAAAAAAAAAAAGGATTCCCTATTCGATCTCTAGTTTTCGGGGACTACTATAAAAGGTAGCGATTGTCATTTTCATGAAACTTTCTAGAGTCGATCTTGTCCAAATAAATAAAGTGTGTCAGTACCTTCAGCATCCAGCAGCCGCTCAATAGCCAGCTGGTCTTTGGCTACGGTGAAGGCATGTTCCAGTCTTTCCACAGGGCTCAGCTTGACCACCTGATCCCAACTGAAGGCGTTCGGCCTGAGAACACAAGAGAACAGACGGCATGAGAGCAGCAACATGGTGGCAGTGTCATTGGAAGTTTCATAAAGATCATACCACTGACGCCCCTTTTCCACGGATCCAAAAACCCACTTACACCCACTGACATCTGCCTTTTGTCTGCAATTGGAATGGATAGGATTTGCATTTACTCCCAAATGACTCTGCAGCAGAAACTGGTTTTAATCTTTTCCGATCAGCAGTGATGGAAACATGACACTCGGATGAACGCACTAAGATGAGAGAGGGCCTGCGTTTTCAGGTACGTTTGTGACGTTACACATTGGTGGTAAAAAAATCAATAAGACAAACTCCCCTGCTGGAAATGGGAAAGGAGTCAATCCCTTTTTTTAGCGGGTTTACCCAACTGAAAACCCACAAATAAGGAAATAAACACTTTTCCCTCATCTGAATGAATTGATATCAATATCATTTTTCAGATCCACAGCTTCTGTCAAACGTACACAAGTAAAATGTCATCAAAATATTTTTTTACATACCACAATTATTGAAATTATATAAACATGTCCTTCAAACAGACGAGTGGTACACAGGGGACTTGTGTTGAGGCCATCCGGGTTTGGAATGTGTGTGTTCACTGATCCACCTAAACCCCGGCCCAGGTCTAAACCAACACTGGCCTTTCTCACAGCTCACAGGCCCCTGTGCGTGTGCGTGTGCGTGTACACGCATGTCACTGGTAAGGACAAGGGGTTACTCAAAGGGGGGAAAACACCCCAAACACTCCTCGCCCGTCTCTTTCTCACACTCTACACTCACACACACACACACACACACACACACACACACACACACACACACACACACACACACACACACACACACACACACACACACACACACACACACACACACACACACACACACACACACGAGCGTGTGCAAACAGTGACAGAGTAAGTCAAGCAGTGTACACAGAGCCGGCAGGCGTTGACCTGTCAACCTGACCTTCCGCCACTTGCACGGCCCGGGCATCTTCACAATCTCACACTCAGTCACAGATTCCTGCTTGTGCTCAGTATGATTTACATTCAGAGTCAAAGGGCAGATATCAAGGACACAGTGCAGCTCCAGCAGAGTCCTGACACACAATGACATGAGTGGAGACAGATAATCTTCAACCTTCGTTCAGTCTCATCAGGTCACAGCGGTAAAACATGTCGTTGCCATGGAGACGTTTCTCCTCACCTGAAGTGGTGAAGGATGCCGTTGAGAGCCAGACCGTCGGCCCAGCTGGTGGTGAAGTTCAGCACGTTGACTTCTGCGTATGAGCGGGTGCACTGGCGCACCCAGCTCAGCAGGATCTTCTCACTGTTGGTCTGCTGCAGGTTGGACATGATGTCCTTCATGATGTCTTTTACCTACATGAACATGTGGGGAAATTGAAATGGGTTACAAAACTTTACACCATGTTTTTAGCCTGCATGTCCTTTGATAGCCCCCCCAAGAGGTGCGTTCACGTGTCCTTGTTTTGTGGACTCAAACACTTCACCCACCCCTCCATCAGCATAGTGGTGAGTAGATAATGGCTGAATTTTCATTTTTCTGTGAACTATCCCTTAAATGTAAACTAGTAGTAATGAAAGAGTGATGAAAGACCCGACCATTTTTTAACAAAGTCTCCTGATTAACTATTTTCCTCCGAGCAGCCGCTCACAGTCACATTTCAACAGGTCAGACGCACAAAGCGGTGGATGATTAAGTGTGTTTACATGCACGCATGAGTGCACAACAATACCCATTTTCCATCATCTGTATTTTTGATCCCTCTGGGACATCGGTGAGTTGACTGAGCAAACATTAATGAGTCTTTGTGTGTTCGTGTGGAGGATGTGGGTGGAAAGACAGAAGGTGTGTGTGTGTGTGCGTATGTACGTTGTGTGTGTGTGTGTGTGCTCACCTGCCAGTGAAGGATAATACTCCAGATGAGGCCTAAGGTCAGCTTGTGGTTCCCATCCACAATATCCGTCCCTCCTATGTTCACCAGATCCACCTGAAGGAGGAGGCAGCCAAGGAGATATTAAAATCGCTCCAGCTCTTAATGAGGCTCCACTCTCTGCACTTTTACCAAACATGGGATTAAAGCACATTAACTGCACCACTCCAATGCTTCCTCTCAAGTGAGTCTGCAGGCCTGTCACACTAATTATACGAGGTGAGGTCAAAGTGTGCTGTGATTACATATACATATTTTAGACAGGATCAAGACACAGAGTGGAACACGAGGTCAAGTGTCTGGTCAAGCTATGAAGTGACCTCTCTCGCTTCGTCAGAGTTGACCTCCGACCTGCCTCTACTCCCAATCAGCTTAAACCCGACACACCATCACTTCTCTCTCTTTTTTTCAGGGTCTCGGTCTGCAGCATATACAGTTACATCCGGGAGCACGTCTCTAAACTCAAATATTCCCAAACACGCTTTCGAAGCAACAAGAATCATCCAGCACTTCATGTTCAGCTCGGACCGTCACAACCTGCTCGGACTGCACAGCCAACGTTTTGGCAAATAAAAATACGAAAATATGAACTTATACAAAAAATACACAAGCATAAAAAGGGGGTAAAAGGGGGAAACATTGATTTAAGGCTTATCAATAACAAAAATCCAACAGATTTTTAAAGAGTGACTTTTTAACGTTAGCTGCCCCAGGAATCTTTCTAATCCAATATGTTTTTGCATGTCTTGGTCTAAAGAAGACACTCTTTAGAGAAATGCTTTTTAAGGTACACAATGTTTTGATTTGCTGTCAAACAAACAAACTGAGGGATAAAAACACAACTTCCTTGGTAATAAATGTGGTTTCTCTACATTTAATAGAAAACTCAAGTAGTTTTAAGATTTCTATTTATTGAGAAGCCATTATTTCCAGTCAGCAGACTGTAAAGGCTCGTGGGATCCCAGGCTTTTACTGCCAGCGGATTTTTTTGTGGCTCTTGTATGGGGAGACGCCATCAGGAGGTTACATGCAAACTCCAGCCTCTGCAAGTCCTCACGAGCATTCCCTGCCCCTTATCTCCCACTGCTAAGGCCAAGGCATTAAGACCAAGCATTGTACACAGAGAGGAGACGGGGGAGGCAGACTGACAAAGAAAAACACAGAACACAATGTAGACAAACTGACACAGTTCGATAAAAGGCCAGAGGAGAACATGTAGTCCTGGTTATTTACAGGAAGTGTAATAGGTATGAATGAAGTCAGTGCCACCGAGGAATATACACTTCCCTAGTCATGTCTAGCGTCTGGTAGCCACAGAAAAGTGGGATTTTTGTTCAAGAAACCACAACAGCACATATTATATGGTTCATTACAGTTCCCTCTTTCTGCCTATGCTGTGTAGCTGAAATAAAAACCCTGCACACTCTTTGGCCAAAGTGGCACAGGATTAAAGATACGCTAATATCTGTAATTTAGCTAAAAGCATCCACCAACAGCACCAGAACAGGTACTCACATTATTTTGATGCAGGACTTGAAGTACTTTGTTGACGTTGTTGAGAGAGTGCACTCTGGTGGAGCCTCGCTCTTTGGTCTGAGGAAGAGGAAACACAGCAGAAATCAGCCGACTGCATGATCACGGTTCACCAGCCAATCATTGAGAGATTAAGAAGCCTAAAGGAAACTGACAGTTTGTAAAATGCATCTAGTGATTTGTTGATATCAGAAAAATTTGTTTCCTTATAAACTGCGTGTGCAACATATTTATAGATTCACAAACCTAGGAGTAAAAAGTACAAAGGGTTTCGTGGCTGGATGGAGTAAAGCTGTGCCATCACTCAGCAGAGTGTTTCTCACTATACAATCATCCAGCCATTATCCTATCAGCAGTGTCCACAGGTCAACTCGTGGAAAGAACGGCAGGATGGAGAGATGCCAACGGCAAATCCTTTTCTTCACATACCCCCAACCACTTATTAGCACCTAATTATAGAATCAGTATTCTGGCATCAGAGAGTGTGTGTGTGTGTGTGTGTATGTGCGTGTTTGTCTGAATGTATAGCACAGAGACATGTGGCACTTTGTACAGCTACAGGTGCTGGAAAGCAGATAAGCTGTTTAAGAGGTGACGGGGAGGTGACAGTGATAAATGAGGAATATTCCAAGAAAACAAAAATGTGTGAACTCAAGTGGAGGTCGGTCACAGACAACGTACATAAAAAGTATTCATTCTGCTTATGAAAATTATTTTGAAAACGTTTCTTTAAACAGCTGTTTTCTGATAAAGTGCTTGTTGGGTAAACACAACAGTTTTAATTTAACTGCCTAATCTTTGTTGAGCAAAAGGAAAAACTGCAGAAAAAACTATGTAGAAATTGGCAAAGATTAAAAATATTAGTGAGTGGTTCTTATGTTTACATTAGACATTCAGTTGGACTTTACATGGGTTAATGCATGCATTTGTTTTGGGTTGGGGGGGATGCAGCAGCCAAAACAAACTTTAAAGTCTATATATTACAAAAGTTGTCCATGTTGTCCAGCTTGATTAGAAGCACTCAAGTGCTTAAACACACAAGATAAACAGCTGAAGTTTCACATGAAGACAAACTCAGAGAGCGTGTTAAAGTTGCCAGCCACTGTTTGAAATGCAGAAGTATTGATAAGATAAATCAATAGTGCTGAAACTGATCAGAGTTTGCATGGAGTCCACGTGTCTGTGTGGGGGTTTCTCCGGCTTCCTCCCACAGTTCAAAGACCTAACTTGTCTGCAAGTGAGAATGTGAGCATAGACGTGTGTTTGTCTCCACATGTCGAGCCTGTCGACCCGTCCACAGTGTGACCCACCTCTCACCCACTGTCAGTGAGGAACAGACGGATGAAACCGACCAAATCTTTGGGGGAATTTTAAACGTCAGACTGCAAAGTCAGACTGAATTCTTTAAAATGTTACAACTCTGGAGGCCTTTATACACAAACTCACCAGGACAGTTCCAGTGAGACCCTCCAGCAGGTCCAGCAGCTTCCTCCCGTCCCTCAGGTCGGAGAACATGTCTTTGATGGGCGTCTTCCCCGTCTGATAGAGATAACAGTTTCAGTGGTGAGTTTTAAAGTGAACACCAAGCAACAAATGAGGCCATGTGTTTATTCCATCAGAAACAGACTCGTGGTCTTAGAACGGAAATAACCTGAATATCATCACAACACTTGAGTCCTACTTAAAAAAAAATTGATTTCAATATCAGGCAGATGAAACTTTTAGTTTTTATAAAGTCTTCTTGGGCTTTCAGAGTACAAGTGCAATGTTTCTAGTGTTTTGGATTAATGCAGCAGACGTTTGGCATCGACTTGAACCCATCGTTGTTTTACGTTACCTTGGAGAGCTGTGCATTTATCCATTTGGTGAACGTTTTCTTCTGTACTGCATCGTGCTCGTCTGTGGAACAGAGAGAAGATGGGTCAACACGTGTGCAGTCGGTAGGGTCAGACGCATAATGACAGCAAAGTCCATTACCACTGGTTTATTCTGTGAACCAACTGTCCGAGTTCACACCGACACGCTGCTAAATAGTAATTGTAGCAGGAGGCATCACCATTAAAAGCACCGTGATTAATGTGGCTGGAGCATTAGAAAATTGCAGCAGCAACCTGAGAGTAAAATGGGTTATTTGGATAATGTGCACAAAATGTCAGAAGTTGCTCAGTGTTAAAAGTAAAGGTAACGTGCAACGTCAAAACAAAAAAGCTGCACACGTCCTTTAAAATGCTCCCCTGGTTTCTGAATCT